>NC_140303.1:39398617-40598617 GCF_964211825.1 Aythya ferina
CTGCGTGTGAAGGGGAATTGGTACTCTGTGTTCTTCATCCAAAGGATACTGTATCATCAACCCTAGTTTTTGACCTTTAAGAAAGATGGAAATTCTAGCTTTCTTCTCACAGAGCCAATTAATATTAATCAATTTGTTTAATAATTACAGGTAAGTCTTTCCTCTGCTGGCCACCTATCTCACTACGTGGCCCCCTCTAGTGGTTTCACACCCAAGAGCTGCAGCACACCGTGTTCTCATTCCCCCACTGAGGTGGCAAATGGGGAGAAATGGGCAGTGGGGGCTGTGGTTCCTTACTGGAGAACTCAGACAACACAGAGCTCTTGCTGCTTTTTATTCCTTGTTCTGAGCTCCTCCTCAGAAGTCGAGTGCTGATGCTGGCAGCCGGTTTGTAACTTTCTGACCTAGCAGTGCAACGTTCATTTTCCTGAAAGGAAAACAATACTAATTCAGTACTTGCCATGGAACAGGGAACTGTTTTAGTATCATGTACTTTTTAAATAACAAGCTTGAGCCTAGAGCATTATGGTTCCTGGAAAACTAAATATATTTAGTTTTAGGCAGAATTTCAGCTTCTGGTTGAAGGACAAAAATAAAATCCGTATGTTAGGATTATAAAACCTCAATTACACTGTTTAAGAGAAACATGGCTATTACTGTGAAGGTTTAAATAGTGGAGTAGAGCTTGTTCGGACATCGTGTAAGCTCTGATCTGTTCAGATTACATAACGCATCGTTAATTGTGGTCAGAACGAATGGGCAGCCCCAAAGTCTTCATTTGATGTCTAGTTTTGTGCAAGTGATTTCAAATAACTTTCTAAGTATAAATCACACTTCAGTAACTGGCTTTCCTTTGGTATTCTGTTACTTTGTCATGGGGAGAAACAGAAGCAGGTTCCACGTCTTTGTGAAACTGTAATAATTCTTTTGACATGAAAAAATAAGAACAGTGGCCTTCTCGTAACGTGGAAGAATATAAGGAACAGTGGTGATGAATACATCAAATTGCTCACAGAAATGTCTTATTTTAAAACAATACAGATCTTCCTCTTTCATAAGTATCCTTTCTAGGACCTAGTCCAAAAATTCTGTTTCTAATTCTTCTTACCTTCTATTACACAGCAGTACAAGACGCTTCCAAGATGTAGTCCCAAGCAAAGATAACAAAGCTGGGTTTTAATCTTTGGCAAAAACCAGCACTGCCCTACAGTACGGGTACAGTCAGCTAGGTAGAACGGTAATTGTGGTCATGTTGATTCTTAGCAGACAATTTTTTTTATGTTTGGATCTTTCCAGGTTGGCACACGAAGGTATATGGCTCCCGAGGTACTAGAAGGTGCTATCAACTTCCAAAGGGATGCGTTTCTGAGGATAGATATGTACGCCATGGGACTGGTCCTCTGGGAGCTGGCGTCGCGCTGTACTGCCTCAGATGGTGAGCAAAATACCTGATTTATGCGTGACTAAATTTGTGAGAGTGTATTTAAAGCAAGAAATTGTAAGGTGGATTATGTGTATGTAACAAGACTCACAAGGATGTCTTGTGAGCAAATGAGCAAGCCACCAGCACCACGCAGTCACATCATAGTTGAATCTCTGGAGCGTTTGGCACCCCAGGTAAGGATTTTCTGATACACGACTCTGCTGCACATTTTCTCCTGGTCATGGTAAGCAAGAGAGGATTCCTGTGGAACTCCTAACTCAGTGTGTTTGATTGCTTCTGAGTTCAGCGCCACCCAATTTATGGTTTCTTTTCATAAACAGAAGTCAGGATTAGATCAGCCTTCCTAACAAAATGGCTCTGCCAGCACCTGTGTGCTGTTCAAGTGTGAATAGCATTCCCGAATTTTGTAAATAGAGAAATTGTAGACTGTCCAGAATAAGTTGTCCTTAATCAAGGACAAGACAAGAGACCAGTCTCAAATGTTTGGGAGAAAGTTTTTGGTACAGTCTTTAATTCAGCTAAGTAAATGTGGTGGTTTTGGGGCTGATGATACCACTTGCCACAAAGCTTTCCTAGACCAATGCAGCTGAAAGACGTTGATTTAAGAAGCCGAGATGTATTGGAGATGAGCACGTTGCCACGCGCTGCTCTCCTGCTCCAAACATTCCTCATGGAGCAGAAGCCACCAGGGAGGCTTTACCCTTTGAAAAATGTTAAGCTGTTTACTAACAGGATCAGCATGCTCTTGCACAAATTTCCGAGGCAGACTCGCGTTCCCTATCGATTTTTCATGCCTTGCTGTACTGTAAAATATATTTACCTAAATCATACCAAAGTATGTTGTAGGTCTCGTTGGCAAGCGTGGTTATTCCAGAAGTAAGGGGGACAGCAAAAGGGGCAGCAGCTCTCCTGAATCGCAGCTCTGTGCAGCTCTCCAGCCACAGCTGCCCGTTTTGTCTCTGCAAACAGAGTTTTTCAGCAGGTACCTCGTGTCTCACCAAGCCTCAGCAGGTCCGTGTGTACCCTACTGCACAGTTGTCCTGTCTTTCTTTTTCCCGTGTACACACCCATCTTCAGGCTTCTGTCTGGGAGTACAACCTACACGCTACAGCAGCACCTTGCCTGTAGCTGCCTGATCTGGTGTTCAGCTCTGAGCTTGCCCCTCTGACTCTGTGACAGGCAGTACCTGCTGCTCGGCCTTCAGCACGGGTACTTCTGTTCCAGGCTGTCTGGGTTGGAGGAAGGATGTAACACGGGCTGCAGGTTTCTGGCCTGTAGAGGGAAGGCTGCCACATTCAGGAGAGCAGAAGTTTGTAGCTGCTTAATTAAAGCCTGAGTCACTGCGTGCTGCTAACCTGTCGCAGGATGAGCTTTTAATGGCAGCAGAAAGTAAACTACGCTGTAAGCTTTTGATTATGGGCCACGATTCGAAGATCCCAGTCTTTTTTCCTTTAAGCAGAATTTGTGCTTCAGCCTCTTTTTTTTTCTCTGTAGGCCCAGTGGATGAGTACATGTTGCCATTTGAAGAAGAAATTGGCCAGCATCCCTCCCTTGAAGACATGCAGGAAGTTGTAGTTCATAAAAAGAAGAGACCTGTTTTAAGAGAGTGCTGGCAAAAACATTCTGTAAGTAGTTACGCAACCCAGTTCTTCAAAAGTTCTGTCATGATCTGAATTTCAGATTTTGTTAATCCTGTGTTGTGTTCACGTTGCTGCCTTTTAGGAAGAATTTAACTGTAGTAAGAATTAAATGGGCCATGAACTAGTGTTGTTCCATCGTAAAATGTTCTGTCATCCTGAGTGATTTGAGAGTACGTTTTTGGTTAAAGAAGTGATCCTTGAGCTTTGTTTCTAAAACTAAAATGCGTATGTTACAAACGTGCTTAAGAAATACTGGTCTGGATTTACTCAAGGAGAGCTACGAACTGAATGTAGTAACATGGGGTAAGCAGTGTCATACAGGACATTTGGGGGATCTTTTAGGGAAGATCAGTTGCTTGTCTGATTGGCTTTATGGATGGAGACTTGCACTGAGAGCACTGCATGTTCTAGCACCTGGTTTTATTGGTTTGGTTTGTTTTCCGAAAAACGAGCTAGTGGAAACAATAGATGACACTGCAAGAAAAACGAGTGCCACCCTCTGCTCCTTGGGGTGAGCAGATTGCTGTTAGCTCAGTTACTTGGAGAGGAGTTAGCTGCTGTCAGATAAAAATCCCCTTCTGTACTCCTTGACTTTCAGTGAGGTTCCATTTAGTCAGTGAAGAGCTCACCCTCTCAGAGTGAGATCTTTAAAATATCACTGACTTGACTAGCAGACTGCAGCATCATGTAGAGAAAAGCGCCTGCTTGCTGTTGCACACATTGCTGAAATGGTAAAAAAATAAAAATAAAAATAAAATAAACAAGGCGTGAGGTCCCCTGGCTTGCCAGGTTCCAGAACAACCACGGCCCAACCTCCCCCCTAGCACAGGGGCTGCAATGGGGCAGCTACACCTCAAAACACGGCCTGCTAACGGGAATTGCTGGGCGACCCCGCCTGCCTAAAACCTGCTGCTAACTCTGCACGCCGTGACTCTTCCTTCACCCTTGGGCTTGTGTGTTTGCTGCAGGGCATGGCGATGCTCTGTGAGACCATCGAGGAGTGCTGGGATCACGACGCAGAAGCCAGGCTGTCAGCGGGATGCGTAGAAGAACGGATTATCCAGATGCAAAAACTAACTAACATTATAACGACAGAGGACATTGTGACGGTGGTCACGATGGTGACAAACGTTGACTTTCCTCCCAAAGAATCCAGTCTATGATAGTTGCACTGGTCACGTCACTGACCAACAGGACTCTTCACTGGAGCTGCTAAAGCTGACGGGACTGCTCACGTCGTTACTGTTTTCTGTGTGAACCGACCGCTACGTCTCTCTGGAACATCATCAAGAGGTGTTTTTCCTTTATTTCCCCCTTCCTCCTCCCAAACAGGAATCCGTGAGACTTTTTGCATTCCCTGCTTACACCTGAAGGACGCGGGACTGAGGAACGAGAACACGCTGTTAAGGAACTTAAATGAAGAATATGGACCTGTACTGGCTAATCACGTGTTTTAAAAACTGACATCAGATTTCTTAATACCTGTCGGAAGAGACTAATTCCTTAAATGAACTACTGTTATTTTTTTTAAATCAAACATTTCATTTCAGATTTAAAAAAGGGTAACTTGTTTTTATTGCATTTGCTGTTGTTTATAAAAATGACTATTGTAATGCCAATATGACACAGCTTGTGAATGTTTAGTGTGCTGCTGTTCAGTGTACATAAACAAAAGTAATCAAGTGGGATATAGCAAAGAGGCTTCCAAGTATTACTTAACCTCCCTCAACAAGGTATACCTCAGTTCCACCTCTGCTAAATTATGAGATTGACAACACTAACAAAATTTGAATAATAAATTGATCCATGTTTTGTAAATGATGTATTTCAAATTCACTGTGTTATTTAAAAAGGGTAAGCTATACTTCATGCCAACAGTAAATGGCCATTCCTAAAGCAGTGTTTTTAGCCTTTTCTTGTACTAGCTTGTTGTGTATAAAAAAAAAAAAAGTGCTGTTTATTGAAACAAAATTTTCCATCTTGTTTTAGTTTAAAGCTTTTCTCTTACCTCCATTTCCCAGAGTATCTCATACATTTATTTAATGGAATACTATTTAGGTTTGCTGTGTCTGAGGAATATTTGAAAACTTAAGCATGACTTTTTTAATTTTCTGTGAGCTAGGACACTGGAAAGCTCTGAATTCTTTCTTTTTTTAAAAGTCTTTTTCCTATTTATGTTTGTGACGAGGTCTGCCTAGTGTGTTTTCTGTTTTACTAAACAGTATGCAGTGGGTTCTGTATCACTGTTTCAGGATCACCTCAGGAAGCTCAGTTACCCCAAATTCTTAACTCTCTGCAACTTCACTCTACTTAATGCTTGGTGCCATCGGATCCAACATACTTCATGTCTGTGATATGCAGATTTATCCCAGAATCGTACTAAAAAATTGGAGCCAGAGTTGTCTGATTACAAATGCTTAAAAATTTCAGGGATAATTTAGTCACACGTAAAATATGCAATGACAAGTAAGAGGTAACGAATACTGATCTTCGTACCACAGACTCATAAAAAAAAAATAAGGAAAAACATTGAAATTGCTTTCACAATGTTATCTTTGAGTTTAGGAAGTCATGCCTTATATTTAAGTTCCAAATTGGTAGATAGGTGCCAAAGTGCTTCTCAGAAGTACTGTTTCACTACATTTATTTGATCTTTTTACACTAATTTCCAAGTAAAATAAATTTTAGAGACCTCTAGAGGACAGAACCACCACTGGTTAGTGTATGCTGCGTGCTTTTATCCTCGTGTTTTGTTTGGTTTTGCACCATGCAGTCAGAGGCTTTTGAATGAAGCTCTGGATGTTGTAAGAGCTTGCTGTGAAGGTTGTCTTGAGAAAGCTGCTCCTGCAGCCACAGGATGCTGTTCTACATGTGCATGAATTTAATCTCTGGGAACAATAAGAGATGTTACAGATAAAACAAGACCCAGGTCAGCATGCTCGTAGTAGGGAGGGAAGGAAAGGTGGTGCAGTGGTGCTCATGTAACATCCACCCCACGTCCCCATCTTGGTGTTTGTCATGTTTATGCCTAAGGCCTCACAGAGCCAGAGGAACCCTGCTCTGAAGGGTGACCGGCGCTGTAGGTACAACTCAGTGTTGTTCTGCTTGGGTATAAAAAGAAAAAAAAGTAGCTTGTGGCCACTTCTTTAACTGACATCTTCATTCTGCTTCCATTTTGAAGCCAGGGATGCTATTTTACACACGCAGCAGGGCACAATCGTAGCTGCTGAGTTCTGAACAGAGCAGGGCTCCAGTCCCACCTTACTGAAGGCCTCTGTGCTCCCATGGAGCTGTAACCCCAGTGCTGACAAAGGTGGAATAAATGCAGCTGATTTAATAAGCTGTTTACTCAAGATCTGATGCAAAAAGCGTTCCTGTGTAAAATGGGCAGCACCTCACTCTCATCCTGTGAAGTTCAGCTACTGCGGGCTCTGGCAGCAAGGCACTGGTGGTGCCCAAAATCCACGGGGCAGTGCAGGGTGCGGGGTGCTGGAGGAAACTGAGCTGGCTGAGCCAGCAGCAGTTCAAACCATGCAGGGATCACTGAGGGTTTAGCACTTTGCTACACCACATTTCCTGATTTTTTGTCCAAGAGCATAACAAAAAGGAAGGATGGTCATAGTATAAGTGCTAGGTAATTGGTTAAAAAAAAAAAAAAAAAACCACCACCATCCCCTGTGCTGGTCTAGTACCACTGCTCTCACAGCACATTTGGCTTTGCTTCCAGAGCATCAGGCATGCACGTAGGGAAAGAGCCTGAGCCAGTGTTTTACAAGTATAAACAAAAGCAGGATTGGGTGAGACTGCTGCTAGTGGAACTATTTGGCATTATTTACCAGCAGCCACTGACCAGCATCCCTTATAGTCCCCAGCAGTGCAGCCAGTGGCTGTGAGCTCCATGGGGGCACCCTGTGCCCTGCCTCAGGAGGAGCACCCAGCCCCTGGGTCCCATTTTCAGCTGAGGGCTGCTGCAGTGCCTCTGCTGTGTGGGCCCCAGGGCTGACAACGGAGCCAGTGCTCAGCCTCCCCAGAAGTTGAAGCCCCCTGCCACGTTCCCTGTTGTGTTGTTGCTGGGCAAGGAGTTTTTCCATCACCTGCTGCATGGCTTTGTACTCACTGCTATGTGCCCGCAGCGTCTCAGAGCAGAGCCTGTGCCTCGTGGTTGGAGTTGTGGTGGGCTGAAACTACACCTTAGGATGGAAAGTCACCGCCTTGGACCTGCTCGTTGAGAGGGGTAAAAGTCAGCCTAGGTTCAAGTACCAACTTTTGGTGTGCTACCTAAAGCTTAATCAGAGGGTAATAAGACATTTCCTGGTCATATTAGCATTTGACAGAATCCCTAGATTACCGGTTCGCTCTTTTTTCCAGCTTCTCTTTTAAACCTCTTTTAATGTTTACTTTTATTAGGAACACTTGGTACAAAAAGCAGAAAGCTGTAACATAGGCTCATGGGCAAAACAATTCAAGTAGCATCCTTGATGGAACATCATTTACCTCAGATACTCAACCAGCAGTACTTTTTTTTTTTTTTTTTTAATCTTTTAAATGCAGTTTCAGTCCATATACTATTCGTTACCTCTCAAGATTTTGGTAAGCAATTATTTTAACTTTACTCTTTGTATTTGTCAGTGTTTTGGGCACAGGTTGTTGTACTACTGTCAAAACATACTTGCTGTTTTCCTGCAAGTACTAAAAACAAACCAACCCCTCCCCCCCCCCCCAATAAAGTGATTGTTAAATATTGTACAAATAAAAATGTATGCTCTTTCTCCCCCGACTTCCCCAAAAAGTTAAAATAAAAAAAATGTGACTACTACGACTTGCATATGCCTTTCTTCAGGTTGTAACGCTTTGGGAGGAGAGACACCTACCTCTTTCTACATATGCGGTAATGTTTAAGCGATGTGGCGAGATTCCTGGCAAAAAAAAAAAAAAAAAAAAAAAAAAAAAAAAAAAAAAAAAAAAAGAAGGGAAAAATGGTGCAGTTGAAATGCAGGCAGTGAAACAGAGGCAGAATCTGCATCCTGCCTCAGGAAGGGACCTTCCCCTCTCCTGGCTCTTTCCAGCAGTGCCAGGGCAGCTTCAGGGAGAGGCTTGAGGCGCGTTTCTTACCTGCAGCCTGGCCCCACGCAGCCCCAGCAGCGTTGGCTTCCCTGCTGAGCTGCCCCAGGGCATGGCCAAGCTTCTGGCCTTTAGCTTGAGCTCGAACTCAGTCACTGCTCTCCCTTTTAAAAACATGAAACTTCATCAGCCTGGCCTTTAGAAGAGCTGTGGAAATGTGAATGCTGCTCTGCTGCAAGTGGGATTTTTTTCTAGCCTGCACTAATGCTGTTGCAGTTTGTTTCTCCAGAAGTGACACTAAACCAAAGCTGGAATTGTTCGGTTCACAGAAAAGCAACAACCTGCCTCAGCCCCAGCATATATTAGATGTGAGGTTTCACAAACATCACTTAGAGCAAGGAGTTCTGACCCTGCAAGCGAGCCTCAAGACAGCCCGTGGATGTGGCACAACAGGTTTCATCCGTAGTGCTGCATCATTAACAACCTTACCCATCTAGACAATATTTCAGGCTACCAGGTCAGTATTTATGCTGGGCTAAGAGCCCTCCCTGCCACCACTCTCCCTGCCCTGTACCAAGCTTCTCAGGTAAGGGATTAGAGCCCCAGGACCAAAAGCCAAAGCAGAGGGAGCAGGGGAAGGGGGAGCTGCTTCCTTCCACCCCTACCTTCCCCACGAGATCTGTGAGCACTGCCATCCCCCGTCCTTCTTTCCACCTCTGACCAGACTCTAGGGCTGTTTAACAGAGAACGGAGGTTTCCAGGCACAGAAAATAACTCCTTCTTAAAAGGCAACCTGGATTACATGAAGTACACAGGGAATCTAACAGAGTTTGTGCTTGCTGAGTAAACGCTTTGCTTTCTGGATTCACGCTGTAGTTATGGTTTGCAAGTGTTCCATTCAAACAGCCTCAGGCGTCTTGTCTAAGCTACCACCTAGAGGAACTGCATCGCTGTGACTCTCCTACTACTTACTTTGCTCCTTTTCAGAGTACTGCTGTGTTGTTCAAGATGTGCAGATGACATCTTAAAAAACAAAGAAGCAGTGAAGAGAGCAAAATTAAAATACTCCTGACTGACAAGAAGGGCTTCAGAGTGACACCGGAGAGGTCTCCCAGGCCTGGAGAAGTCTCCGAGGTTTCTTTGGCTTTTTGACAGACTGAAGCCAGGGCTGCTAAAAATGACATCACAAACTTTAAGGCAAGAATGAGCTAACTCTCTCTATATTCAGGAAAGAGAAAATCAGTGTTCCTGCATCACCCTTCCTGAAACCTAACAGCAGCATCATGAGGACATCATGAGCCAGCTGGGCAACCTGCAGAGCAGGTGGGCTGGTAGCTGAGGCTCCTTGCACAAACACAGCACTTGCCAGACGCAGGTAGCTGTGACTGGAGGTTGAACTAAGTCATGTCAGAGCTGTATTAGAGACCGATCTGCACTTCAGAACATACAGCAGGAGACCTGCAGCTGGTTAACACCTCAAGCAGCCTTTATCATCTAAAGCAGCCTCAATCTGCAATTAAGAAACTCAAAACACAACTGCTTTGATTTCTACAAAGCAGAAGTCACGTTCAGAAGGAAAAGCTAGCGCTGAGCTGAGCTACCCCGAGCATTTAGAAGTTGTTCCAATTTATGGCATTACAAGGTAAGAGGATTGCGGTTCCAAAACCAACCAGCAAAGCCAAGCAGCCTTCTTCCAACCAAAAATTTATTAACTCGACCACCCTACTGTGGGTAAACACCACATCTTCTGGAGTCTGCACGTAACTCCAGAAGTTCTGATGTGGCAAGGGGCCCCGTGAGTTCCCAGCAGCTCACAACCAGCTGAGCGATGACGTTGCCCACTGCTTCACGTCTGTGGGGCAGTTGGGGTACGCCTGCAAAGCGTCCATGATCTGGGTGTTGTCCAGGAGCAGTTTCATCAAGAGGTACTCTCTCTGAGTGCGCACCGATGGTTTTTCTATTGGTTTGACTAATTCCAGTTGCAGTAAGTGTTCGAATGCCTAAAAACAAAAGAAGCAAATAAGGAAAAAAGGAGACAACCTCACTCCGGGCTGCACTGGCCATTTGCAGAGACCTACGAGGAGCTGTTTTAACAGAAGCCTGGGGTGTGCTGCCTTGACAGACATTAAATGCCAGCTCCATTCAACCCTCTGTCCTTTTCGACAGGCAGTAAAACATATGTGAGCTGAGCTAGAATACACTTCTCTTCTTATAGAAATAGAAATTAAAATATTTAGTTTATATAACCAAATGGGAATGACTTTGTTCCAATTAATCCAGAATGACAGCTCATTACAAGCACACAGCGTTACCCAACTTTCAGTTTAAGCACAACTGAATCATCATGAATCAGAAAGCAGGACTGCTCAGCTCAAAAGCAGCAAGACTAGAGGCTTTGGCTGCTGAACTACTGATCAAGTTAAATTCATCAGCTGAAAGTATCTGCACAACCACCTGCTGGGCTGCTGTGCTGCAGCAGGATGAAATGCCACACTGGCAGTGCCCCAAGCTGAAAAGGTTGAAAAACAAGAGTCCTTGAAATATTTTCTTGTAAGCAGGGTATTTACCAGACCAACAAACTTCCTACCAGCCGGGCACTGACCAGCAGAGGGCAGCGCAGCACCGAGCAACACAGCCACGGGTCACATGTGTTCTGCGAGCAGGGTTTTCTCCGTCCCGAAAGCATCCGCCCCTACTTCAAGGATTGTTTACGACTGTTCTAATGCATGTTCTGGCAGAAGATACACATCTGAGTGATTTAGGAAGAACTACACTTCAGGTTTACCTTCATAACAACCGGCTTTTCGAAGTTGTACATGCAGTGCGCCTTCCTCTGGATGAACTTCTGAAATTCTTCATCGGGAACAGGAAAGGAAAAGTTACTCAGGGTAACGCGAGTGACTTAGCACGTGTAAGATTCATGTATTTCTCTCACCATTGTAAACCATCTGGAAGTTAAATGGTTCTCCTTCATAAACATCATTTAAGTGTTTCATAGCTATAATTAGGCAGATTTCCAGGACAGACAAACCTAGAGGGAGAGACAAGAGCTCTAAATATCTCTTGAGCATATCAGAAGTGCAAGCAGTTCATGTGCTATTTTTAATACTCTTTTGTATGCTGTAGGCCTCACATATTTGTGGGGTTTATCTTCGTAATTGTAACAAAATTCCAGAATTAAGTAAGGCTAGATACAAGCAGAACATTAGTTTTCAGATATTCGAAGCAAGAATGTTACAAAAAACATGCTGCTTCTGTCAACATCCAAGAAATCTAAGCATAAAAACAAAATCATCACTGCAGACAAAGAAATCCTGGCAGCATCAAGACAATCGACATGCTACCATACAGCATGTGATGAAATGAGAGTCTGAAGAAGTTATTTGCTATTGAAACCTAAAGAAGTGATGCAGGGAATTACCTCCACAGACAGAGAATCACAGGGTCGAGCCAAACCAAAGCCTGTGAAGTCTGGGAGCAGTAAAGAAGCAGTTGGATAAAAGTTATCTTTCCCTGATCAGGGAAGCAATTTGTCCTGTAACTGTATTTGGGCTTATATCCTCATCAGCCATTTATTTCTTCTTATCATTTGTATAAGTTCCCAAATATTTATCAGAGAAAGCTTAAGCGCATTGCTCAGTGCATCTCACTTGCTGAGGTTTAAGGAAAGCCCCTCAGCCCCTCACCAAACGGTTAAGTGAAAGCAGCACCAGGGGTTTCAGGCTGCCCCAGCACACGTTCAAGCACAGGCTGTTGCAGTTCTCAAGAGGATTTATTGCCACAGCTCGCAGCCCAAGCCCAGCAGGTCCCTCACGCTACCAGCGCTGGCAGAAAGAGGTCAGCCTTTCCCCTTCCTCTGACACTCCCAGGACAGAAATGCTGCCTGGGGGGTTCCCCACGCCACCAGTGCTGACTACAAACACCCTGGCTGGTGCTGAGAGCTGTTACACAGCCGTAGCAGGGCACTGGCTGAGTGCCCTGGGCAGTAATATCTGCATCAAGTATTACAGAACTCAATTTCGGGTTCATTCTGCACCATGATAGCCACACACATCCAAATGCAAATCAGTGGGGAGCAGGCAGATGGATGTGCCCCCCAAACAGCTCATACCAAGTGGCATCGGTGCATTACGCAGTGTCCCTTCCATCTGAATTCCAGAGGCACCTGATGCTTTCCAGTCTTTAGAAACACCTGGGACAAAAAAATTGAGCTTTACCATGTACAATATTTGCTTTGGAGTCCATTCTGTACTGCTTGCTTGCCTCCTGAAGATCTGACGCAGTGATAAGAGGGTGATGCACAGTAACGTTACTTACAGCAAGCATCTAAAAATAAAGCAGAAGACATTTTTCATTTAATTACTAATTACCAGACACACTTTCTGCTCCGAGATGGCACGCAGAACACATTTCCCCTGGAGTCACCTACTGGAAACATTAATGAATAAACCCTGCACACGCAGTAGGTTCATACCCAAACCCCTGTAAATAGCTGGTAGCTACAACTACGCTTTGCCAGGAAGGTTTTCCTGGCTGAAAACTTTAAAGCCTCCTCACTAGAGGACATAAACACTCATTAGCTTGTTTGTATCAGTTTCAGTGGATTAGCATACTCCAGGGATTGCTGTAAGAAATGACTTACAAGTACTTTACACGTACCTTTGTACACAGAGCTACTCGTGTCACTGCTAGGAAAACAGCTGAAGGCAACTCTCAGGTTACAGAACAAAAGTTATCAACTCAAACATTTAATAGACAGGCTCCTGTAGTTGCCATTCGAGTCTTTAATAATCTTCAGTTCCTTGTTCAAAACTCACTTTCTGCACACGTGTAGGTTAACGTACACAGTTAACCGACCTCCTCTGACACCACTCTTCCAAACCTATTGATTATCTACAAGCCTTTATACGTAGCAGGTGCACTGCAGTGACATCCACTTGCTCTTTAGCAGTTTAATATTAATCAGGACAGAAAAACTGGCTTTTAGTGACTACCTCCTACTTTCTGCAGGTCTGTGTCATACAAAAACGTTTATTTCGTGCATGTAATTGTGATCTTCCACTGAGAACATCCAATGCTATCCACCACCAGTCGTTTCCTTTCTTCCTTTCCTTCTGGATGTCAGCGTAACAGCCTCGCAAGCAGCACGATGATTCAGACTTCCGCAGGAACAGAATGAAGTTTTAGATTATAAAGGCTAATGGGAATCTGAACAGGGAAGAAGGGGAGGGGCAAAGAAATGCCAGCTCTAGGACACGCAGTGTGGAGGGAAGTAGAGGAAACAGACAACAGCACTCGCTGAAAGTCACTGCTCTCCCTTCTTCTAGGTAGAGTGAAATCTGTGATTCACCAGTCAGCACCCAAACACAGCTGGGAGCACCGAGCACCCTCTGGTTTACCAGGTTTGTTTATTACATTTAACTCTGCTTAAAAAATAACTTTCAAGTCTTGCAAAGGGAATTCCAGAAGGAAAATATGTTGACAGTACTTCACCTACAATATTGTTTTATAAATTGAAAGACTCAGCAAAAGTTAACTTTGGATAACAAAAAAAATCACAGTTTCAATTAAAAAGTAAATCCCCATGAAGTATTTGCTATAAAAATTGGAAGAACTTGAATCTGTTAATAAAGCATGGCCTGATAAAGCACACAAGAAACCAGTATTGTCAAAAGCCTGTTCATCAACAAGATGTTTCAAGTAAAGGTCTGATAACTGGATTTAAAAACTCACGTGATGTATACAGATTATTGCAATTCACAAAGAAATCACATCCAAATACATACCAACAGAAAATGAAGTGAGCGCAGATCTTTGGTGTAGTGAAAAAGGTTCTGCAGCACGTCATTCACAGTTTTATCTACAGACAGATGCTTAAAAAGAAAAGGTACTTTTATCATCTCTGCAAATCATTTCCTATGCACATGAAAAACCAGTAGTTAGCTAACTCTCAAAAAGAGCTCAGCTGACACCGCACGATACAGTTCTTTATGTCTAACCTTAACTTTTGGTCTTGTGTGACACTTATGTGCCCAGGTTTCAGTTTGGTTTATCCCATATTAATCTCAAATAGTGAAAGGAAATACTAGTCTAAAGTAAAAGCTTTACGTTTATAAAATGATGTTACTTCAGAAGCTTTACTAAAACCAAGTATGAAGAGCTTTAAATACCTGAACATTATTATTCCATTTTTGTGCAAAAGTCTCATCAGGAAAGTCAGCAGGAAGAGAAAGCTGTTCCTTGAATATTTTAATATACTGTTTAAAATCAAAGGAATTTAACACATAGATCTGTCGGTGAGAGAACCTTGATTTTACTCTCTTCTCAAAGAGCTCCAGGATATCCTTGTAAAAAAACAATAATAATATTATAAAAAAAAGATACATATATTGCAATCCTAGCTTCTCTAAAAACTAGAATAGAAAAACAAAGTAAAATGTGTTTTAAAGATGTGTTTTAACAGAGATCCAGCAAGACCTTTGCTAATTATTGCAATCGATGTGCCTTGAAATGCCTAACAACTAGCCGTTTACCCAAATCATGTGGTGCATACATCATACGGGATAATTAGTTGCTAGGATACCCAGCAAATTTCTCCATAGATTATGTAAATATTTCAGTTACTTAAGTCTGCGTTCAAGATGTTTCAGCCTATCAGGGCTCTCGACAAGTTGTCTGTTTAGCAGATCCGTAGGCTGGCAGCTGTCAGCTCACATGCCTTTTGTCAGACTGAAAGAATCCAGCCACCAAAAATTAAGAGCCAAGATGGATCTTCTAAGATTGTCACACAGACCTAAGCAAGCCTGCCATCAAGTTGTTGGTTGGAGGTAATAGAGAAAAGCTTATTTTTCTCAGAACAAATTGTGATAGATTCGTACCTGAAGCAAGCTGTGGGATTCAACCATTTAGAGAAGCACAGCACTATGCCCCTACCTTCTACTGGGACAGAATGCTTATGCTGTTCCTAGGAATTCTGGGCAGGCAACTAAAAAAAAAGCTTTCAGAATATTAAAATCCCTCAGCAAAAAGCGTGGTAAGAGTCCACAGAGCACCAACAGTGAAACACTGAGACGCCTTTTGGTTTAGAAGTCACACAGAACGGGATGTCCAGCTGAAGAAAAACTCAGCAGCCACAGCTATTGCAACCAGGACTCAGTCTCCAAAGACTCTACCTTAATTAGATTCAAAAGCAGAGCAACACCAACTTCTAAATTAGAGGTGATGAGGATACCAGACTTGGACAGTAATGGAGCAAAAAGACAAGGCTGTCATTTATTACATCAACTATTAACTATTCTATTAACTTCTAACAATTTGCTCAGCTAAGTATCACCCAAACAACCTCAGACTGAGGCTTTGATGAAAGCCTAGACCATCTTTAAGGTCCCTTCCAACCCAAACCGTTCTGTGACAGAATTATTATTGCTTTTACCACAACCCAGCCCTTTGCAATCAGAACAGCTTGAGAAAAACAGTGCATTTTTTTAATTATTTTAATAACATATCAGCTACTACAGTGTCAGAAAGTAATAATTTCACAGTATACACATCTGTTCAGTTCCATATGATGTTATTGTAGTGGTCACAGGTTTAATATAAATTTTAAATCCATCTTAAACATACTAATGTTACAGCAAAAGTACCCTACTAAAGTGTAGGCTTAAAAAAAAAATTAAAAAAAAATCAATCAATCCCTTGTCCTCAGAGCAGTGATTTAAATACAAACCTATTCTCACCAACTGGAGGTTTTGCAATATTTTGGTCATCCGTTTGCCCTCTTTCTTTTTTTTTTTTTTTTTTAATTATTTTTAAATTCAAAAGTCAGACCAATAGGTAATTGAGAAAAGTTTACTAAGAAACTAAGTCTCAGGAGCAGAAAAGAGAAGACACTTCAACTAAGGAAGCTGAAAACCTTGGGATTGCAATTTCTTACCCGTCTACATGTGAGTCCAATAACTGTTACTGGAGTCTGTGCTGACTGGGATATATCAAACAGGTTATACAGCAGCGTCTGATTCTTGTGATGAACAAACAAGTCAAATTCATCCAGTATAAACAAGACTGGACAACTGCTGGTTCTGTTTCCTGAGACAGCAAGTTAGAAAATGAGTATGGTAACACCATCATTTCTACAGCCTTCACAACTTCTGCTTTTAACAATTTACAGGTCTTCTTTTAGCTCCCTCACTAGGCCATCCTTTCACGTAGACACTGCAGATATGTATGCCCTTTCATGCACATATTGCTACAACAGTAAAAATAAAAATACATGGAAACTGGTTAAGGTTTGTCCTGGTAAACCAGGCATCATTTCCAGTTGCAAGGAGATTTATTTCTGTGGCTATTTTTTAGGAACACTATTTTTAATAGCTTCAGTCAGAATAAAAGAATCTGTCCTTCACAGCTGACCATCGTATGTAAACTTTATGGCATCAGCTGAGTTAGGTCTATACTAGCTTAGCATTACACATTTTTTCCATTATTTCACAACCATAGCATTCTTGGGCAAGACTTCCTTACACCACTTGTAGAAGTAGATGAAGAAACATCTGTATTCTAGCTTCTCAGTCAAGTGACAAACAGAAACACGCAGTTTCAGAACAGAGATAGTCTCGCTTACCTTTCCTTAAAGCTTCAAGGAGGAACGCAAGATTTTCAGCAAAACTGCCCTATACAAGGAAAAAAGATTCGCAGCATTTTTTCAGTGTCATTCTCAGAATCTGACATCAAGTTCAGACATGAACTGAATCTCATCTCCTTCTGACATCCTCCTTTCAAAACCAGGACATATATGAAATTTACAATGTTACTTCATATTGTATAATCACAAATGCTTCAAAGCAAATGAAGAAAACCGATTGGTGGCTCTACTTTGATCCATGTTTTTCAGCCCGTAAATCACAAACTATTTATGCCCTCAGGCATAAATCAGTGATCAAAAGAATGTTTTATTAAGCTAAGTTTACAGGTAGCTTTATCTTTTCCTTAAATAGCTACTGCATTCCAAATTTCCCCTTTACACACAGGCAACAACGACCACATAATGGGTTCCATTAAGAATAAGGATGCGGGTTATTAATTTGCAACCTTATGAGATGGAAGCATCACATTCACGAGGAAACTGACTTGCTAGGACCATCCTGCTTTATTTACACACTCATTGACACGCTTTGTGGCATACGAGTTACAAGATGAGAAATTATTATAACAGAAGACCACAAACCCTTCTAAAGAAGGCAGAAGAACCAATTTACTCTCTGATAGTGAACTGCAGAAGCTAAGAAAGAAAAAGTTTCTATGGACAGAAGCAAGGGCATTCCTGCAAGTCAGGATGTTTGAAACAGAACGGATTAGACAGCTAAGGGTTTAAAGTAATACTCCAAACTAAGTTAAAGGGGAAAAAAAAAGTACTTTCAAACATTCTTCTAGTTCTCTGATGAAAAGAGAAGGCTTTCAAACAGCTACGCTGACACTAAATACTTGCCATTTCATTTTATTTCTGCAGTTATATTTGGGAAAATTTTAGCTCAGCGCCAAAAACAGTTGTCCATTTTCTGTATCTAAAAATCATCTGGGATAACTAGAAAAGCAAAGATAATAAAGCCTACTAACTACAATCGACAGGTCATCTTGTACTCCCCACTGCCTTTAGCCTCATTCTCTGGAGCACTTCAGCTGTTCTCCTTATTACTTCAGCACTAGTTTAACCAGGTTTCTTATCTTTGGGAAAAAGTCAATAGAATGAAACATTTTAAAAGAAATTCTATGCAGAATGAGAACTCTAAGATGACAGCAATCTGGATAGATATCCCTATGAAATAGAAAAGCTTTCAAATATACTAAAGATACTCCTTTTTTGGCCAGTTAATTTGCCTACTCTTTTGCCTTGAGATGTTATAAAACAGATGTTTCCAAAATACTCTAATCCTCTGAACACAGTCTCCTTGGAATGCTTAATATGTTTCATTCAGAGGCTGCAAGTAAGTTTTAAGGGAGCCTTTACATTCCTTCATTTATTTAAATTGAAATTAATGGTTTTTGAAAGACTATTCATTAATACTGCTCAACTAGCAAAACTAGCAACATCCAACACCTGTGCAGAACACACTTTTTGCCTTGAAGTGCCTGTAACCCAGGGTCATTACAGGCAAAGACTCCTTCAGCACACCACGGCCATCAATTAGTATTTATATTAAAAAGACAGAGCTTTGGGAAGATTGAGCCAGCCCACTCGTTATTGAGAGTTATTGAATAAACTCTCAGTGCCTACTCAGTCTCAACAAGCTGCATCCTCTACCTCTGGTTTTCTAGGCAAGGATTTTACAGGCAGATAAGCAAAGAGCATAATGAAGTCGATACTTACAAAAACTTTATCCCCAACCACATTTTCCAGGCGCAGCTGCCTGGTGATCTCCTTCAGGGCCACTTTATCATTAGTCTGCAAAAGCCCTGAAAGAAAACGATTTTTCATGAAGAGCTGGCAGTTCTCCCTCACTCCAAGCAGCCGCTTCTACTGCCACTAGAAGCTAACCCAGAAGCTGCTCTCAGTTTCAAGCCTGACCAAGCTAGGCCCTTTTAACAATTAAGGCTAGACAAGTAATGTCTAAAAAAAGACATGTAATATAAAGTTACTTCAAACAATTCGTTCACAACTGAACTGATCTTCAACATTTTGAGAAAAAGCCACTGAAAGTACACAAGTTGTCTTTCTATAGACACAAAGTAAGACATTTAGGAGCTCACAGATGAGCGTGTCCATATTTGAGGCTAGATTGTACCTGCTGAAACCAAAACTCTTAAGTGCATGCCATACACAGCGACTGCACGTAATCAGAGCAGGACTGTGCTACTTGCCATTCAGACGAACTTCCAAGAGGTTCTCTTTAACTTGTTTGATTTCCATGAGGTCTTTCAAGACACGATTTAGTAACTAGGAAAAGAGAAACAGAATTACTTTATGACGAGATTAATGGATTAACAATTTTAAAAAGCTATCAGCTGGTATTACCAGATAGGAAGCAGTACACACTCTTGAATTAGGTACCAAAAACTTGAGTATTTTCAAAAGTATTAAAGTGACATTACTACCACAACTGTAGCAATGTTTGTTCGTTCTGCTGAATTCTTAATGAAAGGAATATCTCCAGTATTTTAGTCTCTATATTTTCAGATCAATGTTATCGAGCTTTTGCTTCAACCAAACAAATCTTTAAGAGTCCAATACGCACCAGAATTTGTCTTCCGAGTTAGTGCAGTATTCAGGTTCATTAGATGCTCTAGAACAAAAATCCCTGCTTTGAATATTTAAAGACACTGTGCTTATTCTTTTTATGTTAAGAAGCATGAAACAAAAATTAAGTTGTATACGTTCACATCAACTACTGCTTATAAAACTTAGGGGTCCCAAATTCACAGTCCATCAGTGCCAAGTCTTTCAGAGCACGTTTGGTAAAAAGTCACAAGGGGTTATATTAAAACATATTTAAGTAGATGAAATCAGCTTTTTGTTCACTCCCTGCAGGTCCTTCCTACCTATGCGTATGTATAAATATATACAGGTATTTATACACAGCTTTCTTGTCTCCAGCAGTGTTTCTTTGAGAACTAACACCTCTGATGATGTAGAATAAGTTCTTTATATGGACATCTCTTATTTTCTTAATAAGAGAATAATTGTTTCTCATTTACTGTTGTTCTGGCAGGAGGGTTCACAAATTTTTGTCTTCCCTGTCCTTATATAAAAGGTTTAGAAACAAGGTTTGAATCCTTAATGGAAAAGAATAGTGTGCGTTTTGGAAACTAGGGGCAGGGAGGTATGGGGAATGACATTTGGCAGATCAGTTTGGGTTTGTTTTTTGTTTTTTAAAGCTTTCACCTTTACTTCAATTTACCCACAGTATAAAGCTCATCTATCTTTTTCTATTGCTGTTGTATTGAAGCAGATACGGTTAACTGACTCCTACTACAGGTACCAATAGTGTATGAACACTGGAACAAAAAAAGGCTTATTCCCTCGGTTTGTCAAGTTTATGTCCCGTAAGTAGATGTCATCCCTTCTGGCTAGTATTTCAGAACAATTACAATTCTACTCTCAAAGGCCACATTGCATACACATGAAAATCCAAGAAATATTTTCTGCACAGTGAGAGCGCTTGTCGTTTAACTAATGAATTTGTAAGTCTAAGAAAAGAAAGATCAGCTCCAGTTCAACACAACTAAACCGTCTGTAGGTGGAAGAATCTTTATTTGATATTGTTTTTCATCCCTTTTTTCTCCTCCTTCACAACATTTTTGGCAATTATCCTTCTGTAGTGCCACGGGTAATAGAAGGTAACAACACAGACCGCTTTTGAAATGCAAAATAAGGAAGCCATCAACAAATTGGTAGAATGATTTCAAGTTTCAGCTGTATCATAGGTACATTTACAATCTATAAATTCATTCCTGTTTAACTGCATTTGAAACGTTGAAGGCCACTCACTCTATCACTTGGGAAGACTTCCAAAGTCCCTCTCAAATACTTTCTTTGGTAACAACCAACCTATTTAGCAATTGCATACTCAGGTAAATGTAAAAAATGTATACCGTTACATAATATATACCACTTAGATAAGTAGAGGCATGTGAATTGATCTCATCTAAAGTCCCCTTAAAATATAAAACCCACACTTACTATAAACAAACTACCACTCCCATAGAATATTTCATCTCCTTGTAACTCAGATAGCAATGGTCTCTGACACATTTCAAAGGGGATTAAGATATATTCTCTACATATTAACAGCTATGTAGAAATTGACCCTCCAGTCTACTCTGTTTTTTGGATGCCTTTTCAGTCATCTTAACAGAGGTCCGATAGCAATAGGGGGTGAACGTTTAAAGGACTTCTCAAACAAAACCTGGCTGTAATCAAAAATGAACTCTTTTGTGGCAAGAACCATGGCATAAGCGTAAAAGGAAAAATGCTGAAAGAAGACAGAACCTATGATGTTGGCAGATTACAAACCAAGAAACACAACTTGTTCTGATAAAATAAATTACATTTTTCGAGTTTGGGGCACCTGTAGTTACGTCATCAGACTTGGTAAAGACATGCGAAGGATTCCAAAACCACGCATACTTCTACAAGTCCCTGCAAGGATGGACAGGCCCGTGTTTTTGTCAGCTGCACATGAAGTTATTCATTTTACAAAATTACTGTGTTTGGAAGTTTCAGATTTCTCCTTACTGTAATTCAACAGAATTACCTCGTAAGAAATCCTAGAACACTTTCATGTGATGTGCAAACAACTAGCAATTCCCTCCTTAAAAGCAGGCAAAGAGATGAAAAATCAGCTCCAAAAGCTCTCATGACTTCAGTGGGGTCATCTACCTCATGCTTTATTTGACTTTGTATAAACTTTTAAATGGTGTTTATACCGCAGTCTTTCCTGATCCACGGGGTCCAATAATGAGGGCAGAATTACTTTCTCCATGAACTGTAGTTCGCTTCAACAGTTCCAGCAGATGCCTGTGATGAAAACAATATTAGGTTAAACTTCAAACCAGGCAACATTCACTGAAACGATGGAAAAACCCAAGAATTGTTACCACATAAAGAGAAAACTCCATACATTTCACCTTGTTTGCATCCAAGGCATGCAAAATGCAATATACTGAAGTATAAAAGGCTGAGTGATTAAACCTCTTAAAATATTTTTAAATATTAAAATATGCAGGATACAGGAGTATCACTGATTCATAAAGTTCTACAATTTACCACCATAAAAGAACAAACTTTAAAAATAATTTCTTCAAAACATAATATCATTGTATGTGATACCACTAGAGGTCATGAAGAAGGAAGACTGACCAATATATACCAGGAAAACCTTGACACCAGTAAAAAAAAAAAAAAAAATAATAATAGTCTAGTAGAACACATTGACAATATTGATCAAACTGATTATGTGCTCTATCTAGTCATTCATGGCTTGTGAATGATAAGAGCAATGCTGATCTTCAAGTTCTTATTCTATTACTACCCAAAGGAACAAAGCAAAGCCTAAACTGTCTTCAGACAGATTAATCACCTAATGCCACATGGAAAGTGCTCAAAAGCTGCCGGTACTTCCAATTCACAAACATTTACAGATGTGTGCATTTAACAAGCTTTCTCTTTAGTGTGAATGTTCACGTGACACAGCTGCTTCTAAAGGAGTCGTCATGGAACAGCTGTAAATTATGTGTCCATTTTTGTCCACTATTTGAGAGCTAACTACGGCAAAGAGCCCTGATAACATCTTAGGTAAGAAAAGCTAGAGATTGGGAAGTTTGTTGGATTTCCTGTCCAGCATAATCCATCAGCCGTGGCATATTAGGAGGAGTCTGTAAACAGATCATTTTCAGAACCCTAATTTAATATAAAGGTTTGGTCTGTAGCACACTAACACCACAGTAATACACGTTCCCAAAACATTAAACACATCTGTGTGATATCTGCATGTGTATTACACTGCACTACTTTAATAACCCAAAATGTTGTTATTCTTCCCATGGAAGGAAAGGAAACTACTGCTCAAGTTCAACTTCTATAAACTACTTCTAAAAAAAACAATATGATTCATGGCTAAAACAAGCTCTTTAGGTACTTGTTTGTTATTCACAGACTTTGACCTTGTAAGTGCAGAAGGATTAGTAATAACGTGGAGTTATTGTAGCAATCTCTTCTCCTCTCTCTCAGTCTCTTCTCCCTAACTTTAACCTTTACATCTGGACCCTGAGAAGTCAATTTGATTCTAACATTGGTCTCCACTTTAAGAAACATGATGCTGGCATCCAAGGTTTAAGGCCAACTTTTAATGCTGCTTTTCCATACATGAGGGAATTTGAAATAACAATACAGATTCACAACAAGAGAATTTAACCTTTTGCTTGGTCAGATCATCAAACACTGTCTTAAATATACCCTAAAATGGTATTTCAGGCTCAAAAACGCATTTCAGGAATTACAGAATTTGAACAAAGGACAGCATAGACTGACAAAAGAGCAAGTAACAGTTGTGTAAAGTCTACTAGAGCTCAAGAGAAACAATGCTTGGAAGGATGGCCCTGCAAGTCATCTAAGCCTGTATAATTTAGAAAAACAGGGGTAGCAGACTAACTGGTTATTTTTATTCCTGTGGCTAAAATAGAAGTTATTCGTTGAATCTGCTCACTCACCTGTGCTGATGTTCAATCCCAAACAGTTTTCCAGTAGCGTAATGGTAACAAAACCTTTCACGTAACACTTTTTGCACCTATGGATATAACACAAGGCTCAAAACCAATGCTTGGTGTTTCACATCCCAGAACATACCAGTAACATAATTACTGCAGTAAAATAACAGCAAAATATGCACACAGCTGTTCTACGTGCAAACTTTAGCTGTTTTCAACAGCACAAGGCCTTGAAAGTATGAATAACATTTTCAGAAGCAGAACTTTTAACAGACTCTCCATAGCAGAGAAGAGAAAATTCAGTCCAGAGCAGCAGTGTGAGCCTTTGGTCCCTTCTGTTACAATTCCTTTCCATCACCCCCAAAGGGATGTTAAGCCAGTCTCTAAAATTAGGTCAGCACTACACCTAATTCATAGGTGCAAGAAAACGTGTACCAGCAGACTTCAGAATCCCTGAGTATTTCTTCCTACCGCTTGCTAGGAGGCTTTTGGTATCTTGGGAACATGGTTCCTTCTGACACCCAGCCAACTTTTAACTCAAGATGGAACGATCACTGTCAGCTTCAGGTGGTTGGCTGAAAAATAACCATGCAGATATACTCCCCAGCAAGTCTAAATAGTGGATAAAAGAAAGCTAAAAGTCTGTTTTGCACTTAATTCCACTTTATGAAAGGAAGTCTTTGCTTTACACGAGCAGTGTTTGTCCACATCATTTATCTTTTCTTGTGCTAAAGCCCTATTGACTTAATTACTAGATTCTGGTTTAATGAGCGATTCAATCAGTCAGCACAGTCCATCCACAAGTGGAAGAGTTCTTCTACAGAGGACTAGTAAAAACCTACAGAATTACACAGATAGCAGAGGATGGGAAGGTTTCATACTCTAAAACCAGCTAATAGTGATGTTACTAACCTGTGAAATGCATTCTGCATTTGCAGTGATGCTCTCCTTGGACTTACGTTTACTCATTGTAGAAGTTTTCACCTTTACATAAGGAAACAGAACTATAATTATTTGGCAAACAAATTAGTTTAGCGTACATTACTTGGAAACAACACAACAAACTGAATTTAATACCACACACACACAGGGCAACCACTCATTTGTGAGAACTCTGTATATAACATCTGAACAGATATAGATGTAGTAGCTCATCTTGTGGAAAAATAAATGCATTTCTAATTAATTTCTGTTTGGAAGTTGTATACAAACATAGATTTGCTTCAGGATGCTTCTCAACACAAGGCAAGCGGCACTTCAAGTCATTGATGCAATACCAAGCAGACTTCCAAGCTTTTCTAGCAAGTTCTTAAGATAAAGGCGAGGACAACAGCCAACTGTCTGTGAACACTGAGCCAAGCTGTCTGCAACGACAGCATGGCCATGCGCAAGCTGATCTTGTGCAGCACCAGGAGCGGCACAGCTCGTGCAGTGAGGCTCACTCTGTAGCGTTCCCATCTCTTTGGGCAGGAGCTGATCTCAGATTATTGTGCACAATCAGCTCCATACTCCTCGGTAAGGTGCACTAACACACACGTTTACCTTCTCCTCTGACTGTCACAAGCAGTATATTCATCTCAACAATATTTAGGACAGTTTAAAATAATAAATATATGCTGCTGGAGCAGGCTATAGGAATGTTGTAACATGCTTCTAAAAGAACGACTGGCTGCCCATCCTTCCACCTGCACAGCTACAGTGGTGTGGTTCCAATCATCACCTGGGGAAGCACAAAGGGAACAACCAGCACTGTGCCTCCAGATGCACAAAGAAGAGTCCAGAGGGGAAACTTCTGCAGCACTTCAGCCCGGGGAACCTTTCGTTCAGGCTCAGGCCCTCAGTGAGAGCCCAGCCACCAGCCCTCAGCAGCCTGAGGGGGCTCAGCCCCTTCACAGCGCCTGGATGCACCAAAGCTGGACTCAACACGCCCAGTGGATGAATGTGCTGTTGTATGGGTAACGGAAGAAATCTTCTTCATTACCGGCACCTACCTGATTATAATAAAAAATGAAGGAAAAAAGAAAAAAAAAAAAAACCACAGCAGAAAGGGTTTTCCTGGGGGTTTTTCCAGTCACTTTCTAAAGCAGCAGCGTGGGACGGGGCAGCCCTCAGGAGCAGCACCGTGCCAGCAGGGCCCCGCTCCCGTCGCGTGAGGCACCGGACCGGTAACGGACAAATAACGGTCGGGCAACGAACCCACCACAGCCCCTGCCGCCTTCTAGCGCCTTACCCCGTTCCTATAGCACGCCCCAACCCCAAAAACCACCTCCCCGTACCCACACCCTCCCCCACAACCCACCCCAACCCCCAAAACCCCTTAAAAATCCCCCAAAACCCCTTAAACCTCCCCTAAACCCCCCCCCTCCCTCCCCACCCCTCACCTGAGGCGCCGCCACCTCCCCCTCCTCCCATCACCCCCCGCGCGCCCTCCCCCTCCCACCCCTCCCTCCCCTCCCGTCACGTGCCCCTCCCTCCCCTCCCCTTCCGCCCCTCCCTTCCCCCATCCCCTTCCGGGTGCGCGCGCGCGGGGCCCTCTGGGAACCCCCCCCCCCTTCCACCTCCCTCCCCTCCCTCCTCCCTCTCCCTCTCCCCCCCCCCTCCTCCTCCTCCTCCTCCACCTCCCTCCCCTCCCTCCCCTCCCCGTCGGCGCATGCGCGCTGCCCGCTCCCCGCTCGCCGCCCGGCCGCGCCGCGCCGAGCCCCGCACCCGAAGCGCGGCGGCCGCTGACGAGATGCGGAGCGCGGGGGGGGGCGGGGGGCGCCGGGCTTCACCCCGTTAAAGGGACAGGCCGACAGTTCACCCCCCCCCCTTTCCCTTTTCCCCCTTTTTCCCCCTGCACCCCCCCTTCCCCCCCCCCTTCTCCCCTTTTCCCTTCCTCAATTCCTCCTCTGCTTCCTCCCAGCCCCGCGGGCGGCGGCGGCGGCGGCGCCTCAGTCGGGTTCCCCCCCCCCCACCCCCTTCTTTTTTTTTTTTTTTTTTTTTTCTTTTTTTCCTTTTTCTCTTTTCCTTTCACCCCCCACACCCCCCCCCTCGCTCCCCTCCTCCCCCTTTATTGCCCTTTGTGTGCGCCGCCGCCTGCGCCGCCGGGGGGCCGCCGAGGTGAGTGCCGGGCCGGGCCGTGGGGGGGGGGGGGGGGGGGATAGGGAGGGGGGGAGGGAAAACAAGGCGAAAAAACGCGAAAAAATAAAGAGTGGAGGGGCTGCTCGGGGAGGGGAGGGGGTCTACGCGGGGTGGGGGGGGTGTTTTTGTAGGGAAAGTTGGGGAACAGGCAAAACGGGGGGGGCTGGGGGGGTGTATGGGGGGAGGGGGGGTGTATGGGGTGAGGGGGGTGATGAGGGGTTTGTGGAGGTGTTGGGGGGTCCTGAGGTAAACGGGGGTGCACGGGGGTGTGGGGGTGGTTGGGGGTATGGGGGGTACCCCGAGGTATTGGGGTGGCTGGAGGTGGGGGGGGGGTGTGGGGATATAGGGGGTTAGCGGAGGTATTGGGGTGGCTGGGGATGTGAGGGGTTAGCGGAGGTATTGGGGTGGCTGGGGGTAACTGGGGATACGCGGGGTACACGGAGGTATCGGGGGATCCGGGCATATAGGGGACGGCCGGAGGTATCGGGGCGGCCGGCCCTATAGGAGCTGGCTGCGTGCATTGGGGTCCCCGGGGTCTGCCCCCCGCTGGGCCGCCGCCGGTGGCCTCCCAGCCGCCAGCCCCGAGTTACCCGAGCCCAGGCCCCGGCCCTACAAAGCCTGGCAGCCCCCCTACAACCCCGTGGCTGGCCCTACGGCTCGCCTGCGGCCGGCGGCAGCGTCTGGCAGGTATTTTTGTTGTCATCTCTCTCGCCACGGCCTTGTGCCGCGAAAGGCCACGGCTCCCCTCCAGCCTCACCGCCGGCGGCGGGCCAAAAGCGTGGGGTTTGCACCCACACCCGCCCCGCACAGCCCCGAGGCGAGGGGACGAGCTCCATCCTCGGCGAGGAAACGCCGGGACCAGCCTGCCAGGGGCTAGCGGAGAGCCCAGAAGTAGGAGTCCGGGGCAGGAACGCGGAGTTGAAATCAGAGACCCCCCCCCCCCACCCATCCCAATGGCAGCCCGGTGTTGACGGTGAAATCGCTGTGCTCTGCTGGTTTCTGGAGCTTTAATGGCGCTCTTGGTGGTTTCGGGGGGACGGTTTGAGGGCTCGGGGTGTTGAGCACCCCGGTGTATGCTGAACCGTGGAGTAGGCCGTGAGTATGTGCTTGGTTGGGGCATGGCAGCTAAATGGAGGTCAGCAGCGAGCGTGCGTCCCCCCTGCCTCACGCGGGCAGGAGACCCATGAGAAGGAACCCTCTGTGATTGCTTTGGTGTCTCTGGTTTCTAATTTGTGCGTAAATACCTGGGTGTTGTGAGCACGCTGTTTGAGGTAGCAGTAGTTTGATCGGCGCAAGGAGCGGGAGCGATATCTGTTTGGGCCGGGACTTAAAAATATCGCGATGAAGAGTTGAAGCCGGAGCTGCAGTTGTTTCAGTAGTTTGCCCGTAGTTTCCTGTTAGCAGGAGCAAACTAGTTGCCTTGGGTTTTAAACACGTGGTTATCGCTTTGCCAAAATTTTGGGTCTTCAAACCCAATGCCTGTGCGTGCAGACCCCGTTCTTTAAATGTGCGGCTCTCCTCTTATTTACTTTACTACTTGCAAGAACTGGACAGCAGCAGACTGTCCAGGAATAAAGGACAGGGGGTTGTGTTTGTCATAGCAAGGCTTCTTTCTCAACTGGAGGTCCCGTTGTACTCTCATCTGGTTGTGGGAAGCCGTAGCAGCCTCGGGACTGTGCTCCCAGTCCAAGTGGAGCTGCGGGTCTGCGTAATTCCTGCTTTTCCATGGGATTGTCTCCTACAGAGGGGTCTAGGGCTAATTTGGGGCGGCTGGCGGCTGTCACAACAGCCTGCTAAGGACTGAAAGAATCGAGGCCTTCAGCTCGTTTTACGGAAGACTGCGAGTTATCAGCAGCTGTAACGGAGTTTTGTGGGGCTTTTTGAAGCTCTTTCCACTGCTGTTATCAGTAGGTACTTACAGACGCTGGTTGCTTCCAGGAGAGCTTTGTGCATCTCTTTCCATGAATTGTCTTTTGAGCAAAGATTAATCGCTAGAGGTGAAGTTCTCTTTGGGCCAGGCGTAGATCTGTCTTTGGAAACCTTTCCCCAAAGTCTACCGTTGTACCATGCACGTGTTGTTGTCAAATGTGTTCGTATTTGGTCTGGGGAAGGGGATGTTTAAAGAGCCTCTTGCTCTTTGACAGAGTTCTTGCAATACTTTAACTTTTCCGTGCTTACAGTCCTCTCGTTACTTGGATCTGGAGGGATCGGGCTTGCTTTTTGTTGTAAAAAGCACCAAGGATGTTGGCGTAAGCAATGGTCTGCTCAAAAACGGGATGCCTCCTTTGACTCTGGGGTTTATCTGACGTGGTTTATCAGTCGGTTGTTGGGTTGTCTCTTGTTATTCATGGTGATTCCTTGTGTGTCTTCAGTACCTCGAAGGTCTGTAAGAGCAGTGCTTGTGTCCGAGCCCGTAAGGTGGGAGGGTGGCCCCTCGTGCCCACCTGGGGCTTCAGGGGCCTCATGGTCCCAGCAGCTCATGAGAGAAGGATCTCGTCTATAAATGGCTCAGGACACCAAATTTCGAAGTGACTGGGCTTCCTTTTCAACAGTGCTGTTAAAACTTGTGAAGAGCGGGGAGTTCTGGTCCTTTGGGGTCTGCTGTGCGGTTTGGGGCTCGCTTTGTTTGTTCCTTTTTAAGGACCCTGTGTTGGTTTCCGTATCATCCCATCCCAAGTAAATATCAAGAGTTGCCTTTAGTTTTGATAATAAAAAGAGATGGGATACATTTCTGAGTGTGCTTATGTCATTAAGGACCTTCTTTGTAAGAGTGATCTGCGTGTTTGAAAGCACGGACTTTCGTTGGCTTTCCTTTGTGATTATTTTGGGAACGATTAGGTGGCATAATCCTGCTCAGTCGGTTTCAGATAGGCCTGCACGAGAACCAGAGCCTGGATTAGGAACAGAAATTTGGAAATTAAAGCGTCCTGAAAGCTGTGGAACTGGGGTTGAATCAGGTGGGAAGCTAATAAAAAGCAGCAGATCAGAAATGAAGCAGTGCTGACTCCTTTCCAGTCTCCAAATTCCGAGCTGGTTCGTACTGTGATACCTACTTGCTGATGAGTTGTCTAGAAAGGAGCTCAGACTTGGCAGATTTTGTTAAGTCAATTAAAATTTGTCAAAACCACATAGAATACAAAATTATAAAGTGTATGAGTACATGGGCTTACATGGCTCTAGCTATGTACACAAATGCATGTGGGTATCTACATGCAGGAATATAAAAAAGAAGTGTCAGAACTAGATAATTTTAACTTCTGTTTTAAACTAAAGCAATTTTGAGGCTCCAAAGATCTGCGTTTGCAGTCTTACCTCGGAGTTGTTGTTTTGATCTGGCACATGGCAGCAGGAATCAGTCATTACCATGAGATGGCTATTCATAGACCTTTGTGAAATGAGTTGATCATCTCGGTTTATCTGCAGCCTGACAGGTGTTCCCATCACAAAAATCTCCATTACCCCCTGGCCTTCCCGTGGGGATGACTAAGGAACAAATCACCGAGGGTGCCTTTGAGTGCCTCTCTCATCTCCAGATGTTGGTTCACTGGGTTTGGGGCTTTGAGGGTGGTTTTTTTCCTGAATCCTCTTTCTGAGAGCTTTAAATTACTTAAAACATGGAAGCATTAAAATGATTGGAAATTCTTCATGAGCTTTCTACCAACTTCCTTCATCAAAGAAGGCATAGAGGACTTCGTTCATTACTATGGTTAAATTCTTCAACTTTTTAATTCTTTTGCAGGAAATATTTTTAAAATAAAGCAACCAAAACAATGCTTTAAAAATTCTTACCTTGTGACAATATCTGGTAACTAAGACCACAGCAGCACTATGCTAATTACATTATTCCCATACAATGTGGAGACGAAGCCCAGGATTTATTTTTATACATACATATATATATAAATTCTCTTAATTTGAGGTTAGTCTAGATTTTCAGTGATATTAAATCCTGGATTATTTTGGTAATTTACTGAAGGAGGAGTAATCTGAACCGTAAATAGCATCTTAAATGCGAGGGCCCTTGGTTCACAGAATCGGTAGCATGGCCTCGCTGAGAAAAATCCCCAGGTGGGGGAACCAGAACAGTTGTCAATTGTTTGCCCAACAAATCCTGTTGGATCAAATGGTGATATTCTCAGCCTGTAGATAAGGAGAGGCTTGCAATACTGTTGCCTTGTACCCGGCTGCCAAAGAAACGAGCACGGCCTGACTTAGGAGAAGAGTAGAGGTCAGCCAAAGAAAAGGTAGGCCTATAGAACGCAAGCAATTTAGTTTTTCCCCCCCAAAAAAATACATTAAATTTAAATTTTCCAATTTTAGAGATTTTATTTTTCAGTTCTGGTAGATGGTTGCCAATGCGTTATTTCGGATCGCCTGTTACGGCCTACTAAGCTCTTCATGTAAACACATTAAACGCTTTTGTCTTTGTTCTGCAGGCTTTAACCTATATACCAAAACCATGCTTTCATACATGTATGTGTATACATGTACACGTGTATGCCTGTATGTATTTATGATCCTGTATACACCCATTTGTTTGATAGCCCCACCAGAAGGAGCACAAATTCACTGCGTCCTGGTAGGGCTCTGCTGGCGCTGGCTTTTTCTTCACGCTGTGCACCCAAACTGCTTTCAGGCTGGGGGCACGGGGAGCTGCTGCTTTCTTTTGTTACTTTTAAGGCTCAGATGGAATGAAGACTTCTGTGCTTAGTTTTACATAAGCATGCTGTTGATTTCATGAGGTAAAATTTATTTTCTATGTACATAGAAGATGAGCAGAAAAAGTTTTTGCCGGATCACTCTCCTGTCCCTAGGGGAGATGAATTTTTGAATATCTGCTTTTTTTCTTTTCTTTTTTCATTTTAAGAAAACCTTGCAAAAGTAGGCAAATGACATCATTGACTAATGACATGGATTAGTCAAAGGTTTGTGGTGAGCCGATTTCTTAGAACGGAGCTGCCTTTTCTCCTTCACGGTTTATGGGACAGAAAGGGGGATGTGTTGTCCCCTTGTAAGCCTTGTGAGGAAGAAGCTTGGCTCAAATGTGTAATTAGAAGGGTCGGATTCAAGGGGTAGACATGTTGGAGATGCACTGAGTTTCAGTTGTGTGGTTCTTGAGCATGGCTTCTTGAGGTGAGGAGCGCTAAGATCTGCCGGCACTGACTAAATTTGATGTATTTTGAAGTATTTTTGAAAAGCTTTTTTCTTCATATCATTCCATTTTGCAAGCAGACGATATATCTTTGCTCTAAGACATTCTGGTTGGGTTTTGGCTTTATTTTTCGTCCCTCCCCTCAGAGCATGTTTCCTGAGGACAACCCCATTTGAGAACATGCAAGTCACGTTCCTCAGAGGGCTCCCGCTCATGCCACCTTAGGAAAGGTTAGGCTTTTTTACGATACTGTTTCAAAATATTTTCCCTTCCTGAAGGTTTTGTCACACAGGAGTTCTTGCCGAAGGATTTCTTGGCCGTTTTAGAAACTGTAATCTAGTTAAAAGGTTTGTTTATGCTTCCCATCTCTGCTCTGCTGATGGTATTAGAGCGCAGGCCAGAGCCAGGCAGCGAACTGTTTATAACATTCAAACTTCAATTAAAGCTGCAGCCTGCAGTTTACTAAATATCAATATGTTCGGGGCAGCTGCAAATAATTGCCAGAAAGGATGAAAATAGCCTGGTAGCTCAGGATTTCTCTCTTTCTCGTTCTGTTCCTTTGAACTTTTTTACTTGTTATTCTTTTCATATTTAGAACCTCGCATACATTTTCAGGCTGAAAAATGCGCTGCACTAAAGGCTGCCCATGAAAGACTGAAATCTATATTTGGGGCTGCATCTTTTCAAGGCAAAGCAGGAATTGATTTCGGGGGAAGTTTTCTCCTGCATAAGCACCGTGGAATATGTTACTCCCTATCGAAGCAGGTATCAGGATACTTCTGCCACAACCGCGCATGGGCTGCTCTCCGAATTCAAAGCCCCCCCGATCCCTGATTTTTCCTCTACTCAGATAATTTAAATGTTTAGGGCTGCGAAGTCCCACTGTCTCAGGATAGTGAGGATGTGCTATATTTAATGGGAAGTAACACAATTAGCGTCTTGGGTTTTGTGGGTTTTTTTTTTTTTTAGATGTGAACTAATAGCATAGATTTCATTCAGTGCTCTAAACTTCGGGCTGATGTTGGTGTTTAAGGACGATATGTTTAAAAATATGTGAATTGTTGGAGCCTTTTAAATCATGGGTGATTTTCCTTGGCGTTATTAGGCAGTGGAGCAAGTACGTGTCTGTAGGCCATCTGAACCGAAGAAGCAAGCCTTATCTGGCCTGTAGGCTATTGGTTCCTCACCTCTGTTTTAAAATTAGTAAAATCATTTGCAGCGTGATTCATTTCTAAAAATTACTTGTCCATCTGTGCAGAGCGTACTATCTATAAAGTTGCAGTGCTCGCTGTGGTGCTGTGGATGTTTTTGCTGAAAGCTGGATTATACTTCTGACATCTTTGTTAGGGTTTTGCATCGCTCCTTGGCCAAATTACTATTCCTCAACGATACATGTTTATTAGGCATGTAATTTGGGGTATTTATGATATTGCTGTGTAAGGTGATTTTAATTTTTTGATTTATCAGTCAAATACTTTATTTGTACACTCGATATTTTGTGATTAAAATCCTGTATGATAAATAAGCGGGGGAAAAAAAAGGTTATTTTGTTTTCACCGATGTCAGGGCATGGATATTTGTTAAGGGGTGCTGGATAAAACCCTAAACCTGAATTTTTCACGAGTTCTAACTTCACTGAAGGTACTGGGGGAGTGAGCAGTTCCAACCATGTAATGATCTCGTAAGCTGGTCGTTAGGCGACTTCTTAATCAGCTGGTATGTGGATTCCTAGTGGATCACCTTACATATTTAGCTTTCTTCCTGTGCTTGTGGTTTTTGCTGGTCTTTTTCCCATGTTCCTTTTTTTTTTTTTTTTCCCTCAAAACTTCAGTTATGAATCAGTCTTGATCATTTTTTGCAACTCACAAGTCCGTATCTGATGTAAGATCACAGCTGAGAATCTACAGACACACGAACTTGGGGAGCATACCCCAGAACTGAAAAATAAGCAGCAAATTAAAAGGTAGCTTAAGTCTTTTTTTATTTTTTTTAATGGAGAAGGAACTTAAGAATACATTATGCAAGTGAAAGCATTCCTGTGTGGTAGGACCTACATAACTTTTCTTAAATAATAATTATCAGAGCAATAACGGTTAGGAAATTAATGCATAAATCTTGCAGAAGTTGTCTACGTTTTTTTTTTTTCCTTTTATCTGAAAACAGCTAATCTGCTTTTTCCAAGTATTGATCTACTCTGAAGAAAACTAAGTTTAACTTTATTTGGTTTTGGTTTTTAAGTTATGGCTTTGAAAGAATGACCTGAAAACCATTTATCCTGCGGTGCAACTGTTGGAAGTATATTATGCGTATTCTTAATGTTATTGCTTTTAACAAAACAGTATGAAAGGCCTTCATGTTCAGCTTTTGCTAATTATTGCAAATAATTATAATACTAGTATCTGTACGTCTACAACGTTTCGGAGCTCCTATTGTAAAAAAAAAAATGAAACAATACTCTTTAGTTGCTGTTTTGGTAGAAGTAATCAAAATCCGTATGTAATATAACAAAATTTTTCATGTAATGGTGGTGAATGTAAAATTATTCACTGCTAACTACTGGTGAGCCTTAAACTGAAGGTATCTTAAAGTACCTCCAGTTATCAGTGTCTTGGTGGCAAAGCTCTGTAGCATCACGGAGACTCCTAGGTAGTGTTGTGCTGTGGGCTCTGAAGGTCTGTGCAACAGAGGTCTCCACAGGCAGGTGCTGTTTTAGGATTAGGTTATCCAAATACTTGCATTCATCAAAAATCTGCAAATAATTACTGCCTTTTTAATCTCTGCATTAATCCTGTCCGGTATAATCCACGGTTTCTCCATCCCTGGCTTCCTCTGTACCTCGTGCTGCGTTTCTGTCCCGCATGAGCTCCATGGCACCGACTGTCCCTCGTCATAAGACCTTGAGTGTGCCTGAGTTTGGAAATCCACAGCAGAGAACGCATCCCCTGGTAGAAATATGTTGACTTTTGTGCACAACAAGCAGGCTGAAGCTGCCTTCGCTGGAGGAGCGAGATGCTTTAAGGGGTGGATGAGCATCCTACCACCGTGTGTGAGGTTGGGCGCGCTGACTACATGGGAGGCAGAGTCTTCTGCTCACCATCAGAGAGAGGGGTTGTGGACCCGAGAGCCCCTGGCACATTGTGGGCAGGAGCACTGCCTGGTGGGGCAGTGAGCAGGGATAGGGAGGTGGCCAGATCGTACGGGAGGGAGCTGCTGGCCTTCCAGGGACACAGGTAGGGAGCCCTGCTTTCCATTCTCACACAGCATCAACTAGGAAGTGCTGCTCAATAACAGGCTCTGCTTAAGAGAGAGTCACAGGATGACTTGATCACAAAAGGGAAATAAAGAGGCATCTGACTGCTATCAGGCTCATACATAAATTCACAATATTTTTACTAGACGTGGAAGACTTCAGGTTGCTCCAGTCTCGATCATCAGACAGACACGGATGGCAAGCCCCGTTGTTTTCAAGCGACAGCCACTATCAGTAGGAAAGAAGCGCTTAAATATCTTGAGGACTTTGGCCTAGATGTTTAGGTTTCCAGGAGTGAAGTCTCTAGGCAACTAAATGCATGACTTGGGTCCAGCTCTCTGCTTTGTCCTCCTCTGGGTCTGTCTCGTGGCTGTGAGTTCGGCTGGGGGGGAGCATCGGAGAGCTCTGCCATAAGCAGGTCTCTTTCCAAAGACCTACATGTTTAAGTTTTCGTGAGGCAAAGCATCCCGTCATTATATTCTGAGAAGGGTGACTGAAATGCTCAGCATACCTTCTCTGGCTCTCCATCATTCTGTTTACTTTGACTATATTCCTTCTCCTTCGTCTCTAAAGTAAACATTTCTGAGCCACTGCTGTATGTGCAAGTGGCTTTTGTTATTTATTTCTGAACCTCCCCATTTTTTAATGCATCTTTTCGACATCAGATGACCAGAAGTAAACACAGTATTCCTAGCGAGGGGAAACCACTGATTTATATGGATTATTATAATCCAACATCACGCAAGCAAAATCAAAAAATAGTTTGACTACCTAATGATTCAGAAATGCAGAAGCGTTGCCAAAAATTTTAGCATTTGTTAGCTTTGCACTTGAGCAAATGCATTCTGGTAGAGAATTTAACTTATTTTTTAACTCTTGTCTTCAGAGTTTCAAGACTGTGAATTTATTTCACAGAAACAGAAGCGTGTGCTTTACAATTAATAAAAACATGAGAATTATTTTTAAAATGGCTCGCATCTTCCGTTTCCGATTAAGATTTCCAGGCATATATACAGGGACAGACAGTCTTGTATTGGTTACAGACAAAAGTCTTTTATTGAACAGGAGCCTTAACACGCCGTACGCTATCTTCCAGTTTAAGATACTGGCCCAAAGCATGGCTTAGGCCATAGGAATTAAGCTCGATGTACCTTAGCGAGGAAATAAGTGCCCCTTGAACAACATTTGTACTTCGTCAGAAATAGGAACAAATATTTTTGAGGACCCTGAGCAGAAGTAGGAACCAGATGTGTTGATATTTAGTTATTTATTTATTTTAACAGCCTACATTTTAAGAGTTATTTTCTGATCCCTCTGGATGAAAAGGCTGCCTAGTTTGTGTGCCTCTTCTGGACAGTGTCTTTCTGCGTGTTTGTCAATCCTCCTGGAGCCCTGGTATTACAGTAATGCAGAATAATGGTAATAATGAGGGATTTTTTTTCATTGACTTCTCTGAGAATGATTTTGGACTTAATACAGTGGAATGATTTTAAATAGTTCCGTAAAGAATAAGAAAAGAGAAGTGATAATTTAGGGTGAACAGTAGAGGAGATTTCTAATAATGAGAGAAACTTGATTTCTAAATTTAATTTCTATTGGACAGCTTAAATTCCAGTTGCTGATGCTGTTCTGTGTCAGTGTTTGCATTGGCTAGAAGGGAATGTCTTTGAACTTAAAAGAAATGAACTTTTTTTTTTTTATCCCTTTTTTCCTGTTCAAGACTTTAAGTATTTTGGGAGAGTATTTTATCTTTTTTAATTTATGTTTTTCTCTAAACTGCAACAGCTGTACAGCTTCCTTATAAATAAATATTCGGATACAATTCTGCCAAAAACACGAGAAAGGGATTTGTTCAATCAGCTGAAATAAAATTTATCTGCAAAGTAGCATCAAGTTTGGTATTTTTCCCATAGTTCAGTATCTGATGACTACATTAATAAGTAATTGTTTTATGTTAGAAAAACAGACTTAAGAGGACTTTTTTTTTTAATTTAGATTTTACATGGCAATGCACTGGCCAATTGACTATTTGACTTTGGATAGATGCAGAGGTGGGTGGATCTAACAAAGTGCTAATGCCCGTTCTGCAAGAAAAATAAATGCACCATCAGCAGCTGGATTAATCTGTCCCGATCCTTCTTGTTAGGTATTTTTCTCGCTATTATGAAATAAGAAATGTTATAGTCCAATTTGGTTTGGATTAAAGTGAGGCAAGTAAACTTCCCCAGCGTTTAAGTATGAGATATTAAATGGGAAATACTTGGAGATTTGGAATGCTCAAGAGTGCTGGCCTCGCTTTTATTTATAAACAGGGAGTTTTACGTTACTTTTGTGTAGCTCGTACTCTGACTTTAAAGTAAAGTAGAATGCTTATCCCACATAGGAAAGTAACACACGTTCTGTGATCTATTAATGTTTTGTTGGTGGTTTTGATACTATGTACTGTGATCTGGTGCTACCATTTTAATATTGGCATTAATTTAAGAGTTAATAACACATTTTCTGTAATAAATTAAAAAAAAAAAAAAAATGGAACTTCTAAATAATTAAAAAAAAAAAAAAAAAAAAAGCTGTGTTTCCATAGAGGAGAGAACTGCTTTCCTCACTTTGAGTAGCCTATGTTTGTGTGTGTCTGTATGCGCCTTTTTGGGGAGCTGCGTGATTTGTTAGGATTACCTGATAGAGCTCCTTCCCTTCAGGTACTGGATGGGACTTGCACATCTCGGAGAGGTGAGCTTATGTCTGGCAGCAGAGCGTAGCGTGTTTTCTCTGTGCAATGGAAAAAAGAAGTTTATGGCTTGGGCAAAACATTTTCCTCATTCCTATAGAGACTTGTGTTTAGTGTCCAAAAAACTTTTTCATAAATATAACTATAGAATACCTAAGGCTATTCAATTCATCTTTTCAAGGGCAAAGGAATTTTTTTCTTTCTTTTTTTGATTAAATTTTTTTGAGAAGGGGAGCTGTCAGAACTAACTTTATAGTTTTTCCTTTGTTGAATCGTCACTCTATAAAATTTTATTTTAGCAGATTTGATACGAGAAGCAAGAAAACGATAGACTACAAGTAGGGCACAGAAGAAAGTTGCAGGTTATTAAATCTTTTCCAGGAAGAAAGGAAGTAGTTCAGCATGCTCACAGAGGTTCCTGTGTCAGCATTTGGGAAGCCTGGAAGAGATTATCTGCAGCCAACAGTAGGTAGCTCCGGACAGGATGTGGAGGGAGCACTGAGCCACCAGCGTGAGGGAGCTGGAGGTGAAGAGCTCCTGCTCTTCTCCTCTTGAACGCTTGTGTATCCAAAGACATTTTAATGGGCTTTTTGCTGTTTGTTTTTCTTTTTTAACTTTTTGAGAGTGGATTTGTCATTATGGAGCAACGATAGCAACTCGAACAGATAAATTAAACGTTCGTTTGCTTGTGGGGGCGGTGGGAGGAGGTGTTTCTCCTCCCCATACTGCTGTCCACATCCGTGTATGTTCCATTCAGAAGATTTGTCCCTCTCTTGAAGGCATGGGCAGTGCTCACAGAACTGGGTGAGGATCATTGGGCCGCTGGGCTCTGCCCACAGCGCCTGCTGTGTGCTCCCCGGGATGTGTGCTGCTGTCCGGGCGTATTGCTGCCCACACACCCTGGTCCGTGCCCTCCCTGCCCGTGCTGCCCAGCTGGATTTTGCAGTGTCCTGCAGCAGAGCTGTTGATTTGACAGCAGCATTTGCAAAAACAACAAGCACACGTATTAGCCCTCCTCCCAGCCTTGTGAACTGGTAATGCTTCTGGAACGTGCGCTGCAGACTGCGGGGTGTGTACGTCCTGAAGAGAGGAGCAGGTGGAGCCAGATACGCCGTGCTGAACTACGGAGCCTGTAAGAGCAGTCATGCCCTTGCCAGTTGAGACTTGCGTTGGACTCGCATGTATCATGAGCATTATCCTCTCCTGAGATGCCGTTCGCACAGAAAAATTGTTGGTTTGGGTTCAGGGGGATGGCCTGGCTGGGTGCTTGACTTGTGCTGACCCCCTGTGCTGGTGAGGGTCAGTACAGCACACGGTAACGTTACCAAACACACCTGTGCAAAGACCCACACGAGTGTGAGCACGCAGGGATCCTGCTTGCAGAGCCCCACACCTCAGCTGTGCTGTCTGTGACCCAGATGTGTAGAGCTGCATCTTGCAGTTGTGCCTAATTGCTGCTTTCTGAACCGCTGTAACCAGTCGGTGAGGTAGTACGCTGCGAAAGAATGTGTTTGTCCTCCTTAAGCCCTCTTGCACAAGTGTTTCCCATCACCTTTTCGAAGCTCGGATACAGCTGGTTCAATAAATCCCTTGGTTCTGCCTCCCAGACGGTGCCAGAACCCGATTCTGCCGCTGTCAGAGGAGCTGCACCTGCCTGGGGCTGAAGGTCGGTGTCAGCAGGTGACAACCTGATGGTCGGTGAGAATTGGGGACCCTGTCCCACCAGCCACGGAGACTTGTAGAAGGCACTGGCTGCTCTCGGAGTTACGGCAGGCTGGAGAAATGGGTTACACGCAGCAGCTCCTGTGGCTCCTTCTGCTGCGAGGCACATAAAATGAGACGAAGTTTTGCAGATCTGAATGCTAAAGATACTCGGGAGCTTCTGCAAAGTTGGTCAGTCGTACGTGGAGCTTGTCTGACAGAACACCGCTTCTCGCTTCCCTGGCTAGATGAAGGACAAGTACTACAGCAGCCCAAAAACAGGTGGACGTTATCCAAACCCCAACAGTTTGGGGATGGGGCGTGTGCCATAGGAACTTGTCATTTCTGCAGTCATGGAGACGCTCGTTAAAAGCGCCACACGCAGTCTGCAGTTTGCTGACAAATGACAAACACAACGAACGCATCTGAAGTGATAGCTGGCTGCGGAGAGGATGGTCTTCGCTGGTTTGATGGTGTTCGCATCTGCGCGTGAGATTTCAGTTGTGAAGATTGCTATCTGGTAGCACAGGTCTCTCTTAACCGTATTAACTCTCTTCCAGTAACGCTTCTAAAGAGCTCGTGTTGGCAAAGTGTGCAGTTCCACACAGCTGGGACGATCTACTCTTGATTTATCTAGGCCATGATGGGCCTGTGCTTTCTGAACACGATTTTTAAGAGGAATATTCCTTCTGTTCCAGAGGATTTTGCCCACGTGGCACCTCGGTGACCACAGAGCCCCTCATACAGCCAAGTTTCAATGACAGACCTGTATCTATAGGGTGATGGGCATTTTGTACCTCAAACCCTGGGTGTGCTGTGAGGAGGGGTCGTGCTGTGCCCTGCTCAGCACCAAGCACACGTGGTGCTGCTCTCGCGTGAGCCACACGTGGGACAAGTGCTGCTTAGCAGCGTGGCTTTGTGCTGGGGGCTTTGCCTTGCGTGATGTCCAAGGAGGAGAACATCTCTTAGAAAGCCTATTGCTGCGATAGGAAGGAGGATGTGCTGTTCTCTTGGAGGGCTGTTGCTTTATTTCATTACGTGCTGCTGTTACAGAGCCTTAGAAGCTTTGGTAGCAACGTTAGGAGCTAGGTACAGTTTTCTGATTCTTCCTCCAGCACTTAAAACAACGTGTTTACAAAAAAAAAAAAAAAGTTTGAAAAATAAATCATTAAATTAACCAAAAGTATGTGCAGAAGTATTCAGTTTCTTGTCCACTGGTAAGTTCACAGTTAGAACAGCCTGGTAAAACAAAACCAGATGCAAAGTTGTGTCCTTGGCGGAGTGCTACGAGGAGCCCAGAACGGCTCCTGCCTCCTGCACTGGGACCTCCGTTAGGTTTCTGTGTTCAATGGCTTCTCTGGCCATTACATCAATGATGTAATGGACCGGTTTAGACCTTAATTTCTATTTTTAAGCAAGAGAAAAGTTAAATTTTTGCTGTTGGGTTATGGGAGCATCTCGTGAAGGAGCATTTGTCCTCTGACCGGTTTGGATTCTAAAGCCAGAATAAATACTGGAGGGAGAGCATACTAAACTTATAAAATATCAACCCGAGCAGAACAAAAGGATTCTTTCTATCTCCTGCCTGAAAAATACTCCGATTCTTCCCCACCCCCAACAGAAGGGATAAATGAACAAAGAGTTCAGCTGAACTAAGACAACAACAGGCGCGGAAAAGGTAAAGAGAAGCCAAAAGCTGAGGGGAAAGCTGAAAAGGAGGGTCATAAACGATTTGTTGCGTGATACACAGGTCGTTAATGCTGTTAATGATTGAGCTGGGGGTTGGGGGCTACAAAGGGGTAGCAGACTGCTCTGGTCAGGAATGCCACCGTGTCTGAGGGCAGCGGGGTGGCGGCGAGGCCTCGAGGCCTGCCAGCAGCCACAGTGGGGTGACAGCAAGGCCTCGATGGCTTCGGGGCTCTTGGGAGCTTCCCCCAGTGCCCGGACTCCTCCGATGCTCATAACTATATGGCACGGCGGAGTTACCGCTGTGATAGGGTTACAAGGAGCGGGGAAGTTGACAGAAATATGCAGCACTACTCGCTGGACCTGTAAATCTAGTCTGGGAGTTGGGGTTGGTTTTTTGTCAGTGCCTTTTTTTTTTTTTTGGGTTGTTTTGTTGTTGTTGTTTTCTAGGGTTTTTTAATAAATGCAAACTTCCTAAAAACGACCGATAGTTACGTATTGAAATTATTTGCCTTTGCTTTCAGCCCGCCTTAGTGGTTACAGAGGTCAGCGAAACAGCGTTACTGGGAGCTTTGCAGTTAAAGCCACCCAGTGTCTTGCATGCAAGGTCCCTCCAAACTGTAATGGTTTTGTTTAAAACCCAGAAGTCACTTCCCCTCTTCTACCCCGTCAGTACAAAGCTTGCAGCTAGCACTTACTCAGCTGCAGCCCTGGCTGCTTCTCCTCTGGTTTTTATTTCGGCTCACTGACTCAGACTCCTGGGTTGTGTCCCTAAGGGTGGTGACCTTAAAGAGGACTCGCAGGAGCGCTGCGACTTGCTCTGCGTTTTGTTTTGCTGTCCCAGCCTGAAATCGTACTGCTGCCGATCGTAAACCTGTCGTGCCAAATCTGGTCATGAGGCCTGGGTTTAGAAACCCTGGAGGAACCTTCCAGGTTCCCTGTAACGGAGACGGAAAGAGGAGGAATATGCAGGCTTGGCATTCCCTTACAGAGGAGGCTCTTCAGTTTCCAAACACATTGCTGGTACTGTACAGCACTGTGATCAGCCTCTGATCTGCGTTAACATCTTAAATAAAAGGATGTATTTTTCAGATGTCTTTCGAAGTTGTAGACCCTTCTACACTCCTAAGAGCTCTTGGACATGCTGCTGGCACGGCAGGCCCTCCAGTAGGCTGCTGGAGTTTGGCTCATTCATGCAAGCTGGTGAAAAGGTGTATGTGAGCAGTACCTGGTGTTGAATGTTACAGGATCTGGGGAATAACCAGGTTAAAAAGAAGCTGGAACGTGCCGACCGCTGTAGGAATGCTTAAACGTGACAAATTACCCTCCCCCTGCCATTTGTGGAAAAAGTCATTAGCCCAAACCACATATTTGTACGTGCTTTTGTTTTACCTACTGACGAGCCACGATCTGGGGCAAAACATGTCTGAGTGAAGCTCTTGGCATATTCTACATGGGAATTCAACTACGAGCGATGTAGCAAGTTAGCACAATTTACATTAATTAGCAAAATTCATCAGCTGCCAGTCAAACTACTCCGAGCTCCAGTTTTGGATCTGCAAGTTCATGCTGACTGGGGTAGCGTGAGTACAGGAACCGAAGCGCGGTGGCTGCTGGCTGCGAGCTGTGGCAGAAATTCGAGCTGACTCTTGCTGTGAAGGTGAGCGATTGCTTGCAAGGAAGCTCCTGACGCTTGGAAGTTGTTCCTACAGCAAACTGTGGTGGTGTTGGGTCCATGTTCCCTCTGCTTCTGGCTTGTTACTGGCTGGGGCTGCTTTGCTCCTTCATAACTTAACCCACAGGATAGTAACTGCAGCAGAACAGTAATACAGTGATGAATCCATCCGTAAAATACAAGTGTCACCTGGTTTTGTTTTCTTCCGCAGAAGTTATTCAAGACTTTATGTAAAACATGGCATTAAACCTTCGTGTACAAAAGCAGAGATCCACGTAGCACATTGCTGCATGAATTCAGAGTCAACCGTGAACAAGATTTGGGGGCAATAATGCTTATTTTCCCCACCACACTCCCCAAAAAAATCTCCTTCTAAAAACTTCTGAATTTTGGCAGCTCTTTAGACATGAGGAAGAAAAAATGCTTGTGGCTGAATTGCCTCTCGCTGGCGTTTGCAGGTATCATTTAGGAATGTTTTATGGTACACTTGCGCTCTCCTGCAAGAGACACCGTATCCATACTCATAAATAATTTGTGCTGCTTCTGAACTGCCCTCCTTTAGAACCTGCTTCGCTAGCAGGAAGTCCTGAATGAAAACCCACTTGATAAGCTTGGGTTCAGCAGGTAACTGGCGAGCATCTGCATCAGGAGCTGGGTCTTCTGTGAAGCCGCCTCGTGCCATCCACCAGCTCGTGGCAAAACAGCCTCCAAATTGGCCTTGGTGTGTCTCAGACCAGGCACTGCAGGTACCTCCTTGTTACACCTCCCCGAAGCTGCCCTGGCCACCCACAGCCTTCTCGTCCAGAAGACAGCCAAAGCTGTTGTCCTGGCTTCAGCAGAGCGCAGGGAAGATGCCCCAGGCGGCCACCTGAACCTGGAACAAAATGCTGTGTCAGCATTTATCCGGGGCAGTGGACCTCACCAGGGTCACCCAGACACCTGCTGGGCTTCGGTGATCAAGCACAGCACAGGAAGATTTTCTGGCGTTAAAGCAGATTGTCTCAATTCTGGAGTTCTTTCTAAAAAGAAGCCTTTTTCCTGCAGGAGAAATACTAGAGAAAAGTTTTCTTGAATCAGAAGGTGTGTACAAAGCTCCCACCCCGTGGTTAACGATTACTGCTGGTAGCGAGCTGCTCAGGTAAGGCCAAGTAGTCCTGGGGAAGAGAGGTGTAGGAAGTCCCCGTTGCCTGCTGTAGTGAAATGAGGAGAACAAATGCCCTGCTTTAGATGAGAGCTTGAATTATAAACAGCTGAGGGAAGTTCTCCGTCCCACAGTAGCGTTTATTGTCCAGGATGTGTATTCGTGTTCCTCTTTGTGAGGCTGCGTGGCCAAAGTTCACCTGCCTGCTGGGAGCCTTTGACGTTACCGGTGGAGGGTGAGGTAGGTTCCTCTGACACACGGTGCCTGTAAACTCATGGGTAAAGGAGGCTGAGCTTTCTGGCTCCTTACCTGGAGCATCCGATTCTTTGCCACAGCCACACTGCTGCTTGGAAAGCTGAGCACTACTACGTGGGGTCGCTGCGGTCCTTAGTGAGCTGGGAGCTGATACCTCTGGCTGAGAGACTGACCACAGACTTTCTGTAAATACTTGGAGATGAACCACACCTCGGTAGGTTTCTCTTGTCTCTAAGAAATAAGGTTTCATGGATTTTACTCTTTGGTAGTCTGCTTGTTTTCCTTCTACTGAAAAAGTTCGTATGAATTACTGAAGTAATTTATCCTGGTGAAGTTTATCCTGGCTCGCTGTAACCTCTGAGGGACGTCCCAGGCAGGCACAATTCTCAAGGCTTTGCTGCACCAGCACACAAACCCCTTTTTTGTAAAAGTAACGGGGAGAGTTTGTCCCAACCAAGCCATTTCTTAGGAACAGTGAGGCCAAGTTTTCTACCAGCATCTGAACCTGGATCTGTTTGTCCAGGCTCCTGAGATGAGCAACCACCAGGAACATGCCACAGGTAACAGCTCTTTGGCTGTAGCCTTCAGTCTTGCAATGAGGTCCTCTCAATTCTCCCTACACAACCTTTTGGGTATCCTCCTTTCCCTGTTGTTCCTCCTAGTGACTTGAATTTTCTGGCCCAGGAACTTTAGTGCTTATACTTCGAGGAAAGGCCTTGAGCATCTTGGCGTTCGTTAATGTTTCTAAGTAGGGAATCATTAGGAGGAGATGGCAATTGTGTGTTTTTGCATGGGTTTGTTGTTGGGGATGGGAGAGAAAAGGCAAATAAAAAATCTGCCAGTTACTTTCTGCTTCGGTCAGTGCTCGTGCTAGTTCATAGAGAGCAGAGCTGAGTCTCAAAGGGAAATGGGAAGAGAAGAGCTCCGACACGAGCTTTTAAGGGGCTGATCTCCTATTTTCTGCTGAGCGCTCAAGCGGCTGCCTAGGAAGCGTGCTAGCGAGGCAGGCTGGAGCTCTCCTCCTCCTGTCTGCCCAAAGCCCACCTCAGCTATGTGAGGTCTTCATTTTTTTTATTTTATTTTTTTTATTTGTTAATGATTGCCTGGCTGTGGGGAGGAGGCACAGCCCCGGGTGTTGAGCTGCGGGCCTCCGAGGTGTGACGGCAGCGTGGTTAGGCATACCCCAAGCAGCATGGGTCCAAAAGGCAGCAACCTGCAGCAGAGCAGGCTCCAACACGCTCAAGCCACTCTCGCAGGCGCTCCTGCTGCCGCCTTTTTCCTTGCTGTTTGTACCCAAGCTGGGGAGATTAAAACTAGGTCATGTCTGTCTGTCTGTCTGCAGCTACGCCCTGGTGTTAGCAGAGCAGGCATACCTTCGGTTTGCTTTCCTCTGCCCAGGGAGTCCTCCCTGCTTTCCCTCCCCACCCTGAGAAGGAAGAGTAAATGCGAACCCAGTGTGGATCAGAGCAAAATGCTTTTTGCTGCTTTGTCTGATAAGAGGAGGAATTTATTCTTGCTATTTTTAGCAAGGGGAAGGCAAGAAATGGTGTTCTCCTGGTTTTAGGGAACTGGGAAAGTGGAGGGAACACCTGTGTTCATGAAATATTTAATTATGAAAGTTCAATTATACCATTATCGTCGCGTAGGTAAATTCATCTGCAAGATTGAGCTGTCCTGGTTTATATGGCCAGGATCATCATTATGTCTCTGCGTGGACTTCTCTGAAGACTGTGTGCAAGTCCCAAGCCTAAGGATGCATTTCTCACGTCCGCATGTAAGGTCTGCAGTAATTTTAGGCTATGGCAATTATGTCCTAAGAAGTGTGTGTTTATTTTTTAAAGGCAAAAATAAGTAGGTTTTGCTGGAGTCCATTCATATTCGCAGTGGCAAATGTCCAGGCACCGTTCTTTCTGCCTACGTCCCTTCCCATCCTCCAGTCTGCACATTTCTTTAATGAAAAGAAAATAAACCTCAACTACCATATCCAAATGCATTTCATCGCTACAAAGCGCAAGATAAGCGAATAGGAAGGGAAGACTTCAGGTAAAAATCATAACATGAAACCTAACTCCGTCCTGCTTGGAGCACTCATTCCTTATTTGTATTTTCAGTTTAAAATACACATTTATTTTATATATATATATTATTTTTTTTGTGCTAAAGCTACTTCACAGAGGAGAGAAATCCGAGCAGAGAAAGTGCTTTATACCTGTCGAGCTTTTTTGTGTGAAATTCAGTAAACTGCGAGCGATGTTTTCAGCAGATAGGAATTTGGGAAATGTATAGGTCTTTCAGGAATGCGTGGCTCATGTTGTCATAATCTCTCCGTGTACCACGATCCAAACTTTGCGTTGGAAAATGCAAGTCAGATGTGTTGCCGTTAGTTTTTTTGTACGCTGGCTGTGTGGCTGAGCCCTCAATGATCTGTAATAATATGGCTGGTGCTGCGTGCATTATATAACAACGGTGGTGGTGCTTGGTGGCTTTGGTTTGTTTGCCTTTTGATTTTGTTTGTTTTTCGGCGTTAGCTCCCGATCAGGTGCTAGGAAGATTTGGTTATTGTGTATTTCCCTGGGAAAAACACTGCTTTAAGGGGCTGGCTGGTATGCTCTGCAGGAAGCGAGGAGTTGATACAAATGCAGTAAATAAATAAATAAATGTGGAAAAATGTATGCAAGTACAATACTGCAGGAAACATGAGACAGCAGAAAAGCAGCCTTCTTTGCAGAATCAGTTGATCAAGTACGCTTCTTCCCCGACGAGTAAAACTGGGATTAATAATTGTGACAGTTGTCAACTTCTAAATAGGATCAGTTTTATAAGCTCAATTACAATTTATTTTCTTTGAGGATCATAATTTCAGATAAATATCACTAAAAGGCAATTCTGAGCTTGAAGAGACAAAGGCAATTAAATTCCACATTAATTTGTTTACCAGCGTCACATGGAATAAATTGACTGTAAGTTTTCATAAATTATCTAGATGTGCCAGTGGAGAAATCGCTTTGTGGAATATTGGAAGGGGGCAATCTGAATTCTTCTCTATAGTCCTGGGCTTAATTAAAGATTATGTAAATGATGCTTTATATGACAAAATCCATACCAAACGGTGCTCATGTTAAAATTCCTATCGGCCAAATCAGGTTGGGCTGCTAGGGCTGTCGTTGCCTTACAAAAGGGGAAAAAATGGGGATGGGAAGCAGGGGCAAGTGAGCAGAAGCTCAAAAAACGTACTTGCTTATTATTCCCTGTTGGCAAACAGTGGAATTTCTCATGAGCTGAAGCCCCATCCATGGAGGAGGAAATATTAGCTTTAAAAGATCAATTTTTAACTCTCATGTTGTAAAGATAACCTTTAAAATGTGAGCCAGTGCAATGTAATGCTTGCAAGGATACAGACTCATTGCTGTGCTTCAAACCTCACTGAATGGCAAAGCAGCAGCGGGAAAAAAATCAGAGCAGGGCTTTTCTGGATTGTTTTTGGTGCCTTTTGTTTAATTCCAAGTTCTGTCAGTAACGTGGAAATGAAAGCAATCATCTCAATTTCGTACTGTTTGGAGAGCGGATGGGTAGGAATAGCAGCTCCCCTTCCTCAGCAGCTAATGCGGGTATTTTTCTAGATTTTTATGATTTTTCCTGGTGCCTTTAAGATAGGTCTGCTGTTAGTTGCTGGTGTTAACCAGAACACCTTGCTTGTAAGCATTTCTTACACTTAACTCATTGCATTCTTTGTTTTCTGTATGTTTGGCTGTAATGAGAAGAAACTTCCACATTTTTGGCGCTTCTGATGGGCTTCCCTCTATTACCTGAAAAAGCAGAGATGAGGATCTGTTTGTTCCTACTGTTACCTGATAGCCAGCCATGCTCACTTTGTTCTTTCTGTTTGTTTTAAACACATGCACAAGGTAACAGCAGTGATTAAAGTTGGCTTTATGGATTTTTTCCCAGTTCCATCCTGATAAGCCTGGGTTGTTATCCTTTGATGTAATTATTTTATTTTATGATGCCTTCGGAGCTCCTAATTTTTTTTATCTTCTATAGATTTCGTTTTAATGATTTCAGAGCTGAATCTATGGGTGCATCCTTGTAGTAATTTATGAATCAAACCAAAAATATTTCATTTGACAAGTGCAAGCTGAGACATTAAATAACTTGCTACAATCAGTGTCAGAGCTGGGATTAGGAGCCTGCTCCTGGTGTAGCCCCTGAATACCTGGGTGTTGCTCCTTCTGTACTGAACAATTCTCAGAGAACAGAGATTTTGGAAGGCAGTACAGTAAGAGTATCCTCCTGCTGTTCAGATCTCATGTCATCTTTGAAAAGCAGGATTTATCGCCCATATCTAGCCACTGTACAATCATCCGTAATCATTTAGTAATTGAACTCTTTTTCGGTGTGCATATGCAGCAGTGTAAACCTTTATAACAATAGCAGTTTAGATAATTGTCTCACTTTGAGATTAATGACAGGACTGAAGGAAGGACATCGTCTGCATGCAGCGAGAAATAAAGTACTTTAGAGACGGTGCAAATGTTCTGAGCTTTCCTAAAACTTCCCGTCGATGTTTTAATGCTGGGACGGATAAATTGGTGTTCTCGAAGGTCAGGGAGTGTGACCGCTGTCTTCGCAGGGTATTATTAGCTACCGCTGCTTAGACCAGAGCTGCAAGACAAAGTGGCAAGAACATGAGCATATGGCTTGGGTAGGCGTTCCCAACCTGATGAGCAGTAGCAGGCTTCCATCTCTGCTCCAGGCCTGTGAGGGATCCAGGCGGTTGTGGTCATCAGTGGGGTGGCTACTGGGAAGGGGAAACCGGCGGCAGAAAGGGACAGGAACTCGTAGGCTGATGGAGTGGGACTTCTGAAGTGGAGCTAGGAGGTGGCAGCCTTACACCCGGGTTGTCCTGTCGACTTGTTGTATGTTCTGGATGAAATGGGGAATTTAGCATCTGAAAACTGCCTAGAAGGACAAACGTGAATTGGTATGATGAAGGCAAAGGTGAATTTCTATTCTGCTCTTTAAGTACAACCATCAACCTGGACTCAATACCATTTTTAATGAAGACGTTACACAAGTATGTACGCTGTAATTGTGCACATCCTTCTATTCGTAAGAGAAGAATTACCAAATAAGAGAAGAAATACCAAAAAAAAATCTTTCTTTCTAATAAAAAGCTATTTTTTTTTGCTCTTCTTTATCATTTTTGTTCCATGAACAGGAATAAGGTAATTCACGAGAGGGGCTTGGGTTTTTTGCTTTTTTGCTTTTTTTTAATAGGATCTAAGTCTAAAGAAAAGACTTGCAGAGCAGAATAAATTTTGCATGATTATCACTGTGCTGTCTCAGTATCAGGTATCAACATAGTTTGAAAAGAAGTAAGACTGTTTAGCATCTCTGCAAAATATTATTGCATTAATAAATACTTCTTGATGCTTAGGAGAAGGACTTAGACTGCCCTTGTGTTTTTTTTTGAACATATTTTAAAGATGGATCTTAATTGAAAAAAGTAGACTTCTCTAGTAACAAGTTTAATTCAGTGAAAAGGAAGAAAATTTGCAATCAGCGGTATCAAAATACAGATTGGTCAGTCTGGTTGTCCAAAATGAAACCAAAACACGCTGTTTACCACTGTCAATGGATGGGGAATTGGTAACTTTATGAACAGACTCAGTTTGCCAGAAGGGTGAGTGGTCATCAGATGGGGAATGTTGATCTCTACACGTCTGCCCGCCTTACTTGGCGAGGAGTACTAATTGTTACCTTACGGTAGATAATAAAACACATCTGTTCCCTAGAAGGACATAAAAGTATCTTTCTGCCCTTCCTTTGAGTCTTCAGGGTCATCCTTTAGCAACATCGTTTTTTCTTTCTATTACTTGGGTTTCTTCTTCTGTTCAGGTAAATATTGGGCTTATTGGTCCTGGCATGAGAATAATTTTTTTTTAAAGTAAAACTCATCTGAATGTACATAGTCCCTGCCTCACTAGAGGGCAATGGATCCCTGTCACATTTCCATGACTTTCCTGGGAATACTGGGTCCTGCAGTTGTCCTCTGGGGAGGGACAGAAGTTCTTTCTCCTCGATTCTTCCTTCGAGCCCTCACTGCCCGGTCTGCAGGGATGTGAGCGTGGCAGAAGCCTCTCTGCTTCTCCTTTTCAGGGTGCTGGTGGGCACCATGCAAGAGGAGCGGTGTTTTGTGAGTTAATAGCACTGATCCTGGCACAAATCCTGCTGAACGTTGTCCTCCACGGTGTTGCAACCCCCAGACTTGACCGGGTCTTCCAGAAGGCGCAGAAGAGCTCTTTTCTTCTCTTTCTTTTGGAGCTTTCAGCCCTTTTCTTCGGCACGCCACTAACAGACACCAGGGCCCTGCGACCACATTCTCGTGTTTGTGTGGCTAATTGAAGAAAGGAGGTGTGTTTGGAGCAGTCTGGCTAAACAAAGTCAGTGTGGGAAAAGGTTGTCTGGTTTGTGAAGCCGTGTTGGGATGCCAGGGGAGCATATGGCCTGCGGTGAAAGGTCTGGGGCTCAAATGGCTGAGCTGTATTCTCGGTGCTGTCACTGACTTCCTATGTGCTGTTGTATTGATCACACCCTTCTGCGTCTGTGCTTCAAAAACAACGGATGGGAGCCTTGCATCACTCGTCACAGAGCGCTAAATTTATTCGCCTTGGGAGAGGGCTCAGGATTGCAGTCACTGGAATACAGGGAGAAACTGAAAATAAGTTTTCCTGACGAGGTTTGTGGTGGTATAATTTCAAGGATATTTAGTGAAATTTCAGCCATGTAAATTATGTCTGACTCATGCTCACAGTATTCAAAGTCAGCTTTTAAAATACACTTTCCAAAGTTTTCAGTGTTGCGTATGCGCTGTTGAAGGAGAGAGGAGAACATACAAAGCAATGAAGAGATTAGTAGGCTCGGAGCGTTCCTGGTGGTTGTATAACTCCACTATAAATTTGCATTCCTTTATTTTGTTTGGATTTTAAGTGGCCTTTTCATGATATCTTTACTTTTCCCATTTATAATGAGGGAAAAATTGACTGCTATCAGAGACGAAATGTGCCAAGAAGGGTGGAAGCTCATCACTTCTGAACTTGCATAATGATTTTCTGTCATATGCCGAGTGTATTGCAGAGGTTCATCATTGCAGATACCAAAAATGTCATGGTAAAAATTCCCTGTTTGATTATGTAATTAGAGAAGACCCGGCATGTTTGTGGATTTTTAATTAGAGGAAGACAAGGTTGGGTTATGTGCAGCATACCTCGCCTTGAGGAGAGACGTCCAGCTCCAGCCTCCAGCTCACGATCTCGGGGTCGTGCTGCGAGCTCGGGGCTGTCACACGTGTGAGGTGCTGGGGGAGAAAGTGTACTGGTTGTGCTGGGAAGAACTGGGGGAAGGACGGAGACGCTTCTCTGCTGTCGGCAAGGGAGCAGGGCATGCCTGGCGTCTGCCGCAACCTCGCTTTGCTTCCCCCACTCTGTGCCCCGGCGTTGTGTGCCGTTCAGCCCCGTGACAGGTGGCCTCTGAATCTGCTAATTGCAGCCTCGCACAGCATGTGCAAAGTACTTCCTGCCTTCTGTCCTGCCTATGTGGGAGCCCTTTTGGTGCTATCCTGTCAGAAGCCACAGCAACAGATGTGTTCAGAAAAGGCAAGAGCTTGCATTTCGTTCGGTTCAGTTCCACGTTTTCACAGGACCATATGGTTTGTATAGATGTTTTGTATACATCTTATCTAGCAGATGATTAGAAGTTAGGGATTAAGTGCTGAGCCGAGCTTCTACTAAAACCCGGGTAAAGTGACATTATCGAAAACATGATCGACCCCTAAAAGTGACAGAGCTGCTTGTTTGAGAATATAGTGGTAAACGTCTGTGTAAATAGTTTAATAATTTATTTAAGAAGACTCAGCTTTTGCATACCCCTTTGAATATCTGACATCCGCGTACGAAGCATTAGCTTTTCTTTGCCAGAATTGCTGTCATGTGAGGTAGAAAGAACACTTTGGTAGTGGGGTACGGACCTGGAGGGGGTTTTGGGTGCCTGGTCCCCAATAGCTGGTGCCCCCAAATGTCCTCCACCTCTGCCCAGCCTCTGCCTCCGTCGGCCTTCATGCCTCTGTGGCATGAGAGCTGGCACCTGGGACACCCACATCATACCCCAGCCCTTGGGGTGTGCCTACAGATGAAGAGGATTTGTTATGGTAGCTGCCGTACCGAACCTGGGTTTTCCCAGCTCCCAAACTTGCCTCTTGAATGCAGCCTTCGATTCAGGACTTTGTCTCAAATGTCTTCGTTATCTCACTGTGTTGTAGCATTGGGGAATACTGGTGGGTTTAAAAAAAAATGGAACTAGGAATATACTGAAGTCTTACAAGTTTATATTCATTCTTGTTGAATACCAAAAAGGAGCCTTCTTTCAGATTTAAGAAAGCAAACTACCATGGGTACAAATTATATACGTAATAGGATTTCACAGGACAGTGTACAGCCTAAGCTTGTAGTTATTTTTGTGGCTTCGTTTATCACTAATGATAAAGCACCATTAAAAATTCTGTTTTGAAAACATTCAGCGTCCTATGCAGTTTTAATTGGACAGATATAAAAGTGATATGGGAATCTACTTTAGGAGACTGAAATAGGATCTTATTTAGATTGAGCAGCCTCAGAATTGAACAGCTCTCAGAATTGAGAAAGTATATTTGGTTCTGTAAATAAATGATATGCATGTAAGTTGACTCTCCCTAAAAACAGCCAGTGTCCTCGTTCAGGCAGCAGTTAATGGCACAAGTGCTGTGGAATACCAGTTAAAGGCAAATTTCTGTGTTTGCAATGGACCTGCTCAGCTCTGAAGCCATCATCTGCAGGGGACAAGACAGAAAACATTATTTCAGTTTCTTCTGTTAGCTGAATATCCAGCCAGTCAACGAATGATTAAGGCTGGGAAAGACCTCCGAGATCAGTAGGGTAGGCCAGAATAAAAACTAGTCATATATAATGAAAACAGAGCGTGATGTTCCTCAGATGAACGACCTTCCTTGCAGTGTGGCCATCATGGCTGCCGGGCGCCATGCCACAGGCGCCTCAGGCACCTCAGGCAGAGGCCATGGCAGGAACTGGGGTGAAGGCACTGAGTTTTCCTCCCAACTTGTCTTCAATGTGCTTGGACAAACTGAAACAGGGCCTTTTCCAGAGCTCATCGATGATTTAATCAAAGCTGTTAAAATATACCTTTGTATAAAGCCCATCCATCCCAACTCAGGGCAGAGAGCCCAGTCAGCGCTCAGCAGGCCAAGAGAGATTTTGCCTACAGATACCACCTTGGTTCTCCTGCTTAACTCTCTGGTAAAAGTAATTAAAATACTCAGTGATAAAAGAAAAATCTAATTACAATCACAGGGCTGCATCCAGCCACATACAGGGCAGAAGTGCTCATGGCCTCGTACCACATCCCGTTACCATGAGGAGAGGGAGTCTTGGGAGGGCTTGGTTTTGCCCCGTGATGTGGTGGTGTCCTACGTGTACGTCACCAAAGCAGCATTTTTTACTGGATAAATTCAGATTTAGGCCTCGAGAATTGTATGTGAAGGCCGTTCTGCTTCACAGGATCGAATGATTTTAATTGTGGCTGAATGTCAGAATAAATGGCGTATGATGCATCTGTAAACGTTACTTCCATTTTTATAAATATGAATCAGTTTCTTTCATGTTTCTAATAACTATGCACTTAATTTCTCACATGTGATAACATTTCAAAAGTGGCAATGTTAAAGAATATGAGAGGAGATTATTAAAATATCTTTGAGGTACCTAAATACAGTCAGAGGAGTACATTCACATACAGGCACACACACCAAAAAATCCCTTTGACTTTCAGGGATTTTTTTTGTTGGGTGGTTGGTTTGTTTTGTTTTCATTCCAGAGCAAACAGTGAAAAGTGCGTGTTATTCAAATTTGACCTGTGAAGGCTTTGATCAAAACAAATTTAAGTCTTTTAAACTTTCCAATACCATCATCAGGTTCTCAGATCATTCATTTCAGAACTTGGAGAGAAAAAAAAAATGCTGAAAAGTTGTAATTGAAATTCACATATTTGACAACATTTGAAAGTTAAATACAGTATTGTTTTCTCAGAAATGAAGTTGTGTTGATGCAGAAGAGGGTATGTCTGGGGTATTTTCCTGAAAACTTGTACATTTCTTAAGTAGCTTTTGAAGGCAATGTCGTTTCCTGCAGGATGGAAATATGTTTTGCAAATCACAAATTGATTACCAAATTTCAAATACTTACTCAGAAGAAAGCTACTCATTAATTCATTGGATTTTTCATTGATTAAAGACGAGATTTCTTGTACAGCCACAGCATTTTTAGATGAGTTTTGGTTTGTAATTTCCAATCATAAACTTAGAAATAAGGTATTTCTCCGTATTTTGATACTTCTGGTGCTAGGATAGGAATATGAGTTTTCCTACTTTGACATTTGCAAAGTGGGAGAAATTGCATCTAAAGTACAATGAGCCTCTTTGTGACTCGCTGCCTCATCCAGAGTGGTGCATTTGCTAGCCAGGGGCCGTGCTGGTGGGTGACACCCCCGGAGCCCCCCAAAACACCCTGTTTGCCCTCACCTGCTTTCACTGCATGCAGAAGTGCTTCAGATGTGCTGCTGTGAAGCTCCCAGCCTTCCGAGCCCCGTTGAAGCTATAATTTATTGAAATACGATGAAAGTAATATTCTGCTCCCCTTGACAGTTTGCAGGGACTGATCTCTCTGTGTGATCTCAGCGTAGCAGAAAGCGTGGCTCAAGGTGGAAGTACAGTTACCCGTATTTGCTCAGTGTTTTTAAGGTAAGGGAGCCCAGAGTTGGGCCAGATGGTGCTGCTGTTGCTGGTCCGTGTCAGAAAGGTCAGCTCTGCCATCCCACATGTCCGTAGGGTGGGCAGCGAGTGGCACGGGGGTCTGCTGCCTTTTCCTCATTTCTCCTGAAGGCATTTTCTTAGGCCAGCGCGTCAAGGATTTAATTTGCTTTGAAAAATGATGGTAGTGGAAACACAGCAGAAGTTGCACTTGGTTGTCTCTTACCTTACTGATGAGGAGGAGCTCGTATTGTGTAGTTCTTTGTGATTTCCCATGCGGGCTTGCCCCAGGGTCTCAGGTTTGGGAATTTTCTTCAAGGATCTTCCAAAGAACAGTTCGATTTCTGGGCTTTCAGCAGCTTCTTGGCTGTCGATGAGTGACTGCTCCGTAACTTTGGCTTGGGGAATGTTTGCCTGTTTCCTGCAGTCTTCTTTCTTGCCATGCATGTTTTTGCAGCGTTTTATGAAACTTCTTTGTTTGCATCAGAACTATAACTTCTCACTGAAATCCCCATTGTGAAGATACCTGGTGTGTATATAGCATCTGCCTGTGGTCTCTGAAGCTTTTATAAATACAAAACAAAGTTACTATGTCTAGTCTTCTAGATCAGTTGTGCTTCTGCGCTCACAATTCAGTATCACTACTAGATAATCTCTACTATTGCTTATTTGTAACTTTTCCTCATTTGCCCAACATGCTACCCTCACTTTATGCTCAAATCCTTGACATGGAACATATTCAGTTTCCAATTTTTTCTACACCTCAGTTAGGTATATCAAACAATAGGTAAAAAACTAACATTAATGAACATATTTTATTTTATTTCCATTATTTAAATCTGCTTACTTGCTTACAAGTTCAAGCACACATCTACCATGTGCATATTTGCATATTTTTATCAACTCTGTGATGTCAAAAATACTCATGTAATGCAACCATTACTCCATAATTATTCTAAAAGTTATAATAAATCCTTTCTTTGCACTTTTTTTTTTGTTTTATGGGCTCTAGCTTATGTTTGCACCAGCATGAAATGTAAATATTAAATACTCAGTTTTAAATAGTTATTAAAATAGAGGTTACTCTCCCAAATACAGCAGTAGTTCGTGACTTTTTAACCTCATTGTCAATGAACCCGAAGTGAGGGATCCTGGAAGTATCATTCAACTTCTAAAATGGTGTCTGTGATATCTACTCTTTGTGTCCACTTTTTCTCTGTTGGTTTGGGTGTTTCTTGGTTGGTTCATTCATTTTGCTCCTGTAAAGAGTCACAGAATTCAATCCAAAGTTATAAAATTTAGTACTCTAACTACCTTGAGTTTGAAGTTTGTGTCTCCATTTCAAGACAAACAAAACTTGTTTTAACTGGTGCGATAGTAACTATATAGTGCTTTAAACGAAAAAGATGTTGACATGTGAATCTTCTACTTGTGTTGAATACTTTTATGTTAAATGTGTAATATTTAACTGTCCTGTCTTACAGTTGTGTTACTCTAAGTCATGTAACTTCTCTAGGGTTTAGCCAGCCTGACGGGAGGGCTGATGGGCTGTGGCTGGACGTCCTGAGATGGAGCAGCACCGTCGAAGTGCTGTGACATCCCCGGGCTCAGGGCCTCAAAATTGGACCTGCTTTATCAGGGAGTAGAGGGTAATCCATTACCTAAATTTCTGGCTATTTAAAAAATAAATAATAATTAAAAAATAGCCCACTGGTCCTCGAATATCACAATTTTTCATTTTAGTGGAATTTGCCGTTCTTTGTGTCGCTGGGGTCAAGCCTTGTTTCTCCTCATCCCTCAAGCCACCTGAGCTTTGCAAAACTTCTGCCAGCAAGTGCACAGACCTTTAACCAAGCAATATCGAAATTACCAATGAAAGAGTTTTATTCTTCTGAGCGGTAGTTGCCAAACCCTGCCTAGGAGATTAAAACAAGCAGGCGAAGCCAAATTTGGCCAAGGTTTTGCAGGCAGTCGCACTGCCGTGAACTACTTGTCCCCTCCATTCGAGCTTTCTCCCTGGCAGCAGACTGAGAGCGTCCTGCAGTTCTGCTGCTGCTGTTTGCAGTGTTTCTTTCTTCTTTCGCAATTACTTCTGCCAAAAATTATACTTTTCTTGTGAGGACCCAGTGTCTGTTTGATGCAAGTTCACTTAGCATTTATTTTCCTCCCCCAGATTGTTGTGTGTGCTCCATTGACATGCAAGAGCGGTGATATAGCATATTTGTGCGCTTCCACCTGTAGTACAACTGATTAAGTACGGGAAAGATGAAAGCAGGTAAAATCACACTGAACATGGGAACCGAAAGTGCATTAGGCCAAGGGACTCGTAATGTGAGGGACTATTACCAGGTTAATAGGCGGCAGTCGTCATATTTTTAGCTTATGAGGTTGTTATTGATGTGGAATGAGAAAACAAATGATGATGAAGAGAAATGAGAGGGAGTGCACAGGTGAAAATGAGTTTGGTTTAATTTGGGGGGTGGGTGGATGAAGAAATATCAGGAGCAGCTGTGCAGCTGAGAGATCAGTCTGGGTCTGCGCTGGCAGGAGAGCAAAGCTTGAAGAAGAGGGAAGAGGCAGGGGAGAGAAGTCAGAAGATCAGTGAGGCTTCTGGATTGAACACAGACCTCAGTCTCTGAGTCACAGACCCCAGATCCTCGTGGCTGGGAAGAGGCTTGGCAAAAGTGGATGCATGGAGGTATGTTCCACTGCTTGTCACAACCTCGGGTATACAGTGCTGGCAGAGGTTTTCAGTGCACCGACCAGCATGCCAGAAATCCCATCGTGAAGGAGGCAGAGCCTAGGAGTGGCCACGAGCACAGAGCCTTTGGGTTCCTTTTGCCTCCTCCTGTGTGCAGAGCCTCGTGTGAGCCCCTCTGGGATGGTGAGCTGGTATTCATGAGATGTTTGGGACATGCCTGATGGGAAGAGATGGGGAAGAAGCTGGGAGGAGGCATTCCGGGAACCTCAGGGGGGTTCAGCATGTGCTGGTGATGCAGAAGAAGGCAGGTGAGAGCACCCAGGGAGCAAAATGATAGATTTGCGTCTTGGAGCTATTTTAGACTATGTTGTTCTCCACGGGGAATTCCCATTCAGCTAAGAAAGGTGCCATTCTTGTAAAAATATTTCAGTGAAACACTGAGATAGCATTTTTTTATTTTTTTTATTAGAAACTCTAGTTCAGCTGTAGAATGTAGAAAGTACTACAAGGTCTGTCCATCCCATTCAGCTCTTTAAAGCCGTGTGGCTGGAAGGGGACCTGAAAGGTACCACAAAGTTAACAGCAGAGTTCCTCAAGGACAGTCGTAACGCTGATTTTAAGTATTTGTGTTAATGACAACGATAAAAAGGCAGGCCTGACGCACGAAGTTGGGAGGCATCACCAGAAAGGACGAACAAATACGTGCGAGGACCGACGGCCTCTGCCCCCACTGGATCCTTTTGCGTTAGTGTTCACGTTCCTATCGACAGAAAAAAAGTAAAAGCTCTTATTTTGCCTTCTTTTCTCCAACCACCTCACCCTGGCCAAAAAAAAAGGTAGGTTTTGGCCAGGTGACTTGCTCGGCCTGGCTCCCTGGGGCTCATTGCACGGCTACTGAATGGCAACGCTGCCTGGGTTGGTGGAGGACACTGCCTAAACTTCAACCCACGGTGAGCCGGGTCTGGAAGGTGTTAGGACATGACTGCAGCAGGCCAGAAGCCCTGAAAGAGAAGGAGAGGCGTGACGAGCGCTGCAGTGCCCGAGCACAGCGGGTGTCCAGCCGGATTGTGAGGACGAGAGGCCAGCGAAGCTCGGCGCCTTGCAAGAGCTGTGGAGGAAGTCAGGGCCGTGGTGGGGACTCGGGAACCTCAACTGCCTGAAGGGACACCATTTCTGAAAATATTTCCTTATTTGGGGAAAAAAAAATAAAATAAAAAAATTGGTTGGCAGTATCTGCTGCTCGTAGAGTACGCAGAATTCAGAGTCTTGGGCCTTGACAAGCACGAAATGAAAAGTTCTGAAGTAAGAAAATCCCCGTTTAAATCTTCCCCTGCTGAGCTGGCGGCAGCAGCTGAGAATTGTTTGCATGCTAAGGTGTAGCCGGGCCGAGCGGTGGAAGGAGCAGCTGAAAGGTCTAAATGGAGCCATTGGTTGCATTTAAGGAGGTTTATTCAACTTCCCCTGTTGCCCTCGTGTTCAGGCTTCATCTCAGCAGTAAGTGGGGCCCATTTTCTATCTGCAGGATGAGCAGGAGAGAGACTCGGGTTTGCTGCATTCCTACCTGGTTGGAGAAGACAGAGGCAGGCTTGTCTTGGTGCTGCACGGGGAGAGGCAACACACGGGCTGGAAAAGGGAGGCTCCGGTGAGATGTAAGGGAAATAAAGCCACCAGGAGGGTGGCTGCTCACTGGAGAGGTTGTAAAATCTGTCTGCAGAGGCACGTGAAGCTCGGCTGGGTGGCACCCTGCATATCCTGACCCACCTGGACCTTTTTTGAGAAGGAGGTTGGGCTTGGAGACCTCCAGGAGCCATGTTTGTGTGGCCATTCACTCGCAGGGATTCCGGGCAGATGATTTAGGATTATGGTTTCTGGGGTAAAATGGGGCCGTGCCCTGTTTGTCAGAGGCACCTGAGCGCGCCATTGTAGGGTCTCTGAAGGAAATGATGGTATAGGAAGAAGAAAAGAGAACGGGCAAGGCAAGACTTACCAGCCTCCATATATCTGCAATTGTAAACAACTGAAGCTAAAAAGGAAATATTCAGGGTAGCGTAGGGCTTACAGCTGGAAATAAAGCAGTGAAATGAAGAGAGAGAAGATTAAGGCTAAATGTCATGAAAGAGCAGTCTGCAACAGGAGCGGTTTTTCAGATGAGTCCTCCAAAGAAAGCAAAGAGAAAACGGGTTTAGGACAAAGGTTCTTTATCCATTCCTCCTTTTTTTTCCTGCTTCTTTTCCTTCAGCTTAACCACTCCATGTAAAATAGGCTCAGATGGGTACATAAAAGAACGTGTTAAATTTTTGAGGCCTGAATGTGAATCTCTGCGTCCCGGGGAGCTGCTGTGCCGGTGCCTGGATCCTGCGCGGCCCTACAGAGCCAGGGCCACAATCTTTGCCATCAGGAGCTCGCGGTGCCAACGGGTCGATGTTAGCAGGTCTCTGCTCACTACCTCCAGTGCTGCTTTGTCGGAATAAAAAGCTCCAGATAGTGTTCAGGTTTCAAATAGGGTGAAAAGAGGGGGTTAAAAACTGGGCTGCAGCGGGTAGAGAAGAAGGGAGGAAGGAGTGAAGCTCTTCTCGGAGTTTTGCTTTCTTTTTTGATGCTGCCGCTTTCTGTGCCGTCGGCAGGCTGCAGATGGTGATTCCAGCAGTAATTTGGGCTGTTTTGGTTGAGATTAGAATCAGTCTGAACAAGCAAGCGGTGTTTGTGTATTTGTGGTCTGCTAACCGCTACCAGGAGGTAAAGAAATAACAAACCCAAATCCTGAGCTTCAGCTACGTAATAGATTAAAGAAGTGATGATTTTTAACAGGATCACATTTTGACACAGATACTCCTCACTTAGCTTTCTGCAGCTTTTGGTGTCAGAAACGTCTTTCCTTTTAGCAAAGCAAACCCAGTTGTAGCTTCATCCCCAGTTGTGGTTTTGTTTTTGCTGGGGTGAGAGGATGCGTGCACCGCATCCTGCAGAAAGTCCTCAGGTTGGTTCTGTTGAGCTGAAAACGAGAGTTTTTTTCTAAATTGGTTTGAAATCATTACAGCTATCGGTATCACCTTGTTTCCATTATCAGTAAGATAACGGTAAATGTAGGTTATTTTCTCTGGGCTTCCTTCGCTTCTCTGAAGCAGAGCAGTGTTGGGCTGAACTCAGCAATGCGAGGGCTGTGCACTCCCAGCCGGGTAAAGCAGCGTAGCCTGGCTGAAACCAGAGCCCAGCCTCCCTCCGAACCTCCCACGTATTTGCTCTCTGTGCCTGGAGAGGAGCTGTTACGTGATATTTTGTCCCGTGTAACAAAAATAGCTAAATCTTGTGAAGATTTCAAACACTTCTCCTTGGGCTCCGACGCCTCTCTGCTGCCCCAAGAGGGCCTTGCTGGAACACAGACACTTCATCTCCCTTTCTTGGAGAGCAACCTGCCTTATCAATGACTTCCATAAAACAGCATTTACTATGAATACTCCTCCTGGTAGGCTGTGAAGAGACAAACTGCATACCTGATCCGTCTGGATGCAAGGGAAGTTTTAAGCACCGTAATCCTTGTAATTCCTCCTGACGACCATGAGACAGGGAAGCGATGATCGTGGCTCTCCCGGGGTGGGTGTCTTAAAAATTAACAAGGTCATTTTCTTTACCCAAAAAAAAAAAAAAAAAAATCCTATTTTGACCAAGTAGGAAGGGAATATTGCTTTTATCTGCTTCTGACTTAATTGGCCGTGCGCCTGTTGTGGAGATGGCGCCGTGCGATAGTGGTGCCACTGACACACAGGGGTGCTTCTCAAAGCCTTCGGAGGAAGAAGGCAGTCTCTGTGAAAGCTTTTCTTGAGCAGTGATAAGATGGAAAGAGTAATGACGGAGACCAAACTGATAAAGGCGGAAATATCAAAAGGAACAGCGGGCTAAAGCCAGAATTTTTCAAGCTGCATTAGAGGCATCTTCAGAGCTGGAAGGTCCGTTCAGAAGCTGCCTACATCGCCATCCTTTAATAGAGGATGCTCTTTTCTCTACAGCAGAGCAGAGACGAGTTCTCAACTGGATGCATCTTAACCAGAGGCGTTGGCCAGCCCGAGTCAGAGCCACGCAGTGCGCCGTGCCTGGTGCCCAAGTCCACTTCGTTAATAGTGCAAATCTGCAGCCCAGCTAAGCTGATTAAATGGCACGCTGGGTTTGACACACAGAGACGCTGTTGGTAAGCTGGCAGCCGAATTTATTGGAGGGGAAATGTGGTTTGAGGAAAAAAAACACAATGTCCATCCAGGATGATGACTTTCATTATTTTAAAAACAAAAAAAAAAAAACCTACTAAAGCTTTTTTTCAATGTGTCTAGAAAATCTGTCTTTCAAGAAGGTAGGATTTCATCTTTTATTTAAGCAAGGGAAGAATACAAGCACAACTTCAAACAAATTCAATATTTAAAAAATAAATAAAATGAGATGATTGCATTTGAGAAGTATTCTGAAGTTTGTAAGAGTGATCTGCAGGTTGCAGGGGACCGATCTGTCCATGCTGCGTGCATAGCTGAAAAGGAAGATAAATTCCTTTCTGTTAGTAATGCAGTCGTCTGACAAGGTATTTTGTATTAAATTAGCCCCACGTAACTGAATTGCGACTGATGCCTTTTGTGGATGCTCCTGAATCATCAGCTAAATAGCAGCTGATCTAGGGTTGGCAAAAGGAAGAAACGAAGTTTTGGAAAATGATGCTCGTGGTTCCTGATAGTAATCAATCAGAACGGGATACTCGTATGCGCTTTTAAAAGCCCTGTAATTAGGGGAGGGCCCCAAATCCTTCTTCTGTTAGCAGAGGAAAAAGGAATAGTAAATCTGGTCTGTCCTTTGAGCTTAAACCTTGTATGGATCTTTGCACGTTTATGTCTATATAGCATCTATCTATTAACATATCCTTAGATAAACATATCCAAATGATTAACATACACAGACGTTAATAAACTTAGTTTATACGGGATTAAAAAAATCACTTTCCCAACTGTTTTCTAGCATTTCTAGCAGCAAACACAAAGCATATACCGATTTACCTGACCAGCTAGAGAATTGTTTTCTCCAGTCATTTCCTGTTTAATTCCTGCTTTTGAGAGCTATTCCTTGTCTTCAGAAAAAACCTTTCCTGTGTTCTAGGGGTCTTTTTCAAAGCAGCGCTCAGACAATGAAAGGTTTTGGTATTTAGGGCATGTCCCCAGCTTTCATCTGCTTTTCCTTACCTTTCATGTTTGTTTTTTTTTTTTTTCCCATTGTCAGAACCTGCGGTGCCTCCTCCTCGGTATCCCTGGCAGCAGCTGGTAGCGTGTTTGCCTCAGGAGGTGGGCGGCCCTTCTGTCCATCCTCTGCTCCAGACGTCAGGGGAAAGGGAAAGCAGACAGTAGTAGGTATATATGAGGCTGACAGAGTGGGCTCAGGCTTATGGATTTGCATACACACATTAAAAACATTTTAATCTTTACAAAAAGCCGTACTCGATTTGAGTTTGGACGTGCCCTCCTAATATAAAGAAATGCGTCTGGTAAAACTTGTAGGGTTTTGGACCGCTTGTAACTTGTTTCTGGGAGTTTGTCAGAAGAGAAATCTGTTGGAAAACCAGAGATGATAAAACGTAGGCAGAAATACTCCCTGATCTGGGAAACTGTACAAAACTCTACACGCTTATTAGCAGCTGCCTACCGAAGGTAACATGCAGAAATAAATCCTGATAGCTGCAGTTCTCAGATTTTATTGTAGCGTGTTTCATAGCCCTTCCTTCCTTCTGGTTCCTTTCTTTGAAATTAAGTAAGATATTCACAAGTTCATGGAAACACCCGTGGAGTTTTACCTACTGGTGTCAAGCCAGCTCGTTCGCTTGTGTTAAATTTTGAAGCGGATGCTGTGCGCGAGCTCCCGAGACAGGAGTTTTTCAATGTCACCAAGACTTTTTGCAACGTATATAAACTGAGTGTTTTTACACATCCATGGGAACATATGTTTTGAAGTCAGTTGCAGTGACTGGGGGAACACAGAGCTGTGCAAACGCAGGGGAAGTCCTCGGCCTCGGCAGCACCCCTGCCCAGGCAGAGCAGCTCACAATTTGCACAGCTCCGAGTGTGTTGCATGTGGAAACCCAGTGATTCTTGGCTTAATGATTGTCTCCTCTTTCAGTTTCGCTTCTGTTTTGTTATGTGAATGGAAAAAATAACGCGTTTGATGAAATGAAGTAAGGGGGAGGATTTCCGTTTTTAAATCTTCTGCCTGGAATGCTTCTTGAGGATCGGCAGTGCCCTGCTCTGATTCCCCTGCCACACATCAGGAGCTCTGGATATGCACGCAGCAGCCTTTGCCATCCTATTTCTTGCATTGCCATGACCCCATGCACCTCTTCCTTTCATGTTTGTGGGTTTTATTTATTTATTTATTTATTTTATTTTTTATTTTTGTTTGTTTTTTTATGTCAGGTAGGAAAGTCATCTGGCACAGATGAGCTCTCGAGTCTGGCTAGAGGTGAAAGAGAGCTGTTGGTATCCAGAACGGTGCGTGTTACTGGTGCTATCAGACACGTTATTGGTGCTCTAGTGATAGCCCTGCAGCCCTCCTCTTTTGGTGCCCAGTTTTCTACAGAACAGGAGCACGCTGCCTTTTGCCTTCTGAAACGTGGTACAAAGCTTTGCAGTTTGCTCTGAGTAATTAAGCTTCAGCTAAATGAATGGAAAGATGCTGTTGAATGGAAACCCTTGCAATATCAGCCAATTAATACAATTTTTCTGTTGCATTTGATTGCCTTTTCTGTTCTTAAAAGAAGACAGAAAATAAAACGAGAGGCGTATCTGAAGAGAGATGGATTTGCTTTTCTTCTGCTGCGTAATCACTGCAGATTCATACATTCTTAAACTTCTAGCATTTTGTGCCTCTCCTAAACGTTTCTAATTTAATTTTGGAGATGAATCTTTCTTCAAACAATTGAGGCTCAACACTGCTATTTTTTTCTGCTTTCAAAGATAGTCTCTGAAAAGACGTCAGGGTTTTGTGTGCTGTGGAGTGTCCCATCAGTTTTGGTTCAGTGGTATGATTTCTGGTATACAGTGTCTGAAAGCACAAGAATGCTAATTATTTTATAATCGTTAATGTCAGTACATAGTTTTCTTAACATCACCCAAAAATAGAACTTCAGTCCACGTATAACACCTTGGGAAGTTGTAAATATAAGTACCGATAGGAAATAGCCTTTCAAAAACCAAAGCTTTGTGTCTACGGTTCTGTAATAGACTTCCTTCAGTCTTTAGGTCTATGTTTAGAAAAATTATTACTCTAACATCAGTTCTCTACAGATCTGTTAGAGGCAGAGGCTGCCCTGCAGCTATAAAAGGCTGTTAGAGGGCTATCAACTGCCACGAATGGGAGGCGAGTATTTGTGGAGCCACCTCAACAGAAGAGGAAGAACACCGCCTTGTAGAGCCCAGTAATGCTTGCACAGTTACAAGAAATAATTTTCTGTTTTCTATCTTCAACCCAAAAATAAAATCTGGGTAGTATTTCTGTTTCTTTCATTCAGTTTTCGTGATTTATGTGGTTTCGCATTTTCAGAAGACTTTGAGCCATCTTCACGGTGTTACAACGACAAGATTACGGTTGGCAGAAATTTTGTGTTTTGTTTCCATCTATTTCACCAATGTACCAGGAACTCAGGGAGGTCACTAAATCACTCCGCTGCAGTTTTGGGTTAGTAAAGTAAGATTTCTGCCGTCTTCACATGACTTGGGAAGTAAATTAGATTTAAGAGCGTGTTTTAAGGTATACTAGATGCTTGGATGAACAGCCATATAAATGCAAAGTGTTTCCTCTTGTACGTGGAAATTTTTAAATGGTCAAACTCAGGTTTTTGTGAGGTTGGAGATGTGGCCTCGACAGATCTGAGCAGTGAAAGGTGAGGTTGGTGTGACTGATCTCTCAGCTGATATTTTAATAAGCCCGGCTACAAAGGAGTGCTCGGGTGAAATGTGAATAGATCTCATGGATCTCATTACTTCAACAATGGTTGCTTAATTACAAATACACTGTATATTTAATAAACCCTGCTCATTTTCAGAGCTTGAAAAAACAAAAAAAAACAATTGCTGGGAGCCGGGGGCTGGCACGAGGGGAGAGCCCGAGCCCACCAGAGCCCCGCGGGTGAGGGCAGCTGCAAGGTGAAAGGCTGCCTGAAAATGTCTGCTGCTGGGTTCACTTCCACGCATTCAGAGCCTGCTTTTTCAAACAGCTCCATTTTAAAATAAATATACTTCAGCTCGGATATTTCCCCCCTGTATCAGAGTAGACCTAAGCCTTGCAGGGTTCTGCAGCTGCAGCCTTCCTGCGCACCACAGACCAAGGGGGCTGGGTCCCGTTAGCTCTCGGAGCTGTCCTCCTTGGGACGTGTTACTCAGCATTCGGCAGCCTCTGGGATTTCTGGCCAAGTCCACAATTCAGGCCAAAGGCCAATGGTTTTTTTTTACTGCACTTCTTACAAGCAGGATTTGATGCGATTGCACGAGCAACGTGAAAACGTTCGGCTCCTTCAGAGGTGGCTTCTAAGAGCAGAGCCCCAGTTCTCCTGACTTAGTGTATATAAGTTTTTGGATCTTTGTATTTTTATAGTTTCTAGAGATGCACACACAGCCTGGGGCCTTGCTGTCCTCCAGGGCACGGCCGCCCATCAGGCGGTCTCAGCAGAGGGTTTACCTCTGCTCCCTCCTGCAGCGTGCTGCTGGCGGGTTCGGGAGGCTCTTGAACTTCCACTTAAAACGTTTTCTTTTTTCCTAAAGCTGATCAGGAAGTTATATCGGTGTCAATAAAATGGTAAAGAATGGTTAAAAGCAGGACGAAGCTCATTCTTGAGAAAGTATTGGAGCAGTCATCAGTTAGGTGAGCTCACTGGTGCTTGCTGCTCTGACAGAACCAAGACAAGGCAGGCCTCGTTTATTTATTTCTTGCTTTAATCTATTAATTTTAAAAAACACCGAACCTGTATTTTCGCATTGTTATGTAACAGTAAAGAAAATTTTGATGATGATTTTCCCCTAATTTTTTTCCAGTGGCATGCCTTTACAACTGAATTCAATCCGGTTGTGTCTTCTAAACCAGGAGGGGAATTGTAACTATGACAAACAAAGATCTGCTCCCTGCATTTCAACTCTACCAGTCCTTAAATTTGTCACTTTTTTAAAAAGTGATTAAAAAAAATCAGAAAAGACTTTGTTACTTGCATATGACTACGCAAGGATATCATACACACCAGTTTCTAATGTTTTCTGTGTACATTTATCTCGGGGTGCAATTATCTTTGTCGTAGCACACGTTTTTTCTTACAAGCACCAAGAACCTCCCCCAGGCAAGTGCCTGATGGAGATGGCCAGCCTTTGGAGCGGTCCTGTAGCAGTGCCTCTTGCTCTTATTCCCTTACCTACAAGCAAATGGGCTGACGTGCTGCACCTGCTCTAGCTGCTGGCTTTCTTTTAGTGCCTCAACATCTGTGTGAAGCTCAAGCGTGTTTGTCAGCCGTGTAATTTGAAGTAACGCATGTAACTTCCTCAAAGTTACTTTTGAGTTATGCCGGTGCCGAACTTGGCTCTTTCAAGAAGCTAATTTGCTGAAGCAAATGCAAATATTTAATTCCTGAGGTTACAGTGTCTTTTGTTTGCTTTTGTGATACTCTAATTAAAAGCAAACTCCCGGCGCGGGGCGGATGCGGACGGGTAGCACGAGCCCAAAAGCAGCGAGATTTCCTCCTCGGAGCTTCGGACAGGGCCAAAATCCAGTCGAGGGATCAGGGTGGTCTGCTCCAGAGTTTGAGCTACTTCGTGAAATGTTTGAACAACGCTTTATTCCGTCTCAACAGTATTTATAGCGGAAAATGTACCTGATCCCAAATAACACAGAAATAGAGCGCAGGAACTATTTACGGTGGGAACAAATGGAAAGCTAACGACGTTAGAAAAACATATTGATGTTTTCACATAGCTGTGCGATAAAATGCTTAGGTTAAAAATAAATCTGAGGGTTTTAAGGCTTAATAGCACCCACAAACATAAAAAATATCTAAACGCAATTTATTATATTTCCCAGTGATTGATGGGCATTTGCTTTGTTTATTCCGATGCGTTGAGATGGTTTTGCTTCTTTCAAGTTGCTGTTTGGGAATAAGTTAACAAAATATATTCGGGGATTTAGAAAGTTTCGTGTCTCAGAAGAATGTAAATGTTGAGTTGTATCTAAATAAAAGAAAATGCTTTGTCTCCAGTCCAGGAAGAAATGTAAAAAAAAAAAAAATAAAATAAAAAAAAATCAAAACAGCTTCTTGCATTTGAGCAGAGCCATATGTTTTGTGGGTTGGCACCAGACTAGTGTGCAGAGTCGTGTGGAACCAAATCTTCATACTCCAGGATATTTAGAGGAACAACGTTCAAAGCAAGGTGCTGGAGAACCGAAGGGAAGGATAATGCCCAATTCCCTTCAGATGGAAAATGCCTGCTCCGAGTCGGGTTTGTGAGCGTCCCTCTATTTCCAGTGCCACGTAACGGCGTCTCCCTCGTGTCAGCATCGAATGGCATACGTGGATCGGATATTGTCAATAAGATAAGGTGCTGGTAAGAAGAAACGATACTTTAATTTCATCGGGAAATTCACGTAACGGGAGATGAGATTATATTGACTCCTCCTGGCTGCTGAGATGATGATAAAATCACATGAAGGAAAAAATAACTCAGTGTTGGGTACTGTGCAGTGAAACGAGCAGGCCCCAAGAGGTTTACGAGCTTCCCCTGAAACACGCTTCAGCACAGAAGAAACTTTTTCCCTTTAACGCAGCGCTCCAGCTCCTTGCAGAAGGCTAGGAGGTTATTAGAACAAAATTAATGATATCTTCACAATTATTGCAGCTTTGGAGGAGAGAAAGACGATTAAATCAGAGCAGGAGTAACATCTGCAATGGGAGTGGAGTTTAAGGGTCTGGATTTCGGTTGTGCAGTTCAGTGCCAAGAAGAAAAAGGAGAAAGGAGCAGAAAGGAGCATCTATTAATACAAACAGCAAAGTGAGAACGAGCTACTCGGCAGGCAAAAAAAATCTTTTCAGTGGCGTTTAAAAATTCTCTGGAGCTTTGGCTATGGTTCAACTTAAGGAAATTGGAGGCTAAGTTTAATGGGCAATTGATAGAAAGCCTCAACACTCAACTAGATGCGCAAAGTCCCTTTTAGGGAAAACAACTCACGGGTTCTGAACCGCTGTGAAAAATGGTTGTGTAAAGCGGCGCAAGGAGAGGTTGCATTTGCTTCCCCGCAGCTGCTCCCTGGTGTGTTTTCTCCCTTTAAAACATGTTTTTTCCCCCAGTCCTCAGTGCAGCTTGTGGCCCCAGACCCGACTGTCGGGAGGTTGGCTTTCTGCTCCCAACCCATGAGCAGCATCTTCCCTTCGGAGCCTGTTAAACTGATCTGTTCATGGATTTCCTTTTGGCGTGTGAACTCCTCCTGGCTAGTAGAGGCTGCTGATGGTGCTGGAGCCCACAGCGAGTGTCAGGAGCAGGTTGTCCTCAGGGCTGGGGTCTGCTGGCTGGTCACACAGCCTGCTGCACTGCCCCTCGGGGCCCTTCACTAGCCTTAGGTTCTTGGAAAAGCTTTTTTCCATCCCTTTTTTGCCCCTTGACCCTACAGTAGGCGGTAGCTGGCTGCGTGGTGGTAGGATCGCTTTCAGTTCCTGCACGGCCACTTTGCAATGCCCTGAGAAGGTGATTTTCTATCTGGAGCTTCCCCCAGAGCAATCCATCAGCTCGGAGCTTGGCAAGCATCAAGGCGCAGCGTACATCCAATTTCTTTTTCATATTCTTCATTAGAAAAAAAAGAGCTAGCGTAATCCTGGTGGCCTCTACAATTTATTCCAGGGACTGATCTGTTGGTTATTTTTCTCGTATATATTTATATAAATTCTATTTTAAATTTTTGGAGGAATAGAAAAAGGAGGGAGAGAGAATGTCAGTGTAAGAGTTTGGTAACTTGGTTTGAGGAAGTCGATCTGGACGGTGTTTGTTCAGAGCTGATGGGCGTTGGGGGTTGGATTTACGTCAGGAGAAACAAACATGGTCAATTCAGGTAAAGCATTACCGTGAAGCTGAGATGAAATTCTTTATCCATTGAGAAAGGTAAACTTGGTCTTTTTGGTATTCGAGGCGTTGGCCGCTTTGGCTCTAGCAGCCTGGCTGCTCCACGCAGAGCGCTGAGGGATCCGATCACCTCCCCCGCGTGTCCTGGCTGCTGACACTTGCATGGTCCAGGCTTGCAAAGAAATAAATGAGTAAACAGATCAATCATGTTAAAAAAACAAAATAAAATCAAGATGAATGAGTTGCCTGTGTTGAGTTTTGTTGTTGCTCTGCTCCTACCCTGGCTGGAGTCAGCCAAAGTCTCTCCTTTGCCTTTGCCCAACGTGGGATTCCCGAGAAAGGAAACCCAAATGGAAGCCGCTCAGGAGAGGATAAAATTATTTACAAGACAAAAGCTTTTTGACTTGATTAGCCTTCTAGTTAATGGCATCTGTGGCTAAATGAAGACTGAAGGATTTCAGCAGTGTCGCGGCACGCGGTGCTTCCACGGACACTGTCAGGGCTCGAGTTTGTGTGCGCCGGGGCTGGGAGAGGTGATTTACAGCAGGCATCAAACTTGGTCTCGTGTCACAGCAGAACTTCTCTTTTGTAATCTTTCATTCGGGGTGTGATTGCTGGCGTCGTTACTTTCATATAAAAACAATGAATTCCTTCATTTTGATGTATTTAACCTTAAATATATTAACGTGGAGTCATTGCGATAGTAATGTAGCTAGGCGCCTTCCCACAGAATGGGTATCCTGTGGGTTGCTTTTAGCAGCACCTGGTAAATTCACATCTTTCATGCAGTACATATTGCAGCTCCTGCCTTCTCAGTGAGTGAATGCTAAAAAACTAACTCTAGTTGCAACTGCCCTGGCTTATGTGCTGTTTTGTGGTGTTTCCCTTCAGATCCTTATTGACGATGGTGGTCATTGGAGGTATAAATATTGAAGAATCTATCACTTACAGACAAGATCTTTGAAATCTGTTTCCTTCAGACAGCAAAGGTAAGTAAAACATCTATATTTTGTAGTTGTATATAATAAATTCTATACTTCTTGTACTCATAAAAAAGATGAATTAACAGCAGCTGGCGTGCAGGAGCCTGGCTTCGCTTCCAACAGTTAATGTTTTTTAGGGAGTTTATTTAGCCTGCTAATGTGAAAAATAAGCTATGTGAAAGGTGCTCATGTTTTTTCCTCTGTTCAGCTACAAGAATGTGAATCCTTAGCTCGCTTGTTGTGCATTTAATATTATTCAAGTTATTCCTTATTCTTTCTTTAGCAAGAGTCTTTTTTGTACCGCAGATCATTTGCAATATCTGTGTGTGATGCTGATCATGGCCAGGCGTACCTCATATGTCGAAATCTGAAGAGTATTTTAGGGTGGGGATTACTTCTCAAAAAAATGAGAGTTAAGCAGGGTGAAAAAGCCAGCAAGGCACTCAGTAAGACGGTGGTCAATCTGTTAAAGTTTTCTGTGGCATTTAGAGATAGAATTTCTTTTAGATATTAGTTAATTAGAGACATGAATCTGGTGCCCGCTGAACTTGTAGTGTGCATTTTGAGTCTATGGACTTCTGATCACCAAAAGAGATGTCAGCTACTGAGAAGAGTTCCCTGTCTATTATTTTGTCTATTTGTTACGAAACCAACTATATCCGACACTTAGGTAATGTGGGAAGAATATTTCTGTTATGGAAATAGAGCTAATTTTCCCAGTCATTATCTGCTGTTAATTTAATGTGTGGCAATATCTGAAATTTAGTGATGATTATATGGTAGTAGATTTTTGGTTAGCTGTACAGCTCAGCTATGAGCAAACCAATTAAGATGTAATTTCAGAATATAATTGAACTCCTAATGGGGCACTTTAATTCACTTCAAATTTACATATTTGCCTTTTTTTTGTTTTAGTAGACAAGTCCAAAATGAGGGTACAGCTCCCTTTTTGAACTCATGAGTGCAGCGACTTCATCTTAGACTTTCCAAACGAAGTGTGTGAAATCCTCTTGAATAGGAGGATGGGATGAGCTCACGAACTTAGTTCTTACTCAGTTCTCCAAGTCTGAACTTTGAATGGCTTTTTTTAATTTTTATTTATCTGAAGCATAAAACTTGGTGCTGGTAGGGTGCTGTGGCCCCAGTGATACTCTTCACCGTGTGATGCCGTACAGCAAGAACAGAGCTACTTGGTGCAAAGTTTGTTCGGTATTCAGAACTGATTTTCTTCCTTTATGAGTGTCTGGGCAGCCACAATCTGCTGAGAAAGAGCTCGTTCTGCAGATCTTTATTATTATTTTTCAAGCAGGATGAACAGGGAATGCTTGGAGCTGGCTGACAGAGGTTCAGGGCTGGGACACCGGGGCAGAGACGCGTGTCTCACTTCCCCGGTACCAGAATAAAGTCCCCCATTGCTGTAGAGTGTGCAGTGTATTTGTGCTTTACTTCCTCTTGAGTCTCATCTTACATAAGTCAGAGGTTTTGTATGAACCGCCCCCTTTTTGTTTCTTTTGTTGTTTTTTTTCCCTTAACGGGTGGTTTTTCAGCCCACGTTTAACTGCCGGGCACTAAAGCAGAGTGGGACTCGTGTCACCACATGCTGTGGACACCAGCGGTGGCACCTGGGCTAAGGCAGCCCTGCTTCCACCAGGTTTTGCCTCGTTTGAGGTTTTCCCAGCTCCCAGATGATGCTGGAAGAGATCTGCAGATGGGAAAGAGTTAAAAAGAGTGGCATGCATAACTGAATGACATGACCTAAAATAAGGAAACAAACAGTGGCTGTTTGTTAGAGCCAGGCTCAAATTAAGAAAGAAATGAAGGCAGTTCTCTTTTTTTTCTCTTTTAACCCCAGAATGGAAGACCCTTTTCATTTACAAGATAAACAGCACTGAGCTGAGAGAGGTCATTTATACCTCTGCCATGCTGAAGTTAAATTTTGTGGTTTGCTGCTGCTGTTTCCTTCGAGAATAGCCTTTCAGTAGGATTTCAGTTGTTGTAAACTGGGGAACTGTGACATTTGGTAAAGATACAGCGGAACGATTGTCCATGTTCACATTTGGGTTAAGAAATAGTTTTTGCATGTGAAAAACTGGGACGGGGAAAGTATGTCTGTAAGGTTAATGTTTTACTCGTTATTTCCCTGAAGTTTTAATATGTACGTGCAGGTAAACCTCAGGAAGCTTCGAAAAGCTTTCTCAGAAAGCTTCAAAAGCTACAAAATAAAAAATAAAAAATAAAAACACACAGAAAAAAATAGCTCTTATTCTAAGCATCTTAGCTTTAATTTGGCACTCTTTTTACCTTTTACCTACCAGTACTAACCTGGTCACAGCTGTGCAGGTACGTGCAGCCACCGTTTCTATTCCATTTGATCTATTTTACGTGTAGGGGCTCTCTGTTTAATGCGCATTACTGTGCTTGCAGGCTAATACTTCCAAACCTTGGTGACCTTGGTTCACCCACTCGTACCTTACACATCATCCCGCAGTCTTTAATTACATGATAACATGCTATTTTTCCCTACCAAAGGGAATCCATGCATTAAATAGCTGGCATTTCATCAGTGTGCGGCTGTCTGGTGGTTTAATTGTTCCGTGTGGTTCCTCATCTGTACTGAACAATTTTCAAACCTTGCTATGAGGATACAGTGAGGAACTTGCCTTTGTTTGTTACTGTATTCTTTAGCAACAGGTTTTCTCTAAGAGTCTGACAAAACCCAGCCCGTGACACCCAGAAGATGTTGCAGAAATGTTTTTAGGTCTAGGAGCTTTCCTTGCCAACTCTTCTGGTGGGCTGCTGGGGTTTATGGACTCTTCCCTCTTCCCAGTGGCTCTAGGAGTGGGGTTCTCAGTCCATGAAGATTCTTTCATTGAGGAGAGAGCAAGAACAACGATTCTTCATCAGAAGTGTAGGAATTGAAAGGATAGGAGGCCTTAGCATCCTTCTTTCGCATCCTTCTTTCTTTTTCTTTTCTCCACACCTTTTGGTTTCCAGTTCTGGTTTCCTACTGAGCCATTTTTATACTTTTTACTCCTCGTACATCTCTTGTCCTGCCTCTCCGTCTTATATGTCCATCTTGTCTTCATTTTCCTTCTCCCTCATCCAAGTAATTTCCAATATCAGCTAGTTTCTATTTCATTATCCATCCTTGCACAGCACCAGAGTTCCCAAATGTCACTTACTTCCCCAGATTTTATTTCCATTCTGGCTCTGGGCTTAAACCCCTGTTTCTCAGGGCATGTCTGCAGGAAGGTTGTGCCTTCTGCCATGCTCCCAGCTCGGCTCCTGTAGCTGCTTCAACGTGACCGAAGTGCTACGGAGCCTCAAAGCCTGCCTCACCCCCAACCCTGATGCAGAAAGATCAGCCTCTGTCCTTGCTACCAAGTGTCCGCACACTGAAATTTCACGTTTCAAAAACTGCATGTTTCAAAAAGCTTGAAGTTGTGTAGTAGAAGACAGTTTGGGATTTATGAGTGGTTTTAATGCACGTGTAGCGGTCTTAGCATGAACGCTGGGTTTCCTCATCCATAAACTGAGCTGGCACTTACTGATTTGCGCTATTTATTTCAGCACGTGACAGAAACCAGAATTATGCATTACGAGTCCCCAGGTTTTTTTCCTGTTAATCACATGGAAGGGTGCAGCAGTGTAGTGGAGAAATCCAGCCTTAATAAAAGGGGAAACTCTTTATGCAAGGTTAGGAAGCGAGGGTGAGGCTTACATCTGTTCCTCGAGTATTTTAAAGAGGACGTGGAAAATTCGGGTAGCTCGATCGAATTTTATATTGTGCAATAAACTGATAGCCATGTTTAGTCCCATGTGCTGTCTCCAGCTGCAAGCCATGTAGTCCTCGAGAGCTTTCTCAGCTGCATAATGCTGGGGCTCGTGATGTATCCCTGTGCAGAACCAGGCCTCGCTGTCCAAATGTCAGAATTTATACATCTGTTTAATTACACTGCAGTATATAATGTATGGCTTGGCGGGGCTTGCCCAGTGCTTCTCTGAATGGTTTGTCTTCGAACCGTGTCGTTCCTCATGTTTTCACTGAGATTATTCAAAGACAGAGAAGGAGAGAGTCATGTTGCATCATTCTCCCTCCTAGAGCAGTCTGCAGTCCAGATTGAGGGATGGTTCCTCCTGAATTGTCATTAAAACCAGCGAGCCCAGTTGGCTTTTCGAAGGCCCTGATGTTTTATTGAGAACAGTCGATTCTTCGGCTCTCTCATCTTTTAATGGGAAAGGGTATTTTGGTGAAAATCCAAGTTATTTTCTGTAATGCAAGATAAAAAGAAATTACACCATCATAAATTCAATAAAGGGAAACCTACTAAATTTGGAAGTTACTTCTACAGAAATTTTGAAAAAATATGTTTATATTTCTCTATAACATACTTTTAGGCATATATATATACAATATATAATATATATTAATACTTTTAGGTATATTTTAGAGCTGAACTTCAACGCATGTTCTAAATATTGTACATTTCATAAGTCATTCTTTGTCTTGGCAGAATTTTGTTATTCATTTATTTATTTTGACCTCTTTTGCCAAGTTTGTCACGCTTCTTGGAGTGAGCAGTGGGTTTGTTTGCAGTGGTCCCCCTTTCTTTTCCAGATGGTCCTTCCAAAAGAATTTTCAAATCAAGTAGGGGCTGGTGTTTTATCGAGGCAGGTACTGTAAATAAATGCTCCATACTGCCAGGGCTTTCCTTTCTGAAAACTTGGGACCGAGAGCACCCTGAGCATAAGTAAATATTCCCACACGTTTTTATTGTTGCTCAGTGGTTTTAATAGTTCACTTCAAAGTTAAATTTTTAGGTAATGCAGTAATTTCTGATACTGACGTAAATCTCTCAGAAGTAATTTTATAGCAAAACTGTTAAAACTCACCTTTTAATATGTGTTTTCTTATTAAAGCAAGGTATACATGCACACATTTTAAATTAGCTGCCTAAGGGCTAGCTTCAGACAGTAACCTGGATGTCTCCAGAAATTTTTGTGATTTTTGTTTGTTGTTGTTTTAATTATTATTTCTGTCCATGGTGTTAGAAAGTTTTACAAATATCAACCCTTACGTTTTCCTGTAATACATCGAGAAATTGTGGGGAAATTGATGCCGCGTTGTCGTTGTCCTGCAAGTGCTAGGTGTTTAGAATAGCAGTTAATAAAGCTACTTTCACTGCTGGCTAATTTTACAAAATATTTAAAGGAAGAATGTGTTTGGAGTGTAGTGTCTAAGATAAACAGAATTATTCATGTCTGTTGTAACAACAAACCAGGTTCAGATCCTTGATTTTGCTCTCAGAATTCCACCTGAAAACCCAGTGCTCTAAAGAAGAAACTCAAAGGTAGCAAATCTTAAATTTCACTGTTAGTGGAAACCTAGGAAACCATGGGTTTTCTTGGTGTGACGACGACCTGAAGGGTTGTGGAGGTTTGTTTTTAATTTTTTTTGTATCCTTTTATTTTTTTCCTCTCCACATTGCTGTTTTGCTTTGTTTTCGCCTTACTCCAAAGTCACATCCTTTGTAAGCTTGAGGGCTGAAAATCTGTGGAAATGGTTAAGGAAAGTGGAACTGGTTTGCAGTTGGCGCGTTGAGCTTGGGTCAGCTGCCTTTATCCAGATCTGATCTACTGCTCTGGGAAGCGTGTGCCTTAAGTAGGGCTGCCACTGCCTTCATTCAGTGAGAAAGGAGAGCTTTGAAATGCATTCCTGCTTTTGTTGTTTTATCTTTAAACGAGGTGTTGTCATTTTTCAGATTCTTAACTGGCTTCTATCAGCATATTTCTGCTGAAGGGAAACATCTACCCCAACTGATTGCTGCTGATCTGAGCGAATGTCACAGGCATCTCTGCCTCTTCCCCTAGAAAGATCCCCGTTCAGTGAAATGCTTTAAATTAAAACGAGTGATGCTTTTAAATTCAAGCTCATGAAAAGTTTCTAAAGCCATTCTTCCTCTGAAAACCTGTGATGATGCCCCAGAATTATTATTCAACACAGGATTTTTTTTTCACTGTATTTTTTTTACCACATTCCTGAAAGCTATTGATGAGATAAGATCTTCACCCAGCTGTTTCAGGAATTCTTCCAGTTTAATTTAGCCTCCCAAACTGTGATTGCATCACTCCAAAGGATCCATTAGGATTTGTTTAGTTTTAGTAGTGTATGAAAAGCAGTAAGTACCATTCTGAGAGGGGGGAAAATACTTGAGCTGAAAAGGACTGAAAGGAAAACTGAACTTTCCATTGGAAAAGTATCAGGACAAAAAATATTTTTTGACCAACTTCATCCCTTTGAGTCCTTAATACAGGAACTGAAACTGTTTAGGGCACAGATCTCAGCATGAATTTACCAAAGTAGGTGTAATGTGTATCAGATTAATGTTGTTTAGAAAGCAAATTGCTATCATTTTTATATAAGTAACACATAGATGTTAATTGCTGAATCCCAGGTATGATTTAAAAGTTTATGAAAAGGTAGATAGGTAACAATTCTCATTTAATTGCCATTTTGACAAAAGAAACAGCAAATTGGAAAGGAAACCTGGCCACAGTTGCATCTTCAATAAGAGGCAGAAGACGAAAAATTGTATATAAAGTATATTACCTGCATTATAATGTATAAAATTTGACCTCACATAGATAATTCTAGGGCAGTGCTTTTGCTTATGCTACTAATTCTTGTTTAAAAGTTTATGCAGTTACAGTGCAGACATTGGCTCAGGTATGTATCTTTTTTTTTTTTTACTTGCTTATTATCTTAACCCCACTTTAGGAGTTTGAGTGGCAGAAAGTGAGGTTCCTGTAGCGTAGATTTTGTAGGCAAATGAGCAGCTGCCAGGAGCGTGCTGGCAGCCTGCAGTGATGTGATGTGGAGGTGTTGGGCTGGAAGGCACGCCCTGTGCTCAGTAGCTTTCAGGTCGTATCGTGTTCTGATGGTATGGAATTAAATACATACCAAAGATACGTTCTTCTTCAGGTGTTACTGCATATGATATCATCTCTTGAAGAAGAAATAGTATTACATCATCTGAAAGCAAATTCGGCAGATAGGTACCTGCAGTAGTCAAAGCCCTGGGCTTCTGCATTTTGTAGGTGTGAAAATGTGGTGCCTTCCAGGGCAGGTAAATACGTTGTATGTACTGACCCATAGCACGTCTCTGTAATTTAAGAACAACTTAGAATGAAGGTTAGATTTTTTTTTAGAAGGCAGAGGAAACACTTGGCATGCCAACTGTTGACCTCTTTATGGACTTTTAAAGCCCAGATATTCATATTAAAAAGATCTCGGTAAAGTTCCCGAGTATCACGTGTGTAGTATGAAATTTCACATCGAGAAAGGATGAAGACTTGCCTGATGAAGGTTTCATGTCAGTATTTCTGTTGACTTGCAGAAGATTAGATAACTGCTGCTAGCTGAAAAACACGATGACTTCAACATTAACGTAGGTAATGATGATGCTAGAGAAAAGTGGCGTTGCTCCTGCAAGGAGGTACCCCCAAACATATTGCTAATCCATTCATGTTATGCAACTGCAAACTGAGTATCTTCAGTGTAGCAAGTTAGCAAATCACTAACTTAGAAGATATTAGTTTAAAAAAAAATGCCAATAATTAACTGATTTTGTGAACTGTCGTGAATGGTATTAAGACTGTGGAGAGCCCTCATACTGTATCTGCACACCTCAGATCCTGGGGAAGAAAAAAGAAAGGTTGTTTTATAATGTCTTCTTTTAGAAATAATCGAATAAAAACTGCACCAGGCCCCTTGCTACCAAATATTTTTCTGTGTTTTGTTTGTTTGCTTCATTCTTGGGCTACTTTCTAAGGCCTTTCCAGTGCGAATAAAGTACTAGTGCATGCAGGAAAATGGCAATTTTCATGATTTTTCTTGAGTTGTCATGGACTGAAATTTGAAAATCACTTCAAATCTCTAAAAATACATGGGATAGTATTCAAAATGTATCTGTACTTATTTAGTCCTTTTTTTTTTTTTAAAGGCCTTGTATTTACAGTGTGAGCAGGGTATTTACACTTCACTTTGGCGGCACATAACGTCTCGTAAAACGTTTGCTTTGTTGCCCTGCCTAGGACATGAGGAAGATCTTTCTAGGTTCTTACTATCAAAATAAGTCACTGCTTTAGGATGATGCACATTTTACAAGAAAGCTTGTTATTTCCAACTTACCTGAAAAAAAGAGGTGTCCTGTAATGGCACCTGAACCACTGGAGGAGGCCAGGATGAAGCAGGTGAACCTGAAGACGAACCTGTGCTGGCTTGAGGCTCAAGGGGAGCGCAGAGAAGCCACGTTTCTCTTTGCTTTCCTTTCCCCCCTGAAGCAGGCTCTCCAAACACATGCTTAATGTACAAAGTCATGCTGTAAGTACTTCTGCAGAAGAGCAAAGTGCAGCTAATCAATGATAAAATGCTTTCCAACTAGAAATACTTGGCCTAAAAGCATCTCTTCCAGTGAAGGCAGGCGTAGCACCTTCCAACGGGACATGGTTGTCTCTTGTATCTGTACACCTACCCAGCTTATTTTCTAGTCCTGCCCAAGGTAGGTCTTTTTTTTTTTTTATGGGCATGTGAGGGAAATCTAGAAATTCAAGGGCCAGAAGGGACAGCAGTGGCAGGTTTCTGACCCTTTGGCATGCAGGTCATGGCGCTTTTTGGAGCCCCTGGATTGCAGCTTGCCTCATCAAAAGCTACCCCATCTTGTTTCATTGCCTAGAAATGGACGTATACACACTGTTTTACCTAGAAAACTGTTTCCATATCTAATTACCTTTAATAGTAACTGATTTTCATATGAAATTAGTACTGTTTTACCTCTCACCTAGATGAACTTCTCTTTGCTGAGCTCTGGAGGAGCGGCTGAACCCAAAGCAACTGTGGTTCTGGTCCGGAGGATTACCCTGTTGACTTGAGGGCCTGACTTCCTCCTCCACGATCCATCCTAAATGCAGAACTAAATTTGTAAGGAGCTAAAACCATTCAGCCTCTCAGCCGAGGAGCAGAGCTGGGTGGCATTGTGGTGGGTGGACCGAAAGGAAGGGAGGAGAGGGGCTTGCAGGGCTGTGGGTACAGAGAGTGGTCCTTAGAGCAAGCTCTCATCTAGGTTCAAGTCCATGGAATATTTAGGATAATGGGATATATTCACTGAAAGGAGAAAAAAAAAAAAGTATAAAGTACTTACTGGACTGACAGGATAGTAAATTTAAATAGAAATTTATAAAACATGAACCTAGGATTGAACTATATGTTTTAGCATTGAACTAAGTGTGATCGTTTAGTGATGATGAACAGGTGATTTTAAAGGAGACGTTTAAGGATAGAGACCGTGTTCATAAGCAATTATTTAAGTCTGAGTTAGGTCCTGGCTCTGTGGAAACTGATGGCAGGACCAAAAAAGCTTTCTGGTTACACTCTCCAAGTACAGCACTGTATTGATTCAAGCGTGCCTCATGGCTCTGTTCTGGGTAGGTGTCTCATTGGAGATCCCTGGTCCTTCCTTTGGGTTTGACACCCTTAGATGTTTTTTGAGGTGTTTCGTAATGCCAGCTGGAGGCTACAGATTCCATATTAGCTAAATTTTTCTTATCTGTCCCTGAACTCGTCTAGTATCGTGCACGTGTACCAGTGGCAACCTTAAGGAGCAGTGTCTGAACACCGAATGTGTCTGTCAGTCATTTCCATGACTCTGTTGCTGTAATAAAAGATCTAAACACACACATATATACAGGGGGATATTCAAGATGTTCGTAATAGGGTTCTTTTGGGAAGAAATAGGGTTCTTTGGGGAAGATTTTCTAGAGAAAACGTGGAATTTTGAGCCTGTTTTTCTGTAATTTCCGCAACTTGTAGTTCAAATGCAGTGCTGTATTTTGAAATGTAAATGTTGAACTCCGAAGCCTGTATGCTTTTTACCTTTGACATTCTGTCCCTGCTTCATACAGAATGGTGTGGCTAGCTGTTTACCTAATTAGGTTGGTTTTATTTTTTTTTCCTAAGATGCAGCTTTCGATAGGCTTCCGATACGATGTCTTTGGATATATTTTGACAGGACTAGAAGATTTGAGGCCTTTGGCCAGTCCTTTTCAGGAATCAAACTGTCTCTTCATCTGTTGTTTCGGTGGCTCGTGCATACAAGTCCAAAAATGGCATTAGAGATTTGGGATGCGGGAGGAGAGCTCTCCTGCGCGTCTGGCAATTCACTCAGTTAGTTTACTCCGATCTGTGCTGGTGCCAAAAAACAAACCTCTTATTCATCAGGAGGGATCCACTCTGCGTGAAGGACTGCTTGGATGTTTCACTAGCGTGGCGGTGGGTTTAGCATTTGATGGTAGGACATCAACAGCTCGTGCTTCTGTGAGAGACGTTTCCGTGGCGTGGGTGGCTCGACGGCCCGCGTTCTGCCAGGCTATTGACAGGATCGGCGTGCTCATTAATCTGTTCCCATTTTGCAAGATACCAGCGTGTATCCAGCAGGAGATGAAGCTGAGCAAATCGATTTGGGAAAGCTTGCGTTTATCAGATGTTTAGAAGTTACCAGGTTTTGCAGTGCTGAATGTTTTTGGTGACTCTTGCCCTTACCACAGGTACTACCTGGTGGCAAGCCTCAAGAATGACTTGGGGAGCGTAGCAATTCCTCTGCTTCCATCTTTTGTGCAGCCTTTGAATATAAAGCTAAACATTTATTGTGCTGATAACTTCACCCCGTTAAAAGCAGGGTACCCTGGCTGTCCGTAGGTCGTGCCTGGGATGGTTCAAGAGGGGGAAGCATCCTCTGGGCTGCAGTGATACCGGCCCAGCACATGTGAGTCCTGCGTGATGGATGTGATACTAGGGCAAGGCAATTACTGGTGCTAGGAGTAAGAGACTTACTGGGTTGGAGGAAATAGACTTTCAGCTCGCTTTGCACAGTTTGAAGAATTGTTTCCTGTGCTAAAGGAGGTGTGGCTGGCAGTCCGGGGGGAGAAAGGAGGAGCACAAGTCTGGTGTTTGCACAAGCACTTCACAAACGCCTTACCTTGCCATGATACACTCTGAGTTCTTGGTGCTGGCCTCGTTTTATTGGGCTTTTTCATCTTGTAAACTATTTAAGCTTAACATCTTTTTGTTGAAATAAAATTGGTGTTCCTGAAAGAGGCCTGGTAACTGTTAGGATGCACCTTCACAGCTCTGTCACTTGTTGTGGGGGAAAAAAAAAATCATGTTTAGCATCACTATTTAAACCAATAAACTAGAATAATTATATTATAAAAGTATAGTTTATATGTACATTATAAATATATAGGTTTTCAAATATATTTATAAAAGCGATAATAACTACTTAATGGGGAAAAAAGGAGAATGTATGAGCTGAAAATAACAAACCCTCTGCCAACCAACGGAGAGCATATGAGGTTGCACATGTGCAAAGATCAGGTGGTGTGGCCTCGATGCTGTCCCACAGCTTTCTGTATGCTTTGAGGTGTATGAAAGTGACTGGAAATACTCTGTCCTCCGGGAGAGCAGTGAAGGGGAGATGTATGAAGGGGCAGGGAGAGCCGAGTGGATCCTTGTGGCTCACATCTGCAGTTAAATCTTCAGATTTTAACAACCCTGTTGTCCCCTGATCCTTCTGCTTTGCCATGGTGGCACTGTGGTGGTATATGCTGGAAAGAGAAAGAAAGCAAGCCTTGCTCTGGGGTGCTGCAAATGAAACAATAGCACAAGAAGTCTTCATGGGTTTCTTGTAGATCTTGCTCAGTTACAGAGAACACACCAATTGTAAGTCAGCTGTCCCAGGAAATCAGCACTGGTTTTAAATGTGTGCAAATTGAAAACAATCTCTGGCAGAACTTCTTGTGCTAAAGCCAGCTAAAAAGAAAGAAAAAAAAAAAATCAAATTGATAGGTTTCAAAGTTGACAACTGTGCTTAAGTGCCGTGCCTGTAAATCACTGAATAACTTCTCTTTTGATAGAGCAGCTACTGTATGTAAAAGTACAAATAGTGCCTCTGCAATAATGCAAAATACCTGAAATCCTGAATTGCTTGCTAAGCTCGCAGCGCCGAGTTACTAAAATACAACCTGATGCCATGTATTGCCATTCAGCTTAACCTGAGGTGGTTCCATGCATGTCAAATAACTTAATGCCAAGGATATTCAAAATTCATGCAAAACTTGATGTCAGTGTGTGTGACCTCGATTCCGTGGTAGCATAATGTGTTAAATTATCTTGCTTTAGTTCCAAAAAGCTTCATCATGAATTGAGTTTTTAAAAAGGGCTACTCTACAGCCTTCACTAATAATAATTTTTAAAAAATTCTACTCTTTCAGTTTTTCTCTTTCTCTTAGCTTCCCAGAACTCCTGTGTCTCAAACTGGCCTTACAGTGTGAGTCCTTGCCCACCTCTGTAGCTTTTGGAGCAGCAGTCTTTGCTCTGAAGGTGTGCTGGATCTATTTGTCACTGCGATTCGTCCCACTTAATTGCATACGTGGCAGTCTCCATGTGGTCTTTTATTGCTGATGGCACAAAAAAAAATTGAAAGAAGATAATAAAATAAACTTATGTTCCTTTTTATTGGTTTTATGTGTTCTCTACTCATAAATGGCATCTGGAAAGCATGTTACAGAAACACATTTCCACCAAACACATTGGCAAAACTGATGCAGACACGCTTAATGGTCTGTAGTTAGTAAAGTTTAAGAGTCTGGGGTTCAGATGAGACCAGTGTGAAATCTGACCACTTAAAGGACTTGTTCTTTAGTACTTTTCCATAAAGTTTCTGTTTCCAGCTTTGAGACCTGTTGCAAATGCCCAGGCTACCGTTCACTGTACAATTACAACAGATTTACCGTTTACTGTGGGATTTTGTGCTTGGACTAAATCAATGAATGAAAAGGATAAAGCAGAAAGGTGAGTTTACTCTGTGCTGTCAGGTTAGCTCTGCCACAATACCATTTAGTTACATCATGAGGAAAGAAATACAGATACAAAATATTCTGCTACATGGGTATAACAGCAGTTCCTGATGCTAACGTGAGCATTAGGGCACAGGAGTATTGCTGTGCAAGTGAGTTCATGTTTTCTGTACGTAAGGCTGGAAAAATAAACAAAAAGCATATTTAAAGAAAATGCTTACTTTAAACTGCTTGTTTTTATCTGCTCCCTAAAATACTTGCACATGCCACAGTACAAACTGCTTTACCATAGCATATGTAGTTGGTCTGAGCTCCAGCAGTTGCAGGCAAGCCACATGAATGGCTCCTTTTACTACAGTTCTGTGTGCTTAGGATAAATTCTTACCTTGCATTTACCCTGCGTTTGTAGCTGAGCCCTCGTCTGCTTAATGAGGATCTAGCTGCATGAGTAGATTTGTAATATTGCTAGAGACATGAGGACATGTTTATAGTTCAAAAAATAAATAATTCAGGAGGCTGGTTTTGGTTTGCATTGAATATTTGGAACCGTACTTAAAAATGACTAATTTGGTTATTTCACTTAGTGACAGCTAACTGTTACCTCCTTAGAGCATTCTGACATTTTTGGTAAGTTTCACGTTCTGTAATGTGGCTTGGTTAGGCATTTCAAATTATAATGACACATCTGGATGCTAATTTTAATAGTGCTTGTGCTGGTACTTTAAAAGTGCATCAGAATTCACTTCTAAATCTCCTCTTCAACTCCAGTGCGAGGTGAGTCACCTTCTCCAGCACTGAAGCTTCTAGATAAGACACGTTGCTAGAAGCATTCAGGAACATAATTCTCAAAAAGCTTGTAGCAGCTGGAATTCAGGAATGAGCTATATGTTGTTATTTCTACCTGCTAGTTCAGGACGTCAAAGAACGCATCGACGTATCATCATATAAAATGGTACGGGGCTGCTAGAAAGTTTGGATGCTGTACGGCAGAAAACTTTCAGTTACAAGGGAAGTCGGGGTGTAATTGCACTTGCATTCAAGCCAGCAGTTCTATGGAAAAAGCTGTTTTCTGTGCTGGCCGCTGTTCCCACATGTGCACCACTTCCTTCTGCTCCGCTGCCGTTGGTACAACCGCGGGGCAGCCCGAGCCAGAGGGACGCACGCTGCGAGGTGAGCGCCGTGTGAATGGCATCAGGTCGGAAGGCTTGGGGTTTTTTGGGGGGTTCTCTGTGTTTCTTTGCTTCTTCCCCGATCCACTCCACATCCAGAGCAGTTCTGTGCAAAATCTGGTGGCCCACCGGGTGCCTCACTGTGCTGACTCCCCCAGCACCCATGCAGCTGAAGCTGGCCTGGCTGGAGGGTTGGCAGACCAAGGGCATCAAGCACTGCTCCCAAAAACGTGGCGAGTATGCTCTGATAGCTGTAAACTTAAAGCAAGTTGGCATTAAGGTGAAGATGGGCTTTGGTCCTTAGGCTTAGGCTCACAGTTAATACCTCAGCACTTGAACTGAAACCTTTTTGTCTGCCAGATCAGTAGTTGCCAGGGGATCTGATTGTCTCGTTGATTTCAATCTAGCCTAATTCAGGAGGAATTTCAATTTTTTCTCCTTGAATGGTTGTCTCAGTAGTCTCTTTGGGAAATGACTTCTGTCAGGTGGAAGCTCCCATCAGCTCCTTCCTACCTGTGGCCATTCCTTGGAATCAGGGAAGCTTTGCAAGTCCAGAAGGGCCAACAAAAGCTTCAGAGTCAGAAACCTTCTGATGGTGAGGCCAATTTCAGTGTTAAAACATGCTGAGAATGAGGGATCTGGGAAGTTTATGTGGTGGTTTCTGTGAAGAAGGAAAAAAAAATATTCCTTAAATTCGACCAGCTGACTTTGTGTAATTCTCTGCTCTTAGATCCATACAAAATTGTCAGGCTATACTGCTGTTACACTGACATTTTTTAATTACTAAATTAAGATAACTTTCAGAGCAATTAGAAGTGTTTAACTTCTGTTAATGACTGGAGGCCTTAAACAATTCAAGTCTTTCCATTTTATGGTAGAAGTTGCTCTGGATTGAAAGGGTTTCAGTGGTAGCAAAAGTTTCACATAAAGTCTTGTAATAACAAAGGAAACTCGTCTGTTGAATGCTACTAAAAGTTTTGTATTTGGGTCTGTTTTCTCTGCATGCTCAGTGAAAAAGCTGGCTAACGTGAACCTAGTAAAATTCATTTGTTACCTACTCTGAAACATTTTTCTTGGTCTTCATATGGCAGCATTAATACAGCCGGTCCTTGAATGAATGCTTGATGAAAACCTTTTTTGAAGCAAGGAACCTAATGCACTTTATGTTTTGAATTTATATTGTACGGTTGTATCTCTGATTTTTTTATGGATTTTATTTCTTCTTGCAATAGTTTTCTGTACTTTAATCCCTCAATATCTTTTTGTGTTTCATTTATTTTTTTTAAATCTGTTTTTTTTACCTACTCCTATTGTTGATTTACTGTCCTGACAATTTTAAGTGCTTGTTTTTACTGTCTCTTTTGTTTCTCCTCTAATACTTTTAGAGCAGACTTGGGATAAAAAAATGCATTGGGTCTTGCACAAGTGTTGGGGGTTTGTTTTCATGGGGGCATTGCTGAGGTAATTCTTTCTAGCTTAGTTTTCATCCTCTTTCCCCAGAAGCTACTCAGTTGTCTGAGCAAACCAAAGGGATAGTAAAGTTATGATGCTCGCTGATACAGTTTTCTGGAAATCACTTAACTTTTTAAATGAAATGCTTTTTCCTTTGTGTTTTTTTGTTTGTTTGTTTTGTTGTTGTTGTTTTCATTTGCTTTATGAGTAGCTGGCACTTCACAGTACACGAAAACCTTTAACTTTTAGCATGGGAACCCACCTTGTTTTTTCTTGTCGTTGAATTTAGGCACTGGGACGGGTTGCCCAGGGAGGTGGTGGAGTCACCGTCCCTGGGGGTGTTTAAGGAAAAGTTGGACATGGTGCTTGGGGACATGGTCTAGTGGGTGACATTGCTGGTAGGGGGATGGTTGGAGCAGATGATCTTGGAGGTCTTCTCCAACCCTAAGGATTCTGTGATTGCTCAGTGTGAAAGTAGCACAAAGTTTTATGAAATAAAAATGATTGCTTCCATTTTACATAACAAAGTGCCAACCGGGCCAATAAACCAGTTACATGCCTTTTCTCACTCTTCTTGAGCCTGAATAAATCTGTTTTATAAAATAATGCAGCAAAGTAGGAATTAGAAGACATAAAGCTTTTTATTGTAGTGATCTGCAAACAGAAAAAAAATAAAATAAAAAATCTGTTGCCAAACAAAGGTTTGAGTGCAAAGGGATGCAGGGGCCATTTGTGTGGTGGTCTTGAAATTCCTGTCTTGTTTCCTGGGATTAAAAACTGTGTTGCAAATGTTCTTATTGTCTCCCCAGTAGCTTTACACCAACTTTTGTTAAGTATTGCAAATGTTGAGCACACCCTTGAGTATCTTTTTGGGGTATTGAACTAAGCATGAGAAGCTAGTTAACTTAGAGCTGTGACATGATTCTTATGGTCGGCCTGCTCTAAGAAACGCCTAATGTAATGCTTTGTCTCTGTCAGCAGTAGCTAATACTGCAGTGATTTCCACCAAGTTTGATTTTTTTCCAATTGCAAACCACTGTAATGAGAGAGCCTTCCAGAACGTGAGCAGGGCCTGGTGTGGAAATACCACAGCTGCCGCTCGAGCCCTGAAGCACCCTGACGTGCTGCGTCCCTGGGGCTCTGCCCTTAGTACTTGTGTCCTTGTAGCCCTGAACATAGCAGGAGGGCACCCTGCTTTAGGAAGCCAAAGCTGGCAGTGTCAGGAGCAGTGTCACTCGTCAGATGGGTATGCTGAAGACCCCTGCTTTCTGCCTTCTCCATCACCGTCTGCTTGGAGATGTTCTTTGACGGGCTGGCTGCTTCCTCAGGTCGTCAGAGCCAGCCTGGGAAGGATTAGGGAGCAGCCTGGGAGAGCTGCCCTCATTCTTGCCTTACAATCCCAAAATACCAGCTTAGGTATGTCTGCTTTTAGGTTTTTAACAGGAGTCTAGTGACTAGAAATGCTTCCATACCCATCAGCTGCTTAAGCTGCCTCTGCCCATGCCTGCTGCTGTACTCCGCCAGCCTCTGCTCTCTGGTTACATCTAAAGTCTGCAGTTACATCGAACAGCATCAGAAACCTCCTGGCAGGATGGGTGCACACTTTCCTTTTCGTGTTCCTCTACATTAGGTGGTGACTGAGGGAAAAAAATTAAACTGGAAGAAATTTTCCCTCATGAAACTCTGTAGAGACACTAAAGCAATGGAGAGCAGGTTAAAGTGATGTCAGGGTGAGAGGCGTTCCTCACTGAGGAGATGGGGAAGAGTTTTTCCTGTTTGCACTGAGTACAGGTCATCCTCGTGATTACATCTAAGAGCAAAACTGTGGTGAGGAGGAGAAATGGTGGAGGAACAAGAGGAGCTGGTGGTGGAGGCTGGAGCCGGCTGCCGGAGGAAGCCCTGAGGCAGCACAGCTGCTTGCTCCTGGCTTACTCCTATCAGGAGCAGGCCGGAGGACCTGAGGTATGCCAGCAGGCTTGATGGTTTCTCTGTACATCCCTTAATGACGTACTCGAGAGCATGGTTTTCATGCCCTGTCCAACACAGCGTTCTCCAAAATGTTTGCTGAAAGGATTTGGGCAGGCCTGTGGTGATGGCTGCTGCCCTGCACCGCAAAATCCTTCCCCGAGCCACCTTCCAGAGTGGCCTCCTCACTGGCACTGTGGGGTTTCTGTGGCCTTTGCCATCACTTTCCTGTGGAGAATGTATTTTACATTTTTGCTTTTCTTATCCGCTGAAAATTTATGTTGTCATCTTGCCATTTTTCTGTGCCTTTTTAGTTTTTCACATATTATAATTTTGATATATATTTATATAAAACATTAGTGTTTTTATATTTCAGTATGGGTTGCCATTCAAAATGTAGTTTGCAGTGTCATAAAGCTTCTAAATTAGTAAATTCGTTAGGGCATCATGAGGTCTTAGATATGCTTATATATTTGCTAGTTTTCTGTGCCTATCATCTCACCTCTGGCACTTCCAAAAACTCATGTCTCAAAAAAACCTTTGCAACACAGAAGTGAATGTTATCAGCCTTTTAAGAGGATGGGTAACTTTGTCCACAGTGACATTTAGTACAATTATCATTTAAAAAAGCATTACGGTATTTAACATGTCTGTTTGGCCTTAATGTTACTTGCAGCAGGTGCTATTTTTAAAAATCAGAGGAATATCAGGAAGATTTGGTATCAGATTTTAGAAATACTTTTAAAAAACAAACTTCATCTTTTTTTTACGAAAATTCATTCTAGGCTAAATTTTTAGTGAATTTTGATCTCTATGAAGAAAGAAGATGGGTATCTTTAACACAATTAGATTCAAATAGGGCATTTTGTATAAATATAGACTCAGTAGTGATCCAATGTGAATTATATTAAACTCAGTAGGAAACTGTCTATTAACCTTAACAAGAATAGAATTAAAATTCCAGAAACAGAAGCTGAATTCTGCTTTAGGAGTCCTGTGCCAGGGGAGCATTAAAATATCATCCTGGTACTTTATGAATGAATTGGACAATTAATAGTACCAATTAGCAGCAATGTCAGTTTGAAAGAACTACATAGAGGAAGCAGAGCAATGAATACTCCTGGATGGTAAAAGAGGAGGCCTTCCAGAGCCCTCACGTTACATGTCAGGTAGGGCAGCGACTTTCCTGCACTGTGTAAATTCGTTTTGAGCTTTCTCAGCCTTCCTGGCGCCAGGCAGGATGCGTGCTGCGATGCCCTCGCTGCAGCACTCCCTGGTCGGGCTCTCCTGGAGCATGACAGCATCTGACACCTCGTAGGCCACCATGTAGGTATTAAGGAATGAAATCTAATATGATGCGCGTGATGACTTTGGTTAACACTTTACTGGGAGATAAACATCCTCTAGGCACAGAGGGATAACAGAAGCAAGGAATTTGGAAAATCAGATTGTTAAAGTCATGAAGTTGGGCCCATCAGAAAATGAGCAGAGTAAAACTCAACAGGTTAAAACCATTACTGCAGCAGCTGCTGGTGGTGAAACCTGCTCCATGGACTTCCTGAAGGTGCTTGCTCTGTAAAGTATGATGATGAAAGGATGATGCAACGAACCTTTTTTTTTTTTTTTTTCTTTTTCCAGTTATTTTAATGGTAGCATTTATACACAGTGTTCATACACTAGGGCAGGGCGCTGGTTTATTTCCATGTGAACTTCAGATGTACAACCTAATATTTCAAGTCTTGGAGAAAACAGTTTTCCCTGTGTCCAGCACTGATTGCACTCTGAGTCTGGCCCAGAAGAAAATTCCTGATGCTGGAAGCTGGGCATTGGTGTTTCTGCTGCTGGCTACAGTGGCTGCTTGGAGAGAGTGAGAGCTGAAAATAATCAGAAGTTGCCAGTTATGGATAATTGCACCAAATTTTTTTAAATAAGAAATAACACAGTTTAGAGAAGTTTGTTTTTTTTTGGGGGGGGGACTTGATTTTGAACAGTGGCATATCATGGCTAAAAGAAGGCACTTTATTACGTGATGATAAAGTATCAAGAAGCAAAAACATAACCTGTTGGTGTGCTTACAATGAGAAATTTCTTTCTTAGGAAGTTCAAGGCTTTGGGTAAAAGATACACTTTAAAGTCTAGGTGTCTTTTTCTTCTGTTGCTTATGCTGTTGGTATATTTATTCACGTATTTGTTTGTTGCTTCAGATGCTTATACAGTGTTCTTATAGGAACTGAGAAGCTTCCAATCTTGGTGTCAACTTTGAAACAGCTTTGCTGAACAGTACTGGAATTCTGCTCCTAAAAGCTGCCTGGAAGCACAAATACTCCGATTATTTTATATATAAATGAGAATGTAGGAAAGAACATATTCTGGTGTGTCTTTAGCCATTATCTGTGGAAGACAACCCAGCTCAATACAGAAGCACGTGAGCAGGGGCAGCAGGAAAGCCAGGCTGTAGCCCGGAGCAGAGGCTGCTTTGGTTGCCTTCAGGATAGCCGGCGTCTGCCCTGCACATCGCCTCTGTCAGGCATTGCAGAGCAACGTGCACTGCTGGGAGCAGAATGCCTCTAACACTTGTCACTGGCCTTTGTGCAATTTGTAAATAAGCAACTAGGACTCTCTTTCTGCATGTCATGTATGTTATGAAGTACGGGAGAGCTTAAAAAGTTGTAATCCAGTACAACTGACCCTGTTGGGAAATTCTCTTTATTAGTTTCTGATGTCGAGAAGTGACGCACCAGACAAATTAAGCCATGTACAAATTATTTATTTTCACTTGTGGGAAAGAGGAAGGGAATTTGCACACTGACTGGTAGAGGATAACACTGTTCCTACCAAAAGGAAAAGAACTTTATTTTTGTCTTCTTCAAAAATATGTATGTTTGTTTGTCATGGAGCTTTCTGCCAGTGGATGCTGTCCGAATTTGCAGTTGGTCCATCATGAGGCCCTGGGGTGGGAAGAGGATTGAATTTCTCTTTTCTCTTCTTATTTTAGTAAGTGCATTCACTTCCAGATTGTTATATTTTGTATATTAAGGCTTCATGTTAGCCATGCAGATCAAGAAAAGAGTGGATTAACATTGTCCTCTCCTCATCTGAATGACTGATATGGTGCTGAGAGCTCGCTGCTACCTGGGGAAATCTTTCTGTATTTCAGATAGAGACCACTAAGGAAAGACATTCAGTTAATTCAGTTACTTGTTAGTTTATGGTAGTAATAACTATGTAAAGTTTTTGATTAATTATTATTTTTTTTAGTATTTCTAACAACTATTCTTCAGACAAAAGGGAGAAAAACACAAATTGGTGTTACACAGAACTAAAATTCTTTGGTTCTCGTCTCCATTCTCATCAGTTTCACAGTTATCTCTATATTAAATTAAAGATCAGTGAAGGAGAAAAGTAGATTGCATTTCCATTGTGGGCTAGAAAATAGAAATGCGTGTACAACAGGTATGCAAAGTAGCTAATGGAAACGAATCACAAGTTTTGAAAATGCTGTGTAAGATGAATGAAAATAATTTTTAAATTATTCATTTAATTCTCAGATGTTGTCACAAAGCCAAAACAAATGGGATTGCATGATTATTTGAGAGAACCTCTTAGTTTTCATACCTTTCGAGCCCAAAGCTCGAGCATTAACTTCATCAAAATATCAAGAAGAAGGAAGCAGAAAACATATTACTGTTTAATGTACAAAATGCGGGCAAATGCTTGCCATAGCAACCAGCAGTTAGGTAAGATGAGTGCTATGGCACACGGGCCTGCACTCCGCTTACCTCTTTATTACCCAAGGTTGTACATTGGAGTGATTTTCCTCATAGTTGGAAACTGATCTATTTGTCAATTTGATTGTTTTCGTTCGGTTTTTAAATTGCCGGGTGAAGATTGCATGTATGCTGCTTCTGAATAGGAGTGTGCACCTTTCCTGTCAAAACCAAGGCTTTTCGTAAAATAAGGCTTTTCGTATTTGTAAGATATATTATTAGTGCTTGTCACTTCCTTTATGAAGGTATCAGATTTGTAGGATTTAAAGGATTGAGACTATTGACTAAATTGATGTCTCTGATTTTCCCCTCTTGCAAATTAAAAATCCATTTCTTCTTCTTTCCTGTAAATGGAAGCAAAAAAAAAAAAAACTCGACAGTATCCCTTTTTACATCTTCCCTGTTCAAAGCTGCATCCCCTCAAACGACACCATTCCCAACCTGTGAAAAACGTTGGTATGTCAGCCTTCTAGCTATGTATCACATACGTAAAACAAATATGTTGGCATGTTAGCCTTACAGCGATGTATCACAGAAGGAAAACAAACGTGTTAGTATGTTAGCCTTACAGCTTTAGCTAATTTTTAAATTAGCTTCGCCGAAAGATCTGCCTTTTCTTGTACGGCTTGGAGCTCTCATGTTTTGCAGTTCGCATGTTGCGGTGTTGGGCGCTTCCCGTGCATTTTTGAAGTTATATTAACGTGGCCAGCTTGCTCTGGTACAAAAGAGCAGTACGCTTGTAGCAGGCCATGTGCTTGTGCAAAGATGTCTTTCTTGTTTGCTTAGGTCATCTGTTTTATGTTTTAGTTTCATTTTCTCCAGCTACCATGTCTAGGAAATATTTGGATAATATACGTGAACGCTAGTCAGTAATGAAACAAGATTATCCATTTCCAGCAGCTTTAGGATGGCTTCCATCAGGTACTCAGAACACATTTTTAGGCATCCTTACCTACTCCTTGGTATGATAACAGTTAAAATTTAGAATTAAGATCACATATTTGGAATATGCAGACAGCTAACTATCACTTAAACGATGAAATAATACACCAGAGCCCTACTGTGAAGCCCAGGGAAGGAGAAGACATTCTCAGTAGCGCAGTATTTTAAAGTAAAATGACTTGGGAAACGGATCGGATTTCCCTGGCTATCCGTCCCTGCGTGCGGCTCCTTCCCGCAGCCAGCACCAGCCTCCAGCCCCAGAGATTAGGGCACCGATCTAGGTTAAGACTAATCCGGCAGAAATACACAAATCGGCTCCCTTATCTGATTCTCTGGAGCATCGGTCGCGGGCAAAGAGAGGGAGCAGGATCTGCAGCAGGAGGAGCCGCCTTGCGGAGCCCTCCAACGGGTAAGGAGCTACCCGCTGGGGATTTCCTGCTCCGCAGCATTCCAGAAAATGAAGAAAATCGGGAAAAAAAGATGGTGTCCAACACCTGCCGTGGTGCTGACATAAGCCAGATCTTCAGGATGGGTGGATGGAGCTTCCAGATCTGCGCTGGGGAAGCCTGAAGATGCTGTGACCCATCTTGTTTGTCCAAACACAGTCACGCAGAGATAGTGTCACCACCTCTTTATGCTGGTTTTAAGAATGAAGTTGAGTAAATGGCCATGGTTAGGCTGAGCTTGTGACTTACAGTCATGCGTTCAAGTCACAGAATGCTCTGTAGCTGTGTTTGTTGTAGGGAAAGAAAAGAAACAGGAAAATGCCTGCAAATCTGAAATCTACGTTCCATTGTATCCAAGCTACCCTGTTATTTTAATGTTAATTTTTATATGTGTGAGCATGTGCGTGCATATATGTGTATATAAATAAGATGTTAATTACAAACACTTGCTGTCGTCTTAACAGTTCTAGGTTTTTGAAGTTTTGGGGGTAGATCTCCTCAAGAACATCAAATACTAAGTCCATTTATCCATTCTGCAATGACATAGATGCTGTTTCTTTAGCTTTAGATTCTGTGGAAGCGTAACACACTGGAGGATAGAGCCAGTCCGCCCTACCCTTGGACACCAGTGTGTTCTTGTGGTTTTGCATTTTATGGTCGGTGAAGAGGGTATCTGAGAATACAGGTGTGTTTCAGACCAGGTTAGATTCATTTATTTTGAATCAGACTTCAGACTCTACCTTTCTTCACTGACTACTGAGGGAGCCTATGTAAACTAACTCATTTTGTTCCGTGTTTGCCTTTGTGACTGTCCCCATGGTTTTTGTGTGGTGAAGCAGTCTGTTAGAGAAGCCATGCAGCCTGTATTGAGTACAGGTGTACTTTGTCTTTCTGCAGATCTTGTTTTATTAAAACATGGTTTATTTTATTGTAGGAAGAAGAGACTTAATCACAGCATAACAGGCAGAGAAACGTAAAGGCTTGAAGAAACAATACTTCACTAATTCTTTCCAAAAGTCAAGACCCACCAAAATCTGCTGAATTCCTCCACCAGTCTTCCGGATTTGAGGTACCTGGATTCCCTCGTTCCTACTGTTTCTCTTCTTGTGACATATGCATGGGTAGCAAACAGTGATAGAAATTTTAGAATTGTTACAATTTTCCTCTGAAGAAACATGTTTACATTGTACTTGTGTACTGCACACTTTGTTTCTTTGGTTCTTTGGCGTGACGGGAGGAAATGCTGGGCTTCCAGTAGGCTGATGGTGTAGGCAGCATGGTTTATCTGGTGGTGTTGGTGTTGACAAGCAGTGCCACTGCTACTAATGTCACGTTCATTTTTGGTGTTACAGAGGATACCCAATTACTAAATAGCATTTTGTGTGACTTCACCAGTTAACAAAATAAACCCAGCTATTATGGAAGGTGAAATCATGCAGGATCAGATGGGATGCTTGTAACCAAGTCTCTAAGCTTTTTGACAGATTTTTCCAGCATGAAGCCCATGGCTTTGGTTTAGGATACACTCTTTTGGAGGAACATTTCTCAGTTATACCACAGGGTAAATGGAAAGAAGGCATGAGAGTAAGAGAGAGCCAATAAACAAGCTGACTGCTTCGGAAGACATATAGTTAAAACGTACCTTAAAAAATGAAAGCAAACTGGCTGAGTGCCATTCTTTTTCTCTACACTTTCCTGACAGTGCACAATTGAAAAGTTCCTGAGTTTGTTTCTTTTACTGGAAGATCATTTTTTGGGCATTTTTCATTTCGTTTCATGAAAAGTAGAATGTCTTTAATTTTAGATACATCGAATACCATAGTTGTAAGAATATTGTATGTATCTTAAGAGATTAGATGGGGACAGGATTTTTTTTTAATCTGTTATCACAGACTTGTTATGTAAATAGAAAGCTCAGAAGCAAACGAGAAAGCACATTCACTGAAAAAACAGATGGCTTTTCCCCAGCAATACATCCACCATTAGATTCCTGCAACTTGGTGAGAACTCACTGGAAAATTTATTGTTATGGATATGCATGCAATAGAAAAAATAAACATATTGCAGTCAGTGTGAAAGTCCTATACTTATCTCTGAATGATAAAAATAAACTGGTCTCTTCATGCATGGCACAGTGCTGACTATTTAATAAGGGCTAGGACAGTCTGTGACAATCACTGTCTTAACATTAAATAGCAGATTTCCAGAACTTTAAGTGCTTTATTCAGTGTCAAGTGTCCATTTTTTAACAGAATAAAAAGAAAAATAAATCAATCCCTTACAATTTTTACAAATAATTGTTTTAATTCTTTATCATAAAACTTGATTTCTCCTAGTAAGCAAAGAAGGATCAAGAGGCTGGATAAAGAGAGAAAGAGAGCAAGACTTTCAGGAGGGGAAAAGCAATATAGAGCCTGTTGAATTAGCCACAAAAATTCTCTCAACTCACCACATAAGACCCTTTTGAGGGTCATATAAGACATGGCAATGTGCGCTGAGTGTTTGTAAAACTGTTCTCTGTAGCTAGTTAGCTATGTCTGTGATACTATTACTTTGATGCTAGTGGGTTTATAAATGAAGTAGGTATACTAGAGGTAATTTTTAACCAGCAGAAACTTGAGTTACTTCTTTGCTTACACATTTCCATGTGTTCAGTACAGACAATTCTTATAATTAATGAATTGTTACTATTTTATTCAGATACTATAAGTTAAAAACCAGGTAATTTATTTGAATTCATTTTAGTAATTCTTTTCTGTCGATTTTCTGAGGCCTCTTTTAGAAGCTGCTTTTACTGATGCTACTTAAATCTCCAGTACTGTCCACGTGACCGGGTTATTTTAAGCCCTGGTATGACATAGGTTTCATTGTTGGGCTGTTTCATCCATCTATTGGAATTGTTTCCAGTAAATTAGTTTTACATTGTTTGCTGTGATTATGCTGAAGGGAAGGCCTTTACAACAACATCTCATATCAATACCTTTCGATGTGTTTAAATTTCATAGTTTTACTACGGATATAGTATTCTTCAGATAAAATTATTAATCTAAAATATATTTCTGTGCAAATTCTTTAATGCAAAGTTTTACCATTTTTCTGTTTGTTTTGATCCTGTAAGAGCTAGCTGTGTTGCAAAGCCATGAATTCTTAGAGCATTTATCCCTCGTGTTATGAATAAGAAGAAATGGTGCTGGTTTGTTTGCTTCAAGTACTCCACGCAGCTTTCATACAGAGGAAATTACGTACAGAGGAAACAAGTTAAACTTGGTCATTTCTAAAATTAGTGAAGAAATTACATTTAAATTGTGCCATTTATATGTCAGATTTCGAGATTTAGAATTTGTGAGTGATTTAGAAAACACTGGCGCTCGGTTTCTTGATCAGCTCACAGCAGCAGCTCGGGCCCTTTGCTGAGAGCCCCACAACGTGAGTCCCGTGGAGGCTTCAGAGGAGAAAGCTCCGTGCCTTCCCTGCTTTGTGAGATTTGTGTCTGTCCCCCGACATCCTCCTCCTTTTGTGCGATGTCTGACTTTGTGTCTCCTTCACTGCAGCTCTCCCCATTGACTGCCCCAGTTCCTCACCCACAGATTCAGTAGCTTTTTCCAGTCACATACATTACATATTTACATCCCTGTGATTCCTTGCCTTTATAAAGTCACATTGTGCTGCTTTGTCTGTTTTAAGCCCTTTTAATGACAGGGAAGAGGCTTTGTTTTGCTAATAGCAACAATATTAATTTTGTTATTATGTTTTATTATTCATCCTTCATTTTAATAACAGATATGGAGTGGATAATCTGGAAACAAGTAATTGCTGTCATTTTTTTTGCCAGTTTTCTTTATCTTTAGGCTTTGTAGAAGCAGAAGATGGAGACGAAAGCCGGCTTTGTCTCAAATTGTTCAAAGATAACTTTTTATCTGGTTCCTGGTGCTCAGGGACTGGACTGCAGATGTTGGCCTCGTAGCCACCACCGGTGTACCTTGTTAGCATTCTAGATAAATAAAAACGTTTGGTGTTAAGAACATTTAAACCCTGTCACGTTTGGAAGCATTAACTAGATGGTGCTTAAATATGAAAGGTGTCTGGGGCCCCCATCATTAAGAAATCTGAACAGTAAGAACTCGGTACAACATGCATTTACAAGTTTATAGGGCCCTCATTTCACAATGATACTCATTACAGAAGAACTCTAGGAAGTTGATCGTTTTCCTTCTAACTAGTTTGCATATGAAAAAATAAAACTGGTCCCTAAATGCTCTACTGGGTTGGTAAATGCAATGCTGGGAAAAAAAATAAATAAATTGTTACCTATTTTCACGAGATGTTGTGCCCTGACTTTGCCCCGTTAGGTGTTGATCAACTGATAAGTCAATTAAATTATGGCTACTAATGATGCCAGTAAAAGCTAAAGACCAAGTCATCACTGAGACAGCAAAAAATGGATTTGCCTATGAACTTTAAGATATTTTAAGTATCACAGTAAAAGCTGTATGTGGTACTTGCTGCCAGTGCTCTTTCTGTGACTTACCTGCTTATATCCAGTCTGTGTGGCCTATCTGAAACTTTGGTTACACACTTTGTATAAATGTTTTTTTTTTCTGTTAGGGGAAAAGATTTTTTGCAAGACCTTTAGTGTGATGACAAATGTCTTTGAGAGGGATTCCAATTAAGTGATTCGTAAATCAGAGCAAATTCTCCAGGCACTCTGTAGGATTCACAAATCATTGATTGGCCGTGTTGCATCCATGTGCATGGAAGACTTTTTCAAAACACATAAATGCTTTGACGTGTAAAATCCCCTACAATTCAGAATTTGTTAAAAGTGTTTTTCTGGTCTGTAATAAGGCTCTTACATAGTCCTCAGTGTTTCAGGTATAACACTGGAAGGGCCAACATTAACTCTTGGTCATGTCTTTAACCTAATGAGCTCCAATCCATTTCACCTCTAAAAGAACTAATTAATTGACTTAAAGTCCTGCAAAGATTGTTAACTCCTTTCAGTGTCAGAGAAATTGAAGCTGTCACACTCAGAGCCTAACCAACTGTGCCCAAGTGGGGGACTGGAGGTACATTCTGGTGTCGTTTCTGGAGGAAACGGCTCAACAGCAGCCCAGTGCTTTTATTTGTTAGTGTAATAATCCAGGTTCTCTTACAGCTCACCAGAATCTGTGTACTGGTGCAGTAACTTGTAAACAACACTGGTAGAGCCTTTTGCATAGCTATGGCCATTTAGAGCAATCTTACTTTTAAGAGAATCACCGCATTTTTTTATTTTTAGATGTATGCATTTATGAATATATACATTTTTTTATTATTTTTTTTCATGCAGTATTAGCTGCAATATTGTAACTCTCCATAACCTAGAAGTAGGGACTTCTTGCCCTACTTGTTGAAGGTTTTTAGCATGCATCAGGACAAGCACAGTTGGCTGAAGACATGACCTTCTTTGGATGATACAGTTTCATACTAGTTCTGTCATTATAAAAATCCATATACTCATTTTTATAGATATCTACCCATTCTTGTGGACAGTGAACCATCGTAATTTGGTAAAAGGCATCTTTTTATATCATTTCCAGTCAGAGCCATCCTGGTGTTCTTTAAAAGCAAATATTATCTCGATTTTTGCTACAAAGTAATTGGATAAGGCCATAGAAAGCAATCAGGAGAAGTGAAATAAAAACATTTGCTTCATTCTTTAATTTACATAATGTACTGTTTCAACAGATGTAACGTGGGGTGCAGGAGTTCCTGAGCTGAGGGGTGTACTGTGACAAGGAGCCAGCCTCAATGGACATTGCCCATTATCGAGAATTAAACAGGAGAATATCTAAAGCAAAGCTGAAAGTGCATCGAGAATTGTAAGAGGCCTAAATATCCCCGAAGTAACTAGAAGCGAGACCATGAGGAATAATGTAGGTAAGTATTCCAAAGTAAATCGGGGCATTTCTGAAACCGGGAAACTTTGGGTTTTATTCTGATCGGTTTATGCTGTGGTAGTAAAGATTGTCACAAAATGTACGTCAAGTAATATAATGCAAAAAATATGAGCCAATGGTTAAAAAAAAAAAAAAAAGAACAGTAGATGTCTTTGACATTTAATGGTGCTGAAGTAGAAAAGTAAACAAGTTAGCAATTCATATCTGTATATGAGATAGTGCGCCTATACGTGGACCTTTGTGATAACAGAACAAAGAAGAAAAAGGCATTCTTGACCTAGATTTAAGAGATTTTATTGAAACAGCATATGAAGTACAGTGTTTTAATGGTAAGAAAATCATTTTGTGGCAGCGTGATGCATGTGGACTACTAGTCATAATTAGTAGTAATATATTTTGACATAATTAAACATTAGAATTCCATTTATTTGTATCAGAAAATATTCAGCACCATTCTTGACCTAGATTATATTGTAGTAGCAGAGTGGAGCTGCTTTGCCCTGAGATGAAGCCTGAACTTTACAGTGAAATGTAAAATGAAATGTGCTTGTTCTTATACATTTTCATAATCAAAATATAAGGTTATACCATGTCAACAACCAGCAGATGGAGAAAAAGAACGTCCTGGGAAGCTCAAAGAACACACTAGGAAACTGAGCTATAAATAACAGGCTAATTCCATAGCTTTAAGATTGCTCCAAAGCTTTTTTAAATCCCTCCAGAAAAGACTGAAGAGATCCCTAATCTGAAGTGCCCCACTTGAAGAAATATGTATGTTTTTCTTTTAAAATAAAGTTCTGTTAATCTACAAGAGATTGTTTGGATATCTTAAAGAGTCAGGGTAGTGTCTGTACCGTACCCATTGCTTCAAAATAAGTTTTTTAAACACATGGCTGCATTTTCATTCTTATCAGTGATTTCTTCTTCAGAGAAAATACAGAATTCTGTCTGATCGTCTCTGAACCAATATGTGCAGTATTCACACAGAATACTTGATGTTCACGACTCATTTTGAATCTCTATTTGTTTTAGAGAGCTGTCCCGTTCAGTAGCAGAATCTAACAGAAGAGCAATCTTCTTAGGTCGGATTTTGTGAAAATTTGAAGACCTATTGATATTTTGTTCCTTTTTCTTTTCTTTCTTTCCTTAAATTGTATCTCTGGAATATAACATTGTGGCTATATTCAGACATACTTGGTTTTTTTCCTGGCTTAAATACTTAATACTATAAATTCTTGAAAGCAGGCTTTAAGATTTCGTGGAATATTTCCTAGGACACGTGTCCAGGTACTGAGAGCTAGACTTCATGCCACTGAGGTCATCAGATCCAGCCCTGCTCAGAGCAGGGCCAACTTCAAAAGGGTTCCCCCGAGCTTTGTCAACTTGAGATTTGCACGTCTCCAGGTTTGAGTTGAGTTTGAGTTGAGTTTGAAGGCTGCAATGAAGTCTTCCTTCATCTCGTCTTGAGCATGTCCTTCCATAATGACTCCTTCGCTCCTTAAAAATGTCTTTTACTTTTCTGCACTAATGTTTTGCTTCAAAAAAGGCTTTAACAATAATACCTTTTTTAAAAAACTTCTGAATTTCTGTTGTATGTTCCCTCGACAAGAGAAAGTTGATTGGAGAGCTTGGAAAAAAACAAAGATCACAAATAGTCATTCCTAAAATGCTGGGAATTTTTACAAACAAGTCATACATGAGGCTCTGCAAGTATTCACCGTCAGTGAAATGTTAGAATATATTTTGCAGTACTGAACACAGCCCTTTAAAGAAAATTTCTATTTGTTAGAAGAAGGCAAAGCAGAGCAACAAACCAGTGGCAAATCTCGAAAGCAGGACTGATAAAAAGAAGCAGAAAGAATTAGATTGGTTTGTTGTAGGAAGAAAATAGAAAGAACCCTGGACAAAAGGCTTAAAAAATAAAATAAAATAAGAGTTTTATAAAAGCAATGGTAGCAGTTGCTCTGTAGATTTAAAAATAATAATAATAATTTGCACCAAGGCTTTATTTAGACTAGGCATAGAGATAAAACAGTCCAACATTTTCTTTTTTACCTCATACCTGACTGCAAATATGGGTGAAAAACTGAGATACTTTGCCTATAGCTTCCATGAAACCTGACTGGATTTTTTTTTTAATGCCTAACGAAGCAGCTTTTGGAGGTGATCTTGGGAAGTGTGACCTTCATTCACTGCCACTGGGCTGACCAGGTTTGCTCACCCAAGATGCTCAGTTTCTGCAGTTCTGTTGACTTGATTGTGGAATGAGATTTGGTTTATTTTCCTGAGAACTTCTTCTATTACAGAAAATCTGCTTTAAGTTACATAGTTTAAGGTATATGGTATTCACGGTATTTACTTACAGCACTTTTAAGAAAGAAAAAAAAAGTTTTTCTTCGATAAAATGCTTTGAAAAGTCCATATTTAAAACAGACTGAAATTGAGGTTCAGCAACCCTTCAGTGGTTGTCATTCATTTCCTTGAATTCAAGCTGCCACTGAGATAGTGTGCCCAAGCGTCTCGTAAGAAATAAAGACATTTTTTAAAACGCTGGAAGCTCTCTGCAGCTTGAAATTCACGTTTCTTAGATTTTTCTGCCAAGAGTTCGTGGCTTTTGCTCGTGATGCTGATGGCTTTGTTTGTTTATAGATGGGTTGGGTTTATTTGTGTGACAGAATATATTTATGTTACCAAATGAAATTCTTTTAATCAAGGTCTAAACATGTTGTAATTAAGAGCTGACTAAAGAATTCTTTGCCTACATGCCTTCCAGTAGCTCCCTTTTTGGAGGATGATGCCAGAATATGTTAAATACCTATGTTATGGACCCGCCTTCTGCGTTTCCACAGACTTTGAACATTTTTCAAGCTTATTCAGAGGATAAAGGCCTGCTTGAGTTCTAACTTGGGATCTGACACAACACGCTGCCCTCTGTTTGGGATGAAGCAGTGCACTTTCTGGATTCTCATCTTTAATGGAGATTTGCTCTCAAACTCCTGGGTGTAGAGCATCCTTACGGGGACACGTGGTTTTGAATTCTGGCTGCCTGGGGTCCTTCACCCTCCTTTTTGTTTGCTCTGCTTTGATGAGCTGGCGCAGTGCTCTTCTCAAGCCTGAATGTGATTCACCCTTTTGTTTAGATCCTCCTGAAGAGACTGAAACCTTTTTTTTTTTTTTGTCTAGCTTAGGGTTTGTGCAGTTTATTGTACGTGTAGTAAAATCCGGCTTTGTAGTGCACCAAGTGAGCCCTGGATAGCTGGCAGGGAGGGCAGAGCATCCTTGCCTCGTATCTTGCTCTGCCCTAAACCTAATGATATTGGGAAGAGATGCAACACCCGTCTTTTGTAGTGTTTAACTGTTTGGGACTGGTGAGTAATCGTGCTTCCAGGAAGCCTTTGAGGTTCTGTTCAGTACCTAAACCACTCACTATGGTTTTGCGGAGGGGGAAGGAGGGTGTTTATGGAAAAACCTCTTACATGAAGTATGCTCGACAGTCTAATATCCTTTTGTAGAGGCACAGCATAGTGGCTTTTGTTGATACAAGTCCACATAGCCAAAGGTTTTCAGCAGCAGCACAAGAATTTGCTTTTAGAAGGCCAAACGTCTGTTGTGCCTAAAGTAAGGTCCTTTAGACACTTACTGACAATGCCCAGACTTTTGTCGCAGGTTACAGCCTGGCAACCTAGAAGCTGCATGTTCCCCATCTCGGCGTCCTAAAGTGTCTAAAATCTAGATTTTAGCATAATGCAATGGCAAAACTCTTGCTTGGAAAGTTTTCACGACACCTGTACTAAGTAGAGAATAGAATTGAATGCTTTTTATTATCATAAAAACAAATGTCTCGTTTTCTAGGAGCCAGACTGGTCTTCACAGTTAATGGGATAATGCAATTTATCCTTATTAAGGTGTCAGCGTGAATACGTCTGATAATTGTTCTGTAAAATTTCAACCAAAAAATATACAGACATTAAGATGTTGATACTTGGCTCATCTTAGCAGGCTAAATATACCTTGCCATTCTTAAATGTAAATCTGAGCGTAGGGGATGGTAAGCCTATGAGTCAGAATCCCTAACAGAGCAGCCTGGAGAGGATAGACACAGATACGGGGTGTTCCCATCTCTCCCCGGGACAGCAAGACAGGAAAGAGGTTTTTGAGTCACAAAATACAAAATATTACTGGAAACTAATGGCATGTGCACACTGTTGCTGAAATACAAAGTGAACTTTAATAGAGTGCTTTATGAAAGAAAAAAATGAAGTTGTATATTAATGTTTTCTTAAACATTTGTTTATCTTTTCTATGCTTATGGTGGGTTTTCTGGAACTGTGCACAAAATGCAAAGTGCAATCAGGTCTTCATTGCAGAATTTCAAAGAAACCTCTCCAATTAGATGTTTGTAAAGTTGAAGGAATGACAAAGACTCATTTAACACTGAACTCTGAGCATCACAGGAGGACCATATAGCTTATCTGCACCTTCAACTGGTTCTTTGTTTTCAGCTTGGAGTGAACAAGATGATCATATCCACCTTAAATCTAATGCTTAATGAGGAAAAAGGTCAGGCTTGCTTTTATTAAAAAAAAAAATCCTGTATCTTTCTGTATATTAGTATATTAAAAAGTACTTCAAATTTGTATTAATTCATATTTATTAGATAACAAACCACATGTAAGGTTTTAATATTAGGGTAAGAAAGTGTATTTTTAAATTGAGTGGTGCAGTCGTGAAAGCGTTGACTCAGACTAGCGTATGTAGAAAAAGAAGCTATATAAGGAAAGGTCATGTACACAAATCTTCATAGAGATTCACTTCAAAATTATTAAGCTTATAATTAATGCACCTCTTGTATATCAATAGAGAAATATTTGTCACAATTTTCATGGAGCGAAAGCATTTAAAAGGATTAAAATCACCCACTATTTTTTTCTGTAAATATCCTTAAACTTCTGAGTGCTCTTTTAGAAAACAGAGGAAGTCTTTTAATACTGTCTATCTCATAAATAAAACAGTGGGGCCAAATTCTCCAAATACTTACACATTCAATTAGTATATCATTGAAAGACAGTGAGTAATAATCCACTAATGCTAGAAGGAGATTCATATATCAAATCGTACAGGTTTGTAGCACACCAGATTTCAGAGAGGCAGCCGAAGCTTTCAGGCGCTATTATGTTTATGCCAGATAATGCTGTAGTTTGCATTAAGGTGTCAGAATAGCTGATTTTTATGCTATCATATTTTTTTAATATCTTAAGAGTGTTTTCATGAGGGAAATTGCTGAGTAGAGATTCATACTTCAGTAAACAATTTTAAAAATGGCATTTGGAGAAAAATTCCATGTGTCTAAAAATAGTGCAGTCATCTGACTTACTACTTGGAAACAAAAGCATAATTTACAGGTTTAATTTGCAATCCTACTATGTTCTGACATTCTCTTGCAAGAAACTTGGTCTGAATTATTCAGCTGATTTAAATATTGCTGTGTCCTGAACTTCAAGTGTCTAATACAAAGTAAGTTTATCTAGTTTATTGAAACCGCTGCATTTAAGATATGGGAGTCTAATTTTCATTTTTACCATTTATCGCTGCATTTTTGATGTCACATTGCACAGTCACTGGAGATTGGGGCTAATCTGGATAATTATTGTGCCAGCAGCTCAAAGTCTTTCACCATATTTTCAGCAGTCATATTTTTTCCCTTTTTTTTTTTTTTTGATGGCAAATCTAAAAATCAATTTGAATTTTCATGTTCAGGATTTGAAATGTTTATTTTTAAATATATTTTTTTTAATTAACTTTTTTATAGATGCCTATTTCCCTAGAAAGCAGTAAATAAATAACGTATAGCAAAGCTATCAACTAGAACTGAACTTACATTTATTACCTGCTTATTTTCTGATTTTATTTTAAATAGCCTATGAATGTTCTGTATCAGATGTTCCTGAAACTCACGTAATCTTCATTATAAAAACTGTTATAAAAATATATGTAATAACTTCAGATTATTTTGAATCCTAAAACAAGGAGATGGAAAGAACAAAGTTGTTTGTTGTTCATGTTCTCAGATCTTCTTTTGAAGTGATTTTAACTTTGGCCAGAAACGTTAAAATATTTGTAGCTCTATCATTTGATAATAATCAATGTGCTGTCATTAGAGCTTTGAGTTTGTTAGTTTTAAATTCCATATTATTTTGTATGGCAAATGAAAATGTCTGCAGCAGTAATTTTCTAATGAATGTGCATCATGTTAGTGAGAGAGATCCCGCTGTGACAGAGCACATTTTTCTATTTTAATATCCTATTTTGTTGTGGCAGTTGGTCTTGAAAGGTCTGAATTCTCATTTGTAGACACATTTGAAGTCATCTTTTTTCTTGTCTTGAGGCCTGTTATGCTGCTCACCTTCCGTGCTAGACTTTTCTAGAGCTTAATAGTTTGTAGGGAGCTAGCAGGATGTCAGCCAGCGTAGAAAAATGTCTGCGTTATAAGCATGAAAGATTCCAAAATACTAAAAGCTGGAGAAGAATTGCATTGACAAAATCAAAATATTGTACACTCTGACTTTTCTGTGGCAAGATAGGTTTGGAGAGAGAAATTCTTTTCCAAATAAAGCAAAAAGGGGACCCCAAAAAATGGTGTTCACGGTTGCAAAACCGATATGTTAAGTGTGTGTGTGAAGAGAGAAGAAAAAGGGCTGAAGAAAAGCTGTTCAGAAAAATAGTTCTGATAGTGTGATTTCTCTTTACACGATAGATTGCTTAGTCCTTTAAAATCCTCAGTCAGGAACCATGCCGTGCAAGTCCTCTCTTTCACTTGTTGCCTTGCTTCAGAATATAGAGAAGTAACTGGTTTGATTGGGATAGCTGGAGCTGTATGGCTGCGCATCGAAACCAACCACTGGGAAGTAAATGTATGAATGACTTTTGGTCCCATCATGTCACCCCAAAAATTGAATCTGGGTTTACTTTTTCTGGATTTATACTTGCTGAAGCTGGACAGTGTTTTTCATTATACAAGTTCCTCTGTAGAGTGGCAAAATGGACTGCTGTAATAATATTTCTTCCCTTTCTCCTATTAGCATATAGGTTAGTAATATTCTGCTTCGTGATATTCCCTAAGAAGTTTTTGTTGGTGGTGGTGACGTGATAATACTCCTCTTCTGAATAACTGGGCTATTTTGTATTGCTTGTGTTCATACCCGATATTAGTTTTAATTTTAGAAATAAAAAAAATGTGAATGCTTACATTATTTTGACAGTGAAGTAGGACTATCTCACGTGCACCCAGTTCTGACCTATTTCGCTTGTAGAGAAAGAAATTAATGTGGTGGAAGGCCTGAAAGCATTATGACTGCTGTATCTTTGTCTAGGCTCTATTAAGTGCCCATTGTATTTATTAAGTTCTTCTTGAATAGGCAGAGCCGAGGTTTGAAAAGAAAATCGTTCTGTTGCCAGCCATCTTCTTTGATTGTCTTGTAGCTCAGTTTTGCTTTTTTGTTGAAATGCTTTCCGAGCTGCTAGATACACGTGTAAGGCAAAGAAAGTCACCCCTCCCTCGACAGGACCTGCTTTCTCCTGCTTCCAGTGGAAGTGAAAGCCTCAGCTCCCAGCTCCAGGAGTTACACCAAGAGATGTGCTCAAAGGCAGGTACACCTTGAGAAAGTTTCAGGTTTTGTTGTTACACTCGCACTAAATAATGGATGCTAAAAGAATTGTGCTCCTAGCCAATTCAGCTGTTGCCTTGGACAACTCTAATGGCACAGCTAACCCTCAGAAGCTGAGGTATGTTACAGCTCAGTGGATTCACCATTTTACCTGCACTCTGAGCCCTGGCAGCACGGATATCTCTCTGTGCAAGGGCTACAGCTTCTGGGGAGTTAACAGCGTGCTGGTCCCAAATACTCCAAAGAAAAAGGCTCATGTCGTGTGCCGTTCATGATCAGCTAGAACCATGAACATACGTCACGCTTTCTCCATGAGAACCCTTCCCATTTGTCCATGATACAGCAGGAAATTGTTTTTTTCCTGTAGATCCCTAGGTAGTAGGCCTGAAGGGGCTGCTTTGATCATCAGCTCTGGCAGTGTAAGGAAGCAAACCCGGCAGGGCTGTGCGTGTCCATGTGCAGGTCAGCAAGTCTGGTAAAGCTCGTTGACTGGGGATGCAAGTGCAGTGGTCTGGGCTTTGGAAGATATTTGCTATTTATGAGGGAATCCATCCAACTAGGTGTCATGTTCTAGAGTGGTTAACCCTAAAAAAATGTACAGCCTCAGCACTAGCATAAGCTAGGATTACTTAAGCCTTGTTGGAGCACGCGATGAAGCCGTCCTTAAAGCTCAGATACCATTTTACCAAAGGTAGTTGGATGGTAGCAACAGATTCAGCACCAGGGCAATTTAAAATGCATCATTTCAATTAAGTCATTCAGTGTAAAACGATTTTCTGGTAGCTTCAATGGAACTCCATTTGTGAGTAAGATGAAGGTACCTTTCCCAAGTCAGAGGCCAGAATATATCACGTATACTGCAGTGTTACAGACCTAGGTACCGATACAAAAAGACAAGATTGAAGGAAGAAAGGTTTCCTTTCTACATAAGGTACATTTGTTTGTTGAGTCACTCACATAAAAAAATAGAGCTTCATAAAGTATTAAATTCTAATTAGCCAAGAGAAAGCTTCTTTTCAAAATGTAAAAACATTCTCAAAAAGTGATGAAACATTTGTACCTAATTAAATGACACACGAGAATCCTAATGCCTTTGATAGACTTAAACAGATCAGTAATTAGCAAACGATAACTAAATAAAACCTCATTTTAACCCTGCATAGTTTGAAAACAATGCTTTTTAAGAAGCTAAAAACTCCTGGTAGTTCTAAAACCCCAAGACTGTGAGGTGAGGCATTTCCAATTCTGAACGTATTTTGTAGGTTTTTCTACAGAAGAATAGAAAGGAAAGCCTGGGAAATGAGATATTTGGTGTTTGTGTTTATAAGCAGTATGTTTTGTGGATATTGTAGTTGTTTGCAAAACTTTATACCCAAAACCTGTCGTGAGCAAGCACTTGGTTTGGGCACCTCAGAGAGGTATTCATTTGTCAGGGACCTCTAAATAGCCTTTCTCTGTAATACATGGAATTGTTAAGCTTGCTTAAAGGGTCATTTAAGAAAAAAGTTATGGAGCATTTTTTGCAATATTAGGCTGTCAGAGTTTGATTTACTGGTTTTACATCCACTTATTAATAAAGGAAATGTTATATTGGTATTCATATCATATGTGATAGATCTGAATCCAGGCTATTAGTATCTAATTTAAGCTTGCTTCACATTGTACCAAGTTTTCTGTTTCACCACTTGACTAAAAAATTGTTGAGTATTTTCAGCTGAGTGTGCAAAGAGGCTTCCTAAAGCTCAACGCGCTAAAAAGTGAGACAGTTGCATTAAAAACCGAAAACATACTTTTTGTGTATGAAAATTAAGGGGAAATTTCTCATGGGGGAAGGGGCTTGGGGGGCTGGACTGGGGAAACAATTTGGTGTCGTTTTACACAGTTCTGCAAGGAAATATTTTGAAGCATATTGTAATGAAAGTGGACTGCAAAACAAATCTGAAAGGCATGTCTTGGCGCACAGAAAAAAAGGAGTAATTGATTTAGATGTGGAAAGTTGTGCTCCTCGTGGTGAGATAACACGAGTTGTCTGGAGCTGTTACGAGATTACAGAGAAGAGGTATTTATTACATGGGTTGATGAAAATCAGCCCTTTGGCTAGAATCCAGCGTCCAAAATACTTGGGATCTGCTCCAAAGTCCAAATACTTTCTAAAGCAATCCGAAGTACTTCGGCTGGAGCACTCTGACAGCGAGAAGGAAAATGGTACCTCGGAGGAGACCGGTTTTCTGCAGCTTGGTTGGAAGACTGGCCTGGTAAGAAATGGAAAGGTGTGAGTAGTCAAAGGGATGTTCTGTTTGTCAGAGCATCCCCAGCCGTGCTGATCCCTACTAGGATTAAAGCATCTGTTTTTAGTGGCGATGGTTTGCCCAGCCCAGCTGAGCAGTGCCACTGCCCTGTGGCTGTCCTCTTACACTGCAGCTCCTTGTCTGGGCTGCCTCATGGTATAAAACGTGTCACACCACCAGCCCGAGCCAGCGCTAGGGTGAACAAGAGCCAGACCCAGACTACTTGGTGTGACTCTCCTGCTCTTTCACTGCCATCTTCCTTAGCTCCATTTCCTCTGGCTGATAACCAGCTGTCAGGAAGATGCGAAGGGTGTCTGTTAACTCAGATCTGGAGAGAGGTGGATTAACTCATTTGGCAGAAGTCTGTGCTGTGCTTAACTTCTCTTTCATTATATGCAGCTGAATAAAGTACCATACGAGGGTTAGTGAAGGATTTCTCTACCAAGACATCAGTGGTGATCCCTTATTTTTGCTGTCTATACCTAATAGCAATACGCAGTGGTCACAATACTTGATATTTTATTGCCGGTGGTTTGTGGAAATCCATGCAGAACTGCAAAGTAACATCACTTCTGTAAGTGTTTTCATACGAATGCATCAAACCTGCCTCTTTACCGATCACCTGTGTGCTCCTGAGAAGCTTCCAGAGAGCCTTGGACATCCTTTCTGTCATTCACCGCACGCAGCCGCACCGGTGGGTCCTCACGGAGCACAACTGCTTCGTTTTTTTGTTGTACATCACTCGGGTCTTGCGATAGTTCACAGTTTTTTAGTCTCAGGAAAAAGCCACACAAACACCAGACTTTGACTGAAGGCGTGTGATTGAAGCAGCCATTTTATTCCCGTCCACTGTACTGAGTCAAAACAGTCGAATATTTTCCACAGAAGAGGCAGTAATGTGGATTCTTTTGGTACGATTTCAAGCCGCATGCGGTACAGAAAAAGGGTTTATCTGATTAGATGATGATAAGCATTACGGGGGTGATAGAATGGGATGTTAGCTGGTGCAGGGCGTTGCGGAACCAGGAGAAATATAAGGTTACTTCAAAGTGTCTTTTGCTGCTTGTGCAAAAAAAGGGATTGATGGCTATTATTTTCTCGTAATGGATCCGATGTAATTGCCCTAAATAGCGACGTGAGCCACGGTAAGACTGGGCTAAGAGATTAGCAGCCCTCTCCGCAGTGCTTCCAGTATTTTACATAGGTATTTTCTGATTCAGATTTTACCACATTATTGAAAATTAATTCTGAATAAAAACACAGGGAGGTTATTTACCTATTTTAGCCTTACACAGGACCCGTAATAGAACTGCCAATGCACCGTTCAGCAATAGTGCTGAAACTAAAACATAACTTCTGCCTTGTTCGTGGTGAAGCATCGTCTGTTACTTCCTTAATCAGGACAAAACCGATCAGGTAGGCAAAGCAAAACTTCCAAACTGAAAACCTGACGGGACTCAAGAAGCTCGATCTCCTGCCAGGGGCTTCCCCAGTCCCATTTCTGTTGACCAGGTCTGAAGGTTAAAGGATGTGTTGTTCTCCTGTGAGAGAGCACGGTGGTGTGTGTGCCCTTGGCTCCGTCCTTCCCGACCTTGTACCTGCTCCCCTGTGCCCCGTCCGTGGGGAGCTCCACTGCGGTGTTGGGTGGAAGAGCTGCAGGGATTGCTGGGGGCAGAACATCCTGAATCCTTTGGGCATCTGTCGTGGTTCTGTCTGCAGATCTCAGCACCTTAACCAAGGGGATATGGGAGCTGGCTCCTTCCTACTCCACACCAGTTTTGAAAATGTCTTTTTTTTTTTTAATGTTGCCTTCTGAAAGTTGCATTTATAAGTAGCACATCTAAAGTGCGCGTCCTGTGTTAAGTGTACTTAGGAGAACGTTTTCAAGGACCATATTTATGTCTCTGGGGCCTTCCTCTAGTGGTCTGGAAGGGAGGAGCTGCTGTTACACGCTGGCGTAGCACGTTGTTGGTACTGTTGTTGCAGAAATGCTGTGGGATCCTCAGTCTTAATGCTCCACTTCTATCTCAGAAAACTTTGCTTATTAAAATCCATCGGGTCTATAGTAACATTTACTATGTTTTTACATGTAAGCATAACATTAGTAGTGGGAAGAGGGGAGAAATGATGTACAATTCCAAATAAAACTCATTAACATCGTTACTACAGTAGTCATCAATGCCATTTTATTTTTTGAGCTGTAGACATGCTTTTTATGACATTTACTATTTAAATTGCAAATTCTGTGTCTGCCTGCCTTAATAAAACTTCCAATCTGGAGAGTTAAGTCACATCTGGTCTATTTGAAAAACTGTTTGGTGGGATAACATAGGTTGTGCAATCCTGAACCACCTTAATGAAGAGTTGCTCATAAAGCAGAATAATATGGGGGGAAATTATTACATATGGTACTCAAATATTTTCATAGGTATGCTGAGAGCAGTGCCGAAAAACCTGAAGATTCTGATACTAAATTTAAGTTAACAAATCCCTAGATACCGACTTTTCCATCTTATACACATTTTTAAAGAAATTATTATTTTCATCTAGACTAAATGTAACATTTTTTCCATTTTTATTGATATTATCAACCTTAATGCAGCTTCCTTCACATTAAATGCATTCGGTTTTATAAACAATTTTCAAAGGGCATTAATCGAGCTAGTCATCTGTTGATGATTTTGAATAGAAGCATATGTGAAACTACTCAGTTAAGAGATATATCCCTTAATTCATTCAAACTGTGCATTAACTATTTAATAACAGTTGCGCTGTCTTGGCATTTAAGATGTAGTTGAGTTGCATTCTCATATAAATAGAGTCTGCGAGCAGGATTGTATCTTTTCTGTGTGCCTTATTTTGATGGTTTCATTGACATTTAAAATTTTGATTCTAAGCTCTTTAAATGGATGCAGCTGTATACATCTTCACGAGTTACTGAGCTGGGCTGAAAGACTTGTGCAAATGGCTCATGTGTTTTCTATATCTGTATTTTTCAGGCTGCTTTATTGGAGCCAGGGAGTCATGAAAGAAACTCAAGAAGAGAGCTTGGATAATGAACGGAAGATAAAAAGAAAACAAAAAGAATGTGGCATATAAAGGGTATAATACCTGGAGGTATTAGATCTGACTCATATTTATAAAAAATGAGACGAGCTTTCACAAAATACAAGTTATCTTAGTCATCAAGCTTGGAGCCATGCTGTTGAACTAGAAATTCTCCTTTTCCCCATTCTCCTTTCTGACAGGTAACAAAGGATTGGTGAATTATGATTTTCCCAAGTTGGAAGCACTAATTTTTATCTATATAGTTCATCCTTATGAATATATAAGGAGTTAAACATTGCATATTTAATGTGGATTATAATGGGAAACTGACTCATTAACAAAAATGGCCACTTTTAAGGACCTGGTTTCAAACTGAGCTGGAGCCTCCCAATGCACTTTGTACAATTTGGGGAAAGGTGTACTGAATGGCCTTCTTTGGGAGGCCATGATGACATGTAGTAAAAGGATATCATCTTACTGTTGATATCTTTGAAGACTCATAAACAGAAACAGAAAAATGAATGGTGGAAAGGAGTGTGACGGAGGGGACACGGACGGAGGGCCACCAGCAGTGCAAGTTCCCGTTGGTTGGCAGCGACGGGTGGACCAAAGTGGAGTGCTCTATATCAGGTAAGGTTATCTAAAGAGATGACTGTCGCCGTTTTCATTGCAGTTTTGCCACAGCATGTGGTAAATCAGTGACTTGGCTACTCTTCCGTACTCAAAGATTTCAAGGGTTTCTTGTTTTGGAAGAGCTAGACTATCATCTTTCTGATGATGTTAGTGGAGTCCACTTGAGCTGTGCCATTTGCATGCCCATAACACACACTCTGTCATTACAAATCTAATATTGCTTGGTCTTGAAAATTTGATATCCTTCCTATACATTTTGCTCTAGGCATGAATAGTTCTTTATTACTTACTATTGTCATGTGGATTTTAAAGCTGAGCAGTAGCAGATTTAACCTTACTTAATGCCTTAATTATTCAAACCTTTTACAATGAAACTAGCCAGAGGATTTGTTATGTCACACCTAAGATGATGAGAAATCTCTCTCATTGCCTTTTCCTTGCACAAGCACTGGCTTTTTATAGGAGCCTTTGCTGGTCAAGTTCAAAGCAGCGACCAGGCATGCAAATAATTCATGGCAGGTAAGACAGAGTGGGACATTCTCCTCTCAGCAGCAAGCCTTCAGCTCAGTTCATGCAGCAGCAGGCAACTTCATCCTGACATTCAGTAACTCTTCTCCGTGGTCTCTTTTGGGTTTATGTTCCAGATCTCCATTACACTTTTCTGGTTTACTTACTGTCTTTTGAAAGGAAGTTAAGTGGGGTAACTACTGGGTAGCTGTAGCAAACATCACTCATTATATACCCTGTGAATGTTCTGTGTTCATCACAGAACCGACTGACTGACTTCTGTAGATCCCTCCCATTTCTGGTGTAGAAAAAACAGGAACGCAAGCCTAAAACTAAAGTTTTAGGTATTTTATTTATTCTGTTAGCTTCCTGGATTATTTTTGTTTGCTTCATCCTGGAGCAGTCAAAAAAATGTATTGAAATTACTATTAAATGAGTGTGTTCAGATAAACATGCTACAAATTACATGTTACTGGAAAAAGACCAAAGTTAGCTTGAACAAAATGTAGGTACAGCAGGTTTACATCACGTGAATCTAAACGACTATCTGTTATTTACTTAATCTTATTCCACTATTCTGTGATTAAAATAACCACTTCTATACAACTTTATATATATTAACAATACGAAATTCTTTAATGAGTCACAGCGTACTCCAGTTTTACACTAAACCACCATAAAAGATGAAATGCATTCCAGGATTTCTTGTTTATATTCGCAATTAGCAGAATCAAACAAAGTCCATGTCAGCGATATGCATGTCAAAGATAAATTGCCTTCCCCTTGTATTTCTCATTATAGCTATAATTTACCGGGCCTCTGCCTTAGTTAAAAATCAATGAGAAAAAAAGCAGTTGTTTGCTTTGTGTTTGGTTTTGGTTTGGTTTGTTTTCCCTCTGTCATCCCTATATGCAGGCATCAGGACATAAAATTCCTTGGTGTTTTTGTATACCTCCCTAATGATCCTACCTGTTTTTGAATTTTATTTTGTGCAGCTGTGAGAAGCAGGCCACGAAGATTGTGCTGCTTCTTCGAGAGCATGTCTTACACGTTCATAAACTACTAAATTTTGGTATCTGACAATTATTTACTCTTCAGTCTTTTTTTTTAATGTATGTTCTCTTTGTTCAGGAGGACTTTATTAATAATATATCTGCCCTGAATTGCTTTATGCAAAACACTGCTTTTTTTTTTTCTAGTCGACTCTGTTAATCAAATTTACCAGTTTTCTTTTTCAGCCTGGGGAAGCAGGTATTAGTTCTGCCCTCTCTGTAAGTTCTGTCCATGCTGTTTTGTTTTCTCCCCTCAATCCAGTGGTTAGTTTGCTGGTGGCCTTCGGTAAGCCATTCTGCTTAAGGGAAGCCTAGATGATGCACTTGATGCCATCCGTTTTCTTATTTGATGAAAGACGTGGAGTAGGAAGTGTCAGGAAGAGGATGAGGATGAGTTCATTAGAGGATGAAGTCGTCTAACCCAGCCTCCTGCTGGATGTACTGGGTGAGCCACAGTCAGTCAGGCCAGCTGTTGGTTTGGCCACCTGCATCTTCAAGGGCTGAGCTTCCCCAGCCTCTCTGGATTAGCTGCTCTAGAGCTGCCCAGCCCTTCAGAAGGATCACCCACCCTGAAAATACTCACAGCATTTACTGGGAGAACGGGAGGCCAAACGATACTGACCCAAAATCTATCCAAGGGAAAATTAGCGTATGCATTAAGATTTAACTGGAACAGATGATTCCAGCTGAATAAGGACTTGTTCTATCTGTGCTTCCTTGTAAAGCACACATGCTGTTCCTTCAACTGTCAACAGGTGCTCTGAATAAAATCCATTAATTAGTTTTTTATTACCTGGTGAAAGCACGGGGCTGAGTGATTTCTTAGTAAAACAGTGCTGCTGTGAGCACCTGGATCTCTTCCTTGGGTTACTGTTTGTGAGGACTCATCGATGGAATAAACTGAGAGAACCGTGCACGAAGGAACATTATTAAAAGCTGATTTCTTCTAGAAACATAAAAAGAATGAATTGTAATGGTATGGCATTACTGGGAAATAACCAGTGGCCTTAGCACCTGGATTAGCTCAGCTGCTGCACCGGTGGCTGCGCGGTGGCGTTTCCTCCTGAAGGCGATGCTCTCCTTACGCTTTGTGTGTGGTGCTGAGCTGAGCTGCAGTGTGATCCCCCTCTGAGGACGGCAGGAAAACTCCTCTGGTCCAGGCCAGGGGAGCACTGATGAGCAAAATTTCACAAGATCTTAGTTGTTGCTGCGAAGTGGGACTTGTTTTCTTCTCTTTTTTTAACCAATAAAGCGGCATCCTAACTCCAGAGCGTATTCCCGGAGGTGCCATTTAAATTTTTAAGCATCACAGAGCTGTCCTTTAGTGATGTTGCACGTGGATGGGGTGGAACAGAGCAAACACCAGCCTGTGTTCTCCTGCGGGAAGCATCTATAAGTCGCTTTTCTCCACACCTCCAGCATTATTTTTAGGTTGCTTTTATCTTCAGGATGTCCCTGTTACACGTATCCGACCTAAGCGATTCTAAAATGACCATTTCAGGGCAGGGCTGGCAAATGAATTGCTCACTGAAACTGCTACCATAACTCCACACGTCACTTGCAGATGTTGCTTTCCTTCTGCTGCACCGTGAGGTGTTTATACATGAGGTTTGAAGTACAAAAGTTCGTCAGCGCTTGGAATTCTGACTCCTGGCTGTTTCCACGTCCCAACCCATTCCACTCGAGTTGTTTTGGTTAAAATAAGGGCTTTTCACAGCTGCCGTTAAGGAGCAGCGTTGGAGCCAGTCCTCACAAATCGCTGTGTTCTTTCCCTGACAAACAGCTGAGGTGGCTGTGTCATAAAGAGCCGCGTGGAAGTCAGAGGCTCGTGACATGAGAACTTCTTTCACCTTATGAATTAGTGATTTTGCCGTAGCAGAGTTTCCAGTGGCCTATTTTTGGGTATGGAGATAATGATTTTCTGGTGGGAGTTAGAGAAATCCGAGGGCAGTTTATCAGAGCCTCTCTGCACTGGCTTCTTGGTGGGACGCTCACTTTGACTGAGAGGGTTGAAATTTTAGCTGAACAAACTAAATTGTTCATGCACCTAACAGACCACAACAGCGGTGTTACTGTTCCCCCTTTTCTCCGTGGGTCATCTCCCACTTCTTGAAACACGTTTGTGATGTTTTCTTGTTAAATTAGGCCCTGGTCCTAGAGACTACAGGTGACTGTCACGCCTCCGTGGGACTGCAGGGATGGGATGGAAAAGGAGGAGGTCCGTGGGGACTGCAGCCCGCCTGTGGGTTACACTTTATGGGAGAGAAGCTGGAGAAAAATCATCTCAGTGTTGTTAGGCAGTAGTTAAAGCTTTCTAGCAGGACTGTAATGTGAATACTAAATATCAGTAATCTCAATTACTTCCTTTGCACTTGCCACGTTTGTTTTTCTGTAGTAAAATCTTCCTTTAAAATCTTTTTTTTTATTTTTTTTTTAACTGGTTTTGATGCATATCATCTCAGTTCTCGACTAAAAGCAGGAAGTACTTTGAAACTAAATATGGAATCTTAGGTGCCTTCTGTCAAACCTGTCTGTGTGAGCTGTTAGGATGGTTGGTAGAAGTCCTGACCTATCAAATAGCCTGAATTTTTCATTTTTGTTTCTTTACAGTCCCAGTGGGTCTTTATTATCCTGCTTGGAGCAGGTGAAGACTTACTTGCTGACTGATGGAACATGCAAGTGTGGCCTAGAATGTCCTCTTGTTCTTCCCAAGGTAAAGAAATCATAATTCTGGATTTCTGTGCTGTTCGGATTATGGATTTCTGCTCTGTCAGCTAATGACTTAATTTCTGTTCTCATTGTCTATATAAAATAGAAGTGGTGTATACCCAGAGATTGACCATAGAATGCAAACCATTAAATAAATCTCCTTTCTGTCTTCTCCCCACATGGAAAAGATCCGACTCAGTCTTTATGGTGGTTGAGCATTTTCCTATTAAAATGGCAACCTGCCATCAGCACAGCAGCACTGTGTTGGTGTGTGAGGTTCATACGTGATAGCCTCAGCAGGACTTGGTTTGTGGAAGACTCCTAACTAGCTGCTAGGGTTAGGTTGATCCTATGTATTTTAGAGTAAACATAAATATATGTAGTTATAACAGGTATTTTTAAATGTAGTTTTCATAATATTTCCAAGAAGTGTTGAATCACTATAACACCCTGAAAAACACAATTTTATCATCTGCATGCAAATTTTAACTCTTCTTGTCTTTCTAAACACAAAGCCATCTCAACCACCCATAGTCCTTTTTCCCTTCCTCCCCTTTACACTGGGTGGTGTTAAAATTCTCAGTTGCTAAATGACAACTTCTGTGGCTCTGTGTGTTTATTAGAAATATATTTGCTCTTTGTTTATTTCAAAAGATGCTATAAACGTATCTCCTGGACATTGTAGGACCAATCTAGCTGCTCTAAGGAACGGAGGCAAATTTAATTTTATGTACAAAAATTTTTGGTTTAGATATATTTGGGGAGCCTTCTGGCTTTAATCATTATTTTAAATGTTGGAATTTTTATTCTTAGGTCTTTAATTTTGATCCTGGAGCTGCTGTGAAGCAGAGAACTGCTGAAGATGTTAAAGCGGACGAAGATGTCACCAAACTATGCATACATAAAAGGAAAATTATTGCTGTGGCTACACTTCATAAAAGCATGGAAGCACCACATCCTTCACTAGTTCTAACCAGTCCTGGTGGTGGAACAAGTGAGTAAAATCCTGCAGAATTAGTTATTTAACTCATTTAGGATTTATAATTACTATACAAGAACACCCCCGAAGTTCTTCTGTAATTGCAGTAGTAAACATTCAAGTTGAAAATGGAGGTAGTAATTAGAAGGATGTAGGTAGGTAGAAAGTGAGTCTAAAAAGCAGGTCATCCCAGACGAAGAGCATGATTTTCTTGGAAAAGATATCAGATTGTTCTAGACAAAGAAAATACATTAGCCCTCATCTTTTGGAACTGTAGTAATATGTCTGATATTCTGTCACATGGGAAATTAGAGAAGCTGAATAAAGTGATTATAAAGGGATTAGAATGTGGCTAAGGACTTAGCTAAATGGGAAATTGTATTGCAAGGCAGAATATACAGCTAGAGAAGATCTCCACTGTAATTTCTCAAGGATTATTTGTTAGGACCAACCTGGCTTAGCATTTTAATTATCCATATCAACAAAAAATGAAGTAATTTGTTGATGGATGAAACCAATAGGTGCTATCAAAACAAGAGAAGATCCAGACATGTTGAAAAACTGGGGGATCATTGACACCTGGAGTGAAAAAAAAGGTATAGCAACAAATCCTGTTAATTGTAAGGTTATTCACCTGGGGACTAGTGAAAAAAGCTATTAGCTGTAAATTATTGAGCAAGAAGACCTAGATATACTAACTGATCAAAGATGCCTGTGAGCAGTACCAGATGGCAGTGTGGTGCAGATCAATGTGATTCTGAGACGGAGAAGTACAAATGTCTTTGAATGCTTGCTGCCTTCCTGTGCTGCTGTTCTCGCTAGAGGCACTCAAACTGAAATAGAGCAGAGGCTCTTCTATTAAGCAAGTGCAAAACCTGTTTTATGAAAGTCATCTAAAAGTGCTTAGTTTGTTTAGCCCACCAAAATGGTGCCTGAAAGGAGATGCAGTTGCTGTCAGTAAAGACATCAAGAGAATGGCCACCAGGAAGCAACTTAAACTAAAGGACAAAGTTAGCACTGAAAGAAACAGCTACAAAACCAGAGCTGCAGAGAAATGTAAACTGGAAATTAGGTCCTTTCTGAGGATTACAAGAAAAGGTTCAGAAGCAGTCTTACAAATCCAAGTAGTTAGGATGGAGGAGTGAAGTTACTTTGAAGATAGAGCTTTGTACGTTTATGGTTATACACTGTGATGCCTACAACATCTGGGAAAAGATCCTTGATGTTTTGAGAGATCTTTGTATCCCTGTATCATTATAATTATAGTGGGCTAATTGCTAAGCCCTCTGTGGCCTGAATAAAAGTGGAAAACTTTAAGTATATAAAAATATATCATTTTAGTTATGTAGACAGGACTAAGATACCAGTGATGTTCATAGTACTGAGGTACTATTGCACTTTGAGATTGCCTTATATGATCTTAAAGCTTTAAATTGTTTAGTTTTTCAATGTACGTTTGTTTTAAGACTGAATAGTACAATTTCCCAAATTACTACGCATTTTCCTGGTTATTTTTTTATTATTCTTTATTAGCTCTACTTAAATTACGTTTCTTTTTTAAAAAATAAAGGGCAAAATTAAGGAGGGGAAAAAGATAAATATTTAAGATATGAACGTACTCATTACATCTTCTCTATTAATTAGAATTTTGTCCATCAAGTGAAGAACAAAATTTCCCAATACATTGCCTTGGTAAACAAAATGTCGTTTCAGTTGTGCACACCAAAGTTTGTCCATGTGCTTAGGTCAAGCACTAAATGTGAGGATTCCTGTGCATATTATGTTTTGTAGTTCAGTCTTGAGGTTTCTCCCCAGAATGAGACTTCAGTTATATTTTGAGAAAAGGAATGTGTTTGTTTCTGTCATGATGTAGCTGGTTGAGTAAATAGAATGAAGGCAGGACTCTCGCTGCCATTCGTCTCCTACGACCAGAGAGAAGGAAAGAAGGGAACTGAGTTCTTGTGAGCAGGGGAATTTAAAGGTACCTCTGAATTCATTTGAACATGAAATGTAGCTCACTACTCAAGTCTAAGTTTGCATATTCAGAGGCTGCATGCCAAGAATGTATTCATTTTCCTTTGCTGAGCTCACGCTGCAAACTGAATTACAAATTCCCAGAGCAGTAAAGCTGGCAGAAAGTCCATCAGACTTGGAGCTGCCTGTGAGGGTATTCCGAAAATAAAATATTGAAAAAATATTTATTTCTTAAACAAAACTGATATTAGTGGGTAGAAAAGGAAAGCAATCTGGTGCGTGTGGAAGGTCTAGTCCCAACACAGTAATTTTTTCCATAGCATAAGGTTTCACACGTGCACGTATAAATATCCTCAAAGCCTTTATCCTGAAAACAAGCATAAAAGGTGAAGCCCATTCTTGAATTTAGTATCTTGATACCAAACTAATTTTTTTGCAGAAGCTGCAGGAAAAGCCTTCATTCAGTGAAATATTGCAGGGCATTATATAACGTGCTCACCTTTTTAGCAAAGCAGTTCCAAAGAAGAGATTAACTCAGAAGACTGACACTCGGTGCCTGCAGGGCCAGTGAGTGATGCAGAGCAGCGGGGATGCTGCACCCTGCCTAGCTCAGCCATGTCCTCTTAGATCTGTGCAATTAAGTGCTCTGCTGAATAGAAATCCGGGCCAGAGTTGTATGGCACAGTTCCCCATTCATCCTCATCAGGTGCAACGTTTGGGGCAGGACTTTTTGTCTGTAGGACAAGGGGAAATTAGTCTGAACCCTTCTTGGACCTTGTTCCTCCTGTACTCAATAGATGGTGCCAGAGGCTCCTTTTCCCTGCGATAGTTCTGCCAGCTCTTCTAGCTGGGGCTGAAGCTGAAGAGATGATGCTGGAGAGTCAGGTGTAGGACACTGGAGATGATGGATGCTTAGAGGGGAGATAGAAAAGGGGAGGAAATAATAAAAATAAAATAACTTCAGGAATTGATGTTGTGGACAGATAGTGCTGAAATACATTTATGTGGGTAGCAAGGGTGCTACGAAGCACAAGATCTAAAGAGGTCCCTATTTCTGTAGGTTTTTATATGGAAAATGGAGTTGTGGTCTGTGCAATTGCAGTATGCAGTAGGGTAGTGATACTCCAGCAACTGGTAGTCAACTGGTAGTCAACTCCAGTCAACTGGTAGTCATTGGTAGTCAATTGGTAGTCAACTCCAGCAACTGGTTGGTGATTTAGCTGTTACTTCTGTTTAAGCAAACATTTAGCCAAAAGGCTTTTGTGAATGTTCTCACACCCAGTAGTTGTGCACTGAAATGCATGATACCAGCCTTCAAAATAGTAATTGTTGTGTTTCTAATACCAGGTGCAACTCCGGTAGTTCCTACTCGAGCAGCAACTCCGAGATCGATGAGGAATAAATCACATGAAGGAATTACAAATTCTGTGATGCCAGAATGTAAGACTCCTTTCAAGTTGATGATTGGGGCATCTAATGCCATGGGTAGGCTTTATGTGCAAGAAATGGCTGGAAGCCAGCAACAAGAACTTCATTCTGTCTATCCTAGGCAGAGATTGGGTAGTAATGAACTTGGACAGAAGTCTCCATATCGTGGCAGTCATGGTGGGATGCCCAGTCCAGCTTCATCAGGATCGCAGATATATGGAGATGGCTCCATCTCTCCTAGGACTGACCCACTTGGAAGCCCTGATGTTTTCACGAGGAACAATCCCAGCTTTCATGGAGCACCCAACTCAAGTCCTATTCACATGAACAGGACACCTCTGTCTCCACCATCAGTAATGCTACATGGTTCTCCCATACAGTCATCCTGTGCAATGGCTGGAAGGACTAATATACCTCTTTCCCCAACCTTGACCACAAAAAGCCCCGTAATGAAAAAAACCATGTGTAATTTTTCAACTGGTATGGAAATACCACGAGCAATGTTCCACCATAAACCACCCCAAGGTCCACCCCCACCTCCTCCACCGCCTTCTTGTGCTCTTCAGAAAAAGCCATTAACATCAGAAAAGGATCCACTTGGCATTCTTGACCCTATTCCTAGCAAACCAGTCAATCAGAACCCTGTTATCATTAACCCAACTACTTTCCATTCAAATGTCCACTCTCAGGTACCCGTGATGAATGTAAGCATGCCTCCTGCTGTCGTCCCTTTGCCAAGTAACCTTCCTTTGCCAACGGTAAAACCCGGTCACATGAACCATGGAAGTCATGTTCAAAGAGTTCAGCACTCGGCTTCGACCTCGCTGTCTCCTTCGCCGGTGACGTCCCCCGTTCATATGATGGGCTCCGGGATCGGAAGGATCGAGGCTTCTCCCCAAAGATCACGTTCTTCTTCCACGTCATCAGATCATGGAAATTTCCTGCTGCCTCCAGTAGGACCGCAGTCGTCTTGTACTGGTATGAAAGTTCCTCCCCGGTCCCCAAGGTCAACAATAGGGTCACCAAGACCATCTATGCCATCTAGCCCTTCCACCAAGCACGATGGACTTAATCAATACAAGGACATCCCTAACCCATTAATTGCTGGAATGAGTAATGTGTTAAATCCTCCAAACAATGCAGTTTTTTCTACTGCATCGGCTGGAAGTGGTTCGTTGAAGAGTCAGCCTGGTTTGCTGGGAATGCCTTTAAATCAGATCTTGAACCAGCACAATGCTGCCTCTTTTCCAGCAAGTAGTTTACTCTCAGCAGCAGCCAAAGCACAGCTAGCAAATCAAAATAAACTTGCTGGTAACAACAATAACAGCAGTAGCAATTCTGGACCTGTTGCCAGCGGTGGCAACAACGAAGGACATAGCACTTTAAATACCATGTTCCCTCCTGCTGCCAACGTGCTTCTACCAACGACTGAAGGGCAAAGTGGTCGAGCAGCGCTGAGAGATAAGTTGATGTCTCAGCAGAAAGATCCTCTGAGAAAAAGAAAGCAGCCAACCACCACGGTGTTGAGTTTGCTGAGACAGTCTCAGTTGGAGAGCTCTGGAGTTTCCAAAGCTGGATCTGATTTGATAAGAAAGCAAAGTCAAAGCTCGTTTCCCATCAGCTCTATGTCCCAGTTACTTCAGTCCATGAGTTGTCAAAGCTCCCACATGAGCAGCAATAGTACCACCAGTTGTGGGAGCTCAAACACTGTCTTGCCTTGCTCTGGTAACCAGATGCATTTCGCAGACACCAGTATGAATTCTGGCACTCTTCAGAACTCGCTGGCGCAGAGCTTACCGTTACGAGGGGAAGGGCTGCACTGCCAGAACACAAACACTAACTTTGTCCATGGTACTAGCCCAGGCACAACCAACCATCTCGCAGGTTTAATAAATCAGATGCAGGCTAGCGGGAACTGTGGGATGCTCAGTCAGTCAGGAATGGCTTTAGGAAATTCATTACATCCGAACCCACCTCAGTCAAGAATCCAGGCATCCTCCACTCCAGTGATACCAAACAGCATTGCTAGCAGCTGTAATCAAACAAGTCCTGAAGCAGGTATGTCTCCTTTTAAAAGGATACCCCTATGTTTGACTGTTTGGAAATATATGGTGACTGTTTTTAAATGGGTTCCTTTTACTTACCTCCTTTCTAAATTTGAGTTTACCGGTATGAAAAGTATGCCTATTTCCTGCTAGTATCCACACACTCCAAAATAAAACAAAGAAAAAACAGCGGTAGCCCAAAATTTATCGCCCTTTTTCTGAACAAAACCGTCCTGGCCTCGTTCCTGTTACAACTCTCGCTTTTCTTAACTTCTACACCCTGTTCATAAATAAAATCCGAGCACTTTTGTACACACCTAGACCTCAGTTGTTGTCTCTTGCCCAAATAAATTGTGTTTCTGCATCATGCCGTGCTACTTCAACCCTAGAAGGCTGTGGCTAACCTGGTAGTTTGTCCACGTGTTATACAGTGTTCTTTATTACTTGTGTTAACTAGTTAGCTGTTGTCCAAGATTGAAGCAGACACTAGGAATATAAAAGTTTTCAAAATAACCTTTTTGAGGGGCAGGGAGTGGGAGTGCAAAGTCTGTGTTTGCCTTTACCATGATAATTTTGCTGTGCTGGTTATTAAATGGTTGAATAAACTGTGTGTTCGGTTGGAAGAGTAGCGAGGTTTCCTGATTTGTTCATCAGTGAAGACGTTGAGGGGAAGCAGGTATGGCCCTGCTGCTGGCTTTGGGCTGCTTCATGGTAAAAGGGAGACAGATTGAAAATGTTTATTTCATTTTACAACTGTTGGCTGAACGAAGTATGAGTTTTTGTAAGGTAATACTGTGTTAATTTTGTAAGGGGGAAAGAAAACCTCTGGTATCTCAGCTTTTCAGCTTGGTTCTCTGTCAAAATTTGTGTTTGCTACAGTCATAGCTAAATCACATCGGGTGGAGTGAAAGTGGCCATAAGTGTGCAAGCTGTCGGTGTCCTTCAGCCAAGAAAGCACCTGATACGTGCTCCCAATCTTCCTCAAAGACAGCTGCTTATTCTTTGAAATACAGAACTGAATTAAATAGCTGAAAAATACTTTTTAAAAGTCCTGCTGATGATACTTGCTAATGACTTCTAAGGGTTTCTCTCCGTTCCTGGGGAAATGAGGCATTTCTGCCTGAGCTGTCTCAGTGGTTTGTGTCACCAGCAAGCAGCTATTAATCCTGGCACGGCTGTTTTGCCTTGTCATGCTGACAAAGAAGTTTGCCTTGTATATTCTTTCTATTCTGAGACCTTGTACTCTCCTGTGAGCAGAACAAAGGTCTCCTTTTGCCTAGGAGCCTGCTTCCTTGTCCCTCTAAGCATACCACAAAATCTCTTCGCGAGAACTCTTTGGGTTTCCCCCTCTTTTGGGGCCAGTGGGAATCAGTGGCGTGGGTTCCCCTGGACTGTCCAGGCAGCTGAAGAAAGCTGTGAAGCTATTGCAGCGTGGGACTGCTTTGCCCTGCAGAGGACAGAAGAGGCTGAATGAGATAAGAGCCCCGTGTGCCAGCAGCTGCCACCAAGAAGCTGAGCTGTAGTCATTTGCCTCGTGTGGGGAAAGGGTTGGCAAGGCTGGAGCTCCCCGCAGGAAATTCAGGCTGCAAGTGATCAACAGAAGCTTTGTGCTGTCTAAAAGTTTTCAATAAAATGTTTCGTAAAGGGTATTAAAGTGGGCTTAATTCATCCTGGTGTGGGACCTTCTTGTCCCTGCTCCATGGCTGTGACCCCAGCCCCGTGCTGCAGCCGTGCCCCCCTCGGTGTGCTAGGAGCAGGCACCACTCGTGAGAGCTGTCCTCAAGCTGTCCTCGGCCATCGTTGTTGCCCCTTGTGCAGTTAGAGCCATGTTTTGGGATGGTGGCCCTTGTCTTCAGGCAAGCCAAATTCCTTCCTGAGAAGACGAATCCTTGTATGAGGAAGAGACAGTCGTGGCATTGGCTCTCAGACTCCTGCGGGACAGCAGCAGCACAACGGATCCGTGCAATGTGCAAGCGCCCCGAGCTGCACGCTGCTCTTAGAGGCTATTGGCAGGCCCCGTGAAGTAAGGCTTCAGCACAAGCAGCTGATTCGGATATATAACCCCGTGTGGGAGATCCTGCTCTGCTCTCTGCCGGCTTCTGATTCACCTGAAACCTTCTTTCAGGCCACTGCAGTTAAACCAGATGAGGACGGCGTTTCTGGTGCCCTAGAGAGAACTGTTGGAATTACAGCGGTGCCATTGTAGGGGCCCAAACTCACCCTTTTGTTTTCTTATCCAAATGAAAAATGGTAATTCCGGGTAGGCTGCTGATGGGGTTTGTGCCGTCAGTTTTGATGCTTGTGAAATACCCACAGCCTGCATTTCTCCAGGTATTTCTTTCTGAATGCCCACGATGGCTAGAAGCCTACAGACCCATTTTCTTTATAAGATACAATTTCAGAAGCCGGTGCCTGTGTGATTCCCAGAGGCAAGGCCCTAGCACGGGGCATAAACTTTCCTCCAGCCTCCTCCTGAGCCATCACGGAGGCATGTGGCTGGGGCATCACGTCTGAGCCTAACCCACTGCCTGGAAAAACCCAGATCAGATATTTTGCTGTGTCTGCAGCAGCATGGCAGCATCCTTGCCTTGACCCACGTGTGAAATGCTGAGAGTTTTGCTTCACTACTAACCTTTAAAAATAAAAGTTTGTTGCTAGTCTTGCGCTCAGTGATGTAGGATATGAGCAAAACGCCGAGAGGTGTGTTAGGAATTGTTCTGCACGGGGTTGGCAATTCTGGTGTCTGAGTTTTGCTGTGTCAAACACGCAGAAGGAGCCCTGCGTACAGAGTGTAGTGAATAAGCTGCCCTCAGGAAACTCGTGTTCATATTGGAGTTCGTGGCTTTTTATTTTTGCTTTGTTTCTGTGTATTTTAATTGCTAAATCTGTTTTGTTTGTGTGCCAGTGTTGAGAATAGCTACCGATCAGAGAATAGATCCGGAGAGAAAAGGCTGCGAATCACCACAAGGAGAGGGCTGCGTGTGGCCTGAGCTCTCAGTTACACGTTAACCACATGGACCGGGTTTCGTTCTGGCTCTTGTTCTCCTCTTTCCAGACAATATCGTTAGTTTCCAGGTGATTTTCAGTGCGAGTGTGATGGAATTAAAAATGAATAAATGTAAAAATTAAAATTTTTGTTTATGCAGTAGAGAGCTTTTTTACTCTTCCCATTTCGAGCCCTCGAAAACCTATTATGCTTAATTAATTTTTATGAACAACACCTGCCTTTTACTGTACTCCTGTAGTATTTGGGTTGCAAACACTATTTTATAGCAGCAGTCCTATAGGAGGAGCTAGCATCAAATCTGTGTGGGTTATTTGCAGCTATTCATTTTGGAAAAAGGCCATTTTTCTGCCAGGAGACTGGGTTCCAGACTCCTTTTTTCTGATGAGTAGTGCTTGTATTTCTGTCAAACTCTGACATTGAATTTCTCGTTACGAATCGAGTCCTCAGACTTCTGACACAAACCGAAGGCACATCCAATTTGCTAATTTGGCGGCCTTAAGATTTATTCATTACACCCCTTTGCCTCCCAGATGGAGGCTTTGTGTTTGTGGGTGCTTTTTGCTAAAAAGGGGCCGCGTCTCTGTGCCACCCAGCTCATTGCAGAGGCTGCTTCGTTTTCTTTCCTGCTGTTCGGATGTGAAGCTAGTTCAGAAGTCTGCTGGGTGTAAGTGGTGAGCATTCAGCATTGCAAATCCTGCTGGCAATGCAAAACGTGTGAAGGAGGGGACAGAGGTAAACAAGTGAAAAAGTATTTAGGAGTCACAGTATTGCTGATGAGGGAAGTCAAGGAAGCCAATACGGAGCTAACACAGTAACTGTGGCTAATAGGAATGGAGACAATAAAAGATCTCCAATATCAGATCATCAGAAACATGAGAAACTATAAATCTGCAGGTTTAATAGTGACAAATAGAGGACAGATTTGGAGGAAAAAAAGTATTGAAGCAATATCCCTTCCTTAGATTCGGAATAATAAATTTTTACTGCTGAGTTTTACAGAATAGAAAAAGTTCTGGGATGTAATTAAATCGGAGGAGCACACGAGAGCAATGCAGATCGCCTCGGAGCTTCTCTCCTCCTTGTTTTAGTACAGTCAAGTAGGGTGTAATGTAATTGGGAATGTTGCCTTGGAAAGCAGTGACTCAAGAAGGGTTTGAGGAGCTTTTGATTTAATAGCCTTAATGCAGGCGGTCAGCTCGGTGACGCTGCAAAACAGAAGGAAAGAAGCTGGGCTTGGGAGCACAAAACCCAGACGTGCTCGGGGGATCTCGGGGTGCTCCTGGCCCTGTGCACAGCTTGAGAAAGCCGGAGCTGGGATGTGGCGGTGTGCTGAGTGGCCACTGCTCATCAAAGCTACACAAATAGTGGGGATTTCAAAGGAGGAGCACTCTTACAACCAGCCTCACGGATCAGGATTTCATCCTGCTGCAGCCTGAAGGACTCATGTTAAGGCTTTTTTTCTGCCGAACTTAGAGTTGGCTGGAGTTCTGCCAAGTGGAGCCATCAGGGGTTGTCTTCCCCTGGCAGAACCAGCAATGACCTTGTTGATAATCAGATCGCCATTCAGAGGGAAAATACCTTCAAATCAGACCGGCCTTTGCCTTTTTCTTCTTCACCAGCATGGGGGACGGTCTTGAGGACATGTCCCAGTTCTCTGCTGTTTGTAATGGGCTGTTTTCTCTTCCTTTTTGCCTCTAGTGCCGAGCTAAGGCTCCTGAGGAACTAATTGCTTTAGCCTAACTAAAGCATTTGTCCTTAATCTACATGAAAAACACAGATCTGTGGTACAAAGAGTATGGAGAGAGGGTTTATTTTAGAATATGTCACCTTTAAGGTGTACAAAGCGGCATAGTCTTACACGTGAGCCTCTGGATTTGCTCCCCAGTATCACCTCCATGTATTATGGAACTATAAAATCAGCTTTTTAACTTCAAATTGAGAAGAGTGGCTGGCTGGCATCCTTTACGGGGCTCGTGGCTGAGCAGAGCGTCTTGTGAAACTCAAATAAGCCCTGGACCGGATGCCAAGCAGCCACTCTGCTAATTGGAAAGCCAATTGAATTGTTCTATTGCTTTGGGGTTTGGGTGCTTGTATAAGCATATCAGGCTTTCCTTGGTGGGTGGGGGAAGGCAGGGAAATAGTGTTATAGGGGATCGCTGCTGTTTGCAGGCTGGCATGACTTCTCCATATTCCACCCAAGGTTCCCCTCTTACTGTTTTTGGGCAGAAAAATTGTGATTGTTTTCCTTTTCAAACACAAACTGTAAAGAAAGTCTTCTGTATGAAAAATGGGATTTCCAGGTATGATAACGTGAGGCAGATCAAGGCTGCTCCCTCCCCTGCCATCGAAATGCCGGTTCCAATTTGTGTGCTCCTTTTAACTCTTGATAGAGGTCTTGTGCACAAAACAGCTCTCGTGCTCTGAACATGCAGGAATTACCGACTTAATAGGCATCAGTGATGGCATTAGGTACCTGTGATTGTTAACGGGGGATTTTCATTTCTCTGGCATAAACAGCCTTGCTACCAGGAGGCTTACAGCAGAGCACGGAGCTTGCTCAGACACAGCTCAGGCTCCTCCTGTGGGGTTTTGGTTTTTTAAATTTGAATTTGCCATAATTCACGCTCTTTGCTAACCAGGCTCCTGCCTCGTTATTGTTTTAACCAGCATACATTTTTCTGAGAACTTATATTGATAATAATGCAGGTACTTGCAAAACTAATACTAATAGTGCAGAAAGTCCTACTTTGTTAAAGACGTGATTGTGGAGAAAAAAAATGTGAGATTTCCCATACCTGGTTGGTTCTCCGTGCCTTCTGAAAATATTAACCAGAGCCAGTGGGCAACTCAAGATGTGGAGAGGGCACTGTGGCAGGAAATAATGCTTTTTATTGCACTTCCAGTTTCCCGAATTTGAAGAAAATTAAAAAACCAAAATGCTAGGCGGGTAAGGAGACTTTCCCCCAGTCGCTTCAAAAACAGCAGTGAAGGTACAGCGTAGAAGAGAAGTCAGAACAGATGGGGACAAGGAGAAGAACCAAGGTTGAAATTCAGTCAAGTATTTAATTACCTAATTTTAAGCATTTCTGTTGTCCTAGAACCTGGTTTGGGCTTTCTGCCCTGGCTTTTCAGGAGGTGCCAAGGCTGCGAGCTGGGGTCCTGCATGCATGGTGGGCAGCAAGTGCCTTCTGTTGGGGCAAGGTGCTGGACCTTACCAGGCCAGTCCTGGCTTTAACTGGGCCAAACATTTTATTTATCAGTTTGTTATTTCTCCGTGGTCTGCAGGAGCACGCAGTTTGATAAGGAAATCACCTGGCAGTGGGTTGCGGCTAGCTGCTGAATTACGGTTTCTTCGGAACTGAAAGCACTCGAGCGAGCGTGATAGCAGATAAATATCTGAAATGTTTTCCATTCCGAAAGAATACAGAGAATGTAATTATAAAAACGTATAGCTGCTGGTCCTGTGTTTATCGGTAAGTGGTGGAAGGTGGAGGTGCAGCAGGAACGTGCTGTGCTGAATGCTGAAGGCCCATGAGCTCACACTGCTTCCAGCAGCTGGCAGAGTTCTCCGAAAGCTGAGCCTCCTAAAATTGCAGATTTAGAAATATTGCCACTTAGGGCAACTCTGTGCTTGTGTCTGTAAGCTGATAGCAATCCTTGCTTCATACCCTGATGGTGGGGGATTCTGGAGGCCTTGTGGGATGGGTGGCCCTGGGCAGGGAGAGCTGCACAAATGCTCCAGGATCCCAGTTACAGTAATTCCAGCGCTGGTGATGTTTTGTACTTCCACACCTTTGTAATCTCAGTGTAAGGGATGCAGTGAAACTTTTCTTTCCGCTCTCTTTCTGGATCTTTCTGAAGAAAATCTTACAGATTTCTTCTGCCGCTGCTTCTGAGTTTGGCCCCAGGAGCGGGAGGAGGCTTCCTGCTAAAAGCTCCCGTGACCAAGGAGGTGCCCGGGAGCTTCTGATGAGGGTTTCAAAAACTTGACGCTTGTTAAATTAAAAAAGCTAGAAAGAAAATTTACATTTAAAACAAAGCTGGCTGCGTTTTTATTAAATATGTAGAAATGGAAGAACCGGCAAAGTAGCGTGAAAAACAGTTGTTTGTTTTCAACTCTTAAAATGTCTTAAATGTGAATGTCTAATGAGCAAGTCCCTCATTAACAGTTTTTGAGCACTTCTGGTTTCCAGAGTACCTAATGCACCTCTCTTATCCAGTATTCTTACTTCACAAATTTCAGCAATGGACCGTAACCACTGAAGCATTGCAATACCTGATGGATAGTTTCTTATGGAGGAATATTTCATAAAATATTCTTTGTCTTGTCATTTTCTTAATAATTTACTTTAATTGCAGTTAGAAAAATGCACGTAGAGTGAACACTCTTTGATTTGGTAGAAGTACTTGTAGTATCTATGAAGACTGTGCCAGTTTGCTTTTGGCTTGAGTTGTCTGATTTGTAAGTAGCATTATTCACAGTCGTTACTGCTCCCAGATAATTTTGTACAGACACAATTCTTCACCCACTGCAGGAATACTCGAGTGGTTTTGACTCTTTCAGTTTGATATCCATGGTTCATGCCCCAGCTTCCCTTTCTGAGCACAGCCATTGAGGCTTGCTGTCCAACTTTTATTGATGTTAAATCTTAGACTTGTTTAAAAAGCAGGATTCAAAACTAGGCAGACCTCTGACTGTGTCGTAGCATCCCAAAAGCATCATGTGTGCATAGAGGTTCCTCTCTTTTCCTGGTAAAATAATGCTGATATAGGAATGATAAATATCTTCTGTTGTAATGTCTGTAAGTGGGCAGGCAGTGAATCTTCCTGAATGCTAATTGATTTCATAACATATCGCATCTGCTTAAGACTACCTGTCAGGCAATACTTTGAAAAAAGGAATAGATAAAATCCACAAAGGGAAATAAACATTATTTCAAAAGAAAACAAAACAAAAATGCACATAAATAAAACCCTGTAGCCCACGAAGGAATCATTTTTAAAAGTGTATCCTATTCAATTTCCATCTATTTATTCCCAAAACATTTATTTCACTTTTTAAGGGATGAATGGATTAATATTTATTTATTTTTTGGCACTCTGGATATTTCTTCTTCTTGTTGCATGACAAAGACAGTTCCCTTTCCTCAACAGCAGGCAAAAGAACTTTTGGCAGAGCTCTGTGCCTGCAAGAGTTGCAAGCCTGCGTTTGTCTCAGGCTTTTCTCCTGCCGCTGAGCTCTGGCTGCTCGTCACCTCTTCAACTTCTGAACTTTGCACGTCTAGGCTGAAATACGTGCGCGTTTTCTCTCTTCTGATCAGAATCCATCAAGATATTTTTTCCCAGTAGCAATTAATCTCCTGATTAATAGCAGAACGAGCAAGCGTTGAATGCACTCCAGAGCTCTCAGGTTGGATCTCCAGAAGTAAAGTCTGATGGGGGATAAGAAGCAGATCGGTGTTCAACAAAATCCTAGAGCAGCAGTCATACAGGTTTGAGGTTTGCTTCGTAGCTGATAGTCTTTGGTGTGATCGTTTACTTGAGTAGAATGGCAAATAGGATCATAAATCAGACATAGAGCTTGGGTCCGATTGAAAATACAAAAATTGGGGTTTATATTCATGGGGGCACCATATACAGAATGGTTCCCTTCCGTTCTGAATACTGATATAAAAAAAAAACAAAAAGCTTTTTGTAAGCCAGAAGGGTTTCCCCCGGTGCCTTGCCCTCTCCTAAGACCCATGTGTGCTGGCTGCTGCATGGCGCTGGTCTGTGCAGCGTGCCGAGCCATCACGAGCTGCACGGAGAGTTTGGAGCTATTTTAACTGAGAGCTTTTTCTTTTCTCCAGTGAAACACAAAGAATTTGCTTTTGGCCACAAGGATCGTAAAGGTTTTATGCAACGTACCTAAAAATGTATTTCAAAATATTTTGGAGGTTGGTAAAAAAAATGGAAAATAGGCGGCGTGTTTTAGTGTAGGTTCTCTGGAATTTGCCTCGTTGAATTTGAGTAGCCAGAGTTGATGGTTGTGTGTTAAAAATAAATAGTACTGCACACTGAAATGAATTTTGAGTTACGCTTCTCAGCTGGATGAAGTCTTTGCTGTGAGCTTCTTTACTATAGTAGCAACGTAAAGCAAAACCCTTGGGTAAACAAAAAAGAAAGATGTGCCTGGAAGAATCTTCCTTTTGCTGTTACGTTCCCTGCTGGAGACAGTGCCAGTGGCTGCTTGTATCCAGGAGTAGGTAGGCAGCAGGACAGACACATGGGCAGAAAACACAGTCATGAGCCATAGCGGTAGCTTTTCTCCTTCTGTACCAAGAGGTTTGCTGTTAGTGTCTTCATCACAGTTTCGAATAACATCTGATCAACTTCCCTTATTAGCAGCTCTTCACTGACTTTTCTTGGGAGGGTGTCCATGATTTGGGAGTCTGTGTTTCCAAGCTAGAAGGGGAGGGTGTGGGTGCTGTTTTCTCGGGTATTTATGAGGCATTTGCTGATTCCCGGTGTGTCAAGACAGAGCGTGTGCCATTCCTGCCTAATCTGAAATTTTAAACCCGGAGCCGTAAGTGGGACCCCAGTGGGATATATATTTTCAGTGCATGGTTTGTTTCTTCCCCCAAATGCTTATGCATTTTTTGTTCCAAACTGCTGCCTAGAGAAATGTGCTTGTCACAAAACTGGTTGTGTTGCTCTAACGTATTTCTCCTCTCAACAGAATACGATAACCTGTGCTTTATGATTACAATTTGTTCTTACTTCACCTGTCATTAATTTATTGTTTTCCTTCTGTCTAGAAATATGATAATTGCACCTGCAAGAGAGCGTATGGGCTTTCTCCTCCTGAGCTCAGTGCAGTGATTCATGAACTGTGCTTGTTTTGTACCTTTTTGAGCTGTCGATATGTTGCGGTCCTTGAAAAAGGTGTTTTAAGTTAAAAGTGATGTAAAGATTGGATTCTGCTCCTGCCGGTTAAATGCGTACTTACAGATCCCCTTTCAAATGGTATTTGCTTAGAAAAATTATAATTGGTGCTTTCTGATAATCAGCACCTTTGGTCTCTACTTTGTCAGCTATGTTTGCAGGGCAATTAAGAATAGAAAATAATTTTGTTGCAGCAAAACCACAGTTTAATACCTTTATATTTATTATATGTGCATTATATAATTTCAGTGCATATTCTTACTGTTTGTTCTCCAGTGAATCAAGTAGAAAGGTGTACTTCAAGGTAATTTCACTGCCTTTAATTCTCCAAGACTCCTCCTCCTGTATGTTTCCTATGTGTGACCACTCCCCCTTAAGTAAAAGACAATGAGTAATGTACTTTATACTTCAGCTGTGGTGAAGGGGTACAGAGATACCCAAACAAACTTTATTGTTCTTTCCCTCTTCCCTCATCACAAACCTACCAGTTCATCTTTCTTTTCATGCCAAGTGATGGATATGGCTAGACCAACCCAATTATTTACATTTTTTTCTTTGTAAATTGTTAATTATAATCATTGCCTTTTTTTCCTTAGGAGTGCAAAATAATGCTTTAGGTAATAATTATCCAAAACCCCATTAATGGAATACAGCTGGAAAAAGAAGAGCATCACTTTCACATCTGCATTTAGAGTTTACTCTCACTTTTCACAGAGCATCATCATTCATACCTTGTGTTGATCTTTCATCCTAGTAGTTAATTTACTATTGGTCCGTGACAAAGTAAATGAAGTTGCAGTTGCTTTTAGCTTTACACTTATCAAAACATGTAATGAATGAAACCTCACTGAAAAAAATTGAAGGGAAATACAAGTGTATAGTCCGAGAATTTCTGATGAGATGTGGCACAGCCTGGAGTATCTGAAGTAGTGGATGGCAGATTCCTTCAGATTTAAAAAGAAAAATTAAAAAAAATCAAGTTTGAATGCTGAAAGCATTTTCTTTCGTGTGCGTGGGTATCAAACGTTGCTGGTTTGGACTGACCTAGCTGCTTTGTATCTCGGCTGACCGTCTCCCAGCAGGCTGCATGCTATTAATATTTTTGTTCTTTCGCCTTGCAGGGGGTTCAGGACCGTCATCATCAATAGCCATAGCTGGCACCAGCCAACCTGCCATCACAAAGACAACATCTGTTCTTCAGGACGGTGTTATAGTCACTACTGCAGCTGGAAACCCACTTCAGAGCCAGCTGCCCATCGGGAGCGATTTCCCTTTCGCTGGCCACGAACACTCGCTTCATTTCCCGCAGAACAGCTCTTCAAACAACAATCTTCCACATTCTTTGAATCAAAACCTCCTCAGTTCTCTACCTATCTCTTTGCCAGTGAATCAGCAACATCTCCTAAACCAGAATCTATTAAATATACTGCAGCCTTCAGCAGGAGAAGGCAAGTCTGAGGTCAACCTCAACCCTTTAGGTTTTCTCAACCCGAATGTAAATGCTGCTTTAGCTTTTCTCTCCAGTGACGTGGACGGGCAGGTATTGCAACCTGTTCATTTTCAGCTTCTAGCAACCCTCCTCCAGAACCAAGCCCAAGCAGCTGCCATGCTTCCCCTACCATCTTTCAATCTGACCATCTCAGATTTGCTGCAACAGCAAAATAACCCTTTGCCCTCAGTAACCCAGATGACAGCCCCACCTGACCATTTGCCAAGCAATCAGTCAGAAAGCAACAGGGTTGAGACCCTTTTAAGCAACCCCCTGGGGAACCCTATACCAAGCTTTTCAGGCACTGACACTACTTCCAACCCCCTGCTCCTCCCAGCTGTCTCTGGGGCCTCAGCATTAATGGCCTTGAATCCCCAGCTGGTGGGAGGTGTCCTGAACTCTGCATCGGGCAACACCGCTAATCATCCAGAGGTTTCCATAGCCACCTCCTCCCAGGCAACCACTACCACAACCACTACATCATCAGCAGTGGCAGCACTGTCTGTCTCAACCCTGGGTGGTGGGACAGCAGTGGTGTCAATGGCAGAAACATTGCTGAACATATCTAATAATGCTGGGAATACATCTGGTCCAGCTAAACTCAACAATAACTCTGTGGTGCCACAGCTACTTAACCCTCTACTGGGGACAGGTCTGCTTGGTAAGTTCAATTTCTTCACAGATATAAAAGGAAAAAAAAAAAAGGAAGAGGGTTGGGGAGGGGGAATTTCTGATTCTAGTTTCTAAAGGTGACACTTTATCATACTTTTTTTAATAAGGCTTTTGTATGTTACAGCTTGTTTATTGAGAAAACATTACTGTTACTGCAAGACATTTTAACTACACATTCTAGTTTAATTCAATAACACTTCACACTGGTTTTGGAAATTACTTTATATTCCATTCTTAATTCTGATGCCACCTAGACCTACTGTACACGCCTTAAAATTCTCTAAGCGATTGGACTCGTTTCATTTTTCAAGTAATAAAAGCCTCGATGCATCTCTGGGATGCACTGTTTCATTTCAAGTGCATGTGGCATCACAGGGTTAGTACGAGTAGCTGTGCAGTAGATGAAAAGTGGCCAAGTGCATTTTTCCAAATGAATCAAAAGTGCCAAAACCATCAGAAAGCAGACTCCCTGTAAAGTAATACATAAAGCACTCAAAGCAAGTCCTTGCACAAGTTCAAAGAGGAAGGTTGCCCTTTGAGCCCTTTGTTGTGTATTTGTATTTTCTCATTGCTCTGTTTTTCTTTTTTTTTTTTTTTTAACTGTGTCTTGGGTATATCTCACTAACAAGCACCTGCATCCCATAATGAATGATAAAAAGCTGTTAAATACAAGTTTTTCTCCTGTGTCTTTTGATGAACTTTACCCAGAATGTGTAATGTAACTAGCACTCTGATTTTTGGACCACATAAGCCAATGTTTCCTCCTACAGAAGGAGGAGGAAATAATGGTGGTAGAGCTGATAGGTATTTTGCTTAATACCTCATACCTCCCTACTAAATGGCTACCATGAACTCAATCCTACTTGACATTTTTAATGTAAAATAGATAACAAATGACTCTGCAAATGCAAATTTTAAGAAAAATATGAACTTTATATTAAAAAAAAAACAACTCGGGAATTGATACATTTTTAAGCTTTTTTATATCACAAAGTCAGGTTCAACAGCATGCTTATTTTACTAGAACTAGAGTTTTCATGTTTGGTGAGATTTTCATATTATGGAAAATGTTAATACAATTGCATCTCTAGAATACTAAAAAAACAAAAAATGTGTGGAGTGTGGACTAACATGTTCGTGATCCAAAAAGCCTTTGCTCACGTGCAGTTAGATCACATTATTTTGTCGTAGTTAAAGAAAAACAAGTTTTGTTGTTTTTTTAAATTATTTTCTCTTTTTCTCTCTCTCTCTCCCCCTCCTCCCTCACCACCCCAGTACTGTTTGAAGCAGTCACTCTTTGGAAACTAAGAGTAAGATTCCAAGGCAGGGATATGATAGCAGCTCACTCTGCCATACTTGGCCGTGTACCGTTCCAAAGGCAGAGACGGTCATGTCAGAAACCTTTAGAAAGAGTCCAGGTAGATGTGACATGCAAAAGAAGCAGTGCTGAAGAAAGAAAGGAACAAAGATTAGGAGCCACATGCCTTGAGGACCATTCCGTAGAAGATTGAAGGGGAAAAGTGTTGTTTTACAGAGGCATTTGCTTAGCAGTCAGTTGAAATTTGAGTCAAGGAAAATTCCTCCTGACTGTTGAAAACTGTACTGACTTCTGTTTCCCTGTGTTTGAATTACAGGTGACATGTCATCTATAAACACTACTTTGAATAACCATCAACTGAGTCATCTCCAGTCGCTATTAAACAACAATCAGATGTTTCCTTCAAATCAGCAGCAACAGCACCTTCTCCAGGGGTATCAGAACATGCAGGGCTTTCAAGGCCAGCCCCCAGTTCCTGGCCCGGCTAACAACCCAAACCCCATGGCATGTCTGTTCCAAAATTTCCAGGTAGAAAGCAAAATTAAATCAATATTCAAACAAATGTGCAACTCTAAGTAGGTAAAGTTATATCCTCCATAGTTTGGCTTTTTTTGTTGTTGTTTTTTTTTGCTGAGTGATTAAGACAATATGATATATACAGCTGCTTGCCTCTTTCAGGAGTTTTTGGGTTTTGCAAATCAGTAACATTTGTTACTGAAACTTGATACCTTCTTCCTTAGAAATTGGGTATAGTATCTTCAGAAACAGCTGTGCTCTATGTATTGGAAAAAATCAGGCTATGTGCATTCTGATAAGTACTGCACATTTTTGGCAAAACTGTTTTCCATTCTGAAAAAAATATCATAAATTCCCTTTTAGACCACTCAAAGATTCAGTGGTTAGAAGGAAATGTTGGTACCTTTTTATAGTAATTAGAAACTTAAATGATTATAGGTGACTATGGCACAGATCCTTCGTATACTCCCAGTGGAACTGAATGGGAGAGGTAACTGATGCAGATTTGTATAAATTGAAGAAAGTGGGGATTAGAATGCATATGCAGTGGCAAACTGTGCAAAAAATGGTACCTTCATGCTATTCACCTAATAGTTCTTCGTAATGCAACCTGAACTATTAAACTAGCAAACTGACAGGCAGCATAGCAACCAAAACAGGTAATAAAGCAGAGTTTACAGCATGTGTATTATTATTCAGCATTACTGTGGTTGCTGCAGAACTCAAGATGTGAAGACGGAAGCGTGCATAGTGCCAGCGAGTGCTTTTACCCTTTAAGAAGGAAAAAGAAGACGTGTCATTTTCTCAGTGTAGGCATTTCACTGCTACTGCAAAATCACAGTCCTCCAGCTGCCTGTTACCTCCCTTTGTTTTCGTATGAATTCTGGTAGCTTTATCTCAGTATTTTTTGGTTCAGTTTCTCGGTTATATAAATAGTAATGGTGAGTATTTAAAGGAGCTTTGGGAAATATTTTGCCCTTGTTTGTTACTGTTTTTTATTAAGGCACTATTATTGATGTCATCTTCACTGCCTACGTATGTGACAGGAAATACAAAAAGCACAGTTACTTTAATCTTAAGGTTACAGTTTACTGTGGCAGCTCCTGACATTACAGCTGCAATGCAAAGGGATGCAGACATGGTTTACAAGGGACTGAAGTAAAAAGAGATCCCATGAGAGAAGCACATAAACGAAAGGGAGAAAATAGAAATGCTGGCCAATTGCAAAAGGACAGCGATGGCCTACTTTCCAGACTGAAAGAGGAACCTGTAAGGAGCCTAGAGGAACAGTTGGTTGGGAGGAAGGAAGAAAAACTGGGGGTCTGAGAAGGAATAAAAAAGAATAGTTGACGAGAAATACTGGAATACTTGATGGAGTTGGTTAGAGTTTCAGAGAAAAAAGGCGGGTGCTGTACTTCAGAAGAGGGAACCTCAGAAAAGAAAGAACCTGTGAAAGAGGAGATAAAAATGTAGTCTGAGCAGAACCTGCTAGGTTGTGTCATTGCATGCAAGGCATTCCTTCTGAACCATGAGGTAAAATCGTAACAGCTGATGGCTTTACTTTCCTATCAATTTTTAACTTATTTTTTTCTATCAAGTTTATCCAGCTTTAAGCTCCATAACTGATGTATAACCAAAGTAAAATCGTTTATATACTGTAACATCATAACCCCTGGCCACTATCCTGATTTTCTACTGAAGCAAAGTTTTCTATTAAAGTGGAGTTTTAAGCAGAATAGCAATTTCCATCTTTTCCTCTCCCTTTTTTTTCAGGTGAGAATGCAGGAAGATGCTGCTGTCCTAAACAAAAGGATGATCACTCAGATGGGAATGGCACCAGTTGCCGAGAGCTCCAACACTATGCTTCCTCCTTTCCAAGAAACATCTTGTGATTTGCAGCAAAGAACTGAACCATCTCTTGGACAACAGGCAAAGGATAACCTCAACGTCGCTGCTCAGGGTGATACATCAGTGGACGCCATCTACAAAGCAGTTGTAGATGCTGCAAGCAAGGGAATGCAAGTAGTAATCACCACTGCCGTAAGCAGTACAACACAAATGAGTCCCATTCCAGCTTTGAGTGCCATGAGTGCCTTCACAGCCTCAATTGGTGACCCATTAAATCTTTCTAGTGCTGTCAGTGCAGTAATCCATGGAAGAAACATTGCTGTTTCTGATCACGAAGGTAGGATAAGGAACACTAGAGGAACGCGAATACTGAAGAACTCAGAGCATGGTAAAAATTCAAGTGAAGGGGATGGGTATGAATATTACAAATCAACGAGTTGTAACACACCCAAAAAACAGTGGGAAGGGGAGCAAAGTCCTGTCAGTGAGATAAACAGATGGAAATGTGATGAGTTTCTAGACCACTCTGCACATATCCATAGCAGTCCTTGTCACGAAAGGCCCAATAACATCTCCACACTGCCATTATTACAAGGCGAGCAGCATCAGATACTGCTATCACAGCGAAACTGTCAAAGTGATAAAATGTTGGAGGAGAATTTCAGGTATAACAATTACAAAAGAACTATGATGAGTTTTAAGGAAAGACTGGAGAACACTGTGGAACGATGTGCACACATAAATGGAAATAGGCCTCAGCAGAACAGAGGATTTGGGGAGTTGCTGAACACTTCTAAACAAGACCTGATTCTGGAAGAGCAATCTCCAAGTTCCTCAAATAGCTTGGAAAGTTCATTAGTTAAAGACTATATCCATTACAATGGAGATTTTAATGCCAAAAGCATTAATGGGTGTGTGCCTAGCCCTTCAGATGCTAAAAGCATCAGTAGTGAAGATGACCTAAGGAATCCAGATTCCCCTTCTTCAAACGAGCTGATACATTACAGGCCGAGGACGTTTAATGTTGGCGACTTGGTCTGGGGCCAAATCAAAGGACTGACTTCATGGCCTGGAAAACTAGTAAGAGAAGAAGAAGTTCACAATTCATGTCAACAAAACGCTGAGGAGGGGAAGGTATATTTATATATATATGCACATATCTATCTCTCTTCTTATATACACGTGTACATATGCTTATACAAACCATAACGTATCAATGCTTTATCTTGGTCCTTTATTTTTTTAACTTGTCTGGTATTTTAATAGTACAAATTGCTTTTTTTCCTTCCATACTACAGCTTGCAGAATGGAATTCGTCCCCAGAATTGTTAAACTCACAGTGTGTATTTAGGTGAACTTAAAGGTGTTGTGTCCAAAGAAACTGGTATGATGTGTAAGGCATGTGGAGACTTCTAAAAGTGGTGAAAACTGCAAAAAGGAAAACTGATCTAATCAGATTGAGGAGTGTGTAATAAGTAAAATGGTGCTGACTGTCACATACAATGCTTGGGTACATGCATTTCACCATGAAAAGAGGTCTAGAAATCTTATAATAGTGAAGAAAGCGCTCCAATGTGCTCGTTTGTCCTAAAGTGCAGGGTTTTTAATGCTAATGGTATGTTTGTCAGAGAATGTATGATAAGTATTTTAAATTCTAGTCTCCACTAAGTGTGTAACATTATATTTTTGTAGTTTTCATAAACTATTTCACATCTTCTACATGTAAATGTTTTCAAAGTGCTATTTTAAAAAACGCCAATTTTAAAAATACGTAAGTAGAAAGCCAAAACCTAGCAAAGCATCATTTTACCTTTGTCATGAAGAAGTCAAACCGCTTAAAAATTACATCTTTTTCCTATACTCCCGACTAGCAGATGACAACAGTCATAAAAATGTAAGAGTATCCATAGCAGGTTGGACCAAAGGGTTCCTTTACCCATGAAGTGCCCAAGAGCCAATGCCCAGAAATGTTGAGGGGTGCTCTGGGTCCCAGCAATGCACAGCTCAGGGGTGCCACGAGCCAGAGCTGTTATCTCCGCGTTGTAACCAGCGCTGCTCTTCCTGCACTTGGTCGTGGAGTTATCTGAGGCTGATGTGCAAACATCATTTGCTCAAACAGTCAGGTCTTTGATGAATTGGTGGTATAAATATCTGGGGCGTTGTTTGGCTGGAATGGTTTCAACCCCAGTTCAAGAGAACTTCAGTCTCTCTCTCAAGGCTTCTTCCTTGATCTCCGTAGCCTCAGTGGTTTCAGGGAGCTCCCGTTCGAGTACTCTGAACAGAAGTATTTACTTTGGAGAAGTCACCGTGCTTTAATAACAGCACTTGCATGCTGAAGAGCTCATTCCTTAGAAAGATTAGATTCCCAAGGTACATATCACTTTTAAAACTGTAGGCAAATAAGTAACAAACAGTAAAGGATTAAACTGGAAAAATCAGGAGGTGAATAATGTCAAGGTCCCGTATGACTTATGAACACGGTGCTTGTACTGCATACGTCTTCCAAGCGTGTATTTGTGTTAACTTCACAAATTTAATTGCAAACCCATATTTATAAGATTGTTCTGATACATTTTAAGAGGTTTTTTTTAACTTTTATAAAGAGGTGATTTTTTCATTTGCATTCCACAGCAATTGTTTTAAACTTTACTCCCAGTTTGTGTTTACCAGAACGTGTGGTTGCTTTTGTGCAAACCCCCTTTCTTTAGTTCTGTTTCTTTTGTACAATATCTAAACACAATGTGTAACATCACATTTAATGGCATAGATTTTATTGTATACTGAAGCACAAACAACAGGAAAGCAACCTACGGATCCCTTCTCGACCAAGGAAATGCTCCGGATGCAGTACTGCCGAGGCAGCAGGAGAGACTTCCAAGTTCTTCATCAGGAAGTCCCGTGTAACAGATCCCCTCCCTTCAGAAGGCTGTCCCATTTCATGGTTGTTCTATACATGAATTTACATATTTATATATTTATTTATATATTTATTTATATATTTATATGTGTGTGTGGCTGATGCTCACCACCAAGCAGTACAGAGCGAGTGACCTTTCAGAGGTTTCAGGCTGAATTATGTGATGCTGGGAAATAGGAATGAGGTGAGAAGCAGTTTGAAACCGTGCACGGGCTGTATCATAGTGGTGTTTCTAGCCAAAAGCAGGCAGGAACTGGCGTGCACAGTGGCAGGCTGTGCACCTGGTCAAACATTCCTGTAATGTGTCGCACAGCCACGTCCTTCAGGTGTTTGGACAGCCTGGTCTGCAATAGAAAGGAAAACCAAAAATCCTTGAAAACCAAAAGGTCTCCAGAAAGCCTGCACTCCAGAAAATCCCCAAAGGTTGTAATTCATGAGCAGCAGTTTTGGAAACTTGATTTTCTGAGGAGCTTTCTTAGAACATCTTGTGACGTATTTGTATAATCAGATGTTAACTTCCTACGTGTAACATCGCTTCAGCTGTGCTCTGGAATCTCACTGTACATTGTATGCTCTCTGTTCACTGTATCGTACATTAATTTGGTGTTTATTTCCATTAAGAATTTGGGTGTTAAATGCAATAATACTTCTATGTGTCAAGCAGCTGGCACGGCACGTTGGTGAGAGCTGCCTTCGGTGGCCAGCCCCCGGGGCAGCAGGAGCAGCAGCTCCACCTGTCTGTGCTTCTGAGCCGGCTCCTGTCTCACTGGGAAGGTGCTGCTGATTTCTCTGGGGGGAAATTTTGCTTTTTGCTGCAATAGATTTATGTAAAATGGCATAAAAGCAGAATTTGGGCACCTTGTTTTGTAGTTGCAATAATTATCCGGCAGTTCCTGCCAGGCAGCCGTGCTAGCAGTCAGCCTCCTGTCTGTGGTAGCACAAGTTGATTTCTTTCAGATTTTACACCTAATTAGTACTTGATGCTAAAAAAATTACAATAGGAAAACCAGTTTTTGTTGTTTCATGATAATTTGGCTTCTGGATGTTTTTTTTTTATGGAGTGGCATAAAACACTGCACTCTTACCAAGCCTGTATAAATAATTGCTTGAGGAAACTGAGCTCCTCTCGTCCTAGAGATAAGAATAGGTGTGGTTTATCAGAGTCCTGAAAATCCAGTCTGTGTGTATCACTATTGTAAGGGGGTTTTGTAAATGAGGGGATGTGATATGATTAATCCCAACCTATTGTTACACTTGCTCCCAATTCCATGTTATTTTAACTTGGCACTACTTCAAACAAGTGCTAGCAGGTTTGGGTTTCTTGGCTGCTCTGCCATCACACAATTCCTGTAATGAAGATATTGATCCCTTTTATAACATAAGTCACTTGTTACCCAAATGTGGTACTGTTTGCAAAAGTAGTTTACCCTTTAACTTTCCTTTGCACCTGAGGGCAGACACGTGCAACACTCTGCAAAAGTTTGTTCCTCCTTTGTATGGATGCAGTGCCAGTGGAGTGCTCCCGGCAGCATCGCCACAAAGCGAAGGTTCAGCTTTAAAGAATTGGGATGTTTACGTTTCTACCATTAAATTCTGTGCAGTTTGAAAAATGTAAGCTTTTTCTGTAGCAGTTTTCAGAGGCACTGTAAGCTGTGGGCTTGAGTGTTAGCGTATCACACAGGGAAGCTGCATCCACTGCTGCGGCCGGGCCCTTCGCCTCATGCAGCTCCTGTGCCTCCTCTGTGCATCCTTCACAGCTCTGCAGCCTCTCAGTCGATTGCATTTCACCTGTATACATTTGTATTATTACAAAATCTGATTGGGAAAGGAATTGTGTGAAGTGTTTGCAGCCTGGCATTACCAGTGCACGTAGTTTGAAGGGAGAGGTGCTGCAGCCTGTAGCAGAATTGCATATTTTCCATGAAAGCAGAAACCTTGCCTCCCTGCGTGCAGATTTCAGCCGTAATGACTCGTCTCTTAAGTTCCTGAAGCTGCAGTAGTTCCCAACTTCGTTCTCAGATGCAGGAGTTCAAGATGTGAAATTTGGTCTAACCGTGTGTTTGTTACATTTGGCATTGTGTCGAGGGATTTTGACAACCTGCCTGCTGCTCATTAACTTCAGATCGTCACGTCTAAAAATCAGTTTCGTTGTGAATATAAATTATTTATTCATCGAAAGGTTGGCTTTAGATGGAAGTTGCATTCGAATTTATTTTTAGGATTGTGTGTAGGCACGCTTAATAAATTTGTATTTACGGATTTAATTTTCTTTGTGTCAAAATACAAGCTGTACTTTTTAATGAAACAAATGCTGTATAAGGTTCTTGTTAGCTTATGCAAATAAGGCAAGCAAAACATAACGCTACTGACAAAAACGGAATTTATCAGGTCATTTTCTTGAAAGTGATGTATTTTTAACGTATTTTTGTGGTTTTACAAGCAGAAATGACTGTGAACCAAATCAAAATAATATGCAGAGTTAAGTGGAATATTGTATTGTGAAGGCAGAGGACAGGATCCTACAGATGATAAAATCATTGCCTCTGTGTTTGTGGTGTTTGCTCTGGCACTAACTGGTGGTGCCCATGAGCACATGCTGTGGTCTACGGACAGCTCGCTTAAAAGATTGCAGTTCTGGGTGATCTCAAGAGAACCGAAATTTCCAGTGAAAGTGCTCCAAGGACCAGCTCGGCAGCCCTGTTCAGCACGTGCTCACATTCGGTCCTGACTCAGCAGATCACTAAAACTTGTGCTTAGCAAAAAAAATAAATAAATAAAAAATAAATAAAATTAAAAGCCCGTTCTGAGAATGGATAAATTAGCTGGCTAACCCAAGCAGTAGCTGAAAGTTGTAATTTCCTACTGCAAAAGTAGGGCGTGTTCCTCCTGCCCTCTCCCACCCCGATCTTTGTAAGGTCTTTGAGCTCCTCAGAGCCAGGACGGGGTTTGGCCGTGCCATCAGCAGCGCTGCCGAGCTGGGGCCGTACGTACTGCGGGCAGAAGGCGAGGTGATGTTAAACGTGTTGGTGTCGATGGCACCTGTAAAAGCTGCAGGATGTGTGTCAGGCACCTCGCTGTGCCAGGTAGTCTCAGAGACATCCCATATATTGGTGAAATGGGAGTACGGGATGTGAGACAACAGCATTTACCTCAATAATATAAAAAAAAACGGGTTCTAAAATACTGTTTTCCTTCTGTTTTTGTATTGCTATTAATGGTGTGGATATGTAGAGAAATTACAGCGTGTGGATATGTGTATGAGGGGGTGTGTGGAGCTATACCTTCATTTCTTTGCTGGGAAGGTCGGTGTCTTGCGGATGCGCTGAAAATTCGGCTCCTTAATAATGCATGTCTAGTACAGTAAAAGCGGTGTTTGATAATTGCAGGTCTGGGTAATGTGGTTTGGTGTTCATACCTTCACTCAGGTGGAGCCAGAGAAGTTGAAGACACTAACAGAAGGTCTAGAAGCTTACAACCGCGCCAGGAAAAGGAACAGAAAGTAAGTGAGCGCTCCTTCCTGATCAATAATGTCGTTCTGTTGCTGCCAGAGCCTCCCGGTTTGGGGACCCTGGCGGATCTGCCAAACAGAAAAGTTAATTTTCTGAACTCCTTGTGTTGGTTATGGTAATCACCCGAGATCTTTGATATCTGCATTTTTATTGCATCTTCTGATATTTACAGTAGCCTTTGTAAAATGTCAGCCTGCTTGTTTGAGCTTTCATGTGTGGGATTCTAATTTACGGCAAAAAAAAAAAGTTATTACATCAAAACTCTTCTGGCCAAATGCGCTTTTTAACACGATCTGCCCTTCTTATCTCTCCCCTCTCCCTCTGTCAGCTGCAGCTGCAGGCAGAGCACAGGTTTCTTCCAATAAATTTTGTTTCCCATTGCCAAGAAGCTTTGCAGCCCTCGTGAAGTCTGGCTGTGGGTATCCAGACAGCGGCTCGGTGCCGGGCTTCCCTCACACCCTCTGTGCTGCCTGGTGTTACCGAGCCTTTTAGCCTTCATTTACCAAGGTGCAGGGATGGAAAGCCTGTGAGACACTGAGCAGTAGGACGTGAAACAGAAAGCAGAGACAAAACGAGGCTGGCGTGAGGAGAAATCAAACCTTGATGGCTGTAAAAGGGCAGCAGAGCAGAGGTGGTGCTGTGCTCGGGATCACTCTGGGGCACTGCTGTGTGCTTGCTCCTGCACTGAGAATGCACTGAGCTGGGTGAGCGTCCTGCCCGCTCACACCGCTCGTCCTCAGCGCAGGAAACACGGGCTGAAGGGAATTAAATAATTATTTGTCTCCAGCTCCATTTAAGGTGTCAGCTTTTCCTCTATTTACACGTCACGCAGCGCTTACCAGAAATAGTTTTCATGCCACTGAGACAATGCCACGGTTATTTTTTTTTTTTACCATCCCCAAGTGCTGGAGCTGAAGGGTGAGCAGGGCTCGGGGCAGCCGGCTGCTGGCTCTGCTCCCCGACACGGTGCGTGCCGCGAGGAGGCGACAGCTGATCTGAAGGGCTGCTGAGGCTGGAAGGAGCAATACAGTCAAAGAAAACCTCCCGATTTCTGACTTGCAGTTGTATATTTGGCAGCCCGGGGGTTTAGACCTGCACGGAGCCCCGTGCCCTTTCTTGTGGCACTGCTGGTTCTGGGCTGGGGCTTGTGCACAGCAAAACAGCTCCAGTCTGGGGCCCCTGGGTGCCCCTGGCCCTAGGGTTCCTTTACAGCCCTTACAGGTTTTTGCCCAATTTCTCCCTGTCTGTGTCTCGTATTTCAAGTGGTTTGCTCCTTTGTTGTGGACCTGAGGGTAGCCCCTTCCCTTTTACCTGTGGTCTGTTCCCAGTTTATCTGAAGCAGCTCTTATCTCCTGATGGTCTTCTCCGTGATACGTGGCCTTGTGGCATCCTGTTGCACAAGGGTCCAAAACTTTGGAGGACTAAGCATTAGATATAATAGTTACACGTGGAATACAGCTCCTCTTAGTTTCTGTTGCCACACGGATAAGAGTGCCACTGACACAGCAGCACTGACATCGCGTTGGGCACTTCTGTGATACAAAGACGCAGGTGAAGAGGTTGAGGAGAAATTAGTTTTAGGAGCATGGGCCAACACTGCAGAGGTTCGGTGTCTTGAGCAGAGCAAGGTTAGCATCCAGACCCTCAAAATGGGTCAGCAACGTCCCTCCTGCTGGCTCTGCAGGGCACGGGTGTGCTCGCACGGCCTCACAGCACGAGCAGTGGCTGCACGACAGCTCTGGGACCTGCCCGCTGCGGGACAGAGCTCAGGGACTACCAAAAATTTGGCTCAGCTCACGGTCGTGCTTCATTTGGAGGATACGGATGGGTGAAATTGCAGTGGGCTCCAGCAGGACGGATTAAAGGAAAGCTGCTGGCACAAAGGTTGTCCTCTGCTCCTGCGGGAAGGAGTTCAAATCTGCCTCCAAAGCTTTTGGCCGTGAGAGGATTTCGGAGAAGCGATGTGCTGCTCGTTAACAGCAGAAAGAAACCACTCCTAGAGTCTTTTAAGTGGAGTTTGGCAGAAGTTGTGGCATTTGCAGGTTGGTTTGCATCACACATCACACCTGACATGAGTTTACCCAGTGCCAGGGTCTCTGCTTCGTTGTCGCAGTGGCTCGGCTGCAGTAGCTGGTGTTTGGGCGATGGGCACTGCTGAAACTTTGACTCACTCAGGGGCAGGTCCTCGTCTTCACGGTGGAATGCAGCTAGTGGAAAAAAAGCATCGGTGTCTTAAGACTACAGTTCATACCTTCAGCTCTGTTTGTAATACTTCTAAATGGCTCTTAACTAATAGCAAAAATTTCCTAAGCACCTAGTAAGGGTGGAAGTGACCTCAAGGGGTCATCCTACCCAAAGGCAAGGCACGAAGGAAGAAAAACATCGGGGAGAAATCTGTGTGCTGTGTAATACTGCCTTTGATTATCTTAATTGCTAGGGCTGTTTCATTATGACAGTGACAATCACCATAAATTAAGTCACATCAATCATTGCTGCTTTTGCTGTGCTTTCTATTGTGCTTACGGAGTAAAAATTTCCATCTCCAGCGAAAAGCCAAACCTTTGTTCTTCCAACACAGCAGCAGGGAAACCACCGTGCTGTATCCGAGCCTGCCAGTTTGTTAGAAGTGGTTGCTGCTGAGATGCTACCAAATATTCCATTAATTTCATCCTGAACATCATCCCAAATGCAGTTCTGTTACAGCAGAAATTCCAACTCACAAAGTCAGTACAGGATTTTTAAATGAACAGTTAAAAATGGGCAGTGTCCTCCGGGTGCCATCAGACGTCCTGCACGCTCCTGGTGCGGGCACATCTGGCCTGCCCCTGGTGCCACTGACAGCAAACGAAGCTTCTCAGTGCTATTTGGAATTAATTTAAGATTGAATTTTAGGCAAACGATGTTAAAAAGCAGTTCAGGTTGGGTTTCCTAACGTTGCTTAATTTTTAGTCAGCCAACCAAAATAGGAGATTGGGAAGGAGCAGGGGACAAATCCAATAAAGACGCGTGAGGCTGCTGCCAGAGCATCGTGGTGATGAAATAACTTCAGTAACTTGTGATCTGAGAGCTGCTTCTCAATGACATCCAAATCAGCATCGTTATCAGTCCTTAATACAGCTGCAGTACAGGTGGAGCCATCACGGTGCCTTTCTAGAGGTGATGATGCCACTAAGCAATATCCTGCTTGGCATTTATAATATCTCAGGGCATTGTCACTGGTCCAGGTTGCATCACCTGAACTTGGTTTTGTGAGCAGCTGAGCTCAGTTGATTCAGAAACCCATGTGGACGTGGCCAGCTTTGTATCAGAATCTGTATTTCAGATTATTTTATAATTTCTCCGGTTGGTTTAAACCTAATCAGGATACATCATTCTAAAATTCCTTTACCCCTGTTTGAACAAACTCGCTCAAAGCCTTGGGTAAACGAGCACAGCTCTGCGTAGCACAACGAGTCCTGCTGTGCTCCATCCCAGCTGACACAGCGATCCTTCTCCCTTTGCTAAACGGGAAGATTTATTTAGGAAGCGTCTCCTTCCTTGAAGGACAGGTCTGGTGCTGTAACAACCTGGGAGGCTCTCCGGATGCTCAAATGTGTCTGATGAATGAATGCATTTGTTATTAATTGTAAGTGTTTTTCTGCTGCTAAGTTACTGACTACATTCATTTCTTCTTCCTAGAAGTGGAAAGCTAAATAACCATTTAGAAGCTGCTATACACGAGGCCATGAGTGAACTAGACAAAATGTCTGGGAATGTAAGTTTCTTTTCACATCAGCAATAATTTCATCTGCTCTCTCTGTTTGTGCATGTGTCAGTCGGAGGCTGGGATTGTCGATTTGGGTTCCTTTCCGTAACTTTCGTTTGTGTTTTCTTAAGTAATGGGGAATTTTCGGTATTTTTCTTGCCTGACAAACTGTTTGCAAATGTCTAGTTATTCTGAAAAATGGGGAAAAGATGCATCATTTTAGCTGCATTGCCAATTATATATATTTTTAAAAGACCTGGGCATACTTTACACATGCAGCCTGATATTACCTTGATCAGTCCCAGTCCGGCTCACATTCCAGGGGTTTTCTCTGGCTGGGGACACAAAACCAGGCTCATTTGTTGAAACCACCTTTAAAAGCATCATTTGTTTGGGTATCAAACCCTTTGAATAAAGTTTTCCTCAGGTGACATGATAGATACTGTCCTGAAAGGTAAGTTAAGGAGGGTGTTCCTGCTAGCGAGTGTAACAGTGTAAATATTTTTAAAAGAGCACTGCTGTGTCAGCCCAGGATCTTTCTAAAGTAACATCTCTTTATATAATGTTCTTATCTTCACATTTACGTCTGTAATTCCTTTATAACATGCCAACAAGTGTGTCACTGTGCATACAACCTCCCATCTCTTATCACTGGTAATTCTGCCAATTATTAATTATGAAGCACTTGACTACGTAAATCTTTTTCTCCTGATATGCGATGCCCAGTCCTAAAGATGCGGGTACACACGCATGTTTAGAGGGATGAGCACGACTTAGGGGAGCTGCTGGAGCACAGGAAAGGAAATCTGAACAGATCTGCAGGCTGAAGGCTGGTTTCAGAGCCACCAAGACACCCTAAATAAGTTACTCAGTTGCCATAAGTAATAACAAACCCAAATCTTTTGCTTAAAGTTGTGAATGGATTAAATAAGATGGAGTTTTGATTTGAAACGTCTTCCTCTTGATGGGAAGGCAAAGGACGGCAGGACCTGGCTGTTGCAAGTGCCCGCGGGATGTGTAGGGCACACACATCTGTGCCACTTGCAGCACCCCTTAGACCTCTGGGCCGGCCCCTGCTGCTGGTGCCAGCCCCATTCCCTCCTGCACAAACACAGCAGTGCTCAAACCTCGCTGCGATTCTGTTTTAACTCAAATAGAGTTAAAATAGAATCAGGGGCTCAGGGGAGACTGCTCTAACAGGACTTGCTCATCTGGTAGTTCTGTAACACGGGCAAGCTGCTCCACCAGCCCGTGTGTCAGTACGCCACCTTGATTTATATTGTAATTATCTGGGCCCAAAATTCATAATCAGGTTTTGTTTCCTTGAAAATTACGATTCTTAGAAGCAGTCGCAGGGAATCAGCACTTCCCTTTTTAGCGACTCGCTGTTTTTTCAGCTGCTGCTGTTCAGTCATCAGCTACATCTTTAAATGAAAAGCATGTGCAAGCGCGCTAACGAGCTTAAATCATCATTTCTGCTGGAAAGAGCCAATAAATAAGTAGGAAACGTTAGCGGGCTGCAGGAATTCAGGAAGGAGCCCGGGCAGCGATGCAGCACGGTGCTGCAGGCTTTGTGGCTGCGCTGCTGGGGCCGGGAGCGGCGCTGAGCTGCCGGCTGCCGACAGATGGTGGTGGCACTCCGTGCCCGGCACACCTCGCCTGCCGCTCGCGCTGGGAAACTCCTGTGCTCGGAGCCACCTAGCACCAAACTCAAATTCAAAACGTTGCTTTAACACCGAGCTGGAAGCAGAGCTGGCTAATCGCAGCTTGTCCCTAATGAGGCTGCCGCAGACCTGAATTCGGCTGCTCTGATCTTTTTCCACCTTAGCAGTGTTTCCTCACTGTATACTTGCTACTTTATCACTAATGTCAAAATGCTTCATACAGATTTGTTTCGTGGAATTGGGCATAATCGCTGCTTGGGGCTGAGCTCCTCGTTAGGCAGTCGGTGCCGTTCTGCAGTGTTGGACAGCTCTCCAGCTCCCCTTTCCTTCGGGCTGTGTAAATGGGAAATCCTGAGAACGGTTTTGTGGGGCAGCCTAGCAGCATCCCAAGCAATCCCGTAACTCGTTGATTTGTGGCCGGGTGCTTTGAGCAATGTCCTTTGCTAACTTGTGAATATACTTGTTTTTAGGTCCACCAAATCCCACAGGGAGACAGACAAGTGAAGCCTCCAAAACCCAAGAGGAGGAAGATCTCTAGATAACATTGAATGTCTTTGTTACTGGTCCAGTACTTATCAAAACGAACGTGCACATAAGTCTATATGTAGGTATTGGTATAGACGTGGTTATATCAATATTTATATGAAGACAGATAGACACCACCGCAGGGTGCTACGTGGAGTAGTGGTACAATATTTTTGATGAGTAGGAGGGATAGCAGTTGCTGGATAAACCAATCAAAGCTCTTGAAAGGTTACAGTAACAATGTCAGATGATTACTGATTTTTTTTTTCTATAATACTAAAATTGTGATTATAAGAAATAGTCCAAATGTTTCTGAGAAATTTTCATTGTGTATATAGATAATACAGAATTTCATGGTGATATCTGAAATGTAAATATTGTACAATATTGTCATGTACAAGCGTACCTAATGCACACTTTATCTTTTATTGTACAAAAAAAAATAGTGTACAAAATTCTTTGGTTTCTATTGAGTACACATACAAGAGACTACCAGTGTAAAGTGATAAATAAAAATACAGCCTAAATGCTTTTATATGATAATGTAAAAGATGCTGTTTTTGTATTTAACAGCAGAGAGAAGGCATGATTATGTAATACCTTAATTATGACATACACTTCACGCCACTGAGTGTTCATTTATACTGTCTGTTTGGAATGAACCTTGCCTGGAAGTACTGTACTCCATTCAGGTCTCTGTAGGAGAGTGCAACCTTGCAGATTCCTAACGGGACGTGGGATCACAGCTCTAATTAATAACTCAAAGGCTGCAACCATCGGTTGCGTTTTTATTTACTTAACTTTTAAAGTAGAGTGCTGTAGATTTTATTAAAAAGAAAAAAAAAAAAAGTAGATGAACTACTTTAGTCAGCCATTTCTGTAGTTAAAGTTTCATAGCCACCTGATAAACTAAAACAGTTTCTGTCCCCAGTAACTCTGACCCCTCAAAACCCCTAGATTTATTAGCCTAAATTATCTAACGTCATTAACCATCGCGTTTAATTTTGATGGGGCAGAGGCCCTGCTTAATGATGTGATCAGTGCCGAGTGCGGTTTGGTTTTGCAGTAGAACGACAGGGCACGCTCCGCAGCGTTCAGAAAAGTGATTCCAGATCCATCTCACAGTATTGAAACAAAAAATCAAGGGTGGCTTACAAAACTATTAGCAACAGTAATTTTTATCAGTATTATGTAACATATCAGATTTATTTTATTTAAAAAGAATTATTTATACCATTAACAGATTCTTATATATATTAATGTGGCTGAAATGTGCAGGTTAAATCTATTAACCAAATTATTTATGTTATATTAAGTGAGAAATGTGAAACATATGTAGAAAAAATTAATACACTACAGATTTAAAAGTCTAAAGCTATGAGCCATTATAAAATTAACGAACGGAAGTGTAGCACAACATTATTTCCATTTTAGTTTTTGTTTTTTTTCTTTTTGTTTTTCAACGTGGATGGCGGCGATGGTGATGGAAGCCATGGCATCCTCTGTCCTCGAGGCTTCCCGAAATAATTCACCATTCCCGGTCCCCGGGTGGAGTCATTAACCCCCCCTCCTCCTCGCCCGGGCCCGCCACCTACCTCAGGTCGCCTTTCTCCCTGAGCTCCCGAATCTCACTCCCGAGCCACGGACTGGCAGCGCTCGGCGCCCCGTGAAGCCGCTGGCAGTGCCGGGAGCACGGCCGCCCCTCTGCCCGAGCCCCCCACGTCTCCGCAGAGTGCCAGGACCGAGGCCGGCTGCCCCCGAGGACCGCGGGCCCGCAGGCTGCCCCAGCCTGGGCTCTGGCGTGCCGGGGCACGAAGCGCTCCCTCCGGGCTCCGCGCTTCCTCACGTCCCGCAGAGCAGCTCCCAGTCCTTCCCCAGCCCGAGGGATCGCAATAGCTACACTGGCTACAGGGGCCTGGAGGCAGCAGCCCTTCCTTCCTTCCTTCCTTCCTCTCTTCCTTCCGCGGGGTAGGTTCATTTGTCGTGTGTGCAACGCCACGGTCCTACACGCAGACTCATGTGGAGTGATTCTTTTGTGTAGCGTAGCTGGCACCTTTCTGTCACGAGTTGCCGTGTTTGTTCTGTTGGAAGCGTCGATGTTGTCCCTGCTCCACGCCCGCCTGCTTCTCCGCTGTTTGTCCACACCTGTGCGTTTAACCAGAGACACGGGGGTGCGTGCGAGGGTGCGTGCGTGTGCGCCTGGCTAGGTCAGGTTATTGCCCCCTTTGCTTTCTGTCCCGGAGCGGAGTTTGTACCGACCAACCCTTCTTTTGGCATTTTACCGAATTAGGTTTGTACTTTCTCACCGATGTATACTTTACATCAGTAGGCTGTGTAAAGTATTTTTGTGCACTTGGTTTCATTGGTTAATAATGGCATTGATGTGGGTGCTAGGAGTAGTTTGTTTCAGTCCATACAATTTTTTTTTTTCTCTTTTAGAGTTTTTATGGTTTCATGTAAGCAGTTAATGTAAATATTGTGAGCATTACAGGTCATGCAGTGTTGTAACATTTTAAAAAATGTTGCACCTACTTTACGATTAAAAAACTGGTCACTCATACTTGAATTTTGCCCTTAGAGCCATTTCTTTCTCTTTGCATTAAAGCATAATATACTTTTTTGATGGAGGCCCAACCCTTCTTTCTACCTTATTATTTTTTGTTTAATAAATCTATATTTTTTCTAATAGAAGACTTAAAATGAAAATTTAAAAAAAAAAAAATACTTTTTGCCTACTTTCTAATTTAAGAGAGAATTCCTATATTTAAAAGGTGGAAAAAAAATACTCCATTGTGGAAAGTGGAACAACGCTTTTCTTTGTCATTAACATGGCGCAATCACCCCGAGCTGAACTGGCTGAGCACAGCGAGCCCACAAAGTCGATCAGGATCTCGGTAGCTTAGGGCACTACGTGGTTCTTTGAGGATGTAAAGTGTTGCATATTCTTGTCTATTTATTTATTTATTTATTATGCTTTCTTTTGCTAAGTGGGTGACAATGTGGTTGAGTCATTCGGATGACATTCAAATTAAAGAAAATATTCCTCTTTCTATTATGGTGCATTTTGTGAACACCATAAAAATATTTTCATTTATTCCGATGGATTTTCTTCATATTTTCACTTCTTAAAGAGAACGTTTTGCTGGTATCAGCTGCAAAAACATTATCCACGGAGGAAAGAAAAAAGAAAAAAGAAAAAAAAAAAAAAAAAAAAAAACAACCCACCTCTGATGTCCCAGGTCTATCATACTCACAGTCTAAGGTTTTAGGGGTTAGAAAGAACTTCAAGGTGTTTCCTAAATCAGGTTTCTAAGTAATGTGATATCCTTTTGGAGTCCCTGAATTTGCTGGTATAGAGTTGTTAGAGGGCTCGTGGTGGACTGAATTACCTTAGGACTGCTACCTTTCTTAGCTACAGTTTGTATTTTGCTATGTAGGGTTGTAATGTGAGAATTCCAGAAGAGCAGTAGCATTAAAAGTGCTTTTCTATTTTTTAAAAAAACCCATTCTAGTCTTACTAAGAATTAGAAATTTTTTTATTATCAGTTTTGTAATTTTTGATAAAGTTGTCAATATTATGATTAAATCACCAGAAAAAAAAGTTCCTGTGATGTTCTCTTCGGGGCAGGGACTATGTCTCCTGTGTATTTGTAAGCTGCCTAGCACAACGGGGTGCCCGGTCTTAAACGGGGCCACGGGCACCGCTATCAAATTAAATAGCAAACAACAAGGTCAAAGTTGATTGAGATGTGCGAAAGCCAAGAGAATTCACAGTTAAGGCTAAAATCCGGTTACCTGTCCTTAGTTTGTGTCCTCCATGAATGCTGTGGCATCCCGGGCAGCCTCTGGCAGGTAAGTCGAGGAAGCTGACGGCTGGGGAAGCTTTGCTCACGAAACCAGCAGGCTCTGATCCACCTCCAACGCCAGCGCCCCGTAGCACGGCCTCCAGCTCCCTGGCTCTGCTCTTTGTACCAGCACCAACTGAGCAACGCCGCGTCCACGTGCCAGAGGTGCCTGGAAGTGTCACTGTTAACCCCCCGCTGCTTTCAGCTCGGTGCGAATTTACACAACCCAAGCCACTCAAACAGATAATTTAGCTCAAAATCCGCTGCAAGCTCGATTCGAACCTAGGGCAGACGAGCTCCAGAAAAACACGTCCAGGCTTCCAGAAGAGCCTTCTGTGGCTGCTGCGGTTCCTCCAAGCACGCACTGCACGGCCGGGGACGGGAGGTGAACAGCCACAGAGGGGGGAGCCCTCACTTGTGTACTTCGTGTGGTCCTGCTCGTGCAGAGTCAGCAGGAGCCGTTTGTTGGCAACCCGTAGTGTGCTGCTGCAACGCGCTGCACGAGCACACGTCCCCAAAAGGTCCCGCCAGCCTCGTGCAGCGCTGCGTGCAGGTGGGCAGTGGAGGAAACCACCCTGAAGTGGAGTCACAACGCATCGCATTTGCTTTGCACTTGGGAGCAAGTTGGGCCTCCCTAGCTCACTTCGCTCCCTGCCAGGGTTTGATGTTTCTGTGGTGGCTGTGGATGCTCGAAAGAAATTCTTGTTGTGGCTTTAAAAAATCAGAGAGTTGATTTGGCTCAAAACAGCCTCCACAAAGCACGTTCCGGAGAGATTCCATCTCTCACACTTTTACCTGCTGTGAGATAAGAATTTGCCTGTAATTGAATGCTATTGCAACAGGAGATAAGGGGTTAGCATTCAGAACAGAAAAAAAAAAAATACAAGTGCTTTCTGGAAAGTTCGATTCTAGAAAAGCCGTGGAAAAGGGGAAAGGTTTTCGTCTACTTCCTGGGGGTAAAGTCAGTGGGGAGAGGGAGGGCTCCCCTACAGCCACCTGCGCGTCGAGGTGCGGCGGGGCAGAAGCGGTGCAGGTAGGTCCTGCCGTGCTGTCAGTGCCCGCTGGCTGCTGCTTAACCCCGGGAACCAGGAGAGGCAGCAAAGAAAAATAAGTGTTCTTGCCCTAAGGAAATGGCAGGTACCAAAATTAAGGCTACAAAGAAACAATATCCTAAAAACGTGGAAAAATAAATGCTTCCAGCTTAAAAAAAAAAAAAAAAAAAAAAAACTTGTACACCAATTATGCCTGCTTCACACTTACCTACAGTATGCGAACATTCACATCTGTCTGTGCATGATCCGGGATAGAAAGGTGCAGCAGTGTCTGTGTTTAATCTTACCCCAGAAGTTCCCATCTCACCAAGTCACCATCATTTTAGGCCTTCTTGAAAGAGAGGTGATTCGTAACTCCTGGAGAAATACCATTTTCTTTAGTTCCAGGAAAATAATTTGCTGCTGTTCACTCTGAATTTTTCCTTGGGAAAAAAAATAAAAATAAAAAAGTCATAAAAATAACAAGTATTAGGGTTTGCCATTACCTGTGGTCAGTTGTGGAAGCTCCTCTCTGTTTCTGAAGAAAAAAAAAAAAAAAAAAAAAAAAAAGTAAATACTTACTCCTGAAAAATAGAAGTAAAACTTTCTCTATTTTGTTTAATTGTGGCCAAAAGGAGAAGCTGTAGTCTTGTACATCCTTGCAGTTTCAGGCCAACAAGACTCAAAAACCCAACCCTGTGTAGTGAAATGACTTTGCTTGGGCACAAAGGTGTCACTGCAGTGTTCAAAAACAGGTACCCGAGTGGTCTGCCTGCTCCATTGCCTGTCGGATTTGTAATGGGATTTTCTTGGCTTGGGACTGCGGAAGGGAAGCACCTGGGGAGACGGAAAGAAGACCTGGGGACAGCGAGGCTCGACCCAAAGTCTTGTCCACATGAGAGAGAAGGAAGGTGGCCCAAAGGAGAAAATAAACACGAATCATTATATTAACTGATGAGAAAAAAAAAAAAAAGAGGTGGGTATTGCAAACCCCAAAACAGCTACAGGTGTTGCAGAATGCTTACAAGAGCTTTGTTGTGTTTCAGCCCGGAGTAAGGCAGACCTCCAGTCACTGCAAAACCAAACAAGCAGCTGCACAGGTGACAAGCGTAGATGTTTGGGGGGGATTCAAGCAGCAGACCTGGTGAGGAAAAAAAAAAAAAGACAAAAAAACAACATAATGAACCATAGTTAAAAATCCTTGGAAAGAAATCTTTGTCAGTAACTCGCTTACACCGTTACAGTTGATGCCACCCCAGAACAGGTGTTCGTGGTTTCAGTTGCTGACAGCACTCAGTCATCTCTAGCCTGCTCTTTCTTACTCAGGTATCCAGAAATTCATTACCACAAAGTTAATAAAATCAGGAAACCAGGCATTTGGGATTTCAGATAACATCACAATAACCTTCCTGTTCGTTTGCATTTTAAAACATAATGAAGGTTTGGGGCCGTTATGCACCAGGTGTTGGAGTCCTTGCATGCCTTGGAAGTTGAACTAAAAGCAGTACAAATTAAATTAAATTTAAAAAAAAAAAAGAGGCCCAATTAAAGATTTCTCATTAGATGCTCACACTTTGAGTGTGTGGCTATTGGCTCACCAAGTGAAGCCTTCAAGTCTTCAGAGCAGGATGCAGAACAGGGCTCTGTCCCCAGCAGTGGAAGGCAAACATGCTCACTGGTGAGGAAAAGTTAATCAGTTAATTAAAATAAAAAGGGGGGTGGAGGGGGGCAAAACTGTAGGGACTACCCCAGGCTGCTCTGCAAGTTTTAGAAAGGAATTTACTCCTAGGAACTCACCCGAAGAGCAGCAGGATAGCTTTTGGACACTACAGCATGTGCTGTGGTAGCGGGTCTGCTGGTGTTGCACTGTTTGATCAATTAGTCTGAGTTAATAAACGCAGAAACTTTTCCCTGAGCAACAGTGAAGAAGCCAACGGACGGGGAGGAGAGCCAGCCGGTGAGCCAAAGCACCCTGTTTGCTTCTCTTAGAATCACAGATGAAGTGTCAGGAAAAGACCAATGCTACCCAAACCTTTATAGCTCCTAACCTGGTTATGAAGGAATGGTTGCAATAGACCCTAAAGATTTAGAATGAAAAGTAGGTTTTAAAATGTACAAGCTTTAGGAGATTACAGTGCAAGCATGATGCTTGCAACCCTACAATCTGCAAGGCTCCTATTGGAAACAACATGGCAATAAACTGTACTCAAACTGCATGTTAGATCCTACTTTGGCACCCCCTTTGAGTTTCTGTGCGGATCCTGAATCCAGGAGTACCTTCAAATGCCTTTCAAACCTTTCCTTTCCGTGCTCAGGCCAGAGAATTGACAGGCTGTAGAAGGGTGAAAGTCTCCATAGCTTGGTGCAGGAGCCCTGGCAGCGATCCCGTCTGCAGCTGTAGGAGGAGGCAGGTGGCAGGAGTTCGTCTGAAACACGACACGCGTGGGCACAGAACCACGTCCAAGCTCCATGTGATTATTGTTAAAATACTTGGAAGAGTTGGGGGAGAATTCGCTGAAAGTGCAGCAATGCAGTGAATTCAATCTGCGCAGAGCCTTTCCATCGCAGGCAGAGCTCTTGCTGAGGAAACGTTAACGTCGGTTCAGACAAATACATATTTACACTTTACAGAGCAACAACAAAAATATCTGCATGGGTAAGGATTGATCTCCTCCCCTAACAGCAGAGATGATGTTACTTAGAGCCATGCACATAAGAAAGGCAGCAAAGCGCAGCAAACAACAAATTATGAATTATTCAATGCAAATGTCAAGTTTTAGTAGTGAATGTAGATGTAAATCTTTTTCTGAAAGGCTAAGCGTTGCCATTAAGCAAGTCCATATGACACTGCATCTGTTGGCTTTCTTTTATATTTATATCATTTTATTTTTTATGCATGTTGGGGGAAAGTATTGGGAATTCTGATGCTAGAATTTTAATAACATCATTTCCCCAACTTCTGTTGTCTGTTGATTTAATGCTTGATGAAGGGATGACTTTCCTGGCAGAGGTTAAATCAGTAACCACTTCTTTAACTACCCGAGCCATAACTCTTCAAAATTTGCCTTTGCGGAGAAGTTTCAGTGCTGAAATGAAGCCTCCACGCATTGAACTGAGAAGTCAGAGAAATTGAACTCGCTGCCAGTGTCGGAGAATCACCTCTTGACCTGGCACAGGTACGTGCCATTACACTGGATAGCTTTTGGAGTCACTCTAAAGATTTCTTCCATGCGTGCAGGGAAAATGAATCGTGGATATAAAGTTGTTAAATTCTCCCCTTGAATCTGGAATTACCAATGTCGTCAATTTTGATTTTGAACTGCACTGCCCTTGCCCACAACAGACGGTGGCACTTCAGCAGCATTTGTCCATTTTCTTCTGTATTTATTTCATTTCGGTCTTGTGCTGCTTGTCCCCCAGTAGCTGCGTTCAGACCAAGTCTGTTTAACTTCTTGCAAAATGGGGGAGCTGTGGCGTGCCCGGGCAGAGCGGGGAGGTCTCCGTTACCCTGAAAGCACTGAGCAGCCTGTGCCGGGGGACTCCTGTCTGCTCCATCGAATCAATCTGTCCACGTATTTATAGAGCTCTCATTATCCTGCGTGCCTCCAGGATAAGGAACGCAGAACAATCGCCCATTGTCAGTTTATGAAGCAACTTCTACATATTCCCTCCCCAAAGACTAAATACTTAATTAAGGAAATTAAAATTAATTATGGCATGTGTACGGCAAGATGCTATCACGCCCGTCCCCCCGCCGCAGCTCTCTTTGCTGCTCCCTGTTCCCAGCAGAGCAGCTCTCGGACGATCCCACCTGGCAGAGGGTGCACAAGCACATCGCATCCCTTCCCATCACATCCCATCCCATCATATTGCTGGGGCCTTGGCCTTGGAAAATCTTCTCTGTGTGCTGAAGGTCGGGCAGACAAATCTGTGAGCTGATGCGTGGTGTCTGACAGCAAATGCGCAGTGGTCTTCAGGAACAGAGGCCTGAGTGCTTTTACTTTGCAGTGATCATTTCGTGTGAGGCAAGACATAAACACCAAAGAGGCAAAGCTTCTAACAAGCCTGAAAGCATCTATGCGTGTATTCTGATGATTGCTTGTACTTTGTTAAGCAAGAAGTTTAAACCTAGCCAAAGGATGTGAATGATGTGCTTCTATTAATTAGTTTCAACATGAAGACGTTGCCATTCTCTTATTAGCTGTGTTACAAGGGTGTCTTAAATATCTGATGAGATAATGGATTAAACAGGATGAGTGAAGGAAGTGCATGGCAAAGTTAACTGAACCCGCAGCAATGCAAACACGTTTATTCACCACATTAAAGTGTAATGTGTTCGTTGATTTTGATCCTAAAGCTTCCAGAAGACAGACATCCTGGAGGTGGGAAGGACTTTTAGGAGAGTAAATGCTCCGTTCTGCGAGGCAGCCAGCAGCAGCAGAGCCGGCAGCTGTCCGGCCATTGCCCATCATCCCGCGGCCACCAGCTGCTTCCTCTGCCCGTGCTCAGCCTGTTTTCTGAAAGAATTGGTGACTGGTAATTAAAGGGGTGGCAACAGAGCCTCGTGGCTGAGCTGCTCACGCTTTTGGGATGTGTTTGGTGGGAGCAGTCACAGGGCAATGTAAATACCAGTGGCTGCTGCGGGCGTATAAACGGGAACCTCTGGCTCCTGCAGGTATGGAGCATCCGGCGTGCAGCAGTGACGTTCTCCTGGGGTGGTCATTAAAGGCTGGGATGGTAGGATAGATGGTGAATGGCATTTGTTTCTTTTAGCTCCCTAAAAAGCAGGCTCCCTAAAAAGATGCCTCCTGACCAGAAGTCAGCATTCTCTTCTGCTTGTTTCTGGATCCAGAGAATGAGTAAGAAGTCTTGAAGTTCAGATTTCTCAGAAAAAAAGCAAGCTAGAAAACAAGTTTTCTTTCAAAACCACTGATGTTACTGCTGCAAAAACGTATCAGAGCCCATTATTTTCAAGTAAACAAACAGCCTAAGATACTCTTCTCTGTCGTTCTCAGAAATAGCTGCTTTTAACTGGTTTCACATTATCTTTTTGTCTGAAATCTGAATAAACTCTAATTTAATCCCTGTAGACAACTGCATCTGTTCAATTTTTCAGTGACATTAGAGAAGTTTTTCTTTACATTTTCTCCTAGAACATCTCCTAAAGAAACATGGTATAATTACAGCCCTTCCTCCGAAGTAAACTGAGCTAAATTTATTCCTGCCCCCAAGCACCTCAGCCAAGACCCTTGCTGCCGTTACCTGCTTCTACTTCTGAGCCAGGACTTACTGGATTTGCACAGTCCATGAAAGCTGAACTGGCATTGTACAAAAGCTGCTTCATTTGGACAAGAATTTCTTCCTCCACTGTCACTGACCTGTTTTTCCTTCCTGCTGAGCACTTGTGTTGCTCACTCGTTCACTGGGCTGCCACGTGGTGCCCAGGTAAGCAGTCCCAGGCAGTATTTCAGCAGCAGTCTCAGCAGTGTGTGGTGGGATAGCACCAGTATGGATCTGTTTCTCCCCCAGACACCTCAAAGTCATTGGTGCCATACCTGGAGCTTGTGGTCACCTAACGTCGGGCAGTTGTCAGCGCTTTCCAATTTATGAGATTCAATTTCGTTAGCCCACCTTTTTTGTTAGGAACTGGTATAGTTCCTAGGATATGACACTAGATGTCAGACTGAAAAGCATTAATACAGAAACCCATTAGGACACAATATAAGGCTATAGGGAAGGCATGTGATGTAGGGACACAGAACTTGGGCAGTAGTGCACGTAATTAAGGTGATCACTCAACTGGTGATTGACTTTTGTATTCGGATTCCTGATACAGAGGCAGAAACCTGAAATCTTTGTTCAGGAACATGCTCCTGCAGTACTGTTACTATAGTTTGTGTAGTGGGAAATCCTAATCATCGTTAGGGAGTTTTTAAATTGTAAGGGAAAAGTAGGATGCCCGAAGACGGTACGACTGAAAAATCCACAGGATTTTTTGCCAGCAAAAGAAATAAAGTTACCATACACAGTGTTTCTTCATCTTCCTGTTTGTAAATGTTGCAGTTCTGATTATAGCATTAAAAATATTGCCTAAATCTTTCTTTTAATTTTCAGAGGGCTTCACATCTAGCAGCAGCTCACTGTACGTTACAGAATAGTCTGGAAAAATGACAGTCTGTCAAAGCTGCTTCTACGAGGACATGATTTAGCAGAAGTGTTCTATAACAGCATGGGTTATGTTTTCCTCCACCACAGTAATTGGCTTTATGTTTCAAAATATAAACCATTACAAATGATGCTTCTCTCATGTATCCAGAGGTACCTCATATTTATATCCCAGGACATTTATAATATTGAAGAAATATCTTGGCTTTCGGTTCTTCCATGACAGCTGTAGCTCTTTCAATCATTATTATTAAAGAATGTTTGGACAAGTTACTACCTATGTCTTTTTAGAAATCTTTTTTTTTTTTTTTTCCAATTTTGCCAAAAAAACAGCCTCCCTTGATCTCTGCACACATTGTAAAGACTCTGCTTATTGATCTCAGCAAATGTCATTTGTTGAGTGCGTATTTTTTCTCAGTTCAGCTACAAACTAGCCTAGGAGTTTCACAAAACAAGTCTTTGTTTTAAGGTAGTTAATTGTTGCTGTAGTTCTGATCTCTTCCTTGCTTTTATTTCAGACAAACATACGTTAACTCAGTTTGTTGCAATCGATGAGTGAGGGTATATATTGGGAAGTGGTGTGGGTTTGAAGTGGGATTTGCTTTGATATTTCTGTGCAAATCCATGTGATAGCTCACTGACTCATATAGCTGAAAATAGGTGGTGATATCAACCACAGAATTCTTTATAGTGTTTTTTTTTTCTTTTCCCTTTCTTGCTTAGCTAGCTGCTCCTCCAAAAAATCCAGGTCATTATTCAAATCTGCACTTAGATTAAAACTCCAGATAGCATCATTCTTACTCATTGATGAATCACACTGGAACAAATTTTGGTCCCACAGAATGAACTATATGTTGGCTTAGTCATGTCTGTTCAGCGAATCACATGTCATGCTTAAATTAAGCACTTGCTTAAGGTGATTAATTTTTAATATATTCTAGAAATTTGCATGTTAGAAGACTTGAGACGATTTATATATTTGAGAATTATATTGAAAACTTCTCAAAGCAAAACCAGAGGACTGGAAATTCCACCCAAGGTACAGGTGCAGTTGTTATCTCCAAAATACACCAGTTTAGTTTGTATGATTCAGGCAGGAATAATACTTTTAGCATGCAATTAACTGCTGAAAAACACAAGTTGCTGGTAACATGGCCTATTCTCTGCTGTTTCAAACTTAGCAAATTCAAGTCCTTGCCCTTTTTTTGCCATATCATGCTACACGTCACTACATCACCTGCCAGTGCACCGAGGCGCCGGCTGTCGAGCTGCAGCAGCAGTGAAGTCATCAGAGCCACCGGGGGAAGGTGAGAACAACGCTCAGACAAGTCCTCGCACATCCATCGAAGGCAAACTTCAGGAGCAAAACAGAGAGAGAGGTAATTTAGTGGAGTAAAATACAAGCAGATGTTGTTAGCAACATACATAAACGGACTGCTGGACGTTCCTGAAATTAGACGTGTTTTGTCAAGTCTATTTCTATATTACGTTTAAAATTTGTTGTTTTGGAAGTGTTTGGTAACAAAAATCTGCACTGGGTGTGGTGATGCCAGCTTGGCTGCCTGCCACCAACCGCACCTAAAGGGAGAGGAGCACTCTCAGTATCCCCACATCCTGTGCTTTGTTGCTGCTGACAGCAAATTGACCTTTCTTGAAGATTATTTTTTTTAACGTTGCTTGCTCCTGCCCCTGTGAAAATATCTGAATCTTTTAAACTGTCACCAAATGACTCTTTTTATTGACAGGGCCAGTCTGTCCAGGACAACAGGAATTTATCTGAAATTACCATTTCAGAAATAAATACATCAACTAGATAATGCAAACAAAGACATTTCTAAAAATATCTATCTCGGAAGAGAGCACTTGTGAAATTTTACTGCAAGGAAGTACAGGAACTGAGGTTGTGGCATTCAGATTGTAAATCAGACAGCAGGCAGAAACAGGGCTTGGTTGCATCCATCCATGGCTATGGCTCCTCCGTGCACAGTGCACAAATGGCAGAGTGGAAATTCATTCTACAAGTTCATTTTCTAATGGATTAAGGGTATGTTTAAAAGAGTTTCACAGAAACAAATATTGGGAGGGCACGAAGTCAGGAAATGCCAGCTGTTTTGTACAACCGTGGATCTGGTGTTTTCACTGGGTACTAAGCAATTACAAAGAATGGATTCTGTGATGCCCAGATGATGTTTTGTGCAGTGCTTTAAAATCCAAGGGGCCCACAGTGCCTCAAAACACAGCATGATCCACTGGAAACAGTATCATCAGATCTGATGCTGTGGTAGACAACAGCTCCACTCTCCTTCTGAGCTGGAGAAGTACAAAAGCAGTGTCAGAGTGCTGGTTAAGCATGATAGAGCCTTTGCCTGCAGTGGAATGAACACCTGAGGAGCTGTTCATTGAAAATTAGTAATCCCAGCAATGCACAAAGAGCTCGGCTTTATTTCTGTGGTGTCTCGTTGTATGTTGAGTCTGTTCCCTTTCAAATTGGCAATCAGAGAAGCACAGAACATTTCACTAAACAGGTGCCGTCAGGAAAAGAAAGCTGTGTACAATAGAAACATCACAGCTTAGCATGTTTTTAGAACATGCTCCAGGTGCCGTGAGGGCACTGCTTTGTTAATAACCTTTTGAGTCAGGATGCTGGAGTAAAACTCATGAATCTGGAACTCAGCAGCACACACCCAAAAATAAATAAATAAATAAAATCAAGGCTAAACAAGTCAACTAATATAAATATGGCTGCAGGACAATGTAAGCCCCCTGCTCTCCAGGGAAAATTGTGTTCGTAGAACCCCCTGGTGGCTAGAGCCTAGAGAGCGGAGTGTGTAACGCTGCTTGCTTAGCCGTGTTCTCACCACATGTTAACCACAGATATAATTGAGGCAGAGTGAGACAGAAAACAAAAGGGAAAAGCTTAAAACAACGATAAGAACTCCCTTCATGGCTGTTTCTTCGAGGAGAAGGTGGTTTGCTTTCTTTTTGTTTCGGCAGTACTGCACTTCTCACAGTAAGCCTCTGCAAGTAGTGTGTAACCAAACGTAAGGCTGATGGCCTGGTTTGGGGCAAACTCAACTCGTTTCTACTACTTTTTGCAACAGGTAAATAGACCAGCATTCATGGACAGTGGAGGCCTTCCTGATCATTCCTACACGGTTTGTTTGTTTTAACATCACTTGCTTGTCTGGGTTCTTATGTGTATTTTCCATTCAAATCTTGTTCTTATGCATAGCTTTCCTAAAACGATTCTGTTAAAATCTAATCAGGCCTAGGGGAGCATTTTGTTAAAAACAGATCGTAAAATTCTGTTCAAGCTTAGATAAGTTCCTTATTATCAGCTCTTTGGAAAACTAAGATTCTGTGCATAAGAAATAACAGAAAGTTTGATACCAAATCTGCGTGAAAAAGATTTTTACTGTAATTCTCACTTTTACCAAGTGAAAAAAAAAAAAAAGGAAACTCAGGGTCTACCTTATTAGCTGATTAGTTAATGGTTGATTTCATGTTAATAAACTTCTGCTTTTACAGCCTCTGAAAAATAAGTAAATACAGTCTTTTGCTGATTTGGCATTAATTGTAGCCCTGCTAACTGGAAGAACAAAAAAGTAGCAAAATCATCGCAGAGCCAGGCTGTACAAGCTGTTTTACACCCAGGAGCCTCAGTTCTCAATCCCTGGAGATCAGCATGGCCAAGAATTCAACCTGAGCCACTTTTCAAAAGTTTTTTTTTATTGCTCTAGGAAGATCGTAATTGTGAGGTGGCTGGGTTTGGTGTTGCAGGCAGTAGGGGCTGGAGGAACAGGGGAAGCTTCAGCCTTTGGTGTAATGCTAACACGTATTGTGTCTTCAAGACAAGAAGTGTATCACCATTTCTTCAGGTTTCATTTTTAGGATCTTTTGATAGACACATCCCCTCTGTTCCCACGTGTCAGTGTAAAATACAGGTAAGCTCTGAGAGCCTGGGTAGCTAATTTTTCCTGAACACTGAAACATGGTCCCATGCAGTATTGGCAAGGAGCACTAAAAACCATGTTTTAACCATGCTCAAAACTTCATGCAAAGGGTTTTTAAGTATCTCCAGTGACAAACATTTCCCAGCTTCTCTGGGACACTTCATCAGCTTCATCTGAAATTCCTTCCATAATGAACCTCTAATAGTGATTTTGAACCAAAAATGGAATTTTCTATGCCCTGTTTTTGTGAAAGAGAAGCCATAGAGCTGGCATGGCTACCAGTGGGTCCACATAGAGGCTCAGCAGCTGTTCCTGGCAGGGCACCAGGCAGCTCAGTGTAGCAGAAGGATTATGCCTTAAACACACTGCAGCTACCTGCTTTCCTGAAACCTGGGCACCAGCTGCATTTCATCCTGTCCCACTGCACCAGTATCGCTGGCAACATCTCCCTCACCTGGAGCATACTTGTGACTTAGCTGACCTTATTTCTATATTGAGCTTTGTGACTAACAGAAAAAGGGGAATTACACTGTGAAGTTGGTGTCTAAGCCTTGCAGATGATTCGTTAACACTGATAGGCTGGCTGGGATATTCGTGGAGACACATTGCTCCTGGTTACACGTTAAAGTATTTTTCCTAGGACATAACTTATGGCCCGAAGAGTTGAGCCATTTGTCACATTCGTCCATTCAATATTCTTTCTTATAAGGTTCATAACTACAAAGTTTCCTGCCACAGCCAATTTTGCTAGAAGTGAGACACCAGAAAACCCATTTTAGATCAATGAGAAGGGGCTTGCAGAGCTCCTGTAAAAGTGCTCCAGTGCAGGACAACTTTCCTGGCACATCCCAGAACTGTTGGTTCTTGAGGTCACAGGCACAATGCAGCTCAGATCAAATATGATGACAGATACAGTAATTTCAACAATGACCCCCCATTCTGAAAATAAATATTCATACTCCTTCTCCTTGGTGATCCTCAGTGTCAAACTGTTGTTTCTGTATTATTCTTCCACTGACACAGGGCTGCGTCGCTACTTCTGCGAGTAGCAATTTAGAACAACCATTTTCTTTCATTTTCCAGCTTATTTTTTCTTGATTTTGCCACTAAAGTGGTATTATATTTTGCCTCAGAGTGGCAAAACCCTATAGGAAAACCTTGCTAATGTCCTCATAACTTTAGAAGGCTACACATTCAATAAGCCCAGACCTTTAGACAAAGAAATTGCTATTGGACTAAATCTGTGCATTTATTTTTCTTCTTTGACAGCAATATACTTTTTCCTGCTACAGCCACTACATAAAAGGTTTATTGGCTTAGGATTGAGTATAACAAGAAATTGATTAGAAAGTGTTGTTGGTTTTTGTTTTGTTTGTTTGTTTGCTTTTTAATGGGCGGCTATAGGTATACAATAGTTTGTGTGCACTTATTATTTAAAGTTTGAGTACTCCCCGTTGTTAACGACTCTAACTTGATAGCATCTCAGAAGAGTGGATACACTAACTAGAAAGAAATCTTTCTTTACATCTCTTATTGCAGTTATTGTAATTGAAAACTGTTCAGTAGTTAATGCAAGAGGAGAAGGTATCTCTAGCTTCATTATATTTTGCTTTTAAAGCAAACTTAGGCCTGTTGTTCTTTTTGATCAGCGAAAGTATAGTCCATGTTGCACTGTAATTTCACTAAAATGAAGAAGCTTGGTAGTTTGAAAGTGTATTTTGAATAATCTGTACAGATTTGGATTAAAACTCCTTGCAATTCCTATGGTTTATGGATCATTTTCCTCAAATGGATTAACCTGTGACTTCAAGAAAAGCTCACAAAATTATCTGCATTTATAATTAAGAAACAACTATCCAACGAAATTCATGGGCAAACAACCACTGAATACTTGGGAAAAAAATGAAATGGATCAATTTGGGCTATTTAAAAATTAAACTATTGCACAGGCATTTTTTTTCAACTGGAGATTTATACTAAAACTCCAGTATCTTTTTTTTTTTTTTTAATTTTATATAATTACAGTAATTTCCATTTCTGCAATTCACCTTTGTTTCTACGCATGATTAACCAGTGACACTATTCATGTACGTACTGAAACAATAACAGAACCAGTCACTGTTTCATCTTACAAGATTTTTGCTACACCTGGATTAGCCAGAAACCCTTGGTGTCCTAATTTTTGATTTCATGGGCATTATTCAGATGTCAGGCTTAGAAATTCCCATCATGCCTGCAAGATCCCTTGATTTTCCCATAATCAAGCGTGTGGCGTATTGCTCAAGTGTTACTAAAGCCTTCAAAGTTTCAGCAGCACAAAGCAAATCTTGCCAGAAGTTTGTCTTGCATCACGTCACCATGCTTCACTGTCGACTAACAGACAGAAAGTGAAACGGTTGCAACTGTTTTCCTGGTACTGTTGAATAATGCCTGTCTCTTCAGAGGTTGTTCCACATGACTTACCTCTTCTGTTCTTTTCTTGTTTTCAGCTATTTTCAGCTGCTCTCAGTCCTCTATATACTGACTCTCCTGGGCGGTTGGTTGCCATGTGTGCATCACTGCCATTTCCCTTAAAACAGAAGAATTGTATTATGGAAACAAATACCACTAGCTCCCACCAAACAATTTTCTGCGTACACTGAAAAGAGGTAATAAGAATGATTTACTTAATAGACTAAGCAGAATAACCTGCAGATGGTGATAATCACCCCTGAAAATCTACACCAATGAGCTGTGCAGGACACAAGCTAGTTGTGTGCCCTCTTCCCTGTAGAAGCAGCGCTTTGGTGGAAGCGGCATCCTCACCCAGCTGAAATCAGGCAGCACTGACATGTCAGAAGTTGCCGCCTGTCAGCCTGTGGTTATCCAACAGGAATAAAGGTACAGCTGCAGTTACATCCCTGCCATAGGTCCATGCTTGCTGTGGCCACTGCATTACTGCTGCTCAGGCTCACCAGAGTGAATACAGGCACTGAGCTGTGTCCTGCTCGTGAGCTACCTTAGGAGACCTGGGTAGTCCTGACCCTCCTCAATGGGGTGAGACAGTCCTACTGCACCTCTCCAGAGAGCCAAATTGATATTTAAAGTATTCATGACAAAATGATTTTCCTCTTTACCTTAGTGAAGCTCAGATTAGTTTGGTGGACAGGTATGGTTTTGTCTGCGCACCAGGCACAAGGAGGCTCTACACATCCAGCTTCATGTTCTGTCTTAGAGGAACACGTAATTAGACTCAGCTGTATGAAAATACCTCTAAAGCTTAATTCAACATGAAACTAAAGCTCTCAGAGGTGTGACTGGCATTACTCATACAGTGAGAGTGCTTCTGTAATATGCACCGAGCTTCCCCATTCTTGATTACTCAGCTTTGTCCCAGCAGAGTTTGTGGATACTCCAGGCTGGCCTTTCCTCAGCTTTTGACAAACAAAACACGGTGTGCACTGCTCTCCCAACGAGAAACAACAAGAGGAAAGCAGCTGCATGTGCTAACAGGCAACCTTCTCCCGTCTTTTCAGGGAACAATGCTGAATCCTTAGTCACTTAAACACAAATAAATTGCTCAGTTGAGTGTGGCTCGAGGTGTTGTTCCTGAGGAAGCGATAGCAGGTATAGATGTGTGACTTCTCTGGAAGTGGCTGCGTGTTTATCTAGATGTTATTGCACAGGTAGCAAGGTATTTCCAAAGCGGTCACAAACAGCGATCAGCAGGGACTTGGAGGAGGAAATCAGATTTGCGATGACTTAGGTCTGCATAATAAAAGTGTCTTTTTTTATGTTTAAAAATCTTTTTTGCAAGGAACTACAGAAATTTGGAGCTTGAACACTTTTAAATCTGTTTGTTCACTGCATATATTACAACAGAAGACTAAAAACTTTCTGTCATTATCGTGAATTTATGCGCAGAGTATACTACAAACAGAGCTGCCACTGCACTATTCATTGTCAATGTAACACTTTCATTTTCCTTTTCACTTTTCTTGGAATCAAGCTAATATTTTTGTCTCTTGGTGCATAGCAATGCCGCTGAGAGACGCTTGTTTTTCTCTGCTTGCTTTCAGTCCCATTTTCCAGAAAAGTGGGGGAGGTACAGAACACACAATGACACTACTCTGATACAAGTGATATTAAACTTCCCTCTGATGAGCGCTACAGACAGATACAACTGCCAGCTTGCCTCCAAGGGAAACACCTCCACACTACAATTGACAGCAGAGATTTGGGACAGGGAAATTGCTGCGGAGCGGGAGACCGGGGTTATTTCTGCACGGTGCCTATCATAGACGAAAGCAGAGGAAGAGGAAATTGTTCGCACAAAGTGGCCTTTTGAAAGCACTGGTTAAAGGGTGTTGTGCCATCCTTTTATTGCCCAAGCCTGGCTCAGCCTTCCAACACGCCTCTCCCAGAGCGGGCTGGACCAAAGCAGATCAGCCTCACAACTGAGCAGGCAGGAAAAATGCTGCCATGTCTATCAGCATGAAAAATTACGTTATCTGGGCCACTGTTCCACAAGACAGCAATTGTTGAGACGGTTTGGGGGAAGCATGTGGCTTTTGGAGTATTTATGCTTCATTTATTTCCTGGTTTCTTACTTTTACAGATGTTGGCAAATCTATTTTTAGAAAGCAGACCCACTTCTGCCCTAATGCTAAAATTCAGCAGAATGATGAAGCTTCTAAGAGGAAACGGTGCACCCTGTACCGCTGGGGCAGAGATTTTCACAGGTTCCCCTTTAGGAAAGTTCCTTCAACTCTGAGTTCTGAAGTCAGAATAAAAATCTTAAGTTTTTAATGTTCTATTATTATTATTATTATTATTATTATTATTATTATTATTATTATTATTATTATTTTGGCAAGCCTAACAAAATCATTGATGTACCTTGGAAGTGGCAGAATGGGTATGATTTTTTAAAAAAATTTGACACAAGTTGGGGAACTCCTAGCTCCGCAAAACACATTAGTTTAAATAAATAAATAAATAAAATTCTTGTATTTGCCTACAAGTTGTGAGACACTGGGATAAATCTGTATATACCTGTGAGCTTGGTTTTCAAGGTTTTTTTCTGCTAGGTTTTTCTAGCTGACGGTTGAGTAATTGTCTCTCTTTTTAAGGCCTACTGTTATTCTCAAAAACTTAGAGGTGTAAATGCAGTGCTTATTACACACCAATTATAACAGCAATTTCCTAGTTCTTGTCATAACCCTTGGCTTCCTCTTTCATAGTCGCTGCGTTGTAAAGCTGCTTTCTCCGGGTGGTAAAACAAGTGGAAGTGCAGTATTTACCTGATCCACACAGCACGTGCCTCGTCGGCACGGCAAGCTGCGCTGCCCTGCAGTGCCCACGAAGAGAAGAGCCGCGCCGCTCCGTCCAGCATCTGGTTCTGCTTAACACAGGGGGGCTTCCTCAGCCTTGGTGTGCTGAGGGGGAAGGGGAGAGACCGGGAAAGAGCAGATGTTTGTCTTAAGGGAAGTAATAAAAATCTGTGCTGAGGTTTTCTCATGTACAGGAGGGGTTTGGTACTCGTGCTGTTTGGCATCGTCTCCTCCCGTTCGCTTTCACGTAGAGCACTTGGTGACACAGACGAAGCTGTCACTGCCAGGCTGCCACGCTACCTGAGAGTGACTGCAGCAGCTGATTTCAGTAATCACACTTCACACTTTCACTGCAATATCTCCACGATTACGCCCTGTGATGACGATGACGCTGCGCTGCAATCTCCTGCTCAGTCCTGTGCGTCAAACATTAAAAGAAGCTCGGATTCCCTCATTGTTGATCATTTTGCAATGTCAAACAATGTCAAATAGGTTGAAAATCTTTTGACAGTCTTTTTAGTGCTTACTATTTTCAGTGGGTTTATTTTAATAGCTGGTGATTTCTGTAATACGAATACATGTAGCATATTTCAGCTATGAATTTCCTTATTGTGTGCTCTTTGGTGATAAGAGTATAACAGTCAAGCTGTTTCTGAACACCATTTTTAAAAAAATTGCACCAGTTTTGCCTCATATTCTATCCCTGCCTGTTTTAAAAACCAGTCTTAGATCGCTGTGTTTCTGAGCTGTGCTGTTAAAGGTGGCTAATGGCTTTACTGGCCGCTCTGCACACAGTCAGTGTAAATACTAGCACGGTGTGACAGAGATGAAGATAAACATGTAAGCATGAAGAACAAACTTCAGCCTACGAGGTAAAACTTAATGTCTTTACGAGCACCGAGGAAAGACCTTTCTTAAGTGAAAGCTTTCATAACCTTAGAGATTGATATCTGTTGGGCAAACTAGTTCTTTTATGTAGTCTGTGTCAGATATGAAAGCAGCGTGTTATAAAAGTGTGCAGGTTTATGGAGGGTAATTCCAAGACAAATCCATCTGGTTGCATGATTGTATCGTTGTTAACTTACTTGTCAAGTTGTGCCATAAAAAAGCACAATCACAGTCAAGAGTAGATTCACCTGTTGACTAAGAATCCAAGACAGAATTACAAGAGGAGACAACTGCACCAGGTTCCTTCAAAGAATTGGTGGCCTCTCCAAATACCTTTGTGAATCCTCAGAGCATATTTTCCTTTTAAATGTATTTCTTGACATAGATATTTTTGGTATGGGACTCCTAAATCAGAAGCTTCCTGCTGCTTCGAGAATCTTTCATCGTTTTACCTTCCTGCTATAATTTTGGGAACAGGCTATTTTCATAGCTGCCTTTTTATTTAGTTTTATGCAGTGCCCATTGCTGTTAGCCTCAAGATTTTAACTTAATTTTCAACCTTTTAATTTTCATTCAGTGTTGTAAATCTCCCAAGAAGATATTTCATACTAGATCTCAGGTTTTGGCTGATCGGTTTTGGTGACCTTAGAGAGGAAAATGTGCAGGGAGACAGTCCCTTAAACCCTTTGAATAATTTGAAATAGAAATGGTTTGGAACAGCTGATACATTTAACTCTGAACATTAGCCACTAAGAATGCTTAGTAGCTACTTTGATCAAGCTCTTTTTCCTGACAAAAACCCCTTTGAAATGAATAGGACAGAGGTTCCTTTCACTTCAATAGGAGTTCTCAGACACAGGGAGAAAGAAGGACTTCATAACCTTTAAAAAGACTCCCCTAGTCCATTCATATATCTCCTGGAAAGCTCAGCACTTTTCCTTGTGCTGAAGTTACTAAGCCAGCCTCCTGGCTACTTCACGGTTCCCTTCTAGTGAAGCTTTGCTTAAACATGGGATCAAAACACCCCATAATTAGGCTGCTGCTGCTGCTACCAAGGCAGGAATCCTGAGCGTGCAGCAGATAAATCAGTGAGTTCTGAAATCTTTGTTAACACAGAAGCATCGACTCTTCAGCATCACTTTCATAATCACGTCTTCAAATCCTCGTGCACTGTGTATCTGGAATGTTGCAGAAGACAACAATTCCTCTGTACACTTTGTATCTTGAGGGTTATTTCTGTGTATTTACAGCCTAATCTACAGCACTTTAGCTAGATTTCAACACTTCAGGCTGACCTATACCATGCCTTTTCATAGGCCACTAACCACTGCTGAAATCCATGTTCCTATATTGCCCATGCTTTTTTTTATATACTTCTTGTACTTACAGGGAAACAACACACAAAATAAATCACCATGACATGCCCACGATGTCATATTGCAATAATGTACACTGAGAATTCTTGATGTGATCGTTCATAAATAATGTTTCTGCTCGGTGTAAGATTAATGATGTGGGATGTGTATTACTAGCAAAGAAAGGAAACAGCAAAACTTTGCAAAAAGATGACCAGAAAAAACAAAACAATCTTTAGGCAGCGACCCTGTGAACAAGCATTCCTTGTGCTAGGTGTCACTACGAAGAAACAAACGAAAGCAAGAGCACGCCGTGTAAAAGCTGATAAAGCCTGTACCTAAGTTACAATATGTGCTCTTCCTTCTATCCATCTCCTACCTGTATCCTGGACGTTCTGTGCCATTATAAACTATTGTCTGTTGCAATGTTAGCAGTGTTCTTGTAAGCAAATGCTATCTTCTATCATAGAGACCAAAAGTCTGGGAAATCTGAAATACAAGCAGTTAGAAAAAACATTATGGTACTTGCTCTGAGCCGGACCATTAATTCTTTTTCATCCTAACAGATTTACATTGATATATGTGTTCATGTGAAATGTAGGTATTTATATTCCATCCAGGACGCAAGCGCGTATATTCAATCGCCAGAATTCAACTACTGAACAAATCATTTTGTTTGAAATGTTGTTTTCTTTATTTGTGCATCAAAAGCAAGTTATCTAGAGGTCAAGTGCAGCTTACAACAGCTGGAATTCTTCAGAAAAGCTGTAATAATTTACAGGATGTATGAACTGAGTATGTACCGAAAAGATGTATGGTTCTGGCTTAAAGCTAAGCTACATAAAGGATTAATATAAGTTGAAACTTTAGCTCTACTCATGTTCAGCTGTGTGCAATGGCTTTTTGGAGTACATAAAAAAAACCCTCAGCACACTACAGGGCATAATTCTGAAAAAGTTGCATTGCTTGTGGAAATAAAATAATGGGATGAGTTTAGGACTAAGAGCCGCCTTGAGGGTAAATGTGCTGCATTTCTGTTCTTTTTTTTGGTTTAAGCAGTGGAAAAGAATGAAACACGCACACAAAGGAAAAAGGTTGTTCATGTCTGTTGTTCAGTTGTGCTAACTGAAAAATAAAAATAAAAAAAAATCTTATGGCAGTGTAAAATGCCTCCTTCTTGACAGGAGGGAAACAGAAAGAGGAAAGCCCTTCTTATCTGTTAGCTTCTGGAGGAACTACTTCAGGAGGAACTGTCTGTTCCATGCAGCTAACCTAACATTTTAAAATACTTTATCTGTACAGCAGTGCTGTAAGAGAATTTATACAATGGTATTTATACAGAAAAACCATGAACTGAAACTGCATTTTATTTGCTTAGTGTGGAATTCATGCCTCTTATATGCTGTTTGTCAACTTCTGTGGGGGAAGCTCACAGCTGGGCACAATTTTAAATGCCTGAGCTGACTTGTGAAGAAGGGTCTTGGCAGGTGAGGTTGAATTCAGTTTAGCACTTTCTCTAGGCACCCAGTTTAGCAGCTGATAATTAAGACAATTGCAGGCAGTTGCCTGGTGGGGGAACAGTCAGGGAATTCTCATCCTTTCACTAGATCACTCTTCAAACTGCTAACCTAGCTCCTGGGCTTCCCAGAGCTGCAGCGCTCCCTTTGCCACCACCTTTGCCTAGATGAGACAGTTAACATGACTATCCTTATTTCAACTTTGAGTTTCTCAGACACAGCTTTTTGGGACCCGATTGTTCTAGAGGGCTGAGAGGATGCTCTACATTCACTGTTTCCAGCTCAGGAGGAGCCCACGGATTAATTTCATCTACAATCTCCAGATTGGCACTGCAGAGTAAGCCTCAGAATCTAAAGCTCTTGCAGAAGTGCACTGCAATTACTCTTTGGAAAATAGCAAAAATTTGCTGCTACTGATCACTGGTGAACCAGTTTGGGGAAGACAGCTTTGGGCATCAGAAGTTTGGATGCTTCTAAAACTGTGCTGAGCTATAAATGTTAATCTACAAACTATACAACTTTTAAGTATCTATGCAATGAGAAACATTGCTTAAAGCATCTCTTACATGGTTTGGGCAACTACGAGCAAGACCGGTACTTAGCTCTCTGAATTGGTTTATGGCATGCTTCTGCATAAAAGGGTGTTGGTTCTAATCCAAGTCAAGAATTGTCAATCTTTAAGAACAATAAATATTTAAGGGAGTTATAAGTAAGTGTTTTTCAGTCTAGCAGTGTCTCACAGCTTTGTTGTGTGTTCCTTTTCTCATAATTTTAAAGCTTCATTTATTCATATTTTCACTATATAACTGAACATTAACCTGATGCTTTCATAGGAGTAGCTGACATAATTTCCAGATCTCTTTCCCACACTAATTTGGGTACATGGGACACGAACATAAACTTATTGTTGCTTCTTTTTTCCTCTTGTGCATTACTGCACTTGTTTCATCTCCCTCCGATGTAATTCATTATTCGTTTTGTAAATTGTGTTCATCACAAGCAGTAGTGGCATTTACTGTATAAAACTATACAAATAACAAACTTGTAAGGTAACTAAAAAATGAACTGCAACACAGAGCTCTAAAGTGGAGATGAGAAAAAGCAGCTGACCTGAGCTTAAGATGCCAAGATAATCTGGAAGTGATGAGGTACGTGAAGCATGAAGGGCTTTGCAGACTAAAGTCAATACATTGGGTAGACGTGGGAAGCTCTGGGATGCTAGAAGACTGTGGCTTTGTCCACACGGGGAGCTCTTCTTTCCAAGTTGAGGACACTCTTCTGAAAGTTGGATGCTGTGCTCGTTTAGCTTAGTTCGCTTTGAATGTGGGCCAAACCAAACAGGAGAGCAAGGCACTTTTACAGCAGAGAAGCATCAGTGAACACAAAACATGGAGCTGTCCCTGAGTAACTCCAGACCTAGAGAAAAGCCTTTAATACAAAAGAAACTCCTTACTGGGCACAAAGCGGAATTTCTGCCCCTCTTCAAGATCAGGTCCATGTAGAGTAATACAGGAAAACATTCTTGTAGAGAAAAAAATAGAACGGGACAAGCGTGAGTTTGTTTCTGAAGTGTCAGTTTGTAATATTAGTTGGAGTCCATGGTGTTTATACAGCATGTGTCCGTAATTCAGAGTGCTTTAACAGTAAGTGATGCTGCCTTACACTGCTGGTCATGAGGGAGCCCTGAGCCGCTGCCTCGCTGAGGCACCCCTCGGCCGCCAGCCTGTCACCCTGACAGGATCCCTCCGGCAGCCGCCTCTACCGCTGGAACACGATTTAACCCACAAATAAGGAGCGAGCGGGAATAATTTCAGCTGAAAATACAACACGGGCACGGCCAGGCAAGCTCCGACAGGTGCCTCAGGGCTGGTGCGGAGGAGCCGCGCGCAGCCTGAGGCGTCCGATCGCTGCTCTTTAAGCTTAACAAATAAATAAATAAATAAATAAATAAATAAATAAATAAATGATAACGTTTAGAGGTAAAAATCCTAGATTAGCGAAGCTGGGGTGCGAACGGGGCGCCCCCTTCCCTGAGGAGAGGCGCGGCGGGAACGGGGCTGCCTCTAGTGCTGAGGGGCCCCGCGCATCCTGAGGCGGCCGATCGCTTCTCTTTAAGCTTAACAAATAAATAAATAAATAAATAAATAAATATGATAACGTTTAGAGGTAAAAATAAATAAATAAATAAATAAATAAAATCCTAGATTAGCGAAGCTGGGGTGCGAACGGGGCGCCCCCTTCCCTGAGGAGAAGCGCGGCGGGAGCGGGGCTGCCTCATGAGGCGAGGACGTGAGGCGGGGAGCCGTTAGCCCTGAGATGCGGGCGGGGAACGAGGCAACCCCTGATCCTGATCCCGATCCCGATCCCGATCCCGATCCCGGTCCGGGTCCCGGCTCCCCTCGGATCCCCTCAAATCCCCTCAAGTCCCCCCGGGCTCCCCTCCTGTCCCGTCCCGTCCCGTCCCCTCAGCACCGCCTCCCGCCGCCCCCGGCTGCGCGCGCACCGCGCCGGCCGCCATCTCCCTCCTCCCTCCTCCTCTCTCCCTCCCCCCCCCCCCCGGCTCTCGCGGTGGCTGCCGGGATCGCTGGCGGCTTTGGTTAATGTCCGCCATGTTTGCCATGGCGCAGGGAGCGGAGCGAGCGAGCCCGGCGCGGATCTAGGGCTGCGGGGCGTGCGCTGTGAGCTACGGGCGGCCCCGCGGAGAGCTGTTCCGGGGCGGCGGGACCCTCCATGGTGGTGCGGGCCGGGTGCGGGAGCGGCTGGGAGGCGGCGGCGAGGCCGCGTTGAGGGCCCCCCCCCCCCCTCCTCCTCCCCTCCCCGCCCGCCCGGCCCCGGGGTGTTATTGTGAGGGGGAGACAATGAGCAAACTCTCCTTCCGAGCCCGGGCGCTAGACGCCGCCAAACCGCTGCCCATCTACCGCGGCAAGGACATGCCCGACCTCAACGACTGCGTCTCCATCAACCGGGCTGTGCCGCAGATGCCCACGGGGATGGAGAAGGAGGAGGAATCGGTAAGGGAGCCGCGCAGGGGGGGCACCATTGTTTATCAGCCACCCCCCCCCTCCCCTCACGGGAAATAGGCCATCGGCATTCACCAAGCGCACTACGCACGCTCCCCGCCGCGGCGCTGCACGGGTCCTACGGGGCGCTGCGCAAAGAGCGCAGCGTAAGCCGCTGTCCGGCGCCGTAAGCGGGCCCTGCTCCGCCATCTTCTTTGCGTCCCGACTCGCGAGTGTTTTGATGAGCGGGGGGGAGGCCGCTACGCTAGCGTAGGGAGGAGGAAGGCGCAAGACGCGGCTCTGAATGAGCGGGCGGGCGCACTTGGCGTAGCGTGCCGCCACCGCCGGCTCGCCTCAGGGCCGGGCTGAGGCGAGCCCAAGCGGGCTGGGGCTGCCCGCGCGGCCCCTGTCACAGCACCGGCAGCCGGTGTGAGGAGAAAAACAGCGAGAATAGAGCTTGTTTGAGCGGCACGGCCGAGAACGGGCCCGTCCCGCCGAGGCAAGGCGGTGACAGGCGGCGGGAGGCCCGGCTCTGGTGCTGTGGGGCCCCGCTGGGCAGCCCCCGGCCCTCAGAGCCCCCGGCCCGGAGCGAGTGTGCCCGCAAGGATTTCTTCAATGAAGCCGTGTCTCCGCCTCAGGCAGGGCTCTGCGCCTGTGGATTGGCTTTGCCGAGGTTGCAGCTGTCAAAGGGAGGCTTCGTGCCTCCCCGATTGGTTTTCTCAATCGCCTGCTGATGCTGGAAGGGATCCCCTGGCGGAGCATCCTGCCCGTGTTCCTGCTGTGCACCCGGTGCTGTCACAGCGTGAAACGAGCCCACGGTGCCTCCACGAGTGGCAGCTTCTGCCGGGCTCCGGGAGCGTGTCTAAAAGGAACAACACCGTGGTGATAACGAAGCAGTCTTGGAGGGTCCCTTGCTTTTCTGTCTTTAAAGTATCTCCCGCAGCCCCGTGTCTGCATTTAGTGCTTATAAAACAAGGCTTTTTTTAATAAATCATTCTGTTATTTTGATAGCTCACATCTTAAATAAAACCATCTCCATTAACAAGTTAAGTGCAAGCAAGCTACTCTGTGGGCTGCCGGAATGATTGTGAAGTTAAGATTTATAGTGCAGTAAAACTGCTTTAGTGTTGTACTGAAATGTCTCTTTTCTGTAATAATGAGCTTTTTTTTTTTTTTTTACCATAGTTAGATGTAGCTGTATTTGATACATTATGCAATAGTCTCAGAATGCGATGGTCAGTGAAGCAATATATAAGTACGGTGCTAGATACATTAGCCAAACGAGATTATAAGTTGTGCTATTAACAGAGAGTGACAGTGTAGTGACAGCTTCAGTCTCGGGGTAGGTTTCTATCCGGTGTCACACAGATAGGTAGAGATCCTTGTTGTGTTTTTTTTGTTTTTTTTTTTTTAAGGTAGATTTTTGTGGTAATAGTTCAGAAAGGCCATTGTAGATGGCAGGAGGTAAATGTTGGCGAAATTCTCTTTAGCAATATTTGCTACGAAAAAAAGCTGTCTGCGATTCGCTTGATGTGTCCTGAAAGGGACTTTGAGGAGAGGGAGATGTTCACGCATCCGTTTGTGTCATCTCAGTGCCGTAGCTGTCTGAAGGTGTTCTTGCGCCGACTTCTGCTGGGGATGTTTGTTGTGGAAGGTGTTTGAAGCCGTTAGGGCAGCTGCTGACTTACATTTGCTGCAGAAAGATGCGAAGCTCCCAGCGCGCTGCTGTCCGTGTGTGCCTCCCTGCCAAGCGGTCCTGAAACCAGAAAGCTCGTGTGGTGCGTAGGGCTTGACTGTGATACAGTGCAACTTCCAGGGCTGATGGTAACTGAGAACAAGTAGGGATTTACAAATTCTTCAGGACTTAAAATGGGTTGAGCTTTCTGTCTGACTCGTATTTTTTTCGCAACCCGGTTTCGCTAGTAGAGGTGTAGGGTTTGCTTTGTTGATGTTTTGCAAACCAAAAATACAGCCTCTGATTTGTTTGTTTTTTAAGGCTTTTTTTTTTTTTTATATATATACTGCTACTGTCATCTGGAACGTAGACAGGTTTAAAGCTTGGGAGGGATTAATCATTATCACTTGTTTCTAATACTGCTACTGAAGTTGTTTGGACTCTGTAGTCCGAGACAGCGCAACGATATGCACCACTGGTCATGCTGCAAGAAGTGACACTGCCCAGTGCGTGGTGTGAGCATCTTTGTTTGACTTCTCTCTTGATTTGATCAAGACGAATACCCGGGAATTATTTCCATCTACGTATCTTAGAGATTTATGTCCACTTCCAGCGTTTACAAATCAGCAGCTCATTTTGCTCACGTGGAGACTCCAGCTGTGAAAGAATTACGCTTCTGGTATGTAGTGTGTTTATGTTAGCAAGCGTTTGTAATTTATCCTAAATTAAACCCGAGTAAGAGAGCGTGTTTTGGTTTATCTCCTGTTAGAGGGAGATTGCAGCTAAGCCATGTGTCCTTCTGTGAGTTTCAGAAACTGAGCTGAGTGTTTCCTAGCGGTTTCCTTCTGCTGAATAGAAATCGTGTGTCGTGGTGCTAATGAACTGTTTTTACTAGAAGGGGGAGAGGTTGCAGAATAGATAAGCCTTTGTTTTGTTTCTTATCATACAACTGTTTTCTTAATTTGAATACATATTACCGGAGAATGCTGTTACCTCTTTCGGGGGAAGAATCATGTTTAATGAGAGAAATTTCCTTCTGAAGCACTTCAGGCTGGATTTAACTTCATGGGAGTTGTTAGGAAGTGGTGGTAATTGCTGATGCTGATACTGGTGGCAGTCACTTAGGATACCTAGATTGCTGGTCAGATAAATCTGAACGCTCACCTCAAAGTTCTTGCCTGAGCACTTGTGTCAGTCGTGGCCGTGCATGAACTGGGTGACAGGGTTGAGGCTGGGGGAAGGCGCGTGGATGGCAAGTTAAGGGCATGGTTTAAGGTTATTAAAATACTGACAGAGTAGGAACAAGATGTGAATTTAATTCTCAGTCCTTGAGTGATCACCTCAGGATGATCTTCACTGGTTGTTAGGTCTTAATGTTCAATTTTGAGTACTTTGAAAGGCTGGAAATAGTTAACTCGAAGAAATTTTGTTTTGCTTTCTGTTCATACTTCTGCCATCCCTCGGTCAGTTCAGTTTCCATTGTAGCACTGGAAGCTTGAGTTCATCGTCTGGCTTTCAAGGCATTTGGGAGGTAGTGGTGCTTTTGAGCAGCATATTTGTTTCCTTTTTAAGGCAGGAAGCATTCATTTTCCCCAAGTCACACTTTCTTGTTTGGCTATTTTTGTTGACACAGAGTAACACGGTGAATATTTGTGCTGATACAATGAACTGAAAGAGTTCCATCAGGAGGGTTTGGAAACACCTGTGTGTACATAAACTTCAGGGCAGGGCTTACCTGCTTTTTAAATAGGAAGGAAAGCAAAATTGTGCTCCTGTCTGGGAGATTCACATCTCCTTGTGCATTGAGTTATGCCTAAAGAGTCCGGACTTGTTTCATAGATTATAGGCACTCAGTAATCTTTCCTTGGTGGGCTTTCATGCTGCGTGTGTTCACGTAGTTGAAATCTTACATGTTTTATGGATTATGCTTTTTTTTCCTTGGATGTTGTGTCAATAAGAAGGAGTTGTCCACATGCTGCAGCTCATTGTGTGCCTGGAAGTAAGTGCTCTTGTCTGATACCCGTTCTGCTCCTAGGAATCGTGTTAATTGCTTCCATGCTGCCGCTTGCTTTCTGCAGTGAAATCGGAGAGTTTGGAGGTCCTTGTAGCAGTTCTGCTCCTGCTTATGTTTTCCCTTCCACTCCAGGCCCGCTTTCACACCCGTCCTGGGAAACTTGCCTTTTTTATAGCCCATTTGTGTATGCAAGTGTTGCAGGTGCTTGCTTTTATAGCGTGAATAAACGGCTTTAACTATAACTTTGTGTAAGTATTTATTTTTTTTCTAAATCGTGTGTGTTAAGCGGTAGGTACCTTAAAACACCCTTAAAAGCTTCAGTTTCATGATGCTGAAGGTGTTTTTCAGCGGGAGGTCAGGTTCTGTTGCTGGATTTGATGTCAACATCCCTAAGTTCTAGGGCAGTGCTTAAAGAAGTGCAGCCAAGTCTTGGTTCAGATGCTGGTCAGAAGCAGGTACCACTGAGGCACTCAGGTCTGGAAAGCACTTGAAGAAATTTAGGTGAACAGTGAGCGTTCATTTTTTTTTTTTTATTCCCATTTGAGTCGAAATCCTAGCTGTTAGGTTCTCAAGCTGCAGCTGCTGTGCCTTCTATCACATGAATTTATGGGCTGCTTTTTTGTTCATTTCTTAGCTAGCGTGCATGTGCTGGGAAGCAGGCACCGTATGCAGTAGCGTTACATAGCTAAAGGCTGCAGTTGTCTGGCAGCAAGTGTGCATCTCCCCTGATGATGGATCTGGATGAACAAAAATCGGACCTTTGGCCTTCCTAGGCAGGTTTGCAACTTTAAGACCGAGAGCATTATGAGATCTGTCAGCATCTTAACAGAGAAGTTGGCGTGGCTCTTCAGAAACAACAGTCAGCACCTCTTGATTTCATTAGCTTATGCAGAAGTTAAAGGATGAATTACACTTTTTGATAATGCTGAATTCCAAACAGTTATGGCTAAGTGGACAGAACCTGTCCTAACTTGAGATTTGGATGCTGGGCGTGCGTTCACAACCTGCAGTTGAACTCTGGAAGTTGCTTACAAGTGAGGGGCTGCGTAAAATGAAGACAACACCAGGACGCTGCTGGCTGAAGTAGAAGGTAAATAGAGGAGAGCTGAAGTTCAAACCAGACAAATGCTCTGTGAAACAAAAATCCCTCAAGATTTCATGGAAGTTGAAGTATGGGGAACTCAAAGGATTGTGTTTCTGCACAAAGCAAAGGCAGCAGGCTTGAGTTGGGGAAGAAATGGGGTTTGACTTGAATTGAGTGCCTTGTGTGCGGGGGAAGTGTTATTCCAGTGGAAGTTAACTCTCAGGGTGAGCTCAGCACCTTGGTGTATTTATTTACTTTGTTTTGTGTGTGTGTGGAGGCTGCTGGGATTACTGAAGTGTGTTTGGTAGTAGGTATCATAAAGCTGTGTTGCAATCTTATTTATGGACTTTCTTTTTTTAAATTCAGTTCTTTGTAAGACTTCTTCCACCGTCTTCAGGTCTTAGGTTTCCCCCCTCCCTGTGATGCCCCTGGCATCACGCAGTGACGTTCCTCGCAAGTCCCTATCCCAGCTCCATTCCCCAGCCATTATTTCCATTTTCAGCTGTCATCTTCCATCCCTCCTATGCTTTTTCCTGCAAAACACTCTTGTGGCTAACAGAAACTTCTTTCAGTCCACTGCTTGTACCCCTCAGTGTCCCATCTGGTGATGGTGCATCAGCTTTAACACTAAGTAGGTTGGATTTTGTTAACTTTGGTTGACTGCAGTGGTAATTAAAGTACCTGCTAATGAGTTTTGTCCCCCACCTGAGCTGCGGTGCAGCTGGGTGTAGGTAACTGGTGAGCTGTTGAACTGAGGAGCTTTTCCTGTAATTTACTCGGGGTGTAAACATGTGGCTGAATGTAAACAATACAAAGATTTTCTCTTAAAACTCAAACTCTGGATCAGTTTATTAGGGCTTATCGCGTTAACACCTATCAGCTAACCTGTGACAGCTGCTGCTTAGTACAAGCTTAGCCTGTGACAAATGTCAAGTAATTTATCTCGGAGGGAGGCTTCAAGATAGGGCTGAGCCGGCCTGCCTGTAGTCCAGAGCGAGTAGGGACAGTCTGCACCTCCCTCCTGTCCTGCTCCCTTGTGTCTGCGTACCGAGCCCCTTCTGGCCGTGGAAGGGCTGTAATTTTCTGGCTGGGGAAGAGGGGAGCGTTGTGTGCTTCTGTGGGAAACGGGATGGGAGGCTTGGGGATGGAGAGCAGGAGTCTCCCGCTCTCGGTGTCATCCAGAGGTTAAATGGGCTCAGCCATATCTTAAAACCACGCTTAATTTAGATAAAGCTGCATTTTGGCTGCAGGCTAGAGTCGGATGCACGGGGTCAGCTAATGCCAGGCCACGAAATCTGCCTTAACTCGTTGGGGCGCCTGATCCTGGTGGAGAACAATGGCACCTGCCCGAAGGAGGAGCGCTCACACCTCCGCTCATTATGCAGGAACTTTCCCTTACAGCAGGGCTCCTCGGGGTGAAGTGCAGCTCCCTTCTGTGTCTCTGTGCTCTGCAACTCCTCCCATGCAGGTAGCAATTTCCCCCTTTCCTTCAGTTTAAGAAAACCTTGGAAAAGAAACACCTCGGGCAACCTCAGTGGTGTTTTTGAACTGCCTGGTGCCAGGTTTCATCTTGCTCCTGCTTGGCAAAACTGAGCAGTAGTTAGCTTTGTACACCTTGTGTTGATTGAGCTTGGTTGAAATGTTCCATTTGAATAATTTAAAGGAGCAAACAATAAATCTGCTTGTATTAATCTTGGTTTTAGTTATTTGTCAGAAGAAAAATCACCTTGGTGGCAACTTAGCATTCAAAAAGTTCTCTAACTTATTTTTCCAACAAAGCTAGTAATTATGCCTTGTTTTTACTTATTTGAAGTTATGTGCCCCTAGCATATTTATCAGATTCTAACCATTCAACTTTTGTAGAGCTAAATACCGCGTTTAGTATTTACATAAACAAAATTTACAGTTAAGCTTCAGGTGTCACGACAGCCATAGCTGGGGAAAACTAATTGTAGAACCCAAATTTCTGTAACAAGTAGAGAAAAAGTGAATCAGAACTAAATTCTCGCACGTAAAAAGGCAGTAAGAAGTGGGGAGGGGATTTAACGAAACTAAAGGTACTATCAGTAAATGTGAAACGATGGCAATCTCACTTGGCACAATTCAACATTACAACGAAGTATTTTGGAATGTACTATATTGAAGTTCTCTTTTAAATTGATTTTGCAAATTCCTGTTTGTTAATATGCGGTGATTACCTTGTGGTGTTACTGAAAGTGGTAGTTTAAGATGCTGCTCTTATCCTTAGCAGAACTGCCCTAAATGTAAGGGAGAAGGGACAAGTCTGCAGGGAAAACAAAACAAAACACCCTGAGTTTGTATTTTTCCTAACTTACACTGCTGCAGTTCTAATTGTGATTAATACATTCAAGTCACTAAAATGCCCTTGGTCTTCCAGTACTTGAAATGCTCGCTTCAAGAGCAGAAAGAGCAGGCGAGGTGATGCCAGGGACTCGTCTGAAACGAGGTACTTGGCAAGGAAAAATGCCGTTCCCACCGGCAGATGTCTGAGGACAGAACTGGGTTGCTTGCAGCTCGTCGACTCGCTTCTCTGGCGTGCTCCACACCTCGCAGTATGGCTGCTTCAGTAGAATCTTTCTCTGTAAGGTATTTTCTGGTCTGCGTGTCATCTTAAATTGTGAGAAGTTAGGGCTTACACAGCCTGCCTTGTGAGGCTGCTCTCCAGTTTGTTACATGTCAGCTTCCTGACGCTTTTCCACATCAGTAAACTTGTGCTCTCCTCCTTTTATCTGATGTCCCCTGTGGCACAAAGTAATTCAGTTATTTATCTATTTGTAGCCAGCATATTTATAAATGCTTCCCACCCCCCTTTTCCCTGGTTGTTTTGTTGTTTACATCTCAATTTATAATTTGGTTATCTTAACCTTCTGCCATTTGTCTTGCTGCGACTCGTGCTTTTTGCCTGACCAGTCTGAGCTGCATAACAAAAGCTGTTTGTACTTTGAAGCATCCTGGTAACCTCCAATTCCCCTGTGCTAAACTTAGATGCAAACAAAATACTGCGTGTCTTGTGGTGGTATCCAACAACTAGGTAAGCAAGGTAAAAGCAGAGGTGCTGTTATTACAAAAAGTTGAGAAATATTAATATATATTTAGAGAAGTTTGAGTTGAAATGGAATCTTATAGTTAATAATTTTAATTCCTACCAATTAATGGGTGTGCAGTTGTGTTTTTAATTTTTTAAACTTTTTTTTTCCTCAGTTGATGTAACTTTAGAACCAATCTCTGGTATCTTTTCTGTTTCCTTATGTGATGGATTTTGACCATGTTCATCGGCTCTTCAGTGCTTTGGTGAAGAGGTTTGTTCGTAAAACTCTGAAATACAAACTCCCAGGTATCGGTGTTTATCCTTCATTTAAATAAAATTTGTTTTTGTTTATATATAATAGAAATGGATTCCTGGGAATAAAATGTTGCACGCAGATCAGGAGACTAATTACACAGCTTGGCAAGGAGAGAGGTACAGTAAGGAACTTGTTAGATCTGAAAATTCCTAGAAAAGTGCATCCCTAAAGAAGGTGGAATCAGTAGGGTCACTTGGTACCCAAACCCTGCAGGGACACGGCCCCCCAGGAGCTGCTGTCACCTGGGGGAACTTCCCCAGGCTTCCCTCTTGCTGCCACTGCTGCAGCTCTGGGGTGTGGAGCTGGGGGTCTGTGTGTGACCTTGTGGGAAGTAAATGGGAGAACTTGGTGTGAAATCTGCCTTTGAAATTATTGCAGATTAATGGCATAAAAACATCGGAGAGAATTTATAGCCAGGTGTTCACCTCTCCGTCTCAGTCTGTCTGACTCGGCACGATGGAGCTACGCTAATAGAAGCAGGCTTTCAAGAAAATAAATTCCTCGGAAGCAATTTGTTAGCAGCCTTTTCTGTTTAAAATTGTACCTGTTACCTGCTGAGTGATGCAAATGTGCCTTGCAAGGAGCTGAAGGGAAACTGTGTTGGTTTTTGACTGAATGTTGCACTGTCTGTAACAGTTTGCTCCTAAGTGATAACAAAGGCATCTTGGAACAAAATACTCTGTTTTTTTCAGGAAAAAGATACACTTTTGAAATGCTGTTTATAGTCTCTCTAAAAGGGATTTTAAATTCAGAATTCTTTGAAGTTTCATGCTGACAATTGTATTTTTAATGATTGGAGTTCTGGCGAAGTGGAAATTAATGTAGTTGTAAAATACGGTTCTTGAGGAAGATTTGGTTTGGGTGTTTCCTGACTGGTGACAGTTTTATGGCACTGGGATATTCACAAATAGGGAACAATTGTTTATATGAATGAGAGACTGTATGTGCTCACGTACCCCCTCAGTCGGGTAATAGTTGGGATGTCTTGGTCATTCCAGGTCCATCATTATATAGAATGATGTATACTGCATTGCTTGTTTCCTTGTTTTTATTTTTTTCATGTTAAACTTCTAAAAAAGTTGAGCTTTTAAATATACTGCCAGGTTAACTAAAGGAACATGAGTGGTTGTGATTTTCTCTGTCCATCTCCCCTCTGTACCTGTCAGTGTTTTGTGGGCCAGATTTTTTGCCTGTATTGCTTGAAGTCATTTTATAGCGCTTAAATTGGCTTCAGTCAGGCTGCCAGAGAGGAAATAAAGCTCTTTTTGGGGGCATTTAATCTCATTTGGGTTTCCTTAATTGAAGTCCCCAGCTCCTGTGTAGACCTGTGAGACCAGGCGTCATCCAAGGAAGTTGGGCGCACTTAGAGCAGGTGGGCCACGAAAAATCTTATCACCTCTCTTAGCAGCCTACATCAGCGTTTTTGAGGTAATAGTCAGGTGACTTGTCTGTAACCAGACGATTTGTTTGTAAAGCATTCATACCAGAAGGGCTTGTGCTTGGTTTTGGGTGGCACTCGCATTGCTTGTGATGTTACAGTTGCTTGAGAGCTGGAGAAGGGAAGTCAGTGGCAGAAAAGTGTCTTGGCCTCACTTTGGGGAAACAACCGAGTGACTTTGAGTAACTAAATAAAAGAAGCTTTACTAGTTTTGGGCCTCTGTGAATTTTTGGGGTGGAGTAGTGCAGTTCAACTCGCACTGCTGCCTCCTTCATGGAGGTGTCAGGAGCAGCAGCCTACTGGTAGTACTGCCTTTTTTTGCCCCGTAGTCGTAATTTGGCAGTAAGGAAGACAAATTGGCGTGGGGAGAAGTAGTTCTTGTGATGATTTAAAAAATAAAAGGGGGGTAGGGCCAAAAGAGAGCTCAAGAAGTGGCTCTGTGGGCCCTATCCACATGCAAGTCGGGCAGCCAGGGAGGAGTTCCCAGCCCCCGAGGCAGCTTTGCATTGGGGCATTGGCTCCAGAGCAGCGTGGAATTTTTGTTTGACCACCTCTTGGTACTGCTCTGTAAGAAATAGTCTCTTAAGAGGAGGAAACTCCTGACTAGGTTGATTCTGCGTTGTATTTTTTTGGTACTGATCCACTTCTAACTTCTATGCTAATTCACTGAACTTCTTGCTCTTCAGAATAAAGGAGAAATGAGGCAATGAGTTTCTGCCAGGGTGAAAACTGCGGTGGGCACAGGCAGGGCTTCTGCTGTCCGTGCAGCTCTGTTTCAGCTACCTGCTTTCCCTCCCAGGGCAGAGGGAGGAGAAGGAAAGGAAAGCAGGTCTGCAGGTATCCTGGCTCTTGGGGGTGTTCCAGCTGCCCTCAGCACCCTCTTTAAGCCTTTCACTGCTCAGATCCACTTCCAGTTATGATGTTAGGGCAAGATGTCAGTTGTACTTCAGGTAATTGGTTGTAATTTTGTTGGGCTGAATGGGCATGCACAGAAATCTCTTTAAAAATAAATAAATAAATAAAAACCCAAACCCAGAAGCTCTTGCTGGTGAGGTAACTCCTCAGCTTCACGACACTCCCGTGTTTTTCCCTGAAGTGTTGCTGACAGATGTCACTTAAACGTCTTGTGGTGGCTGCGACGTCGCGAGATGAGTCTGCACATTTCATACCAGAACTCTTCTGCTTCTGGATCTGTACGTGAACTATAAAAATGCCAGCTGATCTATTTCCTGATTTGAGTATAATGTTGGGCAAACAGCCTGTCTAGGCTTTAGGAAGGTCTTCTCATGCTTTCTTTTCTGCTTTAATTCTGGTTTTGATTGCAGGTGGGAAGGAAGGGGGCTTTGGGCTAGCTTAGAAGTAGCTCGTTTGGAGGAGGTACCTGCATGGAGCTTAAAGGCTAAGGGAAAGAGCAAACAGCTGTTTGGGATCCAAGTGCTTTGGTTTTGCAGCAGCAGAGTAAAAGGGAGGGGTTGTGTTGGTGAATACGGTTCTTGAGGGTGCAAACAATGTCTGGTACTGGTCGCTGTTTCCCTTCCCAGGTGGACCAGTGTTGTGCTTGGAGAGCAGCTGTGTTCTGGCTGTGTGCTGGGCACGGGGATGTTTCTGTTGTGTTGACAGCCAGAGCAACAGGCTGAAGTTGTGTGTGATGTTCTTGGTCCTCCTAGAAAGGTTGGGATTTGCTTTTTAAGAAATCAGTGGTTAATGACTCCTTGACAGATGCTGCCACGGGAATTAAAAGGAGCACGTTCTGCTTGCTATCATCACGGTTCTCTCTACTGTTCAGTTACGAGATCCTTTTATCTTGCCTGCTGCACACTGAAGTACAAGTTAAAATATGTTGTGTCTTTCAAAACAATAAGCAAAACAGATGAAAGGATGTCTGGGTGCACCGGTTGCTAAATCCATCATTAAACCTTTAAAAGGCTGTTTGCAGGTTGAACCAAGCCATTTAAGCAGACTGTACAAAAATCTTCCAAGTATGTTAAACAGAACTGTTTCGGGAGTTGAAATTTGTTTTCATTAAGTTAATGTTTAATAGATTTATTTTTTTGCTAACTGTGGAAATGACGTACTTGATCTGCTGCCTCTGCAGCCCTGCTGAGTGACAGTGCTGCGTGTCAGGCTCGTTGCGTGAAGGCTGCGTTCTGCTTGGAGACGTTTTGTAGTTGAGTGAGTACTAACACCTATTGTCAGCCCTGCCTTGGGAGCTCTCCCTAACACCTACAAGCAGCGTTACGAGAACTGAGAATGATCTGAATTACTCAGCTGTGCTGCTCAGTGGGCTGTGGAGCCACAGCGTGATTTGTTTTGGTTGCTGCCTGCCCTTCTTCACTGCTTTTTAGAAGTGTCTGAGTGTTTGGTGCTGGAGGAGTGGGGGCAGCTACACGTTGGTCAGCGTCGCTGTGCAGTGCCTGCCCCCACAGAGCTGGTGCTGTGGGTGCTGACAGACTTTAGGGCTGGTCCAGCTGAAACCTGACAAACCTGAGGGCTGGTCCAGCTGAAAACCGATGAGGCTGAACTAGGGGCAGTGCCCAGGTGGGTTCCTGGGGCTGAATCCTGCTGGGCTGAGAAGCAGCCCTGGCAGAAGAGCCAGGAGATGGGCAAGGGACGTGTCCTGAGCTGGGAGCTCACCACAGCAGGAAGTTTGATACTCCTCAGTTTTTCAGGGGTGAGGCTGCTGTTGGGATGATCTTTCACAGGGATGATCTTTCCCGTTACTCTGCTTTCCCCAAGTGTCTCAGAGACGTTGAGAAACTGGAAGAGGGTCTGTCAGCGGGCTGCTGGAGTGGCAGCGGCTTGGACTGCTGTCTGGGGAGATGGGGAGGGTGCTCAAGAAAAGCCCTTTTCCTGAGCAGCTGCCTGTGAAGAGGCAGCCCCAGGGACACCCGTGGAAAACAGCGCGGTAATGAAACAAATTCTGGTGTGGCTGAAATACCTGCTCGGCGCTGCGGAGCTTTCCAAGGCGTACTTTAATGGTAGAATGACAGATTGATTCAGTACGTATTAACTCAGGCAAATCACACCAGATATTTGATTGCACTCTTGTCTTAATTCTAATAGCGTTCACTGGGGAGCCCGATAGTTTGATTTAATGTGGCTTCATCTGCTACGGGGAGATTCCCAAAGCTGCTCTTCCAGCCGCTGATTTGTTATGTTCTAATTTTGCAGGAATTGCGTTATTTTCCTTTCTGCAGGATCTCAATATTTAAGAGTGTAATTTATTAAACGCCATTTACATATTTTTAAAGATTTTGCTTTCATTCGGGATGCTTTTTGTAAATAATTTCTGTAGAATTAAAGAGGAAGAACTCCTGTTCTTGAGAGCACTCCCTGAATGCAAGCCGTCGAAGCGCTGGTTCTGCTGCTGGGGGTGCTGGTGCCGTGCTGCTGAGGCAGGCTGGCTGTGGGGAGGGCACCCCAGGAAACCAAAGGAGGAGGAGCAGCGATGTTTGCCTTCTGCTCTGGGATGTTTTCCAGTAGTTAGATGTGTGGGAATGGCTGGAGGATAGCCCGATGCCCCCGGAGTAGGCACAGTGGGGTTGTAAAGGTCAGCGAGAGTCGAGCTTTAGGGCAGATCTCAAGTTGATATCGTGCTGTCATCCATCCTGCCTTCAAATTTGGGAGCTGGAGGTGAGAGTGCTGCTCTATGGGAGGAGAAGGAAACGTCTCCTGGCTCCACGAGAGATTAGGATTAAGATTAGGAACCTGCAGCTTGTTTTGTGTTTGGCTTGCATGGATGGAGGAGATTTAAGATCTTGTCCTGACGAAGACTTCCTCTCCTCCTCTTCATTGGGCTCACAGAAAGTTACGTGTGCCAGCTGAGCCATTCGGAGCCTTGGCATGAGACGTTTTCGTGATGTTTAAATGAGAAAACTGCACCAGAGGGTCTGAAACGTGCACACACTGCTCTGTGCTGCTGCCAACTGCTGGCTCGGGGGGCAGGTAGCTGATGGTGTACTGGGGCTCCTCTTGCTGCCCTGGTCATCTTGGGTTTCTTCAGATGGCACCAAAATGGTACGTGGAGAGCAGCACAAATGGTAACGCTGGAGTTGTACTGGTTTTCTTCCAACAAAGATCCTCAAGTATCGATAAAAAAAAAACCTTTGAGAGTCCTAAAAAGTCCTTAAATTCATGCATTTGCTGTGGGCTGCGCCTAACCTGAAAGGATTCTGCAGCAATTCTGGCGTCTGTCCCTTAGCAGTCAAATGAAGTGATGCTTGTTTAGGGAGTCCGTGCTTTGTAAGTGTTACGCTGTGAGGACTCCTTGTCACTCCTAACTGGCTGAACTTCTAAAGGCAGCAAGCAGGTAAGAACTGCTGGGGAAACAGGAGTGATTAAATTAGCTATCCTTTTGACTTGAATCTCTTGTTTATAATAACGCTTTAAAGAACTTTGTGTGTGTTAACTGATTTTTGCATAAAATCTCTCTATGCCAGTTTTTAATGGGTTTGGTTTATACCAGCCCTAATTCCCTACGAAGGCTGTTATGTAGTTTGAGTGACCTTTTCCTGGTCTGGGAAGAGGAATGTGCTGTTGTCTGAACAAAGGGTTCTTTTCATCTGCTCTGAGTCCTGCCTTACCTTCACGGGAGCACTGAGGCTCCTGGCTGTTGGGAACCCCCAGCGATGCGAAGTGATGGAGAACGCGTGTTCTGTCACTGACCTGGCAGCAAGCAGCCTGCTGTCCTCTAAAACGCAGGGGAGACTGAACTCTTCTATCTGGGTTTTGTGCAGACATCAGGAAAGCAGTAGGAGAGTAGGCTGTCTTTGTACGTGCTGCTATATGCTGAATTTTTTCACAATAAACTATTTTTATCTTGCAGGAACATCATTTGCAACGGGCTATCTCAGCACAACAAGTCTTCAGAGAAAAGAAAGAGAGCATGGTTATCCCAGTTCCTGAAGCAGAGAGCAATGTCAACTATTACAATCGTTTGTATAAAGGAGAGTTTAAGCAACCAAAGCAGTTCATTCACATTCAACGTAAGTTAAAGAATGTTGGTTTTTCCCTTTAATTACAATTAAGTAATCTTTAAACAGTCTTGAGGACAACATTGCTACCGTATTCAAAAACTCAGAAGTCCAAGGGGGGTTTAAATATGTAAATTTCCAATTTCTTCTGTAAATTTCTGGAGGAATTGAAGGGTAAAGATGTTTTTTGTCTTCCCTGAAGGTATTATGGGCTCTGTGCTGTTACTGTATATTGCAGTAGCTGGCAAGCTTTGTCTTCAGTCAACTCAAAAGTTACTTCAAAGCCCATTAATTCAGAAGTTCAGTATAAATGGGGATGAACCAAATAGAGGTTTTGTAATGAAATAAGCCTGGATTCTACTGATTATAACAAACTTTTTGAAGGTTTGGTTTCAGCTGTGCTAACTGAAATTCAAGCTAATCACTACAGCATGCGTGACTTTACTGGATGTGTTATGGGTAGCAGTGTTTTTTCTCAGTGTTCTGCTAAAACAGTGACTTTTCTTCCTGTAGGGAACTCTGAGCTTGCTTTGTAGGTAAGAGGAAGCATTTTTTTTGGAAATGTGTGGCTCCCTAGGTTTTAGATAATCTGAAGGCCTAGTTGAGTATCCCTAGTGGTCTCTGGAGGTTCAGCTGACAAGTGACAGTGTTTGCATTTCAGTAGCTCAGTTGTTGCTTGGCATGCAAATCATGTTTGTCCTCTGCGGCATGTCATTCTAGGGGCTTGTTTGGGGACGTGGACTTCCCCTAGAGTTCATCTCTGCAGCAAAACCTTTGGTGCAGTTATTGTTGTGGTTTGTTGGTCTTCACACTGAAGCACAAATTCAGTACCGAGTTTTTGTGGAGATTTTCTTAGCACTGATTCATAGTTTTGTTTCGTAGTCATATTGGAAAGACTGCTGACAGGGGTGTGGAAAGCATCATGAACGGGAAGTGTACTCACTGCTGTTGGGTTTTGTGCAAGCAGTAGTGATGTTATCCAGCTTCATCTTCCCAGACAGCAGTGAGCATCCGTTCAGCCCTTTTTTAGGGGTCACCAACAGGAAAATCCGTTCATCCCTGTTTTAGGGATCAAAAACAGGAGGCTGTTGATCTCCATGTAGATCTGAGCAGATAAAACACTTCACGTTTGCATGCTTTCTTCCTTTTGGAGATGCAATCTGAACTTGGAGTTAGGCAAAGATACTTAAACCCAAACCCTGCTGTGTATTGAAGATCCTTGCGTCATTTCTCAGTAGCATGGTGAAGTCTCCTGTTTTTCCCACGTGTTCCCAAACTAAGGAGGCTTTTGGAAATAACATGCTCGAGGTTCTCCCTGGTATACTAGAGATCATACCGGTAATGTGAGAAGCGAGCTAAAGGAAATGAAGTATTTCTCTTTTTAATAATAGAAGAAAAACCTGCGAAGCGAGGCAGGTTGACTACACTGACAGAAAGCTGCTAAATAAGGGAAGTGTTTTATTGTTTGGGCGGTGCCAGAAACGCTGTAAATGCTGTTAACAAATCTGTTCAAAAGCGTTATTGTGTCAAACTGTACTTCGTATTGTTAAGATTCACAGCCTTTCTGGACAGAATTACAGGAGGTATTTGAGCTGAAAATAAACATCAGCTAGTGCTTCGGGATAACTTTTCCCACATAGTCTGGTTGCGGTAGGTGTGATACAAAGCTGCTTTATGCTGCAGGAGCTGCTGCGAAATTCTGTTCTAATGCTAAAAACACAAAGAGCAACAACACTTGCTGTTGTGGTGTGACTTATATAAACTGCCAGACGCCGGGAGGCCACATACCATACTCCATACTCGTGGTTATTACGAACAAATAACAAGTAAATCATCTTGCAGCCCATTCGATAGCTGAGGATTTTAGTCTTCACTAGTGTAATGCTTTTATTTGTACCGCTAGCTCAAAGTGGAGAAAAGTGAGGCATGAAATTCCTGAACTGGCCTGGATCCTAGGCGTTAGTGGAGCTGGGTGGCACTAGGGCGGGTGGCTTTGAACTGAACATGAAACACAACTCTTGAGCTATTCTAATTATGCCAGTGCGATTGATAATCTTCCCTGGATGTTTGTAGTTTTAGAAGCATGGAGATAGATCTTAAATTGCTGATAAGCAACAGAGAGTAAGTTACTACGCTTGTATCTATCCTAGAATTAAAGCTGAGTGTGTTTTAGAAAACTGGTGCTGCTAATGGCAATAGGAAGAGCAAAAACTGTTTTGTTAACGTATGTAAATGTACTTGGGGTGTATGTACATGTGACTAGAAATGCTGTATGGAAAACACATCTGTCATAGTCCAACGGATCTGGTTGGATATGGGTGTGCAAGTTCACATCTTCATGAGCTGCAGGGCTCGTCAGTTGTCTAAATGAAATCCAATAGTGGGCAGGCTTCTGTGTGGGGAAACTTGTGTCACATTTAGGGTTGGATTGGATCAGACCCCAGTGTGACAGGAAGGCCCACATGATGATTTGAAGTGGTGTTAAATAGAAGAGAAGACATGCTGACCCTTTTTAAGCTGGCATGCAGTAATTTAACAGATGCATTTGTGGTGACTGTGGTCAGCTCAGGGTTTGAAGTTGGGGCTTGACCTCTACATGGTCATGAAAGCGATCCAAAAAATCCTGGGATAAAATCTGTTTGGGCTTACTTTCTGGTAGGCCAGGCTACTCAATCCGCATGTTCTTTCCCCAGATTTTCTCTGTAAGCATAGAACTAAAACCTGGTTGTAAGGGGGATGTGAGAAAACAGAACGGAGGGGGACCCACAGGTGGAAGTTTGCATGTAAATAATATTTTAATAATCTAAAAAAAACAAAAAGAGAGAAAGGGGGAGTAATACTACTTATGATAAAGAATTTTTCTACATTTTTAGAGGCTGCTGTAACAGGAGCTGTTCAGCCTGTGGCCATGTAAAGTGGGCATTTGCATGATAGCTGCCTGGCAGAGGTGTTCTGGTGCAGGTGGGCAGCATTAAAGCCCTGGTCTGGTCAGGTGCCGCAGCCTTGCCGTTGAGAAGGCGTTTTGCTGCTTTGTGAACTACTTTGGATATAATTACCATGACCTGTGCTAACCCACAGCAAACGGTTTGATGCCATCAGAATAAACACAGCCCGCTCTGTTCTGACTGCCAGCACCCTCCTGGTGGAAGCTGTGCTCTCAGCTGGGTCAGCTCGGGGAAGTGAGCTGGCAGAAGGCCTATCTGGTTTTTGGTGGCCGTCTGGATCTATCAGCTCGCTGTCTTGGCTCATCGTGGGACTCCTGGTGCCAGCACGAGGAAGGTGGAGCAACGTGTAGCTCGCCGGGGAGGGGAGGCTCGTGGAGGTGCTTGTTTGAGTGGTAACTCACCTAGGTCAGCTTAAAATGACTGTAGAACCACAGCCTTAATTAGTTAAGTAAGTTCAGTTAGATAATTTTGTGATGTTAAACCCTATTTCACGTAACTTAACTTTAAAGCAAATTCCATTTCCATAGGTTAGTATAAACTCAGTACGTAAGGGAGCTCGTGTAAACAAAAGCAAATCCCTCTGCGAAAGGCACAGCCGGCAGGAGTGGTTACAGTGGCAGAGGGTGTAAGGTGGGGTGGTAGTTTTGCAACAGCAATTAGCAAGCCAGCAAGTTTTGAACATTTATACGAGGTGAGGTTTAGCGATAGGATCACTTTCTGCAGCGCCCCACAGAAACGTGCAGCGTGGAAGAACACAGAAGTGTTGCAGCAGGAAAACTCGATCCATCTAGCCAGCCCCATGAACTACCAGCAGGAAAGGCAGGGAGGTAGAGTGCATGAACCAGGAGGAAGGCTGCATTTCGTGAGACTTGCGGGCTTCCAGCAGGTAGCTGAGGTTTTGTGGCCTGCAGTGAACCAGGAGGTGGAATGCGAGTGTTGTTGCCATTGCTTCAGCACCGTTAACCTGCCCTTCTTCTGCTTGTGGTGCTTCTCATGCTACTCACAAGCCAGAGAGTGTTGCTAGGAGGTATAAAAAGCAGGGCTACTACTGCTCTGACAGCACCTGTGTGCTTTTGTAGAGAAGAATGAGATGGGTTTTATTCAGCCTAACTTGCTTCTGACAAGTGCATACTGGATACCTTTTATCTTCTGAGTCTTGTCACTTTGATTACGTCAAAATATTCTCATGGAGTTGGAATTCAGGGTGTAGAGTTTTTGATTTTTAAGGATTACAGTTTTTTTTTCCTGTTTTTTTTTTTTCAGCACTTTTTTGAGATGTTATAGATTAAAAAAATAATGACTGCTAATATAGCTGAGGTTTTATCAGCAAATAACTTATTTAGGAAGTTAAGTTGATTTGATGTGTTCTTTAGGAACAGGGTTCAGAGGTTTCTTATTGCAGCTTTATAGAGCTCTGCTTTTAAAGAATGAATAGGCTGGGTCACTTTCTATTTCAAAACTGTGATTTTCTCCCATGGAAGCTACAGGACCCGAATGCTGTAAGCTGTAGCACAAGTCTGATACACGGCTGCTGATGTTCAGAGGGAGAACTGGGTGTCACGTACCCAGGGACAGTGGGACGTGTCCGAACAGAATCTGCACGGCAACTTTATCAAGTTGTAGTATTAATGATTCCCTGTAATCCACAGCCATACTGCAGTAGTAGTATTAATTTCTTCTTGAAATCTATTTTTAGACCGTGTTTACAGTGTGCGTTGAGCTGGTGAAGCCTTCTGAGTAAGTGTCGTTCTCAGAATTAGTTCAGTGAAGCACCGCCTCTTCTGGGAGGTAGCAGGGCACAGCTGAAAATGGGAAGGGATCGCATCCTAACACTTCTCAGATATATCTGCCTCTGGGAGTGCCTCTCCTCAGTCTCCATGCGAAGCCAAACAGATTGTTTTACACCCTGTCAGTGGTAAAAGCTAATACATTGCGTTGGAATACAGAGTGGTCTGGGGCTGGCCTGAGGAAGGAACATCTTGCTTATTTCATTGTAGTTGACTGCCCAGGCCAGGTGCTTTAAATGATTTTTAGCATCATTCTCCTGATTCTGGTGTTTCCTGGGTCCCCTCAGAGTGCACCAGGAAGCTTGGTAGCAGAGTTGTTCTCCGCGTTGACACTCGGATACAGCCATCACTTAGGAAGGTAGAGATAAGATAGTGCTTTGATTTGTGGTCCAGTACAAATAGAATATATTTCAACAAGCCTTCACTGCTGTTGGTGCAATAATTATTTGAAGTGTTGAAGTTAGTGTTTCACCCTTTGTAGTTTTATATGAAACATCAGTTGCACCTAATAAGAGTTGTTGCTGTATAGGATTTTCTCATACTTCATGTAAACAAAATTGCTGCTATGTTATCTCAATGATGATTTCCTTCTGCTTTTTGTAGGACCAGAAACTTTGCCTAAGTATGGAGAATGACTAGGGCAATGTGTAATAAAGCTATGAGCTTTGCTGTAAAGTCAGGAGCGTACTGTTTGAAGAGCGTGGAGAAAGATTCAGGTTCTACGTCTAGAGTTGAGTTGCTTTTGGAGAAAAAGTAACACGCCTTCCCACAAGATTGGTCTAGCCTTGTTACAGTTGGTTACACAAGCTATTTTTTTTAATTTAGCCTATTAAATATTTTAATAATTTAATTTAGTTGAATTACTTAAAAATGGGCAACTGAAATTGTATTGGAACTTCCATTTAAGTACTTTTCTCTGAGTATGGGATTTGACTGAAAATCATCTTACTTGTTAAGAATCTTACTGTGATATTATGGAGGAGCTGTATTATAACAGCACAAAAAAGCACTTTTGCTTTTGTTGTGCAGGGAGATATTAAAATTTGTATGCCCCTATGGTAATTTTTAGAAGTAAAGCTTTTTTTCCCATCACCCCTTCAAGCTGCATTAAAAGAAAATGAGCTTTCCCTGATTACCCGTTGTATAGGAAGCCAAAGACAAGAAGCTTCTGAACACTGTCTTAGTTCTTCTATATGGGGACACATTTTAGTGTAAAGAGAAGTGTCGTGGCAGAGGTCTGCTGATTTTATGGATGGCTTTTGATTTCTGGTTGTCAGATGCGTGCTCTTGTATTCACTTATTTCTTGTGTGTGTTTTTGTTTCAGCCTTTAATCTGGACAATGAACAGCCAGATTACGATATGGACTCTGAGGATGAAACCTTACTGAACAGACTAAATCGGAAGATGGAAATCAAGCCACTGCAGTTTGAAATAATGATCGACAGACTTGAAAAAGCCAGTTCTAGTCAGGTATCTTGCTGCGCTAAGAAATGGCTCAGCTATTTCTCATTTGTGGTGGGGTGGTTCTGTGTTTTTTTTTTTTTTTTTTTTTTGGTTGGTTGGTTTAGTTTGGTTTTTGTTTTTCAGTTCATTGTATTTCCGGGTAAGTGGGTAAGAATGTTTGTGTGAGTCTGCAGAACTACAGAAATCTCATTGCTGTCTTTATTGGTAACTTAGGAAAATAAGTGGAGAGCAGGAGTATAGGTGAGTGGGTGCATGTGTGGTGGTGGGGCTTGGTATTAAACTTTTTAATGCTTAATCATAATAAGTTACAAGAAGACAACTTAAAAACCATCTACTTTTACCTGCTTTGGCATGAAAGGAGCTGATAGTGGTTGGTGGGTGTACAGATTTGTCTATAAATGTCTATGAGAATCCAGATTGTTTTCCTTTCACTTGGTACAGAGGGCATTGACTTCAGTTGAAGGTAAGAGACTTTGATGCACAGACAGCAAAGCAAAGGGTTTAAGACTGAGCCCTTGTGGTATAAACTGCAGTGATACAAGAAAGACAGTTGTTCTCCAGGTCAGACTCAAAGGCTGGTTTCCTTGCTGTAGGAACAAGCACGTGGTGCCAGTTATTTTATCAGAAGGGTGCCAGTATTTTAGGCCTAAGTTCCTGAGCTGTTAGAGGAGACCATTGTCTGGAGAAGGATCTTGAATTCAGAAAATTGCTCAGAAACTGTACCTGACGGATCAGTTTCTGACATGTAACTTTGAAGTATGTGGAGTTATTTCTCAGGGAGTCGAAGAGTTCTTATACCAGGAAGCGTATGTTTAGGGAAACAAATAACAGAAAAGCCCATATGTGCACATGAAGCATTATAATTGCTCCTTACAATATAGCCTCTCTTTTGGAGGTGTGTAAAGAGAAATCCCTCTCTATATAAGAAATTTTCATGGGACTCCTGTAGTTTTTTCTGCTTAACTTGAGAGATTGCAGTGTGTATGTTTAAGCTGCTTCTGCTTTTGGGCTGCAGAAATTTTCAGCTGACTTTGACTAGGTCTTACCTGAGCTCTGTGATACAAATGGTAAGACAAAAACAACTCCTCCAGGTTATTGGAGCTTAAGAAACAAATCAGTTTTTGTCAGTATGCCCAACGTTCCTTCTAGACCTGTATGAAAGGCTCTGAGGACTGATGATGCTGATCCAGAAAAGCTGGGATCTAAGTTAGGAAGACCAACTGGTGGCCTAAGTGCTTGGATTTAGATCAGGGTTCTTTTCCAGAAAAAGAGAGAAAAGGAGAAAAGGATCAAGTTTATTTAGAAAGTGTAGAAGACACGTGAGTGACTTTCTTCTTGCCCCACCCCATCGTAATTGCACTTTCTGAATATTCTCTTTTAGCTTGTAACACTTCAGGAAGCTAAATTGCTGCTAAATGAGGATGACTACCTTATTAAGGCTGTATATGACTACTGGGTAAGAAAGCGTAAGAATTGCAGAGGACCATCTCTCATCCCTCAAATCAAACAAGAAAAGAGGGATGGCTCCACCAACAACGACCCTTATGTTGCCTTTCGGAGGAGAACTGAGAAGATGCAGACAAGAAAGGTAATGTCATTTTAAATTCTGCACTGGTAGGAACCATTTAATTCCTTGCCAGTGTATGGCAGGATCAGTCCTTTGCTATCCACAGTTACTGATTTGATTGTTTGTCTGTATTAATAGTTGCAACGTTGCACCTAAACTTCAAACCTGTTTAAATGATGTAGTCAGTTTCAGTCCATTTCTAATCTGTTTTCTATGCCAATTTACAATTTGTCCATTTTCTAGAAAGCTGAAAGCCAAAGGCTGATTTATAGGTTTGCAGACTACAGTGAAAGAGAGGAAAACTCTTCCATTTACCACCTAGTAAACAATTCAGGTTTTGTATTTGTGGCACTTTGCCATTCGTATCAATTCATGCTAAGACTGATGGAAAAGGCTGGGTAATTAAAAATCTGTACATAAGTGCATGCAACCTCACAGTGTATAGAATCAAAGTGGAAAAAGCTTTAGGCACCAAGACCTGAGTTCCTTGTTCTGACAAACTACCACTGGTTTGGTAGGTAATCTGAGTGGAGAGAGCATGGGGAAAATGAGTGAAGAGTTCCTCTTCAACTTAATCTTGAGAGCTGGTTTTCCTTTGCTTTTCGTGGCATCTACCAATGAGGTTATGTGCTATGAAAAGTTTCTTCTGAATGTACTATTGCTTCTCACTTGCAGCAACAGTATGGTGGTGTTTTTTTCAAAAATGTTGCTAGTTATGTCTCACAGGCTTTTCTTTTGATGTGAAATTTTCTTAATCTTTCAATAGAATCGAAAGAATGATGAAGCATCTTACGAGAAGATGTTGAAATTGAGAAGAGAGTTTAGCAGAGCCATAACAATTTTGGAGATGATTAAGAGAAGAGAGAAAACAAAACGCGAGCTATTGCATTTAACATTGGAAGTTGTAGAGAAAAGGTAAACTTTGAAATTGTTTGTATAAAGTCATCTATAATGCTAAGGCCTTAATTTTCATTAATTAAGTTTGAAGATACCTCCTGTAATTTCTTTCTATATGGATGTTAGCCTTCAGCAAACGTGTGGCTGAAGGCTTATATTACTCTGTAGAGTTTAGAAGCTAAAACAGAAGGGTTTTGTGCAGCCTGTTACTTGTTCTTCAGGCATTTCCCAGTGGAAAAGCACTGTTATATTTTTAATCACGTTTCTTTTTTTTTTTTTTCCTAATTGAAGGTACCATCTAGGTGATTATGGAGGTGAAATCCTCAATGAAGTGAAACTTAACAGACCTGAAAAAGAGATGAGCACAACTCCATCCACTCTTCATAATGGAAATCATCACAAAGTTCAAGAATGTAAAATTAAGGTAACCTTTCTTCTGCTGCAAGTCCGTTATTACCTGTTATTCTGGACATACCCTGCAGATGTATGCATTGAAAGACTATCTAGCGATCTGTTATGCTTGTTCAACGTTTGTCCTCTTTCTCACTTAAGTTTTAAATGGCCTGCATCACCAAAACAGCAGCTTTGTAGTAGCCACTTTCTCACAGTTCTGTCCATTTCATGCTAAGATGATGTAAGTATGAATGCTTTATGTGGGAATCAGGACTTCAAGACTGCAAAATAGGGGGAATTATTGTTCCTTTTCCCTTTGACAGGAGACCAGAGCACTGAATTTTTCTGCTAGTGTTGTCTATGAATACTGATTAGCCTTCAGTGCAAAGAGTTTGGCTTAACAGCTAGAATGGTCAAGGATTTTAGGAGCTGTTCTGAACTGTGGCAACGCTTGCAGACAGAAGAATATAACTGCTTTATCTTGTTGCAAGCAACAAAAATGTTGCAAGCAACATTGGTTTTAAAACAACTTAATGGAATTTGTAATAGCAGTTGCATTACTACAGGGGCACGTACACTTCTCATTAGGAAGGTATTTATGCTGCGTGGTTTGCAGGTGTAGCAACACAGGAGCTATTCTTCAGTATTTTGTTTGTTTTTTTTAAATTCTCTTGTGGACAGTGAAACAATTACTTAGCAGTCACCTTTTTCCTGCTACAGTGTCATCTTACATTTTAAATATGTAAGAATGTAGTAGATTATATGGGGGTTACATATTGTTTAATGGTGGTAGGACTTTTTTAAGCTTTCTTAGTTCACCGTAAGTAGGGAGCTTTATGTTTAGTATGTATAGAATACGTGAGCACACTGGGAATGAAATGAAGTACAGGAAGAACCTGCAGGGAGACATGCTGTATGACGTCTGTAGCAAACTACTGGATTTTTAGTCTTCTTAGTGTTTCTACTCACTTCTATGAGGTTGTATTAGTTGTAAGCTTGTTTTCACTTGTGTTTGTGTGACTTGATGGCTGTTACTGTATAATCACATTCAAATCAAGATATGTTTTTAGAGAGAGAATCTGAAATAGAAGTTATTAGGAGTTGAACACCTTTTTGAAGTTTGTATTTAGCACCTGCGACACCCAGTGGTCACCAAATGCGATACAAATCCCTCTCCTTGCTTCTCTTTTGTTCAGCCTTCTGTTTCTCATCTCCGGTTGTGCAGCTGAGTTCTGTCACTGGAGTTAGTTTTAGTCAGCTATTGAAAAGTGGTAATTTGGGGGAAATTTAAATGCTTTAAAAACTTCAATGGCTTTTACTCTTTAAATGAAAATTTTGGAAGGAAAAGTAATCTATCTAATTTAACAGCTTTGAAGTTTAAAAGCGTTTTTGTTCAAGTGAACAGTTTAATATTACTCGAGTTGCTTACTTCAGAGGACTTATGTCAGCAGAACCTTAAAAAATAAACAATGTAAAAACTAATAGCATTAAATCTCAGAAAAGATGGAAACAATGCAAGAAACAGAAAACTTAACGTTACTTGTGAACAGTTTTGAGCAGTTGAGAAAATTCTAAGTGATTGATGTAGAAAATTGAGGCTTAAGAAAATAATTGGAATAAGATTTCCAATTACAATATACTGAGTGTACTTAAAAGAAAAAAGGAATCTTAACTTAGTCATTTAGCTTGAAGGCTTTCAGTTTATTAATAAACCTTTCTAAAGATAACTAGAGGCAAGTTTTGGGGTTTTTCAGACCTTTTCAATAAATTTTGCAATGTGTGTCTGAAGTGGTCCTCAAAAGCTGCATGTTGAGAGGCTCTGCAAGATGAGCAGTAATGTTTTTCTGAGGCACAAGATGAAGAAACGAGATTAATCACGTCATTTGCTGAACTGTTGTGTGTTCTTCACAAACAGCATCCTCATCATTCATCTCTAAAGGAGGAGGTATCAGATGTTGTCCGTCAAAAGAAGAAGTATCTAAAGAAACCTAAAATAGAGTGTGTGGTAACTCCTCAACAGCCCTCTGCTGAGCCCTTGCCTGTTATCAACAAGAGTGATATTAAACAGTATGACTTCCACAGTTCAGACGAAGACGAGTTCCCGCAGGTAATAATCTGTTAGAAAATTTTAGCCTACAGAAAATGAAAAACTCAGCTACCTGTAATTTGGACAGCATAGTTTGAAATAGCAAATAACTGTTGGATGGTTGATTTATACGTAAGACAGTTGCATTTTTATTTTTTTCCTTTGTGTTCTAAGCTATGTTTCAGAGAAGATTGTATTTATTATATAAATGTCAATTCATATTATATATACCTGTGGAGTATAAAATATATTTTTACTGTATGAGCTAATTAGTTGTATTAAATATTTTATTACATGCCTGTTATATACATATGGCAGTTGGAAGAATGACTTTATTTTCTGGTTTAGGTACCCTCACCAATATCGGAAGCAGAAGAGGAAAATGATCCTGATGGACCTTGTGCTTTCAGGAGAAGAGCAGGATGCCAGTATTATGCTGTAAGCTATCTGCTCTTGGATGTAATGTGGTTTTTTAGCTTTGTACTTTTAATTTCAGTGCTAATATAACAATTCTTCTGTTTCCCACTTTCACTACCAAAGCCTTGACAATTTGGTGAAACTCTGGAAAAAATAGAGTTTTTCACAGAATATTTCTCCTTGTCTATTCCAATTACCTAAAGGTAATACAATGCACTGCCAGCAGCCCAATTAAGCCATTGCCAAAAAGGAACAATTCCTCCCAGCTCCCTCACTTTTCCTCACGCATCTTTTTTTTCTAGCTTCTAAAGCTTGTTAGCTGCTAGTTGTCTCAGTTCTCAGACCTGCTGAGAGATTTTGCTGGGGCACTGAGGAAATCTTGCTGTGGAAGTGGAGAGATCTAACCTGATAAGGGTTTTCTGTGGAGTTAGGTCAAAACTTTTGTTTTGAAATCATTGCAGGCTTCTCTCTTGTGTAGAATTAATGCTTTCTTCTCCTTACCCTCTGAGTTAACTTTGCCAACAGAAATCAAGATGACTGAAATCTGGTTTTGATTATTTTCTGTTACTTTCCTATTGCTCTTTAGAAACAGGTTATTTAAGTGGCTTAATATTAGGCTGCATTTTTAACTCCTGGAGCCATTTGCTTTGTTTATCTCTTTATGTAAATTGAACCTCTAGCACTTCAGTTGCTGTAAGTTTCATTTGATCATGAAAACTGATTATTTTAAAGAATATTTATTACTGTCGCATAAGGCATTTCAGACAGCAGTTTTTGTTAGTAAAGGTTATGCAGCTTTGAGTTTATTATAAAGAAGATTTTCATGGAGTAATAAAACTACCCTAAGGTAAGTTAATTCAGGATGTACACTGTCAGGGTCTGGTAATTGAATGCTGTGTATTGAACAAAGACTGTGCAGATCAGCATCTGTTACCCTTGGCAGTGTGGGTTTCACAAGTAAGGCTAAACTGCGAATTTAGGATCCCCTTTTGAAAAATATCTATGCACTTAAGTCCCACGTTGTTTGACTTGGGAATTGTTGTCACTGCTTTGTACAGCTGATGCAGTGGGATCCAGGTGGATGAACAGGGCGCCTGGGTATTTCTTCGATCACAATAAGTACTAAAAGTATCCTTCTATAGGGTGATACCTAACACTGGACTTGTGTGTCTACTTTTAAGAGGTTTCTGTTGATAATTTTTTCATTATATATGTGTATATATATATATATTTATAGACAAAAGCTTTTATCCTACTGACCCCTTACTAAAAGACCTAGACAAATTTGTGAAGGGTAGGCCATCAGCTGATTATAAAACATAGTCAAGATGCAGCCTTTTACGCAGATAATCCGTGGGCTACTTAGAGCCTGAAACTCAAAGGCTGTAACAATGAAAAAAATCGCTTCCTGTCTTTTATACATGACAACAAAATGTCAGATGAGCTGTTAGCAGGTGGAGGTAGTGGGCCAGATGAACCTGTCGGAGTAGGACAGAATCCAGTGGTAACTCCGTGGATGTCTTCAGGGTTTTTAATACCGTGTTGCACCTTCTAAAATAGTTCAGTAACCTAACCACTGAGTGCAAAATTGCTTTTTCTTTATTCTTTACAGCCTCGTTTGGACCAAATTAATTCTCCATATGAAAATTCAGAATTGGCAGAATTGGACAAACTGAGGTTCAGGCATTGCCTTACAACCCTTACAATTCCAAGAAGATGTATAGGATTTGCGAGAAGACGAGTTGGCAGGGGTGGAAGGTACAATTGTGTTATTTTTACTTTGTTACCCTTCGAAGGATAAAAGTATTTAAAAAGAGAGAATTAAACTAACATCTTTTTTTCCATCTTTTTTTAACCAGGGTTATAATGGACCGAATATCTACAGAACATGATCCTGTCTTGAGGCAGATTGACCCGGAAATGCTGAACAGTTTTTCAAGCTCTTCCCAGACTTTAGACTTTTCTTCTAATTTTTCACGGACCAATGCTTCCAATAAACGTTGTGAAAACAGACTGTCCCTTTCTGAAATACTAAGCAATATCAGATCATGTCGACTGCAGTGTTTTCAGCCAAGGCTACTAAATCTCCAGGACAGTGATAGTGAAGAATGTACCTCAAGGAAACCAGGGCAGACTGTGAATAACAAAAGAGTTTCTGCAGCATCTGTAGCTTTATTGAACACCAGCAAGAATGGCATATCAGGTAGGCAAGGCTTTAAATTCTTAAGGGACTGAAATTATTAAATTCAGTGGGTTTTTTGGTTTTGTATTTGGGACTGGAGTGATAACATCTTCACTAGTGATATGGAACTAAAGCCAAGATGCAAGGTAACTATTTTATAGTTCTTAGATTTTTTTTCTTCAAACAGTTCTGTTCCTCCTGCTTTAATTTGAGTTTTAAAAGAATCTCGATGAAGTGCTAAACTCCAACATGCAAAGGAGGGATTCTGCTTGTATGTCAGGATTGCTTACATGTGATTGAGACATTTATTGGCCTAAAATTCTTTAGGGACAGAATTATGCTCTTTATGAATGCAAATGAGAAGCAGTGAGGCTTTTTTTTGGGGGGTAGGGCGGGAATACAGCAGCAACAGGGTCATGTTGCTTTTTTTTTTTTTTTAAAAAAAAAAAAAAACAACTTGCTAAACATCTCAAGAAACCAGCAGTGAGTTAGTAAACTTAATAAGCAGGCATGAAAAAGTTGCAAAACTGTGTTTTCTGTTATGTCATAGTAAAAATTTTGACAGTAGAAGCCTCCAGTGATGTAGACAGTCAGAGCATCCAGCATTCTCCACATTCTCCACTATCAGAAAATCAACAAGTGTAGATTAAGAGCGATAGGGGATTTCCTTTTCCCTTAAAGGTGATCTCTTGCTCTCATTGCCAGTCTTTTGCTATTCAGCTTTATGACCTTTTTAACTCTAAATAAGCAAGACAGCAGTTCACATACAAACAGTTTTACATTTAAAGTAAATAAAATCTCTAGTAATATCTTCACAAGAATACAAAATATATGCAATGTTACTCTGATCTTTGTATCCCTTGTTAGTTACGTGGATGTAGAAGCACTTACATTGGAATTAAAACTACCAGAAGCAAAAAAAAAATGCTTTAAATCTACATTTTTGGTCTTCTTTGCTTCATATACTAGGAGTTGTAATTACTTAAAATTGAACATTGTAACTTTTATACTAGTAAAAGTGTGTATGATTCTTAAAAATGCCAAACAATTGGAGATATGCCAAAAGATCTATTACCAAGCATCAGTAAGCATTTGAGTATGTTCCTATCTATTGTGTACTTACAGAACTTGGTGTTGTAAAACAGGGTAATTAGAGGATACAATAGGCTGATTCCAGATCCCGTAATTAACTTCACGTGGACGTGGAATGCTCCATCTCTTTTAAAACCAGTTGGAGGATTTGGGACTTAATCTGTAATAACATACCTTTAGAAATTCATGCGTAGAAATTAAATTTCCTGAAGACAAAAGCAATTTTCTTTACATGATGGTTTTAAAAGATTGAATGTTAGCTTATTAAATAACATCAGGATAGTACTGACATAAGCACAGAATGCTTATTCCAGCCTAATACTTCTATACTTCATTTATTTTTCAATATAGTCGTTGCAACCTTTATATTGTGTTCTCTCTCATGGAGAGATTTGCACAAGAATAATTTTCTGCTGTATGAAGAGAACGGATATAACGTGCTATGATCATATTTTGTATAATTTCTTTTTGTAAGGAACTTGAAGGGCTGGAGAGTTGCACCTGTAGCAGGAAGGGGCAGTTTTGTGTGATGGGATTATTGATAAGAATCAAGAGATGTGGTGTTAATGCAAATGCAGAAAATAGAAGGGAATACTATTTGTCAGAGTTAAGGACGTGAAGCGTGGACCGTAAGCTGTAAGGAACAACGAAGAATTTGCTGATAGTTCTTTATGTAAGAGGAGCAAGTAATGCTGCAAGATTTCTGTTTGAATGAAAAAAGTATGATGACATCAAGGTAAGGAAAGTTGCTTAAAAAGATATAGGATAAGTTAATTTTTTCTATAGAGTTTTTGATGATAGTATAATAAGTATCAATAGATGACCAAAGGATTAGCTAGATGTAAACTTAAAAGTTTACATACTTTTCTTTAAGGTTTTGAATGCTGCTGCGGAGACCTCTCTTCCCTGAGGATGGAGTACACCTAAAAAATGTAGGGTAGTATCTTGAGGTGGAAGCTGATGTATCTGAGTGAAAGAAAAAGGTTGAAGAGATTTGTTAAATATCCATACCTGGCTTTAGTATGTAACAGCTAGAGGATGGATAGCACATAATAAAACAAAAATGAGAACAGCATTTTAGCAGTGTGTTGAGCGCAGGCGGGGGGTGGGAGGGAAGGGCTCTGTTTTGGTAGGGAACTGCGTATACATGGGGGGAAAAAAAGCTCTTAATCAGGTAACAGTCTCATCAAGACTAAAGAAGAAAATCGTTGGTGCTACATGGTAAATTAATGACAGAGCTCATATAATTACTATGATTACTAGCACTCCTATACTATAGGGTTGGAACTGTTAGGGGAAGAACTAAAATGAAAGAATAGAGTAATACATTTTAATGATAGAGATAACAGTGAAATATGTTAATGTATAAAACAAAATCTGATGGTTCCAAGCCACTTCATAGAGAAATAACTTGTTTACGTTGTATAATCCTGACAATCTGTCTGAAGACTACATTTGGGTGAGAATAGTGATACCTCAGTAGCTGAAATGCGTTATGCAATTTATGGTTTTGGAAGACCTTTTCCTTTCCAGATTGAAATTACAAAACAGATCTGGCAATTCTATTAAAAGATCAGATGCCATAAGGTAACAAAACTCTCTAGCAAGGAACTGAGCCACCAAGAGGAGCTACTGTTCTAGATTTGCTCCTTAGTAAATGGCAAATAAATTTTAGAAGGGCTCATCAAAGTCTGGTTGTGCATTAAGTCAGCACAGGTAACCCTAGTGGGTTTATTAAAATAATTCTTTGAGGGATAATTGTTGAAATCAGTTAATTCTATAGGAGATTTACCTGCAAGCATAAAGCAATGTGTGGAGAAAACAATGGCAGTACTAAAACTGTTTATTTTTAGTTTAGAGAAGACTTGGAGTTGCTTGCTTTGGTTTTCGTTGCACAGGAATATTTAAAGTTAATTGTGCATCATATTTTCACTTAATATTAAATAAAACAACTAATAAAATGGGATTTCCCAAATGCTAGGCACTGTGCAAGCAGCAAGAAAGACTTGGTGTCAGTAGTCTTTTCTTGAAAATGCCTAATCAGTGCATGACTAAAGAGCCCCTGTTCCCACACTAATTTTTTTCTCTTGCTTGTGTTTTGACAACCCCAACTGGGAGAACTGAATTTGAGGAACTCTGAGATAAGGTCACTGAAATCATCTTATCCCTCTGATCAGTTGTGTAAACTTTCTGAAGTCTTGCACGTTATATCTGAAAAGCTAAGCTGGTGTCTTTGCCAAAGCCAATTTTGGAAGAATTCTGTTTAACCTAAAGGGAGAGAAACTGCTGATGGGATGCAGCTGGCTCTTAGGATAGGTGGTGGAGGAAGGAAGCTAGGAGGAACTTGTAGGAACTTACAGATGGCACTACTGACACCGGCAAGCTAAGATTTAACTGGCTGTGTGAATTCTGAGAGTGCAGCTCATCTCATTTATGGAACTGAAGTAAGATAAAGACTTCAGGCAAAGTTTCCAGCAGTTTGCAGGACACCGTGTTGCGTTTGGCTTCCAGGCTGCTTCAGCTGCCCGTTGCAGTGACCCACTCAAATGGTATCTGTTTAGTTCCCATGGCCGTACAGAATAAACCAGCATTCTCAGCTGAAGAATTTGGCTTACGGAACAAGCTTTTACCTTTTAGAGGTATTTTTCCCAGAATTAAATACCATGGAGCAGTAATTAGATTACTGAAATACCGCCTTTTCGGGCAGCCTGATGGATGATCTTTGATTAAAGCCTTCAAATCCTAAGAGAAATGATATACTAATCTAAGCTGAAGATGTGAAGGAGGAGGAGAGGAAACTAAAAGACTTAATTTCACATTGACTTTTTATGCTTTTCTGTTGTAGTACTTTGTTACAGCCAGACTGTGATAAAATAACTATAAAGAAAAATCCTGTTGGCAGTGGAAATTGAAGTTCTGGTAAATAGAAGCTTTTAGGAGAAGTGCCGAACCCTTGTGCTTACCTGTGACCTTAAAGGCTACCTTGGGGTACTGTAGGAGTTGGATTTGTTAAAGACCCTTCATTTGTTTGGTTTTTGCAGAAGGAAATGATAGTAAACGTGCTAATGAGCAGCTGCTGTTTTATAACAGCAGAGCTCAGTGTGACCGAATAAACATCTGGTGACAGGTACAGAACCGAGTGGAGTTTAAACATGTCACTGCAGAGGAAGCAATCATTACATCACTGGGGTCATCTTCCCTGTAACATGGCTTCGTGTCAAACTGAGGAGGCTGAAAACATACGACTGACCCACAGGCTAGCCTTAAATTGGATGCTGGTTTGCAGTTTGAGGCTGTTTCCTACATTGTCTTTACAATTCATAGCAGAATGGGACTTTCAGTCTCAATAAATGCCCCTTAACCGCAGACGAATAATAGCGAATTGTGGCTAAATGTATTGTAGACATCTCTTTGCATGACATATAAGCTGGTTCTGAAATATTTTTAACAAAACAAAAGGCATGTTCTGGAATTTGTTACCTCAGAGCTTAAAAATAGAACTGCCTACATACGTCATGTTCCATAACGCTCTTCTTGGCTCTGTTGCCTTTAGTAACGAAACACATTTTGGGAGCCTGTTGAGAGGGAACCTAGCAGGTTTAGCTGACTGAACTGGGAGTGAAATGCTTGTAATTGGTAAAAATCCTCCTGGGGAACACTCAGCACAATTAACGGGCGGAGGGAATTTTAGAATATGTTGGAATGGATAGTAAAATCCCAATAATCTAATAGGATTAACTGTATGAATCATGGGATTAAGTGCCCTCCTTACATAGTTGAAGCTTGTTTTAATGATGTAGCGGTAGGGAGGAGGTTTCCCTAGTAATTTCTAAATAGCCAGCCTGCACTTTGGCACCTCTTCAGAAGAGAATTTCAGGACAGCCGTACTACAGGAGTGCTGCAGCCAGTAAATGAAAAACCCAGACCCTGTAAGATAGCTCACTTTGGATTTTGTTAGCTCATTGTTTCTTGGTGACATAAACACCTGCATTCTGCAGGAATATCATTTGAGATGAATGGCAGCTTCACTCTTAGGAAAATACAGTTCAAAATGTTGAAGTATAGTTAACAGCAATCTTTGAAAAATGAGTTCTTTTTACTTTTTCCTAGGAAAGCTTAGTTTTCAGGTTAGCACTGGCTGCACAAAACTCAGGTTTAACCATTAAACACTAGGCAGTATTTTGAATTTATCGTATTTGCAATATTTGGGGGGGTGGATAGGATATCGAAAACCACTGTTCCTGACTGCACCATTCCCTTCCTTACTTGTTGGGAGTCTGGTACCACTGGGGCAGTGCTAACTTGCTTCTTGCAAATAAATTCAGTATGTCACTCAAACTTTTTCAGTGGAGCAAGCTTAATAGGAAAGATAATCCTGTTCAGGTGAAACTTCAGCAAAAAAAATAAGGTGAAATTGGAAGGTCAGACTGGATTTGTTAAGTAAACATTGCTCTGTGCTATTTGCAAACATTGTTTTAGACACGGAGATTAGCTTTGTTGTTGTGTATTGGTTTCCCATCCTTTCAAGTGAGGATCGAAGTGCACTGAACTAGCTGGTACCCAGCCATACAAGTGACCCACGTAAGCTAGCACCTACAGATCGCATTGCTCTTGAAGTAGGTGTTGTTAAGTGTTAAAGCTGTGCTTCCTTCATGTAGCACCTCCTGGTATCAGAGGAGAGGGTAAGTTAAGGACTATAGGAAGGGAGGTTGTACTGGAATAAACTAAAAGTGTTTACTGTGAGAGCTGAGCTTAGTGTACTTCTTCCTCAGCGTGATTTTTAGGGTGTTCTTGTCCTCTGCAAACCAGGACAAGAATTTCTCAAAGCTTTTGCTTCAAGCTGCTGGAGAGACAACTACCAAAGATCGAGGCTGCTTAAAAGCAGAGAAAGCTGTGAATCCTTTTGTTTTAAATCGAATCGATGTTAAAAGAACACTATCAACAAGCTTAGTGTGGCCTCCCTTTTACATAGGAAAACATGAAAATCTTTGCAAGCATCTAACACGGTATAAGTTGTTCTCACCCAGTTGTTACCCAGCACTGGCCCATTCTTACATCTTAGCTGTATTTGTTTTGTGCAGGCATATTTCACACCGGCTTCCCTTTCTTTTCCGCAGTAACAGGGGGTATCACAGAAGAACAATTTCAGACACATCAACAGCAGTTAGTTCAAATGCAGAGGCAACAACTTGCTCAGCTTCAACAGAAACAGCAATCTCAGCATTCCTCGCAACAGACACATCCGAAAGCACAGGTAATGCACCTGAGAAGTTGTCACATGCTTCCATCTTCCTTTTGCTTACTGTGGTTTTAATCTCTCTTAAGATAGATATAATTTTATTATAACAAAAATGTTATAAGTTTTGTTATAACTAGATATAACTTCAGTAAATTGGTTAGATTTCAGAAGGAATATAGAACTAGTTTTGGTCAAGGTGCTTTTCCAGTTTACTTTGTAGTGTCTGGAAGATATTTGTGCCAGCTACAGCACAGACCACCTTTGTTTTCTCTATTTTGAATGAGAGCTTTTTAAACTTCAACCCCAAAACCTGTTGGGGGGGGTGTTTTCTTTATCTTTATACTACAACTGAGCTTTAAAAGTTGAGCAGCAAAGTTTATTTGCTGGTAATTTTGTGTTACAGCAATCCAGATGTAGTATTTTCCTTTGTACTTGCATAGTTTTAAAGAAATAAAAACACCTATTTTCTCATTCCTGCAGGGCTCCAGCACCTCTGACTGTATGTCAAAAACACTTGATTCAGCCAGTGCCCACTTTGCTGCATCTGCAGTGGTTAGTGCACCTGCTCCGAGTCGCAGTGAGGTAACGAAGGAACAAAACACCAGCCACAACAATATTAATGGTGTTGTCCAGCCTTCAGGTGATGATTTCTTAAAACTTATTATCTCATGCAGGGTTGAGAATAGGTCAAACTGGCTTATTTTGTATTTTCAGAATAATGTATTTGAGTTTGTTATAGCAGTAGTAGTAGCAGCTACAGTCTTAAATATTACTTTTAAATAATTTTGTGCAATGGCCTGCAGGTTAGTATGGTAATAACTGTTTGTTTACAATACCAAGGGTAAAATTGTTTTCTTTTGTAGGCTCTATCTCTTCATAATCTGTTACAATAAATACATTACTGCTAGCACTTTAATTACACATTGACAGTTAAAAAAAAAAAAAAAGCTTTAAAATAGTTAAATGCTTTTAAAAGAAAGAAGTTGCTATGTTGTCTGGCCATTATTTCACTTCCATATTTAGATGAAATTCTACTAATCAGCTACTTCTAGCAGCTCTTTTGACGTTACCATAAGTTTCAGATGTCATTGTACTTAATACAATTTGGAATTCCTTCCAAATTTAAGCGAAAGTGTATACAGTGGCATTCACTACCTGACTTCAACGCCCCATTTCTGGTCCTCTTTTACCAAAGGAGCAGTGCTGGTCAGGCCGGTGCAGTTGCCATGTTACCAGGAGAGAAATGTTATTTGGAATTTGCCATAACAAATAAAAGGCTTTCATAATAATTTGTAGTTTTAACAGTTAACGATGTGATCAGTTTTATAGACCTTCTGCCAGGCTGGGTTAATAATGAAATGAATAGGAGAAAAAACCACAGCTGAATAAAATCAATATACTGGAACAGTTCCAGGAAAGAAAAAAAGACAACTATGTATAACTCGCTGTAATATATCTCTGAGAGGACAGTGTTTTGAGGGGTATAAGATCAGGCACGTGTACCATGCTGATATCATCTTTATGGCTGATGAAAAACATTGCAAATATGCACATAAAATTAGATTTGTGTTACTGTTCCATAGCTGTAAATGACAGTGATAGAAAATAGCAATTCCAGTTTCATACAGGAAGGTTTAAATTAGGAAACATTAGTTGAAGACAGCGTTTTGCAGGAATAGGGAAAAAACATGCCTTGTTCTACAGCTATCAAAACTGGATCAGTGGATACTAAGAGGAAACTTGAGAACCTTTGGGTTGAATATAAGCTGTGCCTGATTTTTAGCTGGAATTTGAACCCCAAATTTCCTACTGCTCAGTAGTGCAGACAGCATTACTGCATAGTCTGGAAGGGGGCTTCTGTATTGCCTGGTCCTGGACCCCAAGTTTTGCTTCCTTGAGGGATGCTGGTCCCCAGAACCTCTCTATGTTGCCAGTCAAACAAGGTGGGAAGCAAGGAGGCGCTTCAAAGCATCAAAACTTGGCTTCTCTGTTGGTCTCTGTGTTGCCTAGCTGAGGTGTGAGCTGTTTGATTTACTTTTCTGGGGAATGTTGGTCCTTATTTAAGACACCTAAAATGAGGTACAGAAAGTTCAGCAATACAAAACCTCTGTGATATTGTCACCTCTTCTACTTCCTGATGTTTTTGTAAATTTTTAAGATTGTTAGTGTAAACTGGGAGTGTCTCTAAAATTTGTATTTTTTTGAAATCTTGAAAACAACCTACATGCAGAATTCCAGTGACATGTATGTTTAAAACATTACCCTGGGGTTTAATCTTTGACTTTGACTCTAAGTAATGGCATATTTTTAATTAATAATGTTTGCTTTGTAACAGGAACCTCTAGAACGTTGTACTCCACCAACATGGCTTTATCATCCAGCCCAGGGATTTCAACCGTTCAGCTTGTAAGGACAGTTGGCCACACCACCACAAACCACTTAATTCCAGCATTGTGCACAAGCAGCCCTCAAACTCTTCCCATGAACAATTCTTGCCTGACTAACGCAGTGCACCTCAACAATGTCAGTGTTGTTTCTCCAGTCAATGTGCATATCAATACAAGGACTTCAGCACCATCGCCAACAGCCTTAAAACTTGCCACAGTTGCTGCCAGTATGGACAGAGTGCCAAAGGTAACTCCTAGCAGTGCCATCAGCAGTATAGCAAGGTAAGTGTGTAGCATGCTGGTGAATAATTCTGTCTTACACTTGTGCTGCCTGAATAACTCCTGAATAACTCCTCAGGTGTGCCCAGCTCCCCACAAGAGCACTAAATAGAATCATTTCCCCCTCTGAGATTCCTCGGGGTAGCTTCAGCCTCACAAAAACATCCAGCTGCTGGCATCTTCAGCACGACTATGACAAACGATAAGAGACAACACAATGCTGTCTTTTTGCAGATTAATGCCCAGATAGCTTCTGCTGATTTTTGGCACTCTGGTTTTGGTAAACTTCAGTGTGTTTAAATGGCTTCATTTTAACCTTTTTCATTTGTCCATTCTCATTGCAGCCCCTTCTAGAAGACTCTCAAACTCTGCACATTCTCTCTACAGCTTTATGTAGCTGTATTGTAAGATGCAAACTGGCATATCTATTTTATACGTATATATGTGTATACACATTTTTATACAGAAAATAGGTATGAGCCAGCCTGCATCTTGTATTCATATATATAAAATTCTTTATATAAGAATATATAAAATTCACGTTGACTAGCAGCATTATCATTTTGGGATACTTAACTAGGTATTTGACAAGAGTGGCAGGAACTTGCAGTTGGTTAAATTTACTAAAAAGGGCAGTATTTGGACTTGAATGTCTCTGCTGGATTGTGTGGTCTCAAAGTCAGAACTGTTTATGGATTAAGAAATCAGAAAAAGGGCATTAGCAAATGTGGCTTATGGATTATTTCTCGATGCTTCTGGAGACCTTAAAAAGAGCTTCTGACATGCAAAATCACATGTATAATGCACTCACTGAATAGAGTGAGGAAAAGCTATTCTTAAATTAGTAATTGTGCTTTAAAGCATGCCTCTATAGCATTAGTCTGTTTAGCTCTTATTTCCATAAAGTCAGAGGGATATTTCAAGTAGTGTCAGCAAGTGCCTGAAAAAGAACCACCTTGGCTGAATAGGCCTTAGGCTTCTCTACAGGGAACGGTAATAAATTCAGAAAGAAATTAAGATTTCTTGTGCTAGTGCTGAAATGAAACAGAAAAAAAAAAAAAAAGGTTAGAACAATGCCTTGCTCACTAATAGAATAATTGGTAGTTGATACAGAGTCGTATTGGCCTATCTTGACTTTGTTCCTTCAGGAGACATTTTATTACTCTTATCCATAATTTAGGATGGTAATTTACAGTAAAATGCAATGAAGTTGGGTTGTCTTTGTTAATCTTGTAGAAGGCACTGCAGTGTTAATGGAAGTTCTTAAATGCCAGCACTTAGTTGTGTGATCTGTTTCTAGTGTACACGTTGGGGTTTGTCCCTGATCCAAGTAATAGCTGTGTAAAAACGCACAAAGCCTGTAAGAAATCATTGAAACTGCCTAAGGAAATATGTTCGTTCTACCTGTAATTATTGAATATTTCTTTGTTGCAGAGAGAACCATGAACCAGAACGACTGGGTTTAAACGGCATAGCAGAGACAACAGTAGCAATGGAAGTGACATAACCTCAAACCAGTGTCTCAACCTGTGCTAATGGTGTAGTCATTTATATTCCAACTGAATGCAAAATACAGCACTCTGTGGATCACAGAGAACTAAAATGGACCTAAATGGACTATCATTATATCGTGTATTAAGTCGATATATAATGTAAATTTTGTAAAATTGGGAAAATCACTACCTTGTAAAATAGTTTATTTGTATCATCAATATTATTTCTGTTACTTGAATAGTAGATATTCATCATCATGCTTTTGCACTTGAATTTGCAACTGAATGGATTAAAAAAATAATTCTTTAATGGGATCATGAGCATGAAATGGGATCCTGCATCACTTGTTTTAACTATTTATTTTGCCATGTTTACATTTTGTATCTTGTACAAATAAATCCAACTTTGTGTCTAAAAAAAAAAGTTAAAGATTCATAGCTAGGAGACAAAATTCTTGTAATTTTTTTCTAAAGGAAATGTAAAGTTTTCACTTGGTTCATTTTGTTTCACAATTTGACTAGATGGACTTTTTGGTAAATACTTTAGTGGCATTTCACTGTCAAATATGAAGTTCAAGGCAAAATAGTATTTTCTATTACTGTGCAGGGGAAAGGGATGGATCGATACATGCAAATTTAATGTAGTAACTCACTTTTCCATATATTTTGAATGTATATTTCTATTTATAATACCAGTTTATAAAAAATAATTACACAGGAAAAAAAAACTGACTAGGAAAATTATGCATCTAGCACACATGAAATTGTGCAGATATGAGAAAATTTTCAACTGATTACATTTTATCTGAAGACTGCATATTTTAACCGGCTTTAAAACTGTAACACACCACATAAAGGATATTTTACCAGGTATGTATTGCATTATATATCATTGCAATAATTATTGGATGTCTAGATATCGAGCCATCCCAGGTGGTGGGGGGGAGGGAGGGTTGTGGCAAGATTGTCTTTTCAATTTTGGAGAGTTTTCCTGTGGCTACAAGGCAAGTAACGGGTTGGAAAAAGTCTGACTGTAAGCGTTGGACACCTTCGTAGTGTAGTGTTTTAGTGACTTTTTTTATACGGTTCTTGTAAATTAGATACGTGTAGTGGTGTTTCAGAATGTTTGTTTATGCACTAGTTCAGACAACTTTCCCTGTTACTTGTTCTTGATAAGTGAAAACTGCAGGGAAATAAAAATACATATCAAAACATGGACATGTTGCATACGTGTTTATTTCACAAAGTGCAAGCAGTGTAAGCTTTAGGTGATGTGAGAGGTCTCTTGGTGGCTTTGACTGGAGCACGTGCACTTAACTCTCCAAAAGGTTTTGGTTTGTGATTTCTTTCCTGGCTCTTAAAGTATACAGTAGGGGAGGGATGGTCCAGTAGACTTGGAAATGATCAGGACAAGGGACAATTTCTTGTTCTGCCAGATATTATAACCTCAGATATTTTCTTGGTCGAATCATTTGAATTTTCTGCTGTTTGGTTCTCCACCTGTAATTTGAGTCATGTTCCACATTTCTTATAAATCACAGAATCTTGGAGGGAGCCTCAGGACATTGTCTGAGCAGCCCCAAGGTTGGATTACCTTCACAGGGCTTCATCACCGGATAATGGTTGCCAGGTGTCAGATTATTACATTAAGTACTTTTGCTTCTGAAGGAAATGACTTGTAACCACCAGGAGCTGGAAGATTTGTTTCCTGTAAGACGTACTTTGGCAGAAACAAGCATGCTACGGATCAGTTGCGAGGGACAATGCAAAGTAAAGCTCACAGGTTAATTTTGTGCTATTTTTTGTAATTTATATTCCTGAAATTCAGAATGAATTGTTACCCCTGTGAAGAGGTGACGTAGGCATAGATCTGTGCTCTTTTCTGAGAGCCAACCCTCGTTGGACTGCAGTTAGCGTGGCACTTTGGTGTTTTGATTTTTCTTTAAAGTATCTAAAAGAATAACTTGTGCATCTTATTTTAAAAAAGGAAAAGTGTGATTTTACCCTGTGTGTCATGAAGTCAGTATATTCTTCCTCTTAAATATCATACAGAGAGCTTCTTTTGATTTAAGTTGTGTTTAAATGTGTTTTGTCTTAGCTTCTGTGAGTTAAAAATGGGCAGTTAAACACTGAGAGCTTGTTGGAAACTCAATACCCAAAATCAAACTCTTTTTTTGTGTAACTGGTGCTTTATTTTCTCTTCACTATCAAGTCCACAAGGAGAGAGGATATTGGATTGTATCTTTGGAGAATACTCAGACGCATGGTACTTCAGTGGTACTGCCTTGATCAGGCAAAACATAGCAGCAGGACTGGGGTTTTCAGCATGAGGGAGAGGCCTCTGTGCAAGTGCGTGCTTATTCATCACTTTCTGCATCGTACCTTGATTGGAACTGCCACTTTCTGATCAGGTGCTCACTGTGCACGATCTTCTCACGTCTGTCTGAAGTTTTCTGTAGAAGGAGATTCACTTCTGGGCACAACGATTATGCAGTCTGAAGCAGGAATTAAATTTTTGGAAGCAGAACTGTTGAAAGTATGAGTCAGGAAAGAGTTATTCTCCTTGATACCTTTTAAAAAAAAAAAAAAAAACTTATTTTGTAACTTAGCCCCAAAACCTTTAATAAAAACGTAAAATCACTTTCTTCTGCAGATTGAAAGCTGTATGCTTAGCAAATCAGAGCTCCTGAGACCTGTAGTAGATGTTCTTTTACAAATGTAGATCATTTTCATGGTAAATTGGACTGATTGCTATGTATCTGTGACTTGATTTAGTCTAATCCTCATCTAATTACTTGAAAAACCTTTAGCTGCTGCTTCTAGCTTTTAATAGATTCTGGAAAAATATGAGGTGGAGAAAAGGATTTCATAAATTCCAAAGGTAAGTGTGCCATATGTTGAGTGAGTTTCATTTAAAGTGTTAGGATTGATATAGCTTTACAGTGAAATAGAACTAAAACAGTCTTAAGAATTCCTGGTAATTAATTGTGGGCCTGAAGTGCTGGAAAAGGAGAGTGATGAACAATATTGGAGTCTGTAGAAATATTTCTTTAGAGGAAAAAAGAAGTCTTCTACATTCTCCTGACATTGGAATACAGAGGGGAATACCAGTAACTGAGTTGTTTGTGTGCACTGCATTAAAAGTGTGTGTTGAAATTATGCCATTCTTTCTGAATCCCCTTACTTGAACATAACACAACTGCAATCTGATTGGAATAGTGGTTTCTGTTTTGGTATGTATTCAGGAACATTGTTCAGGTAAGATTTTTTGAATTTAGTTTATCTGCAGCAATTTATATCGGACTTCAAGTGTAACGTGTGGAGCCGTACTTTAAATTCCAGATTCTATATAAAACCATTCTTTTTCCTAGTTGTGTTTATCTAATGTGTTTAATCTATAGATGATCAATTGAGTTCTGACGTGTGTTTAACTGCAGGAATTGTGACTTCTGAATGTGAACTTTCCCTGTATGAAGCCAAGTACTGATTGTTCTAATGGGGGGAGGAAGATGAGCTCAGGTGGGGCTGAACCAGACTTTAATCCATTAATATTTGGCCTCGCTGCTTAGCATTTAAATGCTTAAAGCTGAGAACTTCCAGAAGTCCTGTTTTGTCTCCTGAGCTGTGCTTGTGAGAGGTCTGCAGTTGCTGGATGCGCCTCCTGAAGCAAGAAAACTATTCCAAAGCAGCTCCAGGAAAATGGAAGAGTTTTCTGCTGTTCTTCTTCCTTCCTTCCCACTCTGTACCACAGAAGTTGCAGCATGATAGTGTTAAAAATCTGAAAAACTATTACTCCATTTCATTTCTAATTCTGCTGTAGTACTTTTCTTCCCCTTCAGCGTATTGCTTAGATTATATTTCTATTCTATTTTCAGAGCCATCTCTTTTTAAACCTCTACAGTAGGAGATTGTGGGTTATTTATTTTTTTTTTCCTGACAAGCAAGGTGCTTATTGCAGCCCTCTCCTGTTGTCCTGAGGCTCTGACTTTGAGACTTCTCTTCCTTCCCTGATAGTCCATTTTCCTCTGCTTCCAGCTCGTTTGCAGGGAATAACAGCTTTCCTGTTTCCTTCTTACAGTAATTCTGATTTTTTAAAGCAGAATCCTCAGGGGGTGACTGATTTGTCCTGAAGTGGGCTCAGCATCATGCTCACGGCTAGTCAGCACCGTCTCCATTTCCAGCACCTTTCAGGAAGAGCTGCTCAGACCTCTCAAAGTGTCCTGGCAGGAATTCCCACCTTCCGAGGTGCTCCTAACGCAGGTCAGTCATCCCCTGGACTTCCTGGATTTGATTTCAGAGAAACAGTTTCAAATCTCAATTCCCTACTTCTATTTTTAGGTTTTGCAGTATTCAGACTTCAGATTAGAAAGCTGGAGAACAACCTTCAGAAGTTAAAGCACACCTTCACAGTAAACCCCTGCTCAGAAGAGAAGGAAGGAAGGAAAGACATCTCTAACAGGCAGAGATGTTTCCTGTGGAGCAGCAGACCAGGCAATATAGCTTGGGTTAGTTATTAAGATCAGAGTGTTTGCATTTGAACAAAAGCAAGTGGAGGATAAATGTTTTTCTTCTAATGCAACCAACTCATTATGTTGAGGACCTTAGATACGTACAACAGCAGTCTGCCTCGGAGCCTACTGATCTTTACCAACCTAACAGCTATTTGTAGAGTCCTTAAATGCATTTAGTGGCAGCATTTCTCTTTTTAGTAAGTCAGTGACAGTGTGAGAGTAGCATATGTAAGAAATGGGAATACATCTGGGTAAATATTTTGTAAAGCTTTACTTAAATGGCAGGAAGGTGAATGCAAAGTTGCATAGTTGAGAGAATAAATATTGATTTTATCTGTTTGGTAAGAAAGTCCATTGGCTAAGAATATGGTGAGTTTGAAAGGGGCTGCAATACTTACGTTGCTCTGTCCTTTTAAGCAGCGAGCTTACCAAGTACTTAACCTGTGTGTTTATCCTCCTGCTAGTGAACACAGCCGTCTTAAAGCAGTGGCTGTGCACGGTTGAAAAGACATCACTGCCCAAAAGATCCTGTGCAGAAAATGAGATGTTTTGAGCCTTCTGTGGCAGAATTGCTTTTTTCCCCACACTCTTGTTACGCTGTTTTCCAAAGATAGGACAGTTGCTGTGAGTAAGAATGGGAAAATGTGTGAAGTCCCATCTTGTTTCAATCCACTGTGCTCTGATTCAACTGTAATACAACTGTAATTAACACAGGGAGGATAAAATAGATAAATTAGTGAGCAAGGGGTAAATGAAGGAGGGAGACAATTAATACTAAACTATAGCAGATAACAATATGAAACAACATGTAACAGAACAGATGCAGCTTTGCAACTCTGATCAGGCTAGCAAAAAGCAAATGGGGCAGGAGACAGCTGACCAAACTGGCACAAAGACCAGTTCCAGTTGCATGTTCAGACCCTGTGCAGCATCCCACTGCCTTTTGGTGCTTCCCCTGGCAGCACAGCCCTGCTTCAGCAGCCCCAGCTGCCCTGCCCCGGCCCTGGGGACAGGCTGGTGGCAGCAAGCCGAGAATCAGTCGGTGCCAGCCTAGCTCTTGCTTTCCCACCCTCACTGTTAATGCTTTGCTGGCTGCTCCTGAATTAATGTTATTTCATCGAACCTTGCCCTGGGGATGAAGTGATGCTTAAACTCCCAGCAGCCCCCATCTTCCTGATGATGATCTGACTAGACTAGTCACAGTGGCTTTAAATCAACAGCTTCGGAAATGACACCAGAAGATGGCATCATCTGCCTGTAATGCTGTTTAACTCTTTCTGGACCTCAATGGATAAGTATTTTTCTTTTTTTCTTCAACTTGATTTTTTTTTTTTTTTTGGACAGTGAGCATGTTGTTCTCCCTCGAAATAAAATTCAAGAGTGTGAAGGTTTTGCGTTTTTTGATTGAATTGCCTTTTTTTGGGTGCGCATTGCTTCTTGTAATCAAGGAAAGCAAATCCAGTTTTTCCAAGTTCCTGTTCTTTTATTTTGCATGTTTGAGTAACACACACAAAGTAACTTGGAAGAAATATTATGAGTATTGAATAAACGTGTTGCCATTTTATGCAAAGTGGTAAAAATCAATTTTTTAAGCAAAACCATTTTTACAGATGGGTAAGCACTCTATATAACTGCATAATGTGAATAATTCATTTGAAGATTGAGATTTATGTGTGTACTGAACATACTTAGATATGCACTTTAAGCATATCTTGAGGTGTTTTCCAAACTGGAGACAATGGCTGCTCTTACACTCCCTGCTAGTGTAGCTCAAAGACTTTCAGGTGGAATATCTGTCGACTGGCAGTACTCTTCCAAAATGTGACCTTTCTGTGAAGGTGTGTTGGCTTCAATTATTTACTTGTTTGTTTTTTTTCCTTAACTGATCTAGATATTGCTGTTGGAATGAGAAGTAAGGAAGCAGAAGTTTTAGTTAAGTAAAGGAACGTCTTGCAAGAAGGGGAAAGGAGCCCCTGTGGCCCCCTATCAGCAAAGACATCGTTACCTGCCTGAACAAAGGAAATGTTGCTTAAGGGATAATCATCACAGGTGACCAAGTGTTAGTTATGCACATCCCATATATCTTGTTATTAAACTTGTAGCTTGCTTGGACAAATGGTCTGTAGCCCCAAATCTCCGGAGCTATTACCAGGTCTCCTTGCCTTCGGTGATGCCTGGGCATGCAGATTGTTTCTGTACCTCAGTTCCTCCTAGCTGCCTTCTCAGCACTTCTTGGCTCGCTCCGTTGCCTGCTCTTCAATCCTTGGCTTATTTATTCATTCCCTGTAAAACACATGTTCTGGGTTTGTAAGCATTTTTCCTGATGCACATCTAACAGTGTCTTGTGTCTGTGGGACAGTAACCACCCTCAACACTTAAATTTCCTTTTGTTCTGGGGATCCCAGCCCTCTTGGTACCTCCTGCAAGAAATCCTTTGCCACCTCTTTTCCCACAGATGCTTCTCAGCACTGACGAACATCAAATTTCATCTTGATGGCCATTGCTGAGGCACAAGGATCAATGGAATCTACATTAAAGCTGCTCTCCCTGCTGATAAGTTACTCCACTGGCCAATACTGATGTCTGTTTGTTGCACTGAGATGTTAAAGACAGCAGAAATTCAACATTGTTATTCTTTTTCTCCTGAAACTCTTTCATCTCCCAGCTCCACAGCTCATTCCTGGAGCCCAGAAGCAGTGAAAGTAAGCAATATTCTGTTGGCTCTGCAGATAGGAAATTGTTTTTCCACTTCTGAAATGCCCAGGTGTCTATTCCCTTACTCCTGTGGGACCATCTCCCTGGCAGAATCCACGTTTTGCTGCTGTTCAGTATCTCTGTCACAGGGCTGCCTTCTTTTGGGTTTTCTTACCACCTTGGTCATATTGGTGGGTTATCTACAGAAAAATGAAATTCTGTTTTCTTGTGGTTTTGCCCCCATTCTAGGGGAGGTGATTTGTTACTCCTTCTGGAGATCTCTGCCATCCTGGGACATTTAGTGAACCCTCCCAGCTGAGGTTGGCTTAAGAAATTCTTCAGGAACAGTCAGAACTTGCTGTCAAACAATTTCTAACTCTGCCAAGGTGATTTTAGCCATGGGTTTAATATCTAGCTGAAGAACCTGCCCCACAGTCATAGGAAGGGTTTGTGTTCTTTTACTTTTGTGGTGCAGGCAGCAAGAAAATAATCTTGTACCCTGATGCATTGTGGCTCAATAAAGCCAAGCAGAGCACAGCTCCAGTGGTGTTTGTTCTAAGTATACAATCTGAAAAAAGGGCAAAGCTTCAGAAATGAGGGAAATAAATAGTGATACTGCTTAAGATTCAATGAGTGGAGCATGAATGCTTTTCCGCATCATCCTAGGTCATGTTTTTTGTGATGTAATTTCCCAGTAAACTATAGATCATACCTTCTATCAACGAAGGCTCTAAGTGAGGTAGGAGGGCATCTGAAATAAACTGGAAGCTCTCAAGCTGCAGGAAGTTCTGGTCACTTCTGAATTGAACTGAAAAGCCCCGTTCCTGCTAGGCTGTTCAACTCACAATAATCTGGTCAAGTAGTAAAAAGAGCAGGTTTGGGACAATACGGTCTTATCTGCAATACAGGCAACGTGATATTATTTCTGACAATATTGCTAAGAAAAGATGGCTCTTCAGTGTCTTCAGTGCATTCTTACTGATGGCAGATTATACCTACTCCAACAGGAAAGTAGAGATTTGCCTATCTTGCTTCACAATGAGCTCCTGATAACAGAGGAAAATACGGCTTAATTCATTAATTCTTTTATGACTAAGCTCCTACTTGTCATGACTTACCAATTTGCTATTCAGGGTAAGAGCTTGGAACATAAGGGAAAGAAAAGGACTAAATAATTGGTAATCCATCGGAATAAATCACATATTATAATAATGCCTTATCATGTGCTGCACATGGCTAACTCTCCTTGATGTAATTACTTTTAAGAAGGGCAGGAGAGCCATATACGTCACCTGCTCTTCTATCCACACCAGGTAATGAGGACAACCACCATAGCTGGAAAAAATGGGGAATCTGTAGCAATACTAAAGAACTGATCCCTGTCAATGTGTTTGAGGGAGGCTAATTCAATGAAAGGGGTCCTCTTTATTCACTGACATTTTTTGGAGGAATCCAGCTCCACCAGTCGCTTGGAGCTGTTAAAGTTGGGGGCATGGCCCCTGCTTTCCCTAAACTAATCTCTTTAAGCAGTCATGCTACTTGTGGGGAGAGAAGGATGGAGGAGGAGACTAAAGGTGGTAGATTAAACTATTTTGGGCAACTTTAGTGCAGTGAAGTGAACTAATCTTGGCCGCCAGCTGAGGGCAGGTACAGAAAGGATGGGAACCGAGGGCAGGCAGCACCAACCCTGAGGGGAAGGAGCAGGCTCCAGGCTTTGCCTTTCCCCGATGCTGATTCACAGGCTGCAGCGTGACAAACTTCTTGGTAATTTACCAAGGTCGGGGCTTTGCTTTCCTTCTGCTTTGTGTCATAGCAAATAAAGGTAATGGCAAGCAGGGCTGGGCGAGCATCCTTTGCCACAAGCCAGAACCCTTCCTGGCTGGAAAAAGAGCAGCCTTATGGTGCTATTTCTTTGTTCCTCTCTCTTAGGGCAGGGAACAATATTGATTCAGAAAGGAAGACACACATTTAAAAAGGGGACCCTGACAGAAACAAAGCACCCCACGTCGGGTGCAGCTGTAGAGTTACAGGGACAACGGTTGGGGGGGGGGACACAGATTACCGCCCAGCCCTTATCGAGGACAAAAGGCTAAACCTCCCCCAAAAAAAGGGGGGGGAGTTGTGGGGGTCGATGGGGGCACTTTTGGGGTCGATTGGGGCCGTTTTGGGGCTCCTGGCAGACTACACGTCCCGGCGTGCCCAGCGCTGGGCGGGGCCGCGGGACTGCGGCGCGGCCACAAAGCCCGGGGGGCGCTGAGGGGGCGGCGGCTCCGCGCCCGCCGCTCGCCCGCTGCCCTCAGCCCTCGGCAGCCGCAGCCGAGCCGGGGGGCGAGCGGGGTCCGCGGCCCCCTCATCGGGCTCCTCTCGGTCCCTCTCGGCCCCTTCACGGCCCTTTTGAGGCCGTCGGTAGCGGGGAGGCTGCGGCAGCGGCACCTGCCCGCCGGGGCGCTGCCCCGCCATGGCGGACCCGGCGGAGTGCAGCATCAAGGTGATGTGCCGCTTTCGGCCCCTCAACGAGGCCGAGGTGCTGCGGGGCGACAGGTTCATCCCCAAGTTCAAGGGCGAGGACACGGTGCTCGTCGGGGTGAGTGCGGCACGGCTCGGGGGGGGGTCCCGGGGAGGGGTCTGAGGGGTCCTGAGGGGATCCTGAGGGGTCTTGGTTGCATCCTGAGGGGTCCTGGGGGGGTTCCTGGGGGCTTCTGAGGGATCCTCAGGGGTCCTGTGAGGCTCCCAAGGGGTCCTGGGGGGGTTTTGGGGGGTCTTGGGGGGCTCCTGGGGGGTCCCAGTGGGGTTGCAGTGGAGTCTGGCAAGGGGCGACACAAAGCCGGGGGCCGAGGCTTGCCTCGCGCATCGCTGCCTCGCGAAGCGTTTGGGCATGAAGGCGCTTATCAAAGCAGCCAGTTTGGTGCAAAATTCAAAAAAAAAAGCACCGTCTGAAGTAATTATGGGGAAATGAGGGCAAAACGGAGCCGCTTGTGGAATGGCTCCCCGGTCCCTCGCCTCACGCTGGTGCCTCAGCTCCGGGATCGCCTCCTCCATCCATCCCTACCACCAGCTGCCTCCTGGGCTGCTTCAGGAGCCAGCTCATCCTTTTTTTTTCCCCTAAAGCAAGCCCTCATGTGCATCAAAACTAGATTAAAACGCACCCTGGGATCATTAAGGTTGGAAAAGACCCCGATCACCGGGTCCCAGCATACCGGTGTTCAGCCATCAGCCCCATATCCCTCTGACAACGTCATTTTTTCAGGCAGGAGAACCCGCGATCCCTTTTTTTTTCCCTGCCTGTGCGAAGGCGCAGGTACAAAATGCATCTTTGTGGATATCGTGCTGCTGCCTGGGAGGACGGCAACCGCGATGCTTTGTGATTGTCTTGCGGGCAGGAGGTAGCGCCTTTAGTAAAGGTAAAAAGGAAAAAAAAAAAAAAGCAGCAGCCGGCAATTTCCTGCTGTGGGAGCGTAGAAAAATCCCTAACGAGAAGCCAGAAAGCGCGTTTGTTTGTTTGTGTAAGCACACGTACAGCTTTATTTTTATGGGGGTTCAGGTTGGCAGGAGCAGTCCTGAGGTTGCTTGCCATCTTGAAAATCTGTCCTGGAGCTCGCGGTGCACCTTTCCCCGCAGCCACAGAGCGACAGACGGATCTGGTGTAGGTGTGCATCGCAGTCCTGCCATCTCCTAAAACACATCCTCAAAGCCCTGCTCGTTTTTCAGCAGGGATCCACCCGGCTGGGGATGTGGGGACGTTTGTAGCTCCCTGCAGTTGTGCCCGTGTCAGCGAAGGTAGAAATTGTTCCGTGTTCTTTGTCATCTTCCTTCGCAGCGCTTGGCTGCCGGGGCTGTGCTGTAACTTGAGCTAGGCTGCAAGCACTGCAGTGTGGCAGCGGCAGGCAGCGCGGGTGGCGTTATCTGCTGCTGATCTGCTGCCTCGCCGTGACTGCCTCGCGCCGGCAAGAGCGGTGGAGGGAGGGGGAAGGAGTCCTGGAGCTGTGCAGGATCCTACCAGAGCAGACTTCCTTCCAGAAAAGCAGTGTTTGAGACTCCAGAAGCATCACAGAAAGCAAAAGTAACCCGGAACCGAACGGGTTTGGTTTGTTTGTTTGTTTTCCTATAGCATTGGGAAAACACTGCAATGCAGCTTCTGTTTTTGTTGCGTAAACTATTGGAGAGAAAGGGGTGCTGTTAGAATTAAAACAGGCAAACATAAAACCTCACAGGAGGTCTGTCATCGCATCAGAAAAAAATAAAATCTGAATTACTGAAAGGAAACGTCTATTCTTTTCTGGCATGTGAGCGTGAATACATTTACTTCTTCTTCCTAAAAGATGATCACGGGGAAACGCTTGGTATCTGAACCTCCCACCATCCTTTCCCATTAGCCTATTTTATGCTTTGAGCAATTTTTTGCAATGAGAATTGAAGATCAGAACTTGAAAACGAGCAGCAATGAAGGAAGTTTAACAGCAGCCTTGAGTTTCTCTTTAACGTCACGGATGAAGCTGCATCTCTGCAAGGCCCGTGGTCGTGGCTTTCAGAGCTCTTCAGCAGGAAAGTCCCGGGGCAGCATCCTAACTGCGTCCAAAGCAGTTAAACACCTCGGAGTTGGGATGTGACCCGCTGCTTTACATCCTCACCTCTTTTATGTGCTTCACACGTGCAACAGAGGGAAGCAGGGGCAATCTGAATAGAGCAGGAAGATGAAAATGCCTTACCTAAGTTGGTCTGTGGCTCAGAAGATAAACAGAATAAAAACCACCGGTGTGTTTTGATTCTCCTTCAAGGTTTTCGAAGCAGAAGCCTATGATCTGTATCTGATCTTCTTTATCATGGCAGAGAAAGGCGGCAGTGGCAAATCCATCGCTTGCTGTTGCGGTTAGCTCCACCAGCCTCCCCAGCCTGCCGCTTCGTTTTATGTTCCTGCCGCTCCGCAGCCTCAAGGTGACTTTCTGATCGATCCTGCTGGCTGCCGTACCCAGGAGCGCGTTTTTCCTGCTGCCTTCCTTCTGACAGCCTTGTTGGGCTGTACCCAACGCCGCTTGCAGCCGTCCCTAACCTGCTGCATTTTCTTCTCCCGTGGATAGCTGCACCCGGCGTGTGGGGCTCCTTCCTCTGGGACTCTGGGCTCTGTTGCTTCCAGGTCAGGCTATTTCCAGAGAAACAGCACAGGACTCGCAGATCTGGCACCTGGGGTTATTTTTTGGGTGATTTCTCGCAGCACCTTGAGCCTCGTGGTGTCTCAGGAAGAAGAGGAAGCTGATAGATCAGACGAGGTAGCTGGTGGAGGAGTTCTCTGCTGCTTTTTTTTACGGTGTGTTGGCTGGAGAATGAAAACTTCTGCATCTAATTATCAACAAACAAAGTAGGTTTATGTCTTGACACAGCGATGCTTCCAGGAAGCACTGAAGCAAGCTCTGTTTGCGTGTTTCTCCTGAAATTTCCTCTGCCTCACCTCTCGAGGGAAGGATGTTTGTTGAATCTTGCCCCCAGGTGCTGGGTTTGGGGAAGATTATTCAACGCAGATAATTGTGGACTTCTTGGATGAAGTTGTAGGCGCTTTTCTGTTTTCTAAATGGTGAGAAATCGGGTGTGAAAATGCCGGGAAGCCTCGTGTTGCTGTCTCCATGCCGTGTTTTTTCCACTGCTGTTGGGATTCGTCTTGGGGAGTGCCCTCCTGGTCTGATACAGGTGGATTTAGCGGTGTTTGGGGCAGCCTGGGAGCTTTGTGTCCTGTCTCATTGGAGATGCTTTCACCTCCAAGCATCCTAAATGGACTCCTTCGGAGCCCCAGAGGCATGGAGGCGCGGGTGTGGTGTTGCTGATGGGTTCCTGTCCTTCTCTGTCCATGGGAAACAGCCAGCCCGTCTGTATATATATAGTTATATATTTATGGCCTCTTTGGATCTTGACTTCTTATGGGAAGTTCTGGAAATGCATGTGACTGTTGCCAAATTCCCGTTACAATACCGATAATTGCTCCCCTGACAGCCTCGGAAAATGCGCGTTTTCAAGCCATGCGTTGGAGCCGAAGTGAAAACAGGAGCGCTGGGTCTTCCCCTCCTGAGAAAGGAGTGTTAAGAGATGAGGGCTTAAATATTTAATAGTGGTCCTCTTGGATGTCTGTGCAAAAAAAAGGGATTCGTTCTTTCAGTGCTTCGCTCCCTGCTGGCTGAAACCTCACGCCACCGCCTCGTGCTCACGGGGCCAGAAGGGTCTCCCGGACACCGTGATCCCAAATCCATCTCCCACTTGCACTCACAACTGAATTGCCCTTGTGGCAGCCCGTGAGGTAAGAACACCTCTCATTTTGGGGCTGAGAGTTGGTTTTTAAGGTCAGCCTCCAGAGAAATCAAGTCCCTGGTGCCCAGGCGTGGCTGTGGCTGCCGGGTCGTGCTTCCAGCCGGTGCGGGACATGCAGGGCCCGGGGTCTGAATCGGGGTAACTGGGTTAGGGAATATTTATAGCAGTGCTGCTGGCAGAACTCTGCTTTTTTCAGCAGTTGTAATCTCTTGTCTCAGCCGCACGGCTCTGAATTGCTCGAATCTCTGCATTTAGGCCAGCAGAGAGCTGTGGTAACGCTTAAAGGGCTCTGAGGTTTTGTTACCGCCTCGTTTTTGGGAACAGATCATTGCTGCTAAGGAGAGTTGGGGGTTGAGCTGTGGATAGGTTGCTCTGGAATAGGTGCTTGGTTATTTCCCACTTTATGGTACCTTAAACGATGTAACTTCAAAGGAAAGCAGTTTGGTGACGCAAGCAGACCTAAAAGCCAAGTGCATCTTGCTGTACTGAAGCACAATTGCTTTCTGCTTGAGCAAGATGCCTGCTCCTCCTGATCACAGGGGATTCACTCTGTCCCTTGCTTTCTCTGTGTGCAGCCCAGATTTTCCAACTATTATAAAATAACCGTAGCCACGAGCCTCAAACAAAGCCCTTGCCAGCGTCTACAATTTATTTTACCCGTGCCATCTGCGGCTGCTGGGTTGTGAAGCACCACGCGAGCTCGGCGCTGGCTCCCGGGGAGGGAGCAAGGTAGGGCATGGTCTTAAACCTTTGGTCTGCTGCTCTTCAAGTGCTGTGTGGGTTTAGGAGGTTTGGGGACCTTGGGGTTATCAGCTGGATACCCACTGGAGCTGGGGAGGTGGGCACCTCTGTGGCTTCAGTAATAGGGATGTGGTTTTGGGGGAAATGGTGCCAAATGGTGAGCGTAAGGGACTGCACAGGAGGAGCAACAGCCGCTGTGGGTGCAGAGAAGAGGCTGTATGGGTTGTGGTCCCCGTCCTGGCTTGCTGCCACTTGACAGTCCTACATCTTACAGGTTTTGTGTCTTTCTGCTGGAGAATAGGAGCGTGAATCGTGATTTGCGTGAGAGGTATGGGTGCTGGATTTACAGGGCGTGCTTTGGAGGCTGTGGCACCTCCATCTCTGGTGCCACGCTGGGTCCAGAAGCAGCTAAGGAACAAAGTGCCAACCCTGGGGCTGCTCTGATCTCCTTCTGTGCTGTAGGAAGGGGTGTGTGGTTCAGGTGTGCTGTCAGGACGTTTTTAGCCACAGGAAGGGTGACGTGCCAGGAGATGTGTCCCGTGCTTAAAGAGCAATAATGGCAGAAGGTCCAAGCAGCACATTTCAGGATGAAATTAAAATCTTTGTTCCCGTGTGTTAGCCAGCTCGGTGATGTCCTTTTCCTCCACGTTCCCTGGAGCTGATGGAGCTGTTTCGTCTCCACGTAATGAGATGAGATCTACGAGGAAATTAGTGTAATAAGCAACAAGAGCACCAGGGCCTGGCGCTCGGCAGGGGCTGGCTGGCTTTGTTCCTCCCAGAGGGCTGCTGCCTCCTCTGGCCTCCACCTGTGGCAGGAAACGGGGCAAAATGGGCTAAGAAAGGATGAAAGAATTGAACAGAAGCGCTACCGGCACGACAGGAGGCTGGAGGCTTGGAAATGGGAATGGAAGGCCAAAGGAAAGGCTGCTGCTGGTGCAGGTTCCCTGCTGGCAGACACAGAGCTCCCTCCACCTTCCCAGCTAACCAGCTTTTAGACGTGCCTTTTGTTTGCAAAGTGAGGACCTTCCACAGCAGCGTGCCACGCCAGGAGCCATTCCCTGCCCCAGGCGAGGTGACAGCGGCGGGGGAGAGACAGCGAGGGGCAGGAGCTCCTCCAAACGGCTGTGCTCAGGCACAGGATCACACCTCGGCGAGGCTGTGCTGCTCTCCGTCCCCATCTGAAGAGGTTTGTTGCCAGGAGCAACTCGTCTGCATGATTGGTGACAGGGTAATTGCTCTGCCTGCCTCGCGCTCGGAGCTCCTGCGAAGGCTGCTCCTAGGTGCTGAGCTGCAGGCCCGAGCGTTTCCAACACGCGACACAAATGGAGCTGCAGCCAGCCTGTCTGTGAAACTGGAGGTGATGCCAGCACTGCTGCACAACGCATTGCTCTGTAGCTCTAACTCTGCGCTCTGTGCTGCCCCTTCCCTTCCTCTTCCAGCACCGCTTTGCACTGGAAAAGGTGGAGGGAAGCACGAGGTAGTCGGGCTGGGATTCTCCGTGAATTCACTGGTTTGGGTTGTGCCTTTTTAATGGCATTCCCTGAAGGGAGGCCGGGGCAGCGAGGGGTAATGTCTCCATCATTTTGCATGCTTACTGTCCTCAAACGTCAGCGCTGTAAACCTCCAGCCTCCCAGCACTGCTGCAATTTGGTGTCTGCATTTGGGATGAGGAAGCAAGTTGAATCCACGACTGACCGCGCTCAGTATCCCATTACTGATCTCCTGAGCCCTGCAGCTCCCCGCAGATCTGCCAGTGATCTGTTTAATGGGGGAAGATGAACACCACGCTGCACGGCGGGGTGAAGGTGGAGCTGTGTCTTCAGCTGGGGCTGTTCCACGTCGCACCTCTCTTGTCTGGCTAGAACCAAGCATCTTACAGCATCCTACCTGGGACTTCTGCACCAAAACCGCTTTGTTTCACATTTTGAGACATCTGCTGACCTGTTTTGTGCTTTGAGTGGTGTTAGAAATGCCCACGGTAAGCAGAGGTGCTGGCCCGCTGGTGGTTTGCTCCTGTAACCCCTCGCCCAGGAGATGTCACTGCCTGAGTCCTCTTCCAGCGCTGCTCTAGGAGCTGCCTCGGGATATCTTTGATTGCATTATTTTTTTGTTGCATTTTTACTTTTTAAAGAAAATCAGTGCATTGTTTAAATAACACAAAATCTGTGCTTCTAAACAACTTTGGAGTGGATGAAATCTTGCGTTGCATTTTCACAAAACACCCAATGCGTCGCTCTCTGGGTTCCCAGCTACTACTGAAACAACCAGGCTTTGCTTTAGAGGGGGCTGTCTTCTAGAATCACTGTGCCCTTCTTTCTGTTTTCTTCTACAAAAGGAGTGTTTTTTGGTCTTTTCTTTCTAAACTGTCCCTTTCCATAGTTTTATATACGAAAAATAAAATTATATACTCGAGTTCTCTTACTCTGTTGGTGTAAGGGGATGCTGTGGATTAGCAGACGTGCTGCAGCCTGATAAAACGAGAGAGATTTGGGGTAACTTTGCATCCAGCTTGCCTCCAAACCCGAGTGCCTTTCTCCTAGGAGGTGGCTGTGGAGGTGATGCTGGTGATGAGGAAGGGCTCGTTAGGCCCTGTTGTGCTGCAGTGGCTTGGCCATCGTGTGCCAGACGTGGATGGCAGCGTATGAAAGTTAATTTAATTAAGCTTGTCAGTGCTTTGCCGAAGGAAAATGAGTGGATTATGAAGGTAGCTCTGAACGAGCTTGGAAAGGTCCAGTAAAATAGTTAGAGAGGGCTGGCGGCAGGGAACGGCTCAGCACGAAGCTGAAACAGCCATGAATTGTTTTACCTAAAGCTGAGTTTTTTGGGGAAAGGTGGGGAGCCCCGTGCTGGTCACCCCCAGGTCCTGGAGCAGCGATGGAGAGCCGTGCCTCAGAGCACTGCTGGGGATGTGGCCTCAGGAGAATGGGATAGCCCCAAGTATTTCTTGTGCTTTATCCCTGGGCTCCCAAATTCCAGGGGAAATTACAGGGCCAGCTGTTTCTCCTGCTTGGGAACGGGGCAGGTTTGATGGGGCACTTGTAGGTTTGGCCAGCCCCTACCCTTGCAGAGGGATGGAGGCTCGGGGTCCTGCTCCTGGAGGCCAAGCTGGTTTCTGCCTCTTGCAGAGGAGAGGCTCGGGGCTGTGCGAGGGCTGAAAGCCTGAATTGCTTCTGGGAACACTTTGCTTTCTGATCTGATCAATCCTGCCTTCCAGGCCTGCAATTACGTATTATTTATTTATACAACCTCTTCCAGGTCTTGGGTCCTGCACAGAGGAGCCCTGTCCCAGCTTCTCGTGTAGGACCCTTTGATGTGATTTTTAGCTCCTGTTACTTTCCCAAGTAAGCTGTGACGTGGCTGGAATCTTCCTCCTGGTTTTGATCCTCGATTCAAGTTGAATTATGTTTGGGAAAAATGCTCGTGGACAGGAAAGTGTTGGTTTAGTGCAGGTTGGACTGAAGGAATCGGGTTTTCATTTAAGTAGGGTCTGCACGGCTGTGTTCAGCGTTCCTCCTCTCACCACGTCTCTGTTCTGCTTGCAGCAAGGGAAGCCCTACGTCTTTGACAGAGTGTTACCTCCGAACACAACCCAGGAGCAAGTTTATAACGCCTGTGCCAAGCCGATTGTCAAAGGTAGGTGTTGCCTTTGTTCCTTGCCACTTTGGGGAAGGACAAATGTGTCTGCCTGTCCCTCAAAATGTTTAAGGATAGGGTGATAAATGTTTGGCTGTCTGTACTGGAGCTTTGTCATTACTAATTCCAGGTTTTTCTTATTTTTTTTTTCAATGTATTTGTCTGTGTAGAAAAACTGATGCAAAAGGGCTGAAGGAATTGCAGTGGGTGTTCCTCCCTTCCTCTGTGTGTGACTCTCATTCCACCCTAATGCTTGCTTTTTGTGGTATATGGTAAAACCCAAAAAGCGTGTGCTTCCTGCAGCTTTTCAGTACTCAAAGGGGCTTTAAAACACATGGAGAGCAACTTTTTGCTCAGTTGGATGGTGACAGCACAAGGGGGAATGGTGATAAACGATAAGAGGGGAGATTTAGGTTAGAAGCTGGGAGGAAATCCTTCGCTCAGAGGGTGGCGAGGCACTGGAGCAGGTTGCCCAGAGAAGCTGCCCCATCCCTGGAGGCTTTTCTTTGTAAATCCAAACAGTGGGAAGGGTGCTGGAGCTGGTCAGGGCCGTGCTTTTAGAGCAACACGAGCCTGTGCTGAACACCAACGTGCCTGTTGCAGGTAAGGGGGATGAGGCCCAGGAGCTGAATTATTTGATGCTGGGGAGAGGAAATGAGTCATGAGATTGGAGTCGGAGGGGAGCCGAATGGCAGCGATTGTGGCTTCGGCTGGGTGAGCCTTCAGTAAGAACTGGTGGGGCTCAGGGGGTGTTCCCGTTGCTGGCACACAGCTCAGCTCGGAGAGGTTTGGCAAACCTTGTTACAGAGGCGTGGAAGCCAGGCAAGGCTGTGGTGGCTTCTGCTGTGCTCACAAGCAACACTCAGCTCTTTGGGGGCTTGCAAGGAGGGTGTGTGCATCACCTCTGCGGGCTGGTTTCCTCTGAAAACGGTCAGAGAAATAAAAACCTGTTTGAGAGCAATTTGGAAGGCCGAAATCAGTGCCCTAAGATTTTTCCATTACCCAGATAGAAAGCCTGACCTCCTAAAGCTGGGTACCTAAGGCTGGTGCATGTAAACTTTCCGAAATCCTGTTGGAAATGCAGTTCAAACATAGCTCTGTGTGTGCGTGTCTGTTAACTTGGACCTTGCAGATACCTTGAAGGGCAAATTTGGTACGGGGAGAGGAAGAAGGGGATAGGAAAAGAAAGAAGTGGAAAGAAAGAAAACGGGAGAGATTGGAAGGGTGAAGGATAAGTAGAGGGACTGAGGGAGAGCAGAGGTTCCTGGATTGATGTTCTCAACCTCTGGGCTTGCATTTCCTTGCCCTGAATTTTCAGCTCGAAGCCTAATAAAGGGAAGGATGTCGAACAGGCTGCGCTGCTTCTGTGGACCACTCCAATGTCATTTACTGCGTGGGGATATCAGCTGAGTGCCTGGCCACTTGAAGCCGTATTTAAAGCTTTTTCAGCCTGCATTTCAAGGTTACCATTTGTTAGCAGCTTTCATTGTCCTCCCAAGGAATGCCTGATGGCTTCATTGTGATTAATGTTACTGCAGGAAGCGCCAGCTGGCCTGGCAGTTCCTAAAACACTGGTTATAATAGCGACGGTGACAACAAGAACCATCTAAATGCAGTTTTTAGCTGCAGAAGACATGGACGCAGGTTTAAATAAACAGCTCGACAGCAGATCTGCCACGGCAGATCTCCAGTGGCCCAAGGTGGTGCTGAGCACGGGAGCTGTGAGGACGTTAGGACACGTGTGAGGAGCTGTGCGTGCGTCCTGGGAGGACAAAATTACATGGAGATCCTGAGTGATCTTCGTGGGATCGCTTTTGTTCATCTGCTGCTTTTTCCCTGCTTGTTCTGAGCAGGCTGTCGGTACCAGGGGCTGTCTCCTCTCCTCGTCAGCTGGCAGATGGTGAGCTAGCTGTTACGTGGCAAGCCTTGCCACAAAAATACTCTCTTCCCTGCCGACCACCGACCTTTTTAGTGAAGGACTGCGGGGTCAGAGGGGACGTCTCGACATGACCTGCACCTTGTGGGGTGCTGCTGTTGTGTGCTCTCACCTGGGCTGAATGCAGCTTTGCCACGGCATTTCAAAACGCTTGCTTTACTTTCTTGAAAGGCCTCATGGAAAAAAGTTGCATATGTCATTTTAATTAACTTAAAATGGACTGATGACTCTAGTTTGTATGACGGGAGACAGCAGAGTCTGTCTGTCCCATTGCAGGCCCCTCCTTTACTGCTCTCTCAGGCCCCGAGGAGCTTTGCCCAAGCACTGCTGTGTCGTGCAGGAGGTCCAACCTCTGCCTTCATGCAGTCCCTCCCTCCCCTTCTCCATGTAATGAGTTCCAAAATCCTTATTCAGTCTTGCTGTAGTGGAAATGTGGGCTGATGTTGTGGTTCCCTTTGAGAAATATCTCTAATCCTTTCCTTTGTATTAATTCACTGTCTTTGCAATCATCTTTCTTTGTTTTTTCTCTCATTATTTTTTCACATTTGTTCCTTCTTCATTCTTTTGTTCATTTTTTTCTAATGTACCTTATTCAATTCTCCTTCTTATCTGGACCGTCTACGTAAGTGCACAGGGAGATACAAATAAGGAGATGATATATATGCGTGTCATACATATGACATTGTATATAATACATATTTTAGATGTGTATGTATAGGCCATGGGGTGGTCTTTCTGAGAAGGTTGGTGAGAGCAGCACGGATTTAGTACCACTGGTTTTTAGACTGAAGGTTTCTTCTCATTCTTTATTAGCACCTATAATAAGTATTACACTGTAATGCAATAAAAAATATTCATTCTGCCTTGATGGAAGTAGATATTCAGCAAAGTTAATTCCTGTTTCTGTCTTGTCCAACTTGTTGGCTGAACTGTTGGGTGTTAGTGGTAGAAAAAGTATGAGTTTGTATAACTTTCTCAGTGATATGTGATGATTTAAAATGCAGGTAATTAAATTTTCTCTTTTCCATGTTACACAGCTATATTGGATAATACGTACTGTCCTTTTTTAAATTATTGTTATTTGTTCAAGGAACTGAGAGGGACATCAGTAGTTCTGCAATTCTGTAGTTTAAATTTTGTTATTTTTTTGCCTTAAGGTAGCTAGTTGCAGTGTATTTTTTCCATTCTTTATTGCACAAACTATTTTCTGATTGAGCTTCGGCATTTTAGAAGACTCACGAAGCGCTGAGAGTCCAGCTTGAAGATGTCATTCTGAGTTTTAATTGTTTTCCTCGTTCTTGCAGATGTTCTTGAAGGCTACAATGGTACAATCTTCGCTTATGGCCAGACATCATCGGGAAAAACGCATACGATGGAGGTACGTTGGCAAAATTAAATCAGTTTGGTAGCAGAGGTAGAATTGTACGTAGCGTGTACTCGAACAAAGCTGCTAGCTGGAACACTGAGCTGTGAGTGGCATATAAAAGGAGGCACAGGTATGTGGAGCTTCTGCTGCTTTTTAAGCTGTGGTATTTCTTTCAATACGGAGCTTTTTCCAGAGCCCTCTACAGGTATTTAGCTAAATGAACAAGTGGTGAGTGAAAAGCATTAACTATAGCTTGTCCATATTTGACGTAACAGTTTAGATATGTTGGTTTTTAAATGATTTGAGTGAGATTTGTTAACCCCCAAATGAAGGCAGTACTAAGGGTAGAGTTTCCTTGCATGCAGGACTGTGAAAACACACGGCTTGGTTATCGGTCTTCTCATTTGTGTGCCTCTCCTGGGAATACCACTCGCATGCTGCGGCACAGATGGATGAATTGATGAATTTGGAAATTGTTGCTCTGGGGGAGGAGGGTACCAGCTCCTGGTGGCTGAAGTCCTAACTCTGTTCCTATTTCTGCTACATGAAGTGTAACAGGGTAGTTTTTTTTTTCATGTGTGTGGTTTCTTTTATTTTTCTACCCACTGTTCTGCTAGAGACACGTAGATATTCTGGTCTCTTCCTGTACCAGGAGGATTATTCAGACATTTAATCCTAGCATGGGATTGTTCCATCACTGCACTTTGCAAGCTGTGTGTGTTTCTTACAGCGTTTCAGTCAATCTATGAACTTGAAACTGAAAATCTACAACGAATTACTGCTAAATGAAATGAAAGGAGGGGGGGAAAAAAAAAAAAAGAAAAGCTTTCATTTGTTTAACAGCATCAGATGGTTTTGCTACATGATTAACACGGCTGACCTAGCTAACCCGAAGGTTGAAGGAGAAGGAAAGCAATATTCTCCGGAGGCAATAGGCCCTGATGAAATTGCTGTTCAATTGCCACGGTTGCTCCTTTGCTGGAGGATGCAATAACTGATGCCTCATGTCTAATTAAGTCTGTCCTTGCCTCCGTTGGAGAGTGGGGCTGGGGAAATCACTAGCTCAGCCCTCACAGATGGCGCAGCGACTGAGTAATCCACCCGCTCCGTGTACTTAAAGCAAAATGTCTGCGGGGCTCGAGCTGGTGCTTCCACTCAGCACGGGGAAAGATCTCCTAAAGCCAATTTATATCCAGAATTACAAGCTGTGATACAGAAAATTACTGTAGAAAAATGCCTGTTTTATTGTTTTGATAAAGAAGAAGCTGTCATTTTTAAAGTGGAATAAAGTCTGTATTTGGTTTTAATCCCTCTTTTAACCTAACATCCTCTTGTAACATTGCTGTGGTGTGTTGTGGAGGAAAAAATAGTCTAAAGTTGAAGAAATATTAAATCCTGTAGGTAAAGCTGTTGTGGAGGGTTTTCTGTGAAATGGGGAATGCTTCACAATGTCAGTGTGGAGCTTACCCAGGACCTGGCTGTGTAATATAACCAAGAAAGGCTTTCTGACGTACACGGGCCTTTCTCCTCTGCTAGACAAAACGTTTGCCAAGCTGCACAGCAGAATAGATAGCTTGTTAAAAATATATATATGCATTTCCAAGAGGTTACATTGATGGGCTTTAACCTTCTAGCAGAGTTTTCTATAGTAAGGCCCTGTAGGTGATAGTTATGTCAGTGTCTTGAACTGAAACAGCCCTGAACCAATTGTTACACAGCAGGAGCTACAGCCTGTCTTCTGTATTTAAATGTGGAAGTTGCTGTTATTCAGATGAGAGGCTTTAATGAGCAGAGATCTCTGTCCTGGTGCTTTGGGGGAGCTTACTGACTGCAATGTCAGCCTGACAGCAGCAGCACGTTTCTCCAAATGCTTTCTGAGGTCACAGATAAATCCATGAGAGTTTTCCTCTCCAATTTTCCCAGTGAATAGCTTACTGTTACCTTTCCCTTCCAATTTATGGTCTCTGTACAATTACTGATTTATTAAATCAGTAATTTGTTCATCATGAAGTAAAACCAGTTGTTTTTTCAATGTATCCTGGAGTTGCAGGTTTTTAAAGCAGTGGATGTGTTTTTGATTCACTGATGTTGCTACTGACTTAAATAGTGAGAAAGCCCATGAAGTTGCAGATACGGAGTTACATGCACACCTAATCACTCCTTACAAATCACCTTACTTTTTCACTTCAGTGGAAAGTGCATGTAGTACAGAGCTTCCCGAGGTTAGGAGGACATGTAGCTGAATACTTTATGAGTTGCCACCTCCTCGGAGCCCAGGCAGTGACTGGGGATACGTTTACCCAGCGCAGCGGTGCCCAGCTTGCCTCACCTCTCTGCAGGAAAAAAATGACAAAGCTTTGAATTCTCACAGCTCTGGGGCTGAGCTAGCAACCCAAGGCACACTCCAAGAGACCCCTTTCCATTACACAGCAGGAGGCACCGTGTGGCTCCTGTGCCTCTGGTTCTGTAGCTGCCTTTGCTAGCTTGGGGTTCTTGCATTAGTGGGGCCACGCCTTTGGTTGCATACATGAGCAGTGGAGAAATACCACCAAATCTCTGCTTATCCTAGTTTAGGAAAAGCTCCTTTATCCTTTTGGGGAAAGCTGTCTCTGTGCAGCAACACAGGGTGGGGAGTCAGTCGGTTTTGGTAGGACATCAGGGACTTCTCCAGCGAGGAGGGGTGAATGGTGTCGAAGCTGTGTTGTGGTGTCTGCTCAGTACCAGCGTTGCATAAAGGATCTGAGCTTTGTGCAATGAAGTCTTTGCTGGCAAGGCAAAACAAAGAGCTGGGTTTTGTTTTGAGTGTGCTCATAGGATTTTTTCCCCCCTCCATCAGGGATTTAGTCATCATCCTCTTTTCCAGTTTTCTTGGTCTGCAATTTGGACACCATATATTGTACAGCAAGGACTTTGTAGGTTTAGCAGAGCTGTATATGGTGTAGCATTTAACTGCTTCCACTGCAGAAGTTAATGTTATTTGTGCAATATGAATAAAATATTGCTGGTTTAGGTACAGCTGAGTGCTGCTTCATAGGGAAGGCAGTCAGCAAAGTAAACGGTTGCTCTCTTTCAGCTCCTTCCCCCCAAGATGTGTAGTTCAAAGGGAGAAGCCTAGTAATTGCTTTAAATTCAAGCTTGGAGATAGAGGGAAAGAGAGTGTCAGTTCTTCGTGGTTAATTTCCTTCAACTTCAGTTCAATGCTTAGAAGCAGACTTTCATTTCAGCAGCTTTAGCATAAAGGAAGGGATGCCTGGGAAGACCACGTTGTGGTACACCAGGAAAGGCTGAGTGTGACCCCCTCAGTCACAGGCATGCACAACTGGGAGACGTCTGCATGCGTGGCTTTCTTCCCGTGGTGCTAAACATTTCCTGTTCTTTAATCATTTTTAGCAATTCCCGATCAAATCCAAATTCCCATGGTTCAGAATCGTATGGGCACCCATTAGATTTTTAATAATTCCCTACCAGGATTTGGAGGTGCTTGATGGTGCTGATGCTGTCGGTAATACTTGGAGTGTTAAGGTCTCGAAGATCAGAAGGTAAAGGATGATTTTGAGACCCAATGCTCTGATGGAGCATTTACTAGAATGCTGCTTCTTGCGTATTTATGCAGTTTCAGTAAACTTGTAGAAATAACAGTCCAGTGTATGCTGTAGTCAGAAGAGGTTTTTATTTCAGGTTGGTATTTTTATTCAGTTTTCAGCAGGTGTTAGCTTTCCTGTTGTACCAGAGTTTTCTTCAAATCGAGCAACGCAACTAAAAGGAGCCCTGCAGCCAGGGCACTTGTTGTGTTTATTTAATATTTAGTTCCTCAAAGACCAGAGGAAGGTAGTTGTGCAAATTAGCATGGGGAACAGTGCTGTGTGTAAGGCACAGTTGTCTGGCAGCAGGCCGAGCGAGCTAAAATCAGAATATATTACTCTAATCCCCAAGTCCCCACAATGCAGCTTTCCCGTTAGCTTTTATTGGCAAAAGAAAAGTGCGATGCTTTAAGGCTTCGTGTTTCTGACGTGTTTCCAAATAGCTGATTTGTAGCAGGGAGCACCAGTAATCGTCAGGGTGGGTTGTTTGTGTTTGTTCCTCTCCCTTAAGCCAGAGCGTGGCAATGTACGTAGCAGCAGGGCAGCGTGCTTCACACGAGAGGTAGGGGCTGCCAAAGCAAACAGGTGCTCTGCTGGGTGAGGAGCGCCAACTTTGAATCATTCTGCCACCTTTTATGTGCACTTACATGAAGCAAATCCCCACGGAGCAGCAGGCGTGTTTGCAGAGCCCCACCGTAGGAAGGTGTGTTTGAACAAGGCTTTCTCTTTGCTTGTGCCAGAGCGATGCTTTCCGCGTTACAGTTTGCTTTCTACCTCCGCAGGGGAAGCTGCATGACCCCCAGCTCATGGGAATCATTCCAAGAATTGCACACGACATCTTTGATCACATCTATTCCATGGATGAAAACCTGGAGTTTCACATAAAGGTAATTCGGGATGGCACGTTATGTAATGGGCCAGGTGCAGGAAAGCTGTGCTGGATGTGCGGTCTGCATTATGGTACAGCGTTTGCTGCAGGATTTGTCCTTTCTCCTTTTTATGATTCAAACAACTGGTGCTTTACCGTGGACATTTATAGGAAATAACCCAATGCAATTAGTAGCCTTCAGAATTTTTTTGAGTGTATTTTTTGCTAGGCCACTGATTGCTGTGTCTTTCACCATGGTTTGTAGGCTAGGCAGCAGGGTAGGAAAGCATCATGAGGACGAGATTATTTCACTGCAGCTTCTTCAGAGACTGTGCTACAGCTCCTCCAGTTATAACCACAAATACCACTCATCTGCATGGCATTTGAGAGAGTACTGGAGTGTTGTTCCTACCTCAAGCACACAGTGTCCTCTGTAGTGTGTGGGTTTGAAATGGAGGAGAGCTGGCTTTAGGCATTTATACCGAAAGATGTTCTGAAGTCATTTTTACGGATGGGCTTCTTAAGATGATGGACTTGGTTTCAGTTTGAACAGCTAATAGGATTTTCCCTGTCCCTGTTGTGATCCCAAACACAATCTCTCAAATCCTCTGAGTGACCTTTTCGTTCCTACTGTTCATCCAGCTCCTGGGGAGTTCTCCTCTGTCCCAGAGGTTAGAGGATGAATATTTCTGGGCATAAATTTGTTGATAATCTGGCAGAGTACCTCTGCACCAGATAATGATCTCCTGGAAGGGCGAGGTCACTTTGTACCGAGAGCGTTCACAGCAGCGCCTGTTCACATGCGTGCTCATGAAGTACAGACGGAAGAAGTAACCTTATGAAGTATGAATAAACCACTTAAATATTTGAACAGACCTTAGTTTGTAAAATATTGAGCTCCTCAAGAAGAGACACGTATGAATTTTCATGAAAATGGTTTCCAAAGGAGTGACACTGATTTCTTTTCATCATCTGTAAAACGCTCCTGTACCTATTGCCATTCTACATGATAGCGTTTTGATACCGACAGCCGGGGACCCCCTTGTACACGACACCAGGCACAGTCAATTCCTGTCCCAGCAGCAGATTATCATTTTATAAATCACATTCTGCCAGCACCGAACTGTTTCAGCGGTTTCCCATCACGGTTGACATCTATGAATATTAGAACAGAAAAGCTGCCTAAGTAGCAGTGAATGAGTGAGCGCTTATACAAGGAGCTGTCACGTAGGGGGAAGCACGTTCTGTCACTGGCAGCGAGAATGGAGCCAGACTGCCACACTCTCTTAATAACTAAGCCAACTTTGAAAATTAATATCATTTTTTTTTCTCCCTCTTTAATACAGACTCATTTAGAACAGGGAAGGGAACTTAACATCTCCTGTGTACGCTGCTCGTCAGCAGTGTGTTAATAGGATAATAAGAAGGCACGTGAGATGAATCTGGGTGAACCACGTTGGTGAAACGAGTGGTCCAGGAGAGGGCTTTAAATGGGACACAGATGAAACAAATGCCCAAAATTGAAACGTCTTTATTTAATAGTGATTGTCACACAGGAAGATCAACTCGTCAATTTTAAATCTATCTATATAAAAATTTATTTTTATAAGTTTATTTGTATAAATATATATAGATAGGTAGATTTATTTTTCACATGAGATAAAACTAAATTTAATAGGTAGCTAGAATTTACTGATACCTGGACTTTAGCCATTTAGTATTTAGTTAGCTAAATAATCCCTGGATAAATCTCAGTTCTGGTGCAGTTCGGCACCACCCCATAGCACATTTCTGTTTGCCTCTGTCGGAGTTGAATGCCCTTTTATGTAGATAGTCATTCATTCATTCTTTCTCTCCTTAAACATTTTTTTTTTTAGGACAATTGTCTCTTTTTGCTACAGAAAAGCTCGTTTTTCATTTGCTTTTTGAGACTTGATTCAGGGAAGAACTTTTACAATATGCTTCAGTGAAAAGTTTAATTTATTGTATGTTACTTGGGCTTGTGCTGCTGGTTTGTTAAACCAGTGAACGTGCTGCGTGCTTCTGTGCTGGTGAACATCACCGTGCCTCTTGCACTTGTCAAACTGTACCCTCGTAGTGGTGTAGCTGTAGCAACACAATATTAGATGGGTTGCGTGGATTCTGTTCAATATTTATGTCAATTTTGCCTGCGTCAAAAAATAATGAGGAAGTTTAGATTTTTCTGAAGCTTTTGTACGTCCTTTGGTGATGAATCATTGATAAATAAAGGTCGATCCCATGTCAATCATTTAAGAATACAAGTGCATTCATGAGCACGACGTAATTCAAAGTATGTGGGAGATGGGTTTTCTTTTTAGGCTGGTGCTTTTTATTTGGACACGTGTTTAAACATAGGTAGAACCATTTTTTAATTGGAATGTTTATGATTATTTAATTAGGTTTCCTACTTTGAGATTTATTTGGACAAAATAAGGGACCTCCTTGATGGTAAGTTCTACATTTCTCATGTACTAAATGGTGTTTGGTTTGCTCTAGTGTTTTCTTTCCCCTTACATGTTGACTCAGTTTAGCTGAATGATTTAGATTTAAGCTGTGTGACTGGGTTTCTGAAAGAGAATTCTGTAGTTTAAGTCATCTGACTGTTGTGAACCTACTCTGGCAGTGCTAGTTTGGTTGTAAATCAGTGAGTATGGAGATTTACAGGAGGGGCTATATCTGAGCCTTGCTCCAGTGGATTTTAGCATACCCTGCATTGGGAATGCATATTCTGATAGTTAAACTGTAATTAAAATAATTTTTAATAGCTTTTTTTTTTCCTTTTTTTAACTTAGGATACTTTCAATTCAAGTTATCCCCCCCTCCCTTTTTTTTTGGTGTTTTGCTTCCCTTAGGTAGAGATTTTTGGGAGATACCTCTGTCTTTTACAATTTGTGTGTTTGTATATGTGTGCCTTATGTTAATGAAAGTAATTTATGCTTTTCAAAATCAGGCTGAAGCCAGAGAAATACATGCTAATAGTAACACAAAAAGAACATCTATTCAAATATATATATATTTTTAATTTCAGTGAGATTTTCTCTTTCTTCTGAAAATTTTGTTGCTTTGAAGAAAACCAAATTATCCTGTGTTGATTTAATTAATACAAGCCATAAACCAAAGGTCTGTTCCATAAGGTTACCTTCAAAGAAACAAGTATAAGATCTCCAGAAAAAGAAATGAGATTTGCATACAGAAAGTGTGATAGTTGGTAAGGATTAGGAAATGACTGCGCTCTTCATTTACAAATGTAATATATTCAAAATGTTCGTGTTTGCCTGTCACGCGTATAGCTGACACACATTACCCGTGGAATATTCCTCATGATCTCCCTGTTTCTTTCTAGTGTCAAAGACAAACCTCGCTGTACATGAAGATAAAAACAGAGTTCCGTACGTTAAGGTACAGGGAGGATTTGATGCTCGGTTTTTCATTCTTTCTCAGATAACCACTGCATGCATTTATTTATGTATTTCCATTTGTATCCCAGTGTGTTTGCTGAGATGATTCAACTGACGTTCAGTTTTGAACGCTCAAGGAGCATTAGACCCTGAATTCAAACAGTTTCCTGAAATATTAATGGGCTTGAATCATTTGTTTGCTTTATTTTACTGACTTCAAGCATTTACAAGTTGTTACAGTGGTGTTAAATTTTAAGCATTCCTATTCCCGTTCCGTGTTGGGTACCAAAGAGAACATCTTGAAGAATTTTTTGTTTAATAGTTTGTTGCATAAGTGCTGTATTTTGGAACAGATTCTCGCAGTATTTAAGAACAGATTTGTTGGGCTAGGAATTCACATAAATTGCTTTATGACTTCCTGTGACCTCACTTCAATGTCATACACTTCTTGTGGACATACGTGAGCCCTAATGAAATACATATAATATTGTTCTGGTTATTCTGACCCCGGAGAGGGGAAAAAAAAAAGTGAAATAATTCCCTCACTAATATGTTGCAGTAATGCAGAGAAAGAGGCCTCTTTGTAGAGTGAGAGAGAAGAACCCTTTTGGGTATGTGATCTAACCCAGATTAGTAATAGGAATATGTGCTGTATAATTCCACGTGTGCTAAGCATAGGGGGTCTCTTCTGGTGCATGTTAGGATTTGACTGGGTATTGAATTTTGTGAAAAAATATTCTCTCAAGCTATCCTGTCAACTCCTCCTGAGAGTCATACAAAGGCAATTTTGGTCCATCACCTTGCTAATGGTCATAAGGGATGCTGATGATTCTTTTGCTTATCCATCCGTGCTAAATGTTCTTCTTGACAGCATTTGAGTACCAGTATGCCTCTAAACTCTTCTGTGTTTGATTTGCATCTTTCCAGGGTTGTACAGAAAGATTTGTATCTAGTCCTGAAGAGGTTTTGGATGTGATAGATGAAGGGAAAGCTAACCGCCACGTAGCTGTAACAAGTAGGTATTCTGTGGGCGCTTCCCTGCCCGAAAGGTCTGGGTGGCTGTTGCTTCCTAGTGGTACACTGATTCCTAATGGTCACAAAGTGTGTTGAGTTAATTATGTGAATGATCTGATGGTGCACAGATTTTAACATTTTAAAATTAATAGAATTGTTCTTTTTTACAGTTTTACTGATTACAGTAACATTTGCTACGAGAACGCCTGAATTTAGCATACAGCATTTGTATACGGTATACAAAAAAGCCAAAATACCCTTTTTTCATGCAGTGTTGATGCTTCAAAACTACAAATAAATGAGCATGTGTTCATATGATCTTCGTGCTACAAGTCAAATCTCAGAGCAATTCATTGATCAAAACAGAAGGCAAAGACTGCAGAGCAATTATTTTTGTTCCAGAATAAGCTCCTGTGCTCTGTGTTTTATCAGTGCTTGTCTGTTTAACTCTGGTGACTTACCCCAGTGAGGCAGCAACTTGGACAGAGTTCCCATGATGGGAAAACTAACAAATCTTCCTAAATGGAAAATAATCACTTCAACCTGTCCCAAGTTTGTGGATATTCTGTGCTACATGCAAGCTGGTAGCATTGCAGTGATGCAAAAGGCAGGCATCTTTTGGCTTGTTTCCCAATTAATGCTTTAAGATGTCTTTGATCAAATCAGGGAGATTGGCAGAACCTCAGCATGTAACTCAAATTTTGCTGATTTCTCCCATTTGCATCACTGGGAAAGTGAATGGGAAAAAGATTGTAGTGGAGTTTATAGTAACAGAAATAGAAAATACAGAGGAGAAAGTGATTGATTCTTAATGTGTTGGTTTTGCTACTGTATGAAAACTGCCCAGCTTCTTTTTAGAGCTTTGTAATTCTCTTTATATATTTTTTTTTGCTCAGATTAAAATTCTTTCTCTGTCCAGAATGCTGAATACACATTCTTATCACAGCTCTGTGTCTAAATAGCATCTATTATATTGCACGGGGTTTTGTGTGTGCGCACTGTATACTCATGAAGAAACACAAAGGAGAGAACCTTTATTTTCTTCTGTATCTATGAAATGCTATTCTGTTGTACTTACTATTTTATTTCTTAATACTATTTCTGGTCAAGTTTTGCTGCTTAGGGGAAAAAAATAAATTATGTTTTAAGAAAAGGAAGGGGAGGGGAAAACAAAAAAGCTCATTTTCCAAGGTTGTTATTTATCACAAATCTGGTTAATTTAGGACATGACAGAAGTAAGAGCTCATTCCATGGTCCATGGGTGATAGCTGCAGCTCTTGGTGCAGCTCCAGGTCTGGACTTTCCAGGGAATGGGCTCTTATTTTGGAGTTTGTTAGCCACAGGCTAGCACTGAAATAGAATTGCCTGTCAGATTTTAATGTCACTTACACAATTCTTTTAAAATGTGATTCCTGTGCAGATATGAACGAACACAGCTCTAGAAGTCACAGTATCTTCCTTATTAACATTAAACAAGAGAATGTGGAAACTGAGAAGAAACTGAGTGGAAAACTTTACCTGGTAGACTTGGCTGGAAGCGAGAAGGTAATCTGTCTTCGTGAAGTGGGATCACTAAACTCACCGTGTGAATCTGGATCAGTCCAGAACTGTCTTATCTAACACGTTAGCATTAGTATGCCAATCCTATTTTTCTTTAATATGGGATGCATAAAAGGAACAAATCAGAATTGTTTATTGGTAAGAAATGGAAAGAAAAGCACCAAAATCAACAAAAAGGCAAAAATCTGCAATATATCTTCATTTATAGGCGGGGGGAGGAGAGAGAGGGGAAAAATGACTGTGGTGAAGGCTAAAGAAGTGCTCTTCCCACAATACGAGGCTTCTCAGCTGAGCCACCTTGGGGCTGCAGTTTGTGGACCAGCAAACCCTGAGTATGAGCAAGGGGATGCTTCTTCTACTCTGACATTCTTGGTTCATGCAAGCAAAATAAAAAGCCAAAATGCTTTTTTTGTGTGTGGTGTATGCAGTGCTACCAGGAGTGCCCTGAGAACGTAGCTGTGGTGTCATTTGCAGCCCCCCCTGTATGGACAGGCTGGTCTAGAAAGTGGTCCCCAAGTGCCCTCAGCAGCTTTTCCCTCACCAAAGTAAGGGTGAACTTGACCTTACACTGGAAGAAAGGCAGATGTATTGCAGGCTTTTGATACCAAAGTGCACGTAAAATCTCCTCCTTCATGCTGAGGATAAGCTCGCTGTGTTGTTCTTCCAGGAGCATCTTTAATTGTTGCACTACCTCCACCTGCGTTGTAGCTGTGTTTGTCCAGCCTTGTAGTAGCTAAGCCTGACTGTTGCTCGCTCTCTTTGGTAGGTCAGCAAAACTGGAGCGGAGGGCGCTGTTCTCGATGAAGCTAAAAATATCAATAAGTCTTTGTCTGCTCTGGGCAATGTGATATCTGCCTTGGCAGAAGGAACTGTAAGTAATCCCGTTTTGTGCTGTTTCGGAATAACTTTCTATTTATCTTTATCGTGCACATAAAAAATAAGCTAATGTTTCGGTTCAGAAGGAAGAAAATCTTAGCTTTCCAACCATAAACCAAAAATGCTTTTAGTATTCTACTAAAGATAAGAGACTAATTGTCAGTGATACCACTTGAGTGGTTATCCAGTGCAATACATCTTAGCACAACCAAACCTATTGCGCTTCAGATCTGTGTGCTTCAAAGCCCACAAAGCCTGTCCTTGTTGACTCACGTTCTCTGTTATTTGTGTATCACTATTTTAAAAATTGTTCATTTATCTTATTTGTATTTTGATTAGAAAACTCACGTTCCGTACCGAGACAGCAAAATGACCCGAATACTTCAGGATTCCCTAGGTGGCAACTGCAGAACCACCATTGTGATATGCTGTTCTCCTTCTATTTTCAATGAAGCAGAAACGAAGTCGACCTTAATGTTTGGACAACGGTGAGTCCTGCTCGGCATCAAGCTAGATGACACTGACGTGTGCTCTTCCATATATTCTGAAGTAGATGTGCTGAGGGGATTTAGATGAGAAGGCAATTTTAAGTATGGAGGTTGTGGTTTCTGGAGTTGGTCAAAAAATAGTAGCGGAGAGCTTGAGGAAACTGTCTCTTTATTCTCTACGGTACCAGAAAAATAAATGTTAATGTTGGCCAACAACTGCACTACTTAGAAGCTCTGCTAATTTCTCATGCAGAAAGTACAAAGTGTTTTAGGAGTTCTTTGAAGTTTTATGGGGAAGATAATGGTATTGGGCAGTGTTCTGGGGGCTGACTTTATCTGGTAGTGCTCTTGATGCTTTTAAGATGTGTCTTCTCTTTGAATGGCATCTCAACGATTCTTGTTATGGTTCCAAAAACCAGTAATTTTAACTATTAATTAAGAGAAAATGAAAAATGTGGACTCAGAGTACTGTTGACAATTTTGATAGATTGCTGTCACAGCTGGCTGACATTTTTATATGTTTGGGGTTTCTTAACAATTTACTAACAAGTCATCAGGAACAAGCAAGGATAAAATAAATGTGGAAGTGGTCAGAGAACATTTCTCTTGTGTATGTATTCATTGGCAATAATCACATGAAACAAATCTGGCAAGGTTGCTAAAATAGGTCAGGCTCGTTTCGTAATTACTGCTTTTGTTGTGACAGATGAGAACTCTGATACTTTGGAAAATCACTCCCTTTGTTTTGTATGTGTTTATTTGTATAAGAGCCGACAGAAAAAAATACTAGCAATTTGTGATTGTTTGAGATTATTTGTTTAACAGCTTGCACTTTGTCTTTGACAGTAGGTTCCGTTTTCCACTTGGCATAATTTTTACATTAAAATCAACACCGTTAGGAAGCATTTTATATTGGAAGGTAAAATCGTGGATAAAAGATTAATCTGACAATCTTCTATTAGTTCACCGCCCCACTTTTAGCCTTTAATGTGAGCTTTTCCTGAGATTTTAGTGAAGGAAGATGATTCATTTAGTGCATTCACTAAGAGCACATAAAAATACAGGATGGGCCGTGAAGGGCAAACAGATTCAGCTGGGTGTAGCCCCTCTTAATGAACAGGTCTGAGGATTAGGGCTGAGGCTGCAGGTTAATGCTGGAGGACAGTTCTGCAATGCTGTCCCAATCTGGCATTGCCAGAAATGCTGTTAACTTGTCAGCTGCTGCTGGGATTTGTGGAAGGCCGGGTAGGACCCGTGTGCTGCAAGCCAGGTAGCTGTAAAAGGCATGAATTCCTCTGAGCTCTGCTTCCTATGGCATGTAATGAAATATGAAGTGGTAACAGCTCTGAAATATAACGAGTTGCAGTTCCTGGTGGTGGTGAAAGTTTAAATATTTTGATGGTTCGCAGTTTAAACCTCCACATGTACAGCTTCCTGACTTGAGATGATTTCAGACAAGTGTGAATCTCACACCTCGGTAAAACTAAAGAGCAGTCCCAAAGTTCCTGCTAATTCCTTCTGGATAAGTGCAATTAAGCAGCTGAAGTGGCATTTCATTTTCAATCAACCCACAGGTACTGGGTCAGGGTTCAGCCTGCTGCCTGTTTCGTTGAACTCTGCTGGTAAAGTTTGGAAGTAAAAAGAAAGGTGAGCTGTAAAATGTCACAGTTCAGAGGAAGGGGATTAAAGGGCTGCATAGCATGTTTTAGTGTGTTTATTTTAAATCTCTACGTTCATGAAGGGGCTTGCTTTTGGTCTGTAATGGATAACCACACTCCAGGATCTCTGGGAACTTGTTTGCGTGCGTATGTAAGGGAGTGTGAGTAGGGGAAGTCCAGCTTCCATCTTCTTTCAGCTTACATTTCTCTTGGTTTCATTTCTCTTTTCAGTAATCAGTAAAACTTGCCTTTCTGTTCAGAAGGCAGAATGATTTCCAGACTCACTCTCTACACCTTGAATATCAGAGCTTTGAGCTGACTGCTGAAAGCAGCATGGGGAATTTACCTGCTAAATGAGCTGTCCATCAAACTAGAAGCAACCAACTAGAATATAGCCACGTACTAGATATAGTTAATGCTCTGCTAGGAAGAGGAAGAGGTTTGTCTTTTAAATCTATAAAATATTCCTTATTGTGGACTAGGACGTCAGCTGAAGGAACTGGGAAAACAGTTAAACGCTTTGTGAGAGTGGTTGGCTGGGCTTTAATGCGGTGGTCTTTGTTTTTTTCCTGCTTAAAAGCTGTGGAGTTGTGCTGAAACACGAGGTCCTGGGGAGCATTTAACTGTAAGGAAGGCACACGCTATACAAACACAGTGGTGTCTGTCAGCAGCTGAATAGGAATATTGCTGTCTGCGGGACACGGTTTCATTTACGGTCTCTTTGGCTGTGGTGTTTTGTTTTCCTGGTGTGACACCGTTAAGGGCTGAATAACGTTAAAAAAAAGGAATATGACTCACGGCTGATTGCTGGCTCCTCCATTTTTCCTAGCAGCAAAGAAATATCACCACTGAAATAAGCGTCGGGAGTAAAATTCATCTTCACGGGCCCAGCTGTGCTAATCAATAAGTGCTCCTCTATTAGCAACGACTTCTTTTTGCTCCATCTTTTTTGTGTTTTTATGTTGTTTTTAATTGCAGTTACTAGTAGATGCTTCATCCATCGTTAGTGTAATGCAGGTGATAAATTCCATGGTGTGGCATTTTTTCCCCACTGCAGTTAAAGGAGTGGAAACCTGAGCCAGGCTTTTAGCAGAATAATATGAAACAATTATGTAAAAGCTACCCATTAGGCGTCTGCATCCTCTAAAATCCAGGGTGATTTTAAAATTCTTCTAAGGTAATAAAACTTGTGCACAGCACATAGTGCGAGTCACTGGAGTATGAGGCACACGTATGGAAGCGCTTCCCTGCTGCCACAGGAAAGCTTCAGGATTTTAAGTAATTGGCCATATTTAGAAGATGTTTTGGGACCATTAAGTGGAGCTGCAAAGAAAAGAAAGACCAGGGGCCCTCCCCAAGGGAGAGGCAGTCAGTGTATCTCTAGCTGACACTTAGAGCTTGGCCTGTGTATTGGCATTTCAGCCTCTACTTTACAACCTGGTGCTGGGTTTGTCTGTTACTCCATTAATTAAAGAGAGACTGAATCTCTGATGTGTTTGATAACACTGATTCGTTCTGGAAACACTCAGGGGCTGAGCAGTGAGGAGCAAAGATCTGAAGTTTTCTTTCATGCCCATTTGTTAGTTTTTTTTCCCCCCTTTCGAAAGCAGTTTTGCTAGAGGAGATGCTCTGCATTTTTTCTGCTTGTCCTGCATTCGCTAGTGCCATTGTCTGTGTTCAGCTGCAGCTACGCAGTTTCACAGCAGTGAGTGGTGGTGATTGTTCGAAGGGTTTAGGTTTGGGGATTTGTGCCTAGGGTTGCAGTAACCAGTGTTACTGCTCACGGCAGCAGAGGTCGAGCTCCAGCTTCCCACTGCCAGCCTTCCAGCCAAACAATCCCCCAGTTCCCCAGTGGTGACCAGTGGCTCTCCTCTCCTTCCCTCTTTCCAGCCCCAAAAATGCACTTAAAAATGCTGGTAGGTTTTTTAGAAGGATAAATTTCCATATCCCTACCTCACTGCGTTGACATCGTTCATGCCATAATGCCTAAAATCCAGCTCAGTTGTGGTGACAGAGTTTAAGGGATAGTCAGGGCAAGCCTGTGGTCAGATGCTCAGTGGGATACTGAGCAATTCATCCCAGAAGGAGCTGAAAATAATGAGGTGACACCTTACTTAGCAGAGCAGTAAAGTCCTTATTCTAAGAACAGTTTTCAGAGCTTTTCCTCTTACAAGAAATCTAGAGAGGCAGATCCATGCTTTACTGGAGGCTGCTGGATTTCAAGGCAGGAAGATTACTCCTGAGGCTTCAAGATAGTAATACCACTGAGGTTGTGAGAGAAGATTGAATTGTGACATTGCATTTCAGAAAATAAACTGCAAATGCTTAGTGGTTTCCCTTTGTGTAATAGAAAATTTTCTGAGTCTCTACCATTACGTTGAGATACAAGTTGCAAAGCCACTGACACCTATTTCTGTTACCCAGAGCCAAGACTATCAAGAACACAGTCTCTGTGAATCTGGAGCTGACTGCAGAGGAGTGGAAGAAAAAGTACGAGAAGGAAAAAGACAAAAACAAGAGCCTAAAGAACGTTATCCAGCATCTGGAGCTGGAACTGAATAGGTGGAGGAATGGTAAGTACGGAAAATAGGGATGTGTGTTTGTCTTCATATTTTTAAGTTACATGTGGTTAAGTCTTGCCTTAAATCACTAATTCTAAACTCACTGTTCAGAGTTGTAGTTCACTTTTGTGTTTGCGAGGTGTATTGAGGAAGCAGAACATGTTCCCCTACTTGTGGTGGAGAAGCCAGACCAATCCTGTGTTATTTCAGGACTGCCCAGTGACCACGTGGCTGCTCAGTTTGTGCTGGGGCTCTCCGGTGCTGTGTGGAGCAGAAGAGGCCACGTGATCTAACACTAATCCAGCAGCTCGTACCAAAGCCTTCCTAAACTTACAGCAGGGAAATTTTTACTAGAAAAATCTAAATTCCAAGACTAATACTCATCATTGCCTATATTTATGTAATGTGTGAGAATTATCTAACCGACAGCATTTTCACAGCATCCAAAACCTTTGATCCAAAACCCTATCACCTTTGGCCACGAAGTTGGTGCTGGCCACGGACTTGTCTTTCCCAGTTATTGCCCTCAGCATCTGCTCATGGGCTTCTCCTTTCTTTTCCTCCACCCAGTGAGTAATAATAGTAACTGAAGGGCAAAGAAAACCAAAAACAGGGAAGGCAGCAACAGACATTTTCAGAATTTACCTTTTTATATGCACCAGGCTGGCATGCTGTCAGATGTGGAGTACACAGACAGGCATTGATAATTCTAACAATGATAGTAGTATTAAATTAATAAGGAAAAGGTAAAATTTCATTTTTTTTACAAAGCACTGTGCTGCTCAGGCAAGAGAATAAGTTCTATTGTGCTTCAAGGTAAGTAGAATTTATGTTTCCTTATATAATTGAATATAATACTAGAATAAGTAGTCCTCTGGTACGGTGTTTAGGAGTGTTTCTGGTTAGAAGAATCATCAGTTGTCTCTTTCTGTGGCTTCTAAGTGCAATTTATGTAAGAACAGCTGGTTTTTTGCTTAGCAACTGCTGTTCAGGTTAAGTTATGAGATTAAGTTCCAGTTGCTAAGGAGAAAGCATGTTTTCATGCGTAACATATTACATTATTTTTTTTTATATAAAATCTGGAACTCGTACAAATAATTTTATTTCCGTCCTTCCTTTTATTTTTAAAACTGGGAAAAGGAAGAGAAACTAAACCAAACCAAAACCTAATCCCCAATAAGCAACAAACAAACAAATATCCCCCTCTAAAGCCCAAGCAAACCAGCCCTGCACCCCTCTTGCACCCTGAAATTCCAGCAAACCCACAACAGCAAAGTGCTGCTTCTCTGGAGTTATTTTTATTTTCTAAAGTGTTTGTCATCCAGACCCTGTGTGTTGATGCTTCTAGCAGTAACTCTGGCAAACACGAGGCACGTGAAGTGAGAACAAATCTGTGGTTTAATTAGTAGGCACAAATTGTCTTGCAACAGTCAAGTCTGGTTTTGAGCATCATGGGTGAGATCCCTCCGTATGTAGAAGATAATACCCGACCTTTAAGGGTGCAGAAATTGTTTCCTTCTTTCAGCTCCCGGTGCTGTTTGCTCGCCTCTCATATCAGCTCCTTACCTAATGACTGCTTTCTGCATCTTCCTCTGGAGGCTCGGACCGCTTTAGCACAGGGAATACTTCCCTTATCTGCATAGTAAAATTGCTATGGAGACGGTGGGTCTGCTGGTGGTGCAGGGGAGCTCTGGGAATTTATGGCACTTTCATGTTCCGCGTTTCAGGCTGTGTTTGCTAAATGCGGCTTCTGTAATTTCCTTCCCATCCTAGAAACGTTTTGGGAGAAAAAACTTGCACAGAGCTGTCTTATATGCTGTTTAAACAACCCTTAGTAAAAGGTTGTCTCTATTGTTTTGTCTAAATATGCACACGCCACCTCTGCCCCTGCATCTGCCCTGCTTTTCTCGGTGGCGTTACCAAGCGATACATTAAATGCATTCAAAACACTATTGATCTCTCGTCTGACCTTCCGCAATAGCATTGTTTGGAAGGAGATTCTGTCAAAGGAGGCTCTTTCCAAAGGAAATTATAGCAAAAACGACATCAAATACAAGATAGATGCATAAATATTCCACTGGTGTAGCTTGGTCTAGAAACAAAGCAAATAAAAGGATATAAATGCGGCAAATAAAAGGGCAGATCCCCTGCCCTGCTCTGTTCAGGTGAGATGCGACAATGAACAATCAATTCCCATTTTTCTCATTAATAAGGTAATAAAATATCATTGAGTCATTAGCAACAGAGAAAAAATATTTTGGGTGTGGTTCTTTTAGAGAGTTCACAGTGCTTGATTCCAAGTTTATTTTTTTTCAGGCTTTAACTTAAAAAAAAAAAAAGTCTTCTGAGTTTGTTGGTCCTGCTCCTTCACAGCGTTTTGTTTTACTTTCAGGCCTGGATTAGCCTGCCTCTTTGCTTTTTGAGATATTTGTCCTGCTTGCTTGTTGCCCTGCCAGTGAGATAAATTGTGCCCGCACTGCCTTGGCGAGGATGGTTGGTGAAGCTTTATGGGATTAAATATTACAGCTTTTTATAGAAATGGGAAAAAGTCAGTGCAGAAGGGTGGAACGTCACCTTCCCACACCTCGAACAATGCATTCAGCAGCTAGCAGTCCCTCAGCAGGTTAATGAATGCCGATTCAATTTCTGGCCCGAGCAGCTTGCTGTCCCTCTCCACTCAGCTGCAGCAGCCTTGTAATTGGAGCGCACGGATGTTGTCGGAGAGAATATTCCTTGGAGAAAAGTAGTTTGCAAGAAAACATGGAGGGAAAGCATCCTGTCTGCTGTGCATAGGCAACAGCGGAAAATTGGCCTGTGCTGGTTAATTCTAGCTGGGACAAGGCAGAAGGTGAATGTTGTTTTAAATGCAGCTGGCTTGCTTGTCCTCCTGGTGCTTTAGAGCTTCATTATGGGGGGGAGTTGATAAGGTGGTTGGAAATCTGGTCGGAAGGGACGTTTGATTGCCTGTAGGCTGGAAATCCGATTTTTCGTCCTCCTTATTTACACTTGTGCTAATCCATGGAGCTGATCCTGTCTGCAGAGGGCTTGAGTGCAAGTGGAGTCAGGAGGTCAGCCTGGCTGCATTTTGTGTGTCCAGCTGGGGGGCCACCCGATTTATGCCTCTCACCTTTATCCATGGCCACTGCCTGCCCTGTGCCAGCTCTCGGGGCTGTCCTGGGGCCCCCTTGGCTTTGCTGGGAGCCCCTGAGCAGCTGCACGGGACCAGCCTGGGATGTCCAAGGCTTTGGGCTCCCTGCTCCTTCGCCCTGACCCTGGTTTGTGTGCCCGCAGGAGAAGCCGTGCCCGAGGATGAGCAGATCAGCGCGAAGGACCAGAAGAACCTGGAGCCCTGTGATAACACCCCGATCATTGACAACATCACGCCGGTCGTGGCCAGCATCTCGACAGAGGAGAAACAGAAATACGACGAGGAGATTGCCAGCCTCTACAGGCAGCTGGATGATAAGGTGCGAAGGCTTGTTCTGACTCCCTTCCCTGGGGGTAAATGGAAACCAAACCAAACTGGATGGGTGTGCCTGGGTTTTGGTTTTGGTACTGATTTGTGTCCCAGTTGGTTGGAGCTATTCTTCCTCCTTCCAGCCTGCATGTTCTCATGGAAATGCAAGAGGGATTGCATCCACGAGGGCTTTAGGATGCCTGGAACCCATGCGGTATGTTGTGGCTGTGTCTGACAAGTGGTCTCATCCCTGTACCTAAACTTCTGAATTTCCTACACACTAGCTTGAAAGAGTGTTGTGAAAATGTATTGCTAGAAGAACTTCCCAGTCTCGAAGTGCTTGTATATGATTTTTCTGTGATATCTTTGTCACCTCGTGCAGCGTAGGGCACAATGTTCACAAGATTTGTGTGATAGTCAAAGATTTGTGGCACTGTATTTCCTGAGCACCATGCAGTGGAAGATGTCTCAAAATTCAAAACACTGACTGCATAAAAATGGATCTTGCCCTATCATGTCAGGTATCTGCTGTTCCCTCTGCAGTTTGTGAGCATTCTCTAGGAATCCGGAGGCAAGCTTGCCCTTATTTTAAGGGCCCAATACAGGTTTTTTAGCTCTCCTTTTCTCAGTGATTTTTGTAAATACTGTACATCTTCGGCAAACTGTAGCATCATTTCAGAGCCACAGGAGAAAGAAAAGGGAAAAAAAAAAGACGATCTTAATATGTATTGTGTATTAGAATGTTAAAGAAAAAAATACAGCCATCTTTTGGGCCTCTTTTGTTCATCTTGTTCCAGCTGTGAGCACTCTCTGGAGTACAGGTGGCTTTTTTTCGATTTGCACAGCTTGAAGTACATTATTGGCACTTAGAGCTATCAGCTACCGAGCACTTGCCGTTAATAGCTTTGGCTTGTGTGAAGATAAGAAGGGGAAAAAAAAAAAGGCATACTGAAAACATTGAGCATGATGAATGAGAACAGCTTAAACTCTACCAAGCAAAAGTTTTCAGCCTCGCCCTAACGTTGAATCAAAACTTAATTTTAATTTTCAAGCGTAATTAGTGGGACAATGCCAGAAAAAGCCCCCCGTTTCCTTGCATGTTAGTGGTTAATGCTGGGCTGTTCCTGAGTACCCAGGGGATAACGGAGAGCTGTGCTAAGCCTTAGCTCTGCTGTGCCATGGCATGAGGTCCCAGCACAGTCTGGTTGCAAATGCCCAAAGCAGTGTGTTGGTAGCTCGTAAGTACCCGTTAAGGTCTTTAAGAAATGATGGCTTTTCTGGGATGGAGAATGCATTCCCTGTAGCGCTCCGTAGGTTTTATATATTGATTAGAAAAAGCAAAACAAGTTGGTCATTCTTTCACTTTCCCTCATCAAACATAGCAAAGCCTCTATTAGCCTCAAAGGAGCAGGTTTGTGTTTTACCTTAGGAAATGTGGGAGACAAAATTTGGTGAATTACTGCAGCGCTGTAGAAAACAAGAAGGTATCCCCCATACAAAACCAAAATATCCCCGTTTATTTTTGACATCGTAGGCCACTCTTATGGCAGATTTGGGTCCATCTGAATGTTAGCAAGCGGTTTGATGTGTTCTGCTTGTTGGCCATATTTGCTAGCAGGAATCAGGCCATTAGCCTGCTTGTCAGCGAAACACACTGAGTTCTCTCAATCAAAAAAAAATAAAAATCAAGGGTTTATTTACCTCAGCAAGTTCCTTCACAAGAACAGAGATGAACCCGGTGAGGTGCTGTGCTTGGTGTGCCTCCTGAGCCTTTTTGGAGGAAGGGTTTGTACAGCAGTGCCCATCACGATTTCTCATCTGGATTTAAGCTCAGCTCTTAACCACGAGGACGCTACCTTAACAAAGAAGTGGAAGTGCCAGTAAAATTGGGTGCCTGGATGTGCATTACCTGCCAGCATTTCCTTTAAGGCCTTGTCTGGAGCAGGATGCCAGTTCTGCTGCGTTCTAGGATGAGACGATGCAAGTTCTACAGATGAGGAGTCCGAGTTCTGTGTTTTGGTTTGAGGCTCCTCTTTCGTTTACGTTGTAGTTAGTTAATAAATCTGTCTCTAATGATCTTCCTTCAGCTGAATTTTGGACAGGGTGGCAGTGTGTGGGTGTGTATGTATCTGTAGATCTATAAACGCACGACATGGATGTTGTAAAAGGCTCTTGGTCATTTGCAAGCCTTAAGGTGCAGCTATTGCCACATCAGTGTCTTTTATTTATAATGAGGGCCAACTGCTTAGGTCTGTACTAGAGTCAGCTGCGTGCTTGCATTGATTTTACAATGTAGCTCTGTGTGTGTGTATTTTTCTCTCCTGCCACTCAAACCTGCACAAGGTTTGCTGTGGCGTTATTCTTCCTCCCTCTCCAGAGAGGGGAAATAAAAGCAATCAAAAGAGAATTGTGAAAAGAAGCTAAAAATCTCCAATTCTATTTCATTGCAGGATGACGAAATCAACCAGCAAAGCCAGTTGGCTGAGAAACTAAAACAACAAATGCTGGATCAAGAGGAGGTAAGGAAGAAAACAACAAAACAACAAAAAACAAAACCACATTTTGCTTATGGGACACTTGTTTAGCGATTTTATCACCGTTGTTGGCTAACTATGTACATATTATCTGGCTAAAATTCAGTGAAGTGATGCTGGAGGTACCAAGGTAGGGGTGTGGCCAGTATTTTTCACTTTGGAAGCATTTTTTCTGTATGCCTGTATCCTTTCAGGTACACTATGGACAGTAGGTAATTAACAGATTTCCTTGTTTGACAGTATAAAAATTACTGCTGGTAATAGATTATGGATATTAATTATTTTGGCATGGGCAGTTAGAGAAAGTAACGAGAGAAATCTGTGACACTGAAAAATCTCTTGCTAGTGCTGCCCCAGATTTGCTCTGAAATCTTGGATTACTCATTTTGCACATTTTGTTTGATTGTTTCTATCCACAGTAGGAATGTTCGTGCTTTTTTAGATGGGGAAGAGGGCAGTCAAGTCATTTCCTTATCTGTTGCCTGTATATGAAGGTTTGAAGATGTGAAATCTGGCACTAACACCAAATTACAAATAACACCAAGTTACACCCTTGGAATTGAAAAATGATTCTGTCCATGTCTCAATCTTTATCCTCAGAGAGGGTTTCCAAGGTTAGGTACCTTAACAGGGAGTGAACAACATATAAAAATGTTTGTTAATTGTCATTCATGGCTGATGTGCTACTTTTGGGGTCTTATCCTCACTGCCTCACTGAAGGGATGATCAGATTTATTTTGTTCTACGATTAAGTTCTTTGTTCGCTTGCCACAACTTTCTTTTGATGAATCTGTTTTACATGCTGCCTGTGTCCGTGGCTATTCAGATGTAGCAGCATTTTATGCGTTCTCAGCAACATTATTTTTGGATGTGTATTATTTAGGCCATCTTGCTTCTCCCATCCATCTTGCATCACTGTTCTCATCTAAACCTTATTTTTCTCCTTGTGGTTTTTCTTGTGCCTTATTTTTTAAGGTGATCTGCATTCCTTTCTTTGTTTCACATATTCAGGAGCATGCTGTGTGCTGGTTTATTCCCCGTCCCCTTTTGTGTTCCATACTCAGTTGTGGAAGACGAAAAGTTTTCAGTGACCTCTAATCCTTGCTTTACTGACCACTTTTTTCCCCTTTTATTTATTTATTTATTTATTTTTTTACACATTACAGTCTAGCTTTTCTGACGTACTGAATTCCTTGGAGCTGATGTCGTACCGCTTGTTTGGAAGGTTACACTGGCTCAGCTGATGAACCTGTCCACCTCCTACCTTTGAAAGCTAACGCAGTGTTTTTGTTTTCCCCTTTAGGGGAACTGAACTGAATTTGTCAAGGTTTTGTCTTCCACTCACAAGGTTCACCTGCACTGCAGGAGTGCTGTACCTGCTCTCCCTTTCAGCTTGTGATTAGCTCCTTGATCTATGTGCTGCAGAGCAGCTGCCTCACTGTGCTTCTTCCTAATTAACCAGAGTACTTTTTTCTGCTTGATTAAGCTAGCAGGTTAATTATCAACGTAAGGCCTGCCACAGATGGCACTGTGCTGGTAGTGCTATCTCCTGGTACCTTTTTGCCACTGGCTGCTTCTCATTGCCAGTGTCTCTGGGGTGGGTGGGCTCCAAGCATTCACCTTCCAGTGCCTCCGCTTCAGGGTGCTGACCTTCAAGTGGTTGGTTTCTAATAAAATCAGGCTCTTCGGTTCTTGCAAGGACATACTGATAACATTCAAGTCTCCAAAGTGGTGAGCAGGGAGTCTGCGATGTGGTAGTAAAGCTCAGAAACAGATCTTCAGCATTGAGGATGGGAGGGGATCTTCCTCCCCCCCACACCAGCCGTCCCCGTTAGGTGGAATTCCTTTAGTTCTGACCCATCACCGCGATGTTATGAGCAGCCTTTTTAAATCAGGGTGTGTTTTTCCATGTTATATCAACAAGAATCTTCTGGGGAGATGTGTTTATGCTCTAGGTGATATATAACACTTCCCTTTACTTGAAGTCGCAGTAATATTCACGCAGAAATTTTCTTAAGTAAATGTAAATAATAGTTCCATCTGTGTTTAGCAGAAAGATTATTTTAAGCTATTTTGTTGTTTAAATATTTACATGCCATCTGGCTTTGGCAATTCAGTGGGTTTTTTTTGTAACTTGAGTGCACTTCTGAGGCTGCAGCATTACCAGCAGATAAATTTCCCTTACATCTGAATCCTCTCTTCGCCACTTTGGGCACGTGCCAGTGTCTGAAGCAAGCTCGCTGGTTTCCTATTTTCCATTAGCGCTCCGAGCCAAAAAAGCAGTGTCGTCTCTGCCTTTTGGGTGGCTGGTTTTAGAGGAATGTTTCTGTTTTGGATGAGATCCCCGCTGACCTGCGTGGCCTGGGAGCGAGGAGCCAGAGGGCAGCGGTGGGGCAGGGCAGCACGAGTCCCTCCGCTGAGCTTTCCTGGCTCCTACCTGCAGCAGAGCCATTTGTCACCTCACGTTTTTGTTGTTAGGGTGCTTTGGTGAGTGGTGTCTGGCCAGGTCAGCACGTCAGTGATGCAGCCTGCTTATATATATACATATATAAGTCCTGATTTTTGTTGTTATCACCGAAAGAACAATACTAGCGTTAACTGGTAGGTGGTACCTTTGGTTTATATTCACATTTTTCTGCACTATGTGACTACTGTGGAGTCTGTTTTTCTGTTAAGAACCCGATATCTGAATTTTCAAGACTTCAATGCCTTAATAAAGATGCAGTGGTGCAAGGGCAGTGGGCAGGACTGTGCAACTGAACTACAGTTGAGCGCTATCTTTGAATCTCTTAATGGTGTGCAAAGACTAAATTTAAATTTAATACAAGTTGGAAACATTCACTAGCATGTATGAAGTCAGTATTTTCTTTAGTTAATACTTTGTAAATATGTATGGCTAATCTGTCATCAGCAGCAAGCTTCAGGCGATCTCTAAAAATAATCATCATAAATTTGTTTATCGAAATATGCCTCTAATGCTGTAACAGCTCTGAGGCTGCCTCAGAGAACCCTTCTTTGGTTCACTTCAAAGCTGCAACTCTTCAACTCCAAGTCTTTTAGTTTGTGGTTGGTTGTGTTTTTTGTTTTGTTTTGTCCTAGCTGCAGGATTGGATTGAGGGCAAAAAATTATTTTGGAGCTATGATACAGCTTAATATAAGCTACTTTGCCTCAGCCTTGTGTTGTAATAGGATTTGATTACGATTTTTCTTTTCATTGAAGTTTGAAGCCTTTTTTGCTTCCTTCATATATACATTTATGCTGAAAGCTGATGGTGTTTCTGGTAGAGGAGCAGGAATTCTTCTCTTGCATTCTCTCTTCTGTACACACGCTTGCCTGCTCATGTTTTGTCTTTCTCTTTGTCTGGTTTTGCCCTTTTGAGTGTTATCTTTTGAATGAGTTCTTGGGTGTTTATACTTCTGTGGTATCTGGTTTCCAGCTTTTGGCCTCCACCAGGAGAGATTATGAGAAGATTCAGGAGGAGCTGACCCGCCTTCAGATTGAGAATGAAGCTGCAAAAGATGAAGTGAAAGAGGTCCTTCAAGCCCTGGAAGAATTAGCTGTCAATTATGACCAGAAATCCCAAGAAGTGGAGGACAAAACAAGAGCCAACGAGCAGCTGGCCGATGAACTGGCACAGAAGAGTGTAAGAGCGAGCAGTTTGTAATGCTGGTTCCCTCCTCTCCCCCTAACTTTGCACCTCTCCTAAAGATTTCCTTAAGATTTCACAGATAATTGCTAGCCCATGCCAGTTCAGGAATTTTTCAGATACTGCCTCCAGGTATCTTGAATAGGTATGTAGGTTAAAGACTGGAGTAGCAGAGAAGCTGTTAAAAGCTCTTTTAAAAAAAAAAGGTATTTGCTGATGCTACCCTCTCTCTTCTATCATAATTAAAGGATAAAATAAAGATAATTCAGGAACTGCTCAGTGAAAGCTGCTGGCAGATTGTGGCTCTGTTGCAACCTCTGTATTTTGCACACCATGTCAGCTACCGAGCTGAATGTGAGAACTGGCCAGGCTGTGTTTTGATCATTTCAAAACTGTATGGTGCCAAGAAAGATGTGGAAAGCTACTTTATGCAAACTGCATCACTCTGTGTTGCTCCGAACTGTGTGCTGTAGAGAAGGGGTATTGTACAGAGCCAGGGAACCTTGAGCATGAGAAAAAAAAGAGCTTTCTTCAACTGATGTATCGATTGTAAGGAAAAAATCTGATCTGAGAAAAATCAAGATTGGCTTAACAAGCTTAGCACATCCTTGTTCCTTAATTCCCTGCACAAACTGAGGAGGTTGTTGTTAAGATGTCTGATTTCATGCGTATCTAGCATGTAAGATTTTGTTATCCACTTTAATAAAACAGATTACTATGAAATCCATTTGAAAAAAAAAAATTAAATTTTATATCCTTCTGTACCTGTTTCTCTGTGATTAACCTCCTTTGACACGTATTATGCAAATAAGATTCTTACAGGATTTACTACGTTTAATAGATCTAAAGTAGCCTTGTTAGCAAGTGAGTTGTGAAAGTGGATTATGGCAAGGTGGCATTGTGTGCCGCTGGAGTGAGTGTCAGTACGTTGAGCCAGCAGGCATGTTCAGGAAAATATGAAACAGCACTTTGTAACCTAGATATCACGGGAGAACTGATGCCCAAAAGTGGCACTATTGAAATGCACCCAAGCGGGGAGAAATTTATAGAGCCACAGCTAACTCCCAGCTTTATCTCTGCTGTTTTATTCAAGCAAAGATATTTTGGATGGGGAATTGTTTGTGAATTTATCACGTCCAGAGGAGAAAATCCATTTTGTGTTGCTCAGTGAGGTTTCTGTATGATTAGAGAGGATCTGAGGAGGGGAGGGTAACTTTTGCTTTTACATCTTTCCAGACGGTTCTGACGACAACCCAGAGGGAGCTGGGCCAGCTGCAGGAGCTCAGCAATCACCAGAAGAAGAGAGCTACGGAAATCTTAAACTTGCTGCTTAAAGACCTGGGAGAGATCGGAGGGATCATTGGTACTAACGATGTTAAAACAGTAAGTTGGCTCTCATGATTGCTTCCCCCAACACGCACCGCCTGCCATATGAAAATAAGGAACGTGGAGGGCGTGTGACACAGCAGCCCTTCTCCCCGGACACTGCTGTTTAAACCCTGGGTAGAGCACAGTGTGAAACACTGAGGAGATCTTTGTCTGTGTCAGAGATGGTCAGTGGCTGTGCGCACAATCACCACATTGATTCCCAGCCCAGTGTCTGGGGCTAAACTAATGCAGCCCATCTGGGTGCTGATGCATTTATTAAACTCTGCTGTCCAAGGCCTGGGCTGGGTTCTCCTCCCAAACAATACACACACAGACCTATTCCATAGTTATCGGGCATGATCCAACATTCCCAGAATCCAAATCATTTTCATCAGAGAGATTTTCAGAATTAGCAAAATTTGTGCTATGTACCGCATAAATATCTGTGATTCTGTGACAGCAGGACAAGCTTAACTTCTGTGTATTGCTGAATATCCTTTATAGAGGAAAAAATACAAAGGATCATTTTCCTCTAAAGCTGGAAGGTAAGAATGGGGGTGGAGGTTGTTGAAGCAGTAGAACCCTTGGTAACTGCATGTGCCTGGAGATGGTGCAAATTTTGGCCAGGTATGCTTTGAAATTTGCTTTCTATCAGGCTCGTGGGTTTGCAGATATGATAGAGAAGGTAGATGCTCCCATTATCGTACTCCTGATGTTATAGATGAACAAAATCCTGAGCTTCAGAGGAGATTTACATGGCTGCTGCTAAACGGCACATTTGGAGTTTTTTATGGCCTGGAAAATCTTTCTGATGATGTTCATGTCGCCTTACCTGTCTGCTGAAAACCATGTGGAAAAACAAACGTACAACAGTTGCTAAAACTGGTTAAGAAATTTATTCTCAAGATGTATGTAACTTACTTGCAGGGAGCTCCATTTTCATGCTTTTAGTTCACTCCTCAGATTTTGAGTGATGATCTTTCCTGATCCCTTTCATACTTTAAAGGTAAGAGTGAGTGTGTGCAGCTGGAGTGCTTTGGGTAGCCTCTGAGCATTGTTGATGTTCTGCTAAAGCCCCCTTAGGTCAGCAGACGATCCAGTCTGCTCTTACTGCAGAGGATGAAATCCCTGCTGCCCGATGTGTTTATGCAGATTCCAGGACCACAGGACCAAATTTTGCTAGATGTTACAGCAGCCTCTGGTGGCCATTTCAATAGGAACTGTAAGAGGAGATCTCTGCAAATGGAGGCTGGTTGATATACATTTTTATAGGAACTAAGATGTCAGCATTTTACAGGACAGCTGTCAGTGTAAATAAGGCAAGATTGAAAAGGTTTTAGATGAACAATTTCAAATTTGCTGGCAATTAGCAGCTTGCTCAAAGTGTGTCTAATTTCAGACCAGACTGAGGGTTTTGGAGGCAGTAGCATCTTTTAAGCCGCTGGGAGAAGATACAGCACATGTTACCTTCCCCTTGGTGCTAGAAAAAAGGCAAAAATCAGATGAAATTGCTATCCATATGCTCAAGAAGAAGCTTTACAGCTTTCCAGTGGGTTACATGAATTAAGTAGCTGAAGAAAAATCATGAAGAGAAAGACACAGAAATAAAAGGCACAGTGTTAAACCAAGGAAGGAAATGAGGTATAAATGGTATCATATAAATAAGTAGAGCTGAGTGGGATCGGTTTGTTCTTGCCAGGTAAAATTTTCAGACCAATGCCTGTCCTGTAGCTCCCTATTGAAGGAGCACAACCCTTCAAGAGGAGATTTCTTCAAGAAGTACCTTGAAAATGCTCTCCAGTTTCCAACTGCTTGAAGGAAGGAAAATTTCCTGTGCCAGTGACGTGAGAAAGTTTCTCCAAGCTATGCTTTTGCCACTATGGAGAGCTTGATTAGTGTAGGTGTTTATTCACTACCTTTAGCTGAAACACTGAATTGGTGAAGCACGCTGTGACAAGAAGTCTTAATTTCTCACTTTTGAAGCTATCTATCTCTAGATGCCTTTAAGATTGCAATTGTCTGTGTGTTTAGTTAGCAGATGTGAACGGGGTGATCGAAGAGGAGTTCACCATGGCCCGGCTGTACATCAGCAAGATGAAGTCTGAGGTGAAATCTCTGGTGAACCGCAGCAAGCAGCTGGAGAGTGCCCAGATGGACTCCAACAGGAAGATGAATGCCAGCGAGAGGGAGCTTGCGGCTTGCCAGCTCCTCATTTCACAAGTATGTTTGCTCCTTCCTTGTTCCTTTGAGGCAAGGTTTGATGACTTTCTCAGTCTTCTTCCTCATGAAATGTGAGTGTTAGGAGTGAGAAATGAGAACTCAGGGCGCAGAGTGGTGTTCCTCGTGCCTGTTTTGTTGTTTTTTTTTTCTCTCTTCCCATTCCTCCCCCTCAATGTTTTTCAGCACATTCTGTGGTAAGATTCTGTCCTCCTGTTGCAGATCTCAAAATGTTTTCAATGGCATAACAGCGAAAATCCTCCTCAGCAGGATTTCCTCGTCATGTATTTGCATCTTGTACCTTTACTTTAAAGCAAACTGAGAAGGGAAGCAGCGATTGTTTGGGTCAAAAACAAGCAAAACACTCAGAGAGCCCCCAGTAGCTAGACGGCTAGCGTGCTAGCAGCTAGCTGGGCAGCAATCTATATGCATAAAGATAATTCATCGTGGTAAACGTTACCATGTAAGTTAGAAATCCAGATGGCAGGCAGGCTGCACAGTGGGTGGTACGTTCCAGGCACGCTGCAGCGCCCTGCAGGGGGGAGCTAAGCGCTTCGACACGCTGCTTTGATCACCGCCCGTGTGAAGGAGACAACTGGAGTTTACTGTATGTCATTTGCTACCAGCGACTGGAAGAAAACCTGGAGTGAGGACAGCCTCTTGTCCTGCAGCAGAATGTCTTTATTGAGGGCTGCAGTCATAGCTGTAAGCATGCTTCTCGGTGTTAAGGGGAGGCTGGAGTCCTGAGGGTATTGGCTGTCCAAAAATGCTAAGTAAGGCGATGCTTTTTATTCTGTCTTAAACTTGACATGGGCACTAAAGGCTTTCTGCCAATCTGTCCTGCTCCCTTTCCTTGAGGACTTGCATCAGGAAAGCAGATTAAGGTTTGACTCCTAAAGCAGCTTATGTGCATGCTCCTGCTGGCAAAAAAGGCTCAGTAACATGGCTGGGAATGAAGGTATCAGCAGTGTGTTGGTGGGACAGTTTCACTCAGCCATGCTTTCGGATTATGCTGACCCAGTGAAGCAGTAAGTGGAAGCCAGCCAGCCTGTCTGGGCAGGATTGGCATTTTTCTTCCTAGACTCAAGTCAGACTGAAGTCCTAAATCTTCAATGCTCAGAGCTTTTCATAAACGTGACCTAACTGCTGTCTTCAGTACCTATTTGCAGACAGAACATGGAGGTTTAGGATTTGAGTGACTTACCTAAAGCTGAGGAAAGATGTAACATAAGAGGCAAGACTCCAAGGCAACACCTTTTTTTTTTTTCTTTTTTTTCTCCCCTACATTTCTATTGTATCTTGACATGGTGAAGAAACCAAGCAGAAATACTCTCAAGCAGGTGATCCCCTTGCCTTGCCGTTTTGGAAGCCCTGCAACTCAGCACATATTGAGGCCTGTGTTTTTAAGAGCAGGAAGAAGCTGAATGTTGTTAAGCTCAGAGTTGTGTTAATGGGCAGATGCACCTTATCTCTAAAGCCAAAATTTATTGTTAGCATAATTTGAGTCTTGACAGCTTATTTATTATTCTATATCTAATTATTGTAGAAAGAAAAGGAATATTTTTATACATAAGGAGCTTCAATGGCAATAATGATACCATTAAAATTGTAACACATTTCTTTAGTTTCTATCTTTTTTCCTGATGTTACACTCAAGCTGCTTCTTCTCCTTCTCTGAGTCCTAATTTTGGCAGTTTCATTCTGATGCTGCTGATGCTACAGCGAGCATTGTCAGCATCGGGAGCACTTTGCTGAGACAAGTGTGACGTTTACATTGCTGATTTCTTCCTCCTTGCTCTAGGGTTCAGTTGGAGTAATTTTTATGTTTGCTAACATGCATTTACACCTTGCTCTTCCTTTAACAGACACAGGGCCACGCAGCTACTGGGTTAAGCTGATCCAGGAGGTGGTGCATGACTGCTGGGTGCTGTACCCAGAGCCTGTGCTCTGGAGCCTCAATATTTGCAGCCAAGTTGGGACTTGACCAAGTCTCCTGTCAGGTTTAGAAATCTATTAGAGTACTTGCTGCTGAAGCAAACAGTTCTGTGTGTGCCCTTTTCTTCCTGGAGACCTCACTGCCTGCAGGCTCTGGACTGCTTTAGTTTCTGCTAAGGCCTGTGCCTCTCTAAATCTGATCTCTGGGGCACAAGAGTAACACCAGCTCAGAGGCCTCAGCCCCTCTCAGCCAAGGTGAACCTTGAGAACAATGAACTACAAATCCTTCAGTGACCTTAATAATAGGATGTAATAATTCCATGACACTCAGTTTTACCCCCAAGTTAGAATATTATCATTCATTTTTTGATGTTTTCAGTGTGTCCTTCACTATTTTGTTTTGAGTGTAAGCCCTTTTCATTCAAAAGGACATCAGCAAGAAACAAACCGTCAGGATAGCGGGTGGAAATTTGGTTTGAGCTTATGCAGGCAGGTTCAAGCATCCAGAAAGCAAGCTCAGGATTTATCCCAGCCCAGTGTTCAGCTGGTTTCAGAAAGCTGCTGCTGTTTGTGTAATGCCAAGTCATGAGCTTCCAGCGATATTTTGGAATTACCAGCAGTATTGTTCAGTAGGTATCTTGGGCTATTAGGAATGGCCTTTAAAAATGCAGTCTGTTTTGATCTGTTACCTCCTTCTCAGATCTCTTGCTCTATTTTCTCCTAGTTAACAGTGCCAGACATGGAGAACTTTATATTTTTCTCCTTTACCTAGAATAGTACCTGAATTCTTAGGCAATACAATGTGGTACTCACATCTCATTACTATTCCCTTTGTCTTCAAAGCATGAAGCAAAGATCAAGTCCCTCACAGACTACATGCAAAATATGGAGCAGAAGAGAAGGCAGCTGGAGGAGTCGCAGGATTCTCTCAACGAAGAACTTGCCAAGTTGCGTGCTCAAGGTACAGAGCTGGGTCTTACGGTCATAATTTCTTTTACCAACTGTATCTCACAAAATTCAGTTTTGGACAACAGTATTATAAATACAGCTCACCTGGCACCGTTGCAGCATTTGATTTTCTGCCCTGTTCTAGTTTTGTCATACGTGCATCCCTATTGTCACAGAAATATGATGGAACAGGTGGGATTTGAGTTCATTTATTAGCCCTATGCTTTGCAGCACACAGATAGAAGTCATGGAAGACCTGATTACACAGGGCATGCTTTGACATTGAACTATTGCCTTTGTAGTCCTTTTGTCTGCTTATATTTTGCAGTGAAGTCACAAAATTGTGATTTAGAATATTTAACACATTGCACTTGTACGTTACACTTCAGATAAAACCAGAATTAACCCATTCGTCCTAGCCCCATCACAGATTTTTTTTTTTAAAAGGCTTGATGTAGGAAAGTTCTAGAACTGTTTCGTTAATTCTTAACTGTCTCAAACTTTAAACAGAAAAAATGCACGAAGTCAGTTTCAAAGATAAGGAGAAGGAGCATCTGACCCGGCTTCAGGATGCAGAGGAAATGAAGGTAGTGTTGCCTGCTGCAATTTTAAAGCGGATTTCTCAGTGAGATCATTCATTAGCTGATAATTAGGGTGTAATTTTGTCTTCCTTGCATGTTGCGTGCTTTCAAAAAAAACCTTTCAGTCTCTGTCAGAATTGCTGACTTCTCTTTGAAAACGTGACCTCTTACGATTGAGTGACCTTGGCAATCTGAAATTGGTGAAGTTGCTAGCATTGAGGCTGGTGACCAGATGAAGGAAAAAAATAAGTTAGAGCCCAAGTATCTGATGTGAGTGTGTCCTCTGAGACCAGCTTGTATGCTGAGCCAACTTCAGGGAGTAGAGAGGTCTGGTGGACTGTGCTTAATCAGAGATGTCTTGGTTCCTCAAATCACGTGAACAGAGAACTGAAAAATAAGACCCTGTATGTTGCATCCCGAGTTGAGAACAGTTTTATGTATGATTGAAAACTTACATTGATTCACCTCTATGTTACTCTAATTTTATGTCAGTGGAGCTCTCAAAGGCAATTTGCTAAGCAGTGGATCCAGGCTACTGGGGTTAATATGATTTCAGAACTAAAATTGAATGAAAAAGAGGCCAGACCACTTTCCCAAATTGTTTGGGAAGAATTTTGACCATCTCCTAGAAATAATAATGAAATCTAAACCCGTTTTCTGATATTTTCTTCTTCCTGTAGGATGCAAAGAGGAAACATTAGCAAATAATGTGCAAGTCATGTTTCTGATGGGATCACAAGTTATGCAAAAGAAAAAATAGAGTTGTACAAGGGTAGTGATAGAGACCTGTCAGCTTGAGAACTTTTACCTCCATTATAAAAACTTAAAGTTATTAAAATAGCTGTACAGTTATTTCTTACAGTTAGAAGAAAAAAAAAATGTATTAGCAATCTAAAGGAGATGAATGCGTTTTTTTTCTTACCACTTGACGTATATTTAATCCTACAATTTAAATAACAGGGCTGAGGATAAATAATTCAGAGAGGGGCAGAATGTTTTGGGTTTGAGTTGTCACAGGTATGTCTGTACTCATTTTCCGGTGAATAAACAGAGGAGGCTGATAAAAAGTGTCATTCTTGGCACTTGATATTCAAAGCCCCCTTAGCTTACCCTGTTTTCCATATGCACTATTTTTGCAAGAAAAGGAGCAGTAAGTGGTGTGATTCTGCTGCTGAGAACTGCCTGAATGAAACGTGTAGTGGAGTAGCTGCAAATTTGTAATTGTAGTTTGATAAGTTTCACTCAAATCCAGAGAGATAGGTTGATTTAGCTGATGCGTAAAAACAAACCGTAGGTGAGCTACACGATTTCTGTTTCATGTATGGGTTTGTGTTTTGTAATCTGCAGAAGGCACTGGAGCAGCAGATGGAGAGTCACAGGGAAGCCCATCAGAAGCAGCTGTCCAGATTGAGAGATGAAATTGAAGAGAAACAGAAAATAATTGATGAAATCAGAGAGTATGTTCACTCACTATCACTTTCTTTGTTCCTGCACTGCTCTGTGACACTGTAGAACTGTTTTATGGTTGGTTTTGTTAGTCTTAATTCATATCTCTGTTTTAGAGACTCACAGAAAGTAGTATCCTTATGTGCAACAGCCAACACTTGAACTATTTTGCATTGTGGCTTAAAGGGTTGAGTTCTGTACTGAGGAGCTATTACAAATCTTTAAGGGTGGGGAGAAGAACAGAAAAGAATACTGTCGTGGTTAATGGAAGCTTGGAGGAGAACAGATTTGGCAAATACAGGTTTTGAGGGCCTCTTACAGCTACTCATCCTGTCACAGACTCAAATGTGTCCCATTTTCACATCCTTAATATGTCTTCCTGATGTAGGTATGTAACTTCATTGGATACACCAGCACTTGGAAAAATAAGTTTTTGTTTTTTTTTTTTTATTGTTCTCTTAAAAAATAAGAGTTCATAAAATCTAGGCAATCCTGACATGGTGTTCCTGCTTTCCACATTTATAGTGTGGCTAAATGATAATAGGGAAATAAGGAAGCAGGACAGAAAGACTGCAAGATCAGCATGTGCCCTTTAAGATAAAGGAAACAAAAAAGGAGAGTTTATGGCTCACTGTTTAATTCTCCAAGGTTTTTAAAATAAAATCTGTTGTTTTTCAGATTCCTTAGTCTTAATGTTTTCCAGCATTTTGCAGTAGAGCTACTCAGTTTTATTTATGGAGACTTACCTCCATGTTTATGATCCTCAGGACCGAGCTGTACAGACTTTTTCTTTTGTGTTCTAGCATGAATCAGAAGCTGCAACTGGAGCAAGAAAAGCTGAGTGCTGACTATGATAAATTAAAAGTTGAGGACCAGGAAAGAGAAATGAAACTGGAAAAGCTCATGTAAGTGAACAATCTTCTCACCTGGTGTCTGTGAATATATAGTGTCTGAATGTGTCCACAGGAAATGCCCTACCGAGAAACCCTTGCGATGAATTATTCATACTGAAAGTACCATTTCAGTATCAAAGCCAACATGCAGTACTAATGAACGATTACTCTTTACTCTTTTTCTTTACATCATAGGCTTTTTAATAATAGATTTTCTAGTTGCTAAAAAGGTGTTTTAGAGCTCCAGTTTTATGAAATATCATGGTGTGTGTTAAAGCCCCCATTACCTAATGCACGGAAAAAAAATGAAAAGCAAACAAACAAAAAAAAAACAGTAACTGGGAAAAGATTTTAAAAACAGCTTAAAAAAAAAAAAAAAAAAAAAACAAAAAAAAACACTTTCCTGGAAATGAGAAATACAACTTTCATATATGGACACACAAAATGCCAGCTAAAATGGACGTGGTGTCTCAGCCATTCCATGTGAGAAAGCTGCTTATTTGGGACAGTCAAAGAACTACAAATAAAAAATTTGCTTATATCTGCAGATAATCCACTCAAACTGATTGTTGATTGATTCTCTTCTGTCTCATACGACTTTCACATTTTTGATTTGTGTTTAATGTTGTGATCTTTCTAGACTGCTTAATGATAAAAGGGAACAAGCAAGAGAAGATCTTAAGGGGCTGGAGGAAACTGTGGTATGTCCTATTGAAAAGCTTTTTTTCCCTACTTCTGTTCTTGATGTATTACCAAAACACTTATATCTGTGCTCATGAAAAAGACTAATTTATATCAGAATAGGCTAAATTTGTGCATTTCCTCAAATAGTGAAATTAAATTTCAAAATTTAAGATAAAATGCTACTGTTTCTGTCTCTTGTGGGAAATCTGTCTGTCTATTGGTACTCTGCTTTGTTGTTCCTTTAAATCCCCTAAATATCTTCGAGCTATCTTACATTAAAATTTTGTTCACATTTTTAGAGTTTAATAATTACTGCAACGGGAAGTAAAAATTAAGCATAGCAAATTACAGGAGGGCATGTGCCATTAAAGGCATGTGGTGTCTCATCACTGCACAACCACATAAGAAGGCATCAGGCTCTGTAGGCACCGGGTGTCATCTGGATGACTATTTTGTGAAGGAAGGGGTCAGGAAGTTTCTGTGAGGCTAAGGTTGCTCTTACCAGCTTTGGAAAGATGGTTCTCTTCAGAATGGCTTTGGTGAAATATGGGATTGGTTGGAACTTGCTTATCTAGATGGATTCCTTCCCTGCAAATGATTTAGCATTTTTGTCCTTCTGGGAGTAAGAGCAGAGTTGTCCCATCTCGTGTCATACATCCAGTCTGGAGCAAGGTCAAAACTTTGCTGAGCCCGAGAAGCTGATGTATAGAAAAAGCTAAGCCTGGATTTTTGCCAAAGCTTAAAGAGCACTTTCACATCTTAAGTACCTACAAATAAGCACTCAGCCCCATTCAGTGAATTTGCTAGGCTGTGAGCCCAGAGCTTTTTCACATAGCTGGCTGTGTGTAACCATGGCCAGTTCTGAGACTTCAGCTTTCATCCAGAGCAGAGGTGATGTATTTTCACAGGTGGCTTTGGAGTTGCAGACAGCACACGGCGATGCGCTGGCAGGAGGAAGAGTGTGTGCCCTGGCTCTCTGTGAGTGCCTGAACTGGGCTGCTCGAACAGCCAATGCCTGGACGTCCAGGCAGGAACATCTCTATAGGCAAATCACATTAAAGTCCTATGAAGTCCTATTATCTACCACAGAGGTGGTTTGTTCTGGTTTGTAACCCCAAACTATCTATGATGTCTTACTGGCCTGTTGTTTTTCCTGTCATTTGTTTCTAGGCGAGAGAACTTCAGACTCTTCACAACCTGCGCAAACTGTTTGTTCAAGATCTCACCACCCGTGTTAAAAAAGTAAGAATACACTCTTTTGAACCACAGGCTTGAGTCTTTTGAATCTTGAGTCTTAGTCTTTTTTTTTTTTTTGGCACATTCTTTTGATTTGCTGGAATCCACTAGTGTGTATGGTTACGAACTAGGATTTTTTTTTCAGTAACAGTGAGTAATCAAATTAAGAGTGTTCTGATATTTATCTAGGTTTTGGGTCTAATTTGTTAAGGAAAAGTCTTGGTAGTTAAGTGACATCCAGTTCAGTTACTGCATTCTGAAAGTTGGAATAATGGATACCAGAAATTACTCAATATAACTTGTGCTAACACATGCTACACACTGAATGAAGTTGTGTAAATATTAAAAGGCTTTACGTTGCTTTTCAGTTCTTTCAAGTGGTTTAGGGGAAGAGTTTATTATTATTATTATTTATTTCTTGAGATTGAAACCCCTTATTTGCTAAAAATGTCTCCCAGAACTGGAAAAAGGGAAGTGCTTTTTTCCCCTAACGTCTGTGATTTTCCTGTTCAGGATCCCTACATAATTTTTCAGCAAGAATGGTTTATTTTCTTTATAGAAGGCAATACAGCCCCTAAATATCAAAGAAACAGATAAATTCTCTACAATTTGAGGCTCTGGAAGACTTTTCTGTCTTTGGCAAGCTTAAATTCAGAAATGCCCGAGCTTCCTCTTGAGTTTCTGCATGGTTTTGCTGAATCCTGGAACTCTCCTTGCAGAGCGTTGAGCTTGACAGCGATGATGGAGGCGGAAGTGCTGCGCAGAAGCAGAAAATTTCCTTTCTTGAGAACAACCTGGAACAGCTTACAAAGGTTCACAAACAGGTAGGGACTCTGCTTCCTTCCAGTGCCTAGTTACTATTTAATCAAAAGCTACTGTGTCTTTTTCGCTCATTAATAGTAAATGCTTCTGAAAATTCAGCCATGGAGAAATCTTGGCATATAACACTGTTCTGTAGTATTACAAATTACTTTTTTTTTAAAAAAAAAAAAACACTTACATTTTTGTATGTTTAAGAGGATAATTTTTGAAGGTAAAATGTTGGTACTGTTTAAGGAAATGGTACCTATAGTTCTCAACTAAATTTCTTGGCGTTAGGAGCTGGTGTTAGAGCTGCTCTTCCCACTACCCTTACTTCTTGGCGTGTTGTTGTGGTTTAGCCCCGGCAGGCAGCTCAGCACCTCGCAGCCTGCTCACTCAGTGGGACAGGGGAGAGCAGCAGAAAGGTAAAAGTGCAAGAACTCGTGGGTTAAGATAAGGACAGCTTAATAGGTAAAGCAAAAGCTGCACGTGCAAGCAAAGCTAAGCAAGGAATTCATTCACTTCTCTTCCCTTTGGCAGGCAGGTGTTCAACCACATCCAGGAAAGCTGGGCTCATCACCTGTAACAGTTTCTTGGCAGGACACACGCCATCACCCTGAACATCTCCCCCTCCTCCTCCTTTACCCCAGCTTTTATTGCTGGAAATTGAGGTTTTCTGTGCAGCTGAAGGGCTGATGCCTCCCCAGGATGCTGGGGCTGGCCATCTCTGGGCACGTTAATCTGCTCCCTCTTTCTTAAGAGTTCCCCTTGCTGTGGGTGCCAGCCTGACCACTAGGAGGTGGAGGGGATGTGTGGGAGGCAGGCGTGTTGGGAATAGGTTGAGAAAAGAGCCTTACCCTCTGCTTACCTGCAAGTCTGTATACATCAATGGTGTGTGTATATATATATATATATGGGCATATATATCTCGTTAGATAAAATTGGCTTGTTTCTGCCAACGAGTAAACTTCCACCCTCTTAAAAGATGTCAGATGTCAGCATCATTGAGCTGTATCTCACTTCTCAGCTGCAGAGTACAAACTAGTAAAAGAGGCTTCTGGTTTCATGTCTGAATCGTAACATGACATTCTCCATTGCAGCTTTCTGAACCTGTGAGAGGCAGAGCGATCTCCAAGATTTGTTTTTTTTATTCCTGTAGAAATGCCAAAAAATGCAGGCACTGCTGCACTCTGACAAGTGTCCATTAAGGTTCAGTATTTTAAGGTTCCTGGTTAGCAGATGGTTTAAAGACCTAGTTTCTAAATGTGGAAACCAAGACGTGTTAATAATGTTTTTCATTTTACTGTTTTGCCTTTTTTGCACTCTGTTCATGCGTCTGCTGGTTTTTCAGATACAGATTTTTATAGCTCTCATTAGTGCATATTTACTCAAAAACAACCAAGGAGCCCGTGTCTCATAAGAAACTTAACTAAAAAATGACATTGGACTTGACCTGAATATGATCTCATTCCGCTCTTATTTCAAATTCCGTTGGGTAGAACATGTGCTCAACACTTTCAGAAAAAGCACATTGTGACAACTTTTTTTTTTAAGCTTTGTTTCTGTTTTTCTTCTGGCACTCGGCCTGGACTAGCAGGTGTAAAACATTTTCATTTTCAAACAATGTGTGAATGTTACTGCATGCTGTCGCTTTGCTGTATTATTTATATGGTAGTTAAATCGTTTTCTTCCCTTCGCTCCAAAAGGGGAGAATCGCTCCTTTGGAACAGTAATCTGTTGACTTTTAGCAGTGCTATAATTGTTCAGTAGAAATTGTACCATTTTTTCTAACTGAAATTCTGTTTGCATCAGGCTTTATTTGTCTAAAAGTGAATCCCCCTTCTGTTGCTTATAATGTTAGAAATTATTCGGAAAAGTGGAAACTTTATACTCCTCAAACACTGCTAAGAAATCACTTTGCAGTTTTTAAGTATTGAGAGGATCGAGTATTTGTGAAATGCCAGACACGTCCGTGTTCTGAAAAAAAATGCAGTTTCTGTCACAGCTGCTCTGAGGGTCTGGAAAATTGGTTATCGCCCTGCAATGGATGGGTTTGTCCTGGAGCTTCACCCTTCAGGATCATCTGTGAAATCCTGTTGAGTGGAATAAACTCTCTTCTTCTTTGATCTTCCCGTGGAGCTTCAGCTGGACAAATGAGCAGCATGATTAAAAGAAAATAAATCACACCTGTTTCTTTCATTCAGGGCATACAAGGTGTGAAGAGGAATAGCAATGTTCTCTGCCTCCTTGTAAGAGGACCTCTCCTGCAGTTTCTCACAGGCAATTTTTGAAACTTCTCTTCTTGCAGCTGGTACGTGATAATGCAGATCTTCGTTGTGAGCTTCCTAAGCTGGAAAAACGACTTAGAGCTACGGCAGAGAGAGTTAAGGCCCTGGAGAGCGCACTGAAGGAGGCCAAGGAAAACGCCATGCGTGACCGCAAGCGCTACCAGCAGGAGGTAGATCGCATTAAGGAGGCTGTAAGAGCCAAAAACATGGCACGGAGAGCACACTCTGCTCAAATTGGTAAGGACACCCTGCTAAAGGGCTAGTGGTTGCTCACGTATTTCACAGTTGGTTTGTTTGCTCACGTTTAAATAAAGAGAGCTTTGAAAGCAGGAGTCCAGGGCAAACCACTGGGTCTGCTTCTCCCCTGTTGCACAAGAATCTTCAGAGAGTTCGCTTTTTAATAGAATATGCCCCACCTAAAGTTTAAAGTGCCTCAGCTATTTAGCTCAGTAAATAAATGGCATAATGGGTCTTGTGCACCGTTCCAACAACCTGAAACTTGTCTCTTTAAATTAGTCTCTCGCTTTCTTCCTGCTCCCCCACATACATCTGCTCTGCTTTCCAGCCCCTTCCTCTCTTTTTGTCTGATTACTACTCATGCTTTAATTTGGGCTGGGTAGAGTCAAATATTCCTATAAATTCAGTTGTGTGATATATCTGTGTGGTGCAATCTGAATCCATACAAGACGAGAGGAACGACAGGACAGGTAAATGGCTCTGCGACCAGCAGAAAAGTGATCGTGTTGTTGGCCAAGGTACGGGAACGCAGTGTGCATGATTACAGACTTAATTTCCAAGCACAGTTTCTTTTTGGTAAACAAGGGGGTTTGTACTAGAGGATAAAGTGAGATATAAAATCTTGTACAAACACCTAAATGTCCTTTTTCCATTTTCTCCTTTTACTCTGCAGCCAAGCCCATCCGCCCTGGTCATTACCCAGCGTCTTCTCCGACAGCTGTTCACGCCATCCGAGGGGGAGGGATGTCAAACTCCAGCTACTATCACAGCACCAAATAGACAAGAAGTAAGACCAAAGAAACTTACCCAACCGTTCTTTCTCTGATCACCCAGTTTTCTTGTATTTCAGTCCTGCTTTTAGCAGTATTTTTTCTCCTGGTTTCAGTCGGAGCCTTTAGCCTATGGTTTAACTGTGAAAATTAGTGATTTAAGTGAGGATTGCCTTGTTTAGAGCACTTTGCAAGCTGCTGCCCGGAGTTTTTATTTTAATGACTTATCACTTAAAACTTTTTTAATAAACTAAAATGCTGTTGCAAATCTGTACTGAAATTAGCACAGAGAGGTGTGAAACTCATGCAGTAAAAATAGAGTTCTAGGGGCTGCTTCGCTTTCTACTTTCTCTGACACGATGACGTTATCCTTGTTTTGATATTCCTTAAGGATAAAGACTTCTAGTAACTCACCCTGTACTAGGAACTAGCTCCATGTAGCTGAAAAGTTACCAGCCACCCCTGTGCCTGTGCAGGAGTTGCCTGTGAACGAATAAGGATTTTTTTTTCCTGGGCATAGCCCAAAATGGAAAGCACTAGAAGCTGAAAACATCGTGCTTTAGGGTGAGATACTACTTGAGCGATGGATCCACATGGTAAACGTGCTTCTTCACAAGCATTTAACTTTTTCCTTCTGCCCATCGAGCACAGGGGCAGCCCCCAGCCCCAGCTCTCTCCCTCCGTGCCCCTAAGCAGCTGTAATCAGCCGCCTGGGGGGCACAGAGCCCTGCAGCCCAGAGCAGGGGAAAAGCAGCCTTAAGTGGCAGCAGCACTGAACTCTCCAAACTTGAATGTCAGAATTTGGCAAACTTTACTTTTACTTCTTTTGCTTGTACTCTTACTCAGCTCTCTTAGCTAAAAATATAAATATTTTGCTTTAGTGCAAGGGCTTGAGGGTTTCTGGGTCTTCTCCTAAGCAAAAATCTTGTCCAGGAAAGCAGATCTGCATGTTCCTATGTGACTGCTTCATGTACTCAGCCTCCCATTAGATGCTCATCATTTCTGAGATATTTTACATCTGTAATTATTTTAGTTGATAACTTTGTTACAGGCATATTAAGAGGTGGATGGCAGTGAGTGGCTGTGAGAAGCAGCCAACGGACTGCTAGAAAGTCTTTCCAAGTCTGGCTTTTTTCTACTCCAGAGGATTAATTCTGTCTTATGTCTCTTTTCTGATAATACGTGGTTTCCTTCAGGCATCTGGCATTCTTGGGTGTGTTTTTCTTTTTTTTTTTCTTTTTTTCTTTTTTTGAGAATGCTTCGTGTCATGCATGCATGCAAACCATCCATCACATCAGTCAAGCTTTTATTGTGTTGTGTGGATTGTTTCTGTTCATTGTGTTTTCTGTGAGCCCTGTAGCTGCAAGCAACATATTTTTGCTGTGGATGAATTAGGGCAAGTCTTTGCTGAGTGCTTCAGTGCATTAGTTGATTTTGAGCTGAAATTTGCTTTTCCGTCTCATAGGAATGTTAGCCCTTATCTACTTCTCTGCATTCCCATGAATGAGCAAAGGGAAAAGAGTGTGATAAAGGGGTCTATAAACTATTTCCAGCCATACATAATAACTGCTCTGTGGGGAAAAAAGCTGCTACCTGCCTAAGCTGGGCAGGGCTTTAATATACCGGCTGCTGCGGAATGAAAACTGGCAGGCTGGAGTAGGCCACACACTAGGGGTAGGCACACGTCAAGCGAATAGCTGTAGATTAATAAAAGTCATTAACAAAGCAAATACACGTAAAACTAGTTGGGCATATAATAAGATAGGACTTTAGATGGTAATAAAGAGCAGTCAGAGTCTCTCTTTCAAACGTTTTAGATGCTGAGCCTTGTATTTGAGGTTGGCGGAGGAGATTCAGGCTGCACTTGGAGCACGTCACTGAGTAGCTCATGGACAATGGGGGAGGAGAAAAAGAATAGGGAAAGTCTTAAAAGAAGCTGGCTAAACTTAGGGATTTATGGTTTCTGAAAAAATAGGGGGAAGAAGATCTGCAAACCAAATGGAAATCCTGCAGATTGGAATGAAACCAGTTAAAACGTGTGTGTGTTTCTTAGCTGATAGTAATGCTCCTTTCTGGCTTTTATCAGACTGAAACTCCTTGCTGCTCAAGATTCAGTCTAACACTTAGCTGTACAATGTCATATATACTGTAAATAAGACAACAATTGGACATGTCATGCTGCCATTGCTTCTTCAGAGAACCATATTTCTTAGGCTTTATTTTTACTTTTTTTTTTAACCCAGTTAAGGTCTAGATTTTTTTTTTTTTCACAAATGTAGAAGGATCTCTTGAAGATACAGTGAATTAAGGCTGATTAAAAAAGGTCAGTTCTCATTGGCTTTGGTCCTTTGATTAAAAACATTGTTGGCAAATTGCAAGTGTTTGGCTGCCAAATGATTTGGGGAGTATTATAGTAAGCTGGGTTCTCTAATCCTGTCGGATGAAAGCCCGGGGACCTAAGTTAAGAGTATTAGTAAAGGTGCTACTTCTGCAGGGAATATTTTATAAGAGTTATTTTCATAACATTGTTGGCAGTCCCACCATATGACCCGTGCTCTTGAAGAGCACAGTTCTACCCAGGTAGGTGTAGCACAGAGCTTTCTTTTCTATTCCTTTAGCAGCAGTGAAATAAAAATGGCTTTTCTAGATAAATGTTTGCTGTCAAGTCACGTGGCCTATCTCTGGAATGAAAATTTCATATCAGGACGAGGGGAAATTTGTCTTAGGCTCATTCATCATTCGCAGTAAAGATAATAACCACTTATTGCTGCTGGAGTGGTCAGTGATTAGGAGTTATTAACCAGAGCAGACGACCCCATCAGTGACAGCCAGCAGTGCTTTGGCTGTTTGTGCAAAGTTTGCTGGTAAAGTTTGTTCTGCAGAGCTGGGCAAGCCTCTGAGGCTGGTCAGGGCCAAGTTCAGCCTGGTTTGGGCCACGTAGCCTGGTGCTGATGAGCATCGTGTAAGGAGGTGATTTCTACCCCCAGAAGTTTAGCGTTTGGATAACAGCAGATGGGAGAGAAAGAAACGTGGGTGTTAATAAAATGTCAGAAATTGCAAATTGCTGGTAGCTGGCTTAAACAGAAGACTCGGTGGGCCAAGGAACGGCTCTCTGAGGCAATTCCTTATGCTGTCTGAATTGCAGACATTTTCAGAAATACGGCTGCAATGAACTTGTTACCTGGGGTACACCTGAAAGCTAGATCTGATGGAATTAGGAGAAAGGGAGTTTGCATTGGTGTGGCGAAAAGGTAATGGCTGCAGTAGGAGTCCTGACGGGGTGCAGTGCATTTCTGACCCCTGCCAGGCAGTGGTCATCAGCCGCCTCCACAGGATGCCCGTGCCAGTGTTTGACCACCCTCAAATAAAGAAATTCTTCCCCATGTCCAGTCTGAGCCTCCCCTGGCACAACTCTGTGCTGTTCCTGCCATCAGTCCCCAGGGAGCAGAGCCTGGTGCCTGCTGCTGTAATTCCCTCCTCCAGGGTGTCAACAGCACCTCCCAGCTCAGTGTCACCGGCAAACCTTATTCTGTTTTAATAAAAGTAGCTGAAATACATTTTCCAGTTTCTGAATTCTGTGGGGAGAAGTATACTGAAAAACCCTGAGAGCACAATACTCCCCATTTGGGAAGAGCTGCAAGTCTGATCGTGTGGAAAGCTGCTTTGGTTTCTCTGCTGGTCAACTACAGAGCTTAGTTCTATACTGTTGTATTTAAAACTATATTTAGGAGTAGTTTCTAAGTGCAACTAAATACAGTGCAGGCTTCGAAGAGGTTAATATATATTTTTTCAAAGAGTATGTATTCTTATATACATACATGTACATGGTGATGTTTTCCATGTGGCAAAGGGAGAGGCGAGCCATGGTGCTGCTGCACTTCTGCAGCCCTTGACTTGGTCAGGATTTTCTCCAGGTGGAGCAGAGATCATCTTTAGGTCTGCTTTGGTTACATCGTGGACTGAACGTGGCCCAGGCCAGGTAGGGCCAAGGTGCATGGGAAGGATATGCAGTAAATGGCTGAGCAGCAGGCCAAAGGGTAATGCTGATACCGATGATACTGACCTGCAGATCTTCATCCACCCCCCAGCACACTGGTGGGTGAGCACTGGGGGTGCTCAGGTGCCCCGTGCCGCCTGTCCTGCCCTTCTCATATTTGCTCAGACTCAACCAATGCCTCATTTTGAAAGCGAAGAGAAGAAATGAAATGAAGATATGCCAACAATTGCAGTAATGCTCAGTCATTGCTCGCTGGAATTATTAGCGTGACTTGTAGGGGATCGGAATTTGTGAAACACGCTGTGCAAACAGGCTCTTGACTAAATGGCTTCCCTTATCCTGAAGTCTCTGGTATGTTCCCAGCACCTCCCCGTCCTTGAGCAAGATGAATAACTATATTTAATCTAGCCAGACCACAGATTAATCTAGGCAATAAGAGGCATGAATTAATAACCAGCCTGGTTTCCTTGAAGATGTTAACAAGGATGACAACTAGGAGGAACTACAATTGCCAGTGCTAAATCAGGGTAAATTTAAAAAAAACAGCGAGGAGATGATTCTTTATAATACTTTGATCTTTAACACCAAAAAGTTGTGTTCTAAATTATCATACAAGAAAACATTTAATTAAGTAAAACATTGCTTTTGTAAGACTGATTTTATACTAGCTATTTTAAAAAAAGAAGTGACAGGCACATTCAGTTACTCATCTGTTGCTTTCCATATGGCTAATGGGAACTGCATAGCAATTTGAAATGCAACAGTTTTTAAAAGTCTGTGTTTCAAATTACTTATTTAATATTATTATTCATTCAAATGCCTACCAGGATATATGCAAATAATATAGATATCAGGAAAGTACTTTTCTGCCAGGAGACCTGTGCAGCTGAAGGATTTTTCTGGATTTGTCATTTCTTTTTGTTCCTTTCATTTTATAATGTGTTTGCAAGCTCGATTGCAGTTACATTCGTTACTTGTTAATTAAGATATGCACACATCTGTTCTTCAGCACGTCCAGGTGACTAGCAGTAGAGAGGAAAATCCCATTAAAAGAACAAAGAGATAAAGGGGAGGGGGGAGAAGTCAGACCTTTAGCTCGTGTTTGAGGATGTATTTAGACAAGCCATGAATGCCGTGTTACTGGTGGCAAAAGAATGAATTTCATCAAGATAATGGTTTCATTATGACTCTGCCAATTTGTGGGCTGGAAACTTTAAAATTAGACCTGACAAAAATTCCTCTCCGAGGCTGAGTGAGCTCATGTCATGAATTATTAAAACTGTGCTTCCCCTTGCTGTTGTCGTGGCTGTTTGTGTGCCGCGCGTCGGGTTTCCGTGCAGCGTAGGTATCAATTATTTGCCGCGTTGCGTATCTGCCTTCTCATCTAAAACCTCCACTAATTATCGTTACCTTTCTTGCTCTCTTTTGACAGGTCAGTTCCACTTAGCATGTTAAGGACTGTCATTAAGTCACTAGTTTCTTTTTTCCCTCCTCTTCAACCCGATCCACGTCCCGTTCATCCTGCGCTTCCTACAGCCATCTGCGATGCACCGGTCCTAGGTATTTTTGAGCTTCGTAGGATCTCCACGTGTACAGAAGTGTTTGGCTCAACTCTTCTACAGATACTTGTACAATGTATTTAACATAACCATCTAAGTAAGGATAGGAAGTCTGCCACTCAGAATCGCTCACTGACTGCGTTTGACCCCTTGGCGCTGGTTAGGTTGGGGCCTCTCCACTCAGATCGATGCTTCTCGAAGTCCTCTCTTGCATCAGTAAATCCCAGCTCCTGGCATCAAAGAATTAATTATTCAGTGACCAAGTGCCATCAAAGGCAGGTGATTGTGCTCAGTCATGACTGATTTACTGTATAATATACATATTATTTTATATTTTTAGGGGATGAAAATGTGCTGCTATATGGTTTAATTTTACTGCTTACATTTTTGGAAGTAAATTTCCCCAAAGAACCATTTGTAATATCCTGATTAAAAAAAATCTTTGGACTGTACAAAATAACCTTTATTGCAGTACCTGGTAAAGATCAAACGGGATGCAGAGAAATCTGTTAGTATAGGTCTAGGTTTTTGAAGTGTGGTAGTGACATGAATATATCTGTGTGACCTATCTTAAATTTGAGATCTGATCTGCTTGTAGTTCTCCCTACGGTGGTGGGTTTTCCTGGAGTGTGATGGCTAGCCATGTGTTCGTAAGCGTTGTTCTCTCTGAGATTTTGAAAGCTTTCAGAATGCTGCAGAAGCCTTGTCTTGGGAAAGCCGACAAGCATCCCCCGCTCCCCTTCGCACATGCCTTCGGCAAGCCCCGATCTGCTCACACCGGAATTCAGAGGCGGCAGCGAGCAGCCCCCTGCCGGAACAGACGCTACCTTAAAGAAACAAAAAATCCCCTCAAAGCCCCAGGCCCTGCCTTAGAAAAGAATATTATACAGAGAGGGTCCAAAAGGAGGTGAGGGTTACGTACTCAAGCTGTCCTTTGCAGACCAAATTTGGGAGTTGGATGTGTTAGGAGATGAAGAGCGTATTGCAAGGGGAGGAGAATGTATTTCCTGCTCGTGTATTGCCTCGTTGCAACGTGCAAGCCATCCTACAGATAGGACACCAGTGCTCACCGAGCTAAGGATGAGACCACCTGCCTTCCCTGGACCTCTCCGGTGCCAGACGGAAAGTTTCCACCTTCTCAGCAAGGGGGCACTGGAATCCTTCTGGGAAAGCTCAGCCAGCAGGTAGAAGCTATTGCTTCTCCTCCGTGCCTACTGCTTCTGCCACACACATATCCTCATCCTTCAAATGCACGGTAGCCAACCCGAGCTCTTAAGGAAGCGTGGCTTTTAGGAAGGTTACAGCCGAGCATAGCCCTCTAGTCTTCTTTTGCAGACATTTGCTCTTACTTAATTTGAGACTTATATATATATTTTTTAATTTCTGAATGTGTTCACGTTATTAGACATAAAACTATTTAGGTAATGTAGAGCCTTTTTGAAAGATTGTGAATTGACTTTAGTTTTTTTTTTTTCTACTGAAGTTATTTAGGTTCTTGCAAAGTAAGTTGGACTTAATTTAACTTTTTTTTTTTTTTAATGTTGCACTATGTCGGGGAGCATTTTGCTAAAATATTTAATGAAGTTGCAAATTTGCATGTATTTAATTTATTTTGTATTTTTCAAAGTTTTATATTTTCTTTATGTGCATGTGCACTGCCAGGAAAATGAACTGTGAACTTGCCATATGCAATCTTTAATAAAATGACTAATTCAGAGCTACTCTGTGCTATCTTATCAGCTCTTCAGAGCTGAAATTTCTACTATGAACTCATTATCCTCTTGTTTTGGTTCTAAAGCAGTTGTCTTAAGAAAAAAAAAAAAAAGAATACCAAATTCTTAATTTCTGTCAAAGATTTTGTATTGTAGTATAGCTTCTGCTCTGTCTTGAATTCAAAGTTTATGAAGGAATTGCATTTAAATGCAGCATTAGCTTAAAAAATTTCATAAGTTCCTCGCACCATCATCATTAGTTACATGTGACAGTTTAGACAGCTTTCTTCAGCTTGAGGAATAAGTTAGCTTTGACATCTCTTAATTGCGCTAGTGCTGATCAGCCAGTCAGTTCACCTAGCTAAAATAAAGCGAGTTTCTCCAAGTTAACTTCTGCATCAAGGCTGTAAGAGGACTTTCTAAAACTGAAATGACAACAAGATGCATTAGGTTAAATCCTCAAAAAGAAATACCTAAGATACTTACTCAATTGGAAAATATTACTTTGGTCAATTGAACTTATTTTGCTTCTGGATTCTTGTTTTGTACGCCTATTTTAATTAGGCAATTTAAGTTTGTATTGCTTACTGTATATTCAACTTTTGTACCATTTTTAAGTCTTACACATTTTATACATAGAAATGAAAACCACACATCTGCTCTGCAGAGATCAAACCCTGTCTTTTGCTATATCCACTACCTGATGCTATCTTTCTTTGCTCTTTGAATGTTGTGTTATATTTATTCTTAGGCTAATGTTAAAGTTGTGATTTATATAGCGCAAATTAAATTTGTTGTGCATGGGACAAATTTTGGTGGAGACACTTCACAAATGGAAAACGTACTTCAGATGAAAATAAAATGCATATTGTTCTTTTTGCTAGTAATAAAAAACCATTTCCTGCTCACCTGAGCTTCTCTTAATGATATGTTCAGATATCTTGTGTTTGTCCTTGAATTCATGTTTCATTGACTTGTTTTCTCAAAAGCAAGGAAAGTTAAACCTGGGAAGATCTTGGCTGACACATTTTAAGTTTGTATTTTACTCAGCAAGGGTGAAATTGGATTATCCTGAAAATACTGAAAGTTTTTTTTTTTTTTTTTTAAATAAGTCAAAAAAATGGTGATTTCTGCCAACAGACTTTATGAGTAACTTTTAAATATAATTTTAGAAAGCCATATGGATTAAAGTACACATTTGTCTGAAATTTTGATAAATAAGGATTGGAGGTGAAATAAATAATTTTACCATTGTTTCATTTGGGTAAAAGGATATTTAAACCTCATGGAGGTCCAAAAGGAAGAGGCCTAATCAACTTTCCATTACTAGAGGAGGAAGTCCCTGTGTAAACACGATGGCAATGTATCAGCTGGATATTAAAGGAATTAAAAACTAAATGGGCAGGATAATCTGATTCTACCCTTGCTTTGATTTTCGTCTTTGCTGTGCCTGTATGAACTGAAGTGCACTGGACGAGGTCTGCTGTCCTGGACGAACACCGCTGCACGCCTTCGTCTCTCGCTCTCACAATCTTGTCCATTCGAACCACGTTTCGTGGTGGGAGAACCGCAGGGGTTGAGGCATTCTGTAGAATTATACATGTCTAGTTTGTAAAGTGTGTAACGTGTACTGCAGATGTGTATTCTCTGGGCTCTATGTATCTTTACAGTAGTGTTCATTTTAGGAAAAAATAAAGTGTGGACACGTTTTGCTGGTAACAAGGGGAAATTTTTTTGCCATTGCATCAAGCAATGCTGAAATGTATTAAACTCTTGGTAGCAGATCTGAACCCTTCTTCCCCCATCCCATGGAGATAAGTATTTTATCTTCGTTCTAAAATTCTATCAGAAATGGATGGATACACTGGCAGACTGCATGATGTATCATTTGAAAACCGTTACAGTGGAAAAATAAAACTGAACTAAACTTTGCAGTGTGCGTGTCGTGTGACAGTACCTACAGCAGCTCTCCCCGCCTGGCAGCTCAACGGGGCCACACGTTGAGGATGCTGGCAGGATTTTAGCCTTTCCTCTAAGTGAAATGGGAGGGAAATGAACGCAGGATATTATTTTTATTTTTTTATAATCGTGACTTCTCTACGACGTCTCTGTGGAAGCCTTCTTCCTATTCTTTTTCAGTAGCCTGCAGGGTGACAGGGCGACTCTTCCACTTACTCTTTGCATACATTTCCATTTTTATAGAAACATTACGCACGCTTAATATACAGTGTAAGGGAGTTAAAAGTTCCTGCCTGCTTGTCACCTCCCTGAAGTTATGCTGGGGAGCTTCATAAACTGCTTATTTTCTCAACTACCTCCTTTTCCACTCAGCAATGCAAATGCACAGCAATCCAGAATGTCTACTGAAAGGGATTGTGCTGCATTTGTTGGTGAATAGGTTTCTAATGAGGATGATGTGGATTTGTACCATTATTTATGTCTGCTTGTGCTGCTTCTGCTCAGGGCCTGTGAGGAGTACAAGGAGGCCGTGTCGGCCAAATGCTGATCACCAAGAGCAAGGCAAATACCACCGAGCAGCGATGTGTTTATAAAAGCAGTAATTAAACAGATTAGTATGTAATTGTGCTGATCAACCCAGGGTGCTGAATAGGGACAGAGCAGCGTCATAGCTGATGTAGAAATCAGCCTGCTACAATTTGGAGCGCCACAGTCAATTATTTATGGTTCAAAATGACTTTATGGACATAAAACTTTTATTGTGAAGACCGAATGCTGCCTCCTCATGCTGGCTGAGGTACTGGACATGGGCTGAGGAGTGATGGCTTTGTCGGGGAGGAAGATGAGGAGGAGGAGGAAGAGGCTGTCCAGGTCAGACAAAATTTGTGCTGCGGTGAGCAGGAAGACGAAAGCAAACACCGCAGAACCCGTGAGTCAAAGTGATCTTTGTGAGATCTGTAGAGATAAAGCCTGTGCCTGGGAGGTGAATTCAACCACAGGGCAGCGTGCGAGCGGATCCCTGCACTTTCCTCATCAGAATGCTGTATGGCCCCGGTTAATTAACCCTCAACCAAAACAACGTGAACTGCCGTGTCCATTTCCAACAGTCAGCCTGCGCAGGAGTACAGGGAAAAGTAAAAGGGGGTTGAAACTCTAGAAAAAGCGAGTGGAAACCCATAAAAGTCCATTTTTGCCCAACTGCGCACGCTGTCTCGGAGCACCACAGCTCCGTGAGGGCCGCCCCGGGGCGGGCGCGGGGGTGTCCGAGGCGCTGCCTCCCCGCCCCGGCCCCACCTCCATGAGGGCAGCCCGCCTCCTGCCCGGCCTCCACCAGCACCGGCACGGAGGTGGCTGGGGAGCGGGTGAGTGCCCCGGGACGGCTGCTGATGGCGGTGGTGGCGGGGGAGAAGGGGAAGGAGCCCGGCAGAGAGCGGCGCGGAGCGGGCGCGGAGCCCCCTGAGGGCTGAGGGCTGAGGGCTGAGGGCTGAGGGCTGAGGGCTGAGGGCTGAGGGCTGAGGCGCGGCCGGGAGGCAGCCGGCTTTGGCTCCCCGTGAAGGCAAGAAATGCTTCAGGCTGCCCCTAGGAGTTCAAAGCACGGTGAAATGAGCCCGCTCCGTGTGGGCAGGTGGCTGTGGAGGCTGTCATGGGGCGTGCTTGGTGCTTACAGAGGGGTGTTGGTGAGTTTCTGTGCGGGCACCACCAGCTCGGGGTGGCACCACACGCGCCAGACCTGTGGGTGCTTTGGGCAGCTCGGTGCCCAGAGCCAGGTGAACATGGTTTGTGGAGATAGAGCGGGTGTGTGAGGCTCGTCTGGTTCATTCCCGAAGGTACCGTCAGGAAAATCTGCCCCTACGGCTCCCCAGCCGTCAGGGGTAACGCGGGCAGAGCCCGGCACCGTGCAGGGATCAGGGAGATTGTGCACTGCAGCCTCCTTCCTAACGCGGTACTGGTGATCCCAGGTGCTCAGGGAGTGAGTCAAGTCTCCCTCCCTCCATAAACATGTTTTTGTTTAAAATAAGCAAATGTTAAGTGCTGAGATTGCTGTTTCGCAGGCTGGGTTCGAGCCGCTAAGGTTAGAGTTTCCAGCCTCCCTGCTTAACTAAGAAATGAGCTTCCCGTCTGAGCGCTGCCTCTCCTCAGCGAGATTTTAGGAAAAGCCCAAAAAAAAACACACCATAAAGTTTACGATGACGGAGAACAAAGTCCTCCCTCGCCTCCGAGAGCGGGCGCAGCAGGCAGGCGAAGGAGAGCGGGGAAAGCTGCGTCCTCACCTCAGCACGGACCTGCAGGTGGATGCCAGAAGTCATTGCTGACGGCCACGCCGTGGGGTGGACGAAGGGAGTTGTCCTGTTTGTTACAAATGATTCATGGATCTCTGCTCTTTTGCTCTTCCAGGCGATCCACAATTATCGCAGCTAGCCGTGCTGCTGGTGAGACTTTCCCCCTTCCTGTCACGCATTGCTTGCTGTAAGTCAATTAGTGTTCCCCAGCGTGGTAATTGCAGCATTCTCTTCGCAGCCGGTCGCGTCCTGTAAACCACATCCCTTGCAGAGGGGTAATCGTGGGCCTTTTGCCTGAACCGGATTTTGTCAGGGCTGGATCTCCAGCACTTGACATTCGGCGTTCTGGCTGTGTGCTATCAACTGTCAGGAGTCCAGTAAATCCCGTAAGCAGCTTACGTAGGCTGGATCCCGGGTGTTGATCCTCGAAGCAGCGGTGCTGCATCCCACCCCTGGCTGGCAGCGGATGCTGGACGCGTTATCTGGCAGCAGGGAGCTGCGGTCTGGCTGCTGGGGTGGCGCGGGGTTGGCAAGAGCACAGTGCTGCAGGGGAAAGAAGCTGCCTTACAAGAACGGGCGCCTTTTCCTGCACCCCTGGGAACTCCAGAGCAGAGACAGCCACATCTTGCTAACTGATGGCCTGATACACACCAGCCGGGCTGTTTATGAAGAGCTTTTCCTGCCTTGTTCGCCGTTTGCCCAGGCTTCAGCTGGGGGAGAAGAGGTGGGGAATGTCTCCTCCTCCTGCCCTGTCGATGCTGATGATGAAAGTTGTGTCGGTTCTGTAGGAGAGCCCTGTGGGAGACCAGGAGCTGCTTAAGTTGCAGTGTAGAAGCCACCAAGGCTGATGTGTGAGTAGTGCTGATGCATCCTGCAATAAAGAACTTGGAAACAGAGGTGAGAGAGAGAATGACAGCACCTGGCGTGTCAAGGAAGGGATGCTTCATAGCTCTCAAGGAGAGTGAGGAATTTGAAGAGTGAAAAGTTTTCTGGAGTTGTCTTTTCTCAGAGAAATAATCCCACCTCCCCTCTGCTTTACCAGATTGAGGCATTCTTTAGAACAAAATTCTTAAAACAAATTTTGCTCATAAATTCTGATAGTTTAGAAATTTTTCTGCTTTTTTATGTTGAAGTCTAAATTCCTCAGTATTTTCTTCGCTTCCTTCACATCCATAACCTGAGTTCTGTGGATTCAAAGGGAAGCCGTGCGTCGTGTGTGTGACTTAGGGGACTCCTGGGCATTGCTGGCAATTAGCTTCCTGTTAATTTCTGTGAGATTCGTTGGGATGTGAGACTTCATGGCCCAGACAGCAGCCATCTGATGGCAGGGCTGGATATTCTGGACGAGGATTCTGAAGCAGAGGCTCGGTGTCCCTGCTGGCAGGCGCTGCTTTTTTGGCAGAGCACGAGGGCTGCAGCCCCCGTTGGCTTTGCAGTGGCGCTGCGCCAACAAAGCTGGAGCTGGAGTTCTTGCCCGGAGCTTGGGGCTTTTTGATGTTTGAGCTGCAGGCTTTGGAGGGGAACCAAAGCAGGGGAAAATGACATTCATTCGGTGGGGGTTTTTGTCTAGATTTTGCTTTGATATTTAAATAAATCTAGACTGCGCTGTGCAGCCTGTGAAATAATTGAACAAATCCCGTTGTTAATATCACCTCACCGACCTGGAAGTGGGACAGCAGAGGATTAGTGTATGGGTGCTTTTGTTAAAAGAACCGGGTTTTAGCTATGTACTAACTTGCTGAACGGTTCTAGATCAGTCATTTATCTTCTTCTGCCTATTTCTTGTCTCATTAGTATGAATAACGACAGCTTTTCCGTCTCCCTGACTTGCTGCGAAGATCAGTCAGTTATTTCTGAAGAGCTGTCAATGCTAACAGCGGGGCAGCGTGCACCACGCGACAGCATTTTAGCCAAGAACTCAACCACGCTGAGCCTGCCCACGTTTCTGTAACACGTAGCAGTGCTGCCACTCCCTCGGTGTGCGCTGGGACCTCGGCAGCAGGGATGCTCCATCCTGCAGCAGGCATCTGCTGGCAAGGAGTCTTCCTCCTTCGTTTGGTGAAGCAGGGCTGCTGTGTTCCAGTAAGCAAAGTTGGAGGAGATGCTTGAGTTATCAGGTGTATGAACAGATTGAATTTATTGCTCAGAATTTGACAGTCCAGTTGTTTTCTCTCATTTTTTTTTTGGTTTTGTTCCTAAACCAGCATCTGTGTTTTCTTGGCTGTGTCAGTCAGAGTGGCCTCATGCCTCTGTCACTGAGTTGCCTAAAAACGTTGTGCTGCTGGTCCCAAAAGATAGAGGAGCTGAGCCTGAAATCCTTGGACCTGTTTTGGGTTATAGAGACTGAAAATGAACAGCAGCTGTAGGAGCACTGCTCGGTTTGCATCTGTGCATTTGCCCCAGGCGGAACCACGAGATATTGTGATTTCTGCCTGTTACTCAAAGGCAAACAAACAAACAAAAAATCCCTAAAAACTTGCTGATTTCAGTGGTCTGTAGGTCACTGGTATAATAATAATAATAATCATTTCTGATACTGCTTCTGTGGTGCACCCATGGGCTGTGCCTTACCTTTAAGAGCTTGTGGACCTTAAAGGGGGGAAGAGTGAGTGTGTAGCCTTCAAGCTTTGGGCTGGGGAGTACATTTGGGAGTTTGGGCGAGCAGGTTATGGTATCAGCTCTTTAAAGCTGCCTCTGGCGGCGGTGAAAACCCGGTGCTGCAGGGAAGCCTGACATCCTCTGCTATGCTCAGAGCCAGCTGGGCAAGGCCAAAGCCGGGCGGCTGGCAGTGAGATTATCTCCCTGACCCCTGCAGCTCGTGCCCTGCAGTGCAGTGATTACCCTTCTCGCCGCCTGAACACGCAGGAGTACAGGTGGTACCAGCTGCAGTCATCTAATCCCTTTCCTGAAAAAACGCTGCCCCGGCTCTGTCTCGATGTGAACAAACCTGTTGCGGCAAATTGCCCTAATTCCGAGCTCAAGGCAGTGCTCGGCAGCGGTGCTGACAGCACAGGGAGCAGCAGGGGAAGCCCGGGGTTGAGCACATCCCCTCGGGTTGGTTTCGGGTCCTTCAAACCCCTTGTGGTGTGTGCCTCGGGTACCACAGCACCTTACAGCTCATCGTCACGGCTGTTTGTGGTTTTCCTGTTGCGTTAATGGCTGCTGAGTTTCATCCAGTCTGTCCTGGGTGTGCTGGTGGTTGGCTTGGGTTTTGCTTTGTTACGAAGAACATCCTCTGATCACAACCCGTAAAATCTACTCTGTGCCACAGTAGTTACACTTTATGTCACGTTATTTTGGATTAAAAAGTAAATCTGAGGGATTTATGGCTTTAATATGTGTGTATTATCATCAAAGCACACATCAAGCTTAGTGTAAAGTTACACGTTGAGTTACTGTGAGATTTATAGGGGCTGTTGTTAAAGAGATCTGAAAATGGGTTTGAAAATTATCACTCCTTTATTAGGGCAAAAAAAAGAAAGGGTTGACAAAGCGTTCAGCTTTACAAGAGTATCAAGGGTATCGCTGTTTGGTTCAGGCAGGATTGCTTGCCTGGTTCTTTGTAATGCTCAGACCTGTTTGCCTTCATCTGAGCTAGGGGAAAAAGGCAGGAATAAAACTCTGCTACCCATGGACGACAGCTGACCAGAGAGGATGAGGATCAATAAAACATGCAAGTACACAAAAAAGGCAGGCTTGTTTAGGGGAAATTCTGATTTTCCCTCTGAAACCATCCAGGCTGTGCCTGAATATATATATATATTCATATTATTTTCATATTTATATATATAAATGGTATATTTATACATAAATGATGTTGTGATTCCCGCCTGCCTCTGCTCGGGGGGTTCAGTACCCTTCTTTTCCAATCAGATTCTTGAAAAGATCCAAATTCAGCATGTTCAGAAACAAAAGTCCGTTCTTTCCTTTCCTCACTGTAATGAATTTCACACTGGGAGAGATTACCGGATTTACACAAACACAACAAAAAAGGATTTTCACTATCACAAATTATGTCACGTGTGGGAAAACTTAGCCTAGGTGTTTGAAATACTGAGGTAGAGGAGAGCTGCAGATCTGCACAGACTTGAAAATCTTTTTTCTGTGAAGTAACAGGATGAAGTTAATAATTACAGGATAATTAGACAAGAGGAAAGATGTGTCGAGTGAGGTAGGATTTCTACTTCATTAGCTGTAGGAAATGAGGGGTTCAGAGTGCAGAACGGACACCTTCCAGCAGCTCTGTACCGGGCTGAGGGTGCTGGCTGAGCCCAGGGCTGTCATACAGGTGCTATGAGAGATTTGTGGTCGTAAGGGTTTGAAGCATACAGCTGATTTCACTAAAATATGCATGGTGTGGTTTATTTTTCTCTTTACTAGTCAGAGATGAAGAGCTGCTGCTGCTTACCTCGAGTGCAGGGTGTGCTGGACCCCAGGTACCACAAAGCTGTGCAGATGAGATCTGAAGGCAGGGCACATCGTCCTCACACCCACTGCAGTTTCTCAGTTTCCCCTTCGAGGCTGTAACCAAGCAGCTTTTTGAAATAATTTTTTTTTTTAAACAATTTGAAAGATTTTTTTGAGAGACTGGGTGCCGAGGAGCTCGGCGGGTTGCATTTCAAAATCCTGATATTAGTCTTACATCATTTATTTATCTCCCACAGAACGAAAATACGACCAGTCTGTGTTAACACAGCAGCTGCCATCCCAGATGGTGCTGTAAGATTTGGACTGGAAGCCCCAGGAGCTGGAAACACCAGGGTGAGTAGGAGACACCGCTGGGAATTCACTTTGTGTGGCTTGTGAGATGTCATTCGTGGGTGCCACGGGGCAGGAGTGGCAATGAGCACTGCCTGGTGGGCTGGGAGAGCAGCAAGAAGGAAAAATCACACATTGGGCCAAATAGATTTATACTTTCCACCTGCTCGCCAGGAGCCAGAATCCCTGTTCGCTTGGAGCAATTCCTCAGCTATTGGGAGCCTCCTGCGAGAATGCAGCAGCGGGCTGCACTCCCCTTCTGACCCACCTTGACTTCAGCAACGCCCTGGTGATTTGACAAATAGCTCGCTGTCTGACGGGCAGGAATTGTTTGCTGTAGTTCAAAGCCAGGTTTCGGAGGTATAGAAAAATATTTCAGTAAGAATTGATGGAGGGAAAGAAAAGGTCTTTGCTGACATACTTTTTTTTTTTTTTTTTTTCTACAGGAGTTGCTTTTCCCTGCTAGGAATTTGTGACTCCGCCAGTCTAGTAGGGTAAGATTTAAAAAAAAAACAGACAGTTGTGGATTTTTGGTAAAAGAGAGGCTTCTTACCTTCCATTATTTGTGCCCAAAGATGCACAGTGTAACAGAAGTTGCATCGTTTTAATGCATTGCACCTTTCCTGTGTGAATATAGGCGTGTTTAACACATGCAGCTGCCAGAGCTTGTACCTGAGCTGATCCGAGGGATGCTCCAGGCTCAGCAAAAAAACAGGACAGGCTTTTCTGAGGGACCCGTTGCTTTTTCCAGTCTCCCAGCTGGGAGAAGGAAAGGCAGCGGAAGGAACCAGAGCAGCGTGAGAGCTGCTGAGGGACTACTGGGGAGAAAGGGCAACTAACCTGTAGCTTTTCAGCTCCTCATTTTTGGAAAGAAGTGACTTTTGGGGCCAGTTGGCTTCTATTTTGCATTTTCAATGAAGTAATTTATAAAAGTGACCAGAGCTTTCTGGAGCGTTAGACTTATCATAATAACAGTGGGTCGTGTGAACCTTCTGTATGTTTTATATTCTAGCTGCTCTTGGATTTCCAAACCATTTTTTTGCAAATAAGACCTTTTAAGCCTCTAATAATTGCAGTTGTAGGGTGGAATATTGTCCCCCCCAAAGCTGAATGACCAAACTACCCTCATTGTGAAAGATGCTATGTTCTCACTTCATTTTAAAGCTGCAGAGAGCAGGCAGCAACCCTTCTGAGGCCTTCATTCAACATAAAATGCTCGAGCTACGCTATGGGATCTTAAACCGAGGGCAGCTGATAGAGTCAGATCTGAAAAATCATTACAGAAGTACAACAGTAGGTACAGGGAATCAAGAAGAAACAGGACCACTTTTTGTTGTTTTTAAGGGTTGTTCTGTCTCGGAAAAAATGTCCTGATAATGTCACTGGGCACGTGGACGTATTTTTGGACATTGTTTGTACCCCACTGTCATCCTGGGCTTTTGAAGGCTGATGATTTTAGGCAGTGCAGAAGAAGGAGGAAGTGTTTGCTCTCCTCTCTCTGCTCTGGGCAGCCTTGTGGTATTTCTGAGGACAGCTCTGACTGAAGTGATCAGAGATGAGGAAGCAGAGATGGTTTTTCTGTTCACCTCAAGGCTTGGGTGTCGTAGGAACGATGCACTCAGGGTCCCTCTCAGTCCCTTAGGGGACTGAAATTTTCCCAATCAGAGGAACTGTGCTGTAGCTGTTATAAACCCAGCAAATGGGTGATTAGTGCCTGTGGTTGTTGCTCCCATGGCTGGCCATCAGCTCGGTGTTTCCAAACCAGGTTTGGTCGGGGTGTTACAAAGACTTGCTCCAGGTGAGAGTCCAGGATATGGCAGGCTGTCTCTGGATGTCTGCTCAGGAATGTGGTGCTGATAGACCTCTTATTCTGGCACGATACTTTCCAAATGACTTTTTTTTCTGATTTTATCAGTTGTGTTAATAGCCTACCTGAGTACGTTTAATTGTGGAATTCTGCGTACGCCTGAGGACTTCTGATCTTGTAAAGCACAGATCAGTTAAGCCACTATTTATTTTTAGGGTTTGTGGGTTTTTGAAATGCATTTCCATCTCCTCTAATATTGCTGAGAATAGAGCGTTGCTTCTGTGATGTTCAGAAAGTCCCATTTGCATCAGGCTTTTTGCAGAGGGTTTCGTTTACTCTGTGTGGATATAACACATTTTTCCTCTGTAATACCTGGATAGGTGGAAGGGATAAATTTATTGAAACTATACTTGCATACGTGGCTTTTAGAGTTGTCAGTGCAGTTTGACCACCATGGTGACATAATTACGTGGTAAACAGTTTTAAGAAGCGTGTGTAATTGCAAACAAAATCTTTGCTTATACACTGAGTTGCCAAAATAAAGGGAATTGAGATGTGCTCTGAATTGTCAGAATACACTCTTAACTGGTTAAATCCATGTTTACAACCTTGCCTGTGGTTAACCACCACGAGATAAGATCGTGGGCTGCCTTGTTGTGAGTGCTAACATGTAGAGGAGCGATGATACGATTCACATTTAAATTACTTTTCCTTGTGCTTTATTTTTCTATTGTCTTTGGCTTTGAGAGGAGCTTCCTGTGTTGTGAAGAACGTTATCAGTTTATTAAGTGGCTGCTGCTTACAATAATCCCTTGTAGCTGGAAAGGTAAAAATTGGCCTTCAGAAACCTTACACCATGCTGGTTTCTTGCGGTGCTTCCATAGGAGAGGCTGCAGTGGTTGAGGCTGTTCTGATAATGTGCAAAATCACGTCTGGACACATGCAAGGTATGACTTGAAACTTGGCAGTGTGTACACTTCCAAGTCAATGTAGCTTAAAAGCAGCCACAGTGCATCTATTTAAATACTATTTCAAACAGAATTTATTTCAAGTACTGGGTCTTGTCCCAGCTATTAGCAAAACTTCTTCAACTTTCACTGCAGCTTATCAGGAAAAAGTGAGGTTTGAGCTGGAGCATTCGAGGGATGTCACCTGGGTCATCGTGCCTTAATACTGGTTATCTCACCAGAGAAATCCCAGTGTTTGTACGTATGTATGCACACAAAACTAGTAAGAAATGCATCACTGGTGTTCAGTCAAATCAGCTGGGCAGCTGAGCGAGTTGTCCTCCCCCAGCCCGTAGCCTGCTGCACAGGTGTTCTGCAGAACAAGTCTGAAAAAATGATCTTCGAGCTGGGTTTCCAGGCAGTCCTTTGTGGAACAGTTGTTATATATATCCATTTGAGAAAGCACTTGTAAATAACGGATTTTGTTACCTCGAGCACTTGGTTATTCCCCAAAACAGCAGCAGGAACAGGAATTGTACGGACTGTGGTATGTGACCTGTTCCAGCCCGGGTGTCCCAAACCCCATCCAGCCTGGCCTTGGGCACCACCAGGGATGGGGCAGCCTGGGCCAGAGCCTCACCTCTGAGTAAAGACTTACATCTCCTCCTTGTATCTAATCTAAACCTGCCCTCTGTTACCTTAAAGCTGTTACCCCTGGTCCCATCCCTGCACCCCCTGACAGAGTCCCTCCCCAGCCTCGCTGTATAGGATTTACGTTTCTTTTGTAGCTGCTGCACTGCTTCTCCTTTGCCTGCAGTAAACAATCCATATATATCTATATATATCTATATTGTTAGGAGGAGGATATTGAGCTCTTCTGGCACTTGGATATAGCCTGGCTTAAGCTTTATTTATTTATTGACACGAGATAAAGCAATCCCTTCTGTATTTTATGGCCATTGGCAATCCTGGATTTCCTAGAATTCCCTTGGAATTCCACCGCTTCCTTGGTGCCTTCTGTCTCTGTTCCTTCTTCACGTTACATTTTGCTGTCTCCCGAGCTCAGCGTGCACTAAAGCAGATGCTGAAGAAAGTCTCTGTGCTGCTACAAGGGATTCGGGGCCCCGCTGGAAGGATTCCTGCTGGGAGATCCTGCTCTAACTCCCGGTGCGCGGTGTTCCCACAGCCAGGCTGGAAGTGGGTGCGGTTGCCACGAGCAGTAGCAACAAAGGCACGAAGCTGAGATTGCCTTCTGTCAATGGCAGCTCATCAAAGGGCTAGGAAAATCCATAAAAACGAGCAATAAAATTACTTTGAAAGTCTCGGGTTTACTCATTTTACTATTGCAGGAAAATGCTCGTAATGTATACACACATAAAACACGTTGGTTTGTATTGTGAATGTGGTGCCTGTTCTTTGAAGAAGTAGATAAGGGGAAATCCCTCAGAGCTCGTATAATAACTCTGCTCCCATAAACTGGTCATTTTCTTCTGGGAGAATATTGCAGCCCTGCTCATTCAGGTTTCTTTAGCCGACTTGTTTCCTTTCTGTGTAAGGGATGCTGTAGATAATCAACTTCTAAGCCTGCTTGGAAGAGGGTTTAATTGTTAATCACTATCCACAATACGCAGAAGTGTCTGAATTAATGTGGTGAAATGCCTTTTTCCAGGAGTGCTGCATGATTTTAACAGTCTACTGTAATAAACACTGATCGTAAAGCTCTGAATTGTAGCTAAATCCATGAAAACTCAGATATGCATTTTAAAAATAGCCTCTGAAATGATAGAGAGATCACAGCAATGCTGCTTGGAGCCATAACATCAGTACAGCAGTGGTTGTGTTCTCCGTGCCTCATAAATGCCCTAGCACATGGGAATCTGCAGCAGCTGTTACGGGACTGTGCTCTACCTGTGGGAAGATGCCTGAAGGCATGCAGCAGAGGGAGGCTAGGGAAATACAGGTTTTTAACCCATCCCTCTCTTGGAAGTGTGGCACTTTATGCTGGTTTACCAGAGGCGTTTCTCCTCGCTACAGATTCAGATTTTTATATGCCAGAGTCGTCGGATAAAAGAGCTGATAAGTGAGACAGAGACCGGCATGCAGATCTTCCTCCTCTCGGCGAACGCCTGCTCTGCGTGTGTGTGCAGACTTTGTGTCTGCAGGACGCACTTTTGATGTTCCCTGCAAGGCGTATCGGTTTCAGCAGCAGAGATCAAGAGCTTCCCGCTGCAAACGACCCCATCGGCTGCTGATCAGAAGGTTTATTGGAGAAAATGTGGCCCTGCCTCCAGTTCCATCACCTCCACCAGCTTCCTCCCCAGTTTGTCAGGAATCTGCTCTGAGTGCCATCTGGAGCAAACCCCTCGGATGGAGCCCTCGAGAAGGGCTTGTGACTACAAGTGAGACTAAGCTGGAGATAGGGCAGTAAGATGCTGGGGCCTGCCAGAGCTGGGCGTGCCTGAAAGCCCAATTTCACGTGATTAGGGAATGGAAAACTCCAGGATCCTGCTAGGAGCTGAGAGGTGAATGTGGAGATTACCGTTTTTCAGTCTATTGTGATTCTTCTCGTGTTTTTTGGAAGCGTAAATGGCTTTTGTGGATTTAAAGGTAGGTGCTTGGAAAGGCTGCTGCCTGAGCTCGACGTCAGCCCATCGCATCAAAACCAGCTCAGCTCCCTAAAATCCTATCACGGAGATAACTGGTGGTGGTGGATCTGCACATAGGGAAGCCACACGCTTCATGGCCAGTACCAGTTCCACCACGGGAATGGCTCAGCGGGAGTTTGGTTTTGATTTTTTCCCCAGTCCGTGTGTCAGCGAAGAAAGACTTCAAATTGAAGGACTAGCAGATGGTGCCTCAATGCGTTTCCACAGCCTGAGAACTGACAAAGATCACCCGAATGCCTCTCTGCTGGACGGGTTGACCCATCAGTGCAGCGACCAGTGGTTTAGGAAGCTGCAATATTTATATTCAATATCTTAATAGCAAAGCCTGAGGCTGCGAGTGTGTGTCCTGCAATGCAATACCCACCTGTATACCAGCCACAGGGGAAGTTCATTGTGCCTGGAGCTGTAATAGTGTGTTAAATACCGGGGTTATTAATCTTTCCTCACCTCAGAAACGTGCACCTCGTGTATTAATGCATTTCTCTGTGAGGTTTAATTGCTCAGACTTGTAACAACTCAGAACTTAAGATCCTGTTTCCCACTGCGACTTGAGTCTTGGGAAATGGATTCTATTTAAAAGCAGCAAATTCTTGTCTTTTTTACATTAAATTTTCAGTGGCACACGGAGGTTCATCTGCATTTGTTCAGAGGGACAGTAGTTAGGTACAGTTTTGGGAAGGTGCATGATGATCATCGCTCTGCAATAGTGCCACTAGGTCCGGAGTTGCAGTGAGAACTAAATCTGGCTTGTCCTTGTATCGGTCTGATCATGCCATAAATGCAGTGAATCTGTTACACTCGGTGGGACAACCTGTTAAATCCAACGGGCAGGCCTGTGGCAGCGAGCTTTGGTGGTCTGGGATCTGAGTGAGGATGACTAAGGGAATGTGCACGTTGGATGAAATTATGTTTTTGTTAATCACCATTCGCTTGTATGACATACGTCAGCACCAGCCCCGGAGGTAAGGAGATGTTTTATAGATGAGTGGAGCCTGAGCCTCAGACGAGGGCAGCGCTTTTCCAAAAGCAGGTAGAGCCAGGAGTGACGCCGAGACGGGAACTCCAGGATCCTGCCTTCCTGCGCTCGGCTCGATCGTGTCAGCACCACAGTCACTATCTTAAACAAATTACTGCAATAAAACACCTCGGTGTTTATCTTCACATAGTAAAGAGAGGCATTTCTTACAATAAAATACGACTCAACCTGTAGAGGAAATAATAGTCCCTAAATTAGCTTCAGATGAAGGCAAAATATCTCTCCTATTACACGCTGTTGGCTTTCGCGTTGCATAAACTAAAAGTAACAATGAATATTTTTATTTATTTTTTATTTTTTTTTTAAGATTAGAAGAATTTTAAGAAGGTTATGAGAATCAATCTGTCATCGTTTGTCTTCTGAGGAATGTGTGCAATGTTTTTTTTAAAAAAAGGAAAAAAGAAAGAAAAGTAAAAGGAGAGGGTTTTGCTGAATGACGTTGATCTGCTTTGGAGTTCTTGTTTGTTTTTCTGCTTATTAAGCTCCTGACATTGAAACGGACTTGAAAAGGCTGAGAACTCTGACATTAAATGTAGATTTCAGGTATGTCATCAGCTCCAGTAATATAATATATACTGAAGTTGATTTTTTTTTTTTTTTTTTTTTACAGCAAGAGCTAATATTTGGAAGTATTGCTTTTCTTCCGTGCTTCTCTTCACTTTGAAGTGCAACGCTCAGTGTAATGTCAGCAGGCTTACAAAACAAATTACATGCATAGTTTCACTTAATTTTTGAAAATTACTTTAAATTCCTTTAGCCTATAGCAACAATACTCTTGTGGCTCACCGCATATTGTTAAAAATTGGACAGGGCAGGAATGTGTGGAAAACTGGAACTGAAACCCATTCGTGAGGAGTTCAGGGTTGGGCTGCTGATGCACCCCGTACCTTCTGGACATGAAGGTGCATGGGACTTAAGTAGATTTTTCTCTTTTCTGGCAAATGACACGTAACTCGAGCTTTTCCTGATCCATCAGCGCTGCAGAGCTCTCTGCATCCATAATCATGCTCCTGTGTTGCAAATAAGCGTTTCAGTTTATGAAGTGTGTATTTTAGTTATTGACTCCTTAATCCTTGCCTAAATGTGCAGGTGTTCTGGGATGTGAGTGGTGGGGAGAGAATGAAAAGACCGATTTGTCCCGAAATGGATTTTGCAGGTCTTTGTATTTTCAGCTTACCTGGGTTGTTGCATCCTGTTTGTACTCAGCGATGTTTTCTTTTAGGTTTCTGTTGATCTCAACATTTTATGTACTTTATGCTTTCATCACTTAAAAAAAAAAAAAAAAAAAAAAAAAGAAAAAGGCAAGTATTTATTCCTATTGCTAGGTAACTGAGAGCAGTACTCCTCGGAGAAGAAGGCTTTTTTCCAAATGTGGTTGCAGGTTATGAAAACAAAGCAGTCATTCCCCAGGGATTAGTTGTCCTGCAAAGACTTTTCACCATGCTTCAGCCTGTGGTTTCTGCCCTCTCAAAGTGCCAGGAGTTGATGTGAAACCCTGTGCTGCTGCCACTGCTTGTTTAGCGTCGTTGTCTTCGTTTTACTCGTCACAGAGAGGCCGAGAAGCTGTTTGTTGCAATGCGTGGGCTTTTTCTCCAAGCCTGAACAATTGTTTGCCTTAAGCGAGCATTAGATACCCTGTCCTACTGGGCATAAAGCGAGTATGCTGCCTCTCTCATTGCACAAAGGGAAACGTTTTCTCTTGAATTCTCATTATTTTCTGCCTGGTTCCAGCTCAGAAAATGAAGCACTTGCTTAAAATAATAACCAATAAAAATGTGGGCTTCAAATGAAAGCAAAGTTCTGTTTCTGGGAAAAGAGGGTCCCTGTGGGATGTGTTTTAAGTGCAGAGAGTATGACCTACAGGTGTTGAATACACAGTAATTCCACTTGGCTTTAGTTCATTAAATTAGCCACCCTGCTTTCCTTAGCTTGCTGGGAAAACTGCAAACGCATTGGTTTGTGTCTCCTTGGCAGGTTAGCAGGACGGTGATTCTTTGAAAGAGTCCCAGTGTCTATCATTAAACTCTGCCAAAAACTTATCAGGTGCTCCAAAATGACCCCCTGTCTTCTGGAGATGCTTTGGGATGGTAAAGAAACTACCAACAACTACTGACTCTCATTTCATAGTAGTCATTGCAAGTGAGAAAAGCTTTTTCTATTTTAAAGTGTTTTTTAATGGTTTCATCTGGAGTATCCGAGGACACTTGTCAAATGTGATTTTTCAGGCACAGGCACTTAAAACATTTGTGTGTGGCAGGTATAGATTTGTCACTATTACATTTCCCAGGTGTGGTGTGGTTTTGGGATATGTTGGCTTCAGAACTGGTGGTGCCCTCTCATGGTACAGCACTGTGCCAGCTCCGTAGCTATGAACTTGGTAGGGGAATTTAGTCAAAGCAAAGAGATAAATAAACCTAGGAGGGTGTACATTCTGTGCCCTTTTGGGAAAGGGCACAGCAAAGAAAATCTGTCATGATAAAAATTGTCTTTGGTGTTGCTGCTGGCCTTCAGTCCTTCTCAGTAAAGCAGCATCTGATAGGGAAGATTCATGGGACGAGAGCCAGGCTCCAATGGATAATTGAAGTTCAAATATTTCACTGCATATTTCACTGGTAACTATTTATTTGACCAGCATGTACTTTTCCTAAATCCTGCCACAGCTTCATCAGTGCTGTTCTGTCCTAACACCTGCGTACCTACGAGAGACCTGAAGACCAGCTGCTGTGGTAAGAGGGCCAGAAGTGATTTATTTTTTTTCACTTTAAATTTTTTCATTTGGATAATCAAATTTAAGAGATTCTGGTGTGGTACACCCACGTATAAATGCATCATTTTTCAGTACAGAGTGTCTTGGTTTTTGTTCTGACTTGCTCCCTCCAGCCATGCTTTCATAGCCACTCACTGCCTGGGTTTCCTTGCCATTTGTTTCCTTCGTATTGTTACGGGTTGTTGATGACTTGTATCATCTCCCTTATATCAAGTGAGAGTCATCTTCACGTACTTAAACACTGTGCCTAAGAATATTCCTATTGTTTCTTCCACTTTTTTTTTGGACTCCAGATTTATGGAAAACCGCTGACATCCTCAAAAAGGAATCTCAGCTGTGTTTCTGTGCCCAGATGCTAATCTGGCCGATGGGAACAATTTCAGGTTTTTTGTTTGCTTGCTTTTTTTCCCACTTCATTTTTTTTTTTTTTTTTAACTAAGGTTGTTACATTCTCGAATTCTTGGATATTTGAAGTTCCTTAAGCTACCTGTGAGAATCCTGCTCAGAACTTTATCTCTGCTTATCGGTACCTTTGTACATTAAATCACTTTTTGATGGTGACTTTACAGCCTTCCCTCCTCTATTGTAGGAGTAAGTCTTTCACGCTCTTTGTTGACTGACATAAGGCGAAATGAAGTTTAAAATATTTTTAACGTGAGAGTAGGATAAAGGAGTGGTTAGAATGACTTATTCAGGCTTATCTTCTTTATGCAATTAGGTAGACGCATTCTGTTCTACAGATTTATTTATTTATTTATTATTTTTTATTTCATTTTTGAAGTTAAATTCTGGTCCTGTAGACGTTGATGGGGAATCTTGCTGATAGCTTCAGTGATTAGGAATTAAAAGCCCAAAACCCTTTAATATTTTGCACATTTGTGTTTTTATTCTAGAGTAAAAATACGATATTTTTTTTTCTAGCTTCTCTTTTCCCAAATGCTTTGGGTTTTAGTTCTGCCCCTTTTCTGTTCAAGGTCCATTTCAGTTCTAAAACAGAAAGAAAAAGTGGGACGGGAGCACAAAGGTGACAATGTACAACAGCTCAGCCCTACCTGCTAACAGGTGTAATGTTCAGCTTCAAGGAGGTGATTCACTATTGCCTTCTTTGTAGTTTCTGTGTAAATTCCCCTGTGTTTATTTTATTTTATTTTTTTGAATGGTGTAAGGGTAATCGAGGGTACTCAGGGTGAAGTAGTTAGCAACAGGCACTGCAGCATGAATTAACAATTGCATCTTCAGTCAAATTAAGACCACTTCAAAATAGTTGTGGTGTAAGAGAAAACATTTGGAGGGATACTTCCCCTTGGGGAGAAGCAGACTCGCTGCGTGTGCCTGCCTACTCTGCCCGTGCCTTCTTCATGCACGCATCCCCGGGGAGCTGGGTGAAATTTTCCTAATTGCTTGGAAGTCATTGTACTTCTCTGTGAATCCTTCAGTTCTTGTTGTGAATGGCCCTCATAGGCAAGCCCCATTCTAAAAAAGTGGTTGCTCCAGATATCCGCCCTGTATGAAATGTGTGTCTGGGTTGGCTGCTTCCCCAAACCTTTGGGGTACTGTTGTGCTGTTAAACCAACATTTCTCTCCTGTCTCCATTCTTTGTTTCTGTCTTCTTGCCTTACCTGGCTGAATAGTACTTTCTTGCATGTGGACTAATGACAATAACCACGCTCAGCAACGATTTCTGCAGTATAATCAGGTCAAAATCACAAGCCTGGGCCTCACAGAACTGTTTATTTGGGCCTACTCACACAGCCTTCCATAAATCTGCAGCCATCGCCCCGTAGGCTTTTGTACAGTGCAATTTGCATTCATCTGTGTCTAGCATTTATATCACCTAGGTGTCTAAAGGCGGGCATACCTGCTGAGCATTTATTGATCTATTACCAAAGCATGCCAGGAATGCAAACCGGCTACCCAGGAACCGGCTGGGAACAGCAGGGAGAGCACAGAGTTTATTTTAAGGCAGACTGCTTGGGGGGTGAAGTTCACAGGTAGCTTTTTGACAGCATACAACAGTAACCACGTTGTCTGTTCCTGCTGGCTCCTGCGCTGTGTTTGCATAGGCATTTATACAGCTGCAGAGCAAACAGCCCGGAAAGGTAAGGCAAAAAGCAATCCCATGGGCCGTGCAGCGACCCCGCTCCTCCCCGCGGCCATCCTGGCTCTGGCACGGGGCTGAGCCCGGCAGCAGGTGCTGCAGGGGCTGCAGTGGCTGTGGGATGGCTGCAATAATGTGTGCTTAGCACGTTAAATAACGTGTGGTTAGCTGCGTGCAGCTCCGGGTCCAGTTGGGAGTTCGGCCTGCCTTCGTGGAGTTCATCTTTGGAAAGCTGTGGGAGACTTGGGTCTTACATTTCCTGATAGAAAGGATTCATTTTTTCCCCCTCTGCTGTACAAATGGTGTTGAGAGTGCGGCGTACAAACAGAGAATAACATTTTGAACTCTTTTTTTTTTCCATTTTGAATTCTTTATTTTTCTTCCCGCTGGTTTTTTATTTGGCTTTGCTGGGTTACGCAAAACTAGATCCACTCTGTATTAAAACACAAGGATTAAAAAAAAAGGGGGCAAAAAAAAAACCCTAGAAGAGTGTCAGTACATTTGCAGGCTGGTTATTTAGAAATGGAGGATATCTCAAAGATTTCTGTGCTGGAGACTGGAAAAAACCGTGTCAGCAACATGATGGGAGAACGTGTCACAGTCGTACAAGGTACACAGCCCAGCGTTAGTTTCTTAGCAGCTGTGACAGTTATCATGATAACTAAAGCCTTGAAACCCCTGTTCAGCATTTTTACAAGCAAAACCCTAGACTTAAAGTAGACAACTCTGCCAACAGTCATACTTTTGTAAGTAAAGGGATTATGAAACATAAGCGCCTGGATGCCGATTTTTACGTTGTCTGTCAAACCTGAATAAGCAGAGACTCTTGAGCTATATTGGTTTTTACACTTTATATGCAAGAGTAAGTTTAGGGTGACTTTCGGAATGCACGGTATGGAGGGTATGTTCCTGAAAAGAGGTTTTTAACAAACCCTCACAACATCTGGTTTTCAACAGCAGCTAAGCAGAAACTTCTAGCTTTTGACACCGGTGAGTTGTCAGAGGAATTCGATCCACTCTCCCTAAAATAAGAAGCTGTTCCTGTGTCGTGTATAATATTTTGATGGTATAAGGAGGAAAGAAAAAAAATATATATTTTGGCCTTATAATATGTCATTTATGTGTTTTGCCAACGCAGGACAGAAGTTCAGCACAGGCAAGGGTGGCGTGGTCCCTCCTGACCTTTCTGGAGGTGCAGTCCCAATGCAGTTCTGGAGGTGCTGCTCGATGCCAGCTTGACCATGAGCCAGCAGTGTGCCCAGGTGGCCTCTTCTCACAGATAACTGGAGATAGGAGCAGAGGGAATGGCCTCAAGTTGCACCAGGGGAGGTTCAGGTTGGAAATGAGGAGACATTTCTGCTCAGAAAGAGCAGGCAGGCGTTGGGACGGGTTGCCCAGGGAGGTGGTAGAGTCACCGTCCCTGGGGGTGTTCAAGGAAAGGTTGGACGTGGTGCTTGGGGACAGGGTTTGGTGGTGACAATGGTGGTAGGGGATGGTTGGACCAGAGGGTCTTGGAGGGCTTTTCCAACCTTAATGATTCTGTGATTCTGAGATACGTGCAGGACTGCTTCGGTTTTGGTGGTGTCGTATTTTGGCGTCTTGTATTTGCTGTCTCCACGGAAGTTACAAAAACGAGGCTAAAAAGATGATGTGAAAATTAATGACATTCTTCTGCTTGTGCATGTTAATGCTTGGCAAGTAATAAACCCTTTGGAAGCCTTGAGAGCTTCTACCACCCGTGTGGGTGGCGCGGAGTTATTTCAGACATTTTTACTATCCCTTATCACCTAAGTAGATGTGTTGGTTGATGTTGGTAGCATGCCTCTATAGTGACAAGTGTTGAAAGGAAGATGAAGAAACGGAGTAAATAGTTTCCAAGGCTTGTGATCTTTTTCTTTTCCAATTTGTGAGTTGTACAGATCTCTCAGCCTTGTGTTTGTGATTCAGAGGTGTACAGATGCTCCCGAGAAGGTTACCTTGTGTTGGCTCGGGTAGCAGTTGCTGTCAATTCAAGAAAAAATTTCTAATACAACTTCCCTTTGGGTTCATTTACACATATCACAGCAGTCTGGCTTTGTAGTGGCAGGACTGTTCTTAGTGTTATTTATAACAATTCTCAATGGTGAAATAAATAGAAATGACAAAAAGCTTTTTTTCTCTTTATTGTGCTGGTATAGCAATGTCTCTACTGAGTCTTTATCAACTTATGTCGATTCGTTAAGATAAATAATAATTTATATCTCATACAAACTTAAAACTTAGCCAGAGTACTCTGAAAACACAAGGTAAGAATGCTAACCTATTTTTTAAAGAAATTATCTTTGATTTCTTAATTCCATTAATGTTCTGGACATGGAAAATGCATTTGCTGAAAACACGTGAAGTACCTGACTCGTGTCATTCCTTTGGACGTATTAGAGCCCTTAATGCCATAATCTAGAAAATTCCATAATCAAAACTTCTGCTCAGTTTATCCCCTGTACAATTTTGTGTCACAAAGCCTTGGTATTCTGAGAGAAAATTAACCAAACACTGACTAGGTTCAACCTTGCTTAGCTTGCAATACTGACACAGTAATGGGATGCAAGAGCGAATACAAATGCCTGTGGAGGAAAATGTGTCCATTAAACCTGCAAATTCAGTCTTGTTGGTCTTAAAAACGTTCAGGAAAAGGTGAAGAGTGTTTTGCTGAAATGTTGTTTTGGGAACTGTTTAACCTTTGACTGTTTCCAGCAATATTTAACTTCAGAGTGGAAAAATCAGTTTCATGTGTATTAAACACAGGTATTTCATTAAAATTCTGTTGATTTGTATCTTTTTTAATGTTGTTCTGATGACGCATTAGTCAGAAAATGCAGGCATGTGCCTTTCTATTTGTTTTAGGTAATGTGGATGGAGTTCACAGGAGATGAACACGAAAGACCGAACTAGAGGATGCCTTTTGTAAGAGGAGCTTCGAAGAGCTAACTGTGAGGATCATAACCAAGTTATAACTGTGGAGGGGGCACAAAGTGTTTCTTCAAATTAAAATGTAAGTAGTAGAAGTGGGTATTTCAGGAAAGGGGGGAGAGAGCATGGTCCTGAAAGTCTCAATGAGAAGAATAAAATTTCAAAAGAGATGGTTATTTATCCTGAATATTGGGACATATTTCCAAGTACACCTGTGAATGCCGATGGGGAGTGCACTCACTGGAGGCAGCGACTTAGTGGTTGATAATTCAGGGATGAATTCCATCTGTTTTCTAGTGAATACAGCTCCGTACAGCACCTTTAGCTCTTGTTTGCTAGAGTCCAACTTCCAGCCTTAAACATTCTGTGATTTTTGTGGGATTCTGTGTTGGAAGGGATCCATGCAGATCATCGGGGCCAACTCCTGACTGCGTGCAGAACAACAGAACACTTTAACCACGTATGTAAGGGCGTTGTCCAAATGCTGCTTGAACACCAACAGGCCTGGGGCCATCTCCACTTCCCTGGGGAGCCTGTGCCAGTGCCCGACCACCCTCTTGGTAAAGAACCTTTTCCTAACATCCAGCCTGAACCCTTCCTCACAGCTCCGTGCCATTCCCTCCCTCCCTTCCCTCCATGAGGGAGCTGTAGGCCACAGTGAGGTCTCCCCTCAGTCTTTTCTTCTCCAAGCTGAACAAACAAGTATCCTCAGCTGCTCCTCATAAGTCATGCCCTCTATTCCCTTGTCCTCTTCATGCATATATCCCATTTAATAGGCACTCACAAGAGGCTCATTCCAACCTCTGTTCCAGGCAGCTTTCTGAGCCCTGGAGGTATTCATGATACAAAGCAGGAGAGTTTTCACGTGGATGGGATTCTTAAGCTGTATGTATAATTAAGTTGGGATTATTTTTTATCACTCCACCCCTCTTTTCCCCACCCCAGTCTTTCAAGCCTTTGAAGAGAGGCCAGCCTTCTGGCGTGTCTGTCATAGTTCTCCTATTTCTGGAGTGCTTCCAGTGTCAGAGATTTCTGACAGGTTATAGAATTTTATCAAAAAGGGACCATGAGGTGATCATATCAGCAGAAGTGCTGCATCTCTGCTCTTCTCCGTGTCACCGGAATAAAGCAGACACAAACATATATAGTCTCCAAGCTGGAAGATGGAACCTAAATTTGCTGGGATGGGCTGTCTTCCTCAGATGTGTACATGGGAATGTGGATGTATTGTTTGAATGTGCATGAAAGCGTACGGTAAGTGTTTCAACTTTCTTTTGGTGCTGTATTGAGGCTGTCAAATGCTCTCAGTATGTTACAGCTGATGCAAGCTAAGGAAGATCCCGCTTATTTTTAAAGTTGTTTATTCGGAGCAGCCATGCATGGCTAAACTCTGACCAGCTATAAACACTGAGCACCCAGCCCTAGCTGGATTGAAGTGCATATGGGTCCCTGTGTTCATCAGCTGGACGCTTTTTCTTCTATTCTCTAGGAAGACCCATTAGTACTTAATTTTTCTGCATTTTTCTGCAACTGTGGGCAAAATAAACCATTTTCTACAATAGGTGTTTGAGCTGGTTGATTAAATCCCAGCTATTTCTGTTCTTTAAGGAACAGAAACAATTACACTGAATGGTGTATTAGCTTTTCCAATACAGCACAATATTTAAGGCTGGACTGTGTGTTTCAACAAACTTGCTTCCTTTGTGGTTAAGTGTAGAATTGAATTCATGTCTGTAAGACTAAAACATTTATGACTGTCAACAAATACACCCCAGTCTTTCATGGGCTGATGTATTTAAGGAATGCAGTATAACTTTTTATGATGGGAAGAGGAGAAGGCTTGTGGTTTGACTGAGATGATAGAAATTTGTAGTAGAGCAGGAAATTGGGCCTGTAGTTTCCAAATCTTAGGCTAGTAATAATACGTTCATTTTTCCTTGTTTGATATAGAACTAAATGCCCAGTTATTGATTTTTTTTTTGAGGGGAGTTAGGTTTTACTGTGAATAACTTTTAAAAATATTAATTCCTTGTTATTTTTTGTCTTTGGAATCCATTCTGGAGAGGCTAGTACAACAGTTAATTAGTTCTCTTGCTTCTAGTTATTGATTACTCAGACTGCTTTCAGTAATCTGTGTTTGGTTCAGCCTAACTGGTCCTTTCCATTGCCTTATCTCTTGCCTTTGACTGACTGAGTATTTTATGTACCAATTATTTTTTTTCTCCAAACGGGTAATAATGCGGCTTCATTCTTAAGGGCTTAAGCTATAAAAACTTTGTGCATGAGCTGGTGAGTTAACTTTTGACCCCATTTTGGCTAACAGTAGCAACCATCAGCAGCTGGAGAACTTTATCTTTCCAGTGCAGCTTGTGGTGCTTACACAGTGTCAGATAAGAGCTGGAGGAATTTTGGATGGATATTGAGTTGGAGCTTTGCTTGCTACAGGGAAATCATTGCTGTAACTTTGTTTTTGGATTTTGTGCCTTGCTATTGGCCTTGCTGTGCCTCTGGTTGAGGGAACCCACCGAGCTCTGCCCCCAGGCCTGTGGCTGCCATCTGCATCTGTGTTTGGTTAGATCTGTCTCAGTGGCTCCCTAACCCCACCCTTGAAGTCATCTGTGTGTATTTCAGACCTGCAATCCACCCTGCAAGGCCAGAAGGAGATGGGACAAATTAAAGGTCAGGCCCAGACACACACATTTCTCCCGGTGGAATTACAGGATGAAGCAAGTGGGGTGATGCATGGCTAGACTTAGAGCGAGGAAACATCAAAGAGGTACTTCACACTGGTGTGGCAAGTGCAGGAAGTGACATACAGATAATAATTGCAAATTAGCATAGTGCTCCTAGGCATTTGGGTTGGAGCCTCTGCCTGCACCCAGTTGTACATCAGCAGACCCGACCGGATCAGCAGTCCTCGCTGTGACTGGGAGGACCTGGGGTCATTCCTCATTTACACGCTGTCTGAGGGGCGGTGGTTGCATTTAATCCTTCATCTTCTTTTGCATTAAAAACCTGGTAAGTTGGTGGAAGGAGGTTCTGAAAGGAAAAAAACAAACAAACAAAAACCAGGTGGCACCAAAGCTCATTGCAACTTCTTCCTGGCTTGCAGGAATTGAATCAGAATCGGTCTCTTTGTCTGCTCTGTGCTATCTGGGGGCAGACTGGAGGAGCACCTGAATTGTGCTGGGTCGCTGCCTGTGCCACTTACTGGTGCTGCTGCTGCTCTGTCACCTTCACAATCCGTGGGACTCAGACCCTCAGAACTGCAACAAAAACTAGATTTAAGCACGCTTGCCTTAAGTATTTATTGACTGAAGGAATGTGCGTGGGGAATATCATCAGTAGCGAGCACAATAATTACCCCAATGACTCCCCTGCTTGTTTTGCTATTAGATTACCTGTCCTTCAGGAGCCAAGGGTTTGAAGAGCGAGTGGCAGGAGGCAGACAGGGAGGGAGGAAAGCAGTCTCTCCTTGCAGCATGCTCTACCTCGTTAAAGCTACTTCCCTCTTGGTCTAAGCTATGTTGCTTTCTGCATCCAGTTTTCTATGGACATTGTTATGTTTTTCCAGTAAAGTACACAGATTTCTCTTGAAAACACTATATTTGAGAACCTTTTGATGCAACATCCCTTTATACTGATAATAAAAATGATTTAAAGCATCAGCTAGGAGTGATTTGGGAATGTTGTGTCTCTTTTTTCCTGCTGCTGCTTTTGAATGCCTGAAGCCCATTCATGATAGTGAAGTGAGAGCACAGAATTGCAGCAAGAAAGTTCTCTTATTTCAAAAGACTGTTGAACTTCTTTTTTTTCCTGTAGTAAAGTTTATTGCTTCCTATATGTTTGCCTGCTAGTACTAAAGGATAGCTTGCCACCTGCTGTGTAATTTAGTTCTGTAAAATTCTGCAGCTTATACTCTAAAATGTGCTGGTTCATCTCACTTCCTAGCTTCCCAGCCAATTAACTTGTCCTGGCCCTTCTGTCCAGATTTTTCTTTAATTGTCTTAATAGGGTTTCTTAATGCAGCCCGTTCTGCATTTCTTTTCCCTGCTTTCCATCCTTCTGCCTAACCTCTAGCTTTCAGTGCAATGATAATTAAGAGACTGAAAGGATGTTCTTTTTGAGCCTTTCCATGTTTGGGGGATTTAATACTGTATATATGGAGCTCAGATGTAAAATGTGGCTTCAGGTTGACACTTGGAATAGAAGATCTGAGTTGAAAAGGTTTCATTTATGTTCTTATTTTTTGTTTACATGCAGCTGTAAGTCCTTGAAGTAGAGAATTAATTTTCTGTTTGTGTCAACTTCTGCGAGTATTACGTTAGAAGTGTCAGAATGGAAGTGATAAGCTGCGAGGTTCCCCCTCAAACCCTTTATTCCACTGCTGATGTTCACAGAATATGCTCTAAGGAGTTGCTGGATGTGCAAGTAGGATATTTCATATGGATATTTCATATCTCAACCCACAATTTCTGGAAATCATCTCTAAAAAGATGCATTTCTCATCACTGGATAATTAGTGTATTGCATGACGTACATTACGAAAACGAATACAGTTAACAAAAGGAAATTTAGAATACTATTAGCAGTAAAGAACATCTAATTTTTCCTTCAGTTTAGGTATAAAACTGATTTGGTTGCAGTGTAGGGCATAAGTCAGTCTGTCTGTTTGCCTCTCTCTCCCTTTGTAATGCACCCAGGCTCATTTTAGAGGTTGCCTTTCCCTTGATTGCACAACACATACTGTGAACCAAAAAATGTGGAAGGGACAATAAAGATAAACAAAAGTCTTCAGTTTCTATGAAAAAGGTTTATGTTTTTCAGCTTAGAAAAAGCACCAGCTGAATCAGAGGTGTGGCAGGCAACCAATAAATCATGGAAAACGTGGGGAAAGTAAACAGAGAATGGTTATTAATGGTTACCCGTGGTTTGTCGCAGTGCAGGGACCAGAGGCCATCAGGTGAAACGGGCAGCTCATTTCAAAGAGAGGGAGGGAAGTGCTTTTTCAAAAGGTACGTGCTCTAGTTTGCAATTTATTGCCAGAGGATGTTGTGACTACCAAAGCTCTAGATCGGTTCCAAAAGGGACAACCCCTGGGTTGGTCAATTAACTAACCTGTGGACGGGCACCAAGACAACTACACCGTCACTGCCCCAGAAAGTCCCCAAAGTTTGCTATTATTTTTTTTTCCTTTATATAGTTTGCTTTTTTTTCATTACTAGTGATTTATTTTTCTTTCGTCTTCACTTCCAATTTATCCTCAGACTGATTTGATAACAACTTGCCTGCCTAAAATACACTTAAGGTTATACAAAGGATTTTCTGAGTGACCTTATGAAAAAGCACGTGGTGCCTTTGATTGTGAAGAGTTAGAATGCAAGCTCCTGTACACAAAAGGAGTAAGATTTCTGCTTTCCCTAGTGAATTGCTTTCTGTTTGGAGTGGAACAGTAGTAAGGCAAGTTTTCATCTGCATTCATTTGTGTGGATAGCTTGCTCGAATGGCATCGGATGGTTCTTGGAACTGGCCTATGCAGTATGGGAAGCACAATAAAGAGAAACAGCTACAATAAACTATTTATTCACCCTTTACGTTGAATTGTGCATCTGGTTTGGCATGCAGTTTGCAGACAGTGCGCATATTCTACATGTGTTCCAGCTGGCAGGCTTTAGCAATAACCAGGGAAGTCAGTTTGCTGCAGTGGGTGCAGCACTGGCTGTCTGCTCCGTTCTGAAAGGGAGAGGTATCAGCCCATGTGGAAATGGGTGGGAGGATCTGAATTTAGGAAAAAAAAATAATAAAAAAGGCAGAATGTTTGTCTCCTGAGTTGGTGTTTAGTCCACCCCTACCAGCTCATAAAGCTCTGGAGAAACTCTTCTGCAAAACCACTAATGGGATTTCAGGTATAGGAACTGGCTTCTAGAATACAATTCCTACTCTTATGTTTTTACTCGGGGTTGCCATAGCTGCCAGGGATGTATTGCTTTTAGCGAAGGGGGAATTTTGTCTGCTTGATGTGCCTTTCTGTTTAGCATTACTGTTGATTTGCGAGCAGGAAATGAAGGAAACAGAAGATTTGCCAACTTTAATTTGTCAAATTAAATCCTGCGCATTACAAGCTATATGGAAAGTAAATAAATCTCCCCACCCACAGGCGTTCATATTGCTATTTGTTTCTGCACTTTCAGTTTATTTAAGAGTGTGTCATCTTTGGGGCAGATAAATGCAGAAGCAGAGAGCACTTTGTCTCTATTGTTCTCCTAATTGGATGAAAACTCTCTGTTGGGTCCGGCTATAAATTGCTTCCCACGTTGTTTTATTATTGCATTTATTATCGCATTGACTTGACTGAAAGGAGTAAGCAGCGAGGCTTTGAAATGTACATTCCTGTCTCTGCTCTGCAGGAATACCCAGAAGCTAAAGAGGATTTCTTCTCACTGAGCAGGACTTCAGAGACGTGAAGGTGGGGAAGACGTACTTGAAGGGAAATAACCTGACTGTGTGCTTGGAGAGTGTGAAGAAGAGCTGTAGAACAGGAGCAGTTCGGTCACATGAATTAGAAACTTAGGTATCTCCTCTAGTAAGTGGGACAATTTCACTGGCTTGCTAGGGAGTTAGGTGAGAGGTAAAGCAACAAGAAGTGGCCCTGGTTTGGTGCTGCCCTGACACAAATGACCAGAACTGGAGATGGATGGCTCCATCTTGCACGCTGTTCCAGCTCAAAAATCCAGTGACTCTTTTGGGAAAAATACTATGAAAAAATGCTGTGAAATGCTATGCATCCATCCTTGAGAATGATGCAGAGCCCAGAAGTGGTGGGGTTTAGGATTTAGGGCTGCAGGATGGTGGAAGGGAGATTGCCTTCCATGCAGCGATGTGGTTCCTCTTCTAGTGCATGGGTGTTTGCAGGAAGGGAAATGTGAGAAACGCCACAAAATGAATCGTTTTCAACTAATTCTAATTAAATATTGCTTAGTACCAAGTTGCGTTGAGAGACGTGGAAATGTTGGTGCTCCTCCTCCCGAAATCTGAGCCTTGGAGGAAGAGGAGAGTGCAGCACTTGGGTTTGGTAGCTGAAGATACGGCGTGTATGTCAACACGGCTTTTGTGAGCCCGTGAAAGGGAGCTTTTTGTGTTTGCAGTGCCCCTCCCCTCGAAACGAGGGCACATCACTTTTCTCTCACACGGCAGCAGAAAGCTGGCTGAGGCTGTTCACCTAACAAATCGTGCCAAACACTGCCTGGAAGTAACAGCTCTCAGCTACCAGGAACTGGGATTTGCCTCTTGCTCTTCTCAGGATTAGAGGTGCTGATGGGATGCAAATGCCGCCTTACGCTAGGTCAGATCGGATCGGTCAGCAATTTATTGTTTAATTGCTGAATATTGTTCGTTTAAATAGTGTTCTGAATATTGTTTGCTTAAAGCATTTCAAAACAAACAAGTGGCTCTTAAGCCTTTTATTAATTGAAGCTGGGTTAGGAATTAAAACATACTGTGTTAGTCCTCTGAGGAAAATAACGCCTTTTTCTCTTGACCCCCTTTCATCTCTTGCTTTGCAGAGTTCACATACCCTGGACGTATCTTCCAAGTTAATCTTTAGATAAGACAAAGCTGTAAAACATATGTAGATAATGTTCTGTCGTATATATTAATAGTTTACTAAAAGGCATCACCAAAAGCACTCTCCTCAGTGCCAACCCGTCAGCTCACTCTTTGGTGGATACCAAAAAGTGAAGAGTCCAGGTAGAAGGGGCTGCAGAAACCAGGGTACCACCAATAGACAAGTGGGGTTTTCATCATGTCTTCTTCATTAGTGGCTGTATCTCAAGTAGAAAATACTAAATTACCAAGAAAAAAAAAAATCCTCACCTTCTGTCAAGAAGTATTCAAGCCATATTTGAAGCATCCATTCCTTCGGAGTGGTGTGGTCTTAACCTTCAAAGAGAAACCTGGGTGGAGATTGTGAGCACAATTAGAGCTCACCTACTGAGAACTACGTCTGCAAGATGAGATCGTTGTGTCAGCTTGTGTAGGGCAGAATAATGGGAATTGCTCAAATACTTGATGGGTTTTTAGCAACTGCAAGCGTCTGCCTTAGTAATGTGGAAGAGTAACGTGGAGGAGAGGGGATTTTGGGCCCCAAACATTTTTCAGAAGTGTTATCAGTGACACTATGATTAATTCTCTGCTCAGAACTAGTTATGTTGCAATGCTGCTCGTGTTAGATGTGATGTATGACACTGGGCTGCAGTGCAGCTTTGTAAGCAATACGATTTCAAGCATGGTATTTCATACATTAACCAGATAGCTGCTCAATAGTAGATACTGCATTGACCTGACAGTAATCAGAATTTCATTCTTTCCCTAACTCCAGCATGCCTGCAATGAAAGTCAACTCTTTTTTTAGACATAAGCACCATGTAGGCCATGGAAATAAACCTTGGAAAAGATTTCTGGTTTCAAAGTTCTATTTTTTTTCAGTAAGGAGTTGAACGTGCTGCGTGCTGCAAGAGGAGAGGTCCGAGGAGATCAGAAAGTTTCCAGTCTCAGGGATCGCACAGCACCAGGAAGCTTATGTGAACGTGAGACAAAGATAGCATCAGACAAGTAGCAGCACTATAAATTTCACACATTAAGCCTGCCAACATAAACCCGTGGTTGACTCTGCGGCTGCGTGGGTTCCCCAGCTGCAGCGCGGAGCAGTTGGTGCTGCTCTTTTACACAGGTGCAAGCCCGTGGTGGAAGGGCACTGCTCCCCGTACCCCCACTGCTGAGAAGTGGAGGCAAAACAGCCCCTCTGGAGTTGGGTTATTGCAGAGGAGAGCACCTGAGCTTTTCCTGAGGTGTCCTGCTGTAAGAAGGTAAGGAACGCTGTGCCCTGAGCACGGACCCTGATGATCAGTGTGGTACAGCTACACAGAGCTCCTGCGCCTTTTCTGCGTGTTCTTCAGCTCAGAATTTGTGTTAGTATATATGCGACACCAAACCGTTTGTAACCTGGGAAAATGGTGTAACTGAGACTGGAGGAGAGGGCACAGGCTGACCTTTTTGTCCTCGTTACTCTTCCCAAACAGCTGAAGACCAACAGCAGTGAGGTGATGACCAGGAGTCAAGAAGGGAAGGCTGATGTCAGTGAATCTACCCCGTACATCAGTGCTGAGTTAAAAAAAGCTTTAGGCTTTCTTCCCAGGTTTATAAACTCAGCTGGTGCGTAGCTTAAATCTTAGCTTTAGGATACAGCTGAGCATGAAGCTCGTGAAAAATGGCCTTTGTGATGCAGAAAGTGTTGTACCTTCTATTTGTCTGCTTCCCCCGTGCCTTCTTAGGTTCAAACAGATTATGAGGATTTTAAGATCTGAAATAGGGCTGCATGTAAACCCCTAGCTAGCTTTTCTCCTAGCTAAATATTTTCTGTGCAAATTTTGATTTTTAATTTGAAAGGGAAAGTAGCATTTATTTTCCATGTGGAAATCAGGTAGGTTCTCGTTTTTACTGCCTGGTGTGTTTTATGTTTTACAGTCTAGAAGGGCATCTGTAACTTTTTGACATATGTAATTGTGAATATTGGGCATAATTTGTGTTAAAATAGGATTTTCCCTGGAAAAGCGAAAAAGCATATCTCTGAGGTTGAATTTAACTCGGTGAAGACCTGCATTTTCCATTTAATAAACTACGTTGCTGTACCAAATGTTCTGCAAAATTAATGTTCTTAAATGAATATTTGCAAAAGTGCTACGAGGAGCTCAGCAAAAAGCCTAAAATGTTAGGTCAGCTTCAATATCTACTGATGCTTGTGGTTCCTGCGCTGCTGGTTATAATAAAATGGATGAACTGTGAGAAAAGCATAATTCTGTCAGTATTTTAAGCTTTGTTAAGGAGAAGGAAGGAGAAGGAGAAATGCAAAAGTGTGTTGTCATAGGTAGGCAAATTGTATGTGTACAAGATGGCAGCAGTTTTAAAACAAGTGTAGATCAGTCCTTTCATCTGATTTTACTGCAAGGAAAGTAAAAGCACTGCTTATTCCTCTAATCTCTTTTCTCTAGAGTAGTATTAAGTTCCCATTTCCAGTCTTGCACAGGTGGGAGAGAGGGATTTAAAACCATTTCAGATGTGATACATAGAAGTTGTCACAAGCTTGAGTGTGAAATGCATAGCTTAACAAAGTGCAGTTGTTTGAGGAAATCCTATATTTGCAGAAGGGAATAGGAAATTTATGTCTCGTTAATGGATTTTTAGATAGCATAAATTGCTTTTCAAGGATGATTGAGGATTCTGAATTTTAAAATAAATGTCAGAGCTCAAAACTTGTCTTTGCTGAGCAGTTTTGTCTATAAAAGCAATTATATGTAACATGAATTGCAATGCAGCGTTCATTCCATGGATCTCCTTAGTGTGAGCCTAAAAACAAACACCTGCTTTATCCTTGCAAATCCTTCACTTGAGTGGTATTGCTGAGATTTATCACGTTAATTAGACATCAATTTTTTCAAACCCATTGCTGTTGCACACCTTGTGTCAGTACTCAGACACCTACGTGTCTCAGAATTTGTGTGCATCACAGCTTCCCGTGCCAGCATTATACCCCAAGCTAAATGGTGTTGACGTTACCAGACCTGTATGTGTTTTATTTGTGTAAGACCTCAGATAAAGAACTCTATAATTTTTTGTAATTAAGACCAAATTTAATGCCAGACATGGTGAAGTGTGCTGTGGGTGAAGGTAAAGAAGCGGGTTTAAAATGATCTTGATGGCATAAATTCTCTTTTGTCAGTGTTATTAGTTGCAGATATGTGTCAGGGTAACACAAAAACTGTTTTGCTGTGTTATTCTGTTCTAATGGTAACGTGCTACAAGGAAACTTCAACTTCTTGGGTAAGGAAAGGTAGAACTTGTGTACCAAACAGTTTTATTTTGCAGATCTGTAATAATATTTGGGGCTTTTTAATCCTTTAAAATATTTCTTATTTTTTTTTCCTTTAAATAAATTTATTTCAAGTGTGCTCTGCCTATTTCCCACAGAAAATTAAGCTTTTCTCTCAGTCTTTCCACCTATTTATTCACTCCCTGGGTTTTGAAATGTAGTAAATGCTGGCATACAGATCAAATTAAGTGGTCTCTAGAGGAAAACATGAGAGTGGCAGTGCTTGTCTAGGACATGAGGGAGCCAAGGAGCTATTTTTCCCCTTTTAGGTAAGTCAGGGTGTCAGTTTTACCCTTTCTGACTTGAGGTAGGGAACACCTGATGATGTCAGGTGTTATAACTTTTGCAGCCCTTACCATACATACCTTTATGCCTATGTATGTCTAACTCCTATGTCCTGAAGTGCTATTTAATAAGCTTTATGGAAGCATTCACAATTATCTAATAGCACCTGAAGATTGCTTACAAAATGACAGGAGGAAGTTTCATTTGCATTGCATATCTGATGTTAAATCTGCTCATCCTCCATCGGCTCTGCCAGGAAAAACAATGTAGACAGACTTGAATTTTATTAAAATCAGAAATCGAGCATGCTGCTTCCTACTCCTCCTTTACACGCTGCAAAATCAAGTGTCAAACCTTGCAGAACACATCGGTTGATTCAGCCAATGTCTTCATGGGTTTCTTGAAATGTGTCTCGGTTGCAGGTTATTTACAGAGCCTATGCTAACAGCCCGTCCCTCTCAGGTCTTCCTCCCTCACCCCCTGAATGCTGTCTGCACGTTTTGTCTTGTTTACATAAGTTAATCTTCCATACAGTGACAGGTTTTTCCTTCATTAACGAGAGTTCCTAATTGTGCCTAATGAACTGTTTGCTCATACTCCGAGATAATGTTGTGTGAAAGCAGAGCAGAGATAAGAGGCTGTGAAGAAAATAAGCATTTTTAATATTTTGGATGATATGAAAGCTATTATTTATTTATTTTTTGGCCAATATTTTCCCATTTTATTTGAAAATGGCTCCTGGTGCAGCTGTGTAACTACGGCTACTTCAAAGGACATCCATTATTTATTGGCCTGCTTAGCAAACAAGGACACCTTTGACTACAATAAAACCGTGAGGTCAATTTGCTGTGCCTCCCACCACCTGAAGACTGGCTTTTCTGTATTTATCTCCTCTAAAATTTTCCATTTGGCATGAGCGGCCCTAGGGAAAGCAATGGGAATGTGGGGGAGAGGGCAGGAGAGAGCCTGAGTCTGCAGAAATCTGGCACACGTGTCCTTGTGCCTTTTATGTGCTACCCAGGTGCATCAGGTAGGGTTACAGCCCAGTCTCCCCATAAAGGCCATTTTTTTCCTCAATCGAGTAGAAACTACGGAAAATGTAGTGAAGGGGATGAACTTTGCAACTACTGTGCATTGAGATGATTTGATACCCTATCTTCTTACAGAGAAAACCTGAAAAAATGAATCAATAAATGGGATTAATGTGAAAGTGAATGGCTGTACGGGGTCACACCAAGCACCTCACCGTCTTGTTTGGGTGCCAATCATGAAAAATCGATAGGCAGGATTAGGAAAACCTCGATGTAGGGTATGGCTGCAAGGATGTCCTCCACTTCTGCGGAAAAGGAGGCACTGCAAGAGCTGGCCAATTCAGTGGTGTGTAACTATGTTTTGTATTGTATGATTGAGGCGTTTTTGGTTTTGGTTCACCACGTGAGGGGTCTCCCCCGTGTGGGAAATGAAGATCCCTTGGGCTAGCCTTTGTGCATCTTTAGATGTTATCTTTTCCTAAGGCTGGCTGTTTTCATGGCAGGAATAATTTTATAGAAAATATGCTAATGGTGTAGTTTGCTTCTAGTACCTATTTAATGTTGCAATTACATCAACTGTAGCACCTCAACTCATCTGGAATAATAGTTGGAGTATTAAAGGGGTTTGGTGTGCCACAGTGATTCATTCTCTTGGTCAGAGCATTGACTCCTAATAAAAAATAGGTTACAGTGGAAGTGTGGGACTGGTAATATGGGGAATTACTGTCTAAAAATATGTTGTCTGTGGAACTTGGAATGGGAATTCTCTGGGACAGTGGAAAAACATCAAGTCATGATGCACGGGTTTGGGTCTCAACAAATTCAAAGCAGCATTAAGAGTAAGTGTACACTTGTAATGGTGGTGAGGCAAGTCAAGGGGGTTATAAACCATCCTCAGTCCTGCAGAATATCACTGTGCAACACTCATGCTTCACTGGACAGAACTGTACCTATGTTTTACATTTATTTTTGGACTTTGCAGTGTTTTTAGGATTTGGGCTGTCGTTTTTGTGTTCCTATTTCAGTAAGGACTGAACTGTGGGGGACCTGTTTACTACATAGCTTGCTAATAACCTCAGTCTGGAGTCTGATGATCGCCTTCACTCCTTTATATTACTCTGCTGCTGCTTAGTGCTTCTATTTTGGTCACAGCGTGTGTTGAAAGATTTGATAGATATCTCTAGATTACGAAATATATGTTCGTCTGGTCCCACCCAGCTAATTGCCTGAAAAATATTTTTCCCTTGAAAAAAAAAAAAAAAAAAAGAAAGGTAAATGAAAAGTACACTTCCTCATGGAAGGACTCAGTAGTCTCATTGTTTCTCATTGTCTTTTATAAGACTGGGGTCACAGGAAGGAGGCAATCTGTGCGTCTGTACTAGGACAGAGCTCATTCAGGTACTTCTTTGGGTCTTTTGTTAGAAACTCTGAAATATGGTAGTTTTTGTATCCTCATTTTTAATATGAATAGGACAAACAGTAATTAAGCTGATTATTTCCTTCAGGACAGAATTTTGTTGATCAGTTGCTATTTGTTTTCCACAGGTTCTTTCTCTTAATTCTGCTCTAGATCCTGGGCTGTAGTCAGAAGAAGTCTGGAGCATCCCCATAAAATAATCCTGGAGGTGCACTGTAAGTAGAGGTAAGCTGTGATGTTCTCAGTATCTACTGAAATCTATCCAGAAAGCCGTGATTTAAAAAACAGATCCTAAACAGGACGGGTGAGCTCCCAAGGCATAAAGCTGAACTTTCTCTTGATTGCTTCATAGGCAAAAGTCTTTCAAGTAATTCCTGTATGTGTCAATTGAAAAACAGGAAAAAGAAGGAAGTCCTGTGATTTCTCTGCTGTGTCTTGTCAGGAACATTTTCATTTCAGTGTTGGGAACCATTCAGAGCTTCCTGCATGGCCTAGTGTACATCAACATGGTGCAGGGGGATGCAGAGAGATTTCTGAATGAATTCACCTGGCACCGCAAAGCAACGTCTCAGGTTTAGCGGGAGCCTCCTCTCGAGCTTGTTTATCCTGCTAGGAATTTGCATGGGCTGAGTGCCATTTAATATGATTCTGCTTTTTAATATCTGAACTAGGTCCAGTATCGCTACATTTCACCATACAAACATGTCTGTCTGTGTGTGTGTGTATACATCTAAATATAAAACTGACCAAAAATTTAATGGGATTGTTCTTCTTCCCGGAAAAACCTTGCCAAGGAGCAAAAAGGGCCTGAAGAAATGCACAAAGCACACTCAAAATGTTTGTCTCATCTCTCTGAATGTTCTATTTACAGTTCTCCAAAATGTGTGTATCACCACCAAGTATCTTGCTTGACATTTCCTTGATATGCAAAGGGAATAAACCTAATTTACACTCATGATTTTTAATGCCGTGCCACTGATAAATGCACTTAGAATTAATTCAGTTGGTGTCGCTTAACTGAAGTCAAAAGGCATACACTGATCTATTTCACTTAAGGAATTGGATCAGTTAAATCTTGGGTTCTAGGCTGTTCGTGTTCAAAAAAAATAAATAAATAAATTTATATATATATTCCCACAATCCGCATTTTACTTTGTTTAATGGTATGTAATTCTGTCTGATTCAAGGAGGATATAAAGGATCTCTGTCCTGATGTTGATTTTTAGGAATGCTTACAAGGCATCTATCCATGAGACTGACTTTGCTTGCAAGGGCAAATAGATTAAAGAAATAATGTTCTTAAATTTGTGGAAAGTTAACTACTTTGTACAGGATCTTGGCCAGCAGAAGGCAGTAACTGCTCAGCTTTGGATTGTTCATCATTGTTAATGAGGTAGCTTGCATTAGCCATCTTCCCAGTAATGATTTGCAGACTGAATTTTCAAGGTTTCAGACTTGGTTTGTAGGAAGTTGTTAGTTGTTTATGATTCCCCCTAAAAAACGTGTTCCCTTTCTGTCCTAGGCCTACGAGTTTTGCTTTTCATGAACAACAACCTTCAGCATGTTGTTATTCTGTCACGCGCTGGTTGGAGCTTTTCTTCCATTCTTCGTCCTTTCAGGGAACTGGGTTTCAGCAAAGAACATCAACTTCTACAATGTGAGGCCTCCAGTAGACCGTAAGTAGACAGTTATGCTTTTCTTGTGTGTGCAATTGTAGCTTAACGTTTTAGTTGCCATATTCTTTTCATCCTTTGTTTCTTACAGGATTTTCTTCTTCAGACATGAAATACTAGATTTTAAAAATAAAACTATTGCTTTTTAATCCGTAGTGGTTTATTTTATTTCCAAGATTTTATGTGGACTGAATGAAAACAAACTGTTGCATGCATTGCTAAACTAAAGAACGCACCAGAGCAGTAGTTTTCACATTTTATATGCTTTTGTTATACTTTCTGTCTCTGAAATGACTTCCTACAGAAAACATTATGCAATGGATTTCTTCTAAATAATACAGAACAGGTGTCTTTGTCCTTTATCTTGTTGGGGTTTTTGTAAGGGAAAGAATAGGTATGCAGTCTGCAATTAATTCAAGCTGAAGGTAATTAAAAATGTTGTGAGACCTGTGAAGCCAGTTGTCACTAATAGCATCATATTTTTGCCTCTTATCTAACATCAGAAGTATTCCCTATACCTTCACTTAAGGGAGAACACTTTCTTGATATAGATCTCAAACACTCTGGACAGCTAGATACGCTAGGTACATATGTGCATCTAGGAAACTGCATCTCAAGTTCATCTGTATATGTATGTCATGTAAATAAGCTTTTAAAGTAGTCCTCTTGATCCCTTTGTCAAAGGGAATGAAATTTCCAAAGCTGGAGACCAAGATCTAAAGCTGCTTTTGAAGATGTATTTTTTTCATCAAAAGAATCAAAAGCCATTTCAATGCAGATTGTGTTTGTGTGTCTGTACAAACATACATGCAGATGTGTTATCGTGTACATACATATAAGATGCTCCCTCTTTCCTGCTTTTCCCACCAATGTTTAAATGGTGTTCTTGACTGTGAGAGAATGGAAAGAGGAGGAGGCGTTTTAATGATCAGGCATAGCAAAAACAGTTAAAGATATGGAAACTTTCAACAAAACTTGTTTCATAGGTTTTATTTATCTAGCAATGATGAATATGTAGGTGATTGTGGCCATTAAAAATATGTACATGCATGTAATATGTCTGTGTGTGTGTGTGCAAACACAATACTATTTTAAATATTTGTTTTCTTTTTGATTTAATTTGCCAACTTACTATATTTTAATACTTTCAAAGCCACTCCATTTCCAAACAGTTTTAAGTGCTTTACCTGCGATAATGCGGTGGACAACTACAACTGTAACAGATGGGCTGAAGATAGATGGTGTCCCGAAAGTAAGTGTTTCTGCACGAAGGGGATTCTCCACAATAGTTGAATTTGTTTCTCCCTGCCTCAGCCATCTTGTAGAAGCCTAAGTGAAAAGGATTAACATACCAACACAGTGATGCCCTTATTAGTAATAATGAGTCATAAGATTTTTGCTGAGGGGAATATTCTGACCATTTCAGAGTGCAAAGCAACAGTGCAAATATTATTTTATATAGATATATATGTATGTATACGTATATAGATATATATGGCCATGCGCTTTCTAGGAATTACTTTTAAGGATGTTATTAAAACATTTAAGAATTGCCTTCCTTTTTGGTTTCCATCCCGAGATATGATTGTCACTGTAGGCTTGCGTGTGATAAGCAAGACCTGAATGTCTAGGGATCATACTTGTATGAGGGGATGATGGATACCGAGAAATGAATGGAAAGAAGCTTCCTCATTTTTCTTCACAGTGCTATTCATAGTAACAGTGGGAAAGGGGAAGAAATGAACTATTGGAATGAGGAAGCATGTCTGAAACAAAAAAAGAGTAGAGAAAGGAAGATAAATGTGTAGATTACTGTGCTAATTAAGTGATAGCAGCATTTCTGGAGGTTTGAAGGATCAGTTAAGCTTAAGATTTCATCAGTAATTAATTTCTTGCAAAATGGTGTTTTGATCAAGTTGAAAAATGTCTTTAGACAACCCAAATACGTCATTTTTATGGGAACATTTTGCTAAACCGTGTGAAGAGTTTTAACCCTGTAAAAGACTGCATACTGTAAAAAATTAACATTTTAAAATTTATTTTGTAGGTACTCAGTACTGTCTGACAGTTCATCTCTTCACAGACCATGGGAAGAGTACGTCAGTCACCAAAAAATGTGCTACTGGAGAGGAGTGCCATTTTGTAGGCTGCCATCATCACAGAGAAAGCGGTCACACAGTAAGCACTACTCCTGCTGTAGGAGCAGCACATTGGTTTTGAGGTTTCCATTTCACTTCTTGTATTTTCCTCTGAGCTGATGATGATGTGCCAAGATGTATTCTCCAGTACTTAGCAACAGAATTTAAATTTTACCACCTGAAGCGTAACTACCCCCTCCTTCCTCCTTTCCTCTTTGTGCGTGACAGCACGTAATAACCACTTCCAGAAAAGCACCTGAGCTTTCTGGTGCACTGACAGTGTGCATCCAATGTGTGCACCTTGGTTTCTGAGTAAGGCACCCAACGAGGCTATGCAGCCTGCATTGATGCACCTGCGATGCTGCGGGTGTTCAGGATTTTCAGAAGTAAATCTGATCCCCTATCTGATGCTCTACCTGCTAAAATACTGGGATTCACATTCCATGTTGGTTGTCTCCACAAGCCTGCTTGTAGGAACAGTGGAGTTTCCTTTTGTGCAGTGACTCTGAAAAGACTTTGGTGGCTCTGAACAGCCATGCTTGGCTACCTTACTCAGGGAATTAATTTCCACAGTGGAAGGTCATCAAAAATAGAGTAAGACTAGCAAGAGGCTTGGAACACACTCTGTTTTGTTCTGCAGCCATGCCAAAAAAGAACTCCTGTGCTAAAGGACAATATAAGATACAAAGAGCTGTGCCAAATAAACTGTGGAAGACAGAAGCCAAATGCTTTGTGACATTTATCAGAAGAATAATTTCCAAACGGGAGCCCATAAAGTACTATAAAGAAAACTCTAATTTGTTACTTAAGATTGATGGCAGAAATCTAAAAGAGTTAAAAAGTGATTTTCTGTAGCATAAAACCTGCTGAAATTATAAAAGAAAAAAATCCTATTTACAGACCTATTAAACCAACATCATTGGAAAATTTTCTTGAAAAAAAAGGCACTATCACTAGGCCGACACCGTCCTGGTGCCTTCACTATGATTAAGGATTGTAACACTGCTGCCTCATTTTTATAAAGGAGGTTGCAGTCTTGAGTCTTTCTGCTACTACTGTATTCCTTGTCTCACTTCATAAAACTCTTGGTTAGTCCAATTTCCTTCTTGCCCTGTGAGACTTTCAGTGGCACTGGCACGATCTGAAAAAAAACACGTATTTTGATAAGTGTATATATTTTGATAATCTCACTTAGAATTTCTCACAACTGTGGACATAGGTGCAAGCTCCTTTTTCTTCAGTCATTTTAGATTTTTTAAATTATTTTTAATTTTAATGTGTAGTGCTAAAATATTTTGGTGATAGTCTAACCTTTGGTATGCTTTTGCAAAGGAACTATATATCACAAAGTAACTAATGAATTTTATGCAGTTTTGAGATAGTTCTTAAATGTCATTTTTTTCTAAAATCTTTGGATAGGAGCTATTTTTAACATGAAAGATTTCAGACTCCAAAGACGAAGCAGACAGCATCCATGCCAAATTGCCCCGTGTCCAGTGATCTCCTTTTTCTCAACAGGAATGTGTTTCTTGCTGTGAAGGCATGATTTGCAACGTAGAGATACCAACCAATCACACAAATGCAGTATTTGCTGTCTTGCACGCGCGGAGAACGTCGGATGGCACCAGGTGGACAGTGAACATCGCAGTGCTTGTGTCAGTCGTGATGATTGCCTTGTCGTGATGCAGCATCCTCCTGTACCTGTGCTCGAGAGGGTTTGCCTTTCTGAGGGCTGGCAGAAATGGTAAGAAGATTCAGTATGTGCCAGGAGACGCCACTGATACTTCTCAACTACATAAAATGTAAGAGGACAGTGGGAAGACACGTGTACATCATGAAGTCCTGGGATATTTTAATGAAGATACTTCAAATGGTCTGCAGTATTTAAAAAAAAACACAGACACAGATAGAAAAAAAAAAAACAACACACAACTAACAGCAAACCCACTGGCGACCAGGCAGTGGGGTGGAATCAAGTTGTTATAATTCACTATTTTATGTTGAAAAAGCATGTATAGTTGGTGTGTTTCTTGAACAGTGAAAAGTGTCTGTAGACAATCCCTTTCCTTGGTGAGATAAAAGGGAACTCAACGGACTGTGTGCCAACCTATATCTTAATGGGAACTGGTTTTAAACTTTTCACTGAGCGTAAATGACATGGACTGTCTTGTCTTGATCCACAGGTGTGTGTAAGCTTATCTTTAGTTATGGTTTTCAGAGAAAACATAAACAAGGGAATTTTTTCTATTTTGACCAGAGCTATAATTTCTATGGGAAGAAATGCAAAATAATACTTTATGTCTCTTTTCTATACAATGGCTCACACTTGAATTATAAAACAATGTGAAATTGTGTAGAGTTTCTGTCCCAAAATCACGAGCAGGTTGAGCACCTAAAATGGAATTTTCATCTTCCCTCAATGGGATTGTTTTCTTGCAGTAGAGTCCCACCCACCTCAGCTGCTCACCTCAGCTTCTGAATGCTTGTCTTTTTTTTATATTAATGCAGCAATAATACCATGGATTTTAAATTGCAGCTATGGTCAAGCAATAACTTTTTCATTAAAATTTTAAGTGTGCACTTGTTATAAATAAGGAGAGGACTCTGCTATGTTTGGTCTCCGTTTTCTGAAGATCCTCCCAGAAATGCTGTTTCCTTGCTGGATCAGCTGGTAAGAAGTCAACACTGGATACCCCAGGCCCCTGGACATCCCTTTTATCTAGCATTGCCACCCACATTTGAAAAGTTTGGGCCAAGATTCTGTTTTTTATTACAGTATTGTGGTGTTTAATGCTGCATACTTGCATAGCTTGACTATTTGAATCCTGATCATTTAGATGACTGTTCGTTGGTTGGATAAATGGCTGCAAAGATGGCAAATAACAGAGTTTAGGTTACAGCTGGATGTACTAAACCCTTAATACTCTACCATATGTTTTTATGTTCTTTGCACTGCAAACTTACTATCGTACAGACCAGCAGGTACAGATTTTAGATGATTTCTCTCAGTGTGGTTTTATACGATCCTAAATCCTTACATATTTTGGCTGCTTCTCTTGGCCTAATGGTGTTTCTTCCAAATCCCCACCATTTTCACACATTTCCTCTGACAACCTTAATATATGGCAGCACAACTAAGGATTTGACCTAACAAGGTTGCAAAATTACATTTCATTTTTTTTTCATTTTGTAAATAAAATTGTTATTCATTTATGACTATACCGGTATGATTATTCTGATATTTTCTAGCAACTTTTTTCTCCTCTTAAATGAGATGGTTAATATTGCAATAAACTGTTGAAGCATTTTTCAGAGAGGAGGGACTGTAAAAACTTAGTTTTACAAAGAGATGCAAAATTGCTCTATGAAAAATTCAAGTAAATTCAAGTAACCCTAGAAACTGGGATTTTTAAGCATTAATATTGGCTTACGTACTAGCTCTTTTAAGTCACCAAATGTGTGTAAGCTAACAATTGAAAAAAGTTTTTGTAATGTTTTCTGTTTTTAGTATGTTGTAAGATGGCAACGGTTTTTAGATCTTATAAATATGTTTAAAAACCAGTCTGTGATTGTTGACAGGCAGTTGCAGAGTTACAGAGGTTGGATGGAAACACTTTTTCCTTGCCAATGCACAATAATTCTTGCTGTCTAAGTCAAGGCTTTTCAGGCTGTGGGTTGTGATGATCAATGTTGTGCCACCCAACACGCCAAGCTGCCAAGGATGTTCTGTGGAAATATTTCTTTTGTTCAAAGATCATCCCTGGGTAACATATCCATAGCATTAACCTTGGCATCAGACGTAGCTACAGACATAATTAAGATTGTTTTTTACTTTTCATCGTTAGATGTCATCTTTTCGCTACGTGATCTACAGGTTTCTGGAGCTTTTCTCTTAGGGAAAATCATACCACATTTTCTCTGTGCTCAACAGGGAGTCCCTGAGTTGAACAGGATGTTTTGGGCCATGCTATTTTTCCCGTTTTTGCCTCTAAGCACTAGGTGCTTCCATAATTCCGTTTCTGGGAATAATTACGGCAATCTTAACAAGGCCTTAAAGTGCCCTAGAGTCTTATCTGAGTTTACTGTAAATAACTTACAATAATCTAAGCACTGACACTTGTTTACACTGCAAATGCCATTTCAGAGCATTTGGGAGTGCCAGGAAGACCCTGGAAGGCAGCCCAGGGGGTGGGCTCAGGCACAGAGGAAATGGGTTTCAGGTTTTCTGCAGCAGCCGGGAGACCTTTGGGGGCTGTGTGGATCAGTCGGCATTTCTCTTGGTTGAACTGATTGGTTTTTCTGTTTGCCAAACTGAAAAGTTAAGAAACTTGCTTATAATTTAAATGCTTTTACTTATTTGCTGAAGAATTGCCTAGGATAAAAATAAAATTAAGAATTTCACTGACGTGCCAAAATAGAATGCTTGATTTTAATTATCCTTTTTTAAAGAAACTAAGAATAAAGGCAGCAACCTGGGTTTATGAGAGGAAGTGGTGTTGCCAAAGGTTTATTTTTTAATGTAACAGAATTCCAGAAGTGCAGGATATTCAAGACCAATTCCAGTCGTCTTGATACATCACTACCTTGGTTATTGCAAAGTTCAGGTCTATTGTTTCTAGAAAAACAAACATGCAAAAGCTGTTAGTGCTGCACAGATAGGCTGAAGGAATATGGAATTTGACACTATCACATTTAACCTTTGCTGCTTTTTATCTATGTAAAAATCTTTATGTTTCTGATTATGTTTCTGATTCATGTTTCTGACTTTGTAGGATAAGCAATGTGCATTAATGATTAGAGAAAATAGTGCTAAAATTCATCACAGCACAAATTTTTGACACTCCTAATGCTTGGCTATGTAGGCAATCTTAATTTATGGTAGAATTTGTTTATTTTATTAAATAGATTGAAGTATCACCCATATCTTCTCTTCAGGCATCTATCATTTAGGAACTTTCAAGATTATTATTCGAGAAAAATAATCTCTAGGGGCTCCACAATGTATGTATGCCATGCATCTCAGTTTTGATTAATATGTGTATTACTTGTTAATGCCTAAATTTGCCACGCAGCTTTAGAAGTGCTATTTGTGTAAATGCATGTCCATAACTACATGCAGAGCAGAAAAGTTTGCTAACACTGCTGTGTACTCCCAGCCTCCAGCAGCAGGGTGCAAATGTTGCATTCTGCTCAGTAACGGGGCAGGGGGTTGTCTCTAAAGACAGCAGGCACTGGGTAAAAAACGTGGGTGCCAAACTCATGGGCATTCGTGGGCAAAAGGATCCCTTTATAGTGCCCTTAGAACCAATAAGAATCTTATTTTTGTTCATGAATAATGGTTTGTAAATCAATTTATGCAGTTGAGGAAAGATAAATGTTGTTTTGTGATGTATATGTATAATGATTATTTTTTTTATTTTTTACATTGCACTGGACAGTCTACGGAAGACTTATTTTTAAAAGTTTAAATACAGAAAACCTTCTTTATTCAGTGTTGGTTTGTACAGTACTTTCTTACTCTCTGCTGCTGTTTTAACTCTTCTCCAGAAGTGCCACTTAAATTAAAAGTACTGAAATATTTGCTGGTGGAAAAACTTTGTGGCAGAAGAAAAAAATCCATTTGCTGCTTAAGACAAACTAGACCAGGTATGAGGAAGGTTCTTCGACCCTTGTGAAAATAATTTTTTACTATTTAATTACAAGAGTGTTAAAGAATTAAACATACTTTACACTAGCCTCTTAACTTACCAGAAGAGCTCTGAGGTCTAGCTACAGGTTAAAATTCCAAATCAAGGCAACAAACAGCACAGAGCCAGCTCTTTAAACAGGATAAAATGTTGATTTGGGATTTTATAGCAAGTAACGTAAAAGAAATTTAAAACTTAAAAGAAAAAGAACAGCAAAACCCCATTCTAGCTGTTCCCACAGAGCCTCTCTGTTTGCCTTGATGCTGGAAGAAGCACCGGGTGTTGCAGCACGTGCTGTTTGCAGGTGTTTCAGGTTGAGGAAACGGCCAGCAGCTGCAGGAGCAGGAGGAGCACGTTTCCTGCCCCTCTTCACCTGGGGATGCCGTTCCTGCCTTGTACCTCTTGTACTGCAGCAGGATAACCTGGAGCAGAAGCAGTTTGTAGAGCGCCTGAGGATCCTCCTGGTCCTTGCATCTCCTCCACTTTCAGCAAAGCAAGAGATGTTAGACTCCTGGGAGGTGCAGAGCAGAAGAAGGTAGGGGTGCTGTTGGTGCTTGCTGTAGATTTTGGGGTTCACAGATGCCTGTTGGATGAAAGGAAGATGTAAGCCACTATTTTCTCAAGGGGTAGATATTTAAATATATTTATATCGATATATACATAGATATTTCTGAATGTGTAGTGATACTTCTGATTTTTCTTTCTTTTTCCCCTTGCTGAATGCAGGCAGCATGCAGATCACTAGGAAATCAGTCATCAAACACGTTTCTTTGGGTTTGTGTTTTTTCTGTGATATTTCCAGCCTGATACACAGTTTGTTCCTTCCTGTTTAATGATGGGGGGGACAAAAAAGAAAATGCTGCCAAAGAACCCTGTGATACATAAATGGCTTTGTGAGGTGTGCTTGGTAAAGCCTCATTTTTCATGAGGTGGAAGGAATTTAGAGTGGGGTGCTGGTCCATCGAAGCTGGTGGGAATTTTACCGTGGTATCCAGTTAGCACTGGGAGCTGAACCAGGGTGTTTATGGCCATTGCTCACATGGGGGTGTTGCTGTGCAATTAGGTAACTTGTATTTTTTGAGTAAATAACAGAAATATGTAGATTGGCGTGGTGGTGGGCTGTCTGCTTGCTCTAAATAAAAGCCTAAATGTCATCCCTGATGAAACACTGCAGCCTTTTGCATGGATCTGACATGGCTTTAAGAAATAACAAGAGTTAGCTGTAAGGATTACTCTAACATTGATGAGATTAATGCTGCAGGAAAAGTTTAGGAGTTCAAAAGCTGGCTGGATTTCAGGACAGAAAATGGAGTAACCTGAAAGCTGAAAAGTCCAGAAAATGTGACAGAAACGACGCTGTTCTTGGGGGTTAATTCGAAGATTTCCTCATCATCTGTAGCTTGTGGCTGTCACCTTGCAGACCATGACTCCTGCTGGAGGAAAGGCCAGCTCTCTTCTTGCCACATCCTTGTTGTCCCCCCAAGTTCTCCAGAGCTTGGGCTCTGGCATCCCTGTGGCTCTGCAGAGGCCTTTTTCTGAAGCGTGTTCTCTGGGTGTGCTCTGTGATCCTGCTGGAAGGGAAATATTCAGTGTAATGAGGATTTTAGTTCCCGTGGAGCATGTGGGGACGCGTGCTTACCACCTCTCATCCTCCCCAAACTTGTCAGACATCTGCCCCTTTGCTGCTGTGGGGTCTTCATTTCCGTGCTGTGCCAAGCTGTCCCTCCTCCCCTTTGCCTTTCAGAGTGGTCTTCTTGGAGGAAAACAGAGAAAAGGCCTGGGTTTTTCATTTTGGTTTGTTTGTTATTGGTTTTGGCTGGTTGGTTTTGAACTCGTTTTAGGGTGAAGGCAGCTGTGAAAAGCAGCGGGTGCCTCAGCCTGTCAGAGCTGTTTTAGGGGGCTAGGCCATCAAAATGTAAACAGCTCGGGCAGTCGAAAGACAAAATCTCTGTTGAAAGGAATGGAGTATATGAGTCTTTTGGGCTTGCAGATGTTTTTGTTAGAAGTTCAGTCTGCAGCTGGGGGTCATCAGAGAGATGAGGTAGGTAAGGTTACATCGTGGGGTGGGTAAATGCACCTACTGCAAACTCATGAGCTCTTGGGTAGGGCGTTAAAAGACCAAGTGCTCACAATCCCCTTTTGAAGATCAGAGTAAGATGTAAGATAAAGTGTAAAAGTGATATGGAAAGATTTATTTTTAATTAAAAAAAAAAAAAAGGTTAAAAGCAATGCTGATTTTCTTTTTTTGGTCATTGTTTTCATATTATCCTTATTCCATACCAATATGCATGGCATTTTCACAGGCTGGCCTGGGACTTTTAAACTAATGTTGTGTACATACTTTTAAACTAAAGGAGGTCACGGGTGCTGTGTAAGATATCTCGCAGGGTCCCCTGCCTGCTGTTAGCCCCTGGTGGCCAAAAGCAGTCCAGTGTGCTCAGACCCTGCGCTCGTGCTGTGCTCTGTATCAGGAGTTATGTCCATTTGAAAACTGATGCTGGTAAAGGTAAAACATAACTGCTCTACCCAAAAAATCTCATGGTGAGCTTGGTTAATGTAGTCCTTTTATTAGATATGGGTCAATTCTACCAAATAATGCAGCGTGCCCCCACCTGATCTCTATCAGCAGTGACTGCTGATAAGCACCTGCGTAGGCAAAGCCTGGAGCTTCACTGGGAATGCTTCCCAGTTATTGCGTGAGGAAAGTGTCCTCCAGTGATGCATTTCTTAAAGGTACTATTTTATTTTTTTTTCTTTTTAAGGCTTTGTCATTCTGTACAGGTTCTGAAGATCAAGAGAACATGATTATATTCTATCATCTCCCCATAAGCACCTTGTAAATGCTGCTGCTGCCCAGAGCAGTCCCTTCTGAGGGCCACGTGGGATAGCTTGTGCTCTCTTTGGGCCTGGGGCCTCTCCAAGTATCTCTGCTGCTTTCATGCTTTGCCACCTAAGTTGTATGAAATGGATTTTCAATATAAGGCTTTGTGGTGCCTATGCAATGGTGAGATGGTTCACACCCAAGGACCCCAAAGAGGCACAGATGAGTAAAATCCAGAAATGAAATGGCAATTTGTATTCATCATTATTTGTTCTATAAAGGGTGAATATTAAATGTTATCTTAGAATCGTTTAGGTTGGAAAATACCTCCAAGATACTAGAGGCAAGCATTTTTTAAGCATGGGATGCATTTCCTCTATTACCGAATCCACTCCACATTTCATATATTTAGCACTGCAATCCCGTAACACTGCCTGTTCATTTACTTTCCCTATTATCTCCTGATGAAGAGAGACCGCTCTGATAACTGATTAAGAGCTGTGCTGAGTGCGAATGCTTTCCCTCTGTTTGAGGGGGCAGTCGCCATGCAGAGTTGGTCTGCTCATGTTGGCAGCAAACCAAATTTTTCAGAAATGCCTCATGGAGAACAGTTCATTAATGAGCTTTCCCTGCAGAGCCCCCCAAAGCGAGATGTATTCCTCTGGTCTGGTGAAAGTTGTCAGCAAGAAGTAATTCCTGGAATTTTTTTTCTTGGGTCAGAGCAAAACAGATCCTTTACAAAAGTGACTTTGGATTTTTTTGGGAAAGAAAATGACTTGGCCTTGGTGCAAAGTGTGGGACCTGAATTTAGGGGGAGAGGTGGGGAGGTGCTAGAGAAATTGTTGCAAAGCCTGCTGCTGTTCGTGGTTCACTTGCATAGTTTTAGGTGGTGGTGGTGGGATTTGTCAGTGACAAGAAGTAGTGCTGAGAATGAAATTTTTATTTTTTTTCAAAAAAAAATAGTATGAAAAAGATTTGGATATCGTTCTTGATAAAATGCTGAACTAGGAAGTGAGTTATGCTCCATATCTCCTCCACAGTTAATGCTTTCCATAAAGCTGTAGGCCAGTGAAATCACTTTCAACCTTTTGAAGTTGTCAGGTTGGGATTTAGGGACCCCTTAATTGGTGCCTTAGGACTTCAGCTGCCTGACCCACAGGGACAACACACGTCCAAATACACCCGCTCATCCGGGGAGCATCCCTTGGTTCAAGGGGCAGTTGCCGTGCCTGGTTAGTGTCTGCAGGTTGGCACTGGCTCAGATTTGTTTAAAAAAATCTAAAAATCCTTCTCCTGGAAACCATATTTTATTAATGAGCTCTTCTATTGTGGTTATTCATTACTTCTCACCAGCTTTGCTTTAGTCTTGGTGTAATATCTCTTCATCCCCGTGAGGAAATTAACTGCTGCTGTGCCCCAGAGTCGATAGGACCGACTGAACCCGAGGGGGGAAAATGGGACAATTCAGAAAACCACATCAGGTTGTCAAGAACTGATGATGATCGTTACTTTCTTAAAACCAGAGCATCCTTCTCTACTCGCTGTCCTTCAGCTCCTTATGGGAATTTCATCCTGAATTGCTCAGAACTACAAGTGGTGGCAGCTCAAAGGAGAGCTGGCTCCTTATCATTATTTTATTATAATCCAATAACTATGTTTATTTGTGCGTTTGCAAGCCAGTTTATAGGGTTCACTTCAAATTAATTTTTGTTTGCCTTCTGTGTTTTCTGGGGGGGGTCCCTTCCAACCCACGTGGGGCTCAGGGAGCTATGGGACATTGGTTTGGGGAACGTTTGTTGTTCTCCGCCTGTAATCCTGGAGGAGGAAAGTCTGGGGGAATGCTCCCCTTTGTAGGGCAGCTGTAAAGGGCTACAGCGACATGAAATCCTGTTGGGAAGTTGATTATTACTGTGGCTGACAGAGGTAAGCACCGGGCTCTAAATCATTCCTGCCGTGGAGTGTTAATTATAGGTTAAACTCCTTGCGGGTGTTACATGACCTTGTAACTCTGGGTTTCATGCATTGGTATTTCTGGTCCTTAATGCCTTGTAGGACAGCACCTTAGCCACTGGTCCCATATAGAAAGAGCCCAGCAGGCTCTGTAGGAAACCTGTCTATTCCTCTGTGAAATAAGAGAACACCAAGTTTTGTTATGTGTGATTTTTCTATTTTAAAATAATTTATTTTTTCTGCTCTGTGTTTTAATGGGATGCATTAGTGCAGTCAGGCTTAATAGGAATAACTTAAAACATTTTTTTTCTACCTTGCTTCACTTATGATGTACAGATATTTTGGGTGGGCTGTCTTCCATCACTTTTTCTGTTTTACTTGGTATTTTACACCAGAGTCCTGCTTGCGTGCATTGTGTATGTGCTCTTTACACTTCCATGCTATGTTGGGATGGCTGGATGCTACCTGAAGTGAATTATCTGGTGTTTATGAATTTAAGGTGACTTTAAAATTACTTGAAAAGTTGGTATAAGTAAAAGTACCAAAAATAGAGATTCTGGCGAATAACTGACTCAAACTTTTTTTTGGGGAGAGTCTGTATGTGACATTTAGCATGGAAAATCTGTCAGTAACTGCAGCAGAGGTGCAAGACTTGGTTTGGATTTTTTTTTTCTTTTGCTGACAGTTGTGTTTATTTGTTTAATTGCATGCTGACCGAGGCATAGAGCCACTTGTGGGAATTAAAATGTCAAAGCAGTGTTTGTGGTGGATGCCGCTGTGTGGCTGGGGTTGCTGGGGGTGTTGGCTTCTCTGATCCCCAAATATTTTGCTTTTGGTGACACTGCCGCACAGGTGAACTTCATCCCTCACCGAGAGGGTTCTCCATCTCTCTGAAACTTGCTTCTATTCACTCAGAAAATGCTTTGACAAGCCAAAGTTTATAAGCTGCTCTTTCAAAGTAATATAAATCTAATACAGCTCCTGCCATACCTGTCAAACATCAGCAGTGCTAGGGGCTTTAGCGGGATGACATGCAACTCACGATTTATTCCTTTCTGATTGTGAATCATTTCCAGAACTAGCTTTTTTCTGTTATTGCAGCTATAAATAAATATTCCATTTATACATGTAAGACCTGTCAAGAAATCCTAGACTTGGTCTTGACATGCAGCCACTCTACTTTTCTTCACGTAGGCTATTAATAGTTTACTAATGAGCAAAGGCTCTAAATCACATTTGTAGGACTCCGATTTTCAGCAGCTGAAATGCTGCCTCCCCGCTAAATTGCGTTTTAAAAGTTTAATATAAATGAGTATTAAGGCACTTGAGGACTGGCCAAGACCTTGTGCTGTTTCCCACTTGGCTGGCACGCTGCAGAAATATGCACAAGCAGACATGCATGCCTTGAAACACTTGGCAACTCTAAACCATTGATTAAGATTTATGTCGTCTTTAACATATGTTTATATATCCCTCATGGACATAATTATAAGCAAATGCATTACATGAAGGAATTTAATTTATTTTTTTTTCCTAGTACAGCTTGCATGAAAGTCGGCCCGTCAGGTTTCCGTGCCGATGCCTGGCAGCAGCGATGTTTCAGCTTTATTTGAACTCACGGAGGTTTGAGAGAGCTCGTGGGACTGCCCCGTGGTGAGGGTGCTTCTGAGCTCCGTGAACGTCGATGAAAAGTTTTGAGTTCATCTGAAATGTCACGATCAAGGGCTTTTGGAACTTCATTTCCTGGGCTTTATTTATTTATTTATTTATTTTTCCTGATTCAAAATCTGTCTTTTCCTATAACCAGTTTTCCTGATAAATCTGTACTGAAGTTCTTTGCGGTCAGCTAGGAAATGAATCTTCAGGAGAGGTTCTCCAGAGGGATGTTGGATCAACGCCTCGGGAGCCGTGGATGCTTTCTGCCTGTGGCTGCAAACCAGACCTTGAGGGTCTGGGTGTTCTCCATGGAAAGACAACTTCTCTTAAGGGGGAGGAGGGAAGGGAAAGCTGGTTTTCATGGGCTCTAATTAGATCTGGAGCTGTTCTCTCTTTTCTGACCTGTGTATCCTCTGAAGTTTCCCTTGCTCCCCCTTTTTGCTCCTCTTCTCCACCAGTTTGTGTTCCAGCACTTGGGAAAGGAGATGATGTCTGAAGATGTCTCTCCTTGGATTAGCAGCAGAATAAGGTCTGATGCCTGAAATTCATCAAAGATTCTGGGTAAAAACAGAGTTTTCACACTTTCAATCTACCCTCACCCTTCAAAGGTTACCTTTTTGCAATTTTTTGTTCTTACAATTGAATAGTGTGTACTTGCATTGTGTCCAGCAGTCTGTGTAAAACAAGAGCGTTTGTCTTGCACCTCTGAGTGTTTGAGTGCAGTCACGGTGATCCTCCCAAATCCCACGTGTACCCCAGAAGACTTTAATTCATCCAGGTTTTAAAGCAGTTCTGGATCCTCGGATGACAGATGCCCTGGAAGCGATACTGCCCAGCTCTGCGTGCTGAGGTAGAGCACCTTTATACAAGTCCCCTCTTTAAACTCTGGATAAAATCCTTTAGCTCCTATTTGAAAGCTCTTTGAGAAAGAGATTGCTATCTTATTTTTTTCTTTCTTTAGTAAGTGAGAGCGTTTCTATCTGCCCTGCTTAAGAAGTGGCATTTCATTCATTTATCACCTTTATCTTTCCCATGGCCCCGTCCGAGGGAGCTCCTGATTAATTCCAGCAGCGCGGAGGTCTCCCCTTCTCCCTTTCCCTCCTGTGCATTGCCTTGTGAGCGTAATGTGCCTTTTTCATTTCCTCATGTCACACTTCATGCCGTCGTCTCCATTCTGCCTGTTTAGCCTGCCACGTTTAACCACCAGCCTTAAAAAAAAAAGTTGCTGAGAATTTATAGGCGGCTGTGGGCAAAGCAGGGCCCCAGGGATAAAGTACTGCTGGAAAGGTTGAACTCTTTGCTTGTAGGAGCCAAAAGCAAATGAAAGAGGACACCCCAATTTGTCGTGCTGGCCATCTGATAGTAGAAGCTTCCCCAAAAGATTGGCGCGGAGAAGGTGAGAAGCAGCAGCAGCGTGAGGCAGCTTGACTTAGGGACACCTACGGAGGATGAAAGAGCAATCTGGGATACTGAAAGCGGGGCAGCTCAGCAATTCATCACCTAACTGCGGGGTGTGAATGGGATGTGAAACCCAAAACCCTCGTGGCTGAGCTGATGCCTGTGGTGCCTCTGGACTTGGTGTTACGGGGACGCCTCCTGAGATGCCCTGACCCAAAAGGGATGGATGTCGAGAGCAAAGCCACGCCATGTGTGAGGATTTTGGGGCTGCGTGGGTAACTGAGCCTTTTTTCCATCTGTCAGCAGCGCAATCTCAGCAGTCATTATGCCTGCGCTTCGCTGCAGCTGCTGTGGAATTTGCTGTCCTAAGGCAAGTAATTTCAGAGCTTCCTCAGCTGACCTCCAACCCTTGCTGCCATTAACTCCTGTAAATCTCTCTGGTATGAATCCAGTGCAGGTAGATGGCTGGAGATAGGAAAGTTGACTGAATTACGCTTTTTTTTTAACTGAAAATAAATAAAAAATTGAGGGATTGGACCTCTGGGGGAAGATAATTGTTAGCGATATGGTTAAAAGAATAATCTGGTGGCTTAAAGTGCTTGATGGATTCAGAAGCTAATACACTCAGTAAAATAGTGCAGAAAAAAGTAATTCATTGGGGAATTGTTACCGTTGTGATGAAAAGCTTCTGATGTTTAGGTTAGATAAAGCAGTCACCGATAAGACTCAGAAAGTAAAGGTACAAAATGTTTTCATGCTCTCTGTAGAGAACACAAAAGGTTTATGCCTAGGCACAGCCCCAGAGCTTAAGGAAGACCTTAAGGAAGAAGGGCATGAATGAGGTGTGCAAGGTGGGGATGTGCTCTCCTCTTCATGCCCCTGCTTCGCCCTGCCCAGATCTTGGGGACAAAACGTGGGGGCTCTGACCACAGAGGATGTTCTCCCTTTGGGTTTCAATCTTACGGAGGACATGTAGGTGTTAATTGAGTAATAATTTATATTAACATTTTGGAAACCTTCTCAGACTGAAGGCTCTGTGTTGAAAGCACGCCTCTAACATCTCCCCCAACATCTCTTGCTTTTCATCAGCTCCAAGCAGAGTTTTACTCCACCATAACTTGCCCGAGGTGTTTCTGAGAGGTGATACCAGTCTCCCCGGGAGAAGCAGCCCCCATTAACAGCCAGACAGCCTCTGGCTGATGCATGGGCCAGGCACCATCCCAGGCTCTTGCTGTGCCTTCCTCCACACCTCTGCCTGGGCAGCAGTGGGATGGAGCCACCATCTGGGCTACAGGAGCAGCCATCGCTCTTTGCTCCCATCTACTTTTATTTGTTTATTCCTTGAGGGATTCTGTGGCCTCTGTCTGCTTAAATTTAACCTGAAACCCACCAGAAGTCTCTGTAGGATGTCATTATTAGGCTCCGTGGGCACTATTTCCATGGCATCTGCATCATGGGCCATGCTGATGAGTTGTGATGGACACAAGGACTTCATTCCATGGTTTGGGTTTGTTTTTTTTCCCCCTGTCCAAAAGCTGGGGGTAAACATCTATCACAGAGGGAAGAATCTGCGTGGGGCCTGAGGCTAGAAACGCTCAGGTTTCCCTGTCAGATGCAGAGCGAAGCAGAAGGACCCTGACAAAAACAAACCTCCTCCAGAAAATGAGCTGTTACTCAGGAAAATCCCTCTGCAGAAACCCCTCCGTTTCTGTGTTACGCTCGTGACTTGCTCTTATTTTTTAACTGGGAAGTTCCCCTATGGCACGTGTACGTGTGTGTGGTCTCCTGAAGGAGAGGAGCAGGAACAATCCCTGTGTCCCGTTTGTTTCTCCCGACTGCAAGCCACAGCCTTGTTTTGTGTCGCTGGCTTTTACGAGACCTTATTAATTATTTATTAGTCGCTCTTAACCAGATCACCCAGTGCATGTGCACCAGAGCTGGCTGTACGTAGCTGTGTCTTGCCCTGATACCATCCAGCGCTGTTCAAAACCCTGCTACTCCCTGGGATTAACCAGTAATTGCACCTCTGGCACAGCTAACAAGGCCGAATGGGGAAAGGTTTGCACAGCATAAAGCACTGGGGGGAAAAACACCGCACTGAGCCTTCTCAATGCTTGGGTTATTCCAATTCTCCTGCAACTGCTCAGTATTTTTCCTATCCATCCTCCTCTATAAAGTACCCAGCATATGCCAGAGGTGTTACGAGGTTATGTCCGAAGGCACCTCGTGTTAGAAGGGTTTTAAAGTCGCTCCTTAGCAGAGCTTTTAAGAACATCTACATTCCTCAGGAATTTCAAAATGCACCTACGAGACCTTGCCAAAAATATCAAAGCCGATTTTTTTTTTTAGCCTGGGCAAGGGGTTGTGAAGTCAGTAAGCGCACTTTTAAAATATTATCCACCAACAATAAGAATCGTAATCATTTCTATTGCTAATAAACCCCTGCGGTTTTATTGCTCTGGCTGCCAGAAATGCATTAAGGAACGGATTTTTGAGCGTTTTAATCACGAGGCTAATCCTGGCTGAATTCAAATCGGCGAACTAGCATGAACATGCAGCTCACGGTGCGAATACAGACAGGGTAATTTGTCTCACGTGAAACGCGGGGTCTTGGTGGTGTTTGTACCCCTCCCTCTGCCGAGCTGCTTGTCACCAGCCCTAATACAGAAGCATCAGGTTGGCCTGAAGACCCAGTAAAATGTGGTGCTAAGCATCTCTGTGGCCAGTCTTTTTTTTTTTTTTCTGAATTTCATAGCTAAAGGTCAAATGATGCTGCACGACTAATATGGGGGCACTGGGATTGTCCCGATGGCTAGATAAGGTGACTGCCAGCACGCTGTACTGATGTTTTGTGCCTTATGAGGTAACTAAATGCAAGATGCAGTCTCCTCTGAAGCTCTTAAGTGCACAGCAATTACATAAAATTTGCTCAACTCTTTCTTGTACCCGCTGAAATCTAAGCGACGAAGAATGTGGCGTTGGACGTGCGGGTTGATGGAGCCCTCGATAGGCGCAGCCGCTCAATAGCTCTGTGTTTCCTCGCTGGATTTCCTCAGTATTCCCATTGTTAGGGTGCACTTGATAAATGCAAGGAGATAATGCAAATGGAAGGCTGGGGTATTTCGTTTATCCGAAGGAGAAAGAGCTAGCAAAGGCAGCAGAACGCTGGTCAAAATTGGTATTTTTGGTTCTGAATAAAAGCTAAAGCGAAGCAACGCTAATTTTCTAGAGCGTTTTTGGTATGTGGTTATGCTTTAAAAAAATAAACTTGATACTTGTTAGGAGGGGCAATGCAAAGACTGCTTATTTCCAGAAGTAATGTAATTCTAGCGTTGGGAACTGATATGTATGTAACAATGGTGGTATTCATGCTGGGCTTCGGAGATTGGAAACGAGCAGTTAAATAGTCCTGATTTTCTCAGACCCAGAAAGGTGGACTATGCTCTTTTCCCCATTTATATAGGGAAAGATATTGGGGGAAAAAATAAAATTGTGGGTTTTTTTCACCCCCAGGCAGAGAAGTTTTGTCCATTGCTGGCTGGCAGACTGCTTCATAAGCACTGGGAGTTCTGAAAATCAGGCACAGATGTACCTAGCAGTATGCTGGACCAAAATGTTGTTTCTGCTGACCTCATCTAAGCTGCCTATTGGTGTTAATCTTTTAAATTTTATATATATGTGTGCGTGTGTGTGTATTCAGTAAAATACTAGAGAGAGAGATGGTCAAAGTCAGCATCCACAGCAACAGGTAGCTTTTGGAGAAGCATTTTGGAGCTGGTACCGTAGGAAAGCCCTCACTGAACGCAACGAGGTTTATATTTATAGTTTATCCTTTGCATCTGTCTTTCTAGGGCTAAAATCTCAATCCCCGATTCGGTGTGGCTTTGAGCCATCTCAAACAGTGTTCAGCATGTTCTGTTTGGTTCAGTCCTGTCTGGTGTTTGCTCATCATGCCTTCAGACTCTGCTCTTCATGCATAGTTTTCCCTTGTTCTTCATAGAGCAAGTACCTGCCCAGGCCTATGTATACACACCTGATGGGTTTAGCTTCACCTTCTTTCACTTTGCTCCTGTTTGCATTAACTTATCAGCTAACGCTACAACTTCACATATAAGGAAGGAAAAATTCCCCTTTCTGATATTCTCTTCCTGAGAATCTGGGGTTTAAAATCATCCCCCTTCAAAACACTGAACTGGGCAAAGAAGGGTTCCCAGTTTTACAGGCAGGGTGAAGTAGGATGTGTCTATAAGAAGCTGTAGATCTCCTGTTCTATGCCCTTGTTTTCCCTCTTGTTTCCTGCCCAGTGCCCCCAAATCCTCCTTGTTTTCTGAGGAACCCTGTTGCAGGTTGCTGTATTCACCACCCAGGTAGGTCTGGGTACCGCATCCAGCAGCGTAGCCCCCGTGAGAGAAGTTTGACCTGGGGAGGCAAAAGCAGGGCACAGGTGCATTCAGAAATGTCAGAAAACCTATGTATGGAGCTGCAGGAGCACAAAGGCACCGAGCAAAGAGCCCGAGCTGACAGCTGCATTCTTGGCTCGCTGCTGGAGAGCACGGGGCTGTCGCATGGCTCCCCAGCACGGAGCCAGCACAGCTGGGAGCTGCAGCTTCTGAATCACGAGGGGCTGGAGGAGAAAAGATCACAGAATTGTAGAACAGCCTGGGTTGGAAGGGACCTTAAAGATCACCTAGTTCCGCCCCCCAAGGTGCCATGTGGGGTAGAGGGGTAAAATATGACCCCTTTTAAGGAGATGAGATTTTCCATCAATGCTGTGGTTTAAGTATGGGCGAGGTATTGGTGTATATCTCATTGCTGTTGAGAAATTGTGGTGAACCTTCTTTTCTTTACCACACTGCTTGGAAAACAAGGACCCAAACTGATCCATGCATATGGCCCAGTGGAGAGGACGCTATCCTGAGCCAGTTAGATGCCTTGGTTATATCAGTCTTGCACAGGTTGCCAAATCCTTGGGTGGTTCAGAACAGTCGAGGACGATGTGCAAAAGGAGACAGCCTGCCAGCAGCAGAGGGATGTTCCTGTTTCCTGGGGAATCTCTGTATCTGAACAAAGCATCCCTGCAGCTATGATGAAAATACCTTCTCCTAAGCCGGTGCTGTGTAAGGAGGTTCATTGTGCATGGAAAAGCTGGCCATGCTTGGGCAGGAGAGGTCTCCTGCTTTGCCTCGAGCTGTTTTCAGAGATTCCATCTCTGTGTGATCAATGCGTCTGGCTTTTGGCGCAGCCCTGGATAGCTGTCAGCATGCAACATAGGGGCTGGGGTGTAAGCTCACTGCTGCTTGTAGCAGAAACCGGAGCTTTTGTATAGAGAAAGCGACCCACAGTGAGGTGTGGGAGGGAAAAAAAAATCTGATAATGGGATGAGATGAAATACTGTTTCCTGGGAACGCCTTTTTCCTTCTATACGTGGCTTTTGGGCTCTAACATCTGGAAAAAGGAAGGTCAGCTGGGGACAGGGAGGCCATGAACATCTTCCCTGTATAACACCTTGCCATAGGAGCCAGTGGGTTTGTGTTTTAAGACCAGATTTGGGCAGGATCTAGCTTTACAGAAACATGCTTTTGTCATAGCCTAATTTATAACAAAAATGGAAGAAAAAAAAAACAGCTCTTTGAAAGTTCACAGGCAATAATCTTTTTCAGCAGGCTTCTGGAGCTTAGCCATCTCAGCACTCATCAAAAATCTCCAGCTGGAGATCAGCAGGTACCAGCTCAGACACCAGCAGGCTGACAAAGATTTTCGATTTGCATGTACAAATACATGCGTTGGTCTGTAGGGTTGAGGTCAGTGTGGCACTTCTGCAGTGATGCATTTGGTTGTGGGGCAGCCTGTCCTTGTCTTGAGGATTTATGCTTTGCTCTTGTTGAAGTCTGGGAAAATGCCCATTAGCTTTTAGCCCAGGAGAATTGGATTAATTATGAAATTTTCTAAGTATACTTTAATAAATTTCTCCATTAATATAATTTCATCCTTGTCATTAATCATGTCACATTAGCAAAGTATGCTCTTGACTTGAAGGAATTTTGTTTTACATTTCCCCTCTCCCCAAAATTTCTGCTATAAATAAATCTTAAAGACAGTTATGCTCTTTCCAGCTTTTCAGATTAACAAGATAAAGTATTTGCTGATGAATTGCAAAAACGAGTTGGAGCTCTCGAGCACTACTTGGAGGCTCCCACACCTATGGAAAGGGGACAGACTGATCATTGCAAAGCTTAGCCGTGTCCCAGCAGCGAGAGGAGCAGATGTTCCTCATGGCATGCAGAGAAGTGCCATTTGCAGAGGATGCTCCCATGACATCCTGGTGTCCATGCAGTAGGGCACAGCTTCAGTCTCCCCCTAGCAGGTGTCACTGCCATGCTATCACAATAAAGACCTAAACCATTTTTTTTTGCAGCCTTTGCTTCATGTGAGCTGGATGAAAGGAATACCTCAGCCTTCCAAATCCCATCTCCAGGTGACTCTTTTAGAGAGACGTGATTATTTCAGCCCATTCTCTTTAGGTTTTGCATTTTGTGAATGTTTGCTATTATTGCACATTGCTGTTCGGTATATTGAAGTTTCAGCTGGATGGGTGCGAAGGCAACTCCACTCCTTGTGTTCCTCAGGGGTTCTCATCTAACCTGGACTGCAGGACTCCACTTTTTTCCTTATCCACTTAGGATAAGGAAAGCTTTGCCTATGCTTCACTTCTCTGTTAGATTTTTGCTCCTGTCTGACTTGAGTAGCTTTTGCTGTGGTGGAACTGTTTTAATGCTCAACCCAGCTACCATGAGCTGGCTGAACAGATCATCGCTGGGTGATCTTTGAACTTGGCCTTTCATTCTGTCAGAAGATGTCCTTAGGTCAAATAGCTCCCGTTCATTTGATCTTCCTCAGTAGGTCATGGGTTTTAGACCTCCGTTCCTACGCTCTGCAGGGACATGCTCTATTCTGTGTAACGCGTTTCACAGGTTTCCTTCAAGAAACTGCACCAGTTGGTTTAGCCATGATATCTGGCTGCTCTGAGCAGAGCTGATGGCATCTTGTGGTCGTGCTGTGGGGACCCCACGTAGGTTTTGGGCCATCTGGGCCAAGCTGTGAGTGTGTCTGCTTCTGAGGTGCCTCATGCCCAAGGGAGCCCATGCTCAGCCCTTCTCCCTCACAAAATGGCGGCCGCGGTGGCCTCATCTCCTCACCACTCAAAATGGCGCTGGGGTGACCACTTCTACCACAGTCCTGCCCGGCCACTTGGCGCATTGGTTCCGTGACAACCTATGGCTTTGTGTCATTTACAGTGTTTAATCCGTAGCTTGGTTCTTTTCCTTCGCAAAATCCTTCCACTTTATTTTGTGGTTAACCTCGTAATGCAGAAGCACTAACTGTGAGCGTTGCTTTTGTCGTCGTTGCCCGGGGTGTGAGGCCGACCAGCCCTGCTGGCTGTCGCTGTGTCCCTCAGCACCTCCTGACCTCGCAGCATGGGTAACCAGGTCCTTGGTTTCTCAGAACCACAACGGGAGCCTTTCTCCCCCTCCAGCTGCACGTCCAGATAACCCACTAATGAGTCTGCTCCTGGTGCCAGCTGGACTGGATCCCACTCTGAAACTATTTTAAGCGTACGTGTATATTTAAGCATGTGAGTAGCCCCACTTGAATTCAATTCGCTTTTGGGGACTGGGCCATGGTAGAAGAGCTGGAGAGCTTTGTGGTGGTGAATGAGGCATTCACGTCCTTGTTGCGATACTCTTTTGATGAATGTGCTTGGCTTTCCCAGCAGCGTGAGCCATAGCTGCTGCTGGCTGTCGGAGCATTAATTATCCCTGAACAGCGCGTTTGTCTCTGCTGTATGCTGTGTGAAACTACGTAATCTCCATGATGAAAACTTCTGTAATGAAAATAGACCAAAGATGATCAGTTGTCGCTGTGCTATTTTAAGAACAGACTCTTTTAAGTGATATCTAATGAACTTGAATTATATGATGAAAATAAAGCGTGCACCTCCCATTGATTTCTCTCCCACTGGAGCAATATATCTTACTCAATATGTGATATAACAGAGATTTGAAGAAAGAAAAAAAAATATTCAATACTCTAGGAAAAAACGCACAAGATCATTTTATATTTTAAAAGATACTCCTATATTTGAGCAATGTGAAAGCCTTTGGGAAGCAGCATTTAGTGGCCTGCTTCCAGCACACCGTGCAGCCCTAGGATGAGGGCATTCCCCAGTTCTGCAGCTTAGGGAGCATCGGCTGCCCGGTTCCTGTGGTTGTGTTGTTCGTGGTAGATCTCATCATGTATTTGCCACTTGCTCTGGATCCCTGCCTCCCCCAGGTGAGGGCATTTGTCTTCATACTGATGCAATTTTACAGCTCTCTTCTCATTCCTGCAGGGAACCAGACTGCTTGGCTCCACGGCTGTTAGCATAAACTGCTTGTGGAGAGGTAAACAGATAGAAGTTGTGGTTGTTTCTCAGGTTTGTAATAAATCCTTCAAAAATATTGCTTCTTCCCCCGTTTGATAAGAAGAATCATAGGTACAGTTCTAATACTATGATCTAACCTAAAGTTTCCCTAGAAATTGCTGTTACTAATTTAGTACAAAAAAGCAAAGTTACTTGATGATACGTGGTAGCATACGTGGATGGTTTTCCATTTCCTTTGCTTATAGTTAATAACAGTAATGAAAATAACCAGAAATGCTCTTCTCAGCCCAGAGATGCCAGCAGAGCAGGAGAGAAACACAGCTGGGATTTTGTAGCTCAGCATCTCCTAGGCTCTTTCATTCCAGCTCACCATGTGAGCAAAATAACCAGATCAGATCTGGACTGGCCATCTCTACATTCAAATCCTCAAAGTTTATCTCATCCTCTCTCATAAGGATTCCTTTTAGCCAGCTTGGGAGCAGCTTAAAAGAAAATTAAGAAAACAAAGATGGAATCGTGGAGTGACATATCATAATGAGACCTTTCAGTCTCTCCGAACTTTCTCATTAACTTGCACCGAATGCAGACTTCAAAATTACAAAAGGATTTTCTCTCATAGCCCATAAATAGTCTGTGCTTAGAATATACCACATTGTCTAAATCTTTTTGGCTTATTCCCAAAGCAGCTTCTTTTGGCATGCTACAGTTGATGGGAATGATATTGTAGGAAGAACAAAGTACAGTTTTTCCAAAGGAAATGATAAATCTGCTGTGGGCTTTCAAAGCAAGCTAACATAATCATCAAGTGATTTTTCTTTTTTTTTTTCTTTCTCTTTTTTTCCCCCCTCAGGAATGTAGGAAGAATACGGATGTTATTTTGGACCATTAACATCTTAACTATAAAGACATGTAAAGTATTCCCCACTGGCTTCTTCCCCCCTTCTTTTGTTTATTTTTCTTATTTTATAAAACTAAAAGCTTTTTTTTTTTAACCTTGTGTATAAAACATATGGCAACATCACACCACAGTTCTGCCAAACTGCCACTTAACATGAACAATTACTTTTTCCCTCTGCAGAATCTTTTTTTTTTTTTTTTTTTTTTAATCAGTTTGTCCTTCCCACATTTCTCACTGTATCTCCTTAATGTATAAAGCCAAAGAAGACACCTTGCTGAAAAGCAACTCCATCTGTACAGTGCAGGCAGCAGGTGCTATGGTTAGGTTGCTGATAGTAGATATCCTCAACCCATCACAGTAGTTTTGATGTAAAAGCAAGAGAGGCAAAATAAATAAATAATTTGCATATTTTTCAGCCCAATAAAACAAGAAAGACTAAAGTTGGTGGGAGCCTGGCATTAATTCAGCTTCAGTGGGCATTGGATCAGGTGCTTAATAGCACCAGATGTTGAGCTTCAAGCCAAACAAGGGCTCTCTACTCTGGGGCACTGAGCAGCCCAAATGGTCCTAAGGAAGGCCAGAGCTGTCTCTGAACCAAAAGATTGTGTGTGTGATGCTGGCAAAGGTCTCAGGATATTTCTGCTATTCCCAGAATCTGGCAAAATCTGTAGGAGAGAAATTGCACATCGGTCTCTTCCTGGTCTTGGAGTCAGAGAGGAAACGTGGCAAAAGTCCATGTGCTGCTTGAGCAGCTTTCTGAACAGGCACCAGAGAAGTGACATAATGGTATTTTTGAGTATCACAGACCAGCAGCCAGAGGCTGGAGTTCAACGTGCTGTTATTTGTGCTGCCACAGAGCTGCTTTCTCTGCCCAGCTCCTTCGTGCAGCCTGACACCATTTCCGTGGAAGGGGGTGTCAGCCTATTTGGGTGTGATTTGGGCTATTTCTTCCACATCACGTTGGCACTACTCCCTTGTGCCTTCTGCTGCTTGTCTCTGCATTTAAAGATTTTTTTTCCTGAGATAAGCTTGATGTTTTAGTCCCTTTTGGTGTTTTGTCATATTTTCTTTATATTTTTTTTTTCATTCTGTCTTGGTTATGCTCTCTACCTAGTTCTGTAGGAGAGCTGAGTACTTGCATACAGGTATTTTCCTTACAATTAATGAGGATCCAAGTCTCATTCATAATCAGCTACGAATATCGGAATTTATTGGGAATCTTCCAATGATTTTTTCCCTTCCTAAAAAATCCCCAACGAAACGACCAGGAAGCTTAGATGTTTTGTATCTGAATATTTTGGTGCGTTGGCAAATGGAGAGGTGCTCCTGGTGTGGCTTTTACCCAGAGAGGCTCCACTTGGTGTCAGAGGCAATTTCCTGGTTTTGCTTGCTCCTCTGGTAGGAAGGGTGGGGAAAAAAGTAAAAGGATTATTTGTTCATTTTGTGAAAAGCTGGGTTATTTATCACACAACTTTAATGTTCCCTAGGGCATGGCGTATACGTACACACAAATTTTATCTGCAACGAGTAACTGTAGCCCCTCCACTCTTTTTTAAGATTCAGGGAAGAAACAGAGATGCATGGGTTGGGGGAATAGGGAGCTGCTGTTTTTTCCATAAAGTGGTTTTTGTAATTTACCAAAATCCACCAGAAAGCATCAAGCAGACACAAGCTCTGGCAGCACTACTGGAGGTAATACGTGCACAGAAGCATGGGCACGAGCATGTGGGAAGGAGGTAGGTGGCGTGGCTGTCTTCTGGAAGCGCGTGGCTTTGTGCAGAGGAAATGGCCTTAGTAGTATCCAACTGGTGGAAACAGATCTGTTTGCATCACCCAAAACCATAGGAAATCTTACCTGCTTGCTGCTTGTTTTTATAACGTATCCATAAAAGGTTTTCAGAATGCTTTAATTTCTTTGTGCGGTGTTATTTCTGTACTGAAACTCTGGACTTCCCAAGATACTATCAAGTAAAGGTGCTGAATTTAATTTCCTTACCCAGTCCCAGGAGATGCTGCATTTTGCTTTCTGCTTTCTCCCTGTCCTCGGTGCGGGATGTGGCATTTACCTTCACCGAGCAGGTCGCAGGGGTATTACTGCTTCCTTACACAGATCCCAGAGAAAGAGTTAACAGAGTTCAGGCTATCAGTTTCATTTCCAATTTTCCACCAGACTGTAATGAAACGCCACGATGCGTCAAACCAAACCTCTCATTAGCCTCCCCATTAGTTTTCACTCTGGTAAATAAACCAATGGTGCAACTGGCAGTTAATAATAGGCAATCAGGGTCTCTTTCACGGCTGCCACTTTTCTCCTTGCTCTTTGCAGAAAAGGCACTGCGTGGAAAAAAAAATTACCTTTTTATTCCCCTCATTATTATTTTTTTTAATCCTTTATTTCATGGTGCTGTGCTCTGCAGGGCTGCCAGTGATGCAGAAGGGCTCTGTGCACGGAGCACACTGGGGCAGGCAGGATGCTGTGCACCAGCCCTGGGATCGATGGATGCTGCCAGAAATCTCCTCCCGGTGCCAACACCCAGCAGCCAACTTAAACACGCCGTAAGTCGTCTGCTGAAATGTTGTTCTTGGTGGGTACAGCGGGCACGCTTAGACTGTGGCTGATAAAATGAGGAGCACGTTGTTAAAACATGCCACACACCTTCTGCTAGGAAGTACGAGCTTAGGTAGCTGCGTGTGAGTGCTGTGGTGCTTACTGTTTGGCTAGAGCTTCTGTGTGGTATTTCGTAGTGAATTGGCTTTTTTTATTTTTATTTTTTAATTATATCTAACTTGCATTGTTCACGGCCTGAAACCTGAAAAGAAGTTTTTTGGGTATTATTATGCTTTTAAGCATGCACTGGCTAAGTAATTTGGTTTCTAGCCAGGCAGAGGATGGCAGCTCCTTGAGGATATAGGGATTTTCTGTCACTTAACAATAGATTTTCTTCAATCTTCTGTTTCCCTTTCCCATGCACATTTTTCTCCACGTTATCCCTTGTCCTTGAAGCAGCCCTTCTTTTCCATCCAATTGTTCTTTACATGCCCATCTTCCTGTAAACCTGACCTCCTTCTTTCTTGCACTTTTTTTAAGTATTTTTTTTTATTAAACCAGACAGGTGGTATGTTTGGTTCTACTAAGTCATGGTCTCTCAAAGGGATGCCCAAAAGCAGTCGTATTCGAGAGCTGCCATGGAAAATGAAGGGATGCTGAGCTGGTATGAACTCCTGTTCTTTTTGAGATTCCTTCGCAGGCTGGGGTATGAGATTGGGTGCACTTAGATCCAATAATGGACCACGTTTTCCTCTCTCTTCAAGTGATATTTAAACCAAGTCCCATGGAAGACACGGGAGTGCCCAATGTGCCTTGCTCTCCATAAAATGGTGCAGTTTAATAGTGTGTTCCTGGTTTTAATACCAATAAAGTAATTTCTAACCAGCAGAGACCAGTCACGCCATAGATCTTTACCTCAATTTCCTCCATAGGACTGGAGAACTTGGTCTTGCTGTTATCACAGAAAGGCGCCCGTGACTGCTCATTCAGTCTTGGCTCTGGATAGCTGGTGAGCATTATTAAATGCTGTTAATTATGTCACTAATTGCATGTGAAATCAAGGACTGTTTGGGCATGCAGGAGCCTAAGCCTTATATTTTAAACATGACTATAAAATACCGATAGCTTAGAATATGTCTCCAAGCTATTGTCCTTGAATCTTCCACCAAACAAGATGAGCACAATTAATCTCACATAAAGTTTGGCAATGCAGCACTGTCAGTCTTGTTCCTGTGGCACAAATTTTAATACCCTCGCTGCTGATCTCGAACTTTTTCTTGCCGAGGCCACCCTTTTCTAAAAACAGGGTTCTGTGGGGCCAGCACGCAAACACCTGGGGCACCTGAGGTTTGTAGGAAAAGGGTGGCAGCTGGGCACATCTGTGTCCGAGCCCTCTCCTGTACCTCTGAAGATGTGGGTGCTCAGTTCCCATCAACAAGCGATACCACAGCTATAACATACATAGATTCGGGGTGCTGGGAAGCACAGTAGTGCTTTGCCATCTCTTTTTTGGTGAACAACCAGGAGAAGGTGGACTGCGAGGTGTGCTTTGTGAGCATCTCCGTGCCCTGTTTTTTGTGCAGCCAGACCATGGACGTCCAGCCCTCCATCCAGCAACCTCCACCATCCACCAAGTTTCTGTTCTGAGGCACGGATGCAAAGAAGTCCAGCCCTGCACCCAAACTAGACCAGGCCACGATGGACACAGAGAATGAGAAGATAACAGTCCTGGCTTAGCTGTTTTCCAGTGTTTGCAGGGAACGTGAGGGATCAGATCCAGCAGAGCTGAGCCATGGATGCATGCTGCTGCTCACATAAAGATACCCAGCCAGAGAAATGGCTTCGTGTTCCCCAGCTGTGGACATTCATAAACCATCACAAGCAAGCGATGAATAAACTGCATTGAACATAGCGCTGCCACCAAGGCCTGCGCTGAAGATACTGTTAAATAGTAATGTCTTTTCATGCCTGGTCAATTAGAAAGTGTCTGAAGATGTATGAAAATGGAGATCTATTTTTACACAGTGCACAAAGGCAGAGTCACAGTATTTAAGACCCAGAAAAAAGGCCCAAACCATTTCTGAAGGAACAGATGTTCACGATTCATGCACCCTAAAGACAAAACGGGATTCGCTATCAACAGAACTAATGCTGCCAGCCAGTTTTGTCTATTTTTATTTTTATTTTTTAACTATTTCATGTAAACTTTTAAATTAATGAATTGCTAATAGCTACTGATAGCTGCCTTTTGATGGTCTGGGATACTTGGATGTCCTGGTTCATTGCTGCTCATGGGCCTGCCTTTGATATCTCGTGTCAATGCTACAACTCTCAGCAAAGGGGTGCCTGTGGTGCTCGGCTGCTGTGCGCAGTCCTCCTTGGGAGAAGGAATACGTGACTCTCACAATGAGCTACCCAGCATTTTTGTGGTTAACGTCAATTATTTCTCTAATCCTCAAAGCTGTAAGGGACTCTTAAAACGCCTTACGATTTACTTCATAACTTACATAATTTTACAAGTTACCTTAAAAACAGCTTTATACACAAAGTTCTGGGCTGTCAGAAATTACTGTTTTATGTATGCACACAGTCAGGTAGGTACATTTCTACTGATGGAGGTGTGAATTGGTGTGTATCGATCAGTGTAAAACCCTTTTCAATTACACATTTTGACCTGCAGAAACACAAAGCTTTTGTAACCCTCTTGAGATGTACAGCTCTTATAATCCCCATGCTCTTGTGGGATTTCTGTCCTTTTAAGCCTTTTATCTTCCTGGTGCTGTGCCTTGCTGCTCCTTTTGTCTTCTGTTCGCTAAACTCATCGCCTCTATTGTTACGGTTGATTCCTTGGGATGATTCATAAACACTGGGAGCTAGAGCCAGATGAGCTGATCCCTATTAATGGTATTTGTGGGAATAGATATGAAAATAATTACCTCTGTTTGTTAAGTCCTATCATATATATCATGTATCAGAGTTGGCTTTTTCATTCTAAAGGGTTTAACAGTGACCTGATTCAGGAGCTTGGTCCTTGGGTGCTTGGCCCACTGCTAGCAGTATTCAGCATCTATTTCACTCTTTTAACCTTGTTTTCCTGTTACTCCCCCAAAGAGGGGATTTTTCCTTACCTGGGGGCCAGGCTGGCTAGCACCTCAGCCCACAGAGAGGGCCGTGTTAGCACCATGTGCTCGAGGTTCCCCAGCCAGTTTTACGGCCACCACCTGATGGGACCTGCTGGTAATCCCCACGAGATGCTCTCCTCTGGCCAAAGCAGTGCCCGGTATTTAACTGGGGTGCTGTAACTTCCTTCTCCAGTGGGCTTTCAGGCTCCTGCCCTCTCCATCCAAGCGTTGCCTGCTCAGCACCCAGCTCTCCTCCACACCCAGCCCTGACTAAGGCCTTTCTCCCGGGGTTGCCATCTGCCTTTCAAATCACCTGCCGCAGCACTCAGCGTCCCGGTTCTGCCCCAGATCCCAAAATGCTTGGTACCTTGGAGCAGGGTGAGGAAGGGCATCGTGTCCTACCCGTGCAGAGCTTTGGTCCCCTGTCCCTTTAGCAGACCTCTGTATTTATTGCCCCTTCTGCTAGATGTATCCTCTCATTCCCAAACACTTCTTTAAGTCCTCCTTCAGCTGACCTGTGGGATGTGATGGTCCATGGAGGTCAGCCCAGCCCCTGGTTTATTTTTTTTTTTTGACCTTAACAAATCAGTGATCTGTTACACAGTATTTTTCACGTGGAACTACAGAATCTTTAAAATTAATACTAGTACTACAGCTACCCTAAAGGAGGACATGGACCTCATGTTTCCGTGCACATAAATCCTAAACAATCAGGCTAAAGCTCTGCAGCCTTTCCAATGAGCAAACCTCACTTGTGTCGACACAGCAACTCTTTAAAAATGATATTTACACATAGACTCAGGCTCAAAACCCCCCAGAGGACAAAAATACCTTTGGCCATGTCAGAGAAGTGCTTGGGAGAGCTTGCACTTGCAGATTATGTTCCCGTAAACACGCAGAGAGGAAGCAGGAGCAGGAAATACCGGTGCTGCCGCGCCGGGAGCCGGAGCCCGTGCCCCTGGTTCGTGCACAGGGAGCAGGAGATGGGGATCGGGGACGGGCTGCGCAGCTTCAGCATCAGCAGGAGCCTCCCTGCCTTCACGAGCAGCCTCCAGCCGGTGGCCAACGCTGATTTAATACTAATGCTTTCTTGATGAATTGTCTCCTAAGTCTGTTTTGAATACTTTCTGCGTGACTAATTGAGGTACTGAAATAAATTAAGTCGCCCTGTTAAACTTTACGCTGGGATGTACAAGCAGGCGGCTGGTAGCCACGGCTCTCGCCCGATATTTTATCTAATCTTCGTGCTCTCAAGGACGGGGCAGTGCTTGTTATCTAAAAGCCACTTAACTGCGTGAAAACGTGATGTCATGCGTCCCTAAATATCTGCAGGTATTTGTGCTCAGTCTGTTGAGAAACAGGCTGGAATACAGCGAGATGCACGTAATTGCATTCTTCTAATGATAACAAAACCCACTCGAAATTGGCAAGAGATGAAAACCTGCAGCCTCGTATATGGAATTTTGCTTGAGTAAAGCGTTCTGTAACATTATGCTGGGATAAAACGGAGTGATTCATCGCTGGAAGGACACTCCCATCTGGAGCAGATAGTTAGAAATCATTCGCCATTGACCCTCCTGAGCGCTGGCATCGGCCCCTTGGAGGAGAGGAGAAGCAGCGGGGTAAGGAATCGCGTTTTGGGAGGCTCTGCGATGCCCATGCAGGGTGGGATGCCATTCCTCTCCCTTTTGGCTGCTCTCCCAGACCTGCGGGGAGCTGGGGAGGGGGGAGCCTCTCTGCTTGCCTCTCTGTAACCCCCCTGTGCAGCGACTTGTCTGCGTGTGCACTCAGGGCTGTCTCCTGCTTGCGTTCACGCGACCACGGGGCTCCGCTCCTGCTTTTGAATTTACACTTTGCCATCCGCAGATCTTCCTTGTAAAGCAGGGAAGGCTTGTGCGAGGGAGCAGAGCAGCGAAACGATCGGTTGATTTATATATGTGCATACATATACGTGCGCTTGAAATAGTTTTGCATCTCATTTCTAACGACGCCTGAAAGGAACCTCGGGCTCAGCACAATCTCTGCCCTGCTAAGATCCTAATCTTCCCCCTCTGCCAGGCAGCGGCCAGACGTGCAGCGGGCACGTTTGCTCCATGACGGAGCAGCCTGGCTGCCGCAGGACGGAGCCGGGGCACTTGTGGAGCGCACAAGCAGAGCTCCCACTGCGGGGAGCCAGGAACCGTCCGTCGGAGCGCACCGGGAGGATGTCCTCGGGGTCCCCACTCTGCTGAGGGTGTGATGGGAGCCCCCTGACCCGTGGGGCTGAAAACACATGGTGCAAAGGTAGGTCTCTTTTTGTTGTAATCTCCTTTTTCTAACCTTTTTTTTTTTTTTTCTTTTTAATTATAGTAAAAGAGCGATCTCTTAAGCGTAGAAGTTGGTTCGGTTGACACACGCTTAAAAAAAATGTGTTTTAATTTAAATGTAAATGTTTTCAGCACTGTGTGCATAACAAACACCAGCCAGACTATTTAAATTCGGGTTATTTACTAGCAGCTCCACTAAAGGTGGAGCAGTGGGGCGAGCCCCTCCTGCCCACGCACAGGGTTTTGCTACAACCGAGTAGAAGTTTCCACCACCACGGGTGGACCCTGGTGCTGGGGAGCAGGCTGCAGAGTGAGGCTGGCAGCACAGCCCCATCCCATGGGGCTGCAGCAGCTTTACACTGCTCTCAGAGGCTTCTCTGCAGCGTGGATGTGCCAGCCTGCAGGGCTCAGCTCCGTGATGCTGAGAACTGAACCCGGGAGACGCGTGTGCCCAGCTCCGGGGGCGCTTTGTCTGGGTGCTTTGTGCCATTCGGTGCTGGTTGGGTGATGGAGCGCGTGGATGCGCAGTTACGTGTCTGGCATGGACTGCCCTGCTCCCCAGCGCGGTTATTTTGGATGTGGCAGGCCTTACGAGGTGGGGCTGTGATTTCTGAGTGTCTGTGAAATCGTGGTTCCTCACAAATTGTTTTTGAAGTAAAAGCAAATGTAATAATTACATATGGTGTGATTCTGCAAAAGAGAGCTGCATTGCTGATGCAGAAGAAATTCCTATTCTTTACTGTTATTAAAAGCAAATGAACACCATATCACTATGTAAAAAAAATTAGGTTTTTAGAGAAATAATTGTGTTTCCAGTTGTAGCAAGGGCATGCTTTCTTTTCTGCTAAAATATGCTTTATTTGGAGACGATATTGACAACTTCTTAATGATGGTTGCATTCTATAGTGAGATGAAAAGTACATCACTTGCCCTTATCATAACACAATATAATGCTATATTGTTCTTTCACACAGCTGTGTGATTTCTTTTACATCTTGGAAACTCTCCCTTAGTAATGGGTACTGATAGAGATAAAAACCTGCACAAATAATGGCTGTACCTGCAGGAATATCCATCCTGCCTGGTATGTTTTTAGGTCTGTATTTGTTGATTTTGCAGCACTGGATGCCCAAGGCATGCAGGGGTGCTGTGCTTTGTCAGTTTTGCCTATGCAAGATTGGTTATAAGGCCGGGACAAGATTGCTATTTGTTGTAAGGACAGGTTGATTTGTTATCATAGACTGAACTTCTAAAGGGCAGAGCTGGCTCAATAGATATATTCTCGCAAAAAATGATTATGTCTCCTCAGAGAGCTCGTTCTGTGGAAATTAATGGCAAATAATAAAGGTTTCAGTACGAACTGGGCAGAAATCCCCACCAATGTGCTTTCAGCAGGATTGTTGTTGAGTTTTTCACTTCTCTCACCACAGGAGCCCCAGGTCACAGCAGAGCCCGCGGCCGCTGTGGTGTCGGGAGGCTGGACGGGCCCTGCCTGCTGCTCCGCTCCCAAAGCTTTGGGGCCAAAAGGGCTTCCCATGTTGGTGTTTGGCCTTCTGGGCGACAGCACAGCGGTGCCATCCACCACATAACGGGCACAGGCACTCAGGGAGGACAGCAGAAGTGAAAACGTGGGTGTTTCTGCCTCAGGAAGCCATGAACTCGCACCCTCCTTGTGTCACCACAGAGGTGTCGCGAGGGGGTTTCCTCACTGGATCTTTCCTCACTGCCGAATGAAGTAAAAAATAAAGCGGGGTAATCGTGGGTGGGTGATCACTGCAGGAATAACAGTCCTTTAGCTCATTAGTGCTGCTCAGAGCGATTCCTAACCCACCGCCGGTTCGTTACACAGACACCAAGGACAGGCCCTCAGCCGGCCTTCTCCTCTGGTGTGTAGGGCCAGGGATGTGCCAGCGGGGAGGGAACCCGACCCCTTAAGTTTCCACTGTTTTTTTTAGGCCAATGCCGACATAAAAAGCTCTGAAACATCGGCCTGGTTGGGATACAGAAGAGGACTTGTTTGCTGTAAATCTAAAACTTTATTTATGCGTCAGCGATCCGCTTGTTTAATTATCTGCCATTCGCACGTTTGATCTTGAGCCTGATTTCCTTGGACTCTCTGGAGTAAAAGGCAAAGAAGTTACCGTGTAGTTTAGAAACAGTTCTTTTTGTTTGTTTTCAGTCGCTGCTCATGAATAGGGTTGGGATTTTCCAGTGGAAACCCAAATCTGAATTTCTAGATTTGTCCAAGATTCTCACTACTGTTAGAAACTGGTCAGCAAGGCTAGCAGGTGGTTTAAAGTGCATTAACATACTTGCTGTACTTCCTTCAAGACATTGTTTGATGAACCTGGCCTTGGTAAACTGTAACACACCCACCCACCCCTTTTCCTGGCCCCCACGTCGCATCTAGCGTCTGTCAAATTGATGTGATGGAAAAGGCAGAGCAGCTCGCAGAGGTCAACCGAGCCAACGGCAGAGCTCGGGCGATGGTGAACTGTGCAGGAGAGAGTGGAGTGTGTATTGACACGCCTGATCGGTCAGTTCGATAAAACCCAGCAAGACGTATTTAGTGAAAATGAGCTCATTTTCCTTGAAACCAAATGCTTATTTTAATCCTAGGGTGGCTGGATAAAATGTGGCGTATCTGGATTGCTGATAGGCATCTTCCTTTTGTAAGAAGCTATTTACTAAGTGAGAATAGCGCAAAGTAGGTGGTAAGGTAAAATTGCTTTTACTTCTTTGGCGCTGTAGGTAGATTTCTACATTAGACAATACCTTCTTGTGATATAATTAGAAAAGAATGACGTGAACAGTAATATATTCCATGCTTATTTCATCGTTTTCTTTATTTTGGATTTGAGTATTTCTTTGGGCAGGTAGGTTAGTTTGAATGACAAGGCTGCTTGATGGTTGGAAAGCCTTCTTTCTCTTAAAAAGCTAAAAATCCTTCAGTTCTCCCTTTTTGCTGAGTATTAGAATGGTTGTATCAGTTCTTCTGTGCTGTTCTTCCCCCCCTGTTGAATTTCCCATGTTCTTTGTTGTGGGGTTGACCTACTCACAGAAGAGCGTGGCTCTTATCCCGCAGTCACCATATGCTCCAGCAATGAACACCGCTTTCCGTAAGTGCCAGTATTTGTTCTCTTGTACCTATGCAGTGCTTCGTTGTCTCTAGCACAGCTCTTATAACGCTGGTGTGGAACTGTGAGATGTATGCATAGAGGAGGAACAGTTTCATCACGGACCATATATCACTGTTAACTTCTGAAATACTGCTGACAAATGTGTACCAAATAAAATCATGACTAATTGCCTGGCGTGTGTTAAAAAGAGAGAAGTTCCCTGTAAATGGTGCTGCCGTTTGGACGCTGTGCAGCTTCTTGCCTACGTGACCCATGGTTAATATTCTTCTTCAGTGCAGCTGGGTGTGATCTGGTCGCAGTCCACAGCGCTGCTATTTATTTGGATCGCCGAAGAGCCGAGGCCGTGTCTGTGTTGGAAGGGATACTGCAGGTGCACGCAGCAGGAGCTGCCAGGCATTTAGCTGGCTGTAATACGTGGAAAATTCTTCACGGGAGTTAAATACTGTGATGTAGTTTGAATGAAGATGTGAACTGTCCTGCTTGCTCCTCCACCGGCGTGTATTTCTGAGTGAGCTGTGGCAAGGGCTTGCCTTGGTGCTTTGCCTGGTTTTTATATTAAACAGGGATTGCACTAGATAGAATGGGATGGGAAGAATAGAGTTAAATATAAGTAAAAGTTTTATTACCTCTTTTTTCCTGTTCATATATGTCTGAATATAATAAATTATATTCAGATTCTGGGGGGGTTGTTTTAGGTTTTATGGTTCTTTTTCTATACAACTGCCTTTCTTTACCAGAATTACATAAATTTCTGTCATCAAACTCTGTCAGCAGTTCCTTTATATCAGCAAACGTACTGCTTTTGTGTCTACCTACTTTCATCTCATTAGCTGTCGTGCAGACAAATTGTGGCTTGTAGGTAGCTGACTGCCTGCCTGCCAGCTGACTCCCTGTGTACCAGAGGTATTTGGCCAGCAAAACATTACTGTAAATATTTCAGCATTAGGCACATTACAGAATTACTTGGGTTTGTACCGACAGGGGCGTTTCCTTCCTAAGGTCTGCGCTGTGCAACAGGTTAATGAACCGCACTGCTGGGGTTTAGAAATTGTTTTATGGTGCGGTGAAGAAAATATTCTGGAAGACTGGAAGTCATCTAAACCTGGTATTTTGCTGCTGTTTTATACCCAGAAATGCTGAAGGCTGTATACCCACGACCTTGCCTAATTTAGAGCTTATTAGATATGGCTATTAAGTGCCCAAGGATATTGTAAAAATTCCTCAAAAGAAAAAAAAAAAAAATTAAACTCACATGCCCAAGTTTGGTCATTAGCCTCTGATTTATTGCAGGAACTTTCAAATGCTAGCACAGCAGCAGTTTGTGTATTTTCCCCCTTCAGTAGTAGGAAATTGCTAGCTCCAGCCCCGGCTCCCTTTCGGGGTCATTGTCCCGCTGCTCGTGCAGAGCCTTTCAGATGAAACCGCTTCCCGGGGCGGCTCCGTGCAGCTTTCCAGGACTCGCACTGAAGCGTGGCCAGGGCTGGCTGCTGCTCCTCGTCCCTCGATGCCACGGTGTTCGGCTTGCTGCTGCTGCTGAAGGCAGTGCTTCTCTGCCTGGCTGTGGAGGGAGACACCGGAGACGCTCATTTTGGGAGTTACATCGGCGGTAGGGTTGTGGGATGTCTGTTTTTACCTAAATAGCTTGTGTCTGCAGTTTTGCTGTGGGAGCTGAGGTGAAGGCGTGCCATAAAGGTGTCTGAAAATAGGTATGGTGGGGAGGAGAAGGGAAACCAACCCAAAGTGTTCTTCACTTGAACAGCTGCTTTTCTTCATGTCTGCCAGTTCCACGTTTTCATCTGTTTTATTGCTCTGCATTGGCATGTATGATTTTTGAAGTAAACGATGTAGATTCAGCTGTGGTACTTCTCAGATGTTATTTTTGAACAATCTTGTTTTTAAGCTGATTTGGGCAATTGCTCGTACAGCCCGTTTCCCAAAATAGCGCTGATGCGAGCGGAAACAATGGCTCTTGTCTCTCAAATAATGGGAGTCCTTTATAAAATTTCAGCCTCTTAAGACGTCGGTGCGCGCATCTGTTGCTAAAGTCATACGGTCTCGTTGGCTTCCAGCAGCTTGGTTGCAAAATCCCAAGGAGCAGCAGCTTGGTCTCAGCACCCCAAATAACTCAAACCTTTTTGGCTGGCATCCTCCTTCCTGGAGAGTACGTGGCTTCGTCTGGATGCGATAAGGAGACGCAGCAGAGATGCTGTGATGTGTCGGTGAGTGGTCAGGGGTGAGATGTAGGGTGTTTGGGCTTCTTTTGGGAAAGCTACAGCAGTGCTCACTTTGTTTGAATTGATCAGCCAAGTGTGTTTGGGCAGGATAATCGGCCTGATAGCTCTGAAGTGCAAATGCAGCTGGTTTGGGCTGGAGCCGTACGCATTGTATAAATACCCACCTTTGGTGGTGTTTGCCTGAGTGCTGTCGGAAGGGGTTTATGGCACTTCTGTAGGTCTAAGTGAATGAGATAAAACAGGCTGTCTGACTTCTCATAAACAAGGCAAACCTTCATGCAAAGGTGGTTTTGATATGGGTGCCAGTGGGTTTTCACGCCCAGTTTGGCTAATGCTGCTATTGTGGTATTGCAAGTGTCTAAATATTTAAAGGAGTTTGAATTATCTTTATGTACTTTGTTTTTCTACATCTACCAAGAGCTTTGTTTTTGTGTAGGCTGATGAGAAAGAGATGTTAAAAGCATTCTCAAACTCTCCTAACCTTGAGCATTCAGCTGGGGAAGTTTCTTTTCCTAGGATTCTCGGGTTAAGAGAGTCTAAAGCTAACCAAGTAGGGGGCTGGATTTCGCAGAAATCCCTGCTGGTTTAAGAGCATTCTTTCCAGACAAACATTTGGGGCTAAACTGCAGAGGAAGCAGATGCCAGCCTGCAGACACCAGGAGCTAATATCTCTCCAGACGCCCTCAAGCCCCCGAGGATGCTTCCCTTGGCCAGGTGAGCGCGGGGCAGCGACGGCGGCTGTCACTGGGGCAGCTCCACGCAGCTTCCAGGCACGTCCAGCTGGGGAATTGCTGCTGCTGCATTTCAGAGGGAGAGCATCCGAGGCAGTCAGCTGGAAACAGCATTTTGTGGTGGAGGGAAAAGCTCTAATGATTACCGCCAGCGCAGAAGATGATCAAGTGTCCTTGTCCCCCTCCTTTTACTTCCTCCGCTAAATGATGAGTGCATAGAAGTGGATCTGTTAGTTGGTCTTTAAAGACTGAAAAGATTTAGAAGTTGTTTTATAAGTGCTTGGCAAGCTGCTATGTAAGTGTGAAAGTTTTTGTTGCTTTATATCATTCTTCTCAACAAGAGTTTAGCTTGCTTGCTCCAAACTGTACGGTGCTTCAGCATGTAACAGAGTACAGAGGTTTGTGTCTTTAAAATGTTTTAAAAATCCTTCCTGTAATTTTCTTAATCTTAACTCGTTCCCAGATAAAAAGAGGTTTTAAATATCTGTAGTTTTTGTATGTCAGTATGCCTCAGTCCTAGATCTTTCTCATTGTTCTTCTGCTTTATTGAGCACATTTCAGGTGAGGCAGCTCTGAGCACTGCTAAACCATCAGATTTCTACCCCCTTAACCACAGGAAACTTTTATCTACACTAAAACACTTCAGCTGGGAATGATGCTGTGTGTAGTTTGGTGTTAGGCTTACAAGGACAGCAGACCTCTGGCTCTCTGGAGCTGATGAAATAAAAATACTTCAGCATGAGCCAGTTTGACAGCAAAACAGCCGGCAGCGTGCGTTGCCTCAAGCAGACCGTGAGCCCCATGCCTGGTGAGACCTGTTCTCCTGTGGTTTGGGTCTTCCCGTGGTTTGTAATTGAATCTTTTCCCTCCTTGCTCTTGCATCAGGCTGCTCCTCTGCCTGTCTCCAGTGCAAAATAGGTGCAGAAATGCTGGGTGACCCTGGGGTGGCTCGGTGCACTGCCTGCTGGTGGGACTGCAGGTGGGAAATCCCTGTGTATGAAGCTGTCAAACAAATGAAAAGTTAAATAACAAATTTGTTTCCCTCACCTTGACTGTCTGGTGCCGTTAAAACTTTTTAGCACTTCTGAGGATATAAAAATGCTTATTTTCTGGCTAGCTTTTAAATGCCTTTTAGTGGATTAGTTTGGATCACATCAACTAAGAGCTTGATCATCTGCCAGCCGCTAGAGTTGGCCCAAAGCTCTGTAAATTAATGAGCTCGAGGCGATTAGGACAGGTCTTGGTGCTTTGGACCCTGCACCAAATTGCTTGCCAGGCAAGGTGCGCAGTGCTGTGAGCCTGGCACCTTTTGTTCTTTTAATTCTTGTACTGTGAGGGTGCTTGGCAGTCAAAATAAATGTGCAAGGCTCTGGCTGTGATGCCAGTGAATGGAAATTATATTGGGGTTCCAGAAACTAGGACCAAGATGGTAACCACCACTTTCTTAGAGTGATACTGCTACAGCTGCCGTGATTCTGACTTGAGGTTGGACCCAACACCACCATGTGTGTGTAGGCTTGTCTCTGGTGTCCAGTCCCAGGACATGTGATGGGAAGAAGCTCTGAGGTCTTGCAGCATCCCTTCTGTGTTGCTATCAGGAACGGGAAAGTGTCTTTGATTAAACGCATCTGTACAGCTCTTGCACAGAGCTGAGGAAGGCTGCCCAGACCCGGGGACCCCAGCACATCCCTGCCTTACTCCTGGCTGTTGGTCATGGAGGCCAGGCCATTGCCTTTAGTGCCTCCACTCGAGGAGGCCAGGCTTTGTCTTTACTCTGCTTTCCTCTCTGATCAGCGTCCTGGCTACGTAATTGCTTTCCTGAGATCTTCACAATCCTCTTCTTTCCATGGATGTCTGAAAATGGTTTACATGTGTTGGGTATCATAAGCTTTCTGGAGGGGGGATTACTTTCAAGGTGATTTGTCTTGAAATGATTGCATGTGCTTTCAGCAGCTGTCGGCAGCATCTGGCAGGGCAGGACCACCAGTTAGCAGTCTTAGATCTGTCTGATCACCGCTCATTCGTTGGATTTTTCGCATTATTCTCAAGCATTTCAAGTAAGACTTTAGCAATCCTAAGTACCTACAGACCTGTGCCAGTTTTGTATTTCTCAGGGCACCACATTCCCAACAAGCCCATAAAAATGGGTTCATTACTCAGGGCTGAGGCTGTAGCTGCAGCCTCCAGGAGGTCTGAGTGTCTTTGGGCAGTCCTCGGTCTCCCCATCTCCTGGGGTTTGGGTCCATCTTGTTGGATTTGCCCAACGTGGGACATCGCTGTGGTCTGTGTGTGATCGTGCATGCAGCAGCTGCTTCTGAAACACCAGAAAAGTCACGTCCCGTGGGCAGACCACGCACAATGTGAGACTTGGCTGTATGGTACAGCACCTTCTGTATCACCTGAAAAGCTTTGCTGCTCTGACACTCAACACGAAACACTAGGACTGCCTAAAACAAGCATCACAACCCTATGCCTGGCGACGTTTTGGTGCAAGGATGCTGCTTTTACCAAGCCTGTGATGCCTCCAGGGGTGGCATCCTCCACGGGCGATGCTCAGGGAGGTGATAACGGAGTGCACTCGTGCATGCAAAATGCTTTTAAGGTTACGCAGCCGCTGCCTGCCTTGAGCAGAGTGGTAAGAACTGCAGATTGCCTCCCATTCTGACCCGTAATCGTACTCTTTAAGGTGGTTAAACCCCTGGGTGCCTACGGTCCTCAGGATTGCATTAAGGCCCGAACCATTTCTTGTAATTCAAACCCCGTAATAATTCTCCCGTCTCCAGCTGGGGTTTTAGGTTACCCCTTCCAGCCCTGTGCCATGTGCTCTGAATTTGGAAGCGGGGTTTGCTGCCTGCTCTGTGCCTGCCCGTGCTTAACTCCAGGCACACTATGTGGTACCCCACGTTGTAGTTTTGTTCTGTGCACCTCGAAGCCGATAATACGATAAGATGGTGGCGGCGTCTTGAATTAAACGTATAGATTTCTATTAACCCCGAGGGGAAAGTTGTAAAAATGCTCTTTTGTTTTCCAGCGCAGCGCAGGAAGCTCGTTTTGGCTTCGTTTAACACCACTGCTCAGCTTGGCAGAGAGTCAGAAAGTTAGGTACATGACATCATATCTCTGGCACAGCAGCATGGCTCGGAGCTTCTCTCAGAAGCCAAACCCCTCCGATCATAAATCAAGCGCCGAAATATCTGTGCCATTCTGTCATAGCACAAGGCGGCTGTTTGTCACATTTTTAATTTCTTCTCTTCCGTTTGCAGAAGAAAGGGAAAAATTTCCAAGGGGTCAGGATGATGGGGATCCCGCGGTGCTGTATCGCCGCTGCAGGAGGGCTCGTGGCGTGGCCCCAAAGGCTGGGGGGTGTAAAACCAAACCATAAATCTTCACCAGCAGAAGATCCTGTGCAGCCTTAGCTTTCAGGACTTGTGGCTATTTTCCTTCTGGTTTTAACCTGATTTTTATTTTTATTTGTTAGCTGAAAGAGTATAAAGCAAGCACCTAAACCACTGACTGTTTTGTTCTCTCAGGTGAATGATTTCCACGGCTGCAGTGTGTGCAACGTTTGGGTTTTTGTAGTGGGTGAGTGTGGAAGAAACAAATCCCTTGTGAAGGCGTGAGAGCTTTTTTTGCTTTCCTGGTGGTTATACTGGAAGGCTTCAGAGACACACGGGCAGTAAATAGAAGAGCAGACTCTATGCTGCTATCTAGTAATTTTTTTCTTTCATTTCTGCACCGTTCTTATCTTGATCAATGCATTTTTTTCCCCTACAAGTGTAAGCAGAGTAATAGGTGCCAGGTTGTTCTGGAGGAGTCTGTCCCAGTGCCCGTCTTCCTCATAAACAAGGCAGTGGCAGGAGGAGCGACACCTGATCGGACACGGAAACCTGTCTTCTAATTAATTCCTGCTGCCCCTCACGTGGCTGCACAACTTTATAAGGTGTTCAGAAAGCTCCCATTGCCCTGGCCCGGCAGCCTTGGTTACTGCTCGCCTTACCCAGCACATCTCGGCAGACCGAGATCCCTTCGGTTACCTGTCCTTCCCTGCACAAAGGTAATTTTCAGAGGCAAAAGTAGGAAAGGGGACAGGGTGCTGGGATGATATTTCAAGAATTCAATGAAAATATTGAAGGTGCTCGTGTGCACGGCCTCCGGTCACGTAATCTGAAATCCCCCACAGCCCCAAGGAGCTGGTGGGGGTACCTAGGAATTATGATAATGCAAAGAAGGACAGAATTTGTTCCCATGACAGCAAGAGGATTTCGGTGATATTATTTACTGAGCTGTAATTAAAAAAAAAAAAAATCAGACAAATCTGTTGGGGAGCTTGTGTTGACTTGCTTTATATTATACTCTCAATTTTTAACATCGTTTTTTAAAATGTCCTTCTTGTCTTGGTAGTTTGAGCTATTAAGAGCTGGTGCACGTTTTCCTAAAAGGAAAATAGAAATTCCTTACACCATTTTTCTTTAGTTAGAATCCCTTGTGTATATCCTAGTAGCTGGTTTTACAGCCAGTGACTTGTGGCATACCTAGAAATTACAGAAATTCAATCAGTCTTTCAGTGCCAGAATATGTATCTGTTGGTGAGTGTGGTGGGGATGATTGTAGATGCTGTCATCCGTGTTGGAGATACAATATTCTGGGAGAGGCCACCATTCTCTGTAAGCACCTTGGCCTGATTTATTTTTTTCCAGGGTCTCAATACCATATAAAAGAGAGGGTAATTAAAATAGTGCCATGGAAAGCAATTTGGAATTGCCCTCATCAAACGTATTCTAATGTCCAGCAAGATTTTTGAGCGTTCAGTCCATCTGCTGGCTAGCTTCTCTGCTGGCTCTAAGGAGTGAGATTATCATATATTCTTCTAGGCTGATGGAAATACTTTATTTTTTAGTCATCTGTAAAATCTTTCAAAGAATCAGTTCTTACTAGTGCTTGACTTGGAGTCTTCTTTCTTCTCAGCTAACGGTGTGGACCCAGCTGTAGATGCTGCAGGGTGCAAAGGAGCCCGCAGCTTTTTGGGGCAGCTTCTGAGGGCTTCGGGAGGACTTGGAGACATAATTTTTTAGTGCTCAGGAACATTTATGCCCGCAGTTTATCTCGCTATCATTTGCAGATAAGGAAATTGGAGGAGCTGCTTGGCTGCGAACAGGATGATGGAGGAAGGTGCAGTTGCTGGAGCCAGGCAGCACCCCTGCGGCTACAGTCGGCAGGTGATTTTTGGCAGGCTGTTGGGAAACATGATGGAATCGTGCAGTTGTGAATGTGTATGTTGAAGAAACTGGGGAGAGTTTAAATGTGAGGTTGTGCTCTGGACTTGGGAGCCTCATAGATGGCAATTGCCAGAAAAGGTCAGTTTTTAGAGAAATTAGTAGACAAGGAGCCGTGCATCTCCAAGGCAGAGCAGCGCCTCACGGATCAGACCTGTGCTCCTCGACGAGGTGGGGGTGGGACTGAGAGCAGCGATCGGCTCTAATGAAAACCCGTAAATCACGGCGATCCAGCAGTGAAAATGTCAGCCGTGACACAATGAAAGCTGCGCATCGTGGCCCGAGGAACGCCGGATGATTCATGTGCGAAAGTGAAGCAAGTGGGTAAATTGGGGGGGGACGCGTTTTGGGAACGACAAGCACTTGAGCATGCTCGGGAGGTGAGCGTTGAAGGCAGATGAGTCGGAGCATGATTTTGAGGTATTCTTCAGCTATGCTGCAGATAACATCTCTCCGTTGGCAGACGCTGGAATTACCGATGATACTCCGTAAACACGCCGTGCCTTGGGAAACCGGACTTTGTAATGCCAAGATGATGAGATGTTTGGATCTAGGCAGGGCAGATGAAGGGAGAAAAGAAGGAGCAGAGAAGTCTGCAGCGAGGAGGGCTCCCGAGGAGGTGGGGGTTTGCTGGAGCAGTGTCTGCAGGTGGGAAGCACACCGAGGTCTGAAGCTAAGCCAAGGACACAGCATTACAGCTTCCCTTTGTGAAGGTGATTGGAGCTTTTCAGTCATCCCTTTTCACCCACAAGTTAGAAAAATAAAGGAATTCAACGTGGCGTGTCCCCCACCCCACCCCGGGGACAGGAGCCAAATAATTAATTGAATTCAAATAACTCTTGCAAGCTTTACGGAGCAAAGGGGGAGTTGTTTGTTTTGGGTTGCGCTGGGTTTTGTTTTTTGGAGAAGCTATTGAAAACCTTAATGAATTAATGATGCTGGATGGTAGAGGTTGTTTACTCTGTAGATTAACCAGACAGCTGAAAGAGCACTAATTGGTCAGTTCTAATTTGGGTTTCTTTTGCGTAACTTTAATGAAACGTAGCTTTTCTAATGCTTATACCAAATAAAATGTGCTCTAATATCTTGGGATGACAGTAGAATAATTGCGTAGAGCTTTGTGAGAAAAGTACTTCGATTTCAGTTTCACGTAATAGAAGATATGGAATTGGTTTAATTTTGTTTTGTAATGACTAATGATGGGAATTTCTGCAAAGGCAGGTTTCCTGTGATGCCTGTTGCAGCCCCCGTGGAGCAAAGGGGGCGGCAGGGCTAACAGCAGAGCAGTGCAAGAGGATGATCTTGTTTATTTTGATGCACAACCTGGGTTTTGGATGCCAGCTCTTGACTCGTTGTGATGGGGACGAGCACAAAGGTGAACTATTTTTCTATCACGAGGAAAACGGGGCTGGGATGCTTCCTGTAGAGCATGGATGAGGCTGGGCTCGTTGTTTACTAACCCCGATGCGGGCGCTGGCAGCGTGTCGCTGGAAATCACCCGTTTCCAATTATTTCCAGTTGCCTTGAGGGCTGGCTGCCGACACCAGCAGCCTGGCTTCAGGCTTGCTCTTTGGAAGCGAGCAGAAGCGGGTCCCCACGGCGTCCTGACCCTTTTTGTGCCAGGATTTGTGTGTGGGTCGGCAACCCGGGCCTGGCATGAACTCTGGGTGAACCGCCGGGACCGTCTGCATGCGGGCTGGGCTGGTGGAAAACTGCCCGGGGTTCATTAGCAGGAGAAGCACAGCATCCTTGGTCTGCAAAAAAAAAAAAAAAAAGAAAAACAAAACCACGGTGCTGTGGTGTGAATGGGCAAGGTAAATATGTTGGGGAACATCTCACCCATCATGAGGAGCAGGAACAGGCTGATGCTGTTGGTGACAAAGCTCACCATTCCCGTCCATGGGGGGAAAGCTTCAACTTCTCAATTATTTCATAATAAAACCATCTTCTCTTCCCAACTGTGTTTTTTTGGGGCCGTTCTCCCGGCTTGTACAGACCTCGCGCTGGGGGGATGCTGGGCAGCCTGTGGTTCAGTGCCTAATCTAGCATGTCAAATGTGCGGGGTGATGCGCGATAAGAGCTGTCACACGCAGCTCTGAAGATCTGAGGGCGAGGGCAGGAGCGGACCGAGGACACAATGGTGCAGATTGATGTATGGCTTTATTAAAGCACAGTTTGTTGCACTACGGACAGGCATTTCAGCTCATTCTGCAGCAGCAATGTCTTCTGCAGTGGTTAATCCCGCGCTGATGCCCCTGTCCTTGGCAGCTTTTATCAGCAAAAGTTGTGACTTGTTGTCGGCACTGTCAGTACAAAACTGCTGCACCTAACCCTGCCAGAGAGCAGAAAAAAATAACTATCTTTCCTTTGAAGATACCTTTTTTTTTTCTTTCTTTCTTTTTTTTTTTTTTTTTTTTTCCCAATTAGATTTTGAGATGCCACTAAGCTGTTTTTTTTTTTTTTTTTTTTAATTCTGCCTGAGCATGCTTGGTTAATTGGGCAGAGCTCGTTTTGTTGATCGGGTTTTGGTGCCTTGGCTCTCCGCTCTGGTCTCTCCCCAATTATTCCGTGTCACCGTCTCCTCTCGCAGCCAGATCTGTAATCCCACCCGTCCGAAACCGACGGCCTTGTTTGGGACCCGTTTTCCCCCAAATCCTTCCAGCCATTCTCTTGCAATTTTTTACAGCCTGAATTTTCTGTGGCTGGAGCACAAACAAACTGCTCTGTGAGTTTATCCAGGACTGGCCTCAGGCTAAGCCGTCCTGCCTTTGATCTTTTAAAAACACTGAGCTTGTGCTGACGGTTTTCCTGGTCCCTAGATTGTCCCGATTCCCCAGACTTAATAAAAATGTAACCTGAAGAGCCCAGCGGGATAAGCTGATCCTTTTAAAACTCCTGTGTCTATATGCAAGCCAGGTACCTGGAAAACTGTTTTAGTGAAGGGTTCCACGTCTGGGTTGCGGATTAGATCATTACCAGCTCTGTTGTGTGGGATACACACTCCTGTTTGGTTTGGTTTCCCCTCTTATAATTTTATCATTTAGCAGACTTATGAGAAACTTTGGTCTTCTCGTGTGTCTCATTAGGCATATGCTTCAGAAAATGCCTTAATATTGTAAACTTTATTGGCCATTGTTATTTCACTTGTCTCACTCACTTTCCTTTATTATTAGTGGGAAAATCCCAGGATTTCTGTGCTCATGCATGGTTTCCTTCTCCTCCGCCTGTGTGGAGCCGGGCTGTCTGGGGCTTGCGTGCGTCGAGGTCAGCCCCTGCTCACTGCCACCACTGCAGCGGATGTCCCCACGCCGTAACCCATCACAGAGCAGCGGGGCCGCCCCAAATTGGGCCAAATCCATTGATTTCAGGGTCTGCTGCCCCTCCTGCCTCTGTGGCATGCCCTGCAAAAAAATGCAGCATAGGTCTCACAGTGATTTATTGGATCTTCCCTGCCTGTCTTTCTAATTCAGGACTGGTGATAGTCACAGGCTTGAATATTACATCTAATTAAAAATAAAATAGCCGTGGCCCTGCGCCACTGGGTGGTGTATGTGGTAGAGCGAAATGGGAGTGAATTATGTCTCACTTTGCATTTCTCACCTCCTCAGTTTGACAGATTTTAATTTCCATAAATTGCGTTTTCTCTTATGAAGATTATGGCCTGCCTGAATTTTAATCTAATTTTTTTTTTTCCTTCTGTGCCCAATACTGAGTATGAAATATGCAAGTAAAATATATCTACTTCAGTTTTCTTCCGCATTAACATGAAGCCAAGCTATCCTCTGGGGATGTGTGAATATAAGCAAAGTTTTACTACAGCTCATTAAAACAGCTGCACCTAGGTCAGGTGTTTGTACAGGTCCAAAGAAAATGGCAAACTTGTTGTCAGACTGAAAGTGGAAGCAGTGAGGGTCGTCTGACAAAGATGTCTTGCTACCGTGTCTCGTTAAAGATGGGATTGCATCAGGGAAGAGGGTGGGAGAGGGAACATATTGCACCCCCTGCACTGCCCCAGGACGCGGGCTTTTAGCTCAATGAACGGCAGGCTTTGTAATTAGCAGCAAGGAGATTAGATTGTCCATGTTTCTGGGAGTAATTTGAGCACTAATTGTGTTTGATTGTTTAATTACTCTTGCTTACTGGGATGGAGGAGAGGCGGTGAACTCTTCACAAGAGCTCCTATGGGTTCTTCAGACAGAGGTTGCGTGTGCCTCGCTGCATCCCAGAGCATCGGGAGGTTGGCGTGGATTCAGCCATTCCCAGGGCTGAACTGGAAAGAAAATCTCTAAAATGCAGGTGGAAAGAAGCTTAACTGAGGTGCTGGTGCAGACCTGTGCGTGGTGGGAAGACCGCAGCCAGTGGAGCCTCTGGAAAGGCTGCCCAGGATCCCACATGGCTGCTGAAGCTTCAGCTCACGTTTGTCTTTGGACAGTGGTAACATTGCATGGATAGAGGCCTGGGTTTAGTTTTTGGAGGTGTGGAGAGATAACTCTTGCAGGAGCTGGAAAGTCACTCAGGTAACGTGCCCAAGGAGCAATTAATTACTTGCCTGCACCCAGGAGCAGATCTTACAGCATCACTCTGCATGTAGCTCCTTCAGCTTCGCGTACTGCCCATAAATAATCGTCCTAGCACGGCGTGGTGTGGGTTGCCACAGCTGCCCTTGCACGTGCAGTGCTTGTGGTGTGGTTTCTGCGATTTCTCACAGATGTTGCTGCTTTGGCACGCTGTGCTTTGTACCTCGGGGCTGACACATCTCGCCACTGAGAGGGAGCTTTCATTTGCTCCTGCTTTTCTATTTATCTGGAGGCAAAAATGCTGCTCCAGGGCACTGAGATGGAGGATCTTCCACACAAAAAGATAAGTGTAAGATCAGAGAAATTTAGAGATGGGGCCTGGAGAGCAAGGAGGGGATGTAGGAGGAAGGTGGAGCCGAGATGTCAGCAGAAGTTATCCTGAGCATCAGCCTCCTGTAAGACCAGGCAGCCTCCATCTGCACCAGACACCCACCTGGGGGGGACCTGACCATGGAGGAAAACCCCAGAAATGCCCACAAATCGGGGATTCCTTCATGCCTGAGTACTTGTGTGGGGAGATTTGGTGTTTATAAGGAGCTGCAGCAGTGCCTTGCTGTTAGTTAGGAGATATCTACCTCTAGCTACCTGGATATCTAACCTGTGAGGACAAAGACGTCCTCGCAATCAGCCGCTGCCTCTGACAACGCGTCTGCCCCAGAGCCGGAGGCCTGGCGCTGGGTTTTGGGGCCGGGGACCTCCCATTGTCTGCGGCGAGGTGCCAGCGAGGCCGACATGCCGCCTCCCTAACGAGACCTGACACACGGGGCCATCGGGCTGCTGCTTAGGGAATCCAGCGGGTAATTTCCCCAGTGGCGTGTCAGGGCAGAGGGCAGGAAGAAGTAATCCTGCTGCGGAGCAGGCCGAGGATGCCTTTCTGTCTGAAAGGTGCTGCTGAAGCTGGAAAGATTGAGTTAACTGGGGCTTCTGTGTCAGTGCCCCGGGCCTTTTGTAAACAGACTGTATGATCTAAATGCCATGCGACTATTTCCCCTAACTACGGCCCGGTATCAAATTCAGACCAGGCCCATGCCATTTGCTGTTAGGCTGCTGCGTGCACGCTGCTAAATCTGGAGGGGAGCGGAGTTAATTCGGTAGAAAAAATGTGGCACCGTGTGTTGAAGAGCAAGGAGGCAGCTCAGCGATGGCTGGTGCAGCAGCTAAAGCCATTTGGGAAAATATTTTTGTCCAACATTTGGTGATTTTTGGCTGGAAGCCATGAACTAAGAGGGTCTTGTTGGAGAGGGAAACTGTCTTCATGTCCTTAATATGGAACTTCGTAGGGCTCGCAGGCTTTACAAATAGAAGCCATCTTTCTAGAGAAAATATCAGTTTAGAGGGGGTAAGAAAGGATAACTGAAAACTGGTTTGGGTCCAAAGTTTGCAGGTTTTAAGTAAAAGAGTTGCATCCATAATGACTCATATCTTTCCTTTAAAAATGAAAAGAAAATGATACTTCTTATTCATGCGTGTGTAAAAACAGAGGGAATGAGTGTGAGCAGTAATTACTGATCCACTGATTTTATTTGAAATTATTTTTGGTATTCCACTCTCCATGAAATATCAGCATTACCTTAAATATCAACAAACATTTCCTGAGCCAGATGTAGCATATTCATATGTACATTTTGCCCAAAGGACCGAACTTTTATCTATGTCTACGTACCCAAAGTATTGGTAAAATATTGAGTATTCAGATTTCTGACAACAGGTACTTCTATCTATGCCTGGGTATCTCCGTTCACGCTATGTGTGTGTGTATTTGTGCAACAACCTGCTATAAAATGCTTGCTGTGTCTGCAACAGTGGCAGGTGTTTTGTTAAATAACCAATATCAACATCAGCAACTCTTCTGCTCTGCTCACCAATTTTTGTATTTATTTTTTTTAAATTCCTTACCTATAATTAAATCTGTTTCAAACATGCAGAATGGAGGTGGGTAAATGAATTCTCTCTATTTATTTGTGGTTCTCGCAGCTCCTCGGAAGTGGTGCTGGCAATTAAGCTATTTGATTACAAGAGGCACGGCTGGGGTATTTTTAGCGTGCAGCTGGAGGATTTCTGCCTCCCTTTCACACAGGACTAACAACCACTTGTCCCCTGGTTCTGACAGCTAGGCAAGTTCCAACAGCTACATGGAAATTTGGCTGAATAAGCAGCTGGTTCCAGAAAATAAGGAGCGTGTGTGATGGAGGGACAACTGGTGTCCTCAACTGGCAGACTTTGAGCAGTGCTATGGGTACAGACACCTTTTGTGACCATGCTGGGGAAACCAAATAAATTGGTTTTTGTATTATATGTGGGAGGACTCAGCTATGGAGCCTAAACACAGCTTGTTTGCTTGTGCTATGTGGTGCGTGACTTGTATTACACGTAGATATGTGCCCCGAAAGCAAAACCAGGCAGAGTGGAGCATACAACTTGATGCCATCGCTTGTGCACTTGATGCTCCATCTCCTCCCGTTGCTTTCGGCTCAGAGCCATCAGGACGTATGGTGATTTAGCTCCAGGTCAGGGTGTATTTGGGCACGAGGCGCTCAGAAATACAACTAGCCCTAAATGCAGGCAGGTAGCCCCCTGCCTTGCTGGGGTGGGCTCCGGCTGGCTTTGCTGGGGCTCTTTCTGAGACCACACAGGCAGCCACCCGTCCTCGTTCTCTTTGCTTTCATGTGGCTGGGAGAGGCTCGTTATATTTCCTTTCTGTTTCTAATCAGGATTTCATTTTCCCCCGGCTGATGCACATCTGTGGAGTAGACCCGATGGAAACGGGCATTTCCTCCTCTGAAAGGTTAAAACAACAGCAGTTAACGCACCACACTAAGTGCTATCTGCTTCCGTCAGTATTTTTATGGATTTCATGGTGTTTTAATAACGGGGCTGTTTGCAGAGAAGAGCCAAGCCCAACGACAGGCCCCCAGTAGCCATCGTGCTGCTGGTCCCACATGGGCCTCGAGCGAGGAGCAAATCCTCCACCACCAGACAAAGGCCTGGAGGCAGCAGTGGGAGGTTTCATTGCCACTGAATCTCCTCTCCCCCCAAAAATGTTTGATTTATGAAATAACATTAAGTAATTAGTACATAAATAACGTCCCCTGGGCTCACTGAAGGCCTGCCCTTCACAGCTTCCCCTGGTGAGGAGAGGGCTGGGCAGGGCATGGCGCTGAAGAGGAGCCGAGGTAATCGCAGGATGGCTGAGGCTGAAGGCACCACTGGGTCCATCAGGCCAACCAGTGGGTCCATCCATCCTGCTCGAGCAGGGCCACCTACAGCAGGACCACGTCCAGATGGCTCCTGAGCCTCTCTTGCAGGCCGGGGGCTGGTGGGAGCAGCCTGGTTTTGGCGCGGTGGGGTTGCTCCGTCCACGCCATCTCCTCACTTTGTGTTTTGCTGTCCCTAGGTGAGCTTTCTGCCCGCCGCCGCACTCCCAGGGCCACCGCATGAGCACGGCCTCGGCAGGCGATGGCCTCACAGCCCAGGCTGGCCCGCGTCCTGCTGCTCGGCCTCGTGGCCGGCTGGCTGAGGGCCGCACAGCCCCGGGACTTCACGGTGAAGGACATCGTCTACCTCCACCCCTCCAGTAAGCACGGACCTTTGCTTCCCAAGGGCTCCTGGTTTGCTGTGTTTTTTTTGCTTCAAGGGTTTCTGGCCACCTCAGCCACCCGGTTTTTCCAGGCACATCAATAGTTGTGAGCAAGAGTCAAATGTGGCCATGCGCAGCTGTGGCACAAACTGTTCACAACTTTATTTCTGTGACTGCCTGAAATAGTGATACAGCAGTGTTACGCATCCTCAGGTCTTCCATGGACTGTCCTTTTAATAGTTGGTTTGTTCATGTACAAGCTTCGATTTAATTCCACGAAAGTGCTAGCAGAGCTGTGCCTGCCATCTGTTTCCAGAGAAAACTTGTTCTTTCAGAATTAGGCTGGAAATTTTATACTCTACACAGGCAAAATGAAATTCTTATACAGTTACGCCCATAACCATGACCTGCTATCTGTCCAGGGTGAGACGGGTGAGTTTAATCAGTGCTGTACCCTTGTCCCACCCCGGGCTATTCCTTTAGGGCAGCAGCAACCCACCTGAGGAGACTGGGGAAAGGACAGCTGACAAGCAGTGAGTCCTTCTGTATGGCAAAGGCCACCTCTGGTACCCAAACGGGGTCCAGCCCACACCACTGTGCTCCAGCGGTGGGCAAGGGAAGGCAGTGAGGAGTGAGATGTGGCTCACGAAGCCTCAGAGGCTCAGCTTGCTTCGCCTCGTGAAGATAAATGTGACCCAGTCACCATTTGGCTTCTGAGATGGTGGCAGCGTCTTGAAGACGTATTGAATGTGCTACAGAAACCCTGCCAGGAGACCACTTAAGAAGCTGGGCTCTTCGTTAGGTGAGATAATCAAGGATAGAGGCTGCTGTTAATGACTGGAGGTTCAGCAGATTGATATTTTTTCCCTTTGGGGACATCAGCCTGCCTTCAAAAGTGGTCATTCATTTCCTCGGTGGGACAGTGTCCAGGAGTGTTTAATCCATCTGATACCACGTTATCAGCACTGGTAGAGTAACAGTACTGGATGAGAGCTCTGAAACCAATAGAACAAACACTCCTTGCTCTCATTAGTACCCTTTGAAGTGGGTAGTAGGCATTTTTCCTGGGTAAACACGGCCGAACAGAGTCCTTATTGCAGGCATACGTGCCCTCCTCATGCTGCCGGTGCTGGCAGGGCTCTTACAAATCAGGACCAGCTCCTGGCGAAGTTGACAGCTATATTGGTAGTAAGATTTATCCAAAAAGAAGGAATATCGCCGTGTGCCTTTGAAAAGCAGAACCAGATTAATTGGGTCATTTTAACTGAATATACTTTATTCCTTTCAGCCACGCCATTTCCTCACGGATTTAAATGCTTCACCTGTGAAAAGGCAGCAGATAATTACGAATGCAACCGCTGGGCTCCGGATGTCTATTGTCCAAGAGGTAAGCAGCCACACGCTGGTGTTACCCTACCTTGCAGCACCTGCTCGAAGCCCTGGCCGTGGGGACAGCGCTGAGCTGTTCTTCCCTCTGCATACTGCAACGCCGGCGGTCGCTGCTCCTGTTTGTGAGCCTCCTCTAGGTGAAAGACGTGTAAGTGATACAAATAATCCCTTAAGCTTTTCTGTCCCGTTGCAGTGGGTGAAGTTTAGGACTTTCATCCACCCCCCGTCCTCCTCCAGCTCGGTTACACATTAAATCAGGCTGACGTTTGTTTAAGGGTTGTATTTCTTTTACTGGTATGTGTATGGGAACTGCTTTGTTCAGTTCCCTCCCTTATGGCACCAGGCCCCACCTCACTGACACACCTCAGGGCAGCTGAAGCCGCCTCTTTTTGGTTGTCATCGAGATCTTTGCAGTGTTTTGGGTTATTAACTCCCATCACTCTGAAGGTGAGGACGTCTCAGGGCGTTGGGTGCCTGTACTCAACAACCAGGTATCAGCAAGCTCCCTCACCTTGCTGAGACCCTCAGGAGACATTAAGGTTCTCCCCAGCCCCTGAGAGAGCCCTTTCACAACCAAGGACATGGGAACCACGCTGGGGACACAGCTGTCCCCATGGCAGCAGGATGCTGCCTGGGTCACCCCTCTGCTGGTGCCTTCTACAGGCTCAGCACCACTGCTCTGCCTCTATCTGGCACCTCTCTGGTCTCTTGGGGGATATTACGAGTGTCCTCACAAACAATATTTATCTTGGAAAGAAAAAAGACAGTAGCTTGAATTCCAGACTAACCAGCTGTGTTTGCAGCCTGTGTCAGAGAGCTTTATCTGCTTGAGAATTTATTTGCTTAAAGAGCTCAAATTGGTACAACATCAACAATAATAAAATGATCGGGCTGGTTGGCACCAGATGAGACCAATATTCCCGGACACTCCCTGTTTTGACAACAGTAGGTGGTATTTGGGGTGATTAATGACGATGTTACCCGCACACAAGCCTGTAGCTTGTGTAAGGAGACAGGCGTGACTCCGAGGCCTGCGTTTAGCAATAACCAGCAGAACTGACTTGACCAAAAACTGTTAATCTGGAAAGAGAAGTTCATGCTTAATAGCTGTCAGGGGAGGGGAACACCCTGCTTTGGTGTGGGATGTTAGAGATGGGAACGGGCGAGCTGCGAACCTGGGGCTACCTGTGGGCTCCAGGTCAGAGGGCTGCTTATCTCCTGAAACCATGTGTAGGACACGAGGGGTACCACATTTTAGCTACGACAAAAATTTATTACAATGGAAAGTTAAAGCATGAATCCCTGTACTGAGCAGAGACTGGGAGAAGCGCTTCCTAGAAGGCAGGCCTCCTGCTGTGCATTAGCCTTGTTTGCTGGCATTTCTTAGCTTCAGCTCAAGCAGAAACTGTTAGTGATCTAATTTGTATGGGAATATTGCATTTAATGCTCCCAGTCCTCTATCTTTGGATGTCCTGTGGGTGGGCCAGCAACTTGTGCAATGGGTGATCACCCCTGCAGCGGTGCTGATGCTCCAGCCACCGAATGCAGCAGCCAAAAATGCTGTGGCAGTTTGGGAAGCTGGCTCCCACAAGCCAACATGCTGCTCTGGGCCACGTGGAGTACCAGGTCTGGTGTTTCTGTACCCAGCTTAAAGCAGAAAGGGCAAACTTCTCTCGCTGGGCACATCCCAATCCTGCTGGCTTGCTTAAATTTAGCCTTGCTGTCTGGGACCTGACTCACCTTTTTGGAGCAAGCTGCCTGCAGCACTACGGTGCTTAAGAGCATCACCTTTCATGCTGCGATATCTTGGTTGAATTGCTCTAAATTTCTGTTCTTTTAGGTAATAAAAATGTATAGGAGTTGGGCCCATGGGGTCCCCCTTTGTCCCCAACCCCAGAGCAGTACCTGTGGGTTAGGTGTGGTGCTTCAGGTTGTGCAGGGGAACAGACACATCTCCAAGATGGTTGCACAATATTTGCTAAAATACACGGTATCTGTTAACCTAGACATGCTTGGAAACAAGAAAGAAGCCACCTTGAAAGAGTTACAGGGGTTGCTAGAAGCTTTATTTGTTCCATCTGGGCCCTGAGAATTCATCAGAGAAGTGAGAGCTGTTACTGTGATTATCCAATATGTGTGTGTTGCTTTAGTTTGTCTGTAACGTACAGACCCACATTGCTGTTGGAAACAAATCTTTGAGTTCCAGGGTGCTTTGGGTTTGGGTCAGTGCTCGCAGTGTGCGTTCAGTGACATCTATGTATTGTAATAAATACAACAACATTCTCTTCTTTGAAATGCTAAGGTTTCTTTCCTGTTTCTTCTTACATGTAGACTATCAAAAGCCTCGAATTTGTCAGGCAAACACATTTTTCTGTGCTTTCTAGGTACGAGGTACTGCTTCAGCCAACACATGATGAAAGTTACCGGGGAAAGCGTATCCGTCACCAAGCGCTGTGTGCCACTGGAGGACTGTCTGTCTACTGGATGCACATACGTGAAGCACGAGGAATACAAGGTGAGGAGAATTGCCTTTTCCTTGTATAAACGCTGGGCAGAATCTGCCTGGCCCCTGTCGGGAGTCCGACTGGTTGGGTGGGTAACTCAGCCTTGTCAGAGATGGAGTTTCTGTTCTTAACGAGCTCCAGCTCATTTCCATTTGTTAGGGAGACAAAGGAATAGCCTCTCCCAGAACAAAAGCATAATCTCTGTAAATAAGTGTCCTGGCAGCAGCTCAGAGGAGAAAACCGCTCCCCTCTGCCGGGAAGTGGGAAGTGCTTTGTGTGGTGCTGCAGCCTCTGCTCCGTGACCCTCCCCGGCCTTCTGCCTGACACGGGCAGGGGAAAGCCCCCAGCCCTCAGCAGCAGAGGTTTGTGTCTGAACAGAACGGTTATGCATAAAAGATGTTTCTGAAGGTTGATATTCAACCTTCCCAAACTTCTCCAGCGGGTTAAAATCAAAAGCTTTCTGGATGCTCAGGCACTCTGCAGTCCCTTCTGTGCTTTGCACATACTCATCTTGGTGCTCTCGGCCTCTGGTGCAGTGCGTTAGTGGCCTTCTTGCTCTGAATCTATGTTCTCCATCAGGAAAATATTGCAGCTGGGCTTTCCTGTCCCCAGGGAGCAGAGCTGCAGGTGGGCAGTGCTCGTGGACCACCATGAGAAGAATCTCAGCCCAGTGCCTGCATAAAAGGTGAAGGCAACAACAAAAAAATCTGAGAATATGGGAATAGTTGCCCATTTATTTGAGTTCTGACTCTGCTTCTACAAAACAGCATTGCTTTTCCCATCAAATTAATTATTATTATTATTATTTTGGTGGGGAGAAAAGAAAAATAAGCTCTTCACTGGCTAGTGCAGAAAACGCCCTGCATTGTTCCTGCACAGGTGGAAGAGCTTGTTGAATTGTTCTCAAAGTCGATGGGCTTAAAAGAAAGAAAGAAACAAGCAAAAAATCATTATGGAGACCGTGCTGATTTGCAAATGTCACAATTTCCTGTCTGTCTTTATTCAGTGGCAGTGGTATTTTCCAAATAACCGAGTTGACACCTCCTTTCTTTCAGGTATGCACTTCCTGCTGTGAAGGCAGCATCTGCAATTTGCCTCTCCCAAGGAACACAACCGACGCCGTGTTCACGACCCTGTCCCCCCTCAGCAGCACAAAAGGACTTTCCTGTCCCGTAACGCTGACAGCCACGTGCCTCTTGTTGGGGCTCCTGTCGTAGCATCGCCTTGCGCTGCTCCACGTGGCACACAAGCATGAGGATGCAGCCTCCTCACACGTGCTCAGGATCTGCTCTCTGGAGCTATCTTTGAAAAACTGACTTTTGTTAACAGTGAACTGGTGATCCTGGTATGTAGATGAATTTGAAGGGGGTAAAAAACAAAACAAAACACGTTTCTTTACCGTTTGCTGAAGAAACTCATGTAAAACCTGTCCAGAATTAGGGCTTAGACTGACGCATACCACTTTTCTAAATATCTGTCTTTTCTCCAAGATGATGATTTTTCATTTAGAAGTACTCCATCGCTGCCACCTCCTGTTGTCACCACTTCCTCAGTTGAAACGTTCTCGTTTTCATCATTTGGAGCAGCAATGGCTCCAGTTAGCCCGTTTTGAGAACAGGCAGTGAATCACATAGCGCTGCTCTGCCTCTGCAGGCTCCATCTCTTCTCCTCCCCTTGGAGGGGGGACAAGCCATGTGCTGCAAGGGGCAGTCTGGACAAGGGGACACACGGCTACTGCGTGGGAGAGGCTGGATCCTGAACAGTTTGTCTCTTTTTGTGGACACGCTGCCACTGCAGAGTGTGGGATAGCACTGGCTGCAGCTCTGTGTTGGTGACCTGTGCTTCTGCTTTTGTCTGGACATCGTGTATGCAATATTTATTTTTGTATGTTGAGTAGGCTCTAAGTGTTTAAACAATACTTAACACAGTTATTGCCAGGAAAAAAAAAAAAAAGAAAAGGTTGTTTTGCAAGTGGGTAAGCCTGTAGTATATAAATTATCATAAATATATAAATATATATAAATATATATAATGTTTTGCATCACTGTTGAAAAAGAATCGACTTTGTTTTGCAAGGTCAGTTATAAAAACCGGGTTTCCGTGGACTTCTTTTAGAGCTAAACAATTATTATTATTTTTTTTTATTTAAAAAGCACCATAATCATAAATTTTTCTTTGGGCTAATTTTGGCTAGTTGTGCTCCAAGGTAACTTGGGCATTTTGATGCGGGATAAGTATTTTTAAAATTTCCATGCATACTTATTGTCAAAATTGAACTTTGAGCACTGGTTCTTCCTTTTTTTTTTTTTTTTTTTTTTTTTTTAACCTTTTGCATATAAAAACTAATCTTTCGAGGCCAGCCTAGCTGCTGGCACTCAAATCCTTGCATTTTGAAGTCCTTTCAGTGCTCCTGTGACTCGCTCACAGCTCTCTAGTGTTAAGGGGGTAGTTGCAATCTGCTATTTTATGCCAGTTAGACCTACCTTGGAGACCCTGAAAAAAAAAAAAATAAGCCCTGCTGTGCCCTCCTGTGCCAGCTCTCTGGAGCAGAGCTGCTTGCTGCGTGTGCCTTGGGAGGAGGACACAGGGGACGAGTTCTCCTGCTACGATTTAAATATTTATTAATTACTATTATCCTGCAGAACTGGAGCTGAAGTTGGGAATGTGCTTCAGCTGTTGTGGTGTGTGGTATTCGCCCCATCCTGTGCAGGTGCTGGCTGTTCAGCAGCAGGATTTGTAACCTAACTCTTCCAACCTAACCTGTGCTATGGTGACTCCAAATCTGCTGCCTGTAACCACGTGGACCACGCTGCAAGAGAGGCACTTTCCTTCCCAGGGAGCTGGAGGAGCGCTGCCACCACACGAGGAGGTGCCAGCAGGGAGGTGACACGTGTGCCACTGCCAGCTGCGTGATAAGAGGCACGTAGCCACCTACTACCCAGAGCATCTGGTGGAAAGCTGCCTTCATTCTGTCCTCAGGCAGACCAGAGACATTTTGACTTCAGCTCCCCTTGCAGTCAGTGAAGGATAAGGTGGCCTTCTTCATATGCTAAGGTGGGGGCAAATTGTCTCAGCTGCGGCACACGACGGGACTGAAAAGAGCAGGTCCAGGGGATGGAGAAGAAGCTGAGACCCTGCACATGACTCTCCCCCCGTCGGGGGTCTCTTAGAGCATTTATTGCTGAGCTGCACCATATTTATTGTCAGGCGCTAGATAGGTGATATTCTTTTTAAATGTCTAATTTTTTTTTTTTTAACTATTGTAAATGCTGTACATTTGTATAAATAAATGTTTTAAATCTTCTGGTGATATGCCTCGTTGCAACCCTTCTTCCTTCCCCAGGGTCCAGAGAGGAGCCATATTTAGAGCACTGTCACTGCTGCTGCTTTAATTTCTGCTCCCTCTGATGAACCATTCCTCCTATCAGTCTCCCATGAATTTATTACAAATTGTTTTATAGTAAGCATTTAATAAAACAAAGCAGTAATGTCCCCAGACTTGTTTGTGACCCATGGAGCCTCCTTTCCTTCAACTCCTCTTAAAAAACTTGGAGTTTTCCATAGCTCTGCTGCCACTCGTTTAGTCCCAGTGCCTTCTGGTGGTTTTCATGCAGTTATTTCCAATTTGTACTCCTGAATCCAACTAGTTTACAACCAAATAAGTGTTGAAGGATTCTGACAAGGGAAGCTTTGAGCTATACGCTCCACAATAATAGTAATGAAAAACAAAAACCTTACGTATGTTTTTATAAATTAAAGATATGAGATTATATCTGCAGTAGGGGATATGCTGACAGTCCCTGTTTCTGACACAGAAGTGTGTCAGTCCCTGACACAGAAGTGAATTTCCATGTTTTTTTTCCTAATTCCCTGGCTGTGTTGAGGCTCTCCTGGCCCCAGAAGGATGGGAAAGTAACACATCAAAGCTTGCAAGGGCACAACAGCAAGAAACTAGGAACAATGGGTGAGCACATCGTGCAATTAATGCTACGTGCCTAAAGCAGCAGCAGGAGGCTTTAAGAGGGGTTAGTGTCAAGACGTTGGCAGGTCTCACGTCGTAACAAAAGATGCGACGGCACCTTACGTGCGAGCTTCAACAGCTTGCAAAACAGAGGGGTAAACTCCTGAACAAGACGTTATTTTGTTTTTTCAGCTAAAAAATAATGGCACTGGTCAAGCCCAAAGCAGAAGGGCACAGTGAATTGCTTTCGCCTGAAGCTGCCACCCCAGCCCAGCCCCTGTCCATGCCTTAAATTCCAGTTCAATGCCTTATTTTACCAATAACTGAGTCCTAGCACTAAGCTTAAAGCCAAGGACATGCCACGTACCTCTGGCTGACACCTGCAGCCTTCCAAAACCCAACCTAGAGTAGCCCTGCTCCAAGCAGTCACGTTACATTCACCCCAAAAAATAAACCCTCCCCTTGTAGCTTAACATAAATATGCTAGGTATAAAACAACATGGCATTAATTACAGCCTGACCGGCTTTACTGAGACCATCCAGCAAATGAAAACTAATGAAAACTTCCCCCGAGCAGAGCTTTGTGTTCCTGCAGCTCCTGTGAGAGCGGCCCTGAGCCCCGCTGGAAAACCAGCACGGGCCGAGCGGCCTAGGTGCACCTCCATGCCAGGCCCCATCCACCACTTCCCTGGGGAAACCAGCTGTGGAAATCCTCCCTCACGAAGGACTCCTACCTTCAAAGATCACTTTTCAGTCCCCAAAGCATAAATCTCACACATAAATCTCACCCTGTGCATGAGGCGGGCAGGCACGCTAGCACCCGTCTGTCTGTAAATATCCTACATTTTACTTCGACCACACATCTAAAGGCACATCTTTTGGGAAAAATAAGAGCAGGGTGTGCACGGGGAAGCACGAGCTGAGCACAAATAGCTCTTGAACACGCACAGTGGGTGCTGAAGGCTGCGGTCCCTGCCGCCCAGGAGCCCCGCACCTCAACGCCTAGTAAATAATTTCCCAAACAGGACGGCTAGCTGCATAGCTGGTGGGTTTTTTATGTGTTGCTTACCGTTAAGCAATAGGCTGAGCACACAGAAAGAACTTAATAGGGTGAATCATCAGGTAAAAAAAGCCTAAAATCTGATCAGAGTGACACGCGGCACGGCCTGGGCAGGGCTGGATCTGCAGCACGCTGCCGGCCCTCCCTGCTGTGCTGGCACACGGACGGTGTGAGCTCCCACCCAGTCCCCCCCAGTTGTTTTTTTTCCTAAGGGCACTACATTTCTGTCAGAATCAGCCCATGATAATCGTGGCTTTGTTTCAAAGGGTGGCTCCGAGCCACTTCACAGCACCAGGCTGGCGTTAGTGCCCAGGCCCTCCTGTGCTTCCCACCCAAACCGTGGCTCCTGCTGCGGGAATTGCTGGTGTTACCGAGTGTGCTTTTATAGGTCTCTGAACCCCAAACTCCCCCCATCTCCTCTTCCTCACCTCTCCCAGACACCACAAATGCTGAGCCGGCAGTGATGCCGTGCTCGTCCCTCGCACCAGGCTCCCTTCTGTGCTCTGGATCAAAAACACTTGTCTCAACACTCCACTAGGGAGGGCAAAAATCTTTAAAAACAACCAACCCAACCCAAACCCCAGGCATGTAACTGCTGCAGGTGAACACAGTAGCTCTGAAAATAACTAATACCCACACCTCTAGCTTGCCAGCTCCACTCCAGCACTTAAGTCCCATTCAAATTAGTAAATAACTTGTGTCAAGATTTTCTTAGCTTCAGGTTTTCCGAGCTGGGACACCACTACAGGGCATGGGCTGCGTGGCACGTGGCTGACCAGCAGCAAAGCCAGCCCTTGGGAAGCCCCAGCTGGGACAAAACCGCATGGGTACGGCAACACAAGATCTCATTGAATGTCTTGAGGCATTTCTCCACTCACCATGACAGTTTCTCGGCAAATACTGCATCAGATTTCAAGCTTGGGTCGCCTTCCTCTGACTGTTTGATTATTTTCAGAGCCAAGAGCCTCTCTCAGGACACGACTTACCAGCTCCAAGGATTGCCAGCCAGTCCCAGGACAGCCAGGATCAGTGGGGCAGCTCAGCGAGGTCTGTGCTGCAGGACAGAGCAGTGGGACCCAGCTGGAGCTCAGAGCCCGTTAACCACCTGCAGGATCGCTGCTTTCCCCAGCAGCAGGTGGGCGAGGGAGAGGTTTTTCTCCTTAATTCAAGAGCTTTTGTGTTTGGGTGTAATGTTTAGGGTGTGATCTTGCAAACACTTCAGTTATAGTCACCTGCTTGAGGCAGGTGTTAGCACACACACGCTGAGCTTAGACCCCAGGTGAGAAAACCTTCATGTGCCCAAGGCAAAGTGGCACCCCTGGAGCAGCTGGAAGGGGACACGTGGCCTCACTGCGTGCATCCCACAGCAAAGACGTGCTCCTGACAAAGAACATTGTCAGACGCCGTTAGCCCTTGGGAAACAAAGAGAATTATAACAGAGAGGGACCCTGTGGAAAAGCCAACACATCGCTGTTATCGCAGCTGATACAACTTGCTGTTGTTGTCCTCAAGCAGCTGCTGCAAGCCTCGAGCACATGGCTGTGCGTGTGTGCATGTAGCTCCTGGGCACCTCCCAGCTGCACGAAACATTTCCCCGAGCAAGTGCCTGCCCGCACGAAGAGCTGGGCTGCGAAAGCTCCGACCTTCCTGCAACAGGGAGCCTGAAAGCCTGCTGAGCTGCACCTTAATTCGGTGGAAATCAGAGCAGCTCAGCTGGCTTCAGCAAACTGATTTCAAACACAAGAGGCCCAGGTCACGCCAGAGGCAGCAGCTCGGGCTCAGGTGCAGCTGATGTTGGTGATTGCTGCTCGGAGGTCTTTGGCCAACAGCCTCGGTAACAGGGGCAAACCTCAGTGCTTCACGACCAGCTGCAATTAAAGGCAATTAGCCCAGCTTAAGCTGTGCTCCAAGACAAAAGGTAATCACTTAAACTGCAGGACTTTCACTCCGTATTTTTATTTATAATTAATTTTTCCAAAAAGCTCATGTGCATGTTTGCAGCACCCCACCTACATGCAGCACCAGCCCCTCTGATGCTTTTCCAGGCTGAGTCCAAGAACAGCCCACAGCCCCCTGGAACACACCGTAACATACAATGAAGTATTTATGCTAAAACACATATCTGTGGTAAAAACAGCTCTTCAGAGAGAATGTCAGCGGTTGTTTATGGTTTTTGACTTTGTGTTAAAAAAAATTTGAAAAAAAATAAAGAAAAATTTGTGTGAAAATGATCTGTTTTGCTAGAAAGATGGATATATAAACATACCCATGCATTAAATGCTTCATTTTGGGTCACACAAGGTATTTTAGCCCCCAAGTATTCACTTGCCAATTATTTCACACAACATTTATGCTCCTTCACCAGGAAAGTGTGAATATTTATTCATCTTCTTCATCTCTGCTGCAATGCTAGCAAGGCTTCTCCATCACTCACGTGGTCCCAGACGCAAGACCTGATACTGGTGTCCACTAAATACGAGCTTGAGAGCAAGAGAAGGAATTAATTTAATAAACAGGGCCACACGGGCAGATTTGAAGTGTTAACGCTATGGTTTAACAAGTTACCTGATTTCTTAAATGGATGATTTCAGAAGTACTTACTGGGTATATTCTAATGTAATAGTAATAACGTCCTCATCTATATCTGTCAGACTATATCATCTATACCTATCAGATGTTTTAGAAGCTTCAATTTGGCCATGCATCCCCGAAAACCATTTCCAGGCATATTTTGAACCATCAGCCTTCATGTTTCTTCCAGTCCAGGAGGCAAACCGCATGGAGAGCTGCTCTGTGATGAGAGCAGAGTGGCGGAAAAAGCCTGGGCAGAACCTCTCAGAGCCAGATGAGCTCACAGACCAAATTCTCTGCGTGTTGCTGTGACAAAGCAGCTCACATCCTGCAGCCTTCCCTTGCTGGAGCTGTCTGAAGTTACAGCTGCGCTTCCCTGCAGGTTTACGAACCAGCGTGTCGCTCGTTGAATGATGCTGCAATTAGCAAGAAAGGGCAGCGAGCCTGCGGACAAGAGAGCACGTCAAAGAAAAGGGGCCTTCTCCTGCCAGAGACACCTTTGACCTTGAGGATTATTTTGAGGTGTTCTTTTTTCCAGCCAGCTGGCTGCTGGTGGAAGGAGAATAGGAGTTCTTTACTGTTTAAGCTCTTATAAACAAGAGCCATTTGATTACCTGGCTTATTTTTCCTGTGCTCTACAGATGTGTGCACGCAGGACAGGAGCCTGATTGCCAATTTTGAGGATGCTGAGTACAGAAGAAGTGATCCTTAATAAAAAGAGGCTTTAAAAGAGCCGAGCGCAAGGCAGGCAGTGCAATGATGTCGCTATTACATTTCAGCTCTACATCACCCCTAACAGGATTTTCCCTCCCTCCCTCCATGGGATGGACTACACAGAGGTAATTTTAAACCCAGCGAGCTGGTTTCTTTGCTCCCTCACAAATAAGCATAGTTGAATATGAAGCTAAGTTCTGCAGGGTGCATTGTTACAGCAGGATGTATCAAGAATAAATGAATGGTCACGGTGGTTGATTAGATTTTGAGTTGACTCTAGCTCTTTACACAGTCCTCGTTCTGCTAAAATACCATCGAACCGTCCAACCCACCACAGAATCATTTAGGGTTATTTGGGTAGCAGCACGGCTCCTACAATTAGCTCAGTGTAGCACAGTAAATTCAAACATTCACAGCCCTGAAAACAGCTTGTGTGTTGTTTACTGAGAGCAGAAACTTCTTTGGTACGTGCTACTTCCACATTTCTACCCGAGCCCAGGTAAAAGCCTCCACTGAGTCTCAACTTCAGGAGCCTTCAGGTGGAAAGAGAAAGATCCTCATCACAGGATCACTTCTGCAGGAAAGTGGTCACTTCTTCTGAAAAGAACTGAGGACCTCAAGATACTTCCCTGTGTTCATTCAACTGACCAAGCATCACCTTAATTCATCCTCAGCTCAGACACGCAGTGAGGGCTTTCACCTTCCACAGGACCAAAACCCATCTCCGTCCAGCTGCGGACTTCCCATTTCCCTCAGTGTCTTGTCCTGGGTTCAACTTTTAGCCTGGTTAAAGATTTAGTTTTGAAATTAAAAATTAAAATCCCGTTCCCACTACTGTCCTCAGTAGCGGTGCCATCAGCTATTTAGGACAGCTCTGTAACTTCGCTCTTCACCTTTAGTAGGAATTCTTTGAAAAAAAAAATCTTTGAAAAGAGATTTAGCCCAGTTCTTCTTATCTTAAGGCCCCCAAGTGACAAACGCTTCACCTCTAATGTTTCTTTAGCCTTTTGACTAATATGAATGATTTCTAGACATGCAGCACTTTAAGTATATTCACTGTGTATACTGATGTGCTGGCAAATCTAACTACACAGTCACAGCGCTCCTCCTGTGATGCTCAGCATCACTTTGCTGTATTTTTAATGAACTCATTCATTTTTTAGTAAATATGCCAAGCCGTTAGAAACTCATAGCCTCTCCAAATTAAGAACTTCCCCCCGAACATTAATCTTTGCTAAAGAGACAGATGTGACCTTACATGCAGCATCTCTTTTCACGTTTATTTCTTCAGCATAGAAAGGAACTCGTTTTGTAACACTGCTTTTTAATTATCAGAAATCCATTTAATCACACTGCATTCAAGAACTTTTATTTCATAATAGCAAGTTAATATACATCATAGCTCTTCTGCTGTGAAAGAAGTAGAACGGGGACAGTTCTAGCCTCTTTCGAGGGTTTCGACAAGCTTGTATGTACAAGAAAATGTTATTTAGAAAAATATCCCAAAACGCTACTTCCCCTCAAATTCTGGCATGAAATACTAGTAACAGAGATGTCAAGGTAAAAACTCCCACTGCCTTCAGTGAGATTTTTGCCGTGGGTTAGAGCCATTTGAAAAGACACTGTTAAAAAATTATTTTTTTGAGTTCATACTGTGAAGTATCATGCTGGAAAACTACTGCCCCAAGTTTATTTTGGATAGCTGCCTGAAAGTCCACCCCGCTTTATAAAACATAGAAAGGCAAGTACAGCAAAGCTACTTTAGGAAAAAAAAAAAAGTATCAAAAGCCTTTGAGATAGATAAAATATATGTGAACCAGTTCACAGAGTTTATTTTTCTAATATTTATTTCTCTACAGTTACGTACACCTAGACACTAATCCTCTTATCCTCTTTTTTTCAAGTGAGGTAATTGGCATTCTGCAAAACAACTGTGTTTCAGGTGGTTTTGTACAAAGAAGACACGCTGCAGCTTCTTATTTTTTAATCCTTTTGACAAGAACGAGGTCAAAGAACAAAAAAACTTGTGCTCTGGAAACGTGGCAGATTCCACAAAAAAGCGATCAACAATCTTGCCTCAACAGCCATACATTCTTCTTGGAACGTGTACAGGCCAGAGCCAAAAGTGATGACAAGATGGCAAGACAAGCCCTGAATGAGAGAAGGCAGCACTCGCTTCTCCAGCAGGGCCTTCCTCAGCTGCACCTCTGTGACCTGGTGATCATTAACAAGGAAAGATACAGGCACTTGTAAAAGGGTCTGGTTCTAAACAAATTAGGGCCAACAAAAAAATCTTTGGTGATAACTGGCTTAGAGGCTGAGTAGGGAATAGAAATAGCATACAAACTTAGAAAAGGTTTAAATCTGTAATTGCTAGTATTGGAAAGAGACATGAGAATCCCTACCTACTTGAAAGGATGCTAAACCTCTCAAAGCACCTTCTTGGCAGTCATTATCCAGACAAAAGTTGCATTAAGTTTTGTCTGAGTCAAGACTGAAGAGTTGCCATTGTTGCATGAACTGGCACAGCTACAGCTGTGGTGCGTTACCGAACGGCCCTAAAAAGTGACTGCAGTGACATTAAAATCTAGTTAGGTAGCCTCTGTAGGGAGGCAGCTGACATTTTTGGGATTTCAGATACCCTTAATTTTCCTCATTACTCTTTCTCAAGTAACTTCAATTGACTTGATTGTTTCTATGCCACCTGAAGATATTTCAATCCTCCCTTGAAATATCTTTACAATTGATGAAAATTAAAGTAACTGATCATAATTGCCCTTTGCTCAGGCATTTCAAAATTCCAGAGACAAATCTCAATTGCATCCAAGAAAAAAAACCAATGACAATATCCAAGTATTGCCCTATTATCTTTTTTCCATATCAATGTATTTAATGACCTATAAAAGTTACAAAAGTAACTCTAAATTACATTTACATATATAACACTGAGAAAATAAAATCCCAAGCAACGTGGAGACAAAAAACATGAAGAGATGACTGATTCTAGAGTAGTTTACGACTTTTTACAGTCTCAGGATGTAGCAACCACATGAACACTTCCCTCCTGAAGTGTAACTTGTACAACTTTTGCCACTTATTGCAGTAAGTGGTGAAATTCCCACAAAATTCAGCGGCAACAGGGTTTTTTAATGTAAAGATCACAGATTTGTCAGATATCAAAAGTCAGAACAGTTGATAATACTAAAAGAGGCTATGCAGATAGCTACATATGCATTCAAGTGAGTTTAAATTCATTGAGGATGAAGGAAACTCACAGCTTAAAATTCATGTGTCACATATAGGTATCTGATAAAACGATGTCAAAGAATATTCTAAGTCACATGTGGTGAGCAAATATTCACAAGACTAGAATAAATAACAGATAGTTTATTATCTGGGAATACTTCAGATTGTGGTATTCTGACAATGCTCGTACAGAATCATCAAGTAAGACGATGGCTGAAGCCCTGGCAGTTCCTAGTTTCCACTTAGTTTTCTCATGATGGGGCTGTCAGGTTCGGCGTTGGTGAAGATGCTTCCTACCACGACGTGAGTACCCCAGATGTTATGACGAATAACTTTGCAGCAGCCAAGATCATCAACGGAGAATCCAAAGTGGCGGTAGCGTTCATCTGTTTCAAACAGCGTGTTGTTTGTGTAAGGTCCAAAAAACTACATGGAAAAAGAGAATTTCACTTAATATTTCCACAAATATTCCAGACTAAGCCCAGTAACAACACATTTAAGTTTTAAAAATGTCACTATTACCCCTTTTCAAAACAAAACCTAAGCCCAACAGTACCAGCTATATTTCTAGGAAGAAATTGTATGAAGATTTGTTTGTGCAATCTACATGCAGAGCACCTCTGATTGTACTGGTAGCCCATATTTCAAAATGTTTCCTCTTAATGCTGACAGAGGTCTGAGGGCGTATCAGCATGTCCGAATGTCCAATCAATCATATACAAAAACCCCTAAATACCTTGAAAAAGTAGAATTTAAAAAAAATGTTTAGGAGAGAAACCACCCGTAAAATAGCAAAATTAAAGTGTATCTTTTCAATGAACCCCCTATAAAGAAAATGCTTTCAGTAGTAAAATGTTATATAATAACAACAGAAAACTTATTTCAGTTGCTTTATCTCAGAAGAGGAAGCTTCTGACAAAAGCCTACTGCTGCTGAGCAGGTTATGGGTAAGGATGGTACTACCAAACTGGAGCCCAAAGACATCGTCTTACTTTTATTAACCTGTCACTATTCTTTAAATGCATGGAATTCCCAGAGAAGCTTTTAAGTACTATAAACACCTTCAATTGCTTGTTTAGCTTATAAACAATCCCTGTTAAACCGATTTGCCTCTGATGACACAGTAAATCACGGCCTTTCATGGTATTTTTAAATAAAAACCCCACTAAAATGAGCTTTGCCATGATTATGTTCAACTATGATATGGTTTTAACGATTAGTTCTCAGACAAAACTGCATGTGAACACATGTTTTAATAGAAATCCTCAGTGCTGCCTTGTAGGTTTTAAGCCACTTTTGCATTTTGTAGATGTCTTGGTAAGAAACTGTCAGCTCTCCTGAGTATTGGTGTAATCTGGCAGTGAATGCCAATGCTGTTTAAACATAACAAGCCATTCATTTTTTCTATGTAACAAATATAATTAACTTGTGCAAAGAGGTTTTTTAAAGAACACCCATCTAGACAGGTAGGTGTGTGCACTACCAAAAGACCTTTGGACGGCACAAGCAGTCGACCATGTAGATGGAGAATTTTTAGGCATCAAATTTCTAGTTAGCTAAAATTCAACTTCATTGCTGAATGATGCTCTCAGAAAGGCCAACTGCAACAACAGCTGACAGAGCAAATGAAGTGGCTGGGGGCCACTTCTAAATTTAGGAAAGAATTACCCTATGGTAACAGCTTTTGTTTAATACGAAGAAGTTGGATTTAACCCATATAGAAGAATGCAAATACCACTGCTAGTTAGGACAACAGGGTTCCGCACAGCACAGAACTTACAGCCAGTCCTGAGGATGGATCAATGAAGTCGGCCCAATAGCCTTCGGAACAGATTGCATAGCAAATTTCCTTAGCACCATTAATGAACTTAAAGAGAAGGAAAAAAAAGGTATCAAAACATTTTTTGAAAATATAAATAGATCAGAATGCAAATAAAGTTTTCCAAAAGTAACTTTCTGTACATCTAAGACTTACCTGTTTTCCTGACAAAAAACAAAAAAAAAGACATCAGATTTAAAGCTGACGTCCCAACATGGCACAAGAAAATTACATGACCTACAGACGACAGCACATTTCTGCACAGATAAATAAGTGAGAACAGGAGACCTCAGTTATGTTTTTAAATCATGTAGATCGGCAGTTTTCATCCTAAATTAGGAAGGTAACAGGAATTCACAGAAAACTCCTGAAGAAGTCCACAAACGTGAATGAGGACCCTCCCCCCCAAAAATCTCAATATGCATTGATTCTAAAACCATCTATGCACTGAATTGACATAGCTCCCTTGGAACATGAATGAATTGCCCTAATCTCATGAAAAAGAAAATTAACTTCAGACGAAGTTTATTTATTTGAAAATAAATAGAATATAAAGTTGGACTGTTTTCTGGAATTTGTGTCCTGAGCAGTTCAAGGTACAAAGATGATTACATTTATTAAGACTGAGGCTGAATGGTCCCAAATAAGGGAAGTTTATCCTTGACAATGATCAGTTCTGTATTTTGAAGCTTGCTGGCTCTGAAAATCAACCATCTTCCAACTCTAAGTCACAAATGTAAGCAAGCCATCTGAAGGCATCATTTGAGGCATTACATTTCTGGTACAACACTGGATCAAAAGGTGCAGTGTAACAGCTCCACAGCAACCTCTTAGAGTGACATTAATAAATGCCTTAGATTAACCACTGTAAACACTTAGATTTGACTGTAAATAACCCTCATTACTTCAGCACAAGCCTCTCACATTAAATTAGTATTTTTAATGTTACTTCTAATCATTTATGAAGCAAACAAACAGACCATTTTCTGGTGAGTTTGCTGTTAGTAACCTTTAGGCTGGGAGGTTACCGCTAACATCCTAACACCCCTGCAATGACCATATTAGACTTGACAGGGAGGTGCACAAGGAAGAAAGATGCCAATTAACATATAATTAGACCAGATTACAATGCCAAAGACCAACAGACCGTAAATAATTCAAAGAGAAGAACATACTAAAACGAAGGGAATTTTAATTTGGGTGTAATTTTTATGTTGATCCTTCAGATTGCTTCCTCCTTTTTTGTGGTGACCCTTACGTTGCTCTACACAGACCACATCCAACCTCAGAATCTACTTTCCAAGACTGAAAAGGACAGTAGCAGGCTTATTTTCAAACATAAATCTAACCTTCACTGCAAAGATGAAAATCCCATAGGATAACTTTTACTGATTTTAGAAAAACTACAATATATAAAGCCGTTGTATTTTAAGGTACGAAGAAAAACCCACCAGCAGTGGTGAACATCGACACCTGCTGGAGCAGTCAAAACTCTGAAGAATGAGAAAAAGCTATTTTCGAGAGACCTCTAGTGGCAAGAGAAGACAAAGTTCATGAGGCCGGTTAGCATGTTGCTATGATCACTGATAACCGGATCCTATTATCAGAAGGTGAGGATGCACTCACTGACAGAGCACGTGTTGGAATTTCAATTGCATCACAAAAAAACACACAGCAGCAAAATCCTACAAAATGAGTTGTACTGAAGGTGAAATAAGGCAAGAAAATACTTGCTGCCCTTTAGCTGCAACTGGACAACCTCTAATAAAGGTGACAAAGCTCTAAAAAGTTGTCTCCATTTTGTCTGAAAGAGAACACAGCACTAGCTCCAACATGCAGTACAGAATATTACTGCCAGAGCCAGAAATGGTCTGAATATACAAATCAGACTGATCTACAAAGATAAAGCTGATGCTCACGTCAACTACTTACATTTTCTAACAGCATTTCTCTCTCATCCTCAACTTCTTGACTCCAGGCAGTCATATCATTTTTAGTCTTCTGGGTAACTGTTAACACTGTTAAACGGCTGGCATTCACATCTGGAAACATTAACTCGAAGTCTAAAGAAAAGGAAACCAGTATTTTATGAGTTCTCTTACTTTATTTAGGACTTTTCAGTTCTAGACAAATTATCAATCCTACCTTTGTGGTAACGCACATTGGTAAGGCCCTGCTAAAGGTTACTCATGGGCTGGAGCTTGCTATTCCAAGATCTCCTATTTAATTGCAAGATGACAAAAGCTCCTCCATTCTGTACATTTCAGAATATGCAAACAAGTAACTTTCCTTGCAGAAATATAACACTAAGTATGGTAACAGTTTAGTATTTTGAAGCTAAGACCACCACAGGTCTCTGTACCCAACATGCACAGATCTGTATTTTCTGGCTACACTGCATTACTTCACACATACTGATTTTTACAGTAAATCTCACAATAAAAATGTCTCAGATCCACTTCAAACACTGCTCCTAGGACATGAGAGTAAACTCACAGCATGCTGCTGGTTGTGACAGCTTTTCCCCTGGGGCAGAAAAGGGCCCAAGCCTGTCACAATTCCCTCTCTATAGTGCCTATTGGAGTACAAACAGGAACCCACCAGGTGACAAATAGGCTTCTTAGAGCCTTGTTTGCATTGGGGGAGAAGGCAGCACCTTCCAGAATTAAAAGTCCAAAGGTTCAATTTCTTGCTGTCTGAGAAGCCTGGCCTCTTCAGTATCTAACCTAGGAATTCAGTCTCTCTTTTCAGCATATCACTTCTAAAATCAGAAGTTTTTACTCCAATTTAATCCCAATCACTGTCTTTTAGAACAAAAAGAAAAAATACAAAACCAATGCCTTCAGGAGTAATATGATTTCAATTCACTCTTTTACTAAGAAGTAGTGCCCAAACACTTGATTTTGTCACAACTTGGTTTATAGGGTCTCTTGACCCTATATAAGCAGACAGAAGTTAATTCCCCCCCAGCTGATCTTAAATTTAACAGAGAATTCTTCATTCTCCAGTGTGTTTTTCGTTTGTAAAATACTGACTTTGGATTACCTTATTTCATTACACATCCCGTCACATCAATTTTATCAGAGCCTTTATTTACATATTGTACTTTTTTTTTAAAATGAATTTTTTAACTGTCAAGAAAATGCATACCTTTTTGTAACAGTTGAGGACAAGCTTGTACTGCACATTCTACCTTTGCATTTTCAAAGTATGTTTCAGCGTTATTTATTTGCTGTTTCTGTGGAACATCAGCACCCTGAGAAAAATAAAAAAATTAACTTTTCTATTAACAGGAATAACAGCGCACACCAGACTGTAATTTTGCAACTACATGCCCACTGATATACCCAAGTAGTTTCTCAGAAAGTTGATTTGCTGTGATTTAAAACTTGTTTTTCAAGTATTAAAATTAGAACAGATATATATAACCTATTACATAAACAGAAATTTAAGGTTTTGGTTAACACAGTTAAAGTTTAAGCAATAGAGAACTTTTTGAAAAACAACCCTTTGAAATAATGGCCTGCAAGTATTTAATCCAACATCAACTGATAGATTGCAGACATACACATATTCCCTGAACTGGAATAAAACAGCTCTAGAGCTCTGAACTGCCAGCAATTTCAGCTTTAGAATTCTAAAAATCAAAAGCATTTTCCAATAAAACTATTTTTATTCTCTATGGTTTTGTTCTACAGTTTCTTAAAAGAACACAGCGCAGATTCTTGCGTGAATGTTACAAATCCAGCACTGTGAAGTCAGATGTGTAACATTTAAGCTCACAATGTCCTTAACAGGGAAGTTAGAACAGCTGCCTCCTTTGGCATAGCGACTGCTAGGTAACATCAGCACAGAATGCCTAAACACATCTTTTCTAACTTTAATTTTGCCATAATTTACAAGGAGTTTAAGACTGAAATTACAACGTAGAGTACGTTGTGTCCTATCTAACACACATTTGTATTTGCAAGTTCTCCCTAGAGAAAACTATTACACCAAACACAACGCAAGGTTTTGTGTTTCTGTTCTAGAATTTAAAATCAAGAATAGTAGAAAAAAAAGTACAAAAATCATGTAGACAAACAACAACTTCACTTTCAGTACACGTTTCTACGTGTACCTTGTATTATAACTGTGAAAGTCAGCTCAGCTGGTACTTGAAGCCTCCCAAATCATGCAGTTATGCTGGTGCACCCTTCCTGTTCTTCCTAATCACAGGGTGCTTCTCTTACTACGAAAGGTAAGGTGATGGTTGACCCTGATTTTCTGCTGCTCCCATTCCATCCAGCTGATCTCCACCTACACAGCACATCCACTTCCCATGCATGCCATCATCAAGAGACGATGGGCATTTTCCTAAGACGAACACCATTTTTCATACTAATGGGCTGGTAGGTTCATTTATTGTGCTCACATCAACTAATTTATAGTCTGAGGAATAAGGAGGCCAGAGGGGTTTGCCATTCCTCTGCCTGCTTCAAGGACAGGTGCCTGAGCTTCAGTGGCACTGAGCTTTTCTGCTTGCTGCAGCAACCTGTGGCAGGAGGCCATTGTACTTTGGGTGATGCCATCACCCAAATCTGGGTCTCCTCCAGAAGTGACCGGTTTAGCATTTTCACCAGCTGAATGCTGCTCACGGATTCCTGAACAGCAGCAGTATTAACCAGAGCTGATTCTTGTTAACTGCATTCTGGGTACCAGATGCAACCCCCCCCTCTGCTCTTCCCAGTTTCCCCATTCGATTTGGATCAGCAGCAGCTGCACTGAGAACTTCATTATACAAGTAATCTTTCTAGAAAGCAAACATGCCCTCAGCACACCTGGTTTGCATTAAAGACTAGAATTTTTTTGGTCTTTTGACCAAAGTTATGATCCACAAAAGCTGAAAACAATTCTGTGAGCTCACCAGAAACTTGTTTTCTAAACACTGTGGAATATAATATTACATCTACAAAAAACATACACAGCATTTTTACAGCAGAGATTCATTAGCTGACTTCTGATGTCTGAGCATGCCACAAACTCAGAGATGGGAAAGTTGAATCAGCAGCTAGTAGCAATGAACATTTGTTGAAACGCTCTGATCATGCAAGTCAAGCTAGCAATTAGCAAGCTGCCTGTTGTTAATAAAGCATCTGACTCGCTGCAAGTTCTGTAATTGCCAAAATGCCATCTCATTTTCAGACATGAGGTTGAGCTGTGCTGGTCTACTTCTCACATCTGAATTCAGTGGTGTTTAGACCTAAACAGGCAGGTCTAAGGACACTGCCTGAACTGTGCAAGCCCAGATCCATTACATGAAAGGCTCGAGTTAAGAAACTACCAGTCCTATTCGGTAAGAGGTGTTGGGACTTGGTAAACAGTACATTTCGAACCTGAAGTTCCCCCTCACCCTACCTGAAATTCATCCTTAAGCATAATCTAGAATATCATCAGTATATTTTTTCAGGAGGAAGAGAGAATAATTATGTTTCTTCCAGGCAAGAAGTATCAGCCTCACAGAGGAAGCCCGTTCTTACCTGAAATTCATTTATGTATTGTGCCATTACAAATTCATGCCTTTCACTCGGTGAAGGCTCTGCTAATATATCAGGCAGAGGTTTTGAAATTTGGCTTTTCTTCTGAGCAGCAGTACCATTTAGGTGACAGTCAAAACCAATATTACCAGGCAACTGGAACCTCTGGTCTTGAGGGCCAAATGGACCCATTACTTCATCCGGCCATACAGTTCTTGGACCTGTAAAAGTCAAGGCCTTGCTTTAGTCATCACGTTATTTAAAAAGAAAACAAAAAAGACAAAAAAAACCCTCTCCCATTCAAATATCTGCATTTCATCACAATCATATACAACCAAGGCAACCACAACACAGAAGGGTCCTGCAAAAAAACACCCTTCAGAATTCCCAGCTTTAAACGGGGTGGACAGTTCTATAGCACACGAATTCAAAGAAAATGAATTTGCTTTTTCTTACATAAATCAGGAGGTGTAGCAGCAACATGAGGCTCATCTGAGCCAGAGGAACCTGCTGTAGAAAAAGCCTTGGGATTTACAACTCTTTTGACTAAGGAATAAAACCCTGGTAGGTAGGTGACCAATCTTGCTCTGTTACAGAGCACCTGAGAAGACAAAAACAAAAGCAAGTATTATATACTGCTGGCAAAATTACTAGTTTAAGTACAGTTTCGTAGATCACAAGAGAAAACCTCCCTCCACGATTAAAATTGTAATTTATCATCACTTGTTTTTGCAAAATCAGTATTTAAGAACACATCATTATCATTTTTGTATTAGTAAGAGTATTCTACATAAAGGAAAAGCCTTAAAAGCACTTAGTGATAGGCCTCCTCACTTTAGGAAAACAGAACTTAAAAGTGTAAGTAGCATCACTGAGACCCCGTAACCTAAATTAAGTTATAGATGTGAAAAAAATATGCATTTTTTCCATGATTACAATTCAATCATGTCATTTGTTACCAGAAATATCAAGTAAGCACCAATATCCAAAACCTCTGCCCTGAAAACTAGCCCAAACACTAGCTAACTTAGGGTCCCACTTCCTAGAAGACTTGAAGGAGACGCAGGATAGCATCCCTACAGATACATCTTGCAGCTTTCATCTCGAAGCACGCATACATATGTGCATACACACATTTCTCCGCCAGGAAAGCACGCATACCAACAGCTCTGAGCCATACAGGGGGCCATGCATACCAAAACAGGTGGGTATGGTAATTTCTGCTTCTGTATTTTGCTCTTGAAATCCATAAATATTTAACACGTGCAAAACTTCAGCTAGTACAACCAACGGTATTTAGATTTGCAAACTCAGCACATTCACATATTTATAAACAAGCATTACTGCAAACAGCTCGGATCAGTACCCTGGGCAAGCTGCCAGCAAGCCACAAAACCTTTATGAACGCTGCGGTCTTGGAATACACCAGAAAATCTGCTTCACGCCACAGAACTCCACTGTCAACATAACTTTCAGGCGCTGAAGAGGACTCTATCAGAGGCTGATTCAGCCACGCAGCAAACAGCAAGCGATGCAATGCTACCTCCTCCCTCAGCATGCAAACGGCCTCAGCAAAGGGCTCCAAAGAGCTCTTGGCTCCTCACCATGAGGATTAACTCTGAAGCCCAATGGTGGTGTGTGTCCCAAACAGCAGCACAAGCAACTGTCACTCGGCTTTTTTGCAAAAAAATAAAATAAAACATCCAGATGACCCAATTAAACAGAATGGTAGAATCTATTTGTTATGCTTTAAAAACAGATGGATTACTTTCATGACACAGTTCCACACACGCAACAGAAGTAATCCATCATACGCTCAAAAGGTAAAGCATAATTTAAAAGATGTTAAATCTAGCACAAAGCTACTAAAACTTTTGACTAGTTTCACAAAACCACATATTCCTGGAAAACTTAAGCCCCCTGCCACAGCGTACATGCTTTTATAATGCTTCATTTCCAGCTGAGAGAAAGAAATTAAGCTGAAATAAGGGGTTCTTCCTTAAAAACTGTACTACTCACATGTTTGGATAAAGGCTCTATTTGAAGTGCCATGACCTAACCCAGTGGGCACCTGCTTCTTCCACGCTACCTCTACACAAACATACAGCGTCTAATGCCTTTGACTAACACCACCATGACTCAAACACATTAACGCGGTTAATTTACTAATATCATCAAGTTTTTACAGTTAAGGTCTTAAGTTGTTTGGGTCTAAAACAGCAAGAGGTTTAAAAGATTCGTGTAACAACAACAAACCCTGCTGATCCCCTTGAACCTTTTCCCTACCATGTAAAAGCACTACTGAAATAAGTTATTGTGCAATAATCACATATATTGCAGATTAAAGTATACAAAAGTAATTATTGATGACATATAATTATAAGAGAAACATTTTTCCTTATCAGCAGCTTCATTTAAGGCGGAGATGTTACCACTATTAATCGATACGTTGATTTAGCCAAACAGTGCAAATATTTACATACCTGGCGTCACCCCAGTAAAAAAAAAAACTGCTGAAACCAAAACACATTCCCGTCTCGGTGACAAAACAAGCTAGATCAGTAAAGTACGTTTTATCTTTGTCAGAAAGCCCCCCAGCGAACTTAAAGGCTTCACCTTAACACATGATACACTTCAGATGCTTAGAGGGAAGAAGGCTGACACTCCCAACAACCTCTTCCTGAGAATATATATATATTTAAAGTCTGTTTTATAAGGGGGGATGATTTTAAAGGGGGGAGGAAGGCGGGGGCGCCCCCATTCCGCCTCAGTTGCTCACCTTGGCCATCGCCGCCGCCCGGCTGCCTCAGCCCCCGGCCCGACTCCCCCTGCAAGAGAAGCGAACACAGACGGCCCTGAGGCGCCCAGCCCCGCTCCCTCTTCACGGCTAAGCCCCCCTGACAGCGGCAGGGACCGATAAGGACCGATAAAAACCGATAAAGACCGATAAAGGGGACCGAGAGCCGCCCGCCCCGCAGCGCTCCCCTCTTCCTACAAAATGGCGGCCGCCCCCGCCCCGCGCCGCTCCCCCTCAGCCACCTCCCCGCCCGCCGCCAGGCCCGGCCCGTTGCCCCGCCGCCACATCGCTCGCACACCCCGGCTTGAGCAGGCGGAGATCTAAAAAGATCCGAAAAGATCCGAAAGCCGGGAATCGTTTGCTTTAGGCTACACGGGGCGGTGGCGGCGGCGGTGGGGTTCTCCTCGGGGTGGCGGTGGCGGCGGCGGGGTTCTCCTCAGGGCGGCCGCCGCCGCCATGTTGTTGTCCCCTCGGAGCCCGCCGCCTCCCTCTGCCTCCTTCCCTCATGGCCGCCCTCATCTCGGGCAGCCCTGGGCGCAGACCCCGCTGTGGGGTCCCTCACGGGCCGGGGGGGACCGGGGCGGCGGTGCAGTGCCCACCCGGAGCACCAGGGGTCAGCAGCGCTGCGTGCTCTGAGGCGATTACCGAGGGGGGATGAACCGGGAGGCGTCGAGCCCCCCCGCAGGTCACTTGGTGCCTTGGAAGGCAAAACTGGGAGGAAAAATGCCATTTCTGCTCACCAAACAGGTCCTCGAAGGACGATCCGTAGCTCCCTTCAATAAACTTTCCTTCAACAGACCAAAGTTTATTTTTTTCCCTCACTTCATGTTTATAAGCTGCCTTCCCACCGCCAGTCCTGTTGGGCTCTGCAGTGGTGTGTGTTTGCAAGCAAGCCTTCACTTAAAATAAAGTTTGACATTACAAACTGTATTTGTGTTGAGGTAGTTCCCTGGTTTGAAGTCTTAATTTTTATATATCTACTTGCTGCTACGTGAAATTAATTAACTGCAGAAGTTATTAGCGCACACCGGCAGCCCCGCACTGGAACAAGCTGTGTTTGGGGGCATGGCCTTGTTGCTCCCAGAGAAAAACAGAAACTCAAAGATAGTTAATATTTATTATTTCATCCCTACTAACCATATGTATTCTATTCGGTAGGTAAATCACTATCCACAGACTGTGTGTTGAACATACACGACATTGGTGTGGCTCAGGGTGCTGATTCCAAAGCCATCTCCACACACATGACAAATGCCTACACGTTCCTTCTTCATTCACAGAATCAGGCTGGTTTTCTTTCACATCTTCAAAATGTTTTGTACTTTATTTATTTATTTATTTATTTTTCCACATCCAAACACTTTGTCCATCATACCATATCCATCAGTTGGAGTTGGGCTCAATGATCCTCATGGGTCCCTTCCAACTCAGGATATTCCATGATCCTCTACCAACTCCACTATGGCTTGTATGCTGCATCTTCCCAGCTTCTCTAAGAAAGCTCTAATGATCAATTTTCTAATTTGGAGGCTGGAATAGCCTTCCAGAGGCACTGTACTGAACAACCTCATTGTCTTTGTCTACAAGTTCACTCTGTTTTGTTTGCCTAGCACGGCGATCACCCTCTGTGTCTTACCTTCTCATAAATCTTGGCAGGGATGGAAAGGGGAAAGGAGAGAGCTTTGTAGCTAGCTTAAGACTCAGCATTTTGTTTTCAGGTAGCTTTTTTATCCTTTTTCCAATAATGCGATTTAATTTAGATCATGAGTTCTTTGAGGCAAAAAACTCCCTACTTGCATACGTGGAAACTGCTGTGCATACTAATGGAACAATTTAAATGCTGAATTAAAAATGTCAGGGGAGAGGTGCCCCAAACCAAATCTTTAAAGCTAATATAAAAGGGTTGTATTGCTGTTTGCTTCTGCAGCAGAGGGGAAACACACAAGCCATGTCGGAATACTAGGATTAAGATCCTTCTTTCTTATTTTTTTGCCACTTCTTTGCTGTCTGTTCAAAGCAGTGATGTTGGTTAAGGGAAGAGAAATTTAATCTCTTGCCTTCAAAATAAAAAAGATTGGGTGTTCAAATCCCTCAGTGAATGTGCAGCTTAATTTACTTACATTATAAAACATATTTCTGGGCAATTTTGATTTTGCTTTGCTGCTGGGTTGTTGGTGTAAACCAATTCTAAAGGTTGGAATACATAAATAATAAAAATAATAAAATTATTTTCAGTGTTGATAGTAATAATATTCAGCCCTACGATGTTCTTACTTTAATAAATTTCTGCTAATTTTATTAGGAGCAAGACAAAATTCTTGTATTCAGTTCTAAACAATATGATACATTAGATAAATGCAATATCACAATTTTCATTTTTGGATTGTTCATGAGAACATTTGCTCACTAGTGCTTGCTACTCAACTATTTTATTAATTTAATGCTAGCACACTTAGTTCTCATTTGCTTTTAAATTAAATATTCATGTTGAATCTCAACTTCAGTAAAAAAAGGCTAAAGAAATGCAACTTTAACTCTTTGCAGAATGCAATTTATTTCCTCTGATAGGAAAGCACTCTGGATTACATTCAGTCTGTATTGACTTGTCCTTAAGCAATCCCAATTTATCCTCTCTCTGGGGTTAGCACTTCAAGATACTCAAATCAATCAATGAGTTATCAACCCCTGAAGTTTGTGGCCTGAATTCATAAACATTAATTTCAATAAAGTTTCTACCTCTATTCAAAGGAGACTGCAAAATAAAATGATCCAATTACAGATTTATCAAATATTAATCATTAAAATCTTCCAGATCTTTCCGATGCCTACATTCTTCTCCCCTGGTGTCGGAAAAGTAATTAGCAGCTGGCTTTGATTAAATTCTTCCCTCAGAGATCACTTTTCTCAGTTCGGGAGAGAGAAAGGAATACACACGGGTATGTAATTCCTCATTTTAAAATCTTTCCTGGAAAATACGTGTAGGTTCAGTTAACTGAGATTATTCTTTCCATGAAGATGGAAGAAACTCAGTCTCTGTCCAGGAACCTGTAGTGATTTTAACGCTGAACCCTGCAGTGCACAACCTGGATGTCCCCGTTGAGTTACTGGATGCTCTTTTCCCTTACCAGGCGCCTGTCTGGTGTCAGTGGCTTCCTCTCAGCGGTTCGAACAGGATGCGGTGCAGGAAGGAGTCTGAGCAGCTGCAGCAACACCAGAGCAGGAGGGACGTGGAGGGGAGCCTTCCCAGCCAGCACTCCCCTCTGCCCCAAAACCCAGCTCCAAACCCCCGTGGTTGTTCTCCTTCAGCATCTCCAGACTTGCTGGATTCCTTGGTCTGCAAGCAGAGGAGTCAGAGATGCCTCTCAAAAGCATTTCTGGTGCCTGAGACAAGCAAAGGTGAATCTTCAGCCCTTCCCCACTCTGCTCCTCCAGGGGCTCAGAGAAGCCGTGGAAACATCATGCTTGGAGATCTTCAAAACTCAATGGGATGAGGCCCTGGGGTTGGACTGAACACCTCCAGACATCCAGAAATGAAATGTGTCTTTTCCTGTCATCGGGTGCTTCTGTTTTCATGAAGATCGACAGACTCTTCTCACACAAACACCAAATGTTCCTGGGCACCTATGATTAAATGTGGTGTCTTCAGTATCTGCTCAGCATCATAGCACCCCTGCTATCACCCATTACTTGGTGGTGGTCCTGGATTTCTGTCTTGCTCAGCACAGCCTGCCTGTCTGCTGAGGATGTTTTACTGTTTCTGAAGTGTGTACATTGCTATATAAAGCCCAGCTGTGAGGACGATCTTGTGTTCTCTTCGGTTTTTGGAGGAACAAGACCGTAACGAAAACCTCTTTGTTTTCATCTTTATTCATTAGCTGAGAGGTAAAATATTTTTAAGCCTGTCTAAATAGAGGCTTTTGGATTTTTTCCATAAGCATTGAACTTGCAGCCTTTGCTTGTTTTCCTACAGCCAGGGATTCCTCTGTAGTGTAGGTCTTTGCTGCTTATATGGCCTGACTTACCCTGTGGTTAACTGGGTGTAATTCATCTGAAGACGGCGGAGTTGTGCCTGATCATGAGGGTGGTGGTGTTTCATCTGTAGGTGCTTATCTTAATACTGCAGAAGCTCGTTAAGTGGCCATAAAAATAATGAGATATCCTTTATTCCTATTGCAAGAAACTTGGAAACGCGTTTTAAAGTATCTCCGTTTCTGTGCAGTGACGGATGGTGCTGGCGCTCGCCATTTACCTAATGGCATCCATTAAACTTCGTTAGGACTTTGTTAAGCCACAGTTCAGGTCACCGACGTCGAGTTTTGATCTCTGAAACCTGCTCACAGCACCTGAGCACACCAACAGCCAGCCCAGCCTGGTTCGTTCCCTCGTCATTCCCCGTGCCTCCTGCATCCTTCGAAAGCGAGGGGAGAGGGCAGGAGGAGAGCCCCCCCAGTGGCCCCGTGACACCGAGGAGTGCCGTGGGTCTGACGTCCCGAATTGAGCCCCCTGCTCCTTTTTTTTTGAGGTGACAGACTTCAGCCATCCCTTCGCATCGCCTGCGTGTGTCACCGCCCCCGTGGAGAGCTTCTAATCTTCAAGCTCTGATTCAGCCGCTTTGTTTATTCGTTTAATTCCCTGTATTTATTTTTTCTTGAATATACAACCGCGGCTCGCCCTTCACTTGCCCTGCTAAGCCTTGTGTTTGAAATGAGGAGTGTCTGTTCCTAAGTGCCAGTGAAATTGTGATGAAGTAGACGGGAAGAAAGGTTTTAACATACTCTTTTTCTAGAAAAGTAAACATCCTCTGGCTATAGGAAGAATAAACTTCCCCTGGAAATATGTGTGTTTATACGAACAATCTCTTTTCTTCTGGCATTTCCAGATACTAGGCTGGGAGATTTGTTCATTACCACTGGGAAAACAGACTTTTAAGTAAGTGGTGCAAATGCATGAGATAAGTCTTTGCATGGATTGTTTTCTTTTTGGAAAGACACCCCCAGGATTTATTTGCATGAACCTGAAAGGGATTTCCTCCTTTATCTCTGGGCATTGCACCTCCACAGAGAACAGACGGAGGAAGTGAGCGTTTCCCTAATAAATGACTTGGGTCTAGCTCAGCTGGAGCTTAGGGGGCTTTGCTGGAAATCTGTATGGCCCAGCAAACCTTCCCCTGTGTCTGTGAGCTACCAGCTGTCCCCACACGCACGTGGGGAGCGAGGCATTCCTGTCTCCTTTCCCCCTGGGTATCGCCTCCATCCCTGGGACACGGCCACAGCCAGCACAGCTGGGCTGCCTGGAAAGCTGGCCCAGGGGATGCCTGCAGGTTGGGTGTTTCAGGAGGTATTTACATTTATATTTGCATTTACATTTGCATTTGCATTTACATTTACATTTACGACTGGGAGGTGCTTCTCCTTCTCTGCATCTGCCTCTCTGTGGAGGCAAATAGGGAGTGCAGGTGTCAAACCTTCAGTGCTCATGCTACCACCGAGGTTGGGGGCCAGAAGTAGCCTGCAGTAGCCTTGGTGTAACCTGAATTTGTTCCGCACTGAACTTGAAAATGAACAGTTTTGAATCAGGACTACACCAGAGCGCTGCTGTTCTGCTTGCCTGAGGTTCAGCTGTCCAGGTCTTGGACAGAGAGATCTGCAAGGAGGAGGAGGAGGTGGTGGAGCTGTCCTGGTGGGTCTCCTGGTGGGAAAAAGAGCAGGCTGGAAATGCTCCAGGTCCTTGGCTACAGTGGTCTTCGTCCATGCATCTGCTCCAAAATGTGGTCTTCCAGGCGCTTGGCTCGGTGCCTTCATGCCAGATGTGCTGGGTGGCAGGTAGGGAGACAGACAGGTTCCCATCAGAACTATATCAAAACCGGTGTTTTTATAGGGCATTTCTACTTTGGTAGATCTTTATTTTTCCATCTGGAAAGTGTTCTCTTAGAAAATATGCGAAGTGAAAATTCATGCTTAAACCTAGTGCCATCCCTAATGGACTACTTACTCCGTGGGATTCCTCCTTTATCGCTTTTTAAATATACGGGGTCATACTTTTTAACCCTCGTGGTTATGAAGTCTCTCTCGCAGAAAGGCTTATGGCATCGTGCGTTGCCTGTGAGTTACTCGACTCCGTTCCTGTCTGGCAGGGAATGAAAGAGCCCGGCATCTGGCAGTAGGTAAAACTGATACCGCCAAACTTCCCACGTGGAGGGGATGGGGTGCGTGATGGATGCTGTGATAAAGCAGCTCCTCTGACAGGACAGTTGGAGGCCCTTTCTATGAAATTTACTGAGCTTAACCAAACCTCCTGGCTGGAAGCGTGAGGAAATCAGTCACAGCGAAGCATGCTGCTGCCATGCGATAGCAGGAATGTGTAAAAGCCTGGCCTCAATCATCCTGGGCTTTTCGAGCAGACCCCTAGCGAGGTGAGTGGTGCCTGGAATTCCAGGGATCCATCCCTGGAACCTGCTTGCAAAGGTTTTGTTACCCACTTTCAGAGCCTACTGAAATCAATAGAAGACCTTCCGAAGACTTCAGTGAAAATGAGAATGAAAAATAAGATTTGCCATATATTAGCATTTCCCCAGATATTTCCTATCGTGAGTCACCCACTGTGAAGCCTCCGTCCAGGCTCTCCCACAGGCAGTCTGGTGCTGAGTGGGTAAAATCGTTTCTGTAGAATAGCCTTGGGTAGAGACAATAAAATGAAGTAATAATCATTCCAGCTATTACATTTTGCCTTGTAATGCATCTAGAGCTAAACCTATTAACTTGGAGAGCATCTTTATTGTTCAGAGCAAAATGCTTCTGCTGACAAACCTGCTGCGGTGCTGTTCCATACTTCTGTCACCAACCTCTTGCTCCTACTTCGCTAGTTTGCTAATGTATTTTTGGCCTAGCTCCATGACACGACATCTATTTATGCTTTAGAAAAAAAAAAAAAAGAAAAAAAAAAAAAGAATAAAATTGTTTAATTTCCATATCACGTTGCTGGTGGGTTTAATATCCTCTTTTACCTGTTTAGGAATAACAAATAACTTACCAATTTGTCACTGACAGATTCCTTTTCTCTAGCTGAAATGACTAAAACAAATGCCAGAAAACTACATTTTGCATGTGTCAGCCCTCCTCCTGTTTAAAGGTAACCTAAAATAAAGGCTCTTCATTCTCCTACACGAACTTCAGAAGAAAACATCAGACATCTTCTTCAAAAGTTAAGATATGAACAGATGAGACACATGAGATGATCAAAGGAAGACTAAAGGTAGCTGAAAATGCTCTGCTCATATGATGAAAACCATAAAATGCTATGGATTCACATGCTGCATTTCAAAGTTAAACTTGCATAGAAGAGCTTAACTCTTCCTTATTACATATTTTTTGCAGTTTTATTTGTCAGTATCTTTAAAACTACTGAAAAAAATAATCAGTGGAATAGGTGGTCAGTTGATTCTGTTTTCCTCCTGGACAAATATTGATCAGAAGAAATGGATATAGTGGGGACAAAACTGCAGAGTCACCTTGGGAATCATCATCCCTGGGGCGTGTTTGCTGGCTCCCTGCTGAGCCTTCAGTGGCATCTGCCATCACTTCACAAGGAGGCGAAGGCCACTGTCAATGCGCAACACGGACAGCCCCAGCTTCACCTGGGAGGGGTGTAGAAGCTGGGGCTGACCATTTGTACAAAACCTGCTAGTGTGAGACCCCAAGGAACAGCAACATGCATACCATTTTTTCAAATATATAGTGGTGTTTTTGTTTTTTTTTTTTTTTTTTTTTTTTTTTTTTAAGATCCATAGTGCAGACCCAACGTGTTTTTCTGTCTCCTAAACGCTATCTTTAGCTTCCTCCTGACAGCGAGTATAAATCAGTGACTGGGGTGCTTAACAAAAGGCATCATCAAGCATATCTTTGTGCATTTGAATATTCAGACTCGCATCTTTATTCATCTTCCTACAATGCTTCCAAAGTTGCTCATCACCAACTATGGTGATAAACTCCCGGAGCTGTGAGCTCATGAAAAGCTTCTCCCTAGACGGACAAAGAGCTCCCGTTAGGTCATGGTGAGATCATCACTTCGTGATGCTGACAGGAATCTGCAGCGTCCCCGGGGAGCAAACCCAGCACCGCTACCCTCAGCCTGCTCTGAGCAACCTCCACCACAGCGTAGAGCTTGGGAGAAAGGGGAAGGGAGAATTGCTTTGGGGTGAAACATTCAGCTTGGTAGGACACTGGTAGGTGACCTTATGGAATGGATGAAGGGAATTTAGTTTGAAAGGTCAGGGAGAACGAGTGGCTGCAGTGTGTGCACCCCTCATTGTGCCACATTACTGCCTGGCAGCCCCGTTTCAGGCTTGCCTGTCCCTCTGGCTTTCCCGATGATGTACAGAAGGTGTCCGTAGCTTGTGCAGGGCAGCACTTCATGACCAGGGCTGTCATCCCCTGAGCGAGAGGGCAGAGGAAATGAAAGCTCTGTTCCCTGGAGCACCTCGTGAATATTTATCGTGGCAGTGCTAAGCGTTTCTACCAAGCTGCCCAGCCGTAAGGGTCTGGATCTGATTTTGCTGCCGATGTTTACTTTCGAAATGCGTGACAGGCTACATCCAAACCCACAGATGAAACATGTCAGTGCACGGCAGTGACAGGGTGCCACAGCAGACGTCCTAGCAGAGACCCCGTCGCTCTCATTATGTTGGTAGCAGCTCCTGCCCCTAATGAGCCTGGCAGCAGTGCCGGGGCTGGAGGCCTCAGGGCAGAGCTGATGAGGAACAAACTGATCACACCCACAGAGACCCCAGATGCAGTTGGAGGGGCAGAACCATCTCACGGCACCTGAGGACCCATTTTGTGAGACGTGAGCTGCTGGGTAGAGGACCCAGCCCCACAGCCTGCCTGCGGTGCTGCTCCTACAGCCCAGCCAGGTGTGCCCTCAGATACTTAAATATTGCCAGGGTTTGGAGCTGAGCACACCAGCCCTTATCAGTAATAGAAATCAGGGGTGTGTTTTGTGCCCAGATAGCTCGGATCAAAGAAATGTGGGTTAGGCTCAGCCTGTTGCTGAGTAATGTCCACATTACTGACCTTTTGCCATGCATATTGCAAGGCCTGTGGGCGGAGGAATGGGAATTAAAGGTTAAGAAAGCTCTCTTGAAAGAGTTGGGGTGCTTAAATGTTTAAAATGTTTCCTTTCTCCAGTAATTCCAATATATATTAAAGCTAAAACCCTTCTGAGAGGCTATAAAACAGAGCGGTGGAGAAGATCATGAGGCAGATTAGGAAGAAGAGACTTAAGAGCTTACCCTCTTGCTCTCACTTTTATACTTTGTTCTTATTTTACTCTGAAAAATCTTCTAGTGCTTCTCACTGCGACTTTTATTGTGTTTTTATGGAACAGAGCCGGCGTTGCAAACTAGTCGAGGAAAGCTTGTTGCCGTTGAGCGGAGGGGGGAAGAACATTCCTTTGCACATTTTTCAGTGTTCCTGTTACATATCACATTTAGAAAGCAACAAGAAGTAGCATCCAGTTTTCATTAATGCGCTGGGGATTTCTTGGTGCATATGTTTTTGTTTCCAAGCGTTCGCAGAAGAGGCAGAGGAGAAAATATGAAATTCCTCCTTCCCAGCCACCAGTGGAGTGTATGTCTTGTCATAACCGCGGGGATCCGTGGTGTCAGGTAGCCACCTGGTGAGCTCCTTTTTCACTTTGCTCTAGCTCCAGAACCAGCAGCAACGGGAAATACCGTGATGGTATATTAGGACAAAGGCTGCAACGTGATTGCTTCCCTTATGTGAGTATTCCTGTTGACACAGCTTGGCTCATGGCCCGTATTAATTTGCTCCAAAAAGAAGGAAAAAAAAAAAAAAAAAAAAGAGAGAAGATATTCACATTCTTGGGGGAGCTGCGTGCTCCATCTGGATCCTGCAAACCTGCTAACCCTGTCCAAACAAATCCCATGTTCATGTTGCTCGCTGAGTGATTTTTATGTGTTTTGTCAGCTAAATATACATGTAAGCTCCTACGGCAAGAGCAGCGTGTGAGGGTGCCTCGTGCCCGTTGCTGCTGGCTGCCAGCCGGAGGAGCGTCCTCGAGGAAGGGTCGCACGAAGCGTGTCCTCCCCGCTGAAACCATGGCAGGGCAGGCCGCTGGGTGGGGTAGGCCTCAAGGCCTCCTTGCGATTGTTGTAAAGTTACTGTGGGGTTAATCTGCAGCGATTTGTGCACGTATTTAATCTTTTTAAGTCCCTGTCTCTCGCTTTGAGAGAACGTAAGATGGAGATGGACTTGAGATCACATTGTCTTCCCCTTCTCAGTCAGACCACGGTCAACATGAAACCAGTCATGGATGGGGCCAGGGCCAGGGCCGGGGTCTGCAGGGAATGGCTTAATTCCAATTTATGGGGCACCAGAGGAGATTTGCTGGAAAAGATCCACGTTTGGGGGCGGCTGTGCCAGCTCCGGGGTGAAGGGGCCTCCAGGGTCACTGCCCGTCCCTGTCATGGCCCCGTGGGGTTTTTGTCCTGTCAGTGCCTAACCATCCGTCACCCTACACAACGCAAATGGGGAGGAGAAATTAATGCAGGCTGTACACAGCTCTCCTCAACTTCTAGAAGAGCCTCACTTTTTAAGTTTAAAGATTTCTTAACGAGACGTCCTGGTGACAAAATGCCAAGAAGTAATCACAGTACAAGGGAAGGAGGTAGACAGGCCATGGGAAGCTTTTGATTTGGCGCTCCTTGCATGCAGATCCAAACTCCACAGTGATTTCACTGGCAGAAATAAATAACTTCTTTGCGTATGAGAGAAAGCAGAGCAGTGGCCTTGTGGGCTTTGGAGAGCTGGCTAAATATAAACCTTAATGGAAAAGAGGTGCTGAAGAAAACTCCGGGGCTGCTGCTCACTGCTGTGCTCACAGGTGTACGGACAGGAGGATGTTAAAAGTCTTTTCTTTCTCTTAATTTCTGTGTTTCTATGGAAACAGATACTGAAGAGGAATTGTTCTTTCCTGCCTTTCTCTCTTTCTCATCGTGCTTTTGTTGGTGGGAAAAAGTGAAAGTCCAGATGAAAGCCAGAGCACCCAGGAGTGCGTGTTTTGGCGAGAGCGGGTCCTCACGGCTCACTCCCATCAAATCTGGGGACCCAGAAATAGAAACTCAGAAAGCCTCAGTTTTCATCATTTCTCGCTTTGAAGCCAAAAGTGACTTCTGTGACCATGGCCTTGGTCATAGCATTGCCACCAACGTGAATTTAAAAAAGATATATATAAAAAAATGAAATACACTAAGTCACTCAAAGAGAATTTGCATGAAAACAGCTTGGGGACTTACAGGCCAGCCTGATGCGTGTGGGGGAGATGAAATCCGGGTGCTTCCTATTGTCTGGGGATATTTGGGTCTCATCTTCATGCTGATCCTGCTGTCCGAGCAGCATGGGGCCAGGCAGTGTGTATTGGGGTCAAGGCAGGGAAGAGAAGCGCCTCGACAAGTTGCCAGTGAATCTCGCAGCATTGACTGGGTGAGGGAAATCCAATTTTCACATCGGTGATCTCAACCCATCCGACTTGGCACTTCTGAGACGTGTCCCATACCCGAGATCACTCGGTGCCAGCAGGGTGGCACTGCTCCACCTGTCCTCGTCATGACTGCTAGGTGTATCCACTAATGGGTGGCACATCTCACACAGCTCTGCTCCTGCCAAAGGTGGCAAATCCTTTGGGAGCAGCTCTTCCAGCACCTGTGGGAGGTGCAGAGTGGAACAAACCCCAGTAAATCAGGATGTTACTGATCCAACTGCTGCGACTCTGGCTGTGAGTACAGAATAAATAGGAAAAAGGAAAGGAGCGTGGAGAGTGGATGAGGAGCAGGTTGTGCACTCTGTCCCCAAACCAAACAGGGGCACATCACACCCCAGAGTCTGTCTTGGGTTCACTGGTGAATAAATCACTTTTTCAGAGATTACTCATTTCTGTGGCATCTGGGGGCTAAGCACGGCTCTCGGAAAGACCACCTGCTACTGATATCTGGGACGGGAGGAAAAAGCTTCCCATTGCCCTCTGAAGGAAAGCAGAGCTGCCTGGCGATTTGAGGTTTTTCCTGAGTCGCCCTAACCAGAGGCATGTCCCTGTGTTGGGTGAGGGACCCTGATCTGACCGAGGGTGGCACAGCTCTCAGACCCCTGTCACTGGGGTCTATTGATACCAGTCTGGTCCCATCAGATGAAGGAGAGACAGCTCTAGAAAAATCTGTGCTTCTTTGTTCACGTAGAAAAGAAAGAGTTAATCTCTTTTTTCTTCCTTTCCTTCTTTATTTTTTTTTTCTTCTAGAGCTTGTCTTCATATAAGTCTTGGTATTTAAAATTAATGAAGAAAGTGAGAAAGAACGTGGATCAGACTACTCGCTCTCAGCTGTTCTGCCTTTTCTGGCAAACTGTTGGTCGTAGAGTTCTGGGGTTTTTATTTTTCTATGTATTCATAAGCACTGACGTCTCTGATCGTGCTCCATGTAGCTCTTTCTCACAAGTGGGTGGCCGCTCGCCCCAGGCCCTGCTCCTCAGGGCTTCCCCCTCCAGGCTGCCCTCCCTGTGCATCCCTCCTCCACCCTGTGGGTGACTGATGGATGGTTTCAGAGACTCATTGTGGAGTTTTCTCATGTAGATTAACATTAATTAACTTGTGACTCAACATGCTGCTGTTAGAAAAGAGAGAATTTACAGCTTCACTCTGCTTTGCCCCTTCCTGCCCCAAGGGACCGCATGCTACAACCTTCACCCTGCAGACAGGGGATCAGGGAATCCCAGGCGATCTGTTTGGAGTCTTTCAGGGGATGGGAGACCACCTGCCTTCTTGTTTTCATCCTTTGTACAGCTTTTGGAGAAATCCACTAGACTGGTGGAAGCCACAAAGGGACTGAGGTGGCCGGAAAGTCCTCGGTCCGTCTGCTCTTGCCTGGACCGTCCTTGTCGTGGGGTCCTCCCTCCTGGAGGACTTTAAATACCCACTAAAAAAAAATGTTTCTTTCTTTTCCAGTTTACAATTTAAGGCTATTTCGAAAACTGAAGCAGTTAAGAAAATGAAAAATTGTGAAGCTGAAGCAACCGAGATGAGCCTTGACCTGTGAGCCCAGGGCTGGCATCCCGGCAATGAAAAGCACTAAAGCTGCTCGCGAGCTATGCAAAACGCTCTGGCACCCAAATAAGTACAATAAAAACTGCAAAACTAATCTTTAACCTTAGCTCATAGCATTGGGGTTATTAAAGTTATTAAAACGCAGTCGTTGGAGAGCTTGGGGACTCTGTTATGGTATCTGCAGCTCATTGAGTCTCATGTAGGAATTTTGCCCGGGGGGATTTTCTCGTTAATGCATATGTTGACTGGCAAATTGCTTTCTGTCTGCAGCTCCGGCTGGGTGACGGGCTGGGATGTTTCCATATGGAGGCACTGCTGCTGCTGATTGAGGTGAAGAGGACAGGGTGGGGAAAACTCTCAAGTAATTCAAAACCCGTGTGTGATCGAGCCTCCTGGTGCTGCAGCCCAGCTACAAATATTAAGCGTGGGGTTGGGATGGGATTTCAGCCTGGCTCCTCTCGCAGGCACGCCGCAGCCTCATCAATCTGCTGCTGGCAGGGCAGCCGCCTTTTGGGGGAGCAGGGCTCCTCTCCTCTCCCTGCCCAGCTCCCCCCTCCTCCCATTAATCACACTAATTGCAGGCTGGGGCAAAAAAAAAGCATTTTAAAATTCGCCTGCGAGGCCGTGCTGGGAGCGGAGCTGCTTCCTTCCACCCTCACCTGCGGCTGGGATGCGAGGCAGGGGGGGATACTGAGGGCTGTGGGTATGGGGCAGGGGATGGGGCATCCCCTGGGGGGCTCCAAAACCTCTCTGCTAGGGCTGCTTTGGAGCGATGAGTGCAACACGACGCAGAGCTGCTTGCAGAAAATACCATCGCCTCTAATACCTTAAATATTTCCCCTGTTCCTTGTAAATACAGGCGTGTTACATTCCCCAGGATTCGGTTACCGGGACGAAGCCAGGACCCCTAGGGCAGAGGGATGCTCTCCCAGGGCCTTCCTGGGACATGCCCCTGCCTGGGGTTTGCCACAAAAGGCGTGCATATTTGGGCGAGAAAATCTGGATTGAGGTGTTTTGCAGTGATGGGGAAGGGTAAATTCCTCACTTTATTAAGAGCACTTAAGGTTGGAAAGGAATCGGTTTAATTTAAGCCGTAGCAGGCTAAATGTGGACGTCCCCCTATGGTAACTGCTGGTAACTTTGCCTGCTCTCTGTAAGATTTCAGAGCGCCGTGTAAGTACTCGGGGATTATGGCCAAGACACCTGCTAACATTTTCCGTGATGAGAAGATTAATCTACTGAGCTTCAGTCTTTTGCTATAAAAACGTAATTTGCATTGTTCCTGGAGCGCACAATGAGCCTTTTCAGTGTGCCAGCACCTCCTGTTCCTCCCTCCAGAAGCAGGCTGCAGTTTTTCCTCTAACAATTTTACGAAGCGCAGGAGTAAAACTAATGCCCCTTCACACCTTCCTGCTATCCATCAGCCCCCCGCTGCTCTTCTCATCTGCAGGCCTGGCAAGGATCCTCAGCACACGTCCAGGGGTTACACCAGGGGTTGCGTGGATCTGGCCTCTGGCCTGCCGGGCACTGAGCTCGGGGGGAAGGAGGAACCCAGCAAAATATTCTGTGATGAAGCAAGGCAGCAACGCGTGCCCAGCCCTCCCTCTGTGCAGAGACCTCTTGCCCTTGCAGAGCCGTGAGGTCCCTGCCCTTCTGCCAGAGCCCCTGCCTCCGCTGCCAAGTATTTCCCACTGGGATCATTTTTAATAAGAAAAAAAAAAAAAGACTTTTGGTCCAACGCTGCTTTGCAAAGTGTGTGCTTTTCGCATAAAAGCGTTGCGTCAAAGCATTTCTTTCCAGTCCCTTAAATATCAGTGGTTTGCATTGTTTGGGCAGCGCCTTTGGAGTTCTTGCTGGAAACGCAAACACTTGCAGGCAGTATTTCTGCAAACCCCAAAGTTATTTAATTTTCTTGGAAGACCATTTCAGGGAATAAAGGGAAAAAAAAAAATAAAAAAAGGGAACCGCTTTCCTGGCCAAGCATGAGAGAAGCTGCAGGAGCCCGTGTTAGTTCTTCACTTGTGCAAAGCGTGCTGAGCTCCCTGGGCGCGGAGGTGCCGGTCCTGCAGGTGTGTGAGCAGGTGATAAGCACTTCACAAGGTGCTGAGGAGGGAAATGACCACAGTGCAGATTATTTTCCAGCCCTGACAGGTACCGTAAGGGAAGGGAACACCACCGCAAAGAGATTAAACACGGCACCTATGTTTAATGTATGAAACGCTCTGAAGAACTCCGGTGCTAAAAAGCACGGCATGAAAATGCAAAATCCCACGCGCTGGGGCTGAACCCACACAACTCGGGGGGTTTTGCAGGCAGGAGTGCTGACAATTATCCCGCTGTGATGTTCTCCTTTCCTCTCCCCTGCTCGCGAGGCTGCTGTGACAGGCACACATCCCTTGCAGGCTCTGAGGGTAATGCACGCGGGCTGTAAAGCAGTGGGTTTGGGCAGAGCACGGCCGTTAAGATGCTTTTGCTCCATAATGAGACGTTGCAGAGTGCAGCTCCATTCAAAGGGGCTTAAATAATGTTAACATCGAAGATGGTAATTTTATGGGGAAATAAAACCCCTCTCCGGGTCTGTTTGTGCCTCTGAGAAGGAATCAATTTTCTAGCTCATAGCTTCCCCCGCCCGCACCAGCGATGGGAAGAGACCCACTGCTATTGCTGCCCGTGACTTCCCTTCCAAAGGGCCTTGCTTCCAGCCTCCTGAGCCGTCTGCTCGGTGGCTTCACGGGCAAATACCCAGCAAAGAGCAGAAGCGGGGAGCCCTTTTAATCCCACACTTCATTTCCTTTCCATTTCCCCGCTCCCGCAGCAGCCGAGAGCGGAGCGCTCCCCTCGGTGCGCTCTGCGGCTGCACAAACCACGAGCTGACATTTTGGGCTGGAATTACGCCTCTTCGTGCCAACTCCTACCCACAGTTACCGTACCGTAACCCCAGAGGAGCTGAGATTAATGGTCCTTAATGAGTTTCACAGGGAACGAATGCGGGGGGCAGAGCCCCACACGAATCACCCACGAAACACGGGGAGGTGGAAGGGGCGCGCTGGGCAGCGGGGCGCCCGCCTCGCCCGAGCCGGGGCTGGGATGCTGGAGGGGAAGATTTAATGCAGAAACACAACTCGGAAGTAATTTTCCCCGTAAAATTCCAACTGCGGAGTGTCACGATAATGCACCGTAATGACTGGGAGGGGGTGTAATTTTAGAAAGTGGTTTTAAAGCGCAGTTCTGGAATACATCTGGATTCTCTTAGGAACAAGCAAAATCTCATCAGGGACCACTTCAAAGACCATTTCCTCATGGTTAAATTATCTCGTGCGAGCCTGCTGTTGCATGTACATTGTTACATTATGTATGATTTTTGACTGCTCCTAATATGAACAAACTGCACGGTATTCCATTAGTGATCCTCAATTTGTACGGGGCCGGGAGCCCCGCAGACAGCCCGCTCGGCTGCCTTGGCTTTGTAGGTGCTCGCTGGGGAAAACCCGCAGCCCTCTGACCCTGGGGTCCTGCCCAGGGGTTTTGGGCAGGGGAATTAATTGTGCTTTCAGTAAGCATGGAGATTGTGCTGTCGTTACAGCCTCTCTCTCGATACGGCTTGACCCAGAAATCGCTGCTTGGACTGGGGAAAGAAAGACAAATGTGAGGTTTTGGGGTAGATGTTTGGTGGGAGTAAAGCAGGATAACTCCATCCTGTTGTTTGTACCGCTGGTTAGTGCTATCAGCTTTCTCCTTCAATCAAACCCAGCTCGCTTTGTGGTTCTGAATCACCGGGAGGTTTCATAAACCTACAGGGTAATTTTTTGCTTCGTTTTCCTCCATTGCCACAGGTATGTGACCTCCTTGAAAATCCCACTAAAGACTTGGTGGGATTTTAAAAGACTTGGTGGGACTTCCTCATTCACGCAGTGACCTCTGAGGCACATCTCGCTCGTTTTGGGTCCGTCTTCGTGCATGTATTGCTGGCGCTGAGGTGGGAATTACAGGCTGAACATCTGCAGCAATCCCCTGCCCTTAATGAGAGGGGATTTCCAGGGTCTGTGGGACGTGGATGCATCGCTCCTGCTCTCCTCTTGTCGACATCTCTCCCTGGGGCCAAAGTTGTGCAAGCAGCTGATGTGCATCGGTGCTCTCCTAACACTGCTCGCCCGTGGAAGCAGCTGCTGCCACTGCCAGTGGGACTGGGGATGGGGTATAAAAAGGCTAAAATGCCTCGGCTTACATCATCTCCTGCCTTCTCGGCATGCAATATACCCTCCTTTGTACTCCCTCGCGTGTCATTCATGGTGGGGAGCAGGTCTGAGAGCTCTCCTCGGGGCCGGCCAAGCTTTTCCCCGTAGCTGCAAACCCCCAGCTCTCGCTGCCTGGGGACTGCGTGGAGCAGCTCTGTACACTGACTCCCGCGGCAGGCAGCAGTAATTTGAGCTAAACTGCGGATGAGAAAACCCTGGCTATTGTCCGGACCTGATGAAATTAAAGCCGGCACCTTGCACAGCTGCTGCCAACCCCGGCAGCGCCGTTCCTTTGTGCTCGTGCATAAGCTCGGTCCCGCTGACAGCCCACGAGGAATGCCACTGACATGGGCTCCCGGTCCGTAAGCCCTCTTCAATTTTGGAATTGAGGCGATGCAATGAAATAATATTTACTCATTATTCCGAGTGACTCAGATGCTGCAGGCTGTAGCACACGCTTAGCATCTCCAGCAGAGCCGCGCTTGATCGTTTCTTCTTCTTGAAGTGTGTACGTACGCCTCTGATAAATGTGTACACAGCAGAAAACCCAGCAGCAGCCTGCTGCCTGCACACGTCCCGCATTCACCACTCCAGCAGCTGCTACACGAGATGCACCCCGCAGCCCTAACCCTAACCCCAACCCCAACCCTAACCCCAGCCCTGCCGGGGGGGTGAGGAGGGCACAAAGGGCAGGAGGAGGAGGGTGGGTGGGAGGAAATGTCACCTCCCGCTTCTGAGAGCAGAATATTGACAAACATCCAAAAAATAAACAAAACAAAACAAAACAAAATAAAAAATTAAAAAAATATCAAAAAAAAAAAACACCTTGCAATACAGATTTAATTACAGCAGATATCTCCTCTTTTTATCACTTAATCATTTTGTGTGCAATCTGAGTCACTTTTGTATGAATCAAATATAATCATCCTCGTAACGCGAGGTAATTAAATGACTCATAAAGCGCTGGCAATTACCTCCCTGCTCCCTGGGAACAGCTGATCGGGGCTGGCGCACACCTGGGCTGGGTACCGTGTGGGGAGCCATCGGGTCCGGGTGTGCAGCACCGTGCCACGGGGTGACCCCAAGTGGCTATGGGTCAGCAGGGCCAGGGCTTTCCCAGCTGCACGCGGAGCAGGGAAAGAGAAAAACAGCCCTTCCTTTGTTTGATAGGCATTAAAGGAGATACTTTTATACCCCATAACGCACAAGGCTGGTTTATTCAACGTGCTCTAACACGCGCCGTGCATGGATCCAGCACCTTCCGCTGTGGCAGTTTTCAAGGATGCGATGAACCCGGAGCAGTTCTTTTATAATTGACTCCAGTATAGCTCGGGGTACGCATCTGATATCCTGACGTTACTTCTGATTTAATTTCCTATGCAATTTTCTAAAAGCTATTTGACTTCCAAATCAGCGCTGCTGGCTATGCTTTGTTTTCCTATCACTGGTGGGTTTCGGGGGAGTTTACACCCCCAAAGTTTTGCTCTTCCATGAAAATTCATGGCTTGTGAATGCTTACAGAGATTAGATTTCCAGGTAACTCAGAAAGCAGAGGGTGTAATTAAAGTGGGATGGATACTGGATTTGATTTCAATAAAATAGCCAAACCGAAAGAATGTAGGCTCAAGTGAAGTCAAATACATATTTATTTCTTTAGGGTCAACCCAAACCATCTCGTTATATCCCAGATGAAACACGTGTGTGTGTAGGGGGATATTTTGGGATTAGTCAATCTTGCTGTTTAACCTCTTTTCTTCTTGAAGTGAGTGAATTTTGCTATTTTTAAAAAGAGTCAGAAGGAAACATTCTGGCATTTCTGAAAGATTTTGACATTTGCTAAATTCAGCCAGACTTTGTACATCATTTAATTCCGCCCGGAACAGTGTTCTTCTGTGAGTGTTTAACTAATCGCCGAGTTTGTGCTGCACAGAAGGAGCAGAGAAGAAAATAGGGACTTGCATCCATCCATCCATCCCTACTGAGCCCCAGGAGCCCCACGACTTACTGTGGAGCGGTGACAAACCTCTGCCAAAAGTATGAGAGGAGTCACAGCGCCACAAGCATCCATCCCCCAGGGACTCACCCGTTGGCCTGCCCCATCCCAAATATTTCACTGGTTTTGTTTTGGCTGCTCCGGGTGCTCTGCACGCTCCCAAACCCACCCTGGCACAAGCTCTCGCTCCATCGGAGCCCTGTTTAGAAAAGCAAGCAAGGAAAACACAGCAGTGACGGGTGGTGATGGGGCCATCCAGTGAAATAATCCGATAAAATTCATGCATTTTTTTAATGAGGTGTTTCAGATGTTATTTCCAGCCTGGATCTTCGCTGGGTACCTGGGTACTCAGTAATTCTGTTGAAAAAAAAAAAAAAAAAAAACAAAAAAAAACAACAACATGGCAGGAATGAAATTTTTCACAGCTTCCCTTGCTTAAAGTGAAGGATGTGAAATGTTTATGATCTGTCACAAATCGATATAAATCTGGGAAGCCTTTGACACCTTCATATTTCTTAGGAAGGAGTGTGAGAGACGGCAAGTAGTGGAAGAACAATATTGAGGAGCGCCGACACATTTGTTTGTGGTCTGATGGGATGTGACTGATGCCCCATCAGCCGAGCAACCCGGAAAAATGGGAACCGCGAACGATGAATCGAGAGCCGAGACGAAGCCAGCTCTCCAGCGGGTTGCCTTTTATTAAAACAAATGACATTCATGTTTTATGAAGTGCGTGGCAAATCTATCCCATAGCCAAGCAGTCGGGTGATTTTTATTCTCGGGCTCGAGCACGCGGAGCTGTATTTGTATCTCAGCTTTGGCGCGGAGGTGGCTGGAGCCTGGTGGGGGACGTGGTGTCCTTGCCGTGCCTGGGGTGGGCACCGTCCCCCCATGGGAACAGGGAGTGATTTCTGCACCCTGGGGCCTTATCAAGCAGCTCCGAGCTGGAAAACGCTCATTTCTTCAAAACCTAAATTCACAAAGACCCAAATTTGGCAGAGCTTAAAAATATTCCCTGCAAAGGCTTCTCTGCTCGAGCTATTACTCTGTGGGTTTGTTGGGAAAATGTGTGCTCAGGAACAGTTTTTACACATTTCGTGTACTTTGAGATCGTTTTGTGATTTAATGTTTTGTGCTAAAATCAGCCAACATTTTGACAGGGTTTGGGATGGGTTTTTGACAAAACGTTGGTGAGGTTTGACAAGGCTGTGAAAAAAACAACGAAAACCAGTGGTTTTGGCTGAGCTTCGCTCCAAGTTTAGGATTTGCGTTTGGAGCAAGGGCTCACAAATGGGAGCCAAATAACTGCTCTTTGGGGCCACCACAAACCCCAGGTGAGCACTGCTGACCGAGATCTTCCTCAAAACAGGGGAGGGAGCGGCTGCAGCTTGGTGGTGGAGAAATGTGGCGGAGAGGAGACGTGGGCAGGCTCTCAGATCCTCCTGCTATTTTAATTCAGGCAATTCTGCTTCTTCTAGGGCTTTAAGGGACGGGGAGCTCGCGTGGTTTGGGGATTTTCAGCATTCCCCATCTGCGCTGGGATACGGGTGATATCTTTGTTAAAATAAAGGAGCGACGGAAAACTTTGCTCCCATGCAGAGGCACCGAAGGAGGCTGGAGCACCACATGGATCGCATTTAGGGCTGCTCTGATTTACACAAACAAAAAACGCGGTGTGAGGAGACCATGAGAAAATTCAGCTACGCTTTCCCCTGCTGCAGCTCGGAGGTTTGTCCTGTATCGTTTCAAAATGCAGACGACTGCTTAAAAATATCCTGCAATTGCCAAAGTCTTTGTTTGCTGTCGGAGACGTCTATGGCTGGTTACGCTCGACGCGCTTGGCTTTCCTGCAATCTTCTGGCCGTTTAGCAGGGAAATAATGTAATCCAATTTTCTTTGTTGCCATAAAGGCCTTAATTACGGCTTCACGGGATATTGTAATCAGAATCCCTTGGATTTTCTCATATGTCAAAGTGACGTCTGCTTCAAATTCATCAGTGTCCTTGTGTTGCTGTGAGCTCTCGGATAGCCTGGAGGTCATGGGAGACGAATTTGTTCAGCACCGGTTCTCCTGCAGCAGCGCAGAACACGAGCCTGATTTTAATTTTTGCCTTTATCTTTAGGTTACTGCAGCGGGACCGTGATAATCTCTCATTTGTGCCCGTGCTGATAAGACGTGTCCCGCTTTGATTTTCCTCTTGGCATTTGCAGGCAGGGCTGCGCTCCTGGCACCGACCCGGGGCTGCAGGGGGTGTCCCTGCAGCACCCCATTAATCTGCTGTCCATGCTTTATTTCTGGAGCAAAAACTGCTGGCATTTTAGGGGAGCACCACGGCAGTGGGCCACAGCCATTTCACAGGCTTAATAACTAAACACATTGCAAATTATTTTATTTCCCAGAAATAATGTTTGAGCGGTGCGTGTCCAGCCCAGGGAGCGCGCTGAGGGGTGCCTGTCCCAAACCAAACCCAGTGGGACCTGCCGTGGGACCTGCCTGGCCATTCCCCAACGCTATCAGCTTTATCCCCAAGTGGGTCTTCATCTTCACACCCTGAATTTGTAGGAGAAACCAGCCTGTGGAGGACTCACAGAGGTGGCAGAGCCGCTGCAGACATCTGAGAGCCACACGGCTCCTGCACATGAAAGCCCGGGCAGGCGTGTTTGCCTGCACGACGCTGCCTCTCATGTTTTTTTCCCCTTCATGTTCTCACTCGTGTTCTGCATGTGTAGAAAGGAGCCCTGCAGAAGGAGCCGGCGAATAATGAGTGTCGGCTGGCAGACTTCTCACTTGTGAAGAGCCCCCTTGTATCCTTCAAAATAATTTCCAGTGTTATTGGGTAATCAAAGCCCGGGATAAAAATCGTAAGATCAAATGAACACAGGCAAGCTAACGAAGCTCTATATACAAGCCAGCAAATGTCAGGAAAAAAAGGGTCGGGCATGCAAATGCCTCTTCATCTCGCTCCCCAGGGAAAAGTGCAGAGAGACTGGAGGTCACCCAGACATGGAGGATGGTTGTAAAGCGATGCAGGCAGGAAGGCTCACAACAGGGAGCTTTTACTTGCTTGCGGGATCTGGTCCCGAAAGAAGCCTTGAATCTGAAATGAGCCGTGGCATTAATTCATTTAGGAGCTGTAATCTGGGAGGTGTCCGTGTGCATTGATGGTGAGCTGGGGGGACGGGGGACAGCTCTCCTTCTGCTGGTCAGAAATTGGTCTCCTATTAATAAAAGTGAGGAAGGGTCACTCTTTCTTCTCGATATATACAGGGAGCGATTTTGCCCTGACAGCAGGGGTGGGTTAGGGGACCTGGTTCTCTGAAGTAGGGGCCTGCAGACTGCTCTGTCCCTTCCATGTCCTGGGGCATTCATTTTGTACCAAACATCCCCTAGCCCTTCTCTGCCAGCCTCCCAGCCCCACCATGCTGTCTGGCTGCCCACAGGTAGGTTTTCCAATCCAAGCCCCTTGTGAGGCTCTGGAAATGCACCTGTGTTCCTCCTAAATGCTGAATCTTTTCTAAATACATCTGCGGAGGCACCCTGACATCTCCGACGAGCACCCTGAGCAACAAATGTATCAGCCTTTTAGTCCCCTCATTTATAAACAGCTTAAAACACTCAGAGCAGCCTCAGCTCAGTGGATTTACTGCTGGTGTACACGGATGAAAAACGAGTGAGGCAAGAGCACCTGACAAAGGCGAATAAATAAATATTTAGCACATCCCCAGCACGAGCCGTCGGAGCCAGCACCACCCTGCAGGGAATGGCAGCACTGCTGCCAGCCACCTAATGAGCCAGGATGGGGCTGCCCCTTCGTTAGGCAAGCAGGAGGAAGGTGCTTAATGGGAAGGGTCCCAGGGCTCATCCACAACCTGGTTGTGCCCACAGAGCTGCCACTTTCCGTGCTAAAGAAGTCTCCTTGCTGCAACGCATCCCAAGGATGTGAGTCCCTGATGTCTCACAGCAGCCCCGTGGCTACAAACAGAAAAACTCCTGGATGGCTGCTAGGCTCCGTGTGTCACTGGATTGTTTTGTACACGGTGTTACCTTGGTTGAACGGTCATTGAAAGTGTCCTTTGCTGTATATTTGTCCTTATCCGAGCTGGGATTATGATGAGAAGGATTCTAGTTATCATTTATCTGGTTATCTAGTTATCAGTTACCCAGTTACCTGGTTATCTAGTTATCAGTTACTCAGCCTTCAGGAAAAAATTTAAAAAAAAAAAAAAAAAAAAAAAAGAAAGAAAAAAGAAATAAAATAAAAAAGTGAATTTAATAAACAAGCAATTTCTACAAGTATTCAAGACCCAAATCCGTATTCTGATGAAACGTCAGTAAAAAGGAATAAAATTTCAGGAAGGTGCAGAAAATGGAAGGAACCCCACTTATTAAGCTCTACGTGTGGAACCCTTTTCTCCTTGCTTTTGTTTGTTGGTTTGGGTTTCTCCTGAGCAGACTTTCTTCTCCTCTCTACCCCTGCTTGCCCCCAGCACACCATGATCCAAAGGGCCTCCTGGAGCACCTGTCCCGGTGCTTCATCGCGTCTGGGCATGGGCTGCTTGGCTCTCATTGCTCTTTTTCCCTCTCGGGGAAGAAAAACGGGTTGGATCCAGGCTCTGGCAGGTCCGAGAGTGTTCCCCATGTGCAAGGAGAGCCCATGGAGCAGTGCCGGCAGCGCGGCGCAGCGCTGCAGCCTGGGTCCCTTCCCCGCCTTGAGCTGCCTCTTGGCTGCTCTCCAAAATGTAACCCTAGTTCAGCGCCGGGACTTGGGAAGTAATTTAAAAAGTGTTAGCTCTAATGTTGGGAATTTGGGACTCCTGGAGCCCGGGGCCTAAAAGGAACATTGTTTGCCGACTCGCTAGCCCTCCTGCTGACCTCTGGTGAGGGCCTCCCTGGGCTTTCCCACCAGTATCGCTTCGTCAAATGGGGCCGAGGAGGAAAACCTGCTGCAAGCATTAAATACTTTCTGATCAGTCAGATGCTTAATTATGGCTCTGTAGGATCGTATTTATAGTCTGCAGAGCTCTTACGGCTGTTTCTTGTGTTACAGCTGTAAGCCCTGCGGACGCTGCCGTCCGTGGAGGCTTGGCTTTGTGGTGGCTCGTGCTCACCGGCCGATGTGCGTCTCTGCTGAGAGCCACAGAGAGGGAAATGGGGAAGAAACAGCAAAAAAAGGTGGCAAAGTGGTCTGTGCAGGAGGGGCTGGGTAGGATTGAGGTGTGAGCAGATGGGAAAGGGCACAACTTTTCCTGTGGGACCACTGTTGTCACCCACTGCTGGCGTCAGGCTGGCACCAAAAGGACCAGGTCCCATCAGGAGGAATTCCCAACACCTGAGCCCCACTGGAAGTACTGGAGGGTGTCTTTGGGATGTGCAATAGCAGTCTGTGTGGATTTGCTCCTGTGCTGGGCTCTGGGAAAGCCAGAAGGGTGGAGGGAGGATGGAGGATGCAGAGTGCATGCAGGCTTTTGAGGTCTTGCCAGCAGAAGCCTGCAGTTTTCTGAAGCTATCTTAAGGTGGCAGGGTTGCAGCCTGCTGCAGGCTGCTTGGTTTGCAGTCCAAAGGGAAGAAACGTGTTTCAGAAAAATGTAGATTTGTCTTGCAAAGCAGCCTGAGTTTACAGGACAGGGAAAAAAAAATCTGAAAGCAAATCATCCCATTCTAACTAGATATGTGCAAGCATCGAAATATTCAGGGCGCTACAGATTGGTGGCTCCCTTTGAATTTGTCTAAGTGACCAAGCGAGTGGGTGACAAATGGTCTTGTGCAGCCTGGACCAGCCTGGTGTGGGGTGCGTGCCCCCTTGGTGCTGGGCAACATAAAATTGTGGCAACCTGGGTGCTGAAAACCTGAGTCAAATCGCCTGATTTCACTGCAGAACTGGAAAATGAGCAGGAAATGACACCCGGGCCGTGTATCAGGCGTCAGGCTCGCTGTCACACACTGGGGCACCCTCACACCCCTCCACGTGCTCGCCAGAGCAGGACTGATGTCTGAATCCCGGAACATTTTATTTTATTTTATTTTACTTTATTTTTGAAGAAATAGGAGATTGAGCCACATAGCCGTCAGCTGCGCTATAGTTATCACTCGCTACGCATTATCTCCTAATTTTCCTCCGTCGTTTTTCTGGATTCCCACCAACGTAAATACCCTTCCTTCCCTGCTGATTCTGTTAGCAATGCCCTCTTGAGAGCCCATCCAAACACCCCACATAGCGGTCGATGAGGTGCAAACATCCAAATGACTTGCAGGCCGGGGGCTGCGTGCCCTGCTTCTGATCGCTGCCTTTCCTCCTGGGCGCGCGCTCGCAGCAATCAGGCCTGCCCCTGGCAGGGACGTTGACGGATTAGCCTCATCAGTCCCCTGCTGGGACCGCCAACTTCCCCTATATTAATCAGAAAAAATAGCTCCCTGATTGCCATTTAAATTGCACAAAAGATATATTTGTCTTGTGGCCGTCCACGGGCGTTTTGACGCGACGCGAGGTTGTGGCTTCTTAAAGGAGCTTTGTTGCCGCCTTTCCCGAGGGCTCAGGAGAGCAGAAAGTGCCTCAAAATAACATTTGCTTCACCCTGTTGTTGAACGTGGGTCAATATAAAGAATGAAACACCTCCGAGGCTACAGTGACAGCAAGTAGATGGCACTGGGTGGTGTTAAATATAAGTATCCATGAGGTATTATGGCTTGGAGCCTGGCTTGGGCCCTCCACACCCTCCCACTTCAGGATGTGGCATTCCTCCCCTATAAGAGAGTGTAGGGTGTAGAGTTGTGGCTCTGTTTGCTTTTCCTTCTCCCATTAATGCCCTGCATTAATTGTTACGGCCAGCAATGCCTCTGTCACGGAGCTGCTTGGTGCCACCCCACCACAGGGTCCTGCCCCGGGTAGGCCCACGCTAACTGACACGAGCTGAGGAGCTGCCTCATGCTGATTCTTCAGTCTATAGAGCAAAATCACCTCAAAAATGTCTAAAAACCAGCTGGGAAGTAGCTGATGGGATTTCCTGGCCTGCCCCAAGAGATGGAGCCCCCCATGCTCTCAGCCCCACAGCTGCACCACTCTCTGCTTTCCTTCACTCCGGGATTTATTTTCTTCCATCTCTCACTACCCTCTGATTGCTTCATTAGCTGCTCATGTGCTCCCAGCTCATTTACTCACCGACCTTGCAGGCTCCCATCGTTTCCGGGAGATTACATTGCAACCTTATTCCCCATGATCTCTCGAAGATCCCAACCATAATGTAAAAATTATACGTTAGGCCCAGATACAATATAAGAACATTTTTTATGGTAGAAAATAGCTTTCCACAAACCACGGCGTGACGTGAGAGCAAAGATCTGTTTCCATCAAATTTTCCTGATTTTGTAAAAAACTCCCAGATAGACTACCATAGACTTCTGTGTTCTTAGAGGGGAAAAAAAATGTATACTTTCTCATCTGGAATTTTTGTCTGTGAAGATTTGGGGAATCTCCTACGCTTGTGCAGGCGCCTCCAGACACACCATGGGCAGGGGTGTCTGCCTTCCCCCGCCGGGGCTTTCTGGTGCCTGCGGCTCTGGCTAAGAAATCCCAGCCCCAGACATGGGCCTCTCTGTCCCAAAATTTCTAATGATAGCTACCCTTGGCAATCTATCATTTCTGAAGGTTTTTATGTCAGCCCATAGCTTCCTGGCCGACCCAAACATACCCGTCCACAGCCCTACACATGCTCACAGACCCCTATGAGACACGTGGCAGAGCCGCGGCTTTCCCCAAAAGGCTGCTTAAATTCTTCCCGAGTGCCTCGGCTGCATTAGCGAGCGCCTTCCCCATGATAGCCAGATAAAAAGCAGAGATAAGAAGCAGACCCAGTGCTGAGAAACCAGCAGGGTGTACCGAGAACAGAAAGTTCAAGAATTAAAGTTTTGCTGTGGGGTTTGATGGATGTGAGCCCCGGGCCCCACGGTGCATCCCGTTACCCGTGTGCTCCCCGAGCGAGGGCTGTAGGGTTTGCCACCCTGGTGGCACGGCCCCTTTGGTGTGTTTGTTGGGAAATTCATGAAACTATTGATTAGAAAGCACATTCCCCAAAGATATAAGTGATTCCTGAAGAAATTCCTGGAGAAATTTCTCAGTTTCAACCTCCAGCGTGCTTTGGGGGGTGATGCTGCCGATGTTACTAACGTCACTGAGCCCCATGCCAATTAATCAGCAGTTAATCAGCCGGGTGATGCCGGCGTGCTGTGGGGGCAGCTTTGCACAAAGCTTTAAGGACGGGAATGATGGCATGCTCTCGAGGAAGCTCCTCGTGCCCACTGTGGATTTTCCATCTGGAAATGCCAACCCGCACAGGTGTAGCCTCCCAGCAGCCTCTCAGCTCCATAGGGACCCAAATTTCAGGCTTTGTGGAAAATTTCCTGACATCAGGAGTTTAAATGAAATTTGAAATTAAAATGTGCCCCAGCACACACACACCTTTTAATAGGCTAAACAAAAGGAAGCTGGCAATGCAGAGCGACTCTAGGTAACTGTGAGAAATGCAGTGCCCAGCGGGTTTGTATAAACACCGATACTTCTGTCCGAGGAAAACGTACTCAAAATATGAAAAGCTCAGGATTGTCACAGAGCTTCACACGATGTTTGAAAACTTGCTTTTATTTTACAGGGAAGAAGTCCTCTCTTGGATTGACCAGATTTTATATATATTAATGAAGAAAATACATTGAAAAATACCTAAATCTCGTTGCTGTTAGTGTTTGCACACACATACTAAGAACTCACCATGAACCTGGTTCTTCCTCCTCAAGGCACATCACATCGGACCTCCCTCACTGCCCTCTCTCACCGCGTCCTTCCCCAAGGCCCTGCAGCTGGAGCTGAAGGACCTCCAAGGTCTGGGGCTCTTTGTTTGTCCCTCTTTGCCTTTATTTTTGCCCGTGCTCCCCTCCTGCACCCCTGCTGCTGGTGGCAGGGTGCTGGCCACCTCTACCCACCCTTTTCTCCCTCTCCTCTTCCAGTGCATCCGAGATGCCTCCCTGCCTTCCGGGTGTCCATTTTGTCCCCCAGTGCTGGCTTCCTGTCCTTGTCCCTCCTTTCATGTCCTATCACTGTTGTCATTCGTAACAAAGAGGACAAAGGGCTTCCCGTCCTTTTTATTTATTTATTTCTCTCCCTATTGGTGGGATTGACCTAGCCTTTCCTGCCTGCTTTGCTCTTCAGCCCTCTGCTCAGACTGAGTTTGGCTAGCTCGATCTCTGACTACGAGGCTGATTTGCAAGCCCACCCTGCCTTCATTCCCTGTTATGAAGGGAATAAGGCACAGCTAAGGCTTCTGCCTTTTCCTTTTTCTGCTTTGTTTGTGAAAAATAGATAGATAAATAAATAAATAAATAAATACATTCTAAGCTATTTACCCAAGTAACTATTGGGTAAAACCCTATAGGGTTTTATTAGGGTTTGCAAAACCCTAAATCCAGAAAAAAAAAGATGACATAATTTGCTCCAAGTGCCTTGCAGTCCTTGCTTTATCTGTGCAGATTCCAGCTGCGCCAGCTTGCACGCAGTTGTTTCAGTCCAGGTTGTGTCATTCCTCCTCTTACATCCTTATTTATGCGTGTGTGACAATAATGGCTCTGGGACGCACTGAGAGGCTCGGTGACGTGGGCACGTACGCGTTAGTCACCAGCACAGCTTTGGAGAGATGAGCCCCAAGGTCAAGAACACATCCATACACACCTGAAGTGCGACGGGATGCTGAAAGACACAAATATAATTAAAATCAAGAGCGGTTTCTCTCGGTTCAGTCTACCCATGAACCAGTCTTGTAATTCAATTAAAGGTTTTAACAGCAGCAAAAAAACGAAGAGGTTTTTGTACAAGCTTTTTTGCCTTACTGTGCGCCCGTCTCACCCTGGCTGTCTGGGCCCTCCTGCTTTTATGGGCTGATTTTTTTGGAAAATCCTCACCCCCGATGCAGTACGGGGTTGCCACCGGTGTGCATCCCTCAGTTTTCCCTCCGGCAGCACCTTTCCGCAGCAGCTCCTCATTAGCAGCACTAAAAAGCTGTCGCACCTCCCCTGCCCTCGCGAACCGCCACGCAAATAGCTCTGGCTGACAGCACAAACACGCTCATTTCGGTGTCGCTCTAATTGATTTTCGCTCATTAGGAGCGATTTTGCCCTAATTTGATAAGGAAGTGTGAAGCCATTTTTCCCACCAGCAGGTCTGTTATTTGTTGAGGTACGAGGAAGCGTTAATTAGACGCGGTGCTGCTGGTTCGGGGAGCGCTCACCGCACCGAGCGCGGGGCTCCCAGACAACCGCGCCTGTTGCTTGATGCAGTTTGTCAAATTAAGGTAATTATGCTGGCACAGGCGGCATGTGGCACAGATGGATGTGTGTCAAAGACAGCGGCACACCCCTTTGTCTCTGCTTTATGTGACTTTCTAAGCTGGAGGCACGTAAGCCAGCGGTACCTGCTAGTGAGGGATTTCTCCTATGACACCATCCCTGTGCATCAGGTTGTGTCGCCTTTTTCCAATATCCTGCCACACAGAGGGCTTTGTGGTCCATGCATTGGTTGTTTGCATGGGCACAGCAAACCCTGTGTGCAAGAAATGTTCCTGGTTTGCCACCGAAATGGCAAAACGGTGGCTGAGTGCCTCCAGGCTGGGCTGTCCTGAGCACTCCCAGGGACCTTCTGGGTCCAGAGCTCTTTGAAAGCTGGGATGTCTGTTTTGCTGCAGATCTGGATGTTTTGAAAACTGCTTTAATTGCATTTGAAATAAAGCCAAATATTTCCAAGCTTACATGAGGAATGAAAGTTTTTAAAAAAAAAAAAAGTTTCAAAAGCATTGTTTTCTTTCCAGAAAGGGAACTTCCCAAATATTTTTTTTTTCTGTAGAAAAAGTCTGCCATTTTTTACATGAAAAAGAAAAATTGCCACACATGGAAAAAATAAAAAAATAACAATTTGGGCATAGCTTGGGAGTTTGCAAGGGGCTCATGGCTTGTGTGGCGTGAAGCTGCTGTGGGTGACAGTGAGCAGAAGAGGCAGAGGCTCTTACATGAAGCCAGGGCTGCAGTCTGGTGGGGCTCGGATGTGTGCATGAGCACAGGCACACACACAGGGAGGCATTTGAAGTAGTCCTGAATCAGAATGAAATGCTTACCAAGGGTATACGATTGTGCTGTCTTCAAGAAATGACACAAATTAACGATGGGGCTGAGAACATAGATTGCTCGCAGATGGCAGCTGGAGGCAGCAAGAGTGGTGGGGCATGGGCTCACCAAGATGAGAAAATCAAGGAAAAAAAAGTAATAGCGTCATAAAGTTGCATAAAAGGTACTTGAGAGCACTAGAGAAATGCTGTGTTTCTGCTCTGCTGTCCTCCACCCTCCATCACGAAGGATCCACCACTCCTCACAAAGCCCCTTGTCCCTGCCTCGTGCAGCGACCCCAGACATCTCTCTTAACGAGTTCATTTGTTCATTTATTTATTTATTTCAAACATTTTTTTTTTTTTTTTGTTACAGCAAACATGGCAGGATCGAAGGCACAGACTTCAGACAGGTTGAGATTCAGATCTCCATTTTAGGCAGGATGCCCGGACTGGGCATATCTGTTCTCTTTTGATCACTTGCAGGCTAGGGCTCTAGTTCAAAAAAAAAAAAAAAAAGAAAGAAAGAAAGGAAAAAAGAAAAAAAGAAAAGAAAAAAAAAAAAAGAAAAGGAAAAAAGAAAGAAGAAAGAAAAAGGGAAAAAGAGAGGTTTCACTAATTTTCTTCCAGGAGGCTGAGCTGGTGCAGGTTGTGGCCTTGCCCAGTGTGGTGGTGTTGCCAGAGAGGTGCCAGTAATGCTGCAACAAGTGCACTGCATGTCCCAAACCAACTCCATCCACCAATTCCTCAGCAAAAACAGAAGCACAAGTGCAGGAAGGACTTTGCGAGGTCACCTCCTCCGTTCTTGGCCCTGAAGGAGACATGGTGATGCCATGTCCCATGGCAGGGGGTTGGAATTAGATGACTTTTAAGGTCCCATCCAACCCAAACCATCCTGTGATGCTGTGAACCATCCTATGCCCCCATTTTGGGCACGTCTCTCTCGGCAGTCCCTAAAACCCCAGGTCTCCCATGGGAATGGGGGGACCAGTCCTGCCGGCATTCGGGAGGCTGCACACCAGGGAGAGATGCACCGAGCACGTGCAGGAATATGTTGCAAGAAGAGAGACCTTCTGTGTGACAAATGGCCCGTTTTTACCACTAATTCCCACACAGATGGTGTCCCAAACTGTGCAAAAATGCGATATCTGAAGCCACACTTAAATAGCTCATCATAGCGGATCAGTGGCTTTTTGTTCTATTTTTCCCAGGCTTTTACAGGAAAATCTTGATAGCCTGACCTGCAAGAACCACACTTCTGGTACAACGTGAGGTCTTCGTTAAGACATCCATTTGGCCCAGGGCATGGGCAGGTACCACCCCCTGTGAGCCACCAGCCCCAGCTTCCCGAGGGCAAGGCATCCACGCTGTGCTGCTTCATCCTGCTGCTGGCAGAGAATTCGTGCCTCGGACCTCGTTCCTGCTGCTCTTATTTTTTTTTCTTATTTTTTTTTTTAACTCTACTCTTCAGGCTATATTTGGCTGACAGCAAAATGACAGGTGTATTTTTATGACTGTTTCTTTTAGCTTGACAAAACGCATTCGTTGTCAAAATGGATGTGATCGGTCAAATTATCGCATCTCCGCATTAAAGCTAGCAACATTAGAGTAAATTATGTATTTTTTCCCCCAGCTTTTCCAGTCCTAAACTTTACAGCATGCTTTCTGAGCTGCTATATACTCATGCAAGGGAAACTATTTCAGCTAGGTCAGAAGAAAAAAGAGAGGGGGTTGGGGATGGTGAAGCTGTAGGCTCTCATGAATTGCAGGGGCTGAGCTGGGTGAGGTCTATTTTCCCAGTTAAAAACCTGTTTTTCACTATTCATTCCATAAGGAACAAAAATAAAAACAAATACGCAAGAGCAGAAACCCCTTTCTTCAGTCCTTTCTTCTACCAGACTCTAATAGTGATGGTTTCTTACTTGAATTTCATGTAAGTTACCTTCTTTACTGTATATGGATTGATTGAAATGAAATGCTTTTGCTAAAAAAAATAATCAGAAACAGCTAATAACGTCTCAACCTTAACAAGGAGCACAAGGTCTGCTTTAAATGTAGCCCTGCCACAGCGTAGACTTAGACTGCACTGGCGAACTCTGAGCCAGTCTGTACTGCAAAACAACCACAAACGGGTAAACTTGATCTGTTTTGCAAAATACTATAGCACAGTTAAACAGATTTGAAGGCAAATATTTTTGAAATATTTTCCAAGTATATATGCTTGGCAAAGACCATTGTAGGCTTGCTGAGCTGAGCTGACGTTTCAGTCGCTGCAGCAGTGGCAGAACAGCTTTGCGCTGGTCAGAGCTTTGCACAGGTTCGAGCCTGTTCCTGATCCCACTCACTTCAAACCCATAAAAATGAGAATAATCCCGTAGGAAGAGTGAACAGAGAGGGAATCACATGCTTATTATCCCATCAAGGATGTGAAATTCCTCAGTGTCCCCAATTTTCATCCACTGAAAGCCGAAGCGTGATTATTTTTTGGAATGTGAGTTCTTGCTCTTTCTGCAGCACAAGGAAAGCCTGCAGCCACCCCTGCCCCACTTTCTTCTCTGAACATTTGTTCCAGGCAAGGCCAGAGAACATTGTATTGGAATATTGATCTCTATAAATCGCATTAAGATGTGCAGCAGTTTCAGGCATATCTCAGAAATACGTTTCCACACTTTCCCTTTTGTTTGTTCCCTTTTCTTTATTAAGCTTTAATTTAAAACAATCAATGTGCAAATCCCTCTCATGCATACACACATATTTTTCTCAGTGTTGTTTGAATTGAAACAAAGTGAAAGCCTGGGTTGAATGTGGCACCCAGGATAATCCCATCTGGGAGAAGAGGCTGGTATTGTCTTCAGCCCCAAAGGTAAGTTCAGCTCCCAGTCTCTCTGCTATAAGGGTGAAATCCTCTTTTCTCTCCAGGATGGAAGGAAGCTGCAGTCGTTGTGCAGCCTGCAGTTCAGTGCATGGTGCCCAGCTGCAGGGATGGGATGCTCTAAATCCCAGGGGGATGGCTCCTGAGGCTAGAAGCACATGAGTGCATGGAGGCGCATCATCACACCAACACATTTAATCACTGGGCTTGAGAAATTCAGTTGATCTCAAAACGTCCTGACTTCCCAGGGTGGAGGCATGGGACGGATGTGCCCTGCTTTCCTTTCTGAAAACATAAAGCAATCACACTGTGTTTTGAGATCTGCACCCAGAAAGCACCACCCAAGGGCAGGACCGTTCCAGTAGAACAGAAATGTGACCGTGTGGCAGGAGCTGGCACCTTGCCCCAGGGCTTGGTGGTCCTCTCTTCTCCCAGCTAGGCTAGGAAACTGCCTCTTTTGTTGGTCTTCTGTCTCAAAAATGGATTTCTTTATGTTTTTTAACCCAATCATTATGCTCGAGCCCTTTCTAATACTCAACTGTGGTGGCAGTTCCAGCCATGAAAGCCACTGACCTGGACTTAATTTCATCACTAAAGGGACACAGAAATGCAGTCTGGACTTGGTCAGGATCTTGTCCTAGTTCACTCTCTTCTTCCAACACCCCTAAATCATTCCAGCTAAGCAGAGCAAGTCTCATCCACAGCCAGGTCTGCATCTACAGCATCAGTTCCCAACCATCCCTCCTTCCACCTGAGCACCACGTCAGGGAGGATAGCCAGGACCAGGAAAGCTCAGCAGGCAAAAACTGCTCAGTCTCAGGTCTGACAAGACACCGAAACCCAGCAGCTGCAGGACAAAGGTGACCCAAGGTGAAGACGTAGGGGAGAAGGGCAGATTTCCTTGAGGGTACCCTGATTGGGAAGTTTGGTGTTTGATGCTTTCAGAAGTCTCACAAGGTGCCTGCAAGCTTTGGCTCACATATCTGTCCTAAAGAAAAGAATGGGTTTTTTTACTTAATTAATTGTCTACCTTAGGTGCTCACAGCTCATCACTCAGTTAAAATAAAGTGCATAAAACAGAAATACTCAGAGAACACGGAATAAATCTACACCAGATTTTACCCTCAGACAGGCACAGCAACCTCCCCGTGACTTCAGGGAGACATTCATGTCTTTGGGTAGAGCAAGGTCCTAAAAACTTATTGCCTATGGTCTGTTCTCTTAAACCTGTCCAATCTGTCTAAACAGCACCTCAAGGACGTAGAGAATACAGGGTCATCAGTAAATATACGTTACTGATTCGATCACGTAAATCTTGGAGAACGGCCATCTCACCCCACCGTAAGAGACACACAAAAAAATTGACTCAGAAAAGGCAAGCATTAAAAAAATTATCATCAAACTCTCTGAACAATGACCCCCATCCCTCCCCAGCTCTCCCATCTACACGTTTTCCTTAGAAAGTAGCCCGGTATGAAAAAAATATGGATTAAAACGTGATAAAATCACCAGATGACCTATTACAAATGACAAGGTTAATACTCTCCTAATCAATCACCATACATTTCCCGACACGACAGCTCGGATCGCTGCAGAACGGATTTGTGCATTCATCATGAAGACGGCAAAGGCTATTCCCCATCTCTGCAGGCCATCTGGGTCTAATCGAGAGCGAGGGGCCCCGCCGCCTCCCTGCTCACAATTACAGCGTCCTTTCACTAAACAAACTGACGTGTGGTTTTGGGAAAAGCACAGGGGATCTGCGCCAGGAGCCTAGAAATTCTCAGCTTTTCCTCTGGTGCCTAGCGAAGATCGTATCTCTGACAAGCTGTGAGCTGGCTGTGCTGGGACAGGCCCTGAGCCGGCAGGTGAGGAGGGCTGCCTCATGGCTGTGAACACACACATTCAGCCTGCAGGAGCAGGAACTCATTTCGCTACCAAACTCGATTATAAGGCACCAGGGAAAGAGCTGGTCCCATCTCCACGTCCTCCAGGAAAGATTTCTTGATGAGGGGCCCTCCTGATGGGGCCCGCTCAGTCCACATTGCAGAAGCGTTTTTCCCTCGCTGAGAAGTTCTCATGCCAGAAAACACTGCTACTGCTTATTGTCTTTGCTGGTTTTATTATTACTAAGGTTTTGTCTCATTTAACTAGAGCAGTACAAGCAAAACAACTAAAGAGCCACCACTTCTTCTGCCTAGTGCACAACAGCCTCGGTTCACGAAGGCGATCCCTTTTATTGCCTCTCAGCAGACCAATACACAGATGATTTCAAGACAGCCCTGCTAGCAGGCTCACAAGCACTGCCTGTCCATATCAGTCCCTTTTTCACCGTGCCACGGTGAACCCTCTGCCTTCTGAAGTCCCTTCTCTACCCTGGGGCACCTCCATGGCCCAGGGGAGCTGTGAGTCCAGGAGATCCTCATGGGGAGCCCGAAAGGATCACAAGGGTGCTCTGAAGGAGTTTTTTGTGTGGCAGAATCACCCTTGTGAATCACCTATCTCCTGAGACAGTGCCTGGCGATGACAGGGGAGTGAATTGGGCTGAGGCCTGGGCCCGCTGAGTTGCATTTTACAGGACGGGGCTTCCAGGCCCACGCACCACGGATAAGATTTGCAACCCCAGCTCGCTAACGAGCAGTGTGGTCTGAGAGCGTAATGCGATCAGACACGGAGTTACTTCCATGTGTGCCTGCCAGCCCAGCGAGGGGGAAAAACATGAAGAGACACTCTGAAAGCTAAACCGGCCCACGGTGCGGGATCGATAATGGGAATTGGCAGAGCTGCTCCCCGGCAGAGGCCACTTGCAATCAGTCTGCATGGCTGTGGCAGGGACGGCGAGAAGTTAATCACCCTTTGGTCTTTGGTTAATCACACTTTGGTCTTCCATTGTGAAAACACAGTGAACGGGACGAGATGTGTTGTCTGGTGGCTGAGACCACGGCTTTCCCCCAAGGTGCCTGGACATGTACAGCTGGAGGAGTCAATGGCAAGTGGCTCATGCTTGTTCCAGCCATGAAACACCTCGTGAGAATGGCTTTGTCCTGGCCGTGTGAGGTGGTCAGAGAGGACAAGGGTCCCAGGCTTAGGGTATAAGGGTCCCAGGACCATGGGTCTTAGGCTTTCCTAGAAACTTGGACTGTGCCAGCCATGTATCAGGGGAACAATTTGGAGACCCCCAGGGGAACATGACAGGGGCTGCAGGGAGGCCAGAAGGTGGTTCTCCCTCTCTGCTGTAGCTGCAGATTGCAATTAACATATAATTATTATTGCTACTATTTTAATTTGTCAGTCTCTCCTGTATTTATGTGTCACTCACATAGAAATATATGTTCAGGGATAGAGTTGCTGTTGTTTTCCTCTATTTAATCCTTCCTGAGGGTCGAAATCTGCCCACGAGCACCAAAGCTGTCCAAGATCTCTCTGGCAGTGCAGGGAGCTGCATACGAGGTGAAAGCTTTGGAAGTCGTATTGCAACCAGACAATAATTTGGAGGCCGTTGTTACAGCTGGAAAAGCATCAAATTAGTTACGAGCGGTCTAATGAGATACAACTAGTCAGCGTCTGCCTGCTCCTTCTTGCTCTCCCTGGATGCAGCAGACCCCTGATGAATAAATCAGCCATGGCCACGCAAGTGAGCTAACCTGCTGTAAGAAAAGCAGCTGCCAAAGTGGTGGGATAATGCCACGATACGCCGGGACAGCCGGGCACACAAACCCTGTGTGAGCTCCTGGGGCTGTGAGATGGGTATGATGCAGTCTGAGAGCAAAGCGGCCGGAGCAGCAGCGTGCCTTGTGTCCAGCAAGGGGGGAAAGCACGTCACTCCAGCTCTTGCCCACCCAGGAGTGGGGCTGCCTGCCTCATTTGTTGGCTTTGCTGCTTTGTGGCCAGCAGCCAAGGCGCTGGCATCATCCTGGTGTGTCTGTGGGCTTCATTTCCATTGCACGGCTAACGAGGGCACTGCAGGGAGGGCATGCAAACCCTTCCCAGCACCTCTCTGCTCCCGCTGCTGCATTAAAAATATCTCGAGCTTCAAAAAACTGAATTGCAGCTTTGCTAAAATAGGTAAGTAGGGAACAAGCTTGAAATGCTTGATTTTGTGGAAGGAAAAGGCCACTGGCGTGGGCAGGCTCTGCCTGCAGGACTGGCACAGGGCTCGTGTTGGGCACATGGACTGTTTTTTGCACTGCTCCTCCTGCCAAGGCTTTGCCTTATGTGAATGAAGAACAAGAAATTATTCATCTGTAAACGGCAGTGGAGAGCAGAGCTGCTGCTCGGACCCAAACGAGTGTTAGCACAGGGGCAAAGGGTGAAAGAGGAGTGGCGAAGCCGTTTGTACACTAATTAGTCCTCCAGCCTGGTGTGTGCCTAATAGCTACAACTGACACATCTGTTTTTGTATAAAAACACAAATATCTGTATTTATTGCTGCACCACAGTCAGTGTTTAGGTCCTGCTTTGCTGCCTCTGCAGTGTGCCAGTGTCACAGTGGGGCCATCACCCATCCCTCGCTGTGCCCCAGCCCCGTGTCAGCTCCTCCACTGCCAGCCCTGGGGTGATGCAAATGAAATCCTCAATATCTCCCAGGATATTTCCTTATGGGATCGTCCCCTTCCCACTGCACACCTGGGTTAGGGCACACAGTGAGGGGAGCAGGGGCAGGAGGTGTGGGGATGCAGGCAGCCGCTCCGCTCGGTATGCCAGGCTTGAGCTTGGATCTGGGCTTTGGGTCATTATCTCATCTTCTCATCCTCTCCTCGCAGAGCTGTAAATGCAAATGAAAAGTTAATGGTTGCCAGGGACTCTGCCAGATAGCCTCCTTCCCTCCGCTGATAGCACCAGCGATCTAATTAGAGCGGTGTGCGCGCTTAAATATACATGTCCTGGAGGTAGGGTTGCAGCACATTTTTAGGCTTGAAGTAAAAGTTACTTAATGTGTGCTGATTTGTGTAACTGAACGCCCTTTAATATCTAATTTTCAGTACCAACTGCCAATAAATACTTCATTGCGCTGAGGAAACACCCAGTAATTACTGTTTTAAACGAGATCGGCGCATTATGCAGACGGCTGCAGAGGCAGCCTCTTCTGCAAGGAATTTAATGTGGATAAGGAGGGGGAGCAGGGCTGGAAAGAGCAGCGCCAGGTGATGGCATTGAGGGGCCTGAGCAGCAGCGGGGAGGATGCTGCAGCAGGATGCGGCCCCCCAAAGTCCTCTGTGTCCTCCTGCCAGCTGTGTGTGTGTGCAAGCAGCATCTGGGGAGCTGCTGGGGTCACCAGGAGAATAGCTGTGGGCATTTTCTTAACTTTTTTTCCCCTGTATGCAGCTTTCTCACCACGAGAAACTGGAAATCATTTGGCAGGAAGTGATTTGTACACAAGACCTTGCTTCAGAGCACCATTCCTCTAAAACCTCGATTTGAAAAATAAAAAAAAAAATCCTGGAAATCTTCCTTTGAACTGCTCCTTCCAAGCCCTCCCTGTGCCAAATTTCTTGACTGTTTTGATTCTGCTTCCATTACGGCTTGTGGATGTTGGGATCAAAATGAAACGCACGTGCTGGTGGCTTTGTGCGGGTTTAACGTCCGATTCCTTTTAACTAAGCTCAGGAGACAATGTGGATGAAAGAGGAGACCCTGGCTTTATTCCCAGGGGAAGACATGCGGGAAGCAGGAGGCACCGGGAAATGAAACAATCTGGAGCATTTGAAATGGCAATGAAAGGAAGAGGGGATGCGAGCCTGGGGAGATGTGAGGAGCGAGGAGAAAGGTGGACAGTGCGCGCCGAGAAGCAGAGGAAGCATGAAAGCAAAAATGGGCTGGGACAAGAGAAAGGGAACGTGCCAATTAACCGCGGATGCTGTCTCACAGGACCCCCTCCTCCGTCGGTGCCGGCAGCGATCGATGTGCACTTAGGCAGCACTCAGCCCCCGTCCCTCCAGCAGCACCCGCTGCTCCTACCAAGGATGCTGAGAGCAACAGGGGGTCGCATTCATCGCTCCATGCCATTAACAACGATGACAATAAGAGCTGCACAGGCCCCAGACCTCACATTTCAGGGCAGCTCGTACTATTTGGGCTCATCCCCTCTGGTTTGCTGCGCTTCCACACGCTGCAGCTGGCTCTTAAGGGAGTGGTGCATTCCCTACTGTGCCCTCACCACGGCGTGCAGCGTAAGAAGGAGCGGGGAATTCACATGGAGAGCCAACAGGCGTCGATGGGGAATGCTAAATACTCCTCACACTGCTGAGGGCTGGCCACGGAGCTGGTCACCCTGCAGCGAGCACGTCTGCGGCCGCCCTACAGCTGTGGCCAGCTGAGCGCCTTGTGCTCGGGGGCACGGCCAGCAGACAAAGCTCGTAAAATCAAACCACTCGGGAAATGCTCGGGAGATGCTTATGTGCATTCTCGTAAAAGGCTGATTAAATACATGGCAGTATTTTAATCTGTCGCTTAATGTTGACATAGCTTTATCTCCATTTTTCATTTCCTGGCAGACAGCCGCGTCTCGCACCGCGCGCGTGGCGGGAGCAGCATCCAGCTGGGGAGGAGCAGGGACCCATTAGCGCCCGTGAGCAGCTCCTGAGCACATCCCTGGGCCCCGGGCAGTTCTTTATCTGCACAATACAGTGACAATCACCTTTCTTTTCTGCCTAGCCAAGACGAGCAGAGGCTGCTGCTGCAGCTCCCTCCCTGGCTGGCATCCCGTGGCTGCGCCGCGCACCCGCCGGTGGGAGCAAGGAGTCCATTAAAAGCGCTGCGGGTGCTGTGCTGGGAAGCCCAGCTTGTTTTCACTCTGCTCCCCCTCGTAAAGCTGGGTCGCTAAAAATAGTTTGTCTTATTTAAAGAAGAGTGTGTAAAAAGCCCTGAAAATCCCTAGCCATTTCAGACATGGAGATAAAAGACTGAAACCCACGACCAGGCGGTATGAATGGCCTGGCTCAGTCATTCATTACCTTGAGCAGAACCTTTTTTCCAGCTCTCCCCACTGACTGCCAACATTTCCATCCACGATGACACAACCTTTGTGATCACAAAGGCAGAGCAGACAGACACACGGGGACCTGCTCTCCTTCCCCCCCTGACAGCAGCGGCATCAGCCACCACGATGGATGAGCGCTCCCGATACAGATTTGATTTATACCCCGGCTAGACTACAGCAAAAATGAAAATAAGACTCGGAGGAGTTTCTCCTGACAAATACCAACATTATCAGCACAGTTCCACTGAGGTCACTTATTTTCTCCCAGCATTCAGCAAGAGCCAAGGAGATAATATACGGGCCAAGGTCTTTATGAGGATATATAACCATGTTTTTATTAAGATAAAAAGGAAGCTTCGGGGAAAAGAGAAAAAAAAAAAAAATATTATGTTTTTAGTGCTGGAGCTGCAGAAATCCTGACCCAGGAGATGTTGGCCCAGGCTTTGGGGCATCACTCGGGCCACCCGGTGTCCCTTGGCACACCGGCATGGCTGAAACAGCTCGGGCAACGCTTCCACCTAACAAAAGTTAGCAAACACAATGCTTTGGTTTCCACGGAAACTGAACCTTGGCCTTTAGTCCCATATTTCAGTGCATTTCATTATCCTCCCTGGGTTTAGGCTAATGAATTGCTGGATGCTGCTGCGTGGCTCGTGGAGGTGTCTGCTGCAGGACACCGGAGATGGGATGTCCTTCGCGGAGACGTGCACGGGCACCCACAGTATCAGTGCCTTTTGGGGGGTTCTCCTGGGTGCAGATTACAGAATATTATGGCCCCTAATGAGCCACTCGAGCTTCTTGTTTATTGCTGTCAGCCTGTCTGCTTTCTGCATACATAAGAGGCATTTATGGCTTTCACTGAAACCCTTTCTCAGCCAGTCATGTGGAAGAGTTTTTATATTATACCATTTATACCTTGTATGGGTTCTTTCAGCTGATTGCATTATTAATTACCCGTAGAACCTATGATGCTAAACAGGGTTTAATGAGTGCCTCCTGATTGGGATTATCTGCTTGGATTTCTGCACGAAGGGCTGGGTCGTTCCCGCACCGCTTGCTGCTATAAGCAGAACTCGTAAAGTACAAAACCTGGAGCAAAGCCACTCTTACTGCAAGATGCTTGCTGAAATCATTTCTGCCTCGCTCCTTTTATAAAAAAGACCCCCAGGAAACGTTGGCCAGCTGGGAAGGCCTTGCTATTCAGAATTACTTGATATAAATACAGGAGTGCAATAAAAGCCAGCCCGGAGCTGCAGTGCTGCTGTTGATATCCCAGGACCAGCTGCAAATGCCTGCGGTGGGCTCGGATGGGGCTGCATGGGCACAAACCCCAACCCTGCAGACCAACCTCTCCCTCTGGACACCTCTGCAGGCAGTCAACGCCCCAGCACAAATGGTGGAAATAGCTGGTTATTGCCGTTTTCAGTGGGGAAACAGAGCACAGCAGAGATTTCCGGAGGACACGGGTAAATATGATCACAGAGGGACCTTCTGCCATTCCCCAAAACCAATAGGCAATGGGAATTAGGTACTTAAAAGAGTGTTTGCTCATTTCCTTTTTTTTTTTTTTTTTAATTATTTTATTTATTTATTTATTTATTATTATTAAATAAATCAGTCTCTAAATGAATTCCCTGATGTCACTTAGGAAAAGTGGCTGGCATCTGGATATAAGCCCATCCTTCCCCAGCAAAACCAAGTGGAGCACCTCAAAAAAAACGAAGAGAAACAAGCCTCCATTCTCTTCATCTTACCAAAAGTCCGATTTTGCATAATGAGTTTCAAACATTACTGTGTTTTTTCACTGCATTTTGAAGCAATGCTTCCAAATGCTTTTGAACTGCCTGTTTGCCTTGACTTGCCATTTCTTAGGGTTTAAAACTCCCCTGAAACATATCAGGAAGTCATTGTTCTGACTGATATTTCCACTTGAAGTTGCTTAAACTGAAGGCTGGGAGGCAGTGTCTGAAATTGAGGCAAACATTACTTTCAACTTTTCCCACGCAATATTGCAATCTTATTCCTAAAATCACGGCTGGCATTTTCCTATTAAAAAAGAAATAAAAACCAGGCCAAATAGTGGGTTCACCCTGCTTCTTCCAGAAGAGCACGCCGAGCACTGATCAGTTACAGTGATGGTTTCAAGTTCATTGAAGGTGGAGTCATGTGTTATTCATTAAAGCCATCGCTACAAATTCAAGAAAAATTCTCTTGATGCAGGTCAAAAGGATCACCTACGCTTCTCTCAGTGGGAAAAGCCTCACGGAGACACCTTCCAAAGCATCTCAAACTGCAACCTGTGAAAGGGCAGGGTTGGTGTGGGATGTTGTGGGCCGTGTCACTGCTACCCGAAGTTGGACTCTGGAGTTAGAAATAGCGAGCACTGCAAGGAGAAAGTCTGCCAACATGCACTTGTCTTGAATTGGTGCTGGGGCATTGTGAGTTATTGCAAATCTGGGGTTAAATTTGGGTTGTTTTCTATCGGAAATGTGCTCTGGGAATTGGAGCTCCATGTCTTGCATTGCACAAGAAAGGAATTCTTTTAAATCTTGGCTTCCTCTGCCTTTTTTTTTTTTCTTTTTTTTTTCCCTTTTGCAAACACTCTTAGAAGGTTACTTTTCCTACGGCGTTTTGCAGTGTGGGCCAGGATTTGACAAGTGACTCATCATTTTGAGTGCCAAGGGTGAGAAATGTTATTTTAGAAATTAAACGCTCAACACATTCAGGAAACAAATCCCCTTTAAGGTGTCTTCTGAAGTGGATCCCAAAAGGAAAGTGTTTGCAATTAAGTCATCTAAAAAAAATGTTGGCTTCTGTGCTTAGTGACTGAACGTCTTTCGTCTTCTCTTTGTAAATATTGGTAGTGGATTTTGTAAATTCTAGCAAATTCACCGTTTCACCTCATAAATGAACTGACAATGAAACAATTGAAAATGTAGGTTGTATTTTCTCGGTTAATTATGTGGCTCGTGATGGTTGAAGTAGCCCATAAAGTCAGAACAGACCAAAGAGCTCTGATCAAATATGGTCTTCATTTCTGGCCACATATGGCTGGTGTCTCTGTGCAATTAGGGCTAATCCTAAAGTACACAGCTTGTTATTCGGGCTTGTTCTTTTATGTTTCCCATATGTATTTCATTTTGCAAGCAATGCATTTCCACTTTTCCTGATTTTGTCCTCTTTTTTTTTTTTATAAAACCAGCAAAATACACAATCATTAAAGGGATTCTCACACGATGGCTTCATTCTGAAATAACATCTGATGGACATAGTTCAGTGCAACCCTCACCTGCTCTTAATTTATTGCAAATATGATTAAAATTTTATCTGAGATCTTTTTTCCTGTACTTAGCTCTCATTACTCCCCACGTGAGTTCTGCAAAATCCTTCCTACCCTTCATGCTGATGGGGACATGCTCGTGTACAAGCACGGAGAGCTGCACAAGGAAGCCCAACCCTGCCAAATTTACAGGGCATGTTTTGGTTAGCCTTCGCTTGAGGACTCAGCTCTGTCCACCTGCACTTCTACCTGCTGAGAGCAGCCCAAATCCTTCGTTGGCTTCTTTATTTGTGCATCACCACCACCATGAAAAGCATACTCTTGGCTCCAAGGGGACGGCTTATAAATGGCTTGCAGGCTCTGGTATCCCACCTGAAGCACACCAAAGCACACCAGGTAACTTAACAAACAGCACGGGGGCCCTTTTGAGAAGCCTGCCCCAGCATGGGACCACTCACCTTGGGAATTTCAAGCTTCTTCAGTGGAACAGCAACAAGGAGCCTTCCATTTTGCCATCATTCCCAGCACCTCTGCTTTTCCTCTCGCTGTGGATTGTCCGTAAAAGCACACAGATGTGGTTATTACGTCCCTGGCATGGAGATTTGCTGATGTAAATATAATATGTTGTGCTCTACGGGCAATTTACAGTGCCTGCGTCCCGCTTCTTTATCAGGCTTCTCTGTTATGTGCAAGTCTGCCGGGGCTGGGCTTAGGCAGTTTGACAGGCAGTCTATGTGATGTTCAATTTGGGGATTGTGGCTTCTTATACATTGAATTTCAAACCAGGGCTGCGTTTTACACCATGCCAGCACCCACAGAAGCTGATGCAATGCTCCTTGCATAGGACCAGGTGCTCTAAGAATACTGGAAGTGTTTTGGGGCTTGAGTAACACAACATCCCCTAACCGAGCATCCCTGAGCAGTCCAGAAAAATGCCTTAGCCCCGGCATTGTTTCGGAGGAGCAGGATTAATTAGCTATCCACGGAATGAGCCGGATAAATCAAGCGTGACGGGCAACTTGTAAATCGAGGGAAGACTTCAAAGACTGCTCTTACGTGACTGCAGCAGGTCAGGGCTGCAGCCACGGGTCCCCACGTAGCTCTCCGTCCCTCCTCTATAGGGCTTTGTGTTGCTCTGTACATTGATGGGGCAAATTGCTGCCTTGGCTCAGTGATGGGCTACTCATGTGAGGACTGCAGTGTACCTGTGCATCCCAGCCCGCCCTGCTCAGCTCAGGGGCTGAAAGCACCTAATGAGCATCCTTTAATTACCCCTTGCAACAAGCTGGGTACCCCCAGCATCTCTGCAGCCTGCAGGGTTGCGATGAGCCCCCAGCGTTGCCTCCGGGCATCACTGCTGCCTCTCTCAGCACAGAGCAGAGCCACATCCTCCCCTTCTACTCACAGCCAGAGGGGGAAGCGTTTCAGAGGGCTTAGGGCCAAAAGTCTGCAGGATCTCACCTGCAGGGGGAAGGACAAGGACAAAGCTCCAGCAAGGTGCTGTGCAAGGCCGGGGCGCGTGCGATGCTGGCTGGGCTCCCCGGCTCGGCCGTTCGTTGCATGTCGTCCTTCTGCTGAACCAGCGGGCTGAGGGGGACCTTGGCTCCCAGCTAACCACAAAAATAAACAGGGAAAAGGCATTATGCATGTACGGGAAGAGGCTGAGCTAATGAAACATAACCGCGGTCTTCCGGACTAATGTAACATTTGCATTTTTCTAACTTTAGTAATTTGCCAGACTTCGGCTCTGGCTTCAATGAAAGAATAATTACTCGTTTTCATAAAGACGAGTGTTGATTTAGAAATGCTAGCTCCACTTTGTGAATTCAAGGGGAAATGCTTTGCTTCATATCAATCAAGCTCTTTTAAGCAATGCAAGCTCATTTCACGCTTTTCTCCTTGATTTCGGTACTCTGTGTTCAGCAGCAATGGCAAAGCACAGAAATAAAACGAAGCCTGTTTTGCAAAAATAACTTTTGCAGAAAAACATTGCAGAAATTCAAGGTTTAAAGTGAATGCCTCGCTTTGTTCTGCCTTGTTTGTGAGAAATAGGCAGGAGAGCGAGGAAATCAAGAGCATCCTGGTCCAGGTGCCCGACTGAAATGCCACTCCAGGTGTCCTGTGGGGACAACAGAGGCACCTGCAGAAGATGAAGCCCACTCGAGGTTTCAGGAAGAATTATAAAAATAAGCTTCAAAAGCATAACTTGTGGGATCTGGCTAATAAAATTGGTCTCTCTGCCTTAGCAAAGTGCTCCCTGCGAGGTGGCTGTGCCCGTGCTGCCTCCGCACTGGTGGCTGCTGGCAGACACCCAAGGTCAGTCCACGTTCACCCCTTGGCACCAACTCCACTGAAGCCCTTGGAAGCTATGCCCCATCTCTTAAAGGTTTTTGTTTGTTTGTTTGTTTGTTTTTTCCTCTGTCGTTTGTTTTTTCCTCTGTTTGTCTGTTTTTTCCCCGTGCTTACAGATGTGCTTGTCCATGGTGAAACTAGATCTTTGGTCTAAATGGGAAAAAAAATAAACTTCTTTCTAAAGAATTTCTTTTTCATCCAGATTTATATCTGCACGGGAAAAGCAAGGGTCAGCTGGCAAGGTGCTAATGCCAAGGCGTCCTTTGGGCATCCTTTATGGGCTAGGAATGAAACCCCAAGTCTGGGGCGGGGTGTAGCACCCAGGCATAGGGGCTCCTTGCTAATATTGCATTTTGGAGATAAGCATCTCAATTCTTCTGATAGAAAGCTTCTATTTGGCTTGTCTGTAGATTAGAGTCTAGCTCTTTTTCCCCTGGGCAAACCTCACTTTGCAGGCTGGAATATGGATGCGTCTTCCCTTTTCTATCTTATTTGTCTTGGCAAGACACTAATTGTTCCTATAAACCCTGATTACCACAGGGCATGCTGCTAAACTAGATGGACTCTTTCCACTTCCAAACCCGATGCCTCCAGTGCTTTACTGCGTTTTAAAATCTCTTTCTTAGCTATTGTTTCAGAAACCTACTATTCTTTAAAGTGGTTTCAGTTTGGATATTCCTCCTTATTGCTCATGAAAGCAAAAAAAGACTGCTCCTTTCCCTTGTCTCCTCTCCAAGGCACTAAATGAGCAGCCTTCTTACCCGCTTTTGTAAATGATCACCGACTGACATGTCCTATCAACGTGCCTCCAGGAGTGACATAGCGTAAAAAATAAGAAAGGACCAGGAGAAGAGCATCCCATTCAGCGCGTCTGCGGCAGCCAGCCGCCCAGCACTCAGCACCCATGCGTGGCTGGCTGAGAGGTAGCTTTCCTCACGGGGAAAAAAAAAAAAACAAAAAAATGCAACAAAACAAAACAAAGAAAGAGAAAGAAATCAGCCACTTTCAATCTGCTGCTCATTTTAGCAGTTGTGGAACGATAATTGAGTGTATTCCCAGCAGTCCTGCTGATGGTGGTTGTACAAGACATGGGCCAAAGAGTACAATTGCAGGGCAATTTCTCTCCGTCCTTAATGGCCTTGCATTGTGCATGGAGGCAGCAGAGTGTCCTAATCTCTTGCTGGGGGGGTCTGTCTCACCTCGGGGTCATTGCCGGGACCCTCTCAGCTTGGCCTGGAATAGCAAATTCCTTACGGGCCAGATGCTGCCCCCTCCATCCACGCTAAGTGGTACCCACCCTGGGGCTGCCTGGAGTAGGTTTGGGTGATGTTGGGATGCTCGGGGCTCAGCGGGGTGCTGCGGGGTCCTGCCAAGCTGCTCTTCTTAATGGGGATCTATCTGTAAGCTGAGGAAACCAAGGGATTTCTCCTCTTCCCTTAAGCAAAGAGAAAAGAAAATAACAACCCAATAATGCAGCAGCTAAAGGGTACTGCTTCCCTACCAGTGTCCTCCTTTGCGGGTGTTTTTCTGCAGTTTTCGGTATTGTTGGCTAATTACATTACGAATGACTGAGTGCCCCTCTCTAAAGCCTTTCTGCAGCCTTCCCTGAAGATGTTCTCTAAAAAAAATCAAAGCTGTTTTACCTCTACGCCTGGAATAAATTCTGCACATAGTGTAAAAAGCCAAGAGAGCCTCACCTTTTCATTATCACAGGGTACTATTACCACAAAGTCACATGGAAAAGAGTAAGATTCAGCAAGGATTGTTTTTAACTTTCCACCAGAACATGGAGAACATGATACAACCCAGCTGTTCGCAGGCATTTAGCCTTTTTATAGGGGGAGCGAGGTCCTTTCGCTTGCTTTGGGCTAGTTACTGCTGCAGAGGGAGGAATGAGGTCAACAGGAAGCCTTGCAAGCGGGGTCACCACAGCAAAATCTCACATTTTTGAGCAAGGAAAATAGCTCTGCATTCCTGTTTCTTTCCAGCTCCTAAAACATTGACCTTTGGTTGCTGCCCTGAGTGTCAATGGCCCTCGCTGGTGCTTGCACAGGCTGTGTTGGTCACACCATGCTGCTGCCTCCTGCAGCTTTTGGGAACTTTCTCTGCTTTCCCCTGGCAAGCCAGGGATGCTCCCTCCTCTTCCTCCCCAAGTATTTGCTTGTTTAGTACTGGTTTCCATCACAGGTGCAATATGGACGTAAATGATGGAGGTATTTGTGCGATTTCGAGAGCTGAGCTGCTGAGCACTTGGAAACCTCCAAGATCCACCTCATGAGGTTAATTGAGCAATTACTGTTTCTGCAAACCGTGAAGGAAAGACAGGACCTGAAAATCATGGAAAAAACACTGTCTGAATCACTGTCTCTTCTTTGTTGTTTACTTGACCTTAGGAGTTAATAGTGGAATCAAAGAGAGAGAGAGAAATGAGAAGGAAATTGAAAAACCAGCCGACTCTTGGAAATAAAAAAAGAGAGAGCTGGTAGAGGACTTGCCCCTGTCTTTGGTTATACAACGAGAAGTTAACTACCTGTATCTCAAGCTGAGTGCTACAGTTAAGGAGAACTCATTTTGTAAAGCTAATTTTTTTATTTATTTTTTAGCTAAATGTTTGGCAGCACTTTGAATATTAACTCTGAAATTTATCTATGCTTCTCTTTGCTCTTCCCACCAGGCAAAGAGACCTAAAATTGGATTTGGATTGGATTTGTAAGGTTATGAAAACTTTTGTGCTTTTAAGACGGATGTTGCACTATCTCCATGGCTGTTACAGATGTTCCAGCCCTAGTGGAAAGAAAGCAAGTATGGTTTGTGAAGCACGACATAGTGTGGCTTGGTGTTTGCCACTTTGAAACCCTGATACATTTTTTTTCTGAAGCCTAATGGTGAAGCGTTGAGTTGCTGAAAAAAAAAGAGGAAAAAAAAAAAAAAAAAGGAAGACAAAAACCCTAAGCCAAGAAGACAATGGAGCTGACCTGTCCTTTCAGAGCCATTATTTCCCATTCGTGATTGCTACTCAGCTTGCTGGGGAAGCTCCTCTTTTCTGAGCCTCCCAAAGCACACACAGGGTATTCGCTGCTTGCGTCTGTGCCCGAGTAGCCAGGACGACACCTCACGCCTTGTGCTCCACCGTTGTGAGTAGATCTTCCCATAAACACGAACATTTTCTATGTCTGTCACGGGCCTCCTCTCACGTAGATTGCCTTCAGGCTGAACTTTTGTGTAATACATTTTGACACCCCATATGGTCCCCACAGTTCTCTCAGGCACGAGCTGAAATCTTGCTTGTGTTTTTGGCAACTGCTGGTATCTGGAAGCAGTCTGTCTTTTTTTCTTCTATGGCGATATTCACATTTGGGAAGATTAATGTGATGATCAGGCACTGGCAAGGAGATGGAGTAGATGACCTAATAGGTCTCTTCCATCAGTAATTCCTGCGTTTTATTAGGAGGAATTCTTTGTTGCCGTGGCACTAATTTGTCTGAGCTGTCACTGCAGAGGGGAGGCAGAAGAGGTGGCACTAACGGTGTCATCTAAATCCATCTTTTTTTTTGGCACCTCTGCCCCTGTGAATCAAGCATACCATCTGGTGAGCGGGCAAGCTGCCATCCCAGCAGATGGGCAGGAGTGTATCTAGCGATGAGACCATGTACGATCATCAAATGTGCTGCTGGGCGAGGATTTCCAGCAGGAATATCAAAACAACTTTTTGTAATGAGCTTCTGGTTCCCTGGGTGTTTAGCCATTTAGCTCCCCGGGAAGGGTCCCTGAGGACCTGCCCAAAATTCAGCGGTGGGGCTCGGCCAGTGGTGTTTTGCAGGCAGGGGAGGAAGGCCAGCCTCTTCCTCACCACATCGCTGGGTGCTGCCGGTTTGCTGAGCGCATCCCGAGGCACCCGTGGTGATCCCGCCTGGAGGCAGGAGGGAGCAGCCAGGTATCCAGCTTCTTGGCTTGGAGCCGAAGCCCCCACTCCGAGATTTTCATGGAGAAAAACACACATATTTTCCAAAGGTTCTTCTAAGAGCAGGTACTTAATTAGAAAATTAACGTGGTAACTGCTGCGCACACATCAATTTTACACCAACGCGAGCATTTGCCTTCAGGTCTCGTTCCTGTTGCTGTGACATAAACACTGACAAGGCACTATTGGTGCTACGGAATATTTTTAGCAGGGCATCTATTATTATAAAAGCATTCCTTTCCCTTGAGATACGGGAAGCTATTTTCTCTTAATATCTGATTAATTTATTTTGATTTTGAAGCGCTCTCCACTGACGGTGTCAGCACGGGGATGGTCACCATGGTGGTATCAAGGGGTGAGCATCTCAGGATGGGCTTTGTGGTTAATTTTCACCTCCTCACACCAGTCCTTTTCCACTTCACCCAGTCTCGTAGCACCTGGCCAAACACACACACGTGCAAATGGTCCTCACCACTCGGGCAGGCTGCAGTTGTGGCTCCCCGTTATGCCAGGGAGCGTGGGCAAGATGGTGCTGCCGTTGCAGCCAGCTGCACTCACCCAGCTGGGGTCGTCAGCGTGGGCTCCCTGCCACCCAAAAGTGGCTGAATTTGTCCTGGGTCCAAGCTGGCGAGCGATGCAGCAGGGCGGTGCCGCGCCACGCCGTGCCTGGGCTAACGAGCCTGGGCACCGCTCGCTTGGCGCCGAGCCGGGCCTGGTCTTCAAAGTGTGGTGCAATTCATCTGAAACCAGAGAAACTGCCCAGGAATCGCATCCAAACGGAGAGAGAAACAGGAACTGGGGCAGGAAAACCCACAGCCCATGCTGTTCTCCATGAACCCTCCTGCGAAGCAGGCCTGGGGGAGGCATTGCCCAGCTTCACAGCCGAAAGCCCACGGGTTTCGGTGGGCACAGGGTTACATGCTGGGCCTTCAAACCAAAGCAGGGGCACAAGCTGAGTTAGACATCCAGCACTGGAGCCTGGAGGCAGCTGGGAGCATTGTCTGGCCTCACGGGCCTGCAGAGGAAGGAGCAGTCCCAGCAGTGCTCGGCGCGAGCGACCGGCGCCGCATTGTGCAAGCGCTTTCCTTTTGTTTTGCAACACCCGAGCAGAGATGGTTTTGATAATGAGTGAGCGATGTTTCTTGCCTCACTGTAGCCGGGGGATATGTGCGGAACAGGATCCTGTGATGTAAAGCTGGTCTAATGCTCTCCAGATTGCTTTTCCAGTGGTTTCAGTGACCCGTCCTGAGGTCTCCTTCCAGCTCCCCTCTTTCCAAATAGGAGACCCTTCTGCTCCAGCACCATCTCCTCCCTTTGGGCTGGGCTCCCCTCTCCTCAGCTGCCCACATTCGGTGCCCACAGGAACTCTGTGACTGCCCTGGCCACCATCACCACCACATCCAGGGATGTCCTTCAGGAGAACCTGCCCAGAAAACCTCCCTGCTGGCCAGGAGGGCATGGTGAACCAAGACATGCCGTGAGCTGGAAACAGCATCAGGGGAATGGTAAAACCACGGAGATTCATTAGAAACACGTTATTTATGGGGCATGGATCTCCCTCACTCTGCACAGGCAGCTTGCTCAGTGAAGACATCATCTGAGGACATCTTCTCCCTCCTGCTTCTTAGCCCAAGCTCTCAAGGACCTGCAGGAGGGCTATGACGTTAGGAGCAGACCTTTCTGTTGCTCAACCCCAACAGGGATAAATAGTGAAAGCCCTTCCTAGCTGCTGGTGCAATGAACCCCATGCTTTCTCAGCACAGACATCCAGCAGCCCTCGTGGTCCCATAGCCCAGAAAGACACATAGAGCGCTGGCAAATAGCACTGACCTGTGGATACCAATACCAAATCCTCTACTTGGGGTGTAAAATAGTTGTGTTCTTCCCTATTTTTTTCCAAGGACTATGTGTGATCTAGACTTGATCAACTCATTTTTTCTGCTCCATGCCCTCTGTATCCTGGAGCTACAAGCAGAAGGTGGCACTCAAGTGGCTGGCGGGCTCCAACTGTGGTGTTTCCTACACAAAGTAGGCTGATGAGTTTCCCAGGAAGAGGGTTTCTGGGGTCAGAGAAGGCAGAGCCAGTCCCTGATATCTCAGTATATAGCCAGCTGTGAATTTAATGAAAAAAGGAAAAAAAAAAAAAAAAAAAAAAAAAAAAAGGAAAGAAAAGAAAAGAAAATAGAAATAGGAATAGAAATAGGAGACTGTGTCAAATGGTTTTCATTAGCACCACAAAGTTCTCCAGCCAGGACTGATTTGTAACCCGTACAGATTTCCCAGTGGAAATGCAAAATGTCTAATTATGCAGCAATGGTGAGGACCAAAAGAAGAGCAATTTCCAGAAACAAATCTGCCGTGCAGCATATAAATGTGGTAAAGGCATCTCTTCTCCAGAATGGAAGCCAGATCAATTTATATTTATTCCTCAGACCAATGGAAAGTGCGGTCTTATGTGTGAGATTAAAGCTCAGAAAATACCTTTTGCTAATAAATAACTCACTTCGGAAAAGCAAATCAGGAAAAATGCAGCATAAGGGCCTGAAAAGGCTTTTGGATGAAACAAAGAGGTAAACAGCATGACTGAGCCTTCACAAATAGAGCTCCTCCATACTGTTTGATTTTAATTTCAGATCTCAATTAGAGGTTAGTCAAAGGTAATTGAAAAATAGCTGAGATGTGGAATTAAATGGCGACTGCCCACACATCTACAGACTTCAGCCAACCAGCCCCTCGCAGTGGATGTGTTCTTTTACCACAAGCTGGGCACATTTGTTCCTGTCTTATTAGGAATAATTCTGCCGAGCACCAGAGTCCTTTGCTGCAATCTAATTATAATAAAAGATCCCCCGAACATCACTGCCCTGAGCAGACCAGAGAGAAGAAGTCGTATCTGGCTTTGGGGTTGCTCTTAGCCAGGTAGCCAGCTCCTACCTTTTGTACTTCTGAAATATGCCCGTGCTCACGTGGGATATAATACACATGAGTTTAGCCATAACAACAAACAGCCGGGATGAAAATAATCCAGATAAACCCATATGAAGTCATTTATGAACAGAGGTCCTTCCTCCAGTATTTTGCTAAACTTTGCAGGGCTGTTTTTCTGCCAAATTCACTTTGTGATGTTGAAAACTATTTTTTTTTTCATTATCAAGATGGTTATTTTCCACTTGGAAAACACTGGGTTTTATTAGTTATTCCTAATGGAGCCTGAAATGATCATGCGGTGGTGTGTGGTTTTTTTTTTTTTTTTTTTTCGTATTTCCCTTGTATATTCATCGTGATGGAATTGATGAAACCGGATGATTTCGGTGAATATTGCCATGGGACTGACTGTCTGGGACCGCAGTGCAGCCTACTGGAAGAGCAACCATTTTATGTTTCCTTGTGCTGCAGTAACTCTGTGAGGTGCTAGCATCTGTGTGTATGTGTGTATGAACATGTTTACATCCTACAAGAACTTATTTACATCCAACAACGGTGTCCGGGTGTGTCAAAACAGCCCTGGTGCATAGCATGTATGCATCATGTATTTGTGACTGCTACTACCACAACAGCTCTGCCTCTGGAAGAAAATGTGTGGATGACAGGCAGATGTTTGCAGAGGTGGGACCAAAACACAAAACCCCAGCACTGGATTTCCAGCTCCTTCTCTGCCCCATGCCCTATTTGCCTCCCCGTGTGTCCCTACTGCAGGACCCCTTTGCCACTTTCCTCAGCAGCCCTGGCTCCTCTCCGGGTCTCCATGGACACAAAGCTGACCTTCATTATGTTTCTGCCCACTGTGGGTTTCAGAAAGGACTTGATTAATGCAGGTGCCCCCAGTAGGACTGAGTGAAATCTGAGTGATAAGGTCTGGCTCCAGGTCTGTGACCCGAGCAGAAAAGGCAGCCCAGCACACAGCGCCGGGTGGCCACCAGAGGCTGCCTGCGACAAACATCACAACTGCTGATAATGGATTTTCTGAGAGCAGGATCTGAGCTTTAAATCCTGGTCCCATTCCTCCATCTGTAAATCATCACGGTGCTTTTATCCGTATCATCACTCCTAATGGACTTTGTCCCAGACGCACGGCTCTGCAAGCACAGCCGCCCCAGACAGCCCTTGAGCACAGCTAGCAGGAGGGTTGCGTGGTGTAGGCAAACTGATAAATGCCCAGCCCCGTGTCACACCGTGTCACTGCCCCAGTTTTCCCCTGAGCACACCAGGAGCTGTTTTCTTGTGCCCAGACTTGCTGCGTTGCCTGGATGGGTGAGCAGAGCCTGGCGCTCACTGCAGCAAACCAAGGTGCAAAATGCAGCAGCTGAAGAGGGTTGTGCAAAGTGCTCTGGAAAATGAATGCAGAAAGCACTGCAGGCTCGGCAAGGTGATTTGCAGCCCTGGGAAGGTTCACAGGCAAAAGGAGAAGTTAAACTCACAGCCCTTAGGCAGGGTCCTGGAGGACTCACTGAACACCTCGCCCCAGCCCTTGGTTGCAAAGCCAAGGCCCCACAGCTAGAGATGTGTTTTGTGACCTTCCCCTGATGCCAACTCTCCCCTCTATAACAGGATTTGGGCTCGTTTGGCTTTTATTTTTTTCCTTTTTCTCCCCACAAAATTCTCCCCCCAGTTTTTCACTGCTTGTTAAGTGTCCCACTGCCGTGCTGCAGGGGAGGAGGAGATGAATGCCCGGCCTCACTTGCACATTGGTTTGGGGTTAGAAGAGCTTGGCCAGCCCTTTGCAATGCTTCATCCTTCTGGAGGGGGTGGAAATTAAGAGTTTACCGTCACAGAAACGCCGCATTGTCCCAGCCTGAGACACTGCTAGTAGAGAAATTCCCTTTGTCATAAGAGCTGATTTATTTTGGTTGGCTGGGTACGGAGCTGTTGAAGTGGGCGATCCCTGCCAGACTCATTAAACGGTTCCTAACGCTGACGGAGGACTTTGTGCTGTGGTTATCAACGCGCGGGGCTCGGTATTTGCTGTAACGGGCTCGTTCCCCAGGGCAGCCGCGAAGCCTGGGAGGAAGCCCTTCAACGGCATCAATATGCAACCAATAAGCAGAGGAATGCTTTGGGAAGCCTGCAGTGGGAACTGTTTGCTTTGGCAGCATTTTTGGGGGTGATTGGCAAGGGAGGGAAGTCTCCGGGCTGGGCTGGGGAACCAAAGCTGTGGCCACCGATTTGGGAAGCCCCCAGGGAGCCGGGGTGCACCCAGAGCCAGGAGGGACATTGTGGGACTGAGCATCCCAAGGGCTTGCACATAGCAGGGGAATGAGGAGGAGTAATTAATCCCTGGTTGATGTCTGACAATGAAGGAGCAGCATAAAGTGCCCAGCCAGGGAGAGGGGGAAAGAGAAAATCATCTGACAGACTTATTTACACTCGGTGATATGAATACCATGCTGCCTAGTAAATTGGGTGTCCCTTCAAGCCATTTCTGGGACTAAAAGTGGAAAAATAGCCTCGAGAAATGGCATAAAGAAGAGCTTCTGGCTGGGAGAGGAACGGGTGAAGATGTGCATCAACAGGCTGCTGCTGCCGGGTGGGGATTTACCGTGCGATGCTCTGCAGCATCCCCGGCTCCTGGTGGCCAGGTCTGCATGGGGACAGCCCCGCAGCCGGTGCTCCTGGCACATTTTTCTCGCAGAAAGCAGATTTTCAGTCAGCTGTATCTCGAGCATATTGCAAGGGCACATGCAAAGCCGACATAAGAGTGACAAGCGATGTAGCAGCCCTGGATTTACAGCCATAAAGAAAATCTGTGCCTGGTTCCTCCACCATGCACCTTCATTCTGCCTCTCCTCCTTCCAACGGGCTGGAAATAAACTCATGGGGATGTTGTAGCCAACCTCATCTGGTGTATCTATCCACACACTTTTGGTAGAAAGGAAATAGGATAAGGTTGGGAACACCTCCTGGTAGCAGCCCCTAAAACCGGCTGCTTTCCTTTGGGTTGCTGAGCTTCAGCATACCTCAGACCAGATAGTGCATGCCTTAAAAATCTCTATTTTTCACTCCAATGCTGCATCCTGCCAGGCTTTGCTGGCAGCCACGGCCTGTTCGTGTGCTGTCAGCACTGCAGAAAATAGCCAGGACATTTAGGGCAGGTTGGGGTAAATTCGGGGGGTGATCCCTGCCCCGTCCCCTCGCAGTGACAGCACGCCCCTGGGCATCTGGCAGCATGCAGGGGGTTAAAACATACAAAGGAGAAGGGAAGGTGGGCTTTCAGGCTCAGGGCAGCCCAACGACCCTGGGGAGGCCCACGGGACCTCAGCAAATGCCTCCCCAGGCAGGGTTCCCCTCCTCCTTTTCCTCCTTCTTCTCCTTCTCCACCTCCCCCTCCTTCTCCTCCTCCTCCTTTTTCCCCTCCTCTGCTGGGGAACCCACGGAGAAACCCAAGCCGCAAATAAAAGTTCAGATTTACGAGCAGAGATCACCAAAAAATGGAAGGTAATGAGACAATTTTTATGGACCTTTAAGAAACTCCCCTTCATACTTCAACCAAATATTTCTTCTGTTTGTTTGAATGCATTAGAGAGCATTTACCAAACCCAAACCTTTCTTTGCCCAAAGTGATCCATTTCCCAATTATTTTCCATCCTTTCCCTCCTCTCACCTCCCTTCCCAATCTGTAAAACCCAGGGAAAGGTTTGCTTTCTCAATCTACGTGCCTTTGAAAGTAAAAAAAAAAATAAAATAGTGAGGTTTTGAAATTTAACTAAATTCTGCCTTTTGTGGTGCAAAAATACCATGACCATCACAGTGCACAAGGACATCCCAAAATGAAGGAGCACGTATACCCATATAGATCCTTCCAGAAAGAGAGCAACAGAGCATGGCTGGGCAATGCCACCTGTAGGGCATCGCCAAAATCCTACACGGTGACACGAAGTGGCTGTGGGCTGCTGGGTGCTTGAACAGATGGGTCCAAAAACCCCAGCCCCAGTACTGCAGGAACACGTTGAGAGCAGTAAGGGATGGCAGAGATGTGAGCACAGTCCCCAGCCCATGTGGGGGAAAAAAAAATGGGGGGAGGGAAAAGGGAAAAGGGAATAAGAAAAAGGAAAAGGGAAAAGGGAAAGGGGAAAAAGGGAAAAGGGGAACGGGAAAGGGAAAGGGGAATGGTAAAGGGGAATAAGGAAAGGGAAAGGGAAATAGGGAAAAAGGGAAAGGGAAATAGGGAAAAAGGGAACGGGAAAGGGAAAGGGAAATGGAAATAGGGAAAGGGAAATGGGAAAGGGAAATAGGGGAAAAGGGAAAGGGAAATAAGAAAAGGGAAAGGGAAATAGGGAAAAGGATGGCTCCATGCATTCCCAATGGCTCCAGGCCCTGCCTGTGTGCAGCCAGCTCCTTCCTGAGCCACTCCTTAATACACGAGAACGAAGCCAGAGTCTAGTCGCAGCATATTTTTCCTCCCCCACTTTTTAATTGCAAATCTCCCCGGTCCTGAGCCCTCGAGCAATTCCATGCCACCTTCCATCTTCTCGTATCTCAGATGGAGTCCTTCTTGTAGTTGTTTGGGGATGGGAGCAGGGCTCAAGGTGGGACACAGCTTCCCTAAGGTGCCCTGGGATGTGGCTCACCAGGAGCTGCCACCCGTCACCAGACAGTGCAAAACACCCAAGGTGGCCGTGGCTCAGCCCCCTCTTTCCCAAGCTGCAAGGAAATTCTTCATTTGTTCCCACTTCTTCGCTGGGAGAGTTTCTTACGGGTGAGGCCGTTGTTTGAATCCCCACATAATAACATTGTACAATGGGCTCGTCTTAAAGAAAAATTGAGGGGGGGAAAAAAATAAAAAGAGAAAGAAATAATCTAAACAAATGGTTCTCCTGAGCTATTTTCCAAATGGCCTTGCTGCTGCTATTTCAGAAGTGATTTCTTTTCCTGACATTAGGTACACTTACAGCTCACTTGAAAACGAGGAGAAGAATTGCAGATGTTAATAGCCATCTCCGAGAATATATTTCAAATTATTCCCAATTACTCCGGTGCAAGAGAAACCTGAGAACATTACCCCTAATAGGAGAGCTGCAGGAACATCAGAGAGGCCCTCTGAAAATACAGGGGAAATAGATACCGAGCCCACCTTTATTAAAGCTTTTCCCCTCCCCATCTCAGCGTGTGCATCTCGCAGCCTGGATGCGCATGCTGGTGTGTGTGATGGGATGGAGAAAACCATGTGCTCTCCTCTCCTATCACCAGCCCAGAGGAAAAATGCTCCCGAATTTGCCCCCAGAACAGAAACCAGCTTTGGGGAGCAGGGGAGGATGCAGAGGGCATGAGAAGGATGCCCAGGAGGAGCCCCTGGACCAGGAGGGTTACCAGCCCCACTCATCTCGTTCTACTGCTGATAAATTTGGCCTTCAACATTGAGTTGAAACTGGCTGAAGAACTGCCACAGCTCCCCGTCAGAGGTATTTTTATTGAATAATTAAATGAGAGCTGAAAGAGCATCCTCAAAGTGTACTCACTGCTCTCCTGAGCTGCTGGCCGTGTTCCTCAGCACCCCCCTAACTCACTCCCCAAGAACAACCTGCCATCCTCAGACAACTTCCTTCCTCACTAATAAAATCTACTTCATTTGGGGGCCTGCTAATTACTCATACAGCTGAGATTCCAGCTGGGGCAGCCCCTCACACCCAGCGAAACCCCTGCCCCAGCCCTTGCAGCAAAATATAAGTTTCAGCAGCCTAAACTGAACCTTTCCCAGCAGGTTTTTGCTATTTTGGGGACAGCTGGGGACGGGCGCACACCCCAACTGGCAGAGATACCACCTCTGGTCCAGCATGTGGGAAGCCCAAGGGCACATAAAGGAGCCCCAGCATTACCGTGCCCCTCTTGGTTTGGCTCCAGCAAGAAAGGGAGTACGGCTTCCCCTTGACGTGCAGGGAAAATGTCATGTGCCAGGCATGTAGGGTAGGAGAATACAAAGTAGTGCGATGTTTTAATTTGAAAAAGCAATAATCCAGAGGCCAGAAGAAGTGTCATGTGTATTAAATGCATAATAACTCATTATCTAAGCATTGTAAAATCATTATTTTAAATAACCGTGTTTCATCTCGGTGGCTGGGATGGAAAGCAGGATGTGCTTTATGTAAAATAGATTTGCGTTATTATTTATTCATGAGTTTTAAAAGGATCATTATTTCTGACGGACAGCCTCTGTCAAAAGATTTATATAGGGAAGCTCGTGTTTTCCCATAGCAATGATTAATCAATAAACATTTGAAAACAGCGCTTAAAATTCAGCGTTACCAGGATACACGTTCACCTCTAATTAGAAACAGGTTTTCGGCCTGGGAAGCGGATCGCTTGCAGATTCCTTTTAATTACAGAGCCGCGCGGAGGTGCCAGGTGAGGCTCCGAAATGCGCCTGCGCGTGGGGCTTTCCCCAGGCCCCGGGGGGCTCGGGATGAGGACTCGGGGCCACTGCTAATTTCGGTGGAGAACGGGTGGTTTAAATACTCTGCAGGTCGCACACATCCCCGATGGAGAGGAAACCCAGGCTGTGCTGCAGCAGAGGACAAAGCAGAGTGCTGCTCCTTCACATTTCCACGAAGGAAATGTCAGGAAGGAAAATAATGAATTATTATTATTATTATTATTTTATTGGCATTCCCCAGGTGTTACCAACAAGCCCCTTCTGTGAATAAGTGCAGCACAAACCCACCTCGCAGCGAATGTCCCAGCCTGGGGCTGCTGCCCCCACCCTGTCCCCATCCCCGTCTCCGTCCCCTGCATTGCGTTTGTGTGCTGCCAGACCTGGGTTTTATGAATGCTCGTCACTCCTGCGGGCGCAGGAGCTCCTCCACTATAAGATGTCGGTCCAGGAATCACAGCAAATCCCTTCCCATTCAGGAGCAAGGAGGTTTTAATGCTGCTTTTCCAGCGTGAAAGCCGGACAAGCCCGAGTACGGCGAGCGTCTCCAGCCAAGCGAGGGATTAGGGAGCGCGGGGGATTTTTTTTCCCCCAAAGTCCTGCTAAGCCACAAAGCCAACACGGCTCTGTGACACCGTTGTCACATATAATACCAATACATGGGTTGGTATTATCCATGTTCAGGCTCTTCAGAGCCCGGAGGAAGCAGTCAGGTGAAATTGGCTGCCGGGATTGGGAGCTCCCCTTCCTGCACAACGCAGCAGCACTGCTGGCCAGGAGGACCCTTCCTCCAAACCAACGCACCCCAAAACCTCCTTTCCTGACCCTAGATTGGCCTCAAATCAAGCGTTTTCATTAATTTTTCCATTACCACGAGTGCTCCAGGGCACGCAGCCCTTCAGCCTCCAGCAGTGCCCACGGCTGCACCCACAGGATTTGGGGGCTCACGCTGCCACCGCTGCCCCCACCCCACAAAGGCAGGCAGGGGACGTGGCAGAGGTCTGCTAGCAGGTTAGGGGCTTCTGAGTTAAACGCTGCTGAAATCATTTCATTTTCAATATACTTACAAGCGGAGCGAATGCCTTTGGTAGTATTTTATGTGGCGTCGCGAGCCCTTTTAACGTAACGGGGTGAAATCGGGCGGTTTTGTGCAAAGAGGGAAATTAGCCCTAAGTGGCAGGAGTCACGTGCGTCTGGAACGGCTGCTGCGCTCTGATCATGAAAGTCCTTACAGAGATATGTAAAAATCCAGAAATTCATTTCAAATTAGCTGACTTGAACATTTTCTAACCTAACAACTGCATAGCAAGAGACTGCTCAAAGGCACGGAAAGAATTGACCTGAAATGCTCATTAAAATTACACCGAAACGAGGCTGTAAGAAAAGCTGCTCTTTTCTTTTTTTTTTTTCAATGTGAAACGGTGGCAAGGCGAGTGCTGGGCACATTGTCCCCTTCAAACACCTCCCCACCAGCACCCGAAAAGCATTTTCGTGCTGTGCTAGCCCTGCGGATACCCAGCACAGGGCAAGGAGCATCATTTTTTGCTCCCAGCAAGGGGCAAAGATTTAAAGGAGGAGGAGCCCCAGAGCCTGCGTAGAGGAGGTGCTGGTTCTTGCCTGCTTTTAGGAGGATTTTACCCGTCGGACAAAGTAAATACACAGTGGTTGGCTCATCTGCACACATTTCTGCAGGAACATTTCGCCCCATGAGTGCGCTGACCCCAAAGCTTTATGTGACACTGAGAGCTGGGAGGTGTCTTGACAAAATAAAGCAATGGCCAAACCTGAATTCATCTGAAGATTTTTGTGGGACCGGAGGCAGCCACAGCAAGGGTTTGGATGTGCCCCGTGCACCCCTGGGCTGTCTGAGCAGGCTCGGAGGCGCGGGGGCTTTGCTGCTCCAGGCAGCACCACGGGGAACGGGATCCTTGCACAACATTGCTTCCAACCTAGTTGCTCAAAAAAAAAAAAACCAAAGTAACCAGAAGAAATGAAAACAAACAAAACATCAAAGGACACCGCCAAGTTTTCCATCTTCTGCCCAAGCCGTAATCTTAAAAATTAAGCAAGGATTCGAAGGCAAATATTGGTTTTGGTGCTGGGTGATTTAAGGGCCCGGGCAGGGTTTGGGGAGCAGCCCGTGCACTTCATTTCCTTTTCGCTGGGACAGCGCATGGCTGTCAGCGCTCCTTTTATTTGCACATCTGGAACCAGTAACAGCGCACAGCTGGGAAGAGCTTTTAGCCACGAGCCCTGTTTTGCTTTCCCCTGGGGAGCTCAGCAAATGGCCCTGGCACGGGAGTAATTAGGCAGGGCAGTTAATAAAGCCATGCCGAGACCAAACGCGAGCCGCGGTGCCACCAGCCCGGGCACACAGTGCTGACGGGGCTGGGTTTCCAGCAGAGGAGATGTTTGTGTGAATAAATCCACCCAGAGGAGGCACCCCACGCTGGGAGCACACAGCCTGTGCCAATTTTTAGCAGCACAACGGGATGCTGAGGCTGCAAAGCCACACAGCAAAAGGGTGCCCATGAGAAACCACCCCAAACACCTACAGGGGATGCGATTTTCTGCCTAAAGATGCTCTGAAACACATGTGAGTGTGTCATAGGTTACAGCACATGGTGCATGGGGGTGCTGGGCCCCAGCTTTGAGTTTTCTCACTTATTTGTGCTCCCGTGACACTTTTATACAAGCTGCAGTGCTCAGGGGGAGGTGACTTGGCCATTATCAAGCCCCAAATCCCTGCAGTAACTGCGCTTTCTGCTGCATTGCGATTGTAGCTGTGCAAAAACCAGCTCAAAAAAAAAGGAAAATTCTCCTCTCACCTCTCAACCTCATGTTAAATTGACTTGGGGACCACCCTGATATTGAAGCCTGGTGCTGTGTGACCCGATGCAGCAGGTGGGGTGAAGCGGGGCTATGGGGATGCTCTGAGCACTGGGTGCCCAGCCAGCCCCCTGCCAAAAACGCTCCCCAAGAGCTGGGGAGTGCAAAATTGCCTCCTGCGTGAGACCCAGCCCCTTCCCAAAGGGGCTCTGAGGGTGTTTCAACCAGCCAGGCTCTGAATCTCGCCCTGGCAATGCAGCAAGGTGGTAAATTCGGACCCGAGGAGCTCTGCCAAATGGGGTCTGATGGGCAGCTGCTGCCTGAGCGCTGCTGTCTGCGAGCACAGCCCAGGGAACGGCCCAGCCTCGGGTCCTTTGAAAAGCCAGGGGTATAAATACCAGGAGATGCCAAATTCGGGAGGGTTTGGTGGTCTGAGAGCTCGTAAATCTGTGTTTATGCAGGGAAACTTTCCTCAGGGCAGATCCCCAAATGGTAACAGAAATACCTACATGGGCAACACCCAGGGGAGCTGTGTGAGGATTTGGTTCATTGGGAAAAAAAAAAAAAAAAAACACACCACAATAAAACACCACAATAGCCAGGCAAGGAAGCGAAGAAGAAAACTAAAGTTAAAATCTAGCAACACAAACCGATACCTATAAAACAGAAGTGCTGGGAAAGGATTTTTTGGGGTGGATTGGGAAATGTATTTCCAAGAGGCAATGCCTGCTCCTAGCACTGCTTTTTATTATTATTATTATTTATTTATTCATATTGTTATTATTATTATTATTATTATTATTATTATTATTATTATTATTATTATTATTATATAATTCATTTATTATTATTATTTTTATATCTGCCTGGTGCAATGCTGGGCAATGAGCTCTGACGAGCAGCTCACAGCCGTCGTCGGCTGTGCTGCTCCTGCACCACGTCTGGGCTCGTATCTGCAGCGAGAGGGACGGTGCTGGATTGCCAGCCGAGCACCGAGTCATGAGGGACTAAAGCAGAATTAAGCAATGCAGCTAATTAATTGTAACAGCTGACTTCAGCATGGGCTGGGAAGGCTGCGCTGGGCCAACTCCCTGCCTGGAGCATCCTGGGGCCCGCAGGAGGCAACCAAAAGTGCTCTCCAGGTGGCCAAGCACATCTTAAATCACCAAAATGCAAAAAATGCAGGTCGGGAGCATGGCAGCGAGGACGGCTGTGGTCACCCTGTGCAGATTTTGGGGACTATTGACCCCGAAAGAGGCAGTGGGAGGAGGCTGGAGGAAAGCGTGGCGTTTAAGCACCTCCTGCTCTCGGTGCTGTTGTTGTTGGAGCTCTTCCTGGCACTCTCTGCCTGTGTTTTTCAGCTCTCAGCTTCGGGTATAATTTTCAGAGCTTCACCCAGGGCTGTGCAGGGTGACGATGGGCTTCAGCTCTTGTCCCCGGCTCAAAGCCACACGAGAGGGCTGGGGAAATGCATCCCAGGAGGATTTTATTGCTCAGCATCCATCAGGAAAGCAGAATTTGCTTCTAAGTCAACAAAAAGATGCTGGAGCATCACTGGGCATAGCTGCAGTGGGTCAGGGGAGATCGGGGATCTCCTTTCAGCTGGAGATCCCTTCCCAAAAGGGATGCAGCACTCAGGAATTCACAGCGAGTGTCCGTGTGAGGTGGGCAGGAGGCTTTTTTGGGGGTGTTTTAAAGGTAGGAGTAACACAGGGTGCAAAAAGCATGAAAATAAGAGCGTGAGTGAGCCCAGCACAAGGAGATCTACATGCCCTATTCATATCTGTGTTTTTAAGGGATTTATTAAATTTCTGGCAAATGCAGTGTTTTTATGAAGAACCACATGATATCTCTCACCTTTCATTAGCTGGGAAAGAATGACAAGCACAAACACGGTACCACCTTAAACGCAAATAAACCTACATCCGCCAACACATCTCACATTGCTTTGCTACCCAAACCCCCCCCGGAATTGGGCTCCAAACTTCTATTAGATAAATCCTGCTGGGGTGAAAACAGCTCTGCGAGAAACCCAAGCAGCTGACTGAGATGCTGTGTGGTGGTGTTTTTTTGTAAAAAAAGAATAAATTCCTCCTCTCCCGGGTCAGAAACTTCCCTGCGTTACTGTTAGCCTTCAAAGCCATTTCCATCAAGAGGAAAAAATTAAAGAAAAGAAAAAAAATAAAGGAAGGCAGGAAGGAAGGAAGGAAGGAAAGCTCGGATCCTCATGCCAGGGATGCTTATGGCCACGGCAGTCCCCAAATGCCATGGGACATGGGGTGCCCCATCCACCCTGCCGTGGGGACTCGGCTGCACGTCACCAATATTTGTGTCCAAACCCTGCGATTTGCTTTTTTAGCTCTGCCCGAGCAACAAGAAGCAGTTTGATGAAGTCTGCAGCGAACTCCCTTGGGGAAAATAAGCAAACAGCCACTTTCCTGAGAAACAGTGGGCTGGATTTTAATAATTTACCTCCGGCACTTGCCGTTTCTGCAGGTACACACGAGGCATCAGGACGGAGAAGCTGCTCCCCTTCTCGCCGCCCCGTGGTGAGGCTGCTGGGGCACCGTGTGTCCAGCAGGATTGCAAGCCTGGGGGATGCCAGGCGTCCTGTGCCCGTGTCACCTTCGCTCTGCACAAATCCAGGAACAATTCCCCCTGAAGACAATTACACTTACAGCTTCGTTCACCCACAGGGACTGCAGGATGTTTGCCGCTCGCAGGTTATTTTAACCCCCGCTGCTGTGCGTGCTGTAATTTCCTTTACCTCCACGCTGGCTTTGCCCATTGCCTATTGTCTGCCAGAGCCCCCCAGGTGTGCTGAAACCCCACAGAGCAGCTGCTGGGGCTGAGGACTGCAGGACTGGCACAGGGAGCCCCCAAAACCCTCCCCAAGGGCACAGGCACGAGAGCCCGCAGTGCCTTCGGTACCCAATTCAAGCCAGGCAACATTTTGTTCCCTAACTCCAACACGCACACAAAAAAAAAAAAAAAAAAAAGAGAGAAAGATCTCAGATAAGAACACAAATGTTTTTCTTCCCCCGGCTCTGAGCGAAGAAGTGTTTTATAAATCATTTCGGATAAATAGACACAATCAAATCTTTGTTTCCAGTTCACGCTGGAGATACTGTGCAGGCACTGATAGCTGCGCCCTGCTTCGCGCCGTGCCAATAAATCTGCCATTTGCAGCACGGGGTCTGCCAAGAAAATCCCCGTGGGCCTGGTCTGGTTTCAGCAGAGGATATATGAAAGAGACTGTATAAATAGCGCAGCTTTAGCCCGCTCCTTCTCTCGCAGCTTTTGCAAACTCCAGCAAGTTTCCTCCAGGCACTCTTTACACCAGGCACGGGCGGTGGGTGCTGTTTGTCCGTGCAGCCCACGTTCCAGGTATCCGTGCTGGTGCCTCGTTGCTTTCCAGGCACCGCTGGGAGATGGGGAGCAGGGAGGATGGCACAGCACCGCCTCGTAGCTCCTGTGGACCCCCAAGACTATTACAAACACACCCACGGCAGCCAAGACCCACAGCACGGCCCCTTAATGCTGCTTGGTTGTGTCCTGGCTGTGGATTTGGGGGAGTTATTGCAGTTATTGCACACCCCGTGAAGTTATGAACACCCCATGCACTTATTGCACATCCCATGAAGTTATTGCACATCCCATGAAGTTATTACACACCCCATGCACTTATTACACACCCCATGAAGTTATTGCATGCCCCATGGCACCGTGTGTTTGTGCTACAAGTGGCTGCAGCTTGGGCATGGGTCGGAGCCTTGCCAGGACGCAGGGCACAGCAAACTTTTTCTCCCATCTCTGTATATAACAGTGCAAGTGATTTGGTTTTGGGGGAAAGCTGGGGAAATTCTGGCTTTTCTCCTGGTAGCAAGATTTATCTTGGTGATCTGGAGATAACTCAAAATCATATAAATACAGAGCTAAACGTGCTATTGTATACATAATATATTATATATATACAGGTACATAGGCTGCTGGAAGCCACGGTGCATCCATGCCACACACAGGAGAAGGAAAAAGAGGTTCTTGTCGTGGTGGTTCTGCAGTTTTGCTCTCAGAGAGAGCATCCATCCATCCATCCATCTGTTCGTTCATCCATCCATCCATCCATCCATCCATCCATCCATCTGTTCATCCATCCATCCATCCATCCATCCATCCATCCATCCATCCATCCATCCATCCATCCATCCATCCATCCATCCATCCATCAATGCCACATCACCCTGGGGAAACCCAACACTCAGGGATAGAGGACTCCTGTCAAATAAAGCCCCAAACACCCATTTACCATGTAACAGAGGCAGAAATAAGGGAAATAACCAGCAGGCTCGGAGCTGAGCTCTGCGTAACACTCCACAAGGCTCAGCACAGGTGGGGAGCCTGTGGGAGCCGCTACCCCCCACCAGCCCCTGGGACAGGAACAAAACCTATTTTTTTTCCCCTTGAATTTCAGGAAATTGGCCTTTTTTTTTGCTGCAGCCTTCCTGGAGAAACACCTGCTCTGGGAAACATGCAGAGCAGCTGCAATCCGGCTCCCCGGGATGCTCCCTTTTCATCGGCGCCGGGTGGGTTTTCGGTGGGAATTGGGGATATTTGGCGCAGGGCTGCTCCACTTGGGAATGTGAACCCTCGGGGAAGGACGGGCTGAAGTTAGATGAAATGTTTCCATCGTTCCCCTGGGAGCAGCAGCCCCTGACCACCTCCAGCTTCTTGCACCATCGGGTTGGTCCTGAAACACTGCTGGGGGGAAAGGCAGGGCTGGGGCCAGCTGGAAGAGGGCAGGAAGGCAAGGAGGTCGGCCTCTCTCCCCTTGCAGGCTTTGTTTTCGCTGTGTTTCTGCTTCTGCTGATTGCACTGGGCTGGTAAAGTCTTCTAGGATTGCGAGGGTAATAAAGTAATTTATTATGAATTGGAGCCTTCAGTTTTCAGTGTCTCTTTGGAGGGATTTGCAGCACTGAACTGCAGGGTCTGGGGGCAGAAAGGAGCTGGGCAGCATCACCTTTCAGACCAGTATCAGAAAAACGAGCAAAAAAAGCACTTGAGCCTCAAATTCAGATTTTTGTAAGGGATATCCCATATTAAAAAAATAAATAAGACAACACCATGCAGAGAAGTTGCAGCCCCTTTGGAGCAAGCAGGATCGAGAAGCACAGCACCGCCCCGGGGGGCCAAAGCTGGTGAAACACGTGCGCGACCGAGGTGCAATGTGCCATTATGTGCAATTTCCTTTTCAGGTTTCCTTTCTTAATAATTATTCCTATTATGTAGGTGGACAGTCTCTTAATACAGATAAAGACCTTTGCAGCTGCTCCACTGTCGCCGGCCTGGTGTTTAATATGCACTCTGTAATTAGCCGGGGGGGGGAGGCCAGGGAGCGTGGTCGCCCCTTTTTCTCCCTGACCATTTTTAATCTGCGCCGCGCTCGGCTGGGGAGGGCTGATAAGAGTTTCTGCACGTGCCAAACACGGGCTTTCATCTCGCCTTTTGATTTTCCAGTGCCCTCCTTGCACAGCTTGGCCCCCGCAGGACCCCAGCGCATTATAATTATCCACCCTGGGTGTCGTAGCGGTGCTTTCACGCTGCCTCACGATGCTCGGCTGGCCGTAAAAGGGGTGTCATTGGCCCAAGTGAAAATTTTAATAAATATACCATTGGTGAAGAACTAACGAGGCACTGTGATGCCAGGTGGTGTTATTTTTGGGGGGTTTTATCCATGATGCCAGTGGCACCTGGGTGCTGCTGCCCCGGGTAAGTTGGATTTGGTGATGGAAAAATACCAAGAAGCGTGCAAGGTGCAACCACAATAAAGGTGTCTTGGTGTGCCTGTGAAAGCCTCCCAAAAAAATACTACTTTAAATCGCAATTTATTTGGTTTCCAGCACAGCAATTTCCACTTTAATACATACTGGAGAGAAATGGCATGGAAATGTAACAAAAAGGCACTGGCGGGCTCTTGCGAAATGCCAGTTTTGTGCAGTTTAATACCGAAAGCTTTTAACAGCAAATATCACCAATGCTTTTCATCTGGAGATTCACGGAGCGCCACAAACCACTCACACACCATGCCCAAGAGGGCAGGAGAGCCCAAACATTAAAAAATTTGGGCAGTGGGTGCGCACAGCATCCTGGTGGCCTCGCAGCTCGTGGCTCTCCTCCTCGATGACCACGAGTGATGGTTTGCACACCCCCTGCTTTGAGCCACCAGCACAGCACGCTGCAGTAGATAAAAGCCAAGCACGAATGGCCGCGATGACATCTCCTGCAGGAAAAAAATATATAAGGATTAGGCTGGGAGTGATATTTTCCCTGGAGACGCCCTTGCTATTCAAGAAACCATATGTTCTGGAGGAACCCTCCACGCACGGCTTTTGACCCGCTCACCTCTCGGCGGAGATAAAGCCGTCGAGAGGGAATCCACCTCTGTTTGGTTTTAATTTACCAGGAATCGGGGTGCCTGCCCCCGCCGGACCAAGTGCAAATAGAGACGCCTGTGCCATCGCTGGCAGGAGGTTGTGGCCGGGCGCTGGGTGCTGAGCGGCTCTCGTTTGCTTTGCTGCCCTCAGCGGAGCTCTGCAGCCCAAAAAACGAACGTGATCTCACCGAGACTTGCTCAACAGCACAAAGCCTTCAATTCAGAGAGTTTCGAGGAAACAATCCAAGAAAATGTTCCTTGCAAAACTCTTCCTTACAAGTACGGTCAGACAGTTTCTTGAACTCGCAGCCGGCTACAGCAGTCGTTTAATTCTGCGTTTGCTCAGAAACATTTCTCTCTTCATGCAAAACCGATAAAGGGAGACACTGCGGGGATGCCTTGAGTGGGATGAAACAGCGTGGTGTTATCAGCAGCTCTTGCATAACCTGTTTCAATTTTAATTTTTACCCTTAAAATCCTTTTTTTTTGCATGTTTCCAGGAGCAGCTGGTTTTTAACAGGAAGACGACTGCCGTCCTCTGCTTGCGTTTGTCCTTGAGAAGACGTGCAGGGATCACAAGCACTGAAGTGAGGGAAAACAAAGCTCTTCACCAAGGCTCTCGTGTCCTGGGCAGCATCAGCATCTACGCCGCCGCCGTTCGGGCTCTGCTATCCACACACCATTTCTGCATTCCTCAGCCTCCGTCCCAAAACAAGGCATCCCCGGAGAGCTGTTCTCTTCAGCCAGAGGTCACGTCCAAACCAGAGGCTGCGCTGAAATAATGGAAATAATCCCTCGCTTTGGGAAGTCTTGTGACTAACTGGTTCAGGCTGTTTTCTGAGCACTTCCAAGCCTCTGGATTTAACACCGCACGGGGGCAGGAGCCCGATGGGATGCTCCTCCACGGGGAGGGCGCACCGTGCACGTGCAGCGGGACAGCGCGGAGAAACCAGCGGTGCAGAAGATCAACGGGAAATGGAAAATAAACACCTGCATTTGCAAACATTTTGAAGGCCGAAATAAAATAAAAACATCTCACGATTCAACGCAAGCCTGGTTAACAAAAGCAGCGTTAGCTTGCAATTGCCTTGATTGCGGCTTGTGCTATTCTGGGAACAACAGGCACTCGTGAACCAGGAGCTGCCACGGCTCAGCTCAGCAGCCTCACCGATATTCCCCCAAACTCACTGGAGGTAATGAGCAGGTTGAAACAAGCTGACGAGAGTAATGCCAGCCTTCCCACGGGGATAATGCGGCCCCACCGCGCCGCGTGCGGCCCCCCACTGCCCCCGGTGAGAAATTTCTGCAGGGGAAAGCTGAATTCATCCCCAAAATTTCTGCAGGGGAAATCCAAAATCATCCCCGAAATTTCTGCAAGGGAAATCCGAATTCATCCCCGAAATTTCTGCAGGGGAAACCCGAATTCATCCCCTTCCTGCAAGGTGTCCCCAAAAGCGCCCCGTGGGATGGGTGTAGGTCCTGCTGCCCTGCACCTATTTGCTGCACCCCATTATTTATTCCCCGCAGTCTCTCTGGACCACGATGCGCGTGTTTGTTTGCTTTTAAAATCAAATTAAAGTGTCGTAAACCCTTATCCCTGGCCGTTTTCTCTGAGGAAGCTTTGCAAGCCTCTTGCCTCGTGGGGAAATGCCGCTCAGGTCGTCTGGTCAGAGGCAAATTGCTTGCCTTTGACTCTGCCCTTGCTGGAAGATTTCAGTGTCATTAGCGCGGTATTAATGAGGCTGGGCGTGAAGGCAGGTGCTAAGTGCAAGCAGAGCGGCTCTATTAGGCTACAAATTGCCTCGTGCAGAGGGCAGCACCAGGCGGCTCCGTGCCCAGTTAACCTTTGCCCACGTGTGCGGCGTGGCTGATGAAGCAGCGATGGGTAATGGCATTCACCGGGGCGTCTCCGGAGGTGACGCTGCTGTCCCGAATGTAAATCTTGGTGGGATCATCACCTTCCCCGTGCAGGGACGCGGAGTCGTGGCAAATGAGAGAATCAGAGAATTAAAGTCATGCAGTGTCAGGCCTTGTGAACACACAAACCCCATCGCCCTGCCCTTGGGAGACACGGTGACTCAGTGCAGTGCAATTTTGCACTGAAGCAATAAGGTGGACGCATAGGAGCTGTAAAATGTGGCCACGAGCTGCAGTGCAGGCACACAAGAGATGTAGGAATGTGTGAGGTGAGCCTGGGGTGAGAAGCCGGGCAGAAGAGGAGGAGCTGGAAACAAACCCAGGGGCACAAGGGCTGAACCTGAGTGTAAGGATTAGAAGTGATCCCCCTTTCCTCTTTGCAATCATGAGAAAAAAACACTTTGGGGAAAGAAGATGCCAATGGTGTGGATGCAGTGCATAGGCACGTGCTAGGGCCACCTTGCATGTTGACCCTGAAATTAGGAGAAGCAGGGGAGCAGCTGAAGGAAAACCCCCTCTGATGGCAGGGCAGGAAGGTGCAGCTGTTTGTAGCACCCCGTAAACCCCACACATCCCATCCTTGGGAGCGCCGAGGGGAGCAAAGAGGGGAGGCTGTGCAGAAACCCACACCTTGGGGTCACCGGTTCAAAGCAGTACATGCTCCAAATGTCCACGGACAATTTTCTTTCGGGTCTTTTGATGGGCTGCATCGGGTCGGGGATGTGGTGCGCAGGGGTCGGGCTGGCCACGAGGCACCGGCTCCTGCTGCTTCTGGCCGCACTGACAGCAGCAGGGTTTCCCCTGGCCCCATTTGTCTCTGCTTTTCCACTTTCTCATGACAACGAGTGGGCTGTTCCCACCACCCTCCCTTCATTTTCACTGCTTTTTCTTATTTTTTTTTTTTTTGGAAATGCTTCCAATGCAGCCACGTCCCAGCAGAGCCACCAGCCCTGCGGAGCTGCCTCCGAACTCAGGTGCAGCTCCATAAATCCCCCTTATAAATCCCCCTTATCTCCTCTACTCCAGGAAATCCAGAATCACTCGGTGTTGTTTTCCCGAGGCCCATACGTGCAGCAGCAGTTTCCTACCCGTAAGCTGCAGTCCCTGCATCTCCTCAGGTTTGCGCCGCACGTCGCAGCGGCCAGTGGTTAATCTGTTGGAGGATGGCTCGTGGGGAAATGCCATCCTCGGCTGCGGGGAATTTTAAACAGAGCCTTCCTTAGAACAGGATTCAGGAATTCAACGCTCTGCCTGCAGGGAAATGTGCTGCTCCGTTCCTTTTCCATCTGGTGCTAGGGAGAAATAACCCTCCCTTAACCTCGTGCCTGACCCTGGGTGAAAACCTTTGGGTTGGAGAAGGGCAGGGGCTACTTCTAGGGGACACAGGAGCTGGTGGGAGCAGAGAAACCCCTTCCCCGAGGAGCACTGAGATGCCCAGCCCATAAACTGGGTGGACAGCAGGGTGACGGTGGCAGCACAATGCCTTTGGTGCTACAGAAATTACCAGCTCCCTCTGAGCTCTCTGACAAGGAAATTACCGGAGAAAATAACGCTGATGGAAACACGGTGACAAAGGAGCAGCAACTGAGCCCCGCCAAGGGGGAGCAATCCCCGCAAAGGGCCTCTCCTTTTAAAAATGCTTAAATATCGGTTTGGCTGAGCAAAAATAGCTCTCCGGGCACTTTTTGCAATCCTTGGACGAAAATCCTTTGGCAGTGTGGGGCGTGCGGAGGCTCCTGGGTGCTGAGAGTTGACATCCAGGGGCTGCAGCATGGGCAGAGCGCAGCCCAGGGAGGGTTTATAGCTTAATGTAAAATAAATAGCTTAATATATTAAATAGCTTAATATAGCTTAATGTTTTTGACTAGAAACCCCAACTATTGGCGATTTGCTCTCAGCTGGCTCACGGAGAGGAGGAGGAGCCCGCGTGTGTTACGTCCTGCAGTAGTGCTCCCCAGATCCAGTTAAAAAGGACAATTTTCTGTACCATGGGATTCCCTAAAAATGAATTGTTTGCACATTTGTGTGTGTGTGTGTGTACATGTGTGTGTGCTGGGATGCACAGCCAGGTGGCATGGATGTTCAACGCTGCCCTTCTGCTTGTTGAGGTGCCAAGTGGAGCCTTTCTAGAGACCTTTCCAACCCAAGCCTGTAGTATTGTTCTTTCCCAATCACCAGCCTGTCTTTCTTCCCCTCTGGTCTCTGCTTTCGATGTATTCACCACTTGGAAATGCGTCCGGCTTCCCCTCTCTGTCCCTGGGGCAGCCAAGCTCCCCGCTGGATGCAGCTGCACTTTCTGCAGCATTGCTCTGCTTTGAGCCCCTGACCATTGTCATGGAAATCCAGTGCTTCTGCTCCTAGCAAAGAGGATTAGAAAAAAAAAATCCTGATTTCAATTTGTAAAGCTGCTCTTTTCTTTAGGGTGGGGAGGTTCACTTTTTTTTTTTTTTTTTTTTTTTTTTTTTTCTCAGAAAACCAGGAACTTCTGTGGCCAAAGTCCCTCCAGAAACTTCAGCTACATGGCCTGGCTCCTTTGCGTTCACCCTGCCAGGTGCCTAAGGACAGCTCTGCTCTGCCTCAGAGCTACTCTGGGCAAAATGATGACTAAAATCATAAAACCCATCATGCAACCTTTCCCATCTGGGCCTGAGCAGCAAGGGGAGGCTTTTTTCTTCACTGTTAGCCCACCTATTTTCCCGCACCAGCCCCATTCGTCTCACTATAGCTCAGCAGGTGCCTGTGATCTGTGGCCATAAATAATTTCAGCTCCCTGCAGGGCTGAAAATATAAATGTAAAAAAAAATGTGAATGAAGTGCAACCATGATAGATATCATCTCCTATACATAGAGATAAGATATGTACCGCCCCTAAAACCAAGGAGGTGTTGCTGCTGAAAAGCAGCAACAAAATTATTCATTTTTTTTTTTCTCTTCCATTTCTGTGATTAAATATATTTAGGTAAAATGTAGTGAGGCGGCTTGTAATACCCCCACGTGCTGGAGGTGCGAACGCCTTGAAAACTCCTTGAGAGGACTGGAAGCGATCCAGCAACGGAGCACGAAACTTCCCAATGCAACCCACGGCAAGGATTCCCGAAAGCGACTGCTGGGGGCTGTAGCCATGGTGAACAGCCTGAGAAACTGGAGCGTGCTTGGGTGAAAAAAAACAGGTGTGAGAAGGCAGATAATGAAAGTCTTTTGGCTCACCCCCATCCCTGGGGCCTGCTGCCGGACTCGAGGAGAGGTTTGGATGCTGAGGGCTTGGTAGGGGGATCCTGGGGAACGCTGCAGCGATTGGGGATGGGTGGGTGGCATGGAGGAGGATGGAGATACTGCGTGACATGGGGACGGGATGATGTGACCAGTGCAGGAGATGCATCGAGGTGAGCGGTGTCCATCTGCAGGGATGCTCCTCGTCTCCTTCCCGCTGGATATTGGGCAGCAAAGCCCCCAGTGACCGTGGCCCCGTCCCCACCTGCCCCAGCTTGCAGGAGGAGCAGCGCCAGCAGTCCCTGGGGAGCTGCATGCAGGGAAGCGGCCATGGGCAGCGCTGCCGACCTTTAGCGCCGAGCCCACGGAGAAATAAAGAAACCAACCCAAACCATTACCAGGACCATTGTAGCATGAAACACAAAACCTTCGTCCCCGAGCAACACAAAGCTGTGTGTAGCACACCAGAGTAATTAATAAAATGAAAGCCCCCTTTCTTGCAGATGGATATGTGGGGAATAAAGGAGCTCCACTGCGCTGGGCTGTCATGCATCGCATGCTACATCTGTTATGGAAATCAGTGGTAGTGGGGCCTTTTGTTCAGGCTAAAGCCCTCCCAACAGGGATTTGGCTGAAGTAGATTTTCTTGTTATTAAACATGATTTCGAGCTAGTTGAGAGCAGATGCTCCCGCAGCATTTGGAACTAATAACCAGCCTTCAAGTGTGCAGCATCCCTTAAAAGTCTGGGATCGCCTGAAAGAGCGATTCCAGCCCGGAGATAATGCGCTGCCCTGGGTCCCTGCTTTGCACATGAATGCTGCTGACACCAGATGAGCCTCCTGGCTCCCTGCAGCCCCCAGCCCCTGCACAAACACACACACACACACTCACACACACACACACACTCAGTGCTCCCACGCTCAGCACACCCCAAAGTCCCCTCCAGCCAGGCCTCGCGTTCAGCGGGAAAGGAGCAGCCCGGCTCTTTGTCCCCACACGTGCCAAAGCCACCGGAATGATGGATACGAGCACACGAGGGAGGGACAAAGAGCACCAGTCCTGGCCAGGACCCCCACGCTTTCAGCTGTGTGCAGAGGAGGATGCATTTCAGCAGTGTCACCCCAAATCTAGATGGAAACATCCCCATGTGCTCACGCACCCCTGGGAGGGGATGAGCTCAAGGAGGTGACGAGCTCAAGCCCATGGAGGTGGTTAAATCTTCAAAGATTTCCAAAGAAGAGTTTCTGATAGCTGACACCCTGGACATAAATAGGAGCAGCCAAAAAACCCACAAAGGGGCCGGCTGCAGGCCCTAAATCTAATTTGGAGCAATTATAACCAGGATGCAGTCAGCGGTTCTGCTCCGAGGAGCTGGCGAGCAGCAGAGGGCCCTACACCTCCAGGTCCCCTCCTGCGGCTGGGGGGGGTCTGATTTCGGCCCCCACTTCAATATATTAAATTGTCCCTCAAAGCAAGTAGGAGAGCAGCCTGGCAGGGCTTAGGGTCATTCAGACAAGGTGTAGAAATGGATGTTTTCCCTCACCCAGGCCCACCAGGGGAAGGTTTCCAGGCCACGGCCCAGCAGTGGGGGTTTGGGCAGGCAGGGCCGGCAGCACCCAGCGGGCACAAGTCAATGGTTTCTGCCGGAAATTCACACCAAATCCATCAGCAATCAGCAGGGGAAAGTAATTTTGGGCTTTGGGAGAGCTCTGCAGAACTCGTGCTGTGTGTGGGGGTGAGGGGCTGGCTCAGTGGTGGTACAGCGTGCCGATCCGTGGGCCCCAAAATGATTTCCTCTTCGACGGCTGTGGGAGCACTTCCCTTTTCACAGATCCCTTTTAGAATCAGATGAAATCTTTTCTTCTTGTGTTGCTTCTCATCCCTGAGCCTCCCAGCATATCTAGGGAGGAGAGAGAAGAGCCGCCTGGCAGAACATTTCTCCTCGACGCTGAGCAGCTCCCGCCTTCGCTGGCTCTCATGCAAGCCCACGGGGATGGCATCGGGGCCCTCAGCTGCCCCTTTAGGGTTGTGAGGGTCTCGGGGGAACTGCAGGAGCTGGTCCGGCCATGGGGAGGTACGGGAGATGTTTCAGCCTCCATCACATCGCCAGCCCCTTTGGCACTCAGGGGCTGCAGCTCCAGGACTGTCTTGGCTCTTCTTCAGCACCAGCACCTCGGTGGCTTTTGGGGAAAGGCTGGCAGTCAGGAGAAATTCGGATGATGGAAAGACAGGGGGAAAGGTTAGTGGCTTGTTCTGTAAGGAAGGAGTTTGGTGGGGAGAAGCCCCATGAGCTGGGAATTCGTAATTATTCGCTTTCATGCAACTAATCCCTCCCTTAGGAGGGCCGGCAGTGGTGCGGGAGGATTAGACAACAAAATGCCACACTGCCAGCATCAAACTCCTTAATTAGCCAGGCTTTGCTCCTTCCTCACTGCAGAGCAGCTGCAAGGAGCATTCCAGGAGGCGAGGAAGGAGCTGAGGCTGTGCCCGGGGCTCTCCTCCTTCCCAGATGGGGGCCCCCAAACTGCACCCCCATGCCTGGGACACAGCACTGCAGGGGCCAGGGCAGGCAGAGGCACCTGCACACCTCCATCAGCATCACTGAGGCATCTTAAACATCTCGAGGAGGAATTTGGGGCGGTTTTGCTGCTGTTGCTCCCCTCCTTCCCACTGGGAAGGGCCGTGCTCTGAAGCTTTGCTCGCCCCGAGGGCTCCAGCAGCACATCTCAGCAAGGTGAGGAGTTTCAGCTCTGTCAGAGCCCTGTTCCCCTTCCCTTCTGCATCCCAGCTCACCCCACCGAGCTCAGCGTTGCTTTCCTGGTGGTGCTCGGGGTTGTCTGCAGGGGCTGGGTTGTTGCGAGGCGCCTCAGTTACCGTAAGCAGTTGCAAAACCTCATTGTGCAATTAAAAAAAAAAACACACTGAAGTTAAATGGTTGTTGCTTTTTTTCTTTTTTTGGGAAGTGGGCTGAGTGATGGCAACCTGCCAGAGTTCTTTTCCAGGGATCAGATGGTGCTTGAGAGAAACAGCTGACCGAACCGCAGCCTACACACGAAAGCGCTTCCGATCCAGCACCTCACTGAGCAGGGGTCATGCTGAGGGGGTGACGATCCCCTAGACACCAGCTCCTCCAAAAACAAACCTAGCTGTGCTTTTTCAGCTGAGGATATCACCTCTGTGTCGGCTTCAGGCACAGTCTCACGGTTTTGGAGAGGTAAAGCCGTCTCCTCTGGCTCCCAGGTTCCAAACGCCACCAGACAAAGCCAGTCAGGGACGTCTCACAAACAACACAGCAGCAAATCCGACCTAAAGGAAATGGTAAAACCCACAGCAATCACAGAAAAAAAGAGAGTTGGACTCTTTGGTGAGAACTCCTGCTCCGCAGCTGGGAAAAAAAAAAAAGATTATTTCTAATCACATGATGAAGAAACACTTTCTGTTCCAAAGACACTGGGTTTATGCCCAAGCACTGGCTGAGCAGCTCTGGGATTTACGAACGCTCACTTCCCAGATGTGCTGGAACACAGGCAAGGCTAGCGGCTGCGAGAGAGCTGCCAACAGGCTTGTTTATTTTTGTACTGCTAAAAGGAAAACGTAGATAAATCAGGACACCTCCATCTTCCAGGCATCTAAAGCAAAATGACTGAGTAAGGGGAATTTGCAAAGGGTAACAGGCAACTGGTGGTCAACTGCTGATCCAAGTGGTTTAACTGGAAATGGATCTCTTCTGGAGGTCTGGTTTAGGCTCCGGCTGCAACGTGGGGCAGAGGCATCAAGAGAGGACTTAATGCATGACCGCCATCACCTACAAAGCATCCTTAAATCCCATCATGAAGAATATATCACTGCCACACATGCACCCGGATGGAAAGACGAGAGGCTGAGTGAGACGAACGCAGACCTCGAGGGAGATGTGGCTTTTTAGGCGAGGGTTTCAGCTTGCCAAGGCGAGCTCCAGCCCAGTTCTGTGCTGCCACGAGGGCTGCCCAGCCACTGAGGGACTGACAGCCGTGTCCAGGCATTCACGAGCTGCCAAAAGGCCACCTCCCCAGGGAGTGACAACCCTGCAGTGTCCTACCAGCCAGGGATGCCTTCTCACCCAGTAAATCATCTGCTCAGCTAGAAACCAGGCTGTGCCTGCTGCTAACTCACAGACAGCACTCGGAAACGGTTCCTTGAACAACTTCAAGGTACAAAACCTTTTAAAATGAACCTTTAACGCTTTGGAGACCAAAGCAAACCGCACTTAACTTGTTTGCTTGCTCTACTTTCCCCTGCCTGCCTGATTTTGGGGGAAAAGCAACTCCAATAATCCACACCACCTCCTCAAACAAAACAGAAACGCTCCAGAAAAAAACAAAGGGCTGTTCCAAGTACCAGTAAGACTGATTTCTACTCAAATCACATTCCAATTCCAAGCTATAGCTGGCCTGCAGCTCAGTACGATTACGTCCACAACGCATGCACAAGTATTAAAGAACCAACAAACCAAGGCCGTTTCTGCTACAAGTCAATTACTTGTTTTTAATTCAAAGAAAAGAATGGTAATTTAATAAATACTGCAGAAACATTAACCAAACATACAAAGTGACTTCAACAATTAAAAAAAGTAATGAATGTCCTGTTTTATAACAGTTATAACTTATTTTTTTTCCACAATATTTAAATACAGAAAGCACTTACCAGCTATTTTGTAATACTGCCCTAAGCGCACTGTTGCATCAGTCAAAAGCTTATTACGGTGGTAAGAATGTCATTTTGTGTGGGAAATAATTGGAATGGATTTTTTTCTCCTTTTATCAGATGAAAAAAAGTGCCAGGAACACACAGAGTTGAGTTTTAATTATGGTAATCCTTTACCTTTGCAGAAGTCAACGTGAACACAGCTTTAACACTTCAAAAATGAAGCATCATCCTTGGAAACAAAATGCTTGTTCTCAACAAGCTATAGCCACACTGGTTAGAGCTTACAGTATCTTCCTTTCGAGAGAAGCTATGAAGTTTAGTCGGTCAGTAAACAGTTGCAAACAATTTTAAAGGCCGATATATTCAACGTAACGATAGGAATCAGCAAGCAAAAAAAGAACTTAACCAGTTCACTGATGTAATGGTTAATGATTGCTGTCTGGATATGTGTATATTAGTCCTAAAGACTAAACATAGCATCCAGTTTCCACTGGGGACCCCTTAAGGCATCACAGTTCTTCAGACTCCATTTCCTCACGGCACTCACCACGAGCAAATGAAGTCTGCCGCGAGACACGGCTGCCCCAAGTAACTGTACGGGAGTGTCTAACAGAAGGTAATCTGGCTCTGCTGGCTCATTTGCAGATTCTTGGGTTTTTACAAACACAGTTGCAGGGAACCATGTCACGGAGTAGCACTTCTCCATAGCGTTTACAGAGGGCTAGATCTTGGGAACCACCGGGCTCTTAACTCCTGCTAGGAGCAGAGGAGTCCCAGGGCTTCCCCAGATGGGCAGTAAGGCTGAACAAACTAGTATTTATTATTTTTTATAAACTCAGGATCATTTGCCATCATAGCTCTTAGCACCTTTCAGTCGATTTGATAGCTGAACCTACAGTGAAATACCCATACAGTACACCAGAACTTGAGCTCATTTCCACTTCAAATTACAATCACAAAGAGGAATGGAAAGTCAGAGTCCTGTAACAGGCAGGCAGTTTGCCCCCACGCCCCGATGCGATCCATTTTAATTCTGGGCACCTAAAATACTGGGAAACCTCAAGCATTCGTCTTCATGACCAAAGTGATAAAATTTAGCTTGCGTTGCCATCTCAGGAAGGCAAAACTCCAAACTTCTCACATAGTATTTTCCTCTAGGTGACGTATAGGCCTTGGCATACTCTCCATCTCAACGACGAGCTACTGAAAAATTAGATCATATCCTTTGGAAAACCAACTACAAGGTCACAGGGATAGTTCCTTAAAGAGGGCACATTAATAATGTCATCTTTAAAAAAAAAAACATTAAAGTATTATTTTAAAGAAATCAAAGTGGTAGCATCCAGGAGCAGAGCATCAATAAAAGAAACAAGCACTGTCAATGACATCTCTCTTCTTCTCAGTGTTGTTTTTTTTTCCCATTCACCCTCTCAGCACATTCACATGTTCCTTTTTTATTTTTTATTTTTTTGGCATTTTCTTCCACGTATCATTTCCTGATGCCACCTCATTTAGAGCTATTTCTTCTCCCTGCTTGGTCTACACGCTCAGTTCCTAAGTACAGTCTCACACGACAGGTGAAGAGTCTCCTGTAAAGCACTGGCATAAGCACCCATTAAATACCATGTGGCTGTTTACTTCATCGAGCCTCCACCTCTCCCAAACGCTCTCTTCCTCCCGCTCAAGGAAATCGAGGTCCTTCACATCACCGTGCAACTCTTTGCTTTGTCCTTTCGCAAGTCTGTAGCCACTGTAGAAAGTTCTGGCCTGCCGGGCATGTGTGAAATTCGCTTTGTTGCCCTCTGCGATTTGTTTCGTTTAACATTTTTATTTGTTTTATTCACACACGCCAAGGTGGCAACATGAAAAATGTCTCTGACGCTGTTTTCTGACTGTAAGGCTGAGCATTCAATATACGTAGCTGCTCCAATCTGTTTGGCCATATTTGCACCCTAAGGGAAAAAAGAACATGCAATCAATACCAAGTTCCCAGCGAGCCAAAGCAAACCATACAATTACTTTTCAGCACTGTTTTCCATACACAATGTTCTGTGAAAACCAAAGCTAAAGCTCGAGTATGACAGCCAGCAGCTAATTTTGCAAAATAAACAGAGCTCTGGTTCCAAGCTGCATTCACGCATTCTCTCACATGCAGATAAATACCATCTGAAATAGAGACGATAAGCCCAGTGACCTGCAAATAACCACAGCGACACAGGAAAGTACCACCAGCACCTATTCAGGCTGCTCCACACGTCCCTGTCCTGGGGCACAGCACACAGGGGAAAAACCCTTCTTGTGCTTATGGGGAGCAGAGCTGGACATTCCTGGGCTCGTAGCTAGGGAAGGGATGAAAATAGAAGGACTTCAGGGGCTACGCAAGCCCTTCTTTTGCAATGTTAAAGTGTGTCAGAAGTCAAAGCTGAGATATTTGTTCTAGCAGCACAAGAAAAACAAGCAGCAAAGCCAGCAGATGACAATACCCCGGGGTCCTACAGGAAGACAATACAATACCGTGTGAAAAAGCAGAGCTGGTTTAATGGAATTTTACTTCGGAGGGACAATCCTCCTAGTAAGTTACTACATCCAAGCACATCCTTGATGATCCTCATGCATCCACGGGCCTGAGGTAGAGGCAAGCAGGACAGGAGCCAGCCCAACCCCTCCTCCTTGCTCCCAGCCTGATGGCACCCATCCATCTGGACCCACATCATTACGCACTATTTGCCTTGCACTGATGCAGCTGCTTTCTTATCAGTTTAAGTGGGATTGGCTGATAAAAGACTTGCTTCGGCCCAAACCCTCCCCTCTGTTAAACACCGCAACTCCTACTCAGCTCAACCTATCTCAGTTCCTCAAAGCTGTTTGCTCAGGTGTAGCCGACTCGAAATTATCTAGGATACTGGGGACAGGGTGTCAGCATCAGCTGAATTTATCCTCCAAACACTTCCTTATGCAGCTAAGAGGAACGAGGAAAACCCCACTGAGCTCTGATCCCAACTTGACTTAGCAAGGCAGGGAATCTAAAAAGAAGCTGCGTATCTTCCAGAGGACTGGATCCTTCCCTGAAAAGAGCACAGAAGAGCCCTGGGTCGCTTCAGGCCACCGCTGTGCTTTGGCAACCACGAGACACACAGCCACAGCTCAGGCTAGATTTCCCTCTGCGTAAAGTGCAGACAAAATCGTGCAAGTTTGTTCAAGTAGGGGCTTCACTGAGTTATGTACAATTTTCTCTTTGGCTGGTAAGTAAAATCTTATGACTTTGCCCTTCCTAAGGAGTTGTGACATCAGGAGAGATGGGAATCTTCAAATCTAGGTGACAAACCCATTTGTCAGTAGTTTTTCCAATCTCTAACTCCAAAAAAAGGGTCAAACTTGATAATTTTATTGAAGAACCACAACAAAACATAAAACATATGACCTTGGGCATGCCATAAGTGGCAGACTATTCCCCTTCTAGAAAGGCAGAAGAGCTGGCATTTAGTTTCACTTAAAACTGCCTGAAATGGAGAGAGATTCACTGAACCAAACAGAAAAAAAATACCATAACCAGCAAAAGGCATCACAAGAAAACAACCCATGTTGTATTTTAATTAAGATACTCAGTTCACGGCAGCTCATTTTCAAATTTAAACATGCTGTAGGAGGCTGCATTATTAGTAATTGCATATTAGGAGCTCTTGGTTTGGAAGACCTGAGGTTTTGGATAAGACATCAAAAACGGTTTCAGAGTGCAGGATACACGGGCCAGCTAGAACTACCCGTGCAGGTAACACTTGCACTCTTGCACCCTGCGGGGTGTATATCTGAAACCACCACTGTGACTCAGCTGCAACGCACAAGTAGTAAGGGGAAGTTTATCTTAGATCTTAGTTTTCCCCCCACTTCTCTGCCTCCTGTTCTCCCACAGCCTGGTTCCTTTCCCCTTTTTCACCTCAGTGTCTCTATCTCACGATGTCTGGCTCCAACCTTCTCACTTCCCAACGAGAGAACCACTGCCCAGGACTAAGATGCCTTCTGGATTTGCTGCCAACCTTCACAGGGAGCTACAAGGTGTTTCCAAGCAGGGGGACTTTAAAGGGGTCAGATTACACGAAATAATTGTCCTGATGCTTGAGTCAGATGTACAACATTCAACTCAAGTGCGAGGACAACGATTTTATTGCCAGTAAATGAACAGGACAAGCCACACCTCGCAGTTACTGCTCCAGCCTCTGCAGGCACAGAAAAGCAGTAAGCTTATTTTTCAATCCATTTAAAAGGCTCCTCACAACCAACAGGGCCAAAATCTTATGATGCTTAAAGCGTGCTTTGTGGGACTGCAGGATTTTCTGCTGCATCCATTGTATAGGTAGGCTTTTCCTTTAGGAAGTTTCCAAATTCGCCTCCACTACCTAACCATGTGTATCCACCACCAAGGAGGGAGAATTTGTTCATAAAGATGGTTACGGTGACAGAAAGTCTTATCCTCCACCCCAAAGGACAAAGAATGCCACAGCACATACCTGGTCATAGGACACGGGCGTCTGCCTGTGATTGGAAAGTTCTACTAGTGTGCTTACATCCGTGCGCAGGTCCGACTTGCAGCCAACCAGAAGCATTTTGGTGTTGGGACAGAACTCCTGGATTTCACCTTTCCACTGTAAAATATTAGGTTGTTGTTATATTGGCATAGTTGAATGCTTAAATCCCCAAAAAATCTATACAAGATAGAGCTTAATGCATCATGACATTTTATGTAGAAATACCCTTACATAATAGTTGTATTTACCTTCAGGCTGATTTCTGAAGGCGTTAGTTCCAGCATTATCTGGTCAAGGATAAAAACTGACAATCTCCTACACTCACTAAGTCCACTGACTTAGTAATCGAGACTGTTTGCCTGCATGAATAAAGCTTTGCAGACCCGTGACTCCTCACAGGCAGCAAGCACCTAGCCACAGCCACGAACAGAGAGGAACCAAAGCAAGCTGGTGTTACCACATCCAGTAGTTCCTCAAGACTGAGCTAGAGGCCCAGACTCTCTGACCACAGAGTACATGTTGCTATATATTTGCTATATCCGAAAACCATACAAATCCGTCAAGGGTCCCGTGAGGAAGGCCTTCAAACAGGACATGTATCATGTTATTTTGTTTTCTTGCCCATAACCCATACACGGTAACTTTGAGAATAAAAGAAAGCCAATAAATTCCGCAGCCCATCTGACCAGATCATACAATCCCTAAAATTCAAGAATATAATTCGGGCTTAAAAATATATTAATAAAAATCTCTTCCCCACCAAGCAACAGTACAGTAACCAACAGGAACACAAAACAAGGCCAGTTCTAGATGCTTGTTGGCATAGGAGGCAGAGAATAGTCTGAAGTACTTTCTGCACATTATTCAGAGCACCACATACTGCTTTATGCCCCAGTGAAACAAGAACCACTGGCCCCAGCTACAGAGCGAAAGGAACTTCACATGGTTACGCCTTAAAGACGACACCACAAAGCTTGAGTCATGCCCAGTGACGGAGGGGAGGGCCGGGACCACCTTGTGAACACAGAGCTCAACTCTTAAACAAAAGAGTTTTGACTCGGGGGAAGTCAGGCTCTGAATCTTGGGTCACCGAGTTTCTGAAAAATCCTGAAGTTTGGTGCAGAATTAGGTTTCTATGCTATTGCTAGGTTTTCTGGTGTCTCCCAGAGGCATTTGTTACTGGCTCCTTCTAGCTCAAGACTGAGGAATTATGTAAAGCCACGGCATAAGTCCAAACGCTCTACAGACACTTTTAACTGTCTCTGCAACACAGCAAAGTTTCTCAGTCCTGTTTTTTATATGAATGTGGCATTAGAGACAGCTTCGTGCTGCACCCAATGCCACCCTAAACAATTCATTGGTGTCTAAGGGCTGAGGAATGAGAATTTACTTCACCCCTGAGGTTCCATTACATGGTGTGTTGTTTTTTTTTTTTTTTTTTCTTCAGTTAACATTAATCACTTCCAAATCAATGATTTCAAATCCTAGCAGTGCAGAGCACAGTCTGGTCTTCTTTCCATTAAAAGGAAAAAAAAAACAACACAAAACTGAAGTTTCTAACATAGGAAACAGCACCACTCTTCAGAGATTTAAAGACAAGCTACTTATAAACAGTTCTCTCCTCAAACGTTTCTTAAACACTTGCCTTTTTTAGCACACTGTCAAGAGTTTCTGGCCGACTAATGTCAAAGCAGATCAAGACGGCATCGGAGTCAGGATAAGAAAGCGGACGGACATTGTCATAATAAGGAGAGCCTGCAGGGAAAGAAAACACATTATTATCAGCATGTATTTTTCACTTTAAACAATCAAACACATCCAGAAAGTTTTGAAAGCTTTTCAAAAAAGCTCTTAAATATCACCTAGCTACCAGCTTTTCCTCAAAACCACTCTGTACTCCCAAAAGACAAGATTCTCAATTCCCCCTTCCTTTTGCTTCTCACCTACAAAAGCGACAGCTTTCCCAAGTTAAGAGGGACGGCACCCCAGTGATTCATCTCCCACTGAAAGCTTGTGACGCCCCAGTAACCAGGAAAAGGAAATAGGGTCAGCCCAAGTTTAAGTTCCAGCCATAATCTGCAGGAATGTGACTTTGAGGGGGGAAAAAGGAGTTAAAGCACGTCTTCAAAGGAGATTCTCCATAGTTGCATTTTCATGTAAAAAAAAATGCAGTAATTTTGAAATCAGCTTTGGATTTTTAATTTAGAACAAAGTTCCAAGTGCAAAAAGCATCTTTAGTTGTCATGGATATTGGTAATTTTTAGAAAAAAACCCTCTTGCTTAGAGTTAAAGCAGTTGTTCCAGTACTTGACCAGGAAAGAATTCCAGCCCTGCAGACAGACACGAGTTATCTGTCACAAAGAGGCACCGACTTGTAAGCCAATACACGCCTGTAGTAAACATTTATGTCTAGCCCATAAAACAAATTCTGATCAATGAGATCAAAAGCTAATGCTGAAGGAACATAAAGAGGTCCAATGTTGCATGTTACAACTGTTCTACTTCGAGAGCAATTAAGGGATACGACGAGTTTCTTTAAGACTTCTAACACGCAGTTACAACTTCACCTGCAGTCAGAAATCTCATTTTTAGCACCTGTTGAACCTCCAAGAACATTTGGGGGAAATTTCTCCTTTTCCATTCACTCAGCCACCACTCGGTTTGGCTTTTAACTCTGCTGAAGCTTCATTTACCAATGCATTTCTGATTCAGAAGGGTTCTTAAACAGTTAAGCTGTCCACCAGGATCAGGGCTTGGGCTTTAAAATACATGCCTGTGACTTAAAATGCACTTCAGCATATATTCTTACTCAGGTATTTGTCTTTCACAAACCTAAACTCCAGCATGGAGCATACACAACAAGAACACAGCTTTCAAGAGCTAGCAGGCGTGACTTCTGGGGTTATCGGCCAATTACAGCTCCAATTTTCAAACTACCTAGAACTAATTGCAAGGTCTCGGAGGCTGAACAGAGACTATTAACTGGATTAGAGAAATTCCTCGAGTTTTTAACTGACAGACAGCTCATGCTGTTGCACAGAGCAGAGCGGGGAATGGTGTGAACGGATCGCAGATGACTTCAGTTGGACAGCTTACACGAGAAGGAAGGAGTCAAGAATCCCAGGAATGTTGTTTTTGAAATGAAGAGGAACACATGGGGAACGAAGCATTACCAAACTAGGTAGCAGAAGGTAATTTGTTGAACAAGACTTTATTTTATTCAAGCGCTCATCTTCATAAACCATGTCAATCTCACGGAGAGGCAGCTGTCAAAAACCTGCTCCTTAAAAAAAAAAAAAAAACAGCTCGCTGTCTTCGGCAGAAAACGAGACATCAGGAGGAAATTTAAGCTGAGCTGACCAGAAAAACTAAGCCCCTGAGCTCCGAGTTACCCCGGTTGCAGCACTACGGCCTTCCCTGCTGCCTGCAGCACCGCTACGCAGCTCAGCACCACCTGAACACCCCCAGACCAGGCTGCTAGCCCCGGGGCTGAGCTGCTAGCCCTGGGCAAGCAGACAGCACCCTCAGTAGCCACCCCTGTGGCCCAGCACCTTCAAACAGGCCGCGGAGGCAGCGGCCTGCACGCCTCTGAGTGCAGGGCAAGTCGGGGCAGGGTGAGATTTTGGGAGCCTCAGCGCTCGGCCACAGGGCTGCCGGCTGGAAAGGAGGCTCCGAAAGCCTCACCCAGAAACTAATCCCGTAGACACATACCTAACTTCTCACTCAGCAGCCTCCCGGGACACCAGGCACCATATAAGTCCATCGGCGTGTGTTTATGTACACACACACAGCCACCACCTTCAGCCCAGAGATCCCTCGTACGGTGTCAGCTGCGGCTGGGTTTGTTCAGAGGGTTTTTCTTTTCAGGTTTTCCCTCTCGTATTAACGCTGAGGAACTAGAAGATGGACTTTTATAGGCAATCCTTCCGTGCAGATGCAAGCGGGGAGTGTTTGACAATTTTCTCCTCAGGGCGGCGTGCGGCAGAACAAACTGGAATCGTTTAAAGTCCTCACGCCGGCAGCACCGACAAAAGAAGTTTCCTGGTCTCGTTCGACAGCAATAACTGAACGTTTATTATTATTTCGCAAATAAAGAGCAGCCCCGGTCCTCAGCGAGGCGAGGCTATTCGATCTGGCTTTTCATCATTTCACCCAGAAACCCTCAGAACCGAGGAATCTCAGGAATGAGGCTCAAGTCTGAGCAGACAACTTGAACGCAGCCCAGCAAGGCTGTTCAGCCTTTTTCAAGTTAGTCTGCAGAGCTGAAACCATGCCAACCCTGGAAAACAGAAGGAGAATGCAAGGCTACAGCCATGGTATTCGGGAAAAAAAGAAGCCTGCCTGTGTTTGCGATTCTGCTCTTACAAAGTAAAACATTTTTGTCGGGGACAACATGAATGATTTATCAGCTTTATCAAGGGATCGCTGATAATGCTGCAGTTCATCTTGTTTTGTGGTGAAAGTATATTCCAGCTGCAATCCCCGATTTTATCTGTTTGGCAGCTTAAATAACCTAAGCCAAAGTAATTTACACAATTTCAGCTCCTATGCTCCATGCAAAGCACAGCACAAGTTCAGCTGTAAACCCCTCCCAAGCAGCCTGCTTGGCTTCAGTCTACGGAAGATGCCAAAGCTCAGGCTTAATAAACACCAAAATTATTCACATCATTGAAAGTTAAAGCATGCTTTTTTTTTTAATTTTTGGACGACTTAGTGCTGCCCTAAGCTGCTAGAGCCCGGAGGAGGCTGAGCACCACCGGGCTACTTGCACATCGCCACCGGGCGCTGACCTTCGGACTCCGGTCAGCTGGAAGAACAACAGCCAAACAGCAGCCTCCTCGCTCCCAGTTCCTCAGGCTTGCTGATTATCAGCTAGATAAAAAGCCCAGCAAACACCGCAGGGGCAGCTCCGAGCAGCTGGCTCCTTGCTATGGCCTTCTTCCTTCCCAGCACACCTCAGCATTTCGGGGAAAGCACCCAGCTCACAGCAGCGTGCGTTTACATTGCTGTACCTCAAACAGAAAGTGGGACTTCTGGTCCACTTACCAGTTCTATTTTTTCCCCTATAGAAGGAAAAATAAACTCTCGGGACTAGTTACTGCTACGCAGTCACGAAAGAAGAAAATCACATGGCTCAACACAGCCAACTTGTTAAGTGAACTGGAAGGCAGAAATTAGACATTTCCTTTACACTGCTTACTGCCAGAGAGCTCAGGGAAATAGGAACTTGAACTCCTGTATGTTTCAGATACCTTCTGAAAGATACCTCAGCAAAAAAAAAACACCCTTTATGATTAATATTTTTTTTTATGTAGACGCTGAATACACTGTGCACATTCAAATCACAGTAAAGCTAATTCGATTTAAGGCTCTAAGGCCCTTCTGGATTTAATTATATGCTAGTCCCCAGCAGTGCACAAGTATTTCTGGCCCTGCTGAGAACTACCAGAGTGTCCAGTACAGTTTCCCCTGTTCCAGCAATACAAAAGAAACTCGGGAGTTGTTGGGGAGGCAGATATGTGTACCTAATGAACAGCATGTGATACCTGAACAAGAAAAATGCCCATCAAAGTAGTCACTTTTAATGGAAGAAGGCAAAACCTCAGTAAACGAACCACGTGCACGCTGAACAAAGCTGTCTCATACACAAGTATTCTTCATGGTGTCCACAAGATTACACCATGAAGCTTTAGCCCGAAGAAACTTCTCTCAAGTACTGTACCTAGCAAAATGTGCAAACAGCTGCCAAGGAGCGCGAGACTGCCACACTGTATTACCACAGAACAGAATAATTTACGATGTAGTTATATTGCAACCAGACATTCCTGCTTTGAAAAAAAAAAAAAAAAAAAAAAAAAAAAAGGGGGTTTGGTAGTCCAAAAAACGATTGAAATTCAAGTTGGCAAGTGTTTTCCTTAATGCTGTGGCTAATTTAAATCCTTATAATGACTTGCAGAACTAGACAGTACCAGAAAATATTTGAATAATGAACCTTCCCATTCCACTCTTACTTGTAAGCATGTTTTGCCCCAAATTTCTATGGGCATGCCCAAGATACAACAAACTTCCCAATACATATACAGCTGGCTTTGAAGGTTCAGCTATGAGATGCTCTGTATTTTGCACTTAACATGCTTATTACTCTAGGAATCTTATTTTATAAGGGACTATTTCACAAGGTAAACCCAAACCATGATAGTTGGGCCTGTTTTCACTCTAACATAAGGCTTTTAACCAATGCCTACAGTTTTGGTTTTCTTTGCATTTTCTCAATGAGCAAAGAAAAACCCCTCAGAGTGGCTGTACCTTCCTTTCAACGCAGTCAGTGGGAAAACCAGCGCTTAAGTTAAGGTATGGACTAATTTGAGAGGTAGCCTGAGGCATGCTCCCAGCTAGGACACAGCTGGAGAGTAAAAAACGGATATTAAATACAGATAAAGTCATCCTGAAATACATACAGTATATTGCAATCAAGTCCTGCTAAAGAGCATCCGTTTTCACCCTCCCCCCTCAAGAAATGCAGAAAATCCCCAGGACTTGGGCCATTACCTCCCCCAGCCCATGCTGCGATGGACATTATCCTCCATTAGCATTTGGCAGCTACAAATCATATTTGGAAGCTAACTAGATCTTGTCCTGCTTTAAAGTCATTAAGACATTTATTGTAATTCGGCAGAGGACTAGGACAAAGACTTGTAAAGGACTAAATTACCAGGAATTTGAGATAATGCTAGAACCTTATCTTATCTCCTGATGTCTCTTATCTGGCGATGTGATTTTGCACTGGGTGAATGGGCTCTGGGCAGTTTTCCTCCTGGAAGAGCTGCTTGCAGAGAGCCTTCAGCTGCAGAATCCCACCTCCAGAGGATGTGCTGTTCAGTCTGCTATTACACCGAGCATCCCACCTTTCAAAGGCTTCCTCGTTAGGTGCAGATTGCAGACAAATTAACCACTTGTCCTGAAGCTCCCGACTCTGCCAGACTGCCTGTTAGCTCCAGGATGGGCCTGGAAGCCTGGCGTGCACCAGCAAAGGCTGGCAGGTGTTTGTTCCGCTGCTGCCATCTTTTGAAGTGCTACAGGATATTTCATTACCAGGGTGTCGTCAGCCTTTGACATACAGATTCCAGGCCTTCACACGTCAAACAACCCGCGCGGCGCATTTTAATAGCTAAAGATAAAATTTTCCAGAATACCTTTGCTAACCATTAATTTTTAATAAGGCCTTACTCCACCGAGTTTGTTGCAGCCAGCTTAGTAATCAGGATGAAAGCTCAAACCAGACACACTCAAGAAGCCTCCAAGTCTTATTTGGCATGAGATGAAAAAAAAAATAAATCAGTTTAGAACTATGCTGATACCGACTGTGGGCATGGAGACTGCCTTTTCCCAGTAACTGTGTTGCAAGAGTTTGGAATCATTTCCTGAGCAGCAAGAGGAAAACCAACTCAAAGCCCCAATTCCTTTTGTTGAAAAGGGATTAAAATTTTAGTTTCTGGTAAGTGGAGCAATTTCACATGGAGACAGATCCGATGGGTCCAAGCACAGCACACACAAAGCCTGCCTCACGAAGGAAGGGCTTGCATACTCTGTCAAGTTTTTCCAGCTCTTTCTTCTCAACCCCTTCTGCAGAATTAATGCTGATCCACATCTGTGTTGATGTTTTACCGTGTCATTCACCCCGACCATTTCTCCCAGCGCCCTCACTTATCCAGCAGAGCCTCGCTGGCTGCCCCGCTCCCCTCCAGCGCCAGCAAGCTGAGGGCTGCACCCTAACCATGCCGAACCCGTGTCCGTGGGGATGACCTACAGCAGGACCCCAAAGGCTTTCTGGCCTCATCTCTAACCTGAGACAGGCACAAGAACCTCAGCCTCGGAGCTGGTGGTTTTGAAATGGCCACTGAAGGCACGCCTGGAAGAGCCGCGGCACGCAGCTGCTGATGCTGGCGGGTAAAAAGGGATGGTTCCTAAAAAAAAGGATGGTGCCCCCTGCATCTTCAGGGGGGGGATGATGCCCAACCTCCTAGTCTTTCTTGACTTTAGAGGACCTCTAAAACGTGGGAAAATTACCGCGTTTTGTAACAACGAGACCCGAAGGAGCCTGCAAGGGGCTCAAACACCCCCTGACTCAATTTATCACGAACACCCATCAACACCTCTCCCCTCTCCTGAAGGGTAAGGAAGGGTTTTGTGGCAGCGGAGGTGCAGATGGCAGTTCTGCCCCTTTTTAGGGAGCTCTCCCCACTCATTATAGGGAAGACACACACCACTAACCCACCTGCCCCTTCTGCAAGCCCCTATGAGCAGAGCTTTGTCCCTCTCCCCCCAGCCTCAGACACATCCCCCAGCACCCCAGGGGTACCCCCCAGTAGCTGGGGGTCCCCGGGGGGGTCCCTCGGTCCCCAACCTGCCCGTCCCGGGGCTCTCACCGGAGGTGTCCCAGAGGCTGAGCTCGATGCGCTGCGTGTCGATCTCGAAGCTGGCCGTGTAGTTCTCGAAGACGGTGGGCACGTAGCTCTGCGAGGGGCAGGCAGCACAAGGCAGTCAGCCCAAACCTTACCCCCTGGACCCCCCCAAACCCCCAAAACCCCCCAAAACCCCCCAAAACCCCGTCCCCCCGTACCTCGGGGAAGCAGTCCTTGGCGAAGACGTGGAGCAGCGCGGTCTTGCCGCACTGGCTGTCCCCCACCACCACGATCTTGCACTTGACGTTCTGGTTGGGATCCATCACCGCCGCCTTGCTCGATAACTTCTGGCTCGCTCTTCTTTCCTTCATTGATCTCCGCTTAAGTCCCCTCGGCCGGCCACGACGAGAAAAAAAAAAAAAAAAAAAAAAAAGGAAAAAAAAAAAAAAAAACAACACACCCGGCTGCCTCTCCTCGCCCACCCCCAAAAATATTAAAAAAAGGATGATAATGATAAAAAAAAAATCAAAGTAGCCCGAGGAAGCCCAGGTGGAGGTGGCAGAGCCGCGGGCGCCCCGCCGCCCGCCCGCCGGTCCCGCGCAGACTGCTTTGTCCCCCCGCCGCCCGCCCCTATTTATAGGCTCGCCGCCGGCAAGCCCCGCCCACCGCCGGCGAGGCTCCGCCCCCCCGGCCGCGCGCGCGCTGGCGGGGCGGGGCGCCCCCTAGGGGAGAGGGAGGGGCCCTGAGGGGAGGGGGGGCTGGGGGGGGTGAGGGGGGATTGAGGAGGGGGGGAGGAAAGGATGAGGAGGGGGTGAGGAAGAGTTGAGAAAGGGATGAGTAAAGGGTGAGGAGGAGGCTGAGGAAGAGATGAGGAGGGGGTGAGGAAGAGTTGAGGAAGGGATGAGGAGGAGGCTGAGGAAGGGGTGAGGAAGGGGTGAGGAAAGGAGGAGGAGGAGGAGGAGGAGGAGGCTGAGGAAAGGATGAGGAAGGGATGAGGAGGAGGCTGAAGAAGGGGTGAGGAAGGGGTGAGGAGGAGGCTGAGGAAGGGGTGAGGAAAGGAGGAGGAGGCTGAGGAAAGGCTGAGGAAGGGATGAGGAGGAGGCTGAGGAAGGGGTGAGGAAGGGATGAGGAAAGGATGAGGAGGGGACTGAGGAGGAGGCTGAGGAAGGGGTGAGGAAGGGATGAGGAGGAGGCTGAGGAAAGGCTGAGGAAGGGATGAGGAGGAGGCTGAGGAAGAAGTTGTGGGTCTGAGGATGAGGTTGAGGGGCTGAGGGGAGCCCTGGGGTGCATGCGGCCATCCTGAAGGTGGGGTCATGCCCATGGCTCCCCAGTGAGTCACCCAGGCCATAAACTCTCCCCGTGCCATTTCTGAGCCCAAACACCGTTGTTAATAAAGTCTTGTGACACCCTGACATGGAATTGCTCCGCTACCTGGTGTGTTCACCCGCAGGACGGTGCTCCTGACACGGGCAAGGCCGGCTCCCAAGCGTGGTGTTTCCAAGACGCAGGGGCACTAACATTTGAGATTTCTTGTTGGGTTCACCGCTTTTATTCCAACATGGGTATTCGAACACGAAATTTATTTAAGAGTATGGGGAAATTCAGCTGTGTTTTCATGCCTTCAGAGTGCAGCGAGCCCCGTTTCTTCATTACTCTCCACTCTCTTATTGCATTTTCATGTCCACACCGAGGCCCAGCAGCCACACAGGCAGAGGCAGGTGGGACAAAACCACGGAGGTTCAGCCTGGCTCCGTTGTCCCGAACTCTCTGCGAGCCCAATAGCCCAGCTGAGGTGTATCTGGTGTGCCTAAGGGGAGAAGAGGGGGCTGAACGAGCTCTTTGTTGCTCTCAAGTGGGAGCTGGATGGAAACATCTGCTCCCTGTCAGCTCATCAGTCACCTCCATGCAGATGGAGGCAAGATGCACCGAACCTGGTGCTGATCACCGGTCCTCGGTGGTGGTTTGGCTCATCCCTCTGGACACGAGGACACATCCTGGGCACAGCACACGGGGCCTGGGGGGCTGCTCCTGCACATGGCTCACACGGAAAATTCGCCTGCACCTAGCTATGCTAGGAATGTGGAAACTTCAACACGCTGCCACTTACTCATCCCGACTTCCAGCAGCACGCCTGGCGCTCACACGAGGAGGGGCGGCTGTTTACGTGCTTTGTTTGCTGCTACAGCCGCTGCCAGGGCCACCCAGCTGAAAACCCCGGCTTTCAGGCCGTCGAAGGAATCCCTGCAGGGCTGTGCACCAAGCCGAGGAGCTTCGAGCCGACAGCCTGAGCTAATATTAGCAGAGCACTCGCTGCCACACAGGCTCCGGGGAGGAGGAAAAGGGCGATGTGTGGCTGTGCAGGGAGCCGCCTGCACGGGCATGGGATTGCTGCGAAGGGAAGCGTGGGACCTCGCAGCTCCGTGCACTTGTGACAATCAATAAACCAGGGGGCTCCGAGACGTGCCTGCCTGCTCTGGAACAGCTTGTTTGTTGTCATTCCTTGGGGAAACTGTTCCAGATATGTTAATCCCTGTAAAACTATTATTCATGTCGTACTATTAAGTTTAATGCCTTTTCGCATCTCTTGATAACCAGGGGGATAACGCAGCGGGGTTAACGTTTCCATTGGTATTTTTCGCACGCAGTCTGATTTTGATTTATAAGGCAGAGTGTCTTGCTTTGCTTAGTTCAAATTCCCCATTTTTTCTCCAGGTCTGATTCCTTCCTAGACTTTCTCAGTTTCTCTGCTTTCCATCCAGGACAGTATTATCTGTATCGTAACACCATATAAATAACCCGGTGTTATCTGCGGTAATGACTGCTGATCGAGTGTAGGATTTTATGGGGATATCAAGATGTATTTTTCTCCTCTCACAAGTAATCAGCTTGAACGCTTTCTGTGCCTATAATAAAACAGTTAAGGAGAATGCTTTTAGTACCGGAATGATTGCTTGATGATTTAAATCCAAAATTGCCAGCGGAATACCTATCTGCAACGCCAGCCCCCAAAGCATCCGTGGAAAGTATTAAAAAACATGCATAAAACATGAACCTTACCAGTCCCGTTCCCTCCTTTCTGTGTGTGTAACTCAAAGGGGCGTGCATTAAAAGAGCATTATTAAGGTTTAAGGTCAAGCACTCGTGTATTAGGAAATGCGCAGTTCCTGTGTGTCGGAAGCGTGGGCTCCCGTGCGAGCCTGCAGTGATAGCCATTAATTTCACCAGCACGAATTATGTTTTCCAGAGGACTTCTTCACCCCACAGAGCAATGTCACCTTAATGAGCTGTTCAGAAACACCCCTACCCCTCATGGCTCCCTCTGCAATCCGTGCTTCATTTAGGGACCCTACTCAAACCCTTCTCAATACCGATTTATCACCTCTTTCCTCTTCTCCGGTACTTATCACTGTCATATCTGAGTTCTTAGCAGCTGAAAATAAATTATTTTTCACGGGTACCTCGTGAGATGACGTGACCAGAGCACGGCTGTTTGACAAAAGAGAGGCAGTGAGGTCCCAAATACCCGCTAATTTTGGCTGAACACACAGGGCTTGATTCACTCAGGACACCTCACATTACTGCACCTCAGATGTTTTGGTACTTACTGTGAGCAGTGGTTCGGACTTAAAATCAGGAAGCCTCGAGCCACGTTGCGTGCGTAGGAAATCAAAAAATTCTCACTCGGTGATGATCTGTGAAAAAATGTTGTCCGAGCAGCTTGACTGCCAGCACGTGCGGGAGTGTTTGCTGGCTGGGGTTCCCAAAACCCGGGGAAAAAAAGGGTTGGGCTCAGTCACCACGGAGGGACTGGGGTTGTGGCTGCCTAAACCAGGGCCACATTTCCTTCTCGTCCAGTGGGGGGTTAAAATTGAAGGTGGTAGGGAGAGGATGAGCACCTCAGTCCTGGGTCGTGAGTGTAACAGCTATGTGGGAACGATGGCAACTGTGAAAATATAGATAGAGAGAAAGAATTAGATAAATTCATAAATTTATTTTTAATTTTTTAAAAAACCCTTAATAAGTGAAGGGAAGATGTTAAGACAAGGCATTTTGCAGCGCTGACCATGCTGTAATTAGGAAGATGCACGTGGGAATCTCCCATCTCAGGCAGGCTGGCTCAGCCTGGTGCACCTCGGGGGCTGTTTTAGGGCATTTGTTCGCGGAGCACGGCAGGATGCCAGGGGTGCTGCTCCCTCCCATTTGCAGGGAACACGTGGGAGGCCGTCACCTCTCTCCCAGGTTCGCTGCCTTCCCATCCCACCAGGATGCTTCCCGGGGTAGGGGGGTAAAAAGCTCTTCATATCCACCGGCATCAGAGAGTGCGAGTGTTTATTTGGGGTGACGATATAGGGTTCCACTTTAACAGGAAGGAATAATTGTCTTGAGATTGTTGGTTTCCAAATTAAAAAAAAAAAATCCAAATCCAAAGTTGCATTAAATTTATTTGGGTCCGAACTCTGATCCGAACCGTGCCGATCTGAAGATCCTTTGGAACGTGTGGGGAAAATCCTATTGAATTTGCTGAGCTTTGGCTCAGAGCGAAACGCTTCCTAGCTGTTGTTTGAGAATCCCCTGCAGACTGAAAGTTTTCGTTTTCAGTTCCTGGAGGTTAATTATGGAAATTCGTTATAGTGGATCAGCAGTCCCAGTTGCTGGGGAGACGGTAAAACTGTTTGGTATGAAATTCTAGCCCTGAGCTGGAGAGAAATTTTCTGACAGGATGGTTTTCCATCAGAAATATTGATATGCCGAAAGCAAAATGTTTTGCGAAACTGCTTCGATTTCACCAAAATTTTGTGTTGGGAAGTTTCCGATCTGGAGCTCCCTGATAAGGTCGCCCTGCTCTGGTTTAACCTTTTCTTCCCGAGGCGTTCAATTCCAAGGTTTTCTTTCTTTCTTTTTTTTTTTTTTAAATATGACCTTTTTGATGTAAGCGAAAGGACGGATTTCACCTCTCAGGGAATTCTGAAATCGCCTTTTCATGGCGTTTTGGAGAGGAAGAAGCAAGCACGTTGCGGGTGCAGCTTTCCCAGGCTGGGAAAGGGAAAGCAGCCTTGAATTACTGCTGGGGAGCAGAAAGGACCCGACACGAGTAAATGCATTTTTGGCTGCAGCACCACCAAGTCGGTTTAATTGTCCTGAGGAAGCCAAAACCGCTTCTCCTCGCCTCCAGGTGCTCCCAAGCCGCACCGAGCCTCAGGCGTGCACAGCCACGGCTCCTTTGGCATTCCCCAGCACCCGTCCCACGCTGCAGCCCCAAAATGGGCACAGCCGAGGGGCAGGCACAGGCTGCATCCCCTCCAAGAGAGGCAAACACCAGGCTGGTCGAGCTGGGGTGGCTTCGTGCGCTTCCCATCCCGAGATTTCCACAGGCAGGGAAAGTGAGTGGCTGCAATTAAGTGACTCAGCAAGGAGTAACTGGTCTCCTAACGCATTTCATGCTTGGTGTTGTAGTAGGGTGCTTCCGAATGCACAGTTCACATCTACAAATCTTCTTCCCGCACTGCCGTTCACTAAATAAAGCAAATCTCAGTGGAAGGCGTTGCACGATTCCCCTTCACCAGCCGTGCAGGAAACCAGCAGCAGCCGCAGGAGCGAGCCCAGATCACTCCCAAACTCTCGCTGCCTATATTGGATGCATTAAGAATTAATTACTTAGCTTTGTTAATTCATACTGAAGGCAAGACCGAGCAATAAGAACCCAATCCTGTCCTCGGATAAAACCATGACATCAGCAGGCTCTGTCAGGAGCCTCGAGCTGTGCTTTCCCCCTGCACAAGCCCGTGCTCAGCACATCTCGCCGAGCGGGCGCACGCGCTCCCGTGGGTATTAAAGCACAGGTCGGGTTTACGCTGGGACATGTACTCGCAAAGTCAAAGGAAAGCCTCATTTTTTCGCCATAAAAGGTAAGGAGCAAAATTCCAGCGCTGAATTTACTTGCCTGGCTGCTCCTGGACGTGGGAAAAGAATGCTGCTTCCTCCTACGGATCTGCTTCCCAGCCCAGGTCTTCCTCCCTCCGAGGCTTGTCCGTGCAAGTCGCACTCCTGGCAGGAGCCCGCAATTAGCTGCGAGGATATAAGAACCTCTCAGGAGGAGAGAGGATCGCAGGAGCTGGGCCTGCTTCCCTCCATGCCTGCACAGCTTTCCTCCCAATGCGTTTGCCACGGGGATTGGGGTGACCCCCAGATTGGGGTGACCCCAGTTCGGGTGGGCACGCAGCATGGAAACCCCTTCTGCCCCCTGCCCAGCACCTAGTGGGGCCGCGGGGGTCATCCAGCAGTGCAGGGTGATGGGGTTCCTCCTGGTGGCTGCGAACCAAGCCTGGAAAATTCCCCATTTCCTCAGCGTGTGCTCGGCACCAGGCACCACCAGCTTCCTCCATCCCACACCAGACTTTCGGCTCCGACGGGGAAGGTCCCTGGCACCCAGTGCCATGGTTGCTGCAGGAGCATCGGGGGGATTTTTCCCACCACGGTGCCCGGCAGGGTGGAGGAACCGGCCCCGATTCTCGTGAAACCCCACTTGAAGTGTTTGCAAAGGTTGCTCCATCCCCGGGGCTCCAGCCAAGCTCCCCCTCTACCCCCTCTGCCCCCAGATGCCATGGCAGGAGGGGCTCGGTCCCTGCCTTCGGTGATGCCCTCTCCAAAATCAGAGGCGCACACCCTGGGGACCACATTCCCCAGTTTCAAGTCTCTGGGGAAGCCCAGCAGGATGCCAGCAGCAGTAGCAGCTCTCCCATTTATTTCGGAGACCCTCCTGTCCGAGTGCTGCACAGGCAGGGACAGCGGCTGGGTCGAGGGCCTGGCTGCTCCCCACGGACACTGGGAATCCCCCAATCGGCCCCAAAATGGGCGTGATGCCATCGATGACATCAGCATCGTCCCCAGGGCGTGCTGCCTGCTTCCCCTGAGTCACCCTCCGGCACACGGGCGCGATAAGGAGGAAAGTGGCGGCGCTCCAAATAGCGCAGATGCCGGCTTATTTGGAGCTGAAGAAGCAAGTTCTGCGTTGCAGGGGGGGTTTAGCAGCACCTCCTCCCTCCAAGAGTCCTTCTAAAACGGGAAAATGGCCCCGGGTCAGTTTGGGGAGTGTTTTGGGGTGTGTAGCACGCGGTGACAGCGTGGCCGTCCCCTGTTCCTCGTTTTCCCACAGCAATGCACCTCGCTTCGAGAGCCTTCCCTACACACAGCCCTAAAACCAGAGCGAGGCCAAAGCAAATATTTGGATCACAACTGAACAGAGCCGGATCTCCAGAGGGGCAAGAAGAGGTTTTGCTTTTTTTTTTTATTTTTTTTTTTTTCTGGAAAAAAACAGCACACGCCGCTTTCCCTCTCGAAAGCGCGTTATGAAAATGAGGCCAATGTGGTTTTCATTTGCAACGCTAATTTGATGAGCTCCGGCGGGGTAATGATGCAGGACTGGCTGCATTTCATTAAAGCCTTGCTGGGCCCCGTCTCCCTGCAGGTGCCCGGCCCCACAGCCCCCCAGTCCCTTCCCCAGCTGTGGGACCAGGCGTGCGTGTGGCACCTTGTGCCCCATTTGCCCTGCAAGCCACAGGGCTGGAGCTGGCTGTCACCTGAGCCTAAATAACAGGGTCCATCCACCCCGGGACAGCATCTCTGTCACCCAAGGATGCTCTCGGAGCTGGGGGGCAGCATTTTGGGGACCACTGCCTTCTGGGTGTCCCATTTGGGTGTCCCCTTTTGGGTGTCCCCATTTGGGTGTCTCCTTCTGGGTGTCTCCTTCTGGGTGTCCCCTTGCAGGTGGCCCATGCCTGTGCTCGGAGCCGCAGCCTCCTGCTTCCCAGCAGGCTCGGTGTGAAAATTTCCCATGCTTTTCCAGGAAACTCATCCTGTGCCCTTTTTCCTGGAGCGGGCCGCTAGCGCGGGGCGGAAATCCACAGGCTCGGAGCCAGGTTGTGAAACTCCCCCGGCAGCAGCGCGGGGACAGCGGTATTACATCAGAAAAACAAACGTTGAGCAAAAAATGATAACCTTTGTGCTCCCGGCTGTACAAACATCGCCTCTCCTCTGCCCTGCACGCTACAAAAATAGCCTGAAGAAACCGCGGGAGCACGGCCAGGCTCCAAGTGCCTTCGTTAGCTAAATATCGGCTGGGGATTGCCGGAGGGGAATCGCTGCCCTGGGGCTCGGGATGTCTCTGGGACATGCTCCAGCCATCCCCCATGGGCTGGGCTCTCCCAAGGAGTCTGCTGGGAGGGGGAAGGGGAAAAAAATACAAGCTTGGGGAAAATAATGTGGAAGAAAGGGCTGTCAGAGGCTGAGCCCGCAGTGACGCCCCGGTGCTTTGGGTCAAGGTGAGGTATGAGGGCAAGGCAGCCCTTCAGCTCCACGTAAAGCACCTGCACCTTCGTATCTACGTTCAGCGGTGACTAACACGGCAGTCAGTGTTTTTTCCTGGTCACTGCAGCATGAGGTCACTAAAAAATATGTGTCATGTTGGTCTGAGGACTTCGTGTCCGGTGTGTGTGGCCGGGGAGGAGCAGGGCTGGGCGAGCACCCGGACACGTGCGTGTGTTCTCCGCCTCCCCTTGCCCAAAGGGGTTCCTGCATCTGCTTGTGGGTGTAATTCAGGGCGCAGGACCTGGGCTGCCTTCCTCCACGTGCTGTTTTTTTACCAGGCTGGCAGTATCCTTCACTCATTTTGGCAGCAAAACGCCTGCTAATGTGAGCGAAATGCCTAGTGGAGCGGCGCGCCCCGCGCTCCTCCTTTAACTAACCAGCTGCTGGATCGAGGGGCAGAGAAGGGAGATGTTTCCTAATCCTGCCCCGTCCCTTCCGTCTGCAGCCCGGTGTGGATTTTGCAGCCACCGCCGAGTTATTCATGCGTTAGGTATCCTCGCCACGCCAGCTGTATGACGTGCTGATAAAGCACACAGGTTTCTGTGCTCAGTGCATGGGGTCAGCGCAGCCGGCCGGCACCTCGCCTGGCACCAGCTGGGGCTCCTGCAGAGCTGGGAAGGGGACACTGGGGATGGGAACATCTCAGGGCCACTCGTGTGTCCCCAAAACCCTGGTAGCTGCAGGGATCAGCCGGCCAGGAAACAGCCTGGGGGGAAAACACGAGCAGGAACCGGGAGCTGGCGACCGAAGGCAGGGCTGAGTCATGAAAAGTGCCGGGGAAAACGCTGACAAAGCTCTTTTAGCACAGCAAAGCGTTAGCGGAAATCAAAGCGTTTGGCCAAAAAAAATCAAAGCGAAATGGTGCTGCTTGGAGGCAGGCTCCTCACAAGCAGCCCCAGTTCTTGCCAATCCCACCCCAAAACAGGAGGATGCTACCGGATTAAACTGGGAGGCATCGTTCGGTTCCCCTGGTGCTAAGTGGGGTTTGGCATTTTGCCCTAATCTTACTTTAGGTTTTGCAGTTCCCAACCCTGCTCTAACTCGGCTCCTACCCAAGGCATCAGGAGCGGGGTCCACGCTGGTGGCTGAGCCCTGCTCCACGAGAGATCTGCTGGGCACCAGGTGAAAAAAAAAAATAAATAAAAACAAACAACACTTTTTTTTTATTCCTCTAAGGATCCAAGTGGCAATTGGAGCTCCCCACGAAACCCAGCAGTTGGTTTTGGTTTCGAGACACACACGCAGACAGCCGGGGACGTGCCCAAAGCCAGAAATATGCAGACTGGTTGGTGACACGCGGGAACGAGGAGCGAGGAGAGCGACGGGGGGGCTGTGCTGCTGCCAGCGATGTGTGGGGATGCTCCCGGGGCACTCACAAGGCTTTTTTTATCAGCTGGTGCCATGGCCATGCCCGCTCCCCCTTCCCTCACCAAGCGGAGCCACGGGCACGAGGCTGCGCTGAACACGGCTTGGTTTTACTTATGGCTAAAAGGTAAAATGTGAACTGAGATCTGCAGAGGTGAAAATACTTATTTCTGGGTATTTTACGTCTCCCCTGAAGAGGTTTATAAAGCATTTTTCCCTCAGCACCGGGGAAGAAATACGGCATTGTAAAGGGGAACAAAGAAGTTCAATCTGGGAAGATTGACGAGCATATCCAGAACATTATGGGTTTATCCAGGTCACCTTTTTCATTCTCACCCAGTAAGGAAATTAATGAAGCTCCTGAAGTTATTACCTCTAATTCATGACCTATTAACGGCAATAAAGCTTTAAGAAAGCACAAGAAACATTATTCTGAAGGGCAAAGGAAACGCTGGAGCGTGGTCCTTTGTGGTTTATCTTAGTGATTTGGGATCCCCCTGGGGAGGGAGGAACTGCGGGGCTGGGTCCCTGCCCCAAGGACGGCTCCTGCGTTTTATTGGAGACCAGCATATGTGATGGTGACACCTGAGAAAAATGGTGATTGGGTAATTAAAGGCCGACTAATCTGACTTTATTTAAAAAAATGTATGAAGGAAGGAGCCATTACGGCTACGGAGGTAAATGGAAAATGATATAAAACTGGAGCAAAGGTGAAACAAAGGTTAATTGCGCCTGACTTAGCTCTGATAATGGATTTCGGAGACAAAGGGAACGAAGGAGATTGCATCTGCCTGGACTTCAGGAAGAGGGTTTCAGCGGTGTCCCAGGGAGGAGGTGGGACCGGAGGAGGATTTGGGAGGGAGGCGAGAACCTGGGCGAGGGCAGGGGACAGCCACAGGAGCCATCACCATGTGATGGTGGACACAGCTCGGATCAGGAAAGCTCAAGAAAAGCCAAACTGCAAGAACTTGGTGCATTAAATTCACCAAAATCTCAGCACGGCAAGGCAGGAGACCCTCTGACTGCTGCCTACAAACACATTTAAGGGCCAACCAGGCAGAGGCAGGTAATTTTTCAAGCCCTGGACACGACGGGAACTGGAGGAACCCTGCAAGATCTGGCATAAAGTCAGATCTTCCAAACCACAAGGTTTGGAAGCCCAAAACACCGCCTTGGTGGCCGGCTGTGGCTGTGAAAGCTCAGGAGGCAGCGTCGGGCCCCTCTCCGGGGCGGAGAAGGCGGCTATTTGATGTGGTGCCCTTGGGAGCAGAGGACCGGGCGATAAACCTGCGGCTCCTTCAGGTCCGACCAGAAAAACCTGCGATCCTGCCGCCCACCCTCCCGGCTGAGGGCTGAGCCGATGGGTGCCTGCGATAAAGGACGTGAGAAGGAGGGGGAGTGCGCTCACCGCCCCCATGCTCTCGGGGATTTTCTTTGTTCCCACGGGCAGCCGGATGGGGACGGGGTCGCCACGGGGCAATGCCAACCCCCGTCTTGCTCAGCATCCCCTAGGGGACTCAGCCTTCCTCCTCCTCCTTCAGCAGCATCGCCAGGTGCTGCAGGTATCAAAAATCACTTATTTTTTTGATTGGGAAGGAATAAAAAAACGTATTGGTGACAGAACAACTAGCGATCACTTGCTCTTTTTCATCAGACATCTTTTTTTTTCAGACAACCGCACCAGTAAAACCACGTCTTCCCTCAAATACATCAAAGTGTTTAATGGCTGGGCGTGTGTTTCACCGCAACCCCCTTCCCTCCCCGCGCGGGCTGGAGTGGAAAAATAAACAGCAGCCAACGTGGTACAATGCAAAGGCAAATGAAAGCCTCTGCTCCTTCTAGCTCTATTAGGAGCGCCTTCCATTTGGCAAATTAAGATGAGCCAATCAAAACGGCATTTGCAAAACACACATTAACAAATCAGTAACTGTAAAAACAGCCATCAAAATAGCTTTTAATGTTTCCAAATTGACTGCAGTGAATGCAGATCATATGGCGCTCAATTAAGTTTAGGAATGAGCTATAATTTCTGCATATTTATATACCAACAGCTGAATTGCATCTTTCAATTTTTAAGTCTGTGGCTTTCAAGCCACAATAATAATCCCGGAGCTGCGAGCCCTTTGATTCAGCCCGTGACAATGGTGGGCAGAGCATCAGGCGAGCCTTTGGCTCCCGCGGAGAGTGGATTCCCAAGGGCAGGAGGGAGAACAAGGTTTTGCTGCTGGGAAAATCCCTCCCGTGCTCTCTGTGATGCTCCTGTTAAAGGAGCAAAACAAATCTTGAATCTTTTTTCCAAGGCAGGAGGAGATTTTGTGCTGGCTGTGCGGTGCCCGGGGTGTCCTCATGAGGCCACAGGTGGGGATGGGAGCACGGGGACACACCAGGGTCTGCAGCCTTTCTGGCTGCAAGGTCACATTTGCACCACCACCATCTGATCCCGCACAGGCAGACACACACTTGTCCAAGGAGTGGATTCCTGCGTATATCTTAAGCCTAAAATAAATTGAATAAAACCACCTGGACGCAATGATTCTCCCCAGCAGAAACGTCCTCGCTATTCCCCGAAGCGTTATTCATCTTCCTCACGCAGTGCAGCCTGGAATAATAACCATATCAATGATTTTAAATTAAGATACATGCACTGTCACGCTTGATTAACAGAGTGCAGGGAGCGCCCTTTAATTTGGAATAAGGAGCTAACCCCAGCACAGGGCTGCCGGCAGGCCTCCGTGAGGAAGGGATGCTGAGGAGCAGCCGTGGTGCTGGGCAAAAAATCGCCTGCACTGCTGTGTGCTGCTGCAGGAGCTCATCCTGCAGCGGGAGTCAGCAATGCCCAAGGCTCACAAAGCCAAAAGCTGCCCAGGATTTTGTGCTGGAGGTGCCCAGCCCACCAGGGACATGCTGGTTGCAGTGCCAAGCGATGCGCCGCGCTGCAACCAGGTCGGTAGCTGCGTGTGTTGGCTCACACCCAGGCACAGCCACCAGAAGCTATCACAGATGGGGACAAAAAAGGGGTTTTCTGGGATGCACGAGGCACCGCTGGGCCAGGCTTCCAGTGCAAGCACCCAACTGGATTTGCCCAGCTGTAGGCTGTGCTTCCCTCGCAGGGCGCAACTGCGGACCTGGGCACAAGGCCAGGCGTTAAAGGAAGCCCTTGGGTAATGAGTGGCTTTGAAGGCACGACCTGCAGAGTGCCAAAGGGAAATCAGCCTGTTTCCTTTATGCCTAAGCAAGCTGAAGTTGTAGAGCTTTCTTAAAAGCCCCCTTGAGTATTGTCTGTAGGTTGCATTTAAAAACAGAGACTTGAACACAGCTTGGGTTCGTGGCATTGCACGCTCCATACGTGGGGTGCCCAGGAAGGCACCTGCACCGAAAGAAACCTGGTGCCACCTCTGGCAAACAATGCAAATCGTGCAGATAATGCAAATAGTGCAGACGTGCACTGCTGTGTGCCCACAGGCACTGCCCCTCCAGCTGTATGCACCACGCGCGTGTCACCGGCACGAAGCACCACGAGCATCCCGGCACTGCTCGTGCTTCCCGGGGCAGTGCTGGGGGCTGACCCCGGCCATGCTGGGCTAACTGCACTCTTTGGGTGATTTCCAGGCATTTTCAGCATGTTTACCTCTGGATCTGCTATTTTGCAGAGGTGTCTGAGGCAGAATGGTGTGGGAAGTTTTTTATATTTTCCCAATACCCGATTTTTTCTTGCATTATCACTTCTTGCCACGGGACTCAAAGTGGTCCTTTCAAGCCCACTGAAAGGGTGTTTCTCTGAGAACTGCAAATGGAAAGGAGAATAAATTTCTTTAGGCAAGGAGGAATTTCCCCAGACCCTTCAGGGCTGCAGGGCTATGGCCACGGCTGGTTCCTCCTGCCTCCAGCCCCACGCACCCCGATGGGCGCCGCAGACGTAGCCGGGACGGCGTCCAGCCTCCAATTGTATGTTTGCTCTCCTCCGCTCCAGCTGATGTAATCGGGGCAAACGGCCCTAAACGAGGTTTGGAGATGCAGGCTATTAGATTAGAGGCTATTAGATTGGATTATTATTGAAATATTATTCCATTATTGACATAGGAAGTGAAAGGTATAATGAAGGCATTAACTGCGCGGTGGGCGGGTGGAGACGTTCTGCCCGTGCCCAGAGCCACAACTGCTCTGGTTAAGGACGAAAAATGTTGGGAAAAAACCTCCCTCCAGGGCTGTGTCAGGAGCCTTGGAAGAAATATCCCTGGGAATCTCTTGCAGTCCCAGCCTGATGCTCCAGCTCTTGGCGAGAAAATGTTTTTTGCAATGTTAGACTGCAGTGACGCTGTCTTGCAAGTGCGAAAAAAGAAAAAAAAAAAAAAAAAGAAAGATAAAAATCCCCTCCGTGCTGTCGCACACATTTGGGAGAGCGTGGTGAGGAGCCAAGTCAAAATATTAGGAGCTTTGCATTATGTGACCTATTCGGGCTGACAGCTTGCCGTGAGATGAACGTGACGAGCGGCGCGCCTGGGACTCCTTGGCTAATAGCGAGGCACTCGCGATGAGCCAAGGCACCAGACCCCGGAGCACAGGCACTCGTCACCCCGTGCCCATGGTGTAGGTGATACACAAAACATCTGGCAGCCCACACGAGCCCGTGGTCCTTTGGCTGGAGCCCTCTCTCCGTGCGTGGTCCTCGCCCTGTGTCCCTCAGCCCAGCCGAGATATCTGTAGGATGGGATGTGGCCGGGGGAAGCGAGGCGTGGGGTGGTTTTTCTGCAGGCTTTAATAAGGGAGCCCCTTCGTGCCAGAGAGGTTGTTAATGCTTTTCTTATTACTTCAGGAAACTGCAAATACTTTCCTGGCCGGAGCAAATAGGAATATTACCCTTCCTGGCTCTTTCCCCTCGAACCTCCCCGTGGCTGCAGATAACCCAACACTGCCTCCTCCGCGTGTGCTTGGAGATCGAAATAAATAATGAGAAACATTTTATTGTAAGGTTGGGGAAATGAGGAAGAGTCAAGCAGAATGAAGTCTGGAGATCTTCCCTGCAGCATAAGAAGCCACACATGGAGTGGGGTGGAGGTTTGAGAAGCCGTGCTCACTGGTGGGGGAAGCAGGGCATCCCCAAGCTCTGCTGCCTGGAGCTGGTGGTACCCTACAGCCCACAGAGCCAGGGAGGATTCACTGAAAAAGGGAACCAAAGAAGGAAAACCTCTGCCTGCCCCCATTGCCATCCCAAAGGGCCAGGGTGCTAGCAGGGATGGCGAGGGGACCCTGCGTGCGAATGAAGGAGGGTGCCAGAGAGGAGGAAATAATTGCCTCTGGTTACCCAGGCTCCCTGTTACCGGGGAAAAGGCAGGGGATTATGAAAGTATGGGTTTACCGATCAGAAATCCTTTATCCAAATAATAATTGAAGGACAAGAGAAGAGACATGCAGAGCTGGGAGCCTGGGGGTGGCATCGCAGAGATGGGATGTGGGGAGGAAACACATCTGTGCCTGGGGAGCAGGAAAGCTCAGGGACCCCGGGTCCTGCCAGGCACTTCATCCCACCCCTTGGGCAGCTCACTTTGGGCTGGTTTTGCCCACATTTTGCTGACTTCATGGAGAAGAAGAAAGAGAGAAGGAAAAGCAGAAAGGAAGGAGGTAATGTAATCAGGTCATGCGTCTGGTTATATTATCTCTACGTATTGGCAAAGCTGAGTGTAACTGGTCCGGTTGTGACATTTTTCTGCACAAATATAGAAGCGCTGCCCTTGGCCACGGTGTTAAATATTTGCCTTTCATTAAATGGGAACATGGGCAGAGCAAAAGCCGACTTTTTGTGGCAAAACAGTCTCCAGCCAGAGAGCTGGTTTAATTTCTTGCCAATTAACACAAGCTTCTCATCACAGCCTCGGGTATGAAGGAAAAGACAGACCGGAGTAATTAAACATTTCGCTGTGAGTCCGAGGTCCAGGTGGGCATCCCTGGCTGCTCAGGGATGGGGAAAGAGCCGTGGGGCGATGTGTGCCAGCAGGAGGTGTCAGGGTGCCACCCACCACCTGGAGCTCACAGATAAGGGTCAGATAATGCAGCACACTAACAGTTGTGTTTGCACTTTGTACTCCTTTTTGGGGGAAAAACCCTGGAAAAGGGAGTGCGGCTGGCGGGACAGAGCAGAAGCATCCTCTGTGCTGAGGCTGGTGGAAACTGGGTATGAGGGAAAAGCTCTCCCACACGGGACGTGGCCTCATTGCGTGCCCGGTTGTGCTCTGCCCGAGCACATCGGAGCCACAGATGGGTGCTCCTGCTTTTTTTTTTCTCCCAAAGCAATGATAAAAGAGTGCCCCGGACATCTCAGGGCTGGGTGCCTGGTGCAGCAGGCGAAGGGAAGCCCCAGCGCATCCGGGAGCGCGCCGTGCTTATTGCCTGCTATTGATCAGAAGCACTCCGACACGGACACCGGCCTTTCAAGCAGATGGCCCGGCCTCATTTCCTGAGCGGTCAGCCCGCAGAGGTCGATGGAAAAGCTTTCATGGCTTTAAATGAGGCTTCGGTCAAGCCCTTGAGTGGAGGGAGCTGGACCTTGGGGAAGGTTTGCATTTCTGCACATCACTTCTTCTGCCATGAGCGCAGCGCCGGGCTCCTGAGCTAGGAGGTGAGCCCTCGCCTCCCCCAGCAGCAGGCTGTAGCCATCTCCTGTTCCTGCTAATGCCTGGCCTTGGGAAGTGCTGCAAACTGCTGGATTTAGGTCAGTCGGGAGGCTTTCTTTGCAAGTTGTTAACTGAAAAATGCCCCCTTCCTTTTCGCAGAGTTGAGCGACTCAAAATTTCCACGCGAGGTCTCTGAGAAAATGATCGCATGATGACTGCCCTCTAATAGCATACAAGAATACATAAAATAATAGACAGGGTATTAAATCCCTGTAATACTTTTGCCAAAGCCAGAGTTCTCTGAGAATTTCAGCTTGGAGAAACCCGAAGCTATTTCCTCGTCTGAATCAGAGCCCCAGGGGAAATTCCTGGCTTTCTGCAGGCCGGGGCTTCTCGCCTCCCACCAGCTCTGCTCAGCCTTATTTCTGCCCTTCGCTAGTTGTGAAACAGCTCATTAAAGGCGTTTGGGGGATAAAAAAAAAAAAAAGTCTGCATGATCTTAGGCAGACACCAGGCTTTTGTCGCTGAAGAAGGCAGCCGGGAGCGGCGCAGTGCCAGGCTGGTCCAGGGCCACGTGTGGGGGGTGCTTGGTGGTCCCGCTCCCACCTCTCTCTGCCGGGCAGCCGCGGGCTTTGTGACACTTCAGAGCAAGCTGCCCAGCTAATCTTTCCCATAAATTTCTGCTAGGATAGGGATTAAGGGGTATTTACTCGGGGGTGAGTGAATAATGCTGTCAGAAATACACATTATTCCCGGCTGAATGTCTCCCTGCAGTTGGCATGAGAAATCCGTGCTTTGTCTTGGTTGTCTTGGGCTTTGGGCTTTATTTTAATTCTTCTTCTTCTTCTTTTTTTTTCTTATTGCATGGTCTCATGTGTTTTATTTCTTGTAAAAGATGCCCTCAGGCTGTGAGGACAGGAATGTTGCACAACCCAAGGGAAGTGCTGTTTTTTCCATGTTTCCCCCCAAAGAGGGTCAAACCTGACCTCACCAGGACAACACCCTCTGCAAACCTCCTGGCAACTCGCATGCAGCGCCTGAGGGGTAGGAAAAGCTCTGGATGGGGTAAGTCCTCTTCTCCCCCGATGAAAGCAAAGGACTTCTGCAAAGGACTGGGTGTAAGCAATGCCTTGGGTTCGTATCTTTAATAATAAAAAGAAAAATACGGGGAGTAAAAAGATAGAGCCTCAGGGAAATAACAGAGAATAACTTCTGCTTATCACAGTGGATATCCATGCATAACCTCACCCTCAGGGTGATGCTATCCCTGTGTCTCCCACCCCGACCAACATATCTAATTAACATCTGTCTAATTGACATCAGCTGTTTCTGATGACGGTTCAGTGGAAGCAGGGCTTAGCTCTCCGCTGGATGATTTGGGGAAGGCTGCTGCTTAGCCTCTTCTTGGGCCTGCTTGATGGCTGCAGCCTCTTATCAGCAGGGAGTGCATCGGTGCGCTTCCCAGAGCAGTGGAAACCACACAACAGCTGTTGGATTTCAGCTTCCAAGGCATAAATGAAAGTTAATCACTGAGGATATTTTATAGAATTCACCTTTTAAAGGCCGTAAGGACACTGCTGACATCAGATCCTATGGATGCCTACAGAGAGCTGGCAAGCGCTTGGGTAGTAGGTGGAGATGCTTAGCTTTCCTAAAGCATGATGTGTTTGATAATATACGGCTTGATGGTACTGATGAGAGGCAGGGGAAACAGATACAGCCTGCGTTAACTTCAGCTGCTCTTTAATTATCCACTACACAGCCTAAATTACGTGTTCTTTTCTCTTTCCAGACTGTGTTACTCTAGATTGAGTGCTGAACATGATGAGTGATTTAATTCATTCATTTCGCAGTATTTTTATAAGGGTGGATGTGTAGTATTTGGGGTTTTTCCAAGAAGGATTCCTGTGTGATGTCAGGACAGGACCATTGAGAGATTTTCCTGTACTTAATAGGCATGGATGCTGAGAAGCAGGAGAGTTAACATCCCATACCCACCGTGCTATTAAGATGACGTAAATTGGCAGGTTCGGGTCATTCCTTGAATTACTTGGGTTTTTCCTTTCATGGAAAACAGAGCATTGCCCTGGAGCCCCGTGCTTTTTATCCTACCCGCCATGGTTGGGTCAGTAGGGGCCGTGCAATGGATTCAATTAAATCCATCATTGTCAGTCGGTGTGATGTTGAATTCACACCAAAATTCCCACAAAGGCTGAACCCAAATCTATTTCCACAGTGAGCAAAGCTCACCAGTATATTTTCTAGGAAGGAGCTGGGGGGGACACCTCAAGTCTTACTCAAGGAAGTCCTATTATCCCTCATTGCCCCCTTGTTCTATGCTCTTGAACTCTCTGTGGCTGTGTTTGCTGTCAGCTCTGCCTCTAACTGTTCACATCACCAACAGTGTTGAAAAACTGATGCCTGGTTTGCGTGTGCTAAATGTTTTCACATAACAGTGTACATTTTTACACCCCTCCACAGCAGTACATGTGCTGTGAGAGGAGAGCGCAAGGAGGCAGATGCAGGGCACGTGGGGAAGTCAAACATGAGGTGCCGCTCTGGGCCGCGCGTGGAGGCGGCCCGGAGATGATTTATATCTTCCCGCGTTCCTAAATGACCTTGCTGATAGCAACCATTAGTTTTACAGTGTTGAATTGCAGCAGACAATACGTTTAATGCCGATGCAATGGGACATGCTGCCTGTGCTGCCCGAAACACATGTTAGAAAGCAGCTACAAGAGGAGTGGGGACCATTTTTCAATCAATGAATACAGCAGATGCCTGGTGACTGGAAACGTGGTATGTAAACGGATGCCATGGCAGAAAGCAGATGTGGGATATTTAGGAAAACTTTTTGCAATTTATAACCCAATGAAATGTTAATTTACATAAGCGGTTTGCGGATGCAGTCTTGCATGCCCAGGGGGGCGAATCGATGTAGCTCTTCTGCGAGTTTGTCTCGGCTGAGCAAACATTCCTGAGCAACTTCAGGCTTGAATTTCTGGAATCAAAAGATAAAATGGAAACAGCTCATCCCCCTGTTAGGTATGCCAGGCACTTAGGGAGATGGTGAGTGGGAGACCCAGAGCTGCCCAGGTGCTGTGGCCATGTCCTCTGGAGCTGGTTCCTGATGCCCTTTCCCTGCACTTGTCACTCACAGCATCCAGACCCCTCCACTGGCCTGGCAGTAACATCTTTTCCCTAAAATCCTGGTGTTTAATCAGCTTTTTCTACACCTTCACTTGGCTAGCTCTCCTACCTGATTTTGGATTCCATTCATTGTAGTATCCTCTCTTTGCTTCCCCCATGTGTTACCACATGCCTTTTTCCCAGTATTTTTTTTTTTTTAGCTTAACACCAGCTCTTATTTAGAGCATTTCCAAAGTTTGCAAGGAAAACATTGCGCAGGCGGCTCTCTTCCTCTTGGTGTTGCAATCTGGAGGCTCAGCACTCAGTAAAAATAGGACCGGTGTCCTGGCTGCTGTCTTGGGATGCTCACTGCCTCCCTGCATAGCTTTGTCTCCTGCAGAAAATAAAGGCAGTTAGCTTGGCGTTGACCTTAACTAACTTTTTTTTTTTTTTTTTAATAGGAAGTCATTATAATCATGCAACTGGCAGGTCGGACAAACATCCCACAGCTGGAGGCTTGCTTGACAGGGTTATGAATTGCAGATGTTGCCCTGGTGAGGGATTGTGTTTCGGAGCCGGGAGAGGAGTCCCTGGGGCGCGTTCTGAGGCAGCGCCCGCTCCTGCATGGAGTCGGCGGGGAGGGCGGCTTTGTTTGCTGCTCACTATGAGTTTTTACCCAGCCATGAGCTGAAGGCCACTATCGGGGCTGGCAACAGGACTACCAGAGCCTCAAGCAGCCCAGCCCCATGGCAGTTCCCTCTTCATGCAGGGCTCCGGCCTGCCCACAGTATGGCCGGCTCAGGGCATAGGCCTCAGCTCTGCCCAAGGCACCACCAGAGGCCAGGCCACCCCCAGGAGCCATGGGCCGGAGAAATCAGCAGGCTGAATTAAATACTTTTACAGATTAAAAGTGTTTAATCTGTAGTTGTTGTAGTTAAACCCATTAAGAATAAAAAGAGCAGTGTAAAGTGTTGAGTTTCGGTCAAAGTTTACTGAGGCCAACTGAGCTGCAGCCTTGGAGCCAAACGGCAAAGTCCCCGCAATTTTCCCAAGCACATTTTTTATGGTTTGTGGTCCGGGGAACAGAGGTGTTGTTATCTCCACGGCCTTGTCCACAGCTCAGCGTCAGTGATAAGACCTTGTTGCACCTGTATGCCACTCAGTGTTTAGAAGAAAATGCTGTGTTTATTTGGGTTTAATTCTCATGCATAAATGCTTCTTATTTTTCTGCCCATCGTACCCTCAGAAAACAACTTGGACTTCCAGAGATAACTTTCTTATTCAGGAATGATTCAAGAACATCCATGGATATACTCCACTGGATGTCTCCACTTCTGTTGTGCCTTTCAGTGCCTAATTTTATTTTATTTTTTTTTTTGTTCCTGATTCCTAGTTCACCTGACGTAAAACATGAGAACCCAGCTGTTGTGACAGAACCTGTACAGCTCTAACACTCGTGGGAGCTGGAGCAGACACAGGGACCTGGGTTTGCTTGGCCTGAAGAAGAGAAAGTTAAGAGAGGGCGGAGAGCTGAAGTTATCTGCTGAGATGTGGCAGTGGCGAGGGTCTGTGAGGACACTGGGACCAACACGTGTCCCTCGTGCCCCTCCGCAGTCAGCCCAGCCTCTCCTGTAGGGACACGGGGACCAGGACTGGGGACCAGGTATGTGGGCTACGGACAGACACCAACTGAGCAAGTGGGGTACAAATGTGTTGGGGACCAAGCCCTCTGGGCTGATTACCAGGGCTTTAAACTGGGTTTGACAGGGGAAGGGAGGGGAGCTAAAGGTGACAGAGAAGGGCGGGGGGAAGTCGTCACTGCTGTCACTGTATCTTCTTCTTGCATCCCCCCAGGGGTAACTGCACCTGCTGCTTCCCTAAAGTGCCTGTACACCAATGCACGGAGCATGGGAAACAAACAGGATGAGCTCGAGATCTGTGTTCGGTAGCGGGGCCACGATCTCGTTGCAATCACTGAGACGCGGTGGGACAGCTCGCATGACTGGAACGCTGTCATGGAGGGCTATGTCTTCTTTAGGAAAGACAGGCTGGGGAAGGACGTAAGGCTAAAAGCAGGATTGCTACCCTGGACTTTCAAAGAGCCAACTTCGACCTCTTTCAGGACCTGCTTGGGAGTATCTCTTGGGATAGGTTGCTAGAAGGCAAGGGTGCTTGTGAGAGCAGCACTTCTTCCATGCTCAGGATCGGTGCACCCTGAAGAATAGGGAATCGGGGAAGGGGGGCAGGGAACCCGCGTGGATGAGCAAGGAGCTCATTGATAAGATCAAAAGGAAGAGGATGGTTTATGAAATGTGGAAAAAGGGCCTGTCCTCCTGGGAGGAGTATACATGTAGATGTGTTGTCAGGGCCTGCAGGGACGTGACGAGGAAAGCTAAAGCCCACCTAGAGATGAGGCTTGCGAAAGAGATAAAGGATAATAAGAAGGGTTTTTTCAAGTATGGTCCGGTCTTGTTAAACATCTTCATCGACGACCTTGATGAGGGAATAGTGTCTGCCCTCAGCAAGTACGCCGATGACACAAAGCTGGGAGGAGTGGCTGACACGCCAGAAGGCTGTGCTGCCGTTCAGCGAGACCTGGACCGGCTGGAGAGATGGGCAGGAAGAAACCAAATGAGGTTTAACAAGAGCAAGTGTAGAGTCCTGCACCTGGGAAGGAACAACCCGAAGTATCAGAACAGGCTGGGGGACAACCTGCTGGAGAGGAGTCCAGCAGAGGGCCACAAAGATGATACAGGGCCTGGAGCATCTTCCCTATGAAGAAAGGCTGAGAGACCTGGGGCTGTCCAGCCTGGAGAAGAGAAGACTGAGAGGGGATCTATGAGTCTCTGTGGGGGAGCCCATACGGTGCCTGTCTTGCAAATCTGCTTTGGGTGGATATAAGAGCTGGAAACCTGGATGATAAAAGTGCAGCGAATGTCCCAGGCAGCCTTATTCTCCGTGCAAGGCTGGGAAGCAGAGCCACGGCACCATCTTTGCCTTTTGCTCCTTTTTTTCTACAACCTCCTCCCCAAGAAACACCGTCTACTTTCCCTATTGCCCAACAGCAGACAAGAAGTTTACATTTTTCAAGAGAACAGTAAAAGCAACCATTTCCTGTGCTCTTATTACCCGGAGACCTCGCACAGCGAGCCAAGCAGATTTATGAGTCAGGGCAAGCTGCCCTTCCTCCCGCACCGCCCGCCCGGGACCTGTCCCTCCTCCCAGCCCTCTTTCAAGTGTGAAGACCTCATTAGCCGAAGGAGGAAGGAGCAAAAATGAAGTCTTCACACTTTAAATATTGGGTGCTTGAAAAGAAGGGGAGCCGAGGACACAGCGAGCGTTGTCTTCGGGAGGCGATGCTGATAATTGTTACAGGGCAAGCTGTGCTCTGCCGGGTTTGTTACGAGCTGCTCACACGAGGGAAGTAGCTCCCTCGGCTTTGTTTTGCCAGCTGCTTTATAAATGAAGCCTCCCCGAGCTAGGTAGCTCAAAGGCACACAAATGAATAATGCAGAAAACTTCTCAGGACCCTGCGAAGGCTCTCCGGGATTATTTCAAGAGATCTTTTTGAAAGCTGGTCGGGAAAAGATGAGTGAGAAAAGCCAGTGCCAAAGCCTGATGCGGAGAACAGCCTTCTGGTGAGGCGGGCGCTGAGTCCAAGCACAGGACCACCCATGGGGAGGTGGCTGGGGGTGCTGCCAGCCCCTTCCCAGATGGGTGGCAGAGGGCATGGGGCTCTTTTCAGCCCCGGCAGGAGCTGCAGGAGTAGCTGGTGGTAGGAGACAGCCCCAAGCCCAAAAGCAGAGCAATGAGATGCCCGGGGGTGATTCAGATTGCTCCAGGGTAGCGCATTTCTGCTGTTGATACAGCAATTGCTGACACTTGGGAGGCAGCAAGGAAAAGCTCTCCTGGTCAAAACGCCTCCCACGTGTATCGCTGGATGCTGATTCCTGCTCTTACAAAACTCAGGAAGGAGTTAAAAGGAGCAAAAAGCATTGCAGCTCGAGGTGTGCAGCTGGAAACCGCTTTGTAGCAGGAGGATGTGGGCTCCTCCTCCAAATCTTTGCACTTTGTTTTACCCCAACCGATATTTTCCCAGATTTTTTTTGTTTTGAATGAGCACCCCTCCTGCCACAGACACTGCCGTGCTGCTTCTTTGATGGTGGCAATGACCTGGCCGGGAGAAAATATGCACGGGGGCAGCTGTGGTGGTGAACTGGTAGGGATGTGGTGAGTGATCTTGCGGCAGGAGGGTGGAATATGTCTCAAAGGAAAGAAAGGCAGTCATTAAGCAGTATGACAGGGGGCCCCTTCCATGGCAGTGGGCCTGCTCTGTCTCCAGCATCCTGGCTTCAGAGCCCCGCCGCCACCAGGCAATGCTGTGACCGCAAACAAGGGCGCTTCCAGCCCCCTAAATGCTGCGGGAGGCAGAGCCAGCAGCAAGCTCGGGGCTGCACGGAGCTGACCCCAGCGCTGCCGCCTTCAAAAGAAGTAAAACAAACATTAAATGGCCCAGACGCAGACGTGGGTTGTTTTTTTTTTTTTTTTTTTTCCCCTTTAACTCCACTCCAACTGGCCCAGAGACCACTGGCAGCAGCTGGGAAATGAAAAGGTTTTGAGGCGGAGGAGCATGAGCCCCCGGCGCTTGGCTTGCTGGAGCGTTTCACAGTGATTAGCTGTGTCACAGCAAGCAGCAGGGAGGATAAATCACAGAGACTGGACCTGGCCTCGTCCAGGAGGGTGCACGGCTGCACTGGGGAGCCGAGACTGGACGCGGTGCCACCCGTGCAGGCGTCCCACCAGGAGCAGGGACCTTTCCCTTCCAGCACCAGCCTCCCGTGCGGCTACGGCGCAGACGTGCACTTGCCCCATCCAAAAACTCACTGGCGGGGAGGCGGCGTGGAGCTGAGCCAGATGTTCCCCTTCTCGCAGAAAGTCATTAAGCAGCTATTTTTACCCCAAATAAAGCAGCGCAGAGGAGCCATCCGTTTCGTCCGTGCTGGTTGCACAACTCAGAGGTAAAAATGAAGAAAAATAAAATAAATGACAGGGCATTTGAGTGTGTCTGCTTTCTCAGCCTCTGCTTGTTGATCCAAGAGCTCCTAATGGGGTGACGGGGGCTGTCAGTGCCGGCCGAGGGACCCCCTCCAGGCGTGCCCATGCCCCTGTGGTTTGGGTTAACATCAGGAGGAAACCATCCCTGGCCTTTGGCTGCCCAGGGTGGCCCGAGGTTCACTTTTATGAGCATTTTCCAAGCCCTCTGTCACTGTTTTCATGCATTTTGCTCTTATGACACGCAGCATAGCTCTTCCTTTGCCCCTTCAGGCTCGGTCTGTAAGGTTTTCACACGGCCATGTGTAATTCCGCTCAGCTTTACCTCTGCACTATTTATAGCTGGCTGCAGTGCCTCTGCCTGCCGCTCACCAGCACCGTGTTTTTTCCTGTGCTTGTTTACACCGTGCTCAGCGGCCGCCTCTCCTGACGCTGCGTGTGCCAGGGGACGTCACTGTCCTTGCAGAGCCACCACCAGCACTGCGTTCACCTCTCCTTGTGGTCCACACACAGCTGCCCATCCCCATGCAGATACATCCCTGCAGCTCCATACGCTCACTTACTCAACACACAGAAAATGTTTTGGGGTATAAATGGCATCAAGGAGATAAAAGGCTCCTCGCCGAGCTCATTCCCTTTACTGCTGGACTTTGGGAGAGTGGCATTCCCTGTTTCTGCTAAGCAAAGTCATGCAAGAAGATATGGTTAATATACGGCCAAGGTACATTAGCCAATATATTAGCCAATATATGGCCGAGGGAGGTGTTTGAGCCCCATAAAAATCTGCACAAATAATTTGTTAATTTTCCCAGGTGCAGAGCACCAGTACAGATAAATGGGTCTCTAGGATCAGATCGGGGAGAGAGCAGCTAGGGGGTTGTGCAGGGGACTTTTAACACATCTTTACACCCATCTTTACCCCCCCTGTTTATTTCAAATTAATTTCATTGGTGCTTTTGCAGGCAGGATCACTACCTATGATCCCCAGTACACAGATGAGCTAAAAAGTCTGGAGTCCACAGAAATGCTTTTTTATACAGAAACGGTAGCTATTTCACCTCAGTCATGAAAAAAAGACACTTGATTTGCCCCAAATCTGGGTCTTTGCAAAAATTTTGGAGAGCAGGGGCCAAGGTGACCTGTACCAGAGCGCATTACACGGTGGGCAGGGGAAGAGATTAACTTAAAGAATGAAGTTAAAGGCAATGCCTGTCGTTTTTAATAGGGTGCTGAGACACCAGAGGTGACCTGGATAGGAAAAGCGAAGATCTGTATGTGGGACACGCGTTTTGAAGGACGGGCTGGGATTCAGAGCGCTCGCTCCCGGGAGGAGCCCCATTTAGTTCTGCAGGACTCCTGTGGGCCTCATCCACACGTCATCCCCGCGCTGCTTCTGCACAGATCTTTTCATCCAGCATGAAAAGAGAGCACAGAGCTCTATATTTACAAAGGGTGGCACTGAAATGCAAGAACTTGGTCGTTTCTGCTGACGAGACCTACATTTCTATGGAGAGGGCATGCAGGGACGAGGAGAGCCCACAGGTGCCTGTGCTGGCACGGTTAATTTCGGCAGGAGCCAAATTTTGGTGGGGCTGCGGTCGTGGAGAGGGCATGGAGATCCTGCACTGGGAAAAAGGCATCCTCAAAACTGTGCCAGGCCAGGGCATTTCCCTAAAGCCCATCCCCTAAACCTATAGATATTTGTATCTGTATTTTCACAGGGAGATCTGCCTGACCGTGAAGCTCTGGGCTTTACTGAGGGGGTTCCTTCCTCACGGGAGCTAAATCCCAATAATTTTATTTACTCGGCCTTATCTGTTCTGCTCAGTGCCTGGCGAATCGCAGCGGGCCAGGCTCGTGGCATTAGCAGGCAAATACCAGCAGATGCTTTAATAATAATGACATTCCCCAGCAGCGGAGGTGCGGCGGGGGAGCTGCTGTTATTTACGCAGGGCAGATTCCTGGTGGTCTCGGTGTAAAAAATCACCGGAGGTATCCAAACGTGGGGAGCAGGGAACCGGGATTTATCCCTCTGCCTCCGTCAGCCCGGCAGCACCTCTCCCAAATAAATCCCTGTGAATACAGGTGGTGATTCACGCCGGAGGAAATGATGGATTGGAGGCCACGCCGCGCACTTCCCCTGGTCCTTTTTATATCATTTGGTCAAATGGTTATTCCATACTCTTTGTCTCAGCAGCGATGAGAGAATAACAGGTCGTTGAATCATTTCCCCTTATCTCCAAGTTATCCCATTAAACCCGTGCTCGGGTAAGCTCAGAAATGCCTTGCTGCATCCAGTTATTGTACGGAGCGAGCTGCGGCGGGCCGTGGGTGGCTATTTCAGTACGCGGGGGCTTTCTCCACAATTCTCCACTGCAAACACCTCCCAGTGCTCCGGACGGGAGGAGCCGGAGGATTCCTGTTTGCGGGGACTCCTGCAGCACTTGGCGCTCAGCTGGGAGGGAAAAAATGACCTCCTCGTTCTGCAGCCACATCCCTGAAGGGTTTTTTTTGCAAAGCCCCTCGGTGCTGTGCTCAACACCACCCGCCCACGGCGAGGGGCTGCCTCGTGCTTCCTTCAGCCAAGGAGCTCTCCCAGGCAGGGCGAGCAGCGACTTCCCTGCCTTGGATAATTACAGCAGAGCGCCAGAGCCGGCATATTTCTGCCCGGCAGCTGCACAGTTGGGTTCGGAGCCTGCAGCCTCTTTGCAGCTTAATTACAAGCAAACGAAGCCGTTTGTCACCGCAGCGCAGCGCGGTTCGTGCTTGTGGTTCTTTCCCTAATTTGTCCTAATAACTCCTGCTCCTGTTAGCCGCGCATGCCGCCTGCCACCGCCTCGCCATCCACTTCGCCAGCACGCAGACACCCGGGGTGTTTTATTTAAAGCATCGCCCACCTGAAAGGCCAGAGCTGTCCCTCCAGACTTGTGCCATTTTAAGAAAATTAAAGGCTGTGCTGCCCAAATCTGCTCTGGGTTGCCCAAGTGTTACCGGGGCAGCTGGCTGGGGGCAGGACACCTGGCCATGGGGAAATGCCCCCCGTTGGTGGTGAGCAAGAGCTCCAGGTGGAATTTTTAACTTCAGAATTACCCCAATTGTCAGAAATTTTGGATGTATTTGATCAATTTGCATCACTCTCCTGGATCTCTGTGTGGTCAGTGAAAGCCCAGCCCCAGGACAGGGCAGAGAGATGTCAGGAGTGCTTCTGGGGCTTCCCAGTGCCCATATTTCAGATCCACTCCAGTGCTTGGCATAGTTTCCTCCCCTGCTGTCTGTAACAGAGCACCAGCCCCATCACATGCAATTTGGGTACGTTCAGCCAAGCCCACACCAATGCGTAAAAGTGAATGGACTCATCCCATATAGATTTTTAAATACTAAATTAAGCTGCTGAGAATGGATTACGCTCCCGGAAAGCAATCTCCATTTCTCTTTAACTAACTTAGAGTGGGAGAAACGTCTCCAGGGGGGGAAAAAATCAATGCCTCATTACCAGGGGGCCTCAGTGCCGTGAGGATACTTTTAGGCTCCCGACACCTCGTCAAGCTTACTTAACAACAGCACACATCATTTGCCTGTCCAGCAGGCAGGGAAATTCTTAAAATGCATTCAAGAGAGGGGAAAACAGAAATAGGTATTTAAGTCTGGCAGGAAAACACACAACATGGAAATGCCAAGTATGAAACGCTGCAGACGGCCACGCCACGGAGCAGTGTTGCTCACTAATCCCTTTATAAATTACACAGTGTGTGAGCACGCAATTAGCCAGCCTCCCACCCAGCCCTGCTGGGCATGATGCACTTTCTGCAGCTGTTCAGAGGCCGCAGCCTGACTTTTTCAGGCTTTTTTTTTCAATAAAATATGTTTTTTAATATATTTTAGCTTATGCAGGTGGCAAATGTTAACTTTCTTTATCGTGAAGAGTAGTCTTTGTAATAAATTTACCCCAAACGCTTCTTGTTCTGTAAAAATAAAGCCAAGTCTTTGGAAGCACCCGATTTTACAGCAATATGTGCCCACACAAATGCTGGCCCGCTGCAGGCAAAGGCGTCCCAGCCTCAAATCTGTGTAGAGCCCACCTGACTCGTGCAGAGGTGGGAGCCACCCCCGAGGGTGGCATACAATGGCTTTTTTGGCTCAAGAAAGCCGGCGGGGAGGACGTGTTCGCTTCAGAGAGCTGCCGTGTTCCTTATTACGGCATCTAAAAATAATCTTCATGCACCCACCCAGCCTGAGTGTGCGCATCAGCAAGTGGCCAGGAACCTTCTTTGCTCAGCTGTATGAAAATACGCAGGCACAACAGGATTTCTGCAGATTTTGTGGAGCCCACGTCGTTTCCTAACCTCTGGTGGCACTGAGTACCTGTGACACTCTGCTCGTCCCATTCCCAGGCTTTCTGAGCACCACTTGGTGCCGGGACGGGTCCCACACTCACGCAAACATCTGTCTCTTTTCTGCATGGCCCTTGGGATGGGGCGAGCAGCTTCTGGCTTCCCATTATTCCGTGCCTAAATGAATCGCGGGCCATAAAATCGGGCACCTTTCATGTCATAAGAAACAAGGATGTAAAAATAGCGCTCGAGGGGGAGAAATTTCATGCTGGCTTCTCTGCGCAGGAACGGCTCAGGCATCACGCTTCTTCCTCCAGGCCTGTGAGATGTGCATTGCTCTTAAAGATGGAAAAAAAAATAAAATTGTCTCTCTTCAGGAAAGACTTCTCCAGTGAGGAGCAGCCTGCAGGAGCCCTCTGCCTGGTTGTTTCATCCGGCCGAGGCAGGACCTGGGCATCCCCTCCCTGATACCTCTCCACCCACCTCTTTCCTGGGGCTGGCAGCTCCTTCTCCAGCTGCAGAGGGTCCCAGTGGGTGCTTTGGGGGTTGCAGTGTGGTTTTTAGGTGTTTTCCCTCTAAAACAGCTCTGCCGTGCGCTTGTGTGGCAGACAGGTTCAGCCATGGGGTGGCCACGGGCTCCCCATGCCGTGCTCGGGGCCAGCCACACGGATGAGGTTTCCTCTCCGTCTCCTGCATGCCAAAACCATCCTGGGGTGAAAATCCTGGCTTGGGGTTTGAAGCGAGCTGCCCCTGGAAGCCCTCGTGCTCGGCGAGCCCCTCGGGCAGCCCCGGGGCTCAGATGGCCACGACGCTGCGCTTCGAGAGCTGATTTATGGCCTCTCCCGAAACAGCCCGGTGCCGAGCCTCGCCATATGCGAGATTAATTTATTGCACCTGTCCAAACAGCACGCACTGCTGTTTCATCTGCATTACTGCCTGCGTGATGGAGAGGTTTGGGTGCGCGTGCCTGGGTGACCTTGGTGCGTCCCCGTCCCCTCCCCGTCATCCCTGGCCAAATCTGAGCCCCCCGGGTGATGCTCGCAGCCTGCCCCGGGGGGCACCAAACTGGAGACTGAGCCACGGGATGGGTGCTTGTGTCCCTGCTGAGATCCAGGGAGCTCATCAGCAAGCTGCTGCCCTTATGTGGGCTGCCTCGGGGAGAATTTGGTGCTGGAAAGGGCCTCGGTCCTCTCTGATCATCGGGGGGGGAAAGAAAAGGAGGTGATGCCCCCAAGGTGGGTGGCAGGCTCTGCTCCCAGCCCACATCAGCCCCTTCTCGCCGGGAGAAGGAACCAAAGTGCCTTGGAAGTGGCTGCAGCAGCTAACGAGGGCCACGGGAGCCCTGTAAGTGAGAGGCAGCCCTAATTAGCTCCGTGAGAGAGCAGCCTGGGGATGGCCGGGCACGGCAGCAAGCACCTGATCGCTTTATTTTTTTTATTTTTATTTTTTTGCCAGGTCAACAAATGAGAAATTGCAGCCAGGTTCTCCAATCGAGGGGCAATTAGAGGAAGGTGAACCTCTGGCCCTGCAAGGGCACGTAGCAGCAGTACAAACGCGTCCCTCCCAGCCAGCAAAATCGCGATATTCTGCCCAGGATGACATGAGCAAAAACCTTTTTGAAGCCCAAAGCGGTGCTTGCCAGCCCAGAGCAGGTGAAATGGAATAAAATCTTGCCAGTGGGCTGGTTTGTTGAAATCCTTCGGGCACCGTTTTCAGCTGGAGCTTGGCTCTCCTGTCCCCTGTCCTGACCTCTCGGCCGCAGGACGGAGCTGTCCCGGGCAGGTGGCACCACGAGGGACCCTCAGCCACGACACCTCGCTGGAAGCACTTCATTTTCTATTAAATTTCCGGTCTTTTTTTTCCTTTAAATTGAGAAAATAGAGCACTGAGGAAAACCACGACTTTCCAAGACTTTTTTCTTTTTTCCCCCTCTGGTTTGTTTATCAGCAAGATTAAGATTCCTGGCTGTGGAATAAAGGGATGTTTCACATTTATTTGTTTCGGGGCATGTGGAGTGCATTTGTTTCCTAGGATGCAAATTCATTGTTCATGCTCTGAATAAAGATCCGTGCCAAGAGGCTGCAGTCAGATTCAGATCTCTTGGCACCGTTTTTGTTATAGCTCAGTGTGCAGAGTGGAGTTTTGGGTTTTCCCAATATTTTGCCGTTTTGTTTTGTCTCCAGGATCCCTTCCCGATGTGTTCCTTCAGCCTTGTGTCACCTGGTTCTTCAAACACCATCCCTGGTGCTGGCGTAGTGGTTGGGACCAGATTTGGGGACGGAGGCTGCCTCACCGATGGATGCAGCTGACCCCAAACCTGACACCCACCAACAAGCCGCAGTGTCCGGGGCACGGCTGCTCCGTTTCCATTTCGAGCATCTCTCCCAAACCTCCCCAACCATCACCCCAATGTCTTGGCCACACACTTTTCCCCTTGGAACGAGTTTTTCAGCAGGCTGTCTTGCACCCAAAGTGCTTATCAGGGATTTTTTATACATGTATATATATTTTTAGATAGGAAAAAGACACGGTGCCGAGTGGAGGATGGAGTAGCAGTGCTCGGGAAGGCTTCCTCACCCATCCCAGCTCTTCCCATCCCCATTTCCACCACTGTCACCCCCTCTGGTCCCCTCCACCATGGTGGGACAGGGCCAGGCACCAACCCAGGGCTGCTTGCATGGGGCTCGGCCGCACACGGGGCCGTCCCCAGCACTGGCAGCAGGTCCGTGTGTCTTCTCTCTTCCTGGTACGTGAGCCCTGGGGATTTTCCTAACGAGCAAAGCAAGCTGTCGTTGGTGGGTTTTTCACGTTCTCACAGCTTTACAAATTACCCTGGCTCTCGGCAGCCGTTCGTAATAATCAGCTCGAAACCAACGCTGGCGTAAAAATCCCTGCACTGTCAGCAAAGCACCTCCTAAGCACTGTGCTGCCGTTCAGCACAGGTCCCCGTCACTTTTAATTTGATTAAGCACGCCCCAAAATCTGGGTCTGGAAGCATTCACCCACAGCGAGTGGGTTTGTGTTTCCCTCGGGTGTGAATTAACCACAGCGAGCCCCATTTCGGCAGGCACGTGCCAAGCGCACCGGCCCATGGGGTCTCTGTGCCTCAGTGGCATTATCTGGTCCAGATTTGGGGTAGCTTCTGGAGAGCCCCAGCTTCCTCCAGCCTCGGCGTGGCCGTGGGGACATTCCCCTAGGTGACAGCAGCCAAATGTCCCCGGGGTGCCCCCATGTCCCCATGCTCACCTGCTGAGCCCCGTGGCTTCGGGTGCCAGGGCGCAGGGAGATGTCCCCGGCTCCCGCAGCTCCCCGCGTCCCCACGGGCAGCTGGTGGAGACCCCGGGCTCATGAATGCTAAACAAAACGCGAATAAAAGCAAGAAAATAACACACGGAGGACGGGCTGCATCTTTTCAGCAGCAGAAGTGCACAATGGTGGCCTCACAAAGGGCCCATTTATCCCGTCTGGGCGCTGCACGTCGCACGGGGAGCTCCTCAACCCGCGCCGCATCCAACCCTCCCGCCGCCGACACAAACCCCTTTGTGCGCCGGGGGAGGAAAAAACCAGAAAAATTACAGTTGAGCCCAATTACTTGGAAAAGATCGCAGCGCAAGCAAGCCAGAAAAGCTAACCGGTTTGTTTTTCCTATTCAGGCAGGGCCTGGTAGGGGCTGCTGACCACACACCCCCCGGCAGCGCCGCGTCAGCTCCCAGGCATCCTGGGCTGCTGCTGCCAGGCTGGGGTCCCCCGGTTGGGACCAAGCTCCAGAGCTTCCTCTCCTGCTTTTATTGGGAAAAATACAAATTAATTAATTAATTAATTAATTAATAAAAAGGAGCCGACCAAGAAAACAAAAAAAAAAATCAGGGAAAATTCAGTTTACAACAGCAAATGATGCTATTTTCATAACGCCGAAACCCATTCCCGTTTCTGAGAAGTCCCAACTTCTGAGTTTACTTTTGTATAGGCTCCTGTATTGTTACGTGCGGCACACATGCCTTCATTAAATAAACTATAGCTTTTTCAGCAACGTTGTATCACAGAAAACCCAAACAATTTGTCCTGACATCATTGAACTTCTTCTTTCTTTCTTTCGTTTTTTCTTGTCAAAATATTCATCCGAGCTGGCGCATTCTCACAGAGTATTTAGATTTTGGAGACGTTTTTACAACCTATTTGCATTTTTATGGAAAACTGTTCCATCTGCTTATTTCCCTTTGGCAACCGGCTGGGATGGCTGGCGGCAGGGATCAGGAAAGGCACGGCGACACCGGGAAGCACCCGGCCGCGGGCACCGAGGCACTGGGACATTATATCCTTGTCAGCCCACAGATCCCAAATGCCCGAATAAATGGTCTCAGGTTCCCATTCTCTGCAGGCTTCTGTGACCAAAACTTGGCAAACTGGCTGCAAAGTTCAGCCCTGCCTTCTCCCACGGGCTGCAGATGCAGCTGAATGCAGGCAGCACCGCTTTCAGGAGCACTACCAATATTTCCATTAAACACAGGCTACTCTGACAAGTAGAGCCACCTATTAATATTTATATTATTCCTATTTAATATTTATAAAGGAGAGGATTTTAAGGTGCAGAGGATAAAAGCAAGGTGACTTGTTGGGGATGTGTGCCCCTTGCTTGGAGCAGATAAGCTTTTTGAGGGTGTTTCTGCCCTTTTCTGTGCGTGTACGCAGTGCCAAGCAGCAGGTTTTACAGTCGGAAAGGTGGCTGGGCTTCAGAACCAGCAAAACCAGAATATTTAATGATCGTAATCTAAAAAAGAGAAGCACATTATTCAGTTTAGGGGGTAAATTACAGCCATGGTGCACCAAATGGTGGGAAACCCATCGGTGATTCTGGCAGCCGCGTGGTGCCGGCACCTGCCTGGTGCCCCTGGCTGTGTGCTGGCTCTGGCAGAAGCAGCACCAGCCACGCTCCTCACCTTGTTAGGTGGAATTTGGGGGGCTGTGGGCAACCTCGGTGGCCCCACTCCTGGTCCCGACCCCCCAGGCACCGTGAACCCCACCTGGTCCCCATTTCCACGCCTGCAGCAGGAGGGGCCGCAAGAACCAAGCCCCTGGGAGCACCGGCCGTGTGCTTGGTTAATGACCTCTTCCTGAAACCACTTTAGACTTAACCCGATTTTTTTTTCCCCTCTGGCATTGTTGGAGCTTTCCCAAAGGGAATTTCCTAGCCCTCGTTGCTAGCACACATGTAAAGAGGGTGGCACAAGCGATGCTGCTGTGCTGTGCTCCCCAGCCCCAGCGCAGAAGGAGCCATCCCACGTCTGCGCAATGACCATGGCGTCCACGTCTGAACTGAGTTTAAACAGGAGGCAGAGCCAAATGCAAGTTTTAACCAAGAATTATTGCATAGAAACATCGAGCAGCTTGTGCTTGCAGCTGGCAGCACTCGCGGACCGGGAGGCCCTGCTGCCCTGGTACGATTTATTTTGGGGTATCCAGAACTGAAAGCACCACTGGCTTTTGGCTCTTGCTTCCCGGGAGGGCTCAGCAAAGGGACACCAAGGCTGGTACAGCAGCGTGCTGACACGGGACCACAGCTCTGGGATCAGCCCATGTGATAGAGATTCATGTGGAAAGGACTCGGCAAAGCCGTCACGGAGAGTCATGGACATCGTTTGTAGGAAGGGATCTGGTTTGGCTTACCCGTAATTTTGCATGATCAGGTGAAAGTGGACGGACATCCTATTTACGGCTCCTAGGAAATTTCTACTTGCCCATTTCGTGTCGCACATATGGACTTCATTTTCCCTCACACCTGGCTCTATAGATTTGTTATGAAAGGTTCATGGCTCTCCGGGTTATGTGACCTGTTCCCAAGATGATTAGAGTTAAATGTGTTTCCTGCTCTCCCAAATTCCATATAAACCAAATAAAACAATCCATAGATCCCCAGTGTAATATCCTGAGCCTACAAATACACACACACAATAAGTCAGGGGAGGGAAAATCATATATCGCTGCTTCCCATTAACCAGCAGCTGCGAGAGGAAGGTAATGAGAAAAAGAAAAACCCTGGCAGTTCGGGGACAATATGGGAAGACATTTGAATTTTGCTGCACTTCGCTAGGCTCAATGAAAGCACTAAAATGTATTTACACGTTTCTCCCCACCACTCGGCTCTTGCCTGCTGCGTCCTCGTGCTGGGAGCGAGCTCTGCGGTGCCAGACAGACAGACAGACAGGGATACCTGCAGGGACAGACACGCTCAGCCCAGTGTCACTGTCCCTCCCCATCACCTGTGGTCTCTGTCCACCACAGGTCACCCTCGGGCCCTAAAACCTAATTTTGGGGGCATTTCTGCAAGCAGCCCCACGGCCGTCCCCGTCCCCCAGAGCCCTCTTTGGCTCAGCTCAATTGATGCAATTGGCAGCTCCTATAAAACACACGGGGATTTACCTGCTCTTTACAACCTCTGCTCCTCCTGCAGGCCATGCTGGCAGCCCTGGCTGTGGGTTTCAGGAGGAAGGAACAGAGATCAGCCCAGCGGTGTAAAAAAACCCCAAATCCTTCAGTCCCTTACAGCAAGATGTGTTGCTGGAGGGGCAGCCTGGTCCCTTTCCCAGTTCCTACTGATTTCCCTGGCTTGTTCCCCTAAAAATGTCTTTCACTGAGGCAGAGGACCCAGACTGGCTTGAGGCAGCAGGGGAGGGATGCTCCCAAAAACCACGCAGATCCTCCAGGAGGTGTTCCCCCATCGGACCTCCCCAGCCACGTCCAGCGGGCGAGACAGAAGGAGAGGGGAAAAAAACTGCTCAGGAGCCAAGCGCCGCCGAGGCAAGCGCTCGGCAGATGGCATGGAAATGAGCTCATTATTATTAATTCGCCAGGCCTTTACCAGCTCGTGAATTGCCCTTTGGAAGCGGAGGAGCAGCGTGTGCGTGCACAAAAGAGGGCTGCTGCTGGCAGCCACACGGGCAGGATCCGGCCCCGTGGGGTGCTGCTCCAAGGAGCCTCTTTCCTTCACCTCCATGGATGCTCGTTAACGTTTTAGTGCTCTCTTTGAAGAAGTTATAGCTGAAAAAGCCTTTTTTTGCATTGGAGGTGGTTGGGGTGGGAGAGATTTATCAGGGCAGGGATTTGCCCCGTGCCACGTACCAAATGTGCGTGTGAAATCTGGGGGCGACCCAGCTCCCCCGAGCTGCTCAGCCCCTGTTTTAGCCAATTCCTGCCCGCTAACAGCACTGCAAACATCCCTGAGCTGAAATGCTCGTTTCAGACGAGCATGCTGAAAAGTCTCCTGCAATCCCTGTGAAATTGGATTGAGTTCTGCTGCCCAAAAGGATGCCCACGTCCCTGCCTTTCTTCCCACAGCAACGCTGCCTGGTGGGGCGCAGAGGGGGATTCGAGTTTGGAGTCCCAGCACTTAGATTTATGGCGAATATATTGCCTCGAGTTGGAGCTGCAATCCGGCCGTTCCCTATAAAGCCTGCCATCAATCACAGCGGGCAACAGCGAGGCTAACATTTCCAAAATAATTGGGAACAGAAATCCTAGGGCTGGAGGGCTGGAAGGGGCACTGGGAGGTGGGCTCAGCACATGGGGTCCCCCTCCTGCACGCCGTGGGGACACGGGGAGCGTCCCTCTTCTGCCTTCTGTCGGGGCTGAACGCGTGGGGAAAGCCCCTGATTTTAAGTCTGTGTGTGTGTGGAGGAAGGAGCTGGCTTGCTCTGCTGGTGGCGTGGCCAATTTGTGCCCTCCCCTGCTGTTACCTGATGCAGAACGTGGCCCTTTTGATCTGGAGATGTGAGCGGAGTCCCCAAAAAACGTGGCCCACCGGGAAAGCAGCGGTGCAGCGGGACGGGGGCGAGGGGATGAGCCTGGAGCTCTACAGAGGGAAATCCTCCGAGAAGCTACAGCGTGCCTGGTAATTACGGCTAATTAACGCTTTTGCAAATTGGTCTGTATTTAAGACCAGCTGCCGAGGAAAATAAATAAATAAATAAATAAATAAAAATCCATAACCCCATAAAATATTAATTAGCACAAGTGTCTCATCCAATCCAAATCTGTCCCATTTGATCTACTTGGGACCCTAAATATTGTAGAGGAAGGGTAAATTATGGACTACGGGGCAGTCTTCTTTTTTTGGGGTCTATGCCCAGTGGGAAAGCTGGGGGATGCTTACGCTAGATCTTCCTTTTCACCCCCCTAAATTCAAGGCAGTCACAGGTTTGTGGGATGACGCCGTGATGGAGATCCCTGCCGCAGCCCCACAGCTCCGGGAGTTTCCACACAAATCCCCTGCTGGTTTCCTTGCAGGGTGCCATTTATTTAACCTCACCTGAGATCTTCGCTACAAAGATGATGCAAAAGAAGGCTTTTTGCCCAAACTTTTTCCCCGGTTCCACGTTGGCAGGATTTTGTGCTGAGCAGGCAGAGGGAGCGGTTCCCGTGCGTCTCTGCTCTGCTCTGACTGAATGAGGTCGCGGGCTTCTCGGGGCTGTAAGGATCTTAAAAGTATGTGACAGAAACAAATAAGAGAGATTGAAAGTCGGGGCTGTGAGAGGACTTCTATTCAATGCAGAGGCAGGATCACTCAGGGTTTAGAGCTGCTTGCTAAAAATCCCTTTAAGAAATCTGACGAGGGATAAAAACCTGCCGAGCCTGGCTTTGTCTCCCTGTCTGGGGAACCGGTACCTGGGGCGACCTCAAGGATGCTGCCTTCAGAAACGTGCTGCCTGGAAGGAGCAAAACCATGGCAGAGTTTGCAAAACTCAGAGTCATTTTTGCTTCAGACATTGGGTTTTGCTTTGTTTTCTTTTTCCTTGGAGCCTGTAGAAACTGCAGAAAGCTGCGGGGAAGGCAAAATGAAATGTGGAAGGAGCCACAGCTCCAATGGAAATTTTCAAACCTGCTTTACACTGAATTTCCTTTAAAATGTCAGCTTCTTAACTGCGTGGAGGCCATTAACAATTCATGGAGGATTCACTGAGCAGTTTCAGCAAGGAAATGATTTCTAATTCCAGTATGTTTTAAAGGACGGAGGTGGCTTGTGATGCAGTTACATCTGGGTTTCAGCATACATTTGGAAAAAGGTTTTAAAAGATTAGAACAGTGCTAAGCTGAAACAAATCATTTCAGCCCAACACTGACATCACTTCTTTTCCTTCTTCTTGCCTGTTTCACCGATGCTGAGCCATTTTCTTTCATTCAGCCCCAAACAAGTGACTGTGAAGTACAAAAGGCAAAGTATGAGACATGAGACATGAGATAAGAGATAAGAGATATGAAATATGAGATATGAGATGTCAGAGGTGGGATGTGGGATGTGGAATATGGCAGAAGACGCAGCTGGAGCTGCCCAGGGGCAGGCAGGGACCAGCAGGGGTTGGGTAAGGCTGGATGCACCCACAGGGTAATGCCAGGTGAAGGGGAAGTGCTGATGAACTTTTCAGCCACTTTCCCCTCGACAAGGACAAGTCATAAGCTTGAGGAAGCAAATGGAGCACAACGAGTTCAGGGAATGTGTTGATGTATTTGGAAATGGGCTTGAAAGTGGCAAATGGGAGAATTTGCTGTCAGGAAAGCTCCGATGGTCAGTGCTGGCCTCACAAGAGGACTCCCTGGCTTTTCTGTGGGTGCTGTGCAGGCAGAAAACGGGGAGATGAGGATGAGGAGAGGTTTTCTGGGTGCTCTGCCTCCCCTGCAGCAGGCACGGGTGCTCGGAGCAGTTCTGGAGCGGGTGAGGAAGACGTCCTCGTGCCCCCAGGAGCTCCTCCATCAGCACAGACCTCTCCGGTGACTTTCACAAGCCCTGAGCTCACCTCGGAGGATGATATAATGAAAAGTGATGGCTTTGAGAACGCATGCTGTGCCAGGAGTTCGTGCCAGGTGAGACGGAAGAAGAGAGGCGAGGCGATGCTCCAGGAAGGTGTCGGAGACGGCGCTTGCGCTTCGCCAAGCCCAGCACAATGTCAGACTGGCTCCCTGCACATTGATGTGATTGGAAAAGTGCATTGCAGGTCCATTACAGCTGCCAACAAAAGGGAAAATACTGGGCTAAATGACAGCACTGGAAAGTCCAATATCCATGTTTTCAGAGGGGGAAACTCAAACCCGAGCTGTGCCAGTGCAAGAGCGGTGGCATCCCAGCCCTTCCACCCCATCAGGATAGAGGCAGTGTGTACCCAATTTGTACAGCTGGGGCTTGGCTCAGTAATTGCAAAAAAAAAAAAAAAAAGACTCCCAAAGATTTAAAGAGGCTTTGGATCAGGCCTTGAACGCCTTTTCATTTTACTCTATTCATATATCAAGTAGAGCTCTCTGGTCTGAATAATTTCATTTTACCTGCTGAAAAAATAGTCTGAAAACAGCAATACTCTATTTCTTCTGATGGCACATAAAGCATAAACATTAAGTTTTCTAAAAATAAAAAATATGCCTCGTTTTTCTCTTTAAATATAATTTACAGAAGGAAACATTAACTCATAAATCATAGGCACAAATTTAGGTAGAAGTGAAACACTACACTCAGCAGCAGGCAAATTACACCAAGACCACTCAATCACCAAGTGCTCCTTCCAGGGGCATTATTGGAAATATGTTCTTCATAAGGTGAGTTTTGGGGGAAAAAAAAAAGGAAAGAACAAGATTGAGCTGTGTGGAAGAACACCCCCAGCACCCCATCCCGTTCAAAGCAGATCCCCACTAATTTAATGAAACACTATTAGCTCCTTTACACCTCAGAAGTCACTAGCTCTCCAAATGCAACCATCCCCAGTCTGTGCTGCCCTTCTCGGAGCCTCACGGAGTGGGCTGGGACCTCTCTGTGACATGGGTGGACCCACAAGCTCCAGATGAATTAATCCCAGCTGCACGCATCCACCCACGCAGCGAGCTTGTTGGTAACTGTGCAGAACCAGCAAAAAATCAGGCCCAGGATTTTCCTTCTAGTTCAGCAGTTTGTGGCTGCGAGTGCTCAGCTTCCCCACCGGCCTGAGGACAAGGAAGAGGGAAGCATCAATATTTAGCATCTCTAGAGCAACTGTGTGTACCTAATGGGCATGCAATCTGCAGCCAGGTTTAGAAGCTCCTCCTGGGTCTCTCTTCTGCCTCAGAATCATCACCAGTGAATTCTGGCTGTGACCTGAGCAGGACGAGGAGCATGTGGCCGTAGTGCAGAGCATCCCAGGGAGCTGTGATGGTGATGCCAGGCTCTGCCCAGGCTGCTCAAGCTCTCCTGAGGAGATCTGAAAGCCACTAAGGGCCACTTGTTGTCCTGATTTCCCTAGGAGAGGGGCTGTGTGCCCCCAGCCCCATGGCCATGCCATGTTCAGGGCCACCTTGCCCCATGCAACAGCTCTGCAACAGCAGCATCTGCTTTGGTTGAAGATCCGACCCTCAGAAATAAGGGTTTAACAGCTTTACTAAGTATTTGCTTCCTCTCGAATGCGATATTTCCCTTCAGATCCTCCTCTCCCAGCAATTACTTAATAGCTTGTTTTTATCACGTAGAGCATCTCCAAACGCTGGCTTTGGCTCCGGCCCTCCAGCTCCGCTCCGCTCCGCTCCAAAACTACCGTTTTCAGATCCAGAGTAATTGTGTGCACGAGTTTTTTTTTCCCTTTAAATCTTGCAATCTGACTAATCCAGCAAAGAGGGATGCATCTCAGAGGATGTGTCAGCTGCGGAAACAAAAACCAGATGTGGTTTGAGGAGGGTGAAAGGGAACCTCGAGATGCTCTCGGCTTGTTTAACATCCAGCTGCAGCCTGCCTCCCACCCCCGCGACCCCCAGTTGGGTGAAGGGTGACAGGTTTGGGGAGTATCCCTGCAGCACAAGGGCTGGTAAATGTCTGGAGGTGTGAGATGCCCGAGGTTTTGCCAAGCGAGGCATATAAAGCGCGTTGTGTGTTCCCCTTTTCCTTTTCTTTGCATTTTCCGTAGGATTTAGGGCTGCAGGGTGGGTGTTCCCCATCCGCCTGCGGCTGTGTGCTGGGGAAGGAAGAGGCTTCTGCTCGGTTTCGGTTCCTGTTTGTTTGTGGCTGTGGCTGATGAGACGTGCTTGGGGCTGACCCACACCCTGACCCTGGGTACCCACGGGGACAAGGCTGCCGCACAGTGACACGGAGAAACCCCATGGAGCAGGAGAACACGGGAAGGGGGGGACATCCCTGCCATGCTAGCACCACTCTCCTGGCACAGGCATCATCAGCACAGCCATCACTTACTTTGGGCCTTTCAAGGGGCTGTAAGACGCTGATTACCATCGAGGAGGGAGGGATTTCCAGCACAAGTGCCCTTTCCCTCTGCACTCCCAGCAAACAGCAAGCAGCTGGATGGTTTTTTTTATGCCCCGCTCTGCTACACCCCCACACGGGCATGAATAATGCAGCTGTGCAATGTGTGCAGAGCACACTCGCACATTCCCTGTGTTGCTTATGCACCAAGGGGGTTCTCTTTGCACCCCATCTCCAGGAGTAAATAAGGAGAATATATCTGGGAGCCTAAAGCACCAGCCCCTCAGTACCCCTCCTGCCAGCACCTCCTCGTCCCCTCCAACCTGGCAGCATGGCTCAAATAAGGACGGTGCAGCTTCAGCTCCACATGCAGGGGCCCGATCCTGACGGAGCTTCAGCCTGGCCCCATGCAGAGCCCCCTCTGTCCCCTGAGATCTCCACCCAGGCCGGGTACCCGTGAGCAGGCAGCGGGCAGTGCTGCCCCGGACACTTGTCACACCTCAGATGAAGCCTCTTCTAATTATTTTCCCTGCAGTGACTGATGATAATGGGGGCAAAACTGTTGCCCAACAATCAAGACAAGTCCCTGAGGCGAACAGAGCACGGTGGGGCTGTGCACATCTCGAGGCTTGGCCAAAATCACATTACGGCATTAAACATTGCATTAGACAAGAGGTGAATTAGATCAGACTAAACAAAAAGCATCCTAGCAGAGCCTCTCCCCTAGCTCTGCCATGATGGCACCAAACCCTGCTCTGCTCCTTCCCCTCACCTGGGCCTCAGCACCCCAGTGTGCCACATCTGCCCACTTAAATTTAAGTGCATGTTAAAAACCCCAGGGACAGCTTTGGAGGACATGAGCTGGTTTTTGCTGACACAGGGGCAAGTTTGCTGACCATCACCCCGCTGGGTCGCAGGAGCCTGCTCTGCCCTTTACACACTGCTTCTACCTCTCCTTCTTCTCCTATTGCCCCTAAAATGGTCGCCAGGCCATGACAAGCCACTGCCCGCCCCCTGGGACATGTGGCAGTGACAAAGTGCTTCTCCAGCAGCCGGCCTTCTTCAAGCCAGGCCTTCGGCATGATGGGGATGAACATGGGCCACAGCTTTCTTCCTTCAGCAGGGGTCTGCCCTTTGTACGAGCCTTGCTCAAACTTTTCGGCCCTGGTGTTGTTACAGCGAGGAGCAGGCCTCTGCAGCAATGGCAGACATTTCCTGGATCTGTCTCTGTTGGATTGCCTTTGGCATCTAGATCCATAAAAATTGCCTCTTTGGTGGATGGATGTCATATGTCTTGAGGCGCTGGAGGGGTTAATGTAATGTGTAACCAATGTAAGATATATTTAATGATCTCTGAAATTGCTTCTGTGAAGCATCCACATAACTGCCACAACTCGATTTACTACAGATCCTGCAAATAACAAATGTAATTACTTTGGAATCAACATAATATTAGGTCAGGCTGCCTCATATCCCCCAGTTTGCTGGGAACGGGATATAAATCTGCACCAAGCGGCCATCCCCAGTCCTGTTCCCTGGCTGTGCTCTCACAAGCAACACCAAACATGACTTCTCTGGGAAAACGCCTGAAAGCCAGAGTGTTGTTAGAGCCATTTCTGCCTTCCTGCGGGTAGGAGGCTGAGCCGGGAGGCTGCAGGTCTGTGTCACTGGGTGAAAGCCTCATGCTGCTGGCACTGCTTTCATCACCTCAGGTGTGTCGAGCAGCTTTGTTCTTTCAGCCCTCGCTGTCTCTCTCTGTGGCTCTTGAAGGACAGCCAGGTGAGGAGGACAAAGCCATGGGGTGATGTGCGCACTGACACCCACTGTGTCAGCCTCATGGCTAGAGGGGCAATTATCGGATAACGTATGTACTGTATGCATTAAGCCTTCCTGAGAGGATTCACCTTGCCGCGGCAGGGGTTGGAATTAGGTGGTCTTTAGGGTCACTTTCCAATCCCAACCACTGTACGATTCCATAAGACAGAGTGCTTCTGCTAGCAGGGCATTCCTGCGTGCTTGGCTGGCTCACAGGGAACATCTCACCTTTCCCTTCACACATGGAGGAGATGCTGCTGCACCCCTGCATGATGACCAGCCTAGCACACTGCCTTATTTCTGAAGCTGGTGACTCTGTGACATGCCAGCCATAAGCAGAGGGCTCTCCTGCTTGTGCCCCGGGGCTCCCTGTGCTGGATGCAGCCCCCCCAGCCCGTGCCCCCTCACAGCTTCTAGCTGGGAACAGAGGTCACACTCCCAAACCAAGAACCTCCCAAACCAAAGGGATGCGCCCAGGCAGCCACACGATGACAAAGGCCATAAAGCAGACAAAGGCACAGCAAAGCGCTCGCGTTGCAGTGCTAATAAATAAGGCTCTCCACAGTCTCTCAAGTGGAGAAGCACGCTGGCTGGTTCCATAAAGCAGGCTTTAATGGGAGATTTATATAGAATATACTGGATTTATTCACTGAGGATTGCATATCTCTGCACGGTGATGTTTTTCCTGCTCCGGCTCCTTCCCCACGGCAGCTGTTATCGGGCAGCATGCTGGTGTAAGGGACAGAGGCTGCAGTGCTCCCATCGTGCTCACAGCCGTATCGATTGCATGCACATCGCAGGCATACAGATGCGTGTGGCTCCTCTGCCTCCAGCAACACAGCGCTGAAATCCCTGAGCCAGAGAGTCTTCACATGCGTTGTAAAAAAAGACAAAATATCAGTTCTTGGCAGGGAATGCTCACTGCAGAGCTTCTCCCACTCTGGCCCCTTTCACTCGGGACCTCTGCCAAAATATCCCTACGGCAGGCAAGATGCAGGCTTCTAGTGCAAAGCTGAGATGCACACAGAGCTGAGGAGTGGGTGTGTGGGCACCCACACTTACACAGATATATACGTGTGCCTGCACGTATGTATAGATATGTGCATATGTGTGCACATGTGTATACACTGTGTATGTATGCACATTTGTGTATATCCGTGTGTATGCACACATATATGTGTAGATATGTGCATATATGTGAGGGCATAAATATCTATACATATATTTATACACTTCATATATAAATAAATACGTAATTATGTGAACATGTACGTGTAAACACATGCATATACCCACAAATATATGCATATCAATACATATATGTATACCTGTGTATAAACATACAATGTGTACATGTATATACACATATGTTATATGCACATGTGCAGGCATATATGCATGCATTATGTACACAATATCATACACATGCATATGTGTACATAGAACCATTCAATTATTTATATTTATGTATATATTGTATATCTATACAGAGATATACGGCTATGCAGTTATATGTATAGGTATGTGTCTATAGATATATACCTGTAATATATTATCTATAGACATATATCCATGCAGATATGCCCATATGTGAGTATGTATGTATACATTCATGTGCATACAGAATCATAGAATCATTTAGGTTGGAAAACACCTCTAAGATTATCATCATTCATATGTGTATATATAAAACATGCACACATATTTCTATGCATACACACATAAACATTATACGTATATATACACACGTATATATATGTATATATGTGTGTGTGTATATACACATGTACAGATAGACAAAGGTAAAGGTAAAGGTAAAGGTAAAGATAAAGGTAAAGGTAAAGATAAAGATAAGATAAAGATAAAGATAAAGATAAAGATAAAGATAAAGATAAAGATGATAAAGATAAAGATAAATTAGATACAGTCCCAGAGTGGTGCTGGCTGGCCCCAACCCCATCACCCAGCTCCCACCCCATGCCAGCACTGGGGAGCCAGTGGGTGAGCTGACGGCTGGTGCTGGAGCCAGCTGGTGCTGACAGGTCAGTGCTTCCTTCTGGCAACATAATTTTAGTTTCAAAAGGATTTTGGTTGTTATTTACCCAGCAGCTCAAAATTATTTGAACATTAAAATAGCATCCATTGCCAAAGGCACAGGCTTGGGTATCATCTACTTTTCACAATAATCCGGTATCCTTAAGTCAAGTGAAATTTGGCTTATGCCTGGTTTCTTCTCCTCTTTATCATCAGATCCCATTCAGTGAAACCCTGAAAGATTCGAGACAACCGACATCTCATAATGAACAGGGAGCTTGGGTTGGGAGGGCAGCGGGACAGCATCTGTACACCGCACAAGGACCTGGGGAAGGAGCCGTACGGCTGGGCTCCTGCGCAGGCAGGAGCATGCCGTGGCATCGTAATGCAAAATGCATTAAGCTGTCAGGGCGAAGATCCTGTCTTCAATCTCGTTGTGTCCCTTGGGCCACGGGGCTGAACCTCACTGCGAGCCCTGCTGTCGCCTGCTGGTGACGGCCAGCAGAGCCCGATGGCGGGAAGCCCTGAGCCCCTTCGTGGGTCCTGCCTTGTGGTGAGGCATTTTTGGACAATTAAGGGCTTGCTTCATCCTGATTTTGATGGGAGCTCTGCAGTTAAAATTGTACATATTGCTTTCTGAAAGATTTCTCTCTGCATAATCCCCATCTGTAAGCCAATTACTGGAAGACTTTCTCCTTTCTTTCCTCAAGCTTGCCTACCTGGGGATGCCCAGAAAAATTAATCTGAATTAATTTCTAAAGTGGATTAGTTAAACCTCATTAAATCCCCATGTCGACAGCCTTCTTCAGAATTAAGGTGGCCTTAATTTAATTTCCTCCAGAGCTTAATTTACTCCAGCCAGCCCCTTGCCCTTTGTGCTGCTTGCAGACACCACCAGTATCCCTGCTGAGAAATGCACCCGTGGTCAGCAGGGATGGAGACCCCAGGCTGGTCACCCCATCCTAAAACGGGGAATGGCATTTTGCTGTCAGTAAAATGGCACTTTACTGTCTCTTTCATAAAAAATACTGAAGAATCCCGCTGAAGATGCATGGGGTGGTTGCTTTGCTAGCCCAGGTTGAAGCTGAGCTGAACCTTGCTAGATCAGCTTTTCAGGGTGACCTGGCTGTCCGTTTGGGAAGAAATCCCTCAGTCCTGATGTGACAGCCATCCCCAGCGGGGTGCCAGCCGGTGGTGGGGAAAATGGTGGCTGGAGAAACCCTCCCTGAGCACGCTTCCTACAAAGCAGTAAAAAAAACATCACATCCCTGTCCTCGAGGCCATAACTCGGCAATGAAAGCTGGAGGCAGGACAGATGATTCCCACAAATCCTGACCATCAACAAGCCCTTCTCTCCAGCTCTGGGATGCAAAGTCCAAATTCAGGGGTCTGGGGGCTTTGGCACCGCTGCACCAGCTGCTGCTGAGAAGCCACAGAGAAACACCCCAGCAGCAAGGACCAGCAGCAGTGTTTCGAGCAGCTTGGCCTCGCTGTCACAGGTCCCGCTTCTAATGAAAGCCTGAGCCCCACAGATTAAAGAGTAATGTCACAGAAGGGCTGCTAAAATTGAAAAGATCCATCAGATTAATTACCGGGCTTAGAGGAGCTTGTCCGTTTATTAGAAACAAACGCCCTGGGCCACTTGCTATTGAAATGATGATATCTCCTCCAACATTTCCACTTGATCTCGTACAAGCAATCCGCAGGACGAAGTCAAACAGAGGCGTGCACGGCGCTGCCCGCGGCCAGCCAGCTCGTTAGCACCCAGGTTCGTCTGCCTGCTCTGCAGCACGCGAGCCCTGGCTGCTTCCCCGTCCTCACAGAGACCGGCTGCTGCACGCACTGTTTGAAATCCTGCATCAATATTTATCATAGCTTTTTGAGAATAAGGAATTTATTTATTTATTTATTTTTAATCTTAAAACCCCTGCCCCGGCGGGGAAGGATAAAATAAATGCATAAATAAAACATCTAGGCAGTGAACCTTTTAACCCTGCGGCACTATTGATTCAGGAGAGGAGAACTGGGAAGGGAGGCAATAAATATTGGGGCTCCGGATCCTAAAGCAGTGGTTCTGAATTAAAATCACCCGAGGTAGGATCACCCTGCTCTTTGGAGCTCACCCCGTGCAATTTCTCTTGTGTGGGGGTGGCATGAGCGATGTGCCAGGCCAACACTGCCAAAACAGAAAGGTGGAGAGCAGCTATGAGAAGCAGAGAAGCCCTCAAAAATTCATTTTTAAAGATAAATGTCAGGGGTATTGCATTCACACCCGTCAGAAGGGTGGCAATAATTGGAGGTGCCATACAAACACCCGCAGCAGTGGGGACATCTCTGACACGGGTGGCCAAGGAGAGGAACTGGCAGGAGAGGAACAGGCAAAATGACTGCTGGCATTTTGGATTTGGGTCACTCCAGGAATGGAAACCAGCCCTCGGTGCCTGCAGCTCTCACAGCTGAGCACCACACGTGTGCCTGGCTTGCAAATGCTGTGGGGGCAATGCTCTGTAATGGGGTTCTCCCAGGAAATTCACAGCTTCAGCTCTATCACCTATAGGATTCGCAGCGCCTCGGTCTGAAAATGTGTTGCCACGTCTCCAGCCTCCGTGATACAGCGGTCGTCCCAGCAGTATTGGCAAAATGGCATGTTAGCATTTAAAGAATTGAGTAATTAGACTGCTGGAGCTCACGTGCCTACGCAAGCAAGGTTTTGTGAATTTTCCATAAAACTGTCGCTCCTCTCTCTGCACGGAATACCTGGGGACATGCGGCTGCGCCGCTCGCTTCCTAACGAGCTCGTGCCGAGGAGAGCCCCGAATCAATTACCGTCTGTAAACAGGAGATGCTCTGAAAGCCTGCCCTTTTCTCCACCACGCGTCCTTCAAGCTAATTACTTCTCATCGTAGATCACGGGTCAGGGAAAACAACATCGTGTTCCTGGAAAGAAAGTGCCTCCCCTCGCAGACAGCATAAACAGAACAAAAACGTGATTTAAAACGTCGCTACGTCTTCAGCAGGCTCTACCTGTGCGAGATCGCAGCACAGACCAATTATGGGCTCTATAATTGCTTCAGTTTTCACGCCTCATTAATGCAATCTGCAAAACATCCCGCACTAACGAGCCAGGACTGGCGCCTCACCTGCGCGCTGCTCTGGCAGCAGCCACCGCGAGCGGTCCGGGTCGGAGCAGGTGGGCTCTGCAGGATCTGTCCCCCAGCAGCCCTTATGATTTATAAGTTCTTATTATTTATAAGGAACTCCACAAAGGCTTTTCAGGACCGACAGTCAGTAGGGTCTGAGTCACCAGTACAACAAAACGCACGCCTTCACTCAAAACAAGGGTGTCAATCTGAGTCACGCTTACCAACAGAGCAAAAAGCTTGGATATTTGTCTATATTTATTCCAATTTCAGAAAGGAGGTTCACTTGTTGTTAATTTATAAGTAAGGAGCTGCGTTTTCTTAACACGGGTCTTTGTCCTTTGGAAACACGTTTCAGTGCAAGACTGGCTGCCAGCACCTGCGGCAGAGGACACGTCTTCACCTCGCACAGAACAACGTTGGACAAAACCATCCCCAGCTTCCAGGGAAGAAAACAAGAGATGCTGAATTTCATCAGAGCAGCAGCAGCAAGCAGCAACCTCATCTTCTCGAGGTGTTTGAAGGGATCGAGGAGATTTTTCCAGCCACAAAAGCGTTGTTCCCACCCAGCCCCAGCTTTGTCCCTGGAGATGATCCAGTGGGAGCTCCTCCAGGCGCAGGGAGGTGCGAGCGAAACATCCCTGTGGCATCCCAAGTATCTCACTTTATGATGCTGCCCATAGCATCAGAGCAATGCCAGGGGCTTCTCAGCAGCACCAGCAGCGTGGTTTTGGCCACAGGACAGTCGTCGAAGCAGAGCAGCCTTGTCCCAGCTCGCACCCGGCCGTGCCACTGCCCTGAGCTGCTCACCAGATCCGAGCATCACCGGCGGCACGGAGCAGAGCTGTGCTCCTGGGGACTCCTCGTGCTCACTGGCAGCGAGCAGTAATCACATTTTTAAGCTTCCACCAAGAAAACCTTCCATGTAATTTGCTATATTTATACCAAACACAATAGCGTGCACATAAAGGGGGATCTAAGTATAGGAGTCATTGTTTTAATGCAATTGACTTTTTAGATTAAAAGACTCTTATAAAAACCTTTTTCTGAGAGGCATAGAGCCGTAATTACAGAGTAGTGGCACGCGACAGATAATGTTCCCAGCCAAGGAAGTTAACTCTTCCCTGTGCCTCCCGTGGAGCCAGGATCAGGCCGGTGCTGGCCCACCTCTGTGCTCTGGGATGCGTGAACGTGCCAGCCAAGCCACCTGGGAACAGACATAAAATAAAAAATAAATATATATATATATAATTTTTTGCACATCAGGGACTTAAAATAATTAATCTCTTCCTTCATCAGAAAGATGCTTTGATGCAATTAGATTTAATTTCTTCCTTTGAGCATCCAAAGTGGGTGTAGTGGCCTTGGCATCATTTGGCAGAGCTCGTGTTGCTAATTGGGGTTCACGCAGTGACACGGCTGAGCAAACATGGAGCAACTGCAAAGGCAGTGATTTCAGGAACACTTTTAAGATCACCTTTAAAACACGTTAAGTGCCCTTTTGGTGAGGGCTTGCCCTTGAATACTGAGAAGCTACACAGTGACCCCTAAACTAATGCAATCCCAAATTTCAAGGGCTAATTGCAGGGGAAGGCAAAGCCCCAAAACCCTCAATAGCCTACGGTGCATTTTTAGGAACGTAGCTCTTTCCTCCTTTTGCCTTGGAAATCAATACTGCCTCTAACCCGGTCCTCTGCCGGATTAAGCAGAACACAACGCTGACCTGGCTGTGCAAGCAGTTATTTTTAATATCCTGCCTGTCGTGGTCCATATATTATAGGTGGCAGTGAGCACCGTGCTCTCCTGGCCTCCTTCCCCCTGCGTTGCTGCCTTGGCCTCGATGCACCCACGTTTTCCCAAAAGCTTTTGCCTGCATCCACGGCACTGCAAAGCCACAGACATGCAGGAGCTGCTGCGGTCAGCCTAATGATGCTGTTCCTGATGTGGTGAGCCCACTTCAGTGGGCTTTTTTTCCACCATTCTGGCCATTTCTGGCCACGAGGAGAGATGATTTTAACCCAGGTTTATTTGCCCACATCGATGGAATCGCATCCCTCGTGTATTTAACACAGGGCTGGTTAACACAAGATGGGTGCAGACTGCCATGATTGCTGCTGCACTGTGAAGAATTAGAAGGTTAATGTTTAAAATGTATTCAACAAAATATCATTTTTTCTACTTAGCAGTACGATGGAGGCATTTGAGATAACCATTTTCTCTATACTCACTTTAATTTTCTTATATCAGTCTCAGCATTAAAAAGAAAAAAAAAAAAAAAACACAGAACCAGTAAATCAGACAATTAATCATTTCAGCCCAGGAAAGGCCAGTAAATCACCCCAGTTTTATATCTCTATTTTTTTGAACTTATGCCCAAGAGCCCAGAGATTGAGTGCATGTGCTATTAATTTGAAAATAGGCAGTTCACATACTTGGTTAATGACCTCAGCAGCAATCTCAGACATGCAGACCCAGGTGCGGCGTGTAAAGAGCTGAAGACATTGCTGCGCCGTGCCGGCACACGGGGAGATGATGTGTCAAAACAAATGTCAGGATTTGGGATTAATTCCGCCTGGCCCCAGCAATGCCCGCCTTTGCTTTCCTCGCAGCCCGCTGCAGTGCGCGCCTGCACGGTTTGCAGGGGATGAAGCTGAGGGCTTCCACAGGCTGATTTTGCATTTATACTAATGAAGATGAGAAAGCACGTTGTCCTAAATCCCATTTTATGCACTAAAAACCTCGCAGACTGAGCAGAGGGAGCTCCCACCTCCACGGTTTAGGCATGAGCTTCCCAGCGCCGCTCTGCCAGACGCTGCCTCAGGGCCCGAAAGGTTTTTGCACTTCTCAGCGCTCCACCTTCTTGATTTTCTTCAGCCGAGCCTCCAGGACTGAGTGCTGAGAGGAGCTGAGGAGCTTAAATAAATTCTAAAACAGCGGCTTATTGGTATATTGCCTCCTCAAAGCCACACGTAACCTCGGCAGGCCATAGGTTTTGTTCTCTGCTCGATACCCACTGCTTCCCCAGCCTGAGCTCGGTCTGAAACAAGGAGACTGCATAAATCTGAGGACGGCAGAGATGCGAGTCGTCTGGTTTTATTTTAAAAGCGGCACTTCTCGTTGTATTCCTCAGTGCCCCAGTGCAATCACAAAGAGGTTCTCAAAGGTGTGTGCTGGGAGATTCTCTGCAAAGAAAAGAGCAAATTATTTAGCCTGTAGGTGCAGGTGGCAAGCTTCCTCGCAAGATGAGCTGCCTGTGGGCCAGCAGGTAAAAGCTCCTCTCTTTTGCCCCCCAGGGATGTGACATTTATTCCAGAGCATGAGTTGGGACCAGAAAAGCCAGGACACCAGCCTGTAGGCTCCTGCCCACAGCTTTAGGAGCCCTGAGGGTTACTTGCCAGGCTCTTGCAGCAGGAGGAGCTGGAGGGCAGCTTGCTGGGACAGCGCCAGGCCTGGCATCCGCATGGCCGGCGGGATCCAGCCGTCAGGGTGGGCTGATGCTGCTTTTGGATTTACACCTTGAAATTGTGATTCCAGTGCATGGAGGAAGGACCAGGTCTGGGGACGTTCCCACACGCTGCCCAGCTCCTTTCGGCGCTCACGCTGACACCGTCTCATCCCTGAGCAGCAACTTCTGCCCCAGGTTCAAAGCCAGGTCCCCGGGCGGTGCCTGGCCCTGCAGGGATGAGTTTTTGGGGCCCGACAGAGCTGGCTTTTCTCCCCGCACAGGAAGGAAGTTGCCGTAAGCCTGAAGAAGCGGAGCCATCTGGCAGCGCGCAGCTGTGGAAATATTAAACCTCTAATTATTTATAGTGGTACCTGCGCGCAGACGGGGTCAGCGCTCCAGCAGCCCACAGCTACATCAGGAAAAGAAAAAAAAAATAAAAAAGGAAAAAAAAAAAAAAAAGTAATTTTCTCATAAGTACAGCCCTGGGTTCTTCCCTGCGAGTGACAGCACACGCATGGGCTCATCCATAGTGAGAATGTTTTGGAGCAGCCCCCCAGGACCACGGGCCCTCCAGAGCTGGTTTCCAATGGAAATTACGCTGTCAGGTCTCAGGCCTTGAGATCGGGTTTCTGATATTTGCTCCTTCCAGCTGTTTTAATCCGCGGGGAGGGCTTTAAGTGGAGCTGGCTGTGGGCAGGAACCAGCAGATCCAAAATGTTGGGGTGGGGAGAGTGGTCCAGAGAGCTGCTGGGTCTGGTCAGGGCTTCCCACAGCAAGAGAAATGCCATGCACGGGACAGGGGGAGCTCCCACCACCTGGATTTTATTGTTATTAATAATAATGATATTATTATAGCCTAATAATCCTTACAAAGATTGGTAACTTAACGCCAAAAAAGCAGTGTCTATTCCTGGGATTGGCAATAAGTGCTTGTGCACCCCAAGGTCCCCATTATAAATCAATATATGACGGGAGATAAATGCTGAGCCGTGTGTCTTTTCATCCCGATAAAAGCCACCTCCCCAGCCCAACACAGGGAGAAATGCTCAGGCAGCACAGGGGCCGTTTGCTGCATAGTTTTGTGGCTAACATCACGAAATCCTCACTTTCACTTACAAATGATGTAAGTGTGGGGACGACGTGCTCATTAGCTGAACAGAAGTAGGGAAAAATGTCCCCACGTTTTGCAGAGAACGGTGTCGTAGAAATGAAAACGTTCACTTTTACCCCTTTTCCTTTCCTATTCTGTACAAACAAGCCTGAAAGACTCACAGCCCAGCACATTCTCAGAGAATAAATGTTTTTAAATTAGGAATTAAAGTCTTGTCAGCCCTGGGAAGGAGAGGTACATCATAACATCACAGGCTGAGAGCTGGGAAAAGACAGGGGCTGGAGACAAATGGTGTAGAAATGCAGTTTTAGGTAACGACAATCCCTTCCAAACGCCGGGCGAATATGACATCTCATAAAAATTCAGTGTCACTGGTTCCCAGGTTAATGCTTTGCAGCCAGCAGCAGGGATGTGAGCGATCCCAACCGGCCTTTCGCCAAAATGAGGAAAAAAAGCAGAAAAGGCGCGTCTGCTTCCTTTTAGCACCCAGGTTTATTTTATCCCATGACATGCCAGGACGCAGAGGAGAGCTCAGCTACAAAACAATTTAATAAAGTATTTAACTGGAGGTTTCTGCTCCCCCCAACCTGTCGCCAGCCCAGCAGCTCACAGCCATGGGATCGCTCCATCTGCTCCTGCAGCTTGCGCCTCGATGCGCTGACCTGGGCTATTTTTTTGTAATAAATGAATGAAAAGTCGCTTTGTAAAATTCGGGGCCGGAGCTGACTCATAATCTCTGCTGACAAATCTCTGTCGATGTTTACTGCCACAGCCAGAGATCTGTAATGTTTAAAGTATCAGTTTTTTTTATGAGAAAGCTGCTTGCAGGAAGTGTCTGGAAAAGTGCAGCGCGCTTTCTCACATTCTCTCATTCATTTCTGCCCCATCCCAGCCATGGAAATGTGAGGCGTATGCAACAGGAGGGAGAGCAGAGAGATGCTGGGTGCTGGTGTGGGGGGAGCATCTCCATGGGATCAATGTCTGCAAACCCCAAAGGGGGCAGCGTGTAATGGGGCCACCTGGGAAACCTTTTCTGCTGGGAAATGCATCTTTTATGTGGTCTGCCATGGGAACTGCTGTGGTTTTTCAGGTCCCCTTGGTGCTGTGCATCTTAGCACGAGCCCCACACCTCCCATAGCTGTGCATCGGGGATATACCCAGCACAGGGGAGGAAGAGGAGCTCAGAGAGGCTTCCAAAATGCTTACATTCATGGTAGGAGGGGACACTGATTTATTTTTTTCCAATATATGTGGTTCTACTTTGCAGAAATGACAGCATGAAATGAAGCGGGTGCAATTAGCAGGCAGAGTTAAAAAGCCCCAGCCAAGTTCAGTGCTTGTGCCCCCTTACCTGTCCCGAAGCCCCACAGCTTTTGGGCTCTGGCAATGCAAATGTGCAGGATTTCCCTGGATTTGCTGCCTCAAGTACCCCAGAAGTTAGCATGCATTAACAGCATGGGCTTTAAATCAAAGGAGCGTTTCTTAATACATTATTTATAATGAATCAATTTTTAATAGGAGAGGCTTTTTTCTCCCCTAATAAATTATTATAAACTCTGCTGTAACACGCTGTAGCAATATGTACTGTACAAATAATGTTATACGCGTCGGTTTTTTGAGGGCTTTTAAACAGCTCACTCCAATGTTATCTGTCAGAGGTTTCAAAGCACTGCGCTTGCTTCAGTCTCCAGCAACCAAAGCTCCTTACTGCAGCTTTATTTGGTTTGTGGAGGGACGGGTACTTCTGCAAAGCACTTGATAAATATCTCTATTATTTACATTGCAATGTGAATAAATAAAAAAAAAAACAGGGGGTTGTGTTACTGCAGATACACAGCCTGACCTGGAGGAAGCAGCAGCCGTGTGGGCATCCTGCCTAACCCCTCCTGATACATCCAGCACCTTCCCCTTTATACATTTTTTTGTTTTCTCCTCTTTTCTTTGCAGTTTGGGGTGCAGGTTATGCTTTCCTTCTGTTCTCAGGCCTGGTGCTGTGAGCAGAGCCCAGGCTTTCCCTTCATTTGCCCCATCTCGACCCCGTGGCTGCTCCTCGCTGCCCTGTGGTGACTGCTTGGAGCTCACTGCGGGCTTCACGTTTGCTTTCCTGTTGTGCATGTAGGGCAGAGAGAGCCCCAAAAATGTCCTTTTCCCTGCTAAGTATTGGCAATAACCACATCCCAATAGTAGGGTCAGGCTTGGAGAGAAACACCCATGAAGCATGCGATGGTTCCTCTGGTACCTCTGGCTCTTGTTCAGCGCCCAAAGGCAGAGCTGAACTTTGTGGGCTTTTTTCTGCCATTTATTATTTTACATTGTTTAACTCTCTAAAGCCTCTTTCCTCAGATGGAAATTTTAGGGCTGATGACAGATGAAAATACACTTTCCCATATTTCATTATTTTCCACTTAGGTTCCCGCCGGCCAGCAGATGTTGTAAAACATCCAGCCCTGTTCCAGGGAGCGGCTGTTCCTGCAGGCAGCTGCCCTTCCCCCCAAAAAATTCAGTGCCAGTTAGCACCGGGATATAAGGACACAATATTCAAGGTCCAGCACTTAAAATGTGTGGCATTACTTCTGGAATCGAGTCTCTTCTGGAGGAGCCCCCATGGGGGCACCCAAGGGTGCAGCCAGGGAGGATGCTCGCGGTGTGAGCAGGAGGGGGTTTAGATGCTGCGGAGGACACAAAATATGGGCTGGCAGGCCTAAAAGAGCCAGTTTGTGCTGTAAGTCTGTGCAATAATTACGCTGTGTGGAGCAAGAGGTGGGTCCTTGCTCAGAAAAAAACAACTCAGATGGCAGAAATGAAAGGGGAGCTCCACCACCGCAGCGGGTGTCTTATTCGCCATAACCCATGCCTGTTCGGGGTTTGTGTGCTCCCACTTGAGAGGATGCAAAATTTACCCTCCCAAACACCCTCATTAATTTTCCTGCATGCATTTAGAGGCCCGATCTCTATCTGGCCTAAATCCAGGCGGTCCCAGCACGCCGAGCAGCCGTCCCAGAGGCTCCTCAATCCCCAGCACGTCCCCTGTGTCAGTGGCGATCACCGCTGGGATGAAAGCACCGCGATCAAAACTCTGCTTGTATCATCATATCAAAGCACGATGGAGAGTCTTCGTTTTAATTGAATCTTCTTCTTCTTCCCTCACTTTTAGCCACTCTTGTTTTTAACAGCGCCATCTGCATTTCAGATCGCCAGCCTGTTTCTCAACCAGCCCTATAACAAGGGTGGCACAAAACCATCTTGCAATTGTTTTTCCTTGTTTTTTCCTTGTTTTCAGCAGGTGAGAGGCAGCCCCTGGCTTTGCCAGCTCTCCCAGTGAGGTACTGGGAGGGATACAAACAGCTTTGCCACAAGGCAGCCTCTGAGCAACAGCATTTGGGCCAAAATCTTCACGTTTTTATGCAGAAATATAAAAAGCAACACTCCTGCTCGGTGCAGCAGGTGGAGGAGGCTCTCCTGCCTGGCGCTGTCCCTGGGTCACGATGGAAATTGTTAAATGGGAGCGGTTCCAGGGGAGAGCCGTGGGGATGATGAAGGAGCTCACCTGCTAATGAACGACGCTGGGAACTCAATTTGTTTTCCTTAAAAAGGAGGTGAAGAGACAATCCGCCTCGCAGCCTCTAATTACTGCTGGAATTTAAATGCGATAATGGAGGGCTCCCCAGCCGGGCAGATGAAAGCGCACGCAGCCCCGTGCCTGCGAGATTCAAATTCGGGTTTAGATTAAAAGCACATTTTTAGCGGCGCAGGTTATTAACCACGGAAACAGCCGTTGAGAAATCTTCTGATTTGAAGAGGCATTTTATTCTGCGAGACCTAAAGCTTTAGTTCAAATAGAAAAAGTCCCCAGGCACATTTTACACGGGACGTGAGACCAGATAATCACCTTATAACGTATGAATATGCCGCCACCCTCCTGCCCTCCTTTTATGCTCTGCTCATCAAGCAGCAATTCTTTTTCAGTAAACACCGAATTTCTCCAGCATGTCACCTGGAGGGCTTTTGCCTTCTCTCGAGCTCCCCTTTTCCTCAGCGTGGTTGCTTGGACATGAGCAAGGCACTTTCCCAGCGGGGCAAGCCCCCACCATGTGCCTGCAGCCCCCTGCCCGAGAGATTTCTGGTCTCAGCATCACAAAAACCAGGCAATGCCCTGAGGATGCATCTGGCCAGACCTCAGCCCTGATGTGATGAGCTCCACAAGCCAAGGAGGGGTCCACAAGCCATAGCTGCTGGTCTCAGGAGGGACAAAACGTGGATAACTTTTAGCCTGATGTTTGCTGCTGCTTGGGGTTCTTGAGGCTGTTGTGATGAACTTGCCTCCATCCACACAAGCCACAGAAAGCACCACCGAAGCTTGCCTTTCCTTCCAAGCAGCAAAAATCTGAATACAAAAATAAATCCCATAACGTTACAGCCCACAGGACGGGTAATGAAGCCACAACCTGTTAGTGGAAGATGCTTAGACACCCAGTGAGATATATATATATATACACACACACACACCTGTACATATATAGGGATATAGATTTGTATTCTGAAGTGTGGAACACGCTGTCCATTTTTCAGCTGCTTACAATGTACACTGGACTCTGATTATTTACACGAGTGCCTGCTGAGAACTTCGGCCTGACGACATCAGGTGGCACATCAGTCCTCAGACTGCTGGATTTAACTCTAAAGAAAGCTCCTACTTCTGCCCAATTTAATCACTTTGCTTCCCAGTTCACCTAGTTCTCTTATTCTAACATGTAAACATAAATAAATAAATAAATAGAGAGAAAAAAAAAAAGAGAGAGAGAAAAGAAAAGATGACTGAGATTTTCCTTACCTGTTTTATCCCCTCTTGATATCTAAAATACCACACTTTATCAAACGTGAAATAAAACTAGCCCCATCTAGTTTAAGTGCACATCATAAATCAGTTCCTTTAACAAGGTGACAGGAAAAATACCCCAAGCATGCTTCTCGCTTTGTCTTCCCCTTCCCCAAATGTCTCGGGACAGAGACATTACAGCAATCTCTGAAAGCCGAGCTGACATCCCCTATGTTATTCATTGTTTTATGTATTTTTTACACGTGCACTTTATTTTGTCTCTTGTCCTCACCTCCTAGCTGCATTCCCCCAAGGCCATCAGAGGCAGTACAGGCAGAGAGATAATTTTCAGGTTGAATAAATCCTTTTCATTCTAGAATAAATCTATGTATCAGTAGCTAAAATCAGAGCAACTTGTACCTAAAAGTGCCTTCCCATTGCCTAAAAGCTGTCGGTTTGTGACTGCTTCCAGCCCAACTTCTCAGCTTGGATAATACTGCACGTGCCACACTCTCCGCAGGGCAGCAGAGGAGAAATGCCACCTGAATGTTGTCCCTGTGTGGTCGTGGTTAACATAGCTCCTGTCTGACCTGTCTGAGATTGCACTTGTGTTGGGAAGCACCTGGGGTCCTGATGTTCCCCAGCACCACGACGGAAGGTGCTGCCACGATGGAAGGTGCCACACGAGCAGGGACAGCAGCAGGATGGCCCTATAATTAAAGCAGTGTCCAAAGACTGCCCTGCACTTGAAGGAGCAGACGAACATCAGTCCTAGCTGGTCTTAGAAAAAGCCAGTGCTGCGTGCTCGCAGGGCTCTGCGCAGGCACCGCAACGTGGGGCAGGCTCTGCTACAGCAGCTCCCCTTTCATGCACCTGCAGTCCTGCCCCAAAACACGCCGTCTCTGAGCAGAACACCATTCCCACGTGGCTTGCTTTAACATTCAGACAAGGGACGTAAATCAACTGAAATGTGAATGGCTTTGGTTGTGGTTTGTGTTTTTCACACAGAGCAGCAGGAGGGATGGAGCAGCAGGGGCGCCCAGCGGCCGTATCCCCCACTGGTACACATCGCTTGTAAGAGGTTCAGTGATTTTCTCCAGCAAAGGATGAGGCTGAGGAATTCTGCTTTGAAGGAATTACACCAAAAAGACACGTCCGTGCAAGAACCATCCCCTCTCCACTAAAAAGCTGCTGCTCCTGTCTGTCCCGGCAGCCCAACACAGCTGGGAATCCGAAGGGCAGATCTGGCACATCTCCCCGCAGAAAAGTGACTGGAAAGGTTATTTTAATACTCTGCCAGTGCATGAAATCATCACTCGTGTTTCCATTTATCAGCTGCTTTGGGTCCCAGCTGTGCAGCACTTACACTGGTGGCATTTACTGGTGTTACCAACAGCAGTGGCAGTAGCCCTGTGGCTGGAAGTCTCACCCAAAGCTGCTCTAATGACAAACTTCTCCAAGCCTTGCCCACCTGGGCTGGCCTGGGAGCAAGAAGACAGCTGACAAGCTCAAAAACCTATAACCATTAGGACAGTCTGGCTAAAGCACCAAAACCTGCTGTGAAAAGCAACCAGCCCTGCCCCATCCATTGCTGCACCGTCTCCAGTTTCTGCTCTCCACAATTCACGTTTCCGTCCCACAGCTGTGCATTTTGCATTTATTTTCTGCACATTCCTCGTGCCTTTTATGTACACTTAATTACAATATTAATCAAAGACCTCAAAAGAAGTTCCTATGCAAATGAAGTTATGAAATTGCAGTTTGGGGAAATTGCAAAAACCTATTCATTCTACTTACATTGAAATATTTCAATGTATTTTTAATGCCTTGGCCCTGGCAAAATGCATTTTCATTCAGGCAAATAATATATTGAGCAAATATTATTCTCCTAGGTTTTATTTCTTTGTCAAATAATTGATTTTTTTTTTAAGTCTCATATTATAGATAATATTACATAAAATGCAGAGAGAAGAATTGTTCGGTTAATGCACATTTTTCACGAGAGCCTCGTCACGGGTACAAGCTCCATGTCCATGGAAGAAATTGTGTAGGCTGGGGACTGGCTGCTTTTAACCTGAGTAAAGGATGCTGGTGTCTGTAGAAAGTTTGTGAAATCATGGTTAGAATGCCATATGTATATAAATATATCAGCATATATATACATATATTTATATATATATATATGGGAATGACCAGGACAGAAGCAGCATTTATTTCCCTTCCCATGTGGTTTTTTATTTCCTTCCCCATGGGTTTGGTCGCCCCAGACAAGGGACCTGAGCGAGCACCTTTGGCGTGTCCCCATCCCCGTCCTCCCTGCAGGTCCGCAGCTGAGTTAGCTAAAAATACCCCTGCGCCTCGTGCTCCCTGACTTCCTGAGCAGTTTCTCTGTAGACAAAAGTGGAGATCGCTGCCAAAATCAGACACTCGGGGACCTCTCTCACTCGTAAAACCAGCCGCTAGCACGTGACAGCTGCGCACATCTGGAAGCCATCTCCCCCCGGTGCGGCCGGGCTCCACGGGGGGCTCGGACATGCCCAAATTTCAGCCTCGTAGGGCTCGTGCAGCTCGCCCAAAGATGAAGCAGCGCCTGCTGAAAGGGCTTTGCAGGTAACTGAAATTTCAGAAAAAGTGGGAAACAATCAGCGCTGTCAAAAAGACCAGGGAACGGAACGATTTGGGAGCTATTTGCTGATGTTTCTTTTAAGCTAAGAAAAGCTGCCCAGGTCTTGCACCTCGGAGGGACGCCGGCTCGTCCCGCAGTGGGGTGTTGGGAATCACCCCTGCGGTGGTGCACAGCCTGTCCTGGCCCTCAGCGCTGTCCCACTCAGGAATTGGTAACCATTTATGGGTGGAAATGCTGATATCCAGCGCAGGCGGTGCCTCTTTTCTGAGGGAAATGCCAGCACGCCACCCTCATGTCAGTGCCAGATTAATGCCTGACTTTCGGGCGGTGTTACGGGGAGTAGGGCTTGCTCCCCTACCAGGCACACAGAGAGCATCACCTGGATGGGTTAATCCTAAAAAATTGTTTATATGATTTCATAACACTGCATATTGGGGTGGGACCCATGCCAGGGGGAGGAGAAGGATCCCAGGTGTGATGAAGAGGGCGCAGAGGACTTAAATCCCACTTGCTGGGGGCTCCCGGACTGCTCTGGCAGCAGCACGTTCCCTGTCACTCCTGTTACATGGATCCCAGTGCCTGGGATTGATCCTCTGTGATCAGAAAGAATAAAGCAAGATGATTATAGTTGTGTTCTCTCTCTCTGACTAGTGGAACTGTGATTGTTTTATCTGGAGGAGCCGCTCTGTTCGATGCAACCGGGATGCTGCCGTTCTCCCCCCACCGGGGTCCCTAAGCGCATCCCGGGGCACAGCTCGAAGCTCTCACCCCCCGCAGGGGGCTCAGGAGCTATCCTGGGCTCCGCAGCAAGCTCTTCCCTTCCCCAAACCCCACATTTTTTCCTTTGTGCTCAGGCACAGGTCCCGCAGGCCTCCCGGCTGAGTGCGCACAGCTGAATCGCTGTCGGAAACATCCAGCGAGCCGGGGGAGAGCACGGGAACAGATGAGCAACCCCACAAGAGAGGCATGGGAAGAGAGAGGAGGAAGACACCTGCACTGCCGGCTGCTTCCCAATTAATATTTCAACGTTTTACACAGGGCTGGGACCCTCCCAGCAGAGTGCTTTGGAAAAACTCGGCGGCGTTTTAAGCCGGAGCTTCCCAAGCTCCCCAGGCAGGTTTTACGTGCGCTGCAGCCGGTGCCCAGCTCCCTCCCCTCCCCTGGCACAGCGACGAGTTCCTCCTCTGCAAATTACTCTCAGACTAATTAGAGCACGGTAAATGAAGAGCAGGAGCGGCGTGCAGCCCCAGAACGGGACGAGGAGGGCTCATCAGCCCCGTTGGCGTGCAGGGGGGTGCAGACACCCAGAGGGCTCCCCCACCACGCACGGCTGCGACCGGCACAGCCCCAGGGTGGGCAGGAAAAGTGCCAGAGCTCATCTTCGAGGGGCACTTTTAAAATTAGTTTTAATGAGTTGTTTGCAGCCACTTGGGGTGGTAGGAGACAGTGCTCGGCTGGACACTCGCCTCCCATGGGCCACACACACGAGGCTTGCAGAGGGTGAGCACGGGGCACATCTGCAAGCTGTGTGCAGCACGAGTCCAAATCGTAGTCATCGGCTGCAGAGAAACAGCAGGTCCTATTCACATGCAAACTGCGCTGAAAAAACACTTCAGCGTTACAGATTTCTATTTTTCCAAGCCTTCCACCTGTAGATGACTAAATCCCGGCCGTCTCCTCCGGATGCAAAGTAAACTCACCCACTTTCAAGCCTATTAGGAGGGGATGAAACTTATGTTCTTTTTTCCTCTGTCCATATGTGCTGTGACCCCACGCACTTCTTGCTACGGCGTCTCCTCCTCCTAAATTAAATAAATTAAATATGCAGCACTTAAAAAAAAAAAACAACCCACAGCCATTGCCATAAAGCAGAGCCACCCTCTGCCTGCTGTGCCAGGAGGACCTCTGGGTTTTTCCTACAAATGAGACCTTGCTCCACCTCGTTTGCAGACCCCCAGACTGGCCCCAAACACAGCAAAAATGGTGCCCGTGCACACAGCACTCCCAAACATTCGCAGAGATGGTTCGCATTCCTCTAGCACAAAGGGATTAATACATTTTTTTTGCAGAGCGTTTCCTCTTGTATCACGTAACTTGTCACAGGAGGGGAGCCCTCCTCTCCTCGTATCGTGTTCCCAGCGAGCAACACCCTCGCGGCAAGCTGTGCTCTCGGCAGTCAAAAGCTTCGGTTTCACTCTGGTTTATATCCCCCAAAGCTATTTAATAGCTCGCACATTCCTTCCCATAGAGTTTACCCTCTCTGCAATTTACGGCTCGGCTGGAGCGAGGGCAGCCAGCGTGCCAGAGCCGCGCTCACCGACTGCAGCGTGCACCGAGTTCCCCTGCTGCCCTCATGGACACCATTGCTTCCTCTCGGGAACAGGGTGTGGAGACCTGACCCCGTTTTGGGAATGCCATCGCAGAAAGAGTGAGGAAGACCGTGGTGCAGCCCTGGGTGGGCTCCCCGATGTCTGACCTTGCATGACTGTCGCGCGTGCTATGCGGCAGGGCGGGCGGCGTCCTGCCTTTCCGAAGCAGTCTCCATTTCGCACAAATCGCAGATTATGTGCCAAAATTGGGCTGTGGGGAGGTCGCCTGGTTGCTCAGCAACTGTGTTTGTGCTGCAAAGAGCTCGGGGCTGCACTCGGCTGCCCGCGAGAGCCCACTGGCAAAGGAACTGGCCAAGAGCTGGTGGTGGCAATTTGGGTGGCAGAGCAGGCACCACTCACCAGAGAGTGGGTGAAGCCCAATTTAATGACCCCTTAGTTAATAAAAATCATCATTAGCGTGCTGCAGGAGGAGTGAAATACTCTCAACTTTACCAGCTGCAAAGCTTTGGGTTGGAAAAGTGTCATTTTGGGTTGGAAAAGTGTCATTTTGGTTTCTCTGCTCTTCACTGCTCCATGGCTGTGAAAGGGAGGGGAATAAATAGCAGGGGAGATGCTAAATTCCCGCCTGTCCCACCCTGTCTTTAGCCTTCCAGCCCAGCACGGGTCATCTTGGGGTTTCCATTTCTCACATTGAAGTAGAAACTACGTGCCGTTGGTTGTGTGGCAATGGGCGTGCAAAAACATGAAGGAAGCGCTCCTGATACCATGGGGCTTTCACTTTCAAAATGCACTTTTTGAAGTCATAATATTTCAAAGCACTTTTATAATATGTTTGCAATATGGGTAAAAAGATTACTTTAGTCTCCTGGAAAATGTAATTTCCCAGTAATTGGTGTTCTCCTGCAGCAGCTCATATACATGCATTAATCCCTCTCCTCCAGCCCCGCACGTATTTCTTACTGTGTTACTCTACAGCAGGCTGCTAAACTTCCCCAGTAGCTCTGATTTTTAAAATCCCACTGACTCCTTGTAAAATCAGACAAAGGAAGGGAAATAAATGCTGCCCTCAGCACCATCCACAGCATTTCCATCGGTAACAAAGCGGCCAGCACCCACTCCTTACTCCCAGCAGATCTGAAAACAAGCCGATGTTTTCCTAAGAGGTTTCCCTTTCAGGATAACAATGGTTTGGGCAGTATTTGTTGCATGTATATTCTTAAAAGTGAGTAGATTTGTATTGTAAACACCATACATCCATCCTATTGTTGTGCAGACACTGTGACTACTGGATGTCCACCGTGAAAGGCCCTTCCTTCTGCTACCTGGGCAAATAGGGCAGGTTCTGGTGGGGTTTGTAGGATCCCCTCCTCAAACCCGAGTCCTGCAGTGGCGTTTTCCTCCCAGCCCTACCTGTTCCATGTCTGTGGCAGGAAACGATAAGCAACTGCTGAAAATGCGATCAGTTTATCAAAACCTTCGGGGTATTGTATCAAGAATTAATTCAACATGAGTCAACATAACTCAAAGTAGTCTCATTTCATGGAATAATGAAATACGGAGATGTAAAAATCTATTAATAAACCTATGTTCCCCTGCTGTCTGTGCAGGATTGCTCTGTACAGGGTATATTTTTCTTTCTGCATGTTTAAAACTCTTTTTTTTTTTTTTTTGGTACAAATGCAGATTATCATTCTTTTTAGCTGCTATTTTTTTATGTAAATGACTGGTTTAATTTCTCTTGTGTAAGGGAGTCTCCTGTGTGGTGATGTTGGTGGCTCCCCAGCAGACAAGACCTTGATATCAGGTGGAGGTTGCTCTCCTCCCAGCACCCGTCCAAAAAAAAAAAGAAGAAGAAAAGATGACCCAAGGAAATAGAAAGCTTCTGCATCTTATCAGAAAAATCATATCAGAAAATGTTCCAGAACTCACTGGTGCATCTTCACCTGTAGACGAGCTGCCCGTCCACCTCGGTAGTTTAATTTCATACATCAGCAGTTTCTAAGTGAACAAATACGAGGATGTTCTGGTCCCCAAACATCCCAGTCTATATTCTTCCACTCACTTCACCCCGACTTGACTATTATACACTGCTGTGCAGGGAGTTAGGGCTCAGGGAGGGCTTTTTGTTTAAAAACTGAACATCTGAGTACTCTGAAATTCACGGGCTGAATTAGATTATCTGGAAATGTGCTGCATCCCATGGATGCCTGGTGGGGTGAGCAGCAGTCCACGTCACTGTCCCCTCGGCGAGGACATGGGGTGTACCTCCCCTCCCCTCTGCTCCCCGGTGCTATCGCTCCAAAGCGAGGCCTTCAAATGCAATTACCTTCTGCTTCGCCCTCCGACAGCCTCAGTTCAAAGGTCAGTGCCCAATTAATGCGATTTATGCTCAATTGTCTAATGACCGTTAATCCTGTTAGGGTGATCCTCGGGTCCATCTGTTCCTGATGTCTCTTACCCAAGCCTTTCCCATTCCTTCCCTCTTTCCTTTTCATTTCCTAGGACTTCTCCAAGCACGCCGCTTTTTTGGCATATCCAAAGTGCTCTAACCTCTCTCTCTGAACTGCACTGAAATATTGCATCACCTCAAAATTTTCCCCAAATCAGAGATCTATGGATTTTATATATATATATATATTCTCTATTTGGAATTCTCAACACTTCTGTCCTTAAACTACATTTGAAATGCCTCCAATTTTGGAACATCTCTCATTTAAGATCTACCAAAATTGTACTGAAAATACTATTTTTTTTTAAGTTGTGACTTTCTATATGTCCTAAACCTTTTCTAAATTTCCAAAAGCTATTTTATCCTGTGCTCTTTGAATAACCCATTCTTTATCTTGATTATGACAGAGCCTAGGTACAGAAACTCCTCCTCTCTCAAGACCTTTTCCTTCAGCTGCATTGCCCAAGAGTTGTTTTTATTTTGTTTTGGCCACTGTTTCAATCTCAGATATATGGGAGCCTATCTTCAAGATCTTTTTGTACCTCTCCTGACTTGTTGCTGGCATTAGGTGTTTATGAACTTCTCCTCAACCAAAATAAGAAAAAAAAAGGCTGGAGGGAGGGCGTTTACCAGAATTATGCTGCGTGCACTCCTAGGATTTCAATAGTGTTGATTCAATCAATTGTCTAGTGGGATTTTCTCAGCTGCTGGAGGATGCTTAGAAAGGGTAAAAAAAGAAACCTTTAAAAGAGCACGTAGAAGAAAACCGGAAGTTTCAGATCCTCAGATATGTCATTTTTGTGTCAAATTGTAAAAATCACAGGAATTATCCATCTGACAGAATATGTGCATGCGTTCCTATATTTAGCAGCTAGGAGATGAGCTTAATAGCTAGGTTGCATTTACTATGGGTAGGTCACGCGGCAGGCGCATGCACGGGACAATGCTCTGCTCTGCACGGCGAGCTTCTCTTACATTACTTCATTTGTTTCTAAAAAGAAAAACACAACCATAACCGAGATCTTAACTCACTCCTTCATATGCCTTTCCTGCAAGTGTTTGAATTAAAGGTATTTGGGTTTTCCTGCTGAGAGCTTTAGGGATATTCTGCAGGAGGGGGGGTGTGAGGATCAGCCCTCGCTACCCTGAAACAATATATAAAATATTAACCGCTAGCAATATCCTTCTTGCACAAAGGCACTGGTGCCCCATTCCCTTATTATTACATGCAACTCAAAGGGATTGCTGGTGAGATGAAAACTGAAACCCTCTAATGCCTTTTCCCCTCCCTTGCTTGCCGTGCGGCCGGTCCCAGGCGAGCCCCTGCCCTGCAGGTCAGCCCCTGCCCACCGCCCGCGGGGAGGCTGCAAACGTGGTCCCCCCACCACCCCTTCCCATTCCTCCCTGGCCCTCTTCCTTCTTGCTTTCCTCAAAACCTTACAGATACGTTGTTTGTATCCTCCTAGTCATAGTGATTTTCTGGGGAAAAAGGGTATTTACTGGCTTCACTATGGTGCGACACCCACGCAGGGCACTCCTGAGATGCCTTCATCTGACTTTAAGAAGTCTCTCGGTGCCATTTCTCTTCTTGCCCCGATGTTTTGGTGGGGCACACAGGTTTAGGCAGTGGCTGGCTCAGCCTCGTGCTGGGGGGCTGAGAAGTGGCTTGCTGCTGAAAGCCCTCATCTTTGCACAGGGCTGAGCAGTAGCTGTGGGACTGCAGTGCTCATGATCCATCCGTGATGAGAGAAAGCACGCTGACAGAAACCTGAAGAGTGCTTGAAGCTAAAGCCCTTCCTTTTTTCCTTTTTTTTTCTTAGAATACCAACTACAACTGTTTTAAAGCCCTGGTGAGATACTGAGGCTGCCGCCAGCATCCATGCCTGGGTTTATGTGTGTGGCGACTCCATCCTCCCTCCTTCCCCCCTCTCCCCACCTTTGTTAAGGAGAGACAGAGAAGCAGAAAAGCTGCTAACACCCCTGCTATCGAAAAAAGCCCTGCATCCTCCAGATAGACGGCTCGGCACTACACAGCCGGGCCAGCTGGCTGGCTGCTCTCATTAGGACGAGCACATCGTTAATGCCCCGGAGCTCTGCGGAGCTGCCAAGGCCAGGATCTGACCCATAACGCTCCTCACGTTGAGCTCAGGCCGTTTGGCAGTGGCCTGAGCAAGCCTGTGATATAAATTCCTTCTCGTTAACCAGGAAGTGGAAGAAAGCCTTAATTGGGATATCAAATTTCAGGAAAACGCAGTAAAGGCCGCTCAGCTGAGAGGCCTGGGTCCCGCTACGAGCAAATGCCGGCGGCTCACAGCCGGTGTGCCAGGCCTCTGCGGGTGGCAGACACAACAGGCGGTGACTGTCACGTCATTTGTGAGCCGAAACACAACTAACAGCAGTCTTTGGGTGAGCAGTGGCTGCCTTCCCCAAAAAAAAGTATAAGACACTTGAACAAATTAAGGCAGCGAGGTCATAAAAGGGGGTGAAATGCTGCCGAGTGCTGGTTGACTGTCCTCACCTACTGGAGGACAGCGGGCTTCACTGGCATCTGCTGCTTCGTTTACTTCGGCTAAATAAAAGAAAAAAAGCATTGAAAATCCCCCAAAATGTTTCCATTACCACTTCCATGAGCATTTTAAACTTGTTTTTGGTGGTGGTGGTTTTGTTTTGTTTTGTTTGTTTTTCAGTAGGGTGCTCCCAAAGAGGAGCATGGTGTGCCTGAAGTGGGGCCACCCAAAAATGACAAAGCTGAATCACAAAATCACAGAATTGTAGGGGTTGGAAGGGACCTCAAGAGATCATGGGGTCCAAACCCCTGACAGAGCAGGATCCCTAGATCAAGTTGCCCAGAGAGGCATCCAGACAGGCCTTGAATATCACCAGAGAAGAAAGCTTTTCCTGGGAGGTCCCCTTCAGGTAGGGAGCCCAGGAAAATCTGCTTGTGAGGCCAGATGCGTGCTTTTGGGGCTTCGAGCTGGCAGCACACTGGAGCCCTCAGATGGCTGAGGTGGTGACTGGGGTGGGCAGGAGCAGGGCTAGCACAATTACATGTTCCTCAGATCAACCCACTGTGTGTTAGCTGCGATCAGGTCCACTCTCCCTTTTCCTCTGTCTCCAAACTAGCTCAGAACATACCCAGCTTTTTGCTTTCTTGCTCCCAGTGGTGTATAAACATTATGATTTGCATAGTTTTCTGCTCTAACCTTTTTGTTCGGAGGCCACGTAAAGGGAACGAGGGTGGGACCTTTCTGCAACGGGGACAAAGGTTTGTGCTTTTTCACTCTATGCTCTTGCTTTTAGCATGCTCTGAGTTAATGTTTACAAGTATTTAGAGAAAAATACTCCGTTTGCCATAAGAGCTGGTTATGGGCTTGTAATGATGAAATAAAGAGCAGAGTGATTTCATCCTGGCTGTTGGTGATGGGCCCAGCCAGCCCATAAAGCAGTCCCTGCGTGCACATGGGCACTGCAAGCATGCAACGAGTGGAGACAACAGCTAAGGACAAAATTAAGCAGTTAAGGGACAGATGTGAAAGCTTTTGGGGAACAGGGAGGTGCGAGCCTCTCCTGCAGAGACTGGTGCAAGTTGAGGGATTGCAAACTGAGGATGAAGCCCAGGCAGAGGAGCATTTACCCCCATTTCCTCTGGCACAGGACGATTCCCCCTGCTGCCAGTCCTCCCACAGGGGGAAGCAGCGCGGGGGGAAATGAAATGTGATCTGATGAAAGCCGTGATGGCATGGACTGCCGAGTTCCCTGACAGATTGGGAAAACCACACAGCCTGATCACTGCTTGGGGAAAAAAAAAAAAAAAAAAGATGAATGCAAGCACTGCTGCTTTGGAAGGAATGAGATGTGTGGATGTTTTATTAGATCTTAAGCAAATACTTTGCTGACTAGTGCAATACATCTCTGTCACAACCGAGCTGGAATACAAGATTTCGGGACACATCGCTGCTGAAACCTTTAACAACAACCAAGCCGAGTTGGGAAAGCTGCAAATCACAAATGGTGAAAAATATTCAGATATGCTGAAACATCTATTAGTGCTTTTGAAATGAATTTGGGGATCAGAAGGGCCCTGGCGCAGCCTGCATGGCTCAGCCATGGACTTTAAATGTTTCACAGGTTCTGAAAAGCCAGGTCGGTTCAAAAGAAAAGCCTTTCTGCATGCCAGCAGAAGGGCTCAGAGCAGCTCATCTTCCAGATTAAAAGGCAATCCAGATAAGGGCCCAACCCAGCAAAGCCCTTGTGAGCATACTGGGGTTAAGCACCCGTTTTGTCAGGGCTGAGCGAGCAGTACAGGTTCACCTGCAGCCTGTTAACACAGAAATGGCATTTTCCTGTTATCTGCAGCTGAACACAAATAACTTTTCCAGTTCCTGACTCTGCCAGCCATGCTCAGGAGGAGCTGAAAGCACAGGCAGCTTCCTTCCCCTTTGGTCCTGAAGATGCAGAGGGGCTCAGCCCTCCCTCCCCATGGTCTGAGGGATGGGGCACAGATGGCTCTATGGGAAAAGAAGGTGGTATGGCATTAACAGAGTCCAGCAGATGAAGGCACATGGCTCTGGACAGTGTCAGCCTCAAACCTGACCCAGTCTGAAGCAGGGACCAGCAGTGCACTGCCCGAGCAATACCTCCTCGGCACAATGTCAGGCTTCACCTCTCTCCGGTAATACCTGCACACAAAGAAATTACATCAGAAATGACTTCCCTCAATCTCAGTAAAAGCACATTAGGAAAAACTTCCATTTCTAGGAAAACGACTTGACAGCTGTGTTGAAATTACCTCTGGTAATTTTAACTGAGTGGAAGCTTTTATATTCGATTGCACCAAAAATGTAAAGCGTGTCACTTATTAAGCTTTTATATCTGACATTCAGTCTGGTACCTGACGGCATCTTTCCAGCAATCTGGAGATCATGCAGCTAATGTACTTGGAAATGGTAGAATTAGGGATGGTGGAAAGTCATTAAATTCGAAATTAAATGGGCTCTCTTCATTCGTGAAGGTAATCTTTAAGAAAAAGAAAAAAAAAAAAAAAAACGCACAACAGAAGTGCCTTTGCAGAAGTCAGAAAGCATCTCCCACATTAGCTGTCTGAGCTTTCTTTTTCCTCCCGTAATGGTGCCAATTAGCTGATTTGACTATCACACCGGCTTCGCTGTGATGGAGGGGGGGAGCTGCAGGCTCGAAGCACCAACTTTGACACGAAGCACCAACCCCTCCTCACCCTTGCCACCAGCCAGGGCCCCTGTCTTAGTCTGAGCTTTTTCAGCCCAGTTTCAAAGGTGAAGCAAGATGCCACGCAAGTGGTCTGAAGCTCTGGCAAGCCACACGATTTCCTACCCAAGGCTTTTTGGAAAGAAACGTCGAGCAGCACATCGTAACATTCCCTTTGGGGGACAACTGCGGGAGGGACAAAATCTCAGTTAGTCCATTAAAGCCTGCACTAAAATAAATATACAAAAAAAAAAAAGCTGAAAGAACAATGCCTGTAAAATGTTTAGGGCGAATTAAACAGCCTACAAACGGCCGAGCAGCGTTGCCATGGTTTCGTACACCAGCAGGATGCTGTGCCACCCTTACCCTGCGATTCCTGCCTGGGATCTGGCAATCCCAGCCCCTAAAGGGCGAGCAGCAGGGTGTAGGGTGTTAAAGGTGTAGGGGCAACAAGCCACCATCCCGCAGAGGCTGCCTCTTGCTGTGTGTTTGGGGTCAGTGCTCGCCTTAGCAAGCGGTGTAGGGACTTGTGGAGCTCTCTGGAAAAAGTTGGTTCCCACCTTGGGGCTGAGCTGAGGCCCTGCTTACCCGAGCACATGCATCCTGTGATTCATTAACGTGGTAACGATCTCGGGGCGAGCATTAATGGTCTTTATGCGAGCGTAAAACGCCGCGCTGCTGCCAAACGTCTGGCTGCGGTTAACAGCTTCAACTCCAAAGGTAAGCACCGCGGAGGAAAATATAAATGCATTATTAAGAAAAACCAACCTCTCGGAATGAAGAACAATAAAAACACAGCAGTCACAATGCAAGCACACCCTTTTGTGCCTCCCTGTTGCAGCACACGCAGTGTGTAGGATCGCCCGTGTACTGATGGGGACGGGCTGCAGCAGGACCTGCTCCCCCCTACCCTGCCTGATCCCATCCCAACACTGCTGCAGGGGCAGCGTCTCCCCAGCCTGATGCACTTTGACCTTTTTGTGACTTCTTAAGGTGAAAAGTGAAAGTCCATGCAATACGTGCCAGATCTGTGCTCCGTTTCGTGCCCTGCTGTGTGCAGCACACCAGTGCTGGGGACACACCGCGTGCAGCCGGGCAAAGCGCTGCCAACAGATCGAGGCAGTCCCAGGAAACCTGCTTTGATTTGTTTAACGAGCTGCTTGCTGCCAAAGATGAAAGGAAGGACCGTGGCAGCTAACAAACCTGAGAAATGCTATTAATGTTTTCTAGCACTTCTGCTGGGGAAAAAACACACACACACGTGTTTCTTGCCTTAATATATGACTATCGCCAAGCTCTGTAAAGCTGTGCATAGCGTTCCTGTGCCCTGGGATAGGCAGGGAAGGGGTGGAGAGCTTATCAACTACCTTATCATTATCAACTAGCTTATCATTAGCTACAATCTCAGTCATCAAGAGAGCAATTTGAGACACCACCTCGTAGAGCTGAGATGGATCACCCCTGGCTTCCCCACTACTACAGCGAGGGAGTTCATCTGCATCATACCTGCACGATAGCAGGGTGTACCCGTGCACCATAAACACCCAGACAGACAGATGCTTGAAGTGTAGCTGGCATTAAGCACCAGCAGGTAGTAAAATGCTTCTAATTATTCCCATGCCCCTCAATTTTCACAGCTCCACTTTTTATAGTGAATTCTTCTGTTTACTTTTTCTGGAGTTAATTCTTTTTTTTTTTTTTTCAGGCAAACAAGAGCACAAATATGGTTTGTTACTCAAAATAAACCGCCCCGATCTGTGATTTGTGTACAAAACATGCATGTTATGGGAATGACATATACAGCATGCTGCATAAAAACACATTTTCACCAGGAACCATGTCAGACACAGCAGATTCCTTCTCTAAACAAAGAGAAGTTTTGTTTGCTAAGTCATTTTTTTTCCCCTCTGGCTGTAACAGCTAGGGAGAAGTTTTTAAAATTCTTCATTTCTATGCAATTTACACAGTTTTCATGAGGTATTTTCCAGCTCCTTGTATTGCCCAAAGCCCAGGCTGCAAGCACAGATGCTGACTGCGAGCAGGGAATGCGGAGGAACTCCGAAAGCCAGGAAAAGTCTGAACGTGAACGTGCAAATCCAGCACTTGGTGAATTTGTCCCCACGTGTCCCTATTTTTATCAGCAAAGCTGTTGGAAATCGATGCATTGCGGTTTCTTAGCAATTTCTGGCCAGGATTTCCCATGCCCTCTTGCACAGGACTTACACCTGCAGATGTGGCTGCCACCGGTGCCTGCTGCTTGGACCCTGGCTCCATCCCTGCACCAAGAAGCATCGTCCTGCTATCATGTCACAAAACATCCTCTGCTCCTTAAGGCACCAGCTTTGACTCCTGCAAATAGGTGAGATTCTCAGCAGTCGCTATTTTCACTATTTTCAATTATTTTCACTTATAGACTTTTTAAACTGCTTCGAATATTCACCTTCAAAACTCAAAAGGCAACGAGCTGTACATGGAGGGTTTTAGGAACACAAATATGGCACGGGGACCTGCATCCCCTGCTTTCTGAATGCTTAAGGCTGACAAAGAGTTAATACTTCCGTGGCCTGAGCTTAGTGTGCTATTGTCAATTTTTATTCTGCTATTGAATGCGTAGCCTCAGGCAAGCATTTGCCCTCTTTGCCTCAATTTTTCAATCCATAAAATAACAAAGAAATTACAATACCTTGACAGCTGTGGAAAAACATGACATTTATACTCATTTCATATAATGCTTACTTTTCAAAAAATGGATGCATTACCTCAAATTTCAAGTTAATATGCCGGACTATCATGGAAAATACCTCCACAGGCAACCAGAAACAGTATAAAGTTCATGGCAGGTGGGACCAAAACTTAACAGCGTGAGGCTGTAACAAAAGCCCAGCGTCTGGGGAAAACCAAACCATATTACAACGGGAGACCCAGATGAGCTGAAGAACGTTATCACTTCATCTGTTCAAAATTTCCTAAGCCTAAGGTGCCACAAATACATTCGTATGAATGATTTTAGACTAGATAGATGTCTCAATATTTAAGATGTCAGATGGAGTAATATGTAAGTAATTATGTTTTGCCTTTCATTCAGTCTTTGTCAGGGGTACAGACTGATGGCCCTGGAGATTGAAGGCTTCTGTCTAGATAGTGAAAATGCTCGTTTTTAACACGACGAGCACAAGCTTTCCCCACCAAGCTCTCACAGCAGGGCCAAAGACAGGGCTGAGCCCCCCAGCCATGGTGGGACCGTGTCCAGCAGGTGACTGTCCTCCCTTGGGTGGGCTGTGGGTGTGCTGAGATGCCTGGAGCTGGTATGGAAGGTGAGCTTGATGAGTGCTGCTGATGCTAGAAGTATTTAATATAAAAGCTGCCACCTCTGGGGGCCTCTTGCCTTGCAAATCTACTGCGAGCGGGCAGGCTGGGGTCGTATCTCCACCAAACCTGGGACCTGTGGGTTTACAAAGCTCAGCCTCTCCCCAGTCTTTAGGCAGCAGATCTGCTTGAGTTGAGGGGGTTTTGCTCCTCCAGCATGAAGGCAGTGAGGAAGCAGCACAGGGGGAAACTACCAGCAGCTGGAGCAAGAGGCAGAGGTGATGGAGATGATTTGGAGAAAAACATCCCAGGGAGGGAGGGAGGCACTGGTGGAGGTGTCAGGTCAATGCACACCAGAGAAAAATGAATGCACAAGCTGTTTTCCTACTGGTTTGAATGCAGTGTAAGTCCAGTGCAGAATAAAATTCGTCAGATAGAGAGACAATATAATATATATACATACATGGACATTATATGTGGACATGCACACCAGGCTTACACAGCCCAATAGCAGAACTACTGACACCCGCCCACCAATGTAACCAGTAACACGCACAAACATCCTAATTTTATCTGTTCACTTGAAGCTGTTGCCAGCTTTGTGTGGTTGTGAGGAATCTGCAAAGGCCATTTCGCAGCAGTATTTGACAATTCTGCTTTATTTTGCCCAGCCTTCCTGTTAAAAAATGGCAATTACTTGCAAAGTAATTTGTGAAAATGCGAATATGACACACGAAGTAAATGCAACCATTGCTTAAACATTCGTGCCTGCTCCAGACCTGCTAAGATTAATTCATCCTGCAAACATATACATTTCAGTGAAATACGTGATACAAAAATTTTCTTCTTCCAGAGACTCAGAAACACAATGGCTTTTGCTTTTCCCCTCCTGCTGTGGTTAATGTGACCTAATTTGCCCCCTTGCGACAGAGCCAATTCCATGTGTCACTGTCATCTAATTGAATTAGTAACTACCCACAGTAAATATTTCAAAAGGAAAAATCTCATAGCATGATGAGCAGACTTTTGCAAGCTGGCGTAATACCAGTAGGAGGAACAAAAACCTCAAAGAAATACCACCAAGATTTATCAAAGGGTCTCTGGCTTTCACGTGCTAGAGCTGTACCTACAACTGCAGGCAGCCGTTGCATTTTGCTGATCTTGAGGCTCATTAGTGGAAACACAGCTGTTTTCTCCAGGAAATTGCCAGCCTCTTGATGTAATACTGACTTGGTGGAGGTGGCTGCTTTAATTACCACCTGGAAATAGACAGCAAGTGTTTACAAGTTGCAATAGGCTCTCCCCTGGGGGAAAGTGCATCGCTTCCTTAACTCTTTACTGCTGCGACCCAGGGATTTATTTACTCCTGTTTACATTTGCACAAAGCCTGGGAGTGGTGACGGATGTGCCTTTGGACCAGCTGGTGCCGAAGTGGCAGCATAAATGTCAGTTGCCATGAAGCTAAGGACTTGAGATGCGATAGCTCAGACTGAGGTGTCAAGCGAGCCAGGTGCAGCTCACTGCAAGGCCTTTGGCACATTTGTTTTAAACATTTTATCTTGGTGCCACTCTCAGTGCACAGTGTTCATCCCTGCAGGAGCACACATGCCTGATTGGAAAGGTCTGTATCAGATACGAGGGCAATTGCTGGCTCCAGGCACCTGAAATACCGAGGAGACTAAATTGCGCTTCAGCTGCTGTTGTCCATCTGGGATACTTGCCTGAGAGCTAGAAGAAACCTGCAAGGGTTGTGTTTTATCTCTCTAAGAACTGGGCAGCTTCAGGGGAGGCTAAGCAAGCAGACATATTAAACAGTCCATGACCCTAGCAAACGCACCCTGTGCAAACTGGAGGCGTAAGGAATATCTTACACACTACCATTGGTGATGATCCCCAACTGCTATAAAATGAGTTTAGGTGACTGCCTTAATCCTGGGCACCTGAGTTTTTTGTAATACAAATGTCATGCTTTGGGCTCTCAGATATTGTATTAAGCATTCAGTATGTGATTCCTGTGGCAGCGCTGAGTCTGGAGGCTCTTCAAGGTTCCCACACTAAAAAGCTGAGAATATGACAAGCTAAAAATGTAACATCGGTCCAAACCAGCATGGGCTTATTGCTTAAATACAGTGATCTGCGTTTGGCTTTGGGGGGAGGCTGGAAGCTAAACATAACAACTGTAGTTGTTATAAACACTGTCACTGCTTTTTTTTTTTTTTTTTTTTTTTTTTTTTGTTTTTGTTTTTGTTTTTGTTTTTGTTTGTTTTTAAATCTATCTTCATTTTCCACTCTCTTTCTTTCCTTTATGGCTAGTTCATCCCCGCTTGCTCTCTGCGGCCCTGCTAGAGGGATAACCCACGTACCTGAACTCGAACAGCTCCATTGCACGGGTGGCTAAAACACACTGGCTGCCTCCCAAACCAGAAATTGCTGCCATGTTTCTAAGCAGGTTTCTGGAAGCAGAGATAAAGCTGTATGGATGTAAGGCTGCTCCCAGTTCCTGTGCTGTTTGCATCTAAATGAGCCCCCCCCAAAGGAAGACCTCTTCCCTATTTAAATAACAGCGCTCTTCCCTGCAGGCCTGTCTCTACCCTATGTAAATAAAATCGCAGCCCCTCCAGGCCTGTCAATGCTAGGCATTAATGAGCCTGCAAAATCGTTTCTTCTCTCATTTGGCTTGGCAGTGCAGATGCTTAAGTCTCTCAATGTGTTATTCAGAAAGTTTGGAAAATGTAAAGTATGCCTGAGAGAAATGCCAAATCCCTTAACTCATGGGGGAAGTGCTCGTGTAACTTAGAGGGGAAAAAAGAGCTCTCAGTGGTGTTTGCTGTGTGCATTACAATTTTCCAGTTGTTAAGAACTGGCTGTATCTGCACAAGAGCGATCTGCTCATAAAGAGAAGCACCCAGAGAATGGTAAATACGATGGGTTTCTGCAGGGTCCTTATGTGCAGGCCAGGCAAGGCACATCTATGTGCAACACCAGAGAGAGATGTTGCTTTTACAGCAATACTGTGAAAGACTTGTCAGAATCTGTGACAAAATGGAAATCTTTTGTTTGTTTGTTTGTTTGTTTTTTAAAGCATGTCTTGAGTGAAAGTAAAGCCCACAGACATACACCAGCACTGCCCACTGGCTTCAGTGCCAGCCATACCAGCCGCAGATGGGACTGGGCTATTCTTATGTGCAGGAAGGGTTAAATTCCTGAATACCCCGGTGGCTGAGAGCTGCTGGGGTCTCTGCCACAAAGCCTTTGTACTTGACCAGTGCTGCTGGTGGCATCTGGACTGGGACTGTGGGGTCTGGAGAAGGTCAGGAGCCTGAGGGCTGGGCAGCCGAGCTGGGATCCCGGTAGAGCTTTCTTCAGCAGGCCCTTGCCCCCAGTAGGTAGACATTTGTGGGGAGCATCCCCCCAAGAAGCACAAACTGCTGGCTTCTGCCTGCTTGTCCTTCAGATCCCTCCCTCCTGCCTCAGAGCAGTGCTGTGGGGTGGCCATCCCCACTGGCCCCGCTCTGAGGTGAGCGGCCTGCCTTGGCGACCTGCCCTGCCGCCATGCAGCGTTGTGCTGCTGTGGCTCTGCGGGCCGAAGGCATGCTTTTTAACAAGGGATTAACTGCGGCAGGCTTGTGGTCATCCCAGCCACCTGTGATTTCAGTGTGAAGTCAGTGTGAGCTTGGTTTCCTGCCCCTGCTGGGAACCTTCCCATATTCTGGTTCCCGGGACTTGCCAGGGAACACCAAGCTGCTCTCGGAGCACACCTAGGGAGCTGGGAATGTGGCTTCGTGTGCAGCCTGCTGCCTGGAGCCCCATCGGGGCTGAGATGTGCCTTCTTGCTTAGCTTCTGCCTTGGAGAAGGTCCACGGTTCTTCCAAGCCACTGGGCCCAAGTGACAGCACTGCCACATGGCTGTGCCACACAGCATGGAGGCACCGCCACTGTGGGAAGGAGCACCACGTGTCCTCACTCTGCCTGTTCCCTGCCCTTGTACCCACACAGATCTCTGGGAGATCTGGGCAAATGGCTTGCACATTTCCAAATTTTGTTTGAAACCGGTGGCATGTGGCTCATGAAGCTGGGGACAGTCAATCTGTCCCTGCTAACCCCCATCCCCTCCAGGTCTTGGGCTCGGATTCTGCACTGCAGCCTGTGGGAATGGCTTTTCACACTTCACTTCTTTTTCGACCAGCTCCTTACATTGTATTTCCAGAACAAAAATCCTGACATTATTTCTCAATACCCAACCTGTACAAAGATAACAGAACTTTGTTTTTTTAGTATGTCATACAGCAATTCTTTTGGTAAAGCAATGTAGCTGCTCATCATTTGTACTGCAACTATTAAAAAGGCAGTAGCAGTAACAATATGGTGAAATTCACCTAAAAAATGTCTTAAAACCCATGCTCCAGCAGTGGTGGCTACTGCCATTGGAGGTAGTAGTCCTTCTTAACTCAGTTCATTTTAGGAGATATTTTTTTAAGGTCATTAATGGCTGTCAGGAGACAAAAGAAAGCAAAAGAGAAAAGGGATTTGTTTTCTAGAGGACGTTCCACAACTCTCTGCAGCTAAGGAAAAAGCAAGTACAACCAGACGGGGGTCGGTCAGCTCTGGACTGTTGTGCGGTTTTGACTTATCTGTGTGTTGTTGTGTTTTTAAAAAATCCTAATTAAAATTGATTGTTAATTGTTTTTTTCTTTTGTCTGGTTATCTTCACACAGCCTGTCACAGAAATGAGGAGAAATGAGGGAGGACTCCCACCCTCTAATGGTAAATGAAATGGTGGTAAGTGTCTACACATATTTTCACTACTTATGCTCTTACAGAGAGGAATGGAAAAGGTCCTTTCATCAGTAACTGTGGCAGATTGAGGAGTGGAAGCCTAAAGGACAAAAAATGAGTTATTTTGAATTTAATTGGGCCACCCTCGTAAATGTTTTCCTGCATGCAGCTAGGCAGGCAGCAGAGATGAATTGGAGAGAAGCCACATATCCTGTAAACACCCATCAGCCTCACTAAATGCAGTGGAAGGAGTCGCCACAGAAATGTTGTGCAACGGAGAAGGAATTTTCTCAGCGTTATCTTGGCCCTGCTCTCCAGCTGCTTTTCCCCCTTGCACAAGATGTACAACAAAACAGGGACGTGTGTGTTTGCTTGTGGGAGCTTCCTGAGGGCCGAAGCGGAGCCAAGCGCGAGCCTCAGCTCCTCCGGATGCACAGACTGCTGAGTTCATCTCCTCCTCCTCTCCTGGTGGGAGTCCGTCCCCGTCCAACCCCAGTGGGCGGCAGGCACTGACTCACCAACCACCCCAGCTCGCCCTCAGCTGATGACTATTGTGTGCTTTCATCCCGGGTTTTATGATTCTGGGCCTCCAGTGTGGCCAGATGAAGATGTTCAAGTCTGATAATTGTCTTAAAGAGCCAGTGATGTGCTAGCAACACTATTTATTTTTCCTACATATCATCTTGGATTTTATTTTTTATTTTTTATTTTTTTTTAAATAAGACACATGGATCTCAAAAGTGGCAGGCACTTCTTCCTTCAGAAAGTGTCTTTTTGGCACTGCAGCCTTTCAGGAGACATGACAGGTCTTTTGTAGTATGTGCTTTTTTTAACAAATGCATCGAGGAAGTTTCAATGCAACTCAAACATTGCAGAGGCAGTTTGGATGACAACGATTATACCTGCTAGAAAGGCTTTTTTCCTCCTGTAACAACCCCCTTCCCGTACGTTTTGCATGCAGCTTTCACACTGCACAGGTACAACGGGGAGCAAAGGAGGCTTTGTCCTCCCTCTGCCACACCAGGGCAATGCTTTGTGTCAGTGATAGCAAAAGCACTCACTAAATCATTCTTCCATCCACCTCCCCCATCCCCTCCGGTCAAAAATGAGATTGCTTTCTCCTCCAAATTGTATAATATCTTCTTGCTAAGGGATGTCAAATTCTCTCTCAAACCTTAAGGTTTTCAGACGACAGAATAAGATGTGCACTGACCATAGGGGGGTGCTGCCCTGCCAGGAACTGGGCTCTGATTCTGCTGGTGTTCCTGGCTGATTTTTTATTTTATTTATTTTATTTTTGAAGGCTTTGTCAGTGGGAGTTATGCCTTAATTCAAAATCAGGCACTGTATTTTTACTGTGTGACCTGTTACGTGTCCCCATCTGGCAAAGGGCAGCAAGCGTTGGCACAGCAATAAGAACAAATATTTTGTTGAGGTCCCATGAGCGGATTTGCTATTAAAAGTGTAAATCTGATGCTGAGAATACTGAGTCAGCACCAAGCATTTAGATCTAGGAATTACATCTAATATGCTTTGCCGGATATTTTCCAACACACACAAATATTAAATGCCTTTGTCAAGAGGAGTTTAATAGCTATAACAGTGCTTTGCTTCCCGTAAGAAGTGGCTGTGAGAATGAGACCCAGCAAGTCTTTTACCAGACCTAACACCGACCTGTTTTGTTGTATCTGTTTATGTATTCATGGTAAGGACAAAATCAGACTCTCTTTTCTTGCTAAACATCTATTGTTTTCCATGGTATCTGCATCATGAAGGAAGGAAGAAATGCATATCCCACGTATAATGTTATTCTGCTGAAACACTGTTTATATCTTACAGCAAACACTGCTATATCCTGGTGGACCACAGCTGACATTTTTTTCCTGCTAAAAAAAGCAGGTTTCTCTGGGGTTAAATCTAAAATAGCAGCTCAGGCAGTCACAGCCTGTACATGCCACAGCCTCTTTGCTATCAGCGGCAAAGATCCTGCGGTAGGACACCTGCTCCGTGCCCTGCCCTTGCTGAGCTACAAAGAACCATCAAAGATGACAAAGGTGATGCGTTCCCAGCCAGTGCTTCTGCAAAACCCCCCTGAAAAAGCAGCCCCAGAAAGCCAGGAGCATAACAATAGATAGTATTTACTAATCCACAATGAACTAACATCCCAGTTTACTATTTACCATAGTTCCAAAACAGCAAATGCAAATTTCATCTTGTCTAAAGAGATGACATCCTGGTATGGGACCAGAGACAGCAGACGGAGACGCCAGGAGCACTGAGGTGGAGCTGGCTGGCAGGGTACACGATGGCCCCAGCACTCAGGTGCCAAGGTACGAGTGAATCTGAAGAGGAGCTACTACAACTGAACCAGGATTCAGCAAGATAATTTTATTCAGCTGCAATCTTCACAAGATTTTCAGGGTTTGACCTAAAACCCAGACAACAAAAATCAAGCGGTACCTTACCAGTGCTGTTGTCAAAAGTTGACTCAAAAATTGGTGTTGCTCAGCCACTACTGACCTGCCAGTATTCAAAGTGATGTCGGCATCTCTGGTTTACCAGCCCTAAGCATTGTTGGAAGTGCCTAGGAAATATTAATGCTATGAACCAGAAAAAAAATAAATAATAACAACCTTGAGGATCTTCAGAAAATAGAATGGAAGACCAAAGCAGAAAGAGCACTAATTTCATTAAAAGATTATCCTTCTTAAAGGATTTTCTCTTTTCCAAGGCTGAAAAACTCCCCATCATTGCTTAGGCAATGTAGGTAGTACCCAAAACCGCCGAGTGTTGGTGAGCTGTCAGTGGGGAGTAGAGGAGAACCTTTTCCAGGGCCTGACCCTGGGCACCCATCTCCAGCCCCACCAGGAGCCCCCTGGGGGTGCTACTGGCTCCAGAGGAACTTGGAAGAGATGAAAGTGCTTAAACTCACCATTTTCCCACTTTGACAGTGTATTTTAAAACACGGCGCCGGCACTATTTTAACAACTTTATCTTTCATTAGCATAATTGCAGTGGATAATCAGTCATGACAAGAAAATTCCTTAAGCATGTCGGGCTTCCAACTAAACGTCTGGGGGTTGGTTTAAAGAACACGGACACAATGTTTTGAATAACTCGTTTCTTTATTGAGTTCATAATTTAATTTCATAAAACTCTGCATGTAAGACAAAACAGCCAATGCTCTATGTTTTGACAAAGGATTTCTGAACACTCTGATTTCACAAAATAAACATTTGTTCTAAATTGGTTTTACAAAAAATAAAATAAAATTAGGATGGGCATTTGAACCCTTATAATGGGTCTAATATTTTAAAAGTTTAACAAAAAAAAAAGACACTAAACAGTCACATTCCTATGGACTGGCTTGATCCCTAATTTCAGTGAATGAGACAGAATTCTGTAGTAATCATTCAGCTTTTACTCTAAGCATTTAACACTAGAAATGAAAGTTACAGACAAGACAGGAATAAACAGGTATCATTCTGATAGCTTTGAAGTCTAAACAATATACATAAGGGTGGTTTTTTTTAGCTGTATGCATATCCAGACCTATCAAAATGATTTTCTCTGTGCATTTGTACACTTCCTAACAAAAATAGAAATTTAGGCTATATTGGATTGTTCCATCCTTACTCAAGGGGGCAGAAACCCCACTGCCTGAACCTCTGACACTGCTCTGGAAAACGGAACTGGGAAGTATTAATAAGGCATAAAGGTGTTTCTGATCTCAATTACAACTAGTTTCGATGTTGACTGATCAGTTTTGCACAGAAAAAAAGACTGCTCACGATCTGGATCTGGAAGACTATTCTACTCCTGCATCAGGCATAAGAATTGTATAAACACAATTTCATTCAAAAGTCTAAATGCCCCACGACTTTCACATCGAAATTATGGATATACTTTCATGTCTAAATAAGATGCTGTCAAGGGATGCTGCAGAAGCTGTTACAGCTGGGGAAAGAACTGTTATCGCTCCTATGAATACAAACACACTTATTTTCTTCTCTTAAAAACTTGTAGTGCTAAATTCTAAGGTCCTTTGTATGGCATGACAAATTTAATGAGCATTCCATCTCCTCCAGTATCAAAGCTCTGCCTTCTTCACGCATCTCAATCATGAGAACTTTCTTACGCAGATAAAAGCAACAGCAGCAGGCCACCACTTGTGTTTTCAGTGGTCATCTCTTTGCCCAGAGAAACACACCTAAACTTCAGTGCAGCCTTTCATACCAGCTTGGCCCACCCAGCTTTGTATCTCTGCCTTCCTATGCAAACGAGAAATCCTTAAAAATTCTTTTCTCATCATATACTCCCTGACAGCAAGACAGAATGAGCATTACATGTGCCCGGAACGCAGGGAACGAAAGGAAGGATAGGATTGGTTGGATATTAGGAAGAACTTCTTTACCGAAAGGGTTGTGAGGCATTGGAATGGGCTGCTCAGGGAAGTGGTGGAGTCACCATGCCTGGAGGACTTTAAAAGACGTTTAGATGTTGAACTTAGTGATATGGTTTAGTGGAGGACTTGTTAGTGTTAGGTCAGAGGTTGGACTCGACGATCTTCAGGTCTCTTCCAACCTAGAAATTCTGTGATTCTGTGAAAGATCTGGACAGAAGAGGTCTCACTGATATGAAGATCATTTGTTACCTGTTCTGAACTTAATGTAGGATTTGGGAGGAATGGGCTTCTTCATCTTCGTATGCTGACTTCCCAGGCTGTGCATGGGAGAAATAAGGCCAATCTGAAGTGACACTGAGGTGCATATGCTGCAACAGTACAGTTTATTAGAAGCTCAATGTGTAGAATAACATGAATGCTATCTTTCTACCTGTGTTGAAACAGGCTCTGAACCTCTTTGTTCACTTCCCTTGTAAATTCAAAAACCTCAGACGAATTTCCTATCACATCAATGTGAGTAGCATAAGGAATAACCAAAACAGAAGGGTAGTGGGATTTTAGAGTTTCACACATCAATTTATATTTCTGCTTTTCATCTCTGGTGTACTCCTCAAGGTATATCCTTTCTTTACATAAAGTGTTGTGAAGTTTTAGAGACTGATGTTCAATTTCCTCTTTGAATGCTAATACCTGTGCAGCATGGGGCCTACTTCTAACTTTCTGAAGATATAGTGTAGTTATATCACCATCCGTGATGTCGGAAATTACAACATCAGTATTTGCTAGGAGTTTCTTGGGAAGAACGTTCTTCATATAGAGATATATATCTGTGTCAAGAACTACCACTTGCTTTTCCCCTTCTGCATCATGAACAAAATTATTTGTATCTGTGGTAAGTCTGCGCTGCTGCTGCTGCTTCTTCTGTCTCTGATGGGACTTCCTTTCTTCATTTTTGTCCTCTGAAAGGGATTTTGCTTTTAATAAAAGGCAATCTCTTAGCATTTTGATTGCTGGAAATGACCCTTGAACAGAAATATGTCCATTGGATTGCAGAGGGCCAAAGCTCAAAGCTGTGTTCTTCTTTTTAATTTCTTGTATCAGATCTTCTAAAACATACTGATCTTTGAAAACAGACATATTGAGGACAGAAGTGACAGAGCTGAAGACCTAGAATTTTGAATTAGAGAAAAGTTAAGTAATGGTTAACATAGCAAAGGAGGTACAACAAGATAAATAATGAATGAACTTACATTTTTGCAGTAAGGAGTTACTTTCAAAGGGTAGTATCTGGAGAGTCTCCTGTCTTCTAGTCGATGCTCATTCTTCTTTAGAACACTCTCTACAACTAAAGAGAAAGCCACTTGTTACTTGTTTGTTCTGCAGTAAGATAATGCATTATTACCAGTCTGATGGTGGAACACTTTGTGGGTGTTTTTTTTCTTGATGCTTTCCCTAACAATTTCCCATACATACACAGGTGATTCAATACTCTTGCCTAATATTTTATGCATTAGTCAAAAGTGCTGAGAGAGAGATGGAAGGCTGCCTTTTTAGAACATTAATTGTCAGGTATTTATTCCCCAAAAAAGGCCTGACTACAAATATCATGTTATGCATGGTATAAATTTATTTCTAAAAACAAACAAAATAAACACTTTGCACGAAGCCTCTTCAGAGTCATGACTTCACTGAACAGAAATAAAATCCTAAAACTCTGACTAAGAGAGAAGTGTTAGTCTCCCAGACACATAAAATCCTAGTAACAGTAAACAATTTATACTTATTTGGTTTAGGGTAAACATTCTAGGGTTAATTCCTGAGGGAACATTTCCTACAGCATATTAGAGTCAATACCTTCTTGATCTTCAAAAGTTACATACGCAACTCCTTTTTCCATTGTTGGATATATTATGTCCTCCACATCTCCACCATTGTTCTTTGACTTTTGGAAATGAATCACCAGTATGTCACTCATGACATCATCCTTCAGAACGCCATCTGGAACACCAGAGATGACAACTGTCCTTGCAGATTTAGCTGCTCGTCCCGTGTCCTGCACATAGAGAAATGGGGTACTGTAAGCACAAGGAGTAGCAGTGACCTGCCATAGTGGTTACCCACACCCACCCTGACTGCTGCAGTGACTCCCCTTCACTTTAGTCAGACAAGATGCCCGTTTCATAGGTAACTAAGGCTGCTGAATCAGATTCTGATTTCAGCTAATACCAGACTCCCTCAGGCACTTTTATGCTACTGTGCAGTAAAAAATGTGTCATTTACACACTCTCGGCATCCTCATTTGTTAGCGCAATAAAAATTAAAACTAAATTTAACAGCTTCCAAACGAAAGGCCCGGTGTCACACGGGTATGATTGTTTGCTCTAATATTCAGGACTGAAAGAAAATGAAAAATGTTAATTGCATGTACTGTTCAATAAGCATTCTCTTTTCAGAGTGGCAAGGCCAGATTCAGACAGTCCTTACTTGTTAAATCCCTGAGAGCTGGGATCCAGCATTATGCTCTGACTCATCTCCCTCCACTTACTCAATGGACAACCTTGTTAAATTGGAGGAACATAATCCCAGTCATCTGAGACTCGCAGTGCATAAAGTGGCTACTACACACATGATTTCCATCAGAGCCAGACCTCCCAGGACTGCAAACATGAAACCCACCCTAAATAGGATTTGCATCTATGTCTCGTTAAGGCAAGCGTATTTTCTTTCCACTCTTATTAGGCAGAAATAGCAAACAGCATTATTTCACTGGAAATAGGGCAGAATCACCATAAACGGTGGGACACTGAGGAAATTTTGTAACAGTTCATTTACTTTTTTTGGAAGAAAGAAAACAGTTTAGTTTGTTTGCATGGAGCGTTTATGGGAACAAGTTGCTGATAAATTCAGAGCCACTACGCCAGGTCAATCCCTCAGTCTGCATTCTTCGGGCTTCTCTTACAAAGTTTCTTCTGGAGTCGGGCTGTATAAAATATTGTGGCCCTCCTGGCACTTCGGAGGCCAGATTTTACCAGCTGACCCAATAAAGAGCTAGGCGCTTCGGTTATGTTGGTAATTATTTCTATTAATGTAACAGCAGGTTCCTGCGCTAAGGAGACAACACGGAGGGAATACAAACAGGGCGCTTCAGGGGCTGGCGAGGTTTTCTGCAGGATTTTCTCCTGCCTCACGCAGCCGGGGCCGCTCCAAGCTGCCAGACAGCCCCCACACCTTGCCAGCTGGCTCTTCGGAGCAAGAAAAAAATAAAAAATAAAAATACGACGAAAAAAGCAGGGGGGGGGGGTTGGTGGGATTTACGCCGAATCGATTCTGAGGCACGTACGCGCCCGGTGCCTGCTGCGGGGCCACACGGGCACGAAGCCGGCACCCTGAGGGGGGCACCCGGGCTGCCCCACGACCCCCCCGGCTGTCCTAACCCACCTCAGGACCCCTCACGGTGGCACCCACCCGCCCCAAGCCCCTCCGGCCGTAGCCGGGGGCCCGGCGGAGCGCTACCACCCGCCGCCAGCCCCGCGCCCTTGCCCCTGCCTCAGGGCGCCCCGCCGCCATTTCGCGACCCCCCCCGGGCGGCCCCTCCGGCCCTGCCGCCGCTGCCACTTGCCATGGCCGTCGCTGTGCCGGCCCCCGGTGGCCTTTAGAGGCGGCTGTCCCCGGTCATCGGTGGTGTTGGACCGGGGAAACGAAAGAGAAAGCGATGGGCGGGCACCGGGAGGGCCGGCCCCTTCCCCCTGAGGGCGGCCGAGGGTGGATTCCTGTCAGGGGGACGCAGAGGGGCAGTGCCCTGTGGCAGCGACATGGCCGAAATGTTCCGTTTTCTGTTCCGTTTTCAGCACTAAACCCGTGTTCCAGCCTTTACGTGGCCCGGTTGGTGCTGTAAAGTAAACTTTCTATCGATTCGTCAGTGAGAAAATTGAACAAACGCCTTAGAATGTTAATTAAAATCTCATCTTGGTTTTGTGTGCTTAAAGCCTGCTTCTTCGCACTTCTCCCACACGCAGCGAGACCGCAGGAGAATTTTAAATGTTTTCCTTTTTCAAGGACTTCTTTCTCAACATTTATCATGAGCTACGGTTATAATTACTGACAGTCTTCATCAAGTTTTTCCTCCTCTTCTCTGTTTAAGGCGTTTGATCTCATCAATATTTTAGGACTGTTAAAGGCAAAAGCACATAATTCCCATAAACAAATCATTCCTTTTTCCTTTTTTTTTTTTTTTTCCTATATCATAGTTATCAGGTAGGTAATCAAGCCCTGCCTTTGCATGCACTGAACAGTAAGAGGAGCTGCAGTCACACATATCTCTCCCAACAGCAAATGCAGTCAGCTGTGGTGCTAGGAGTCCTTTAGTATCCTGTATGTATTCGTTGTCTATTAAAAGTTTCTCTCAGAATTCCACCTGAGATATATTTGCAGTGCTTCCCTTAAAGTGATTTTTTTCTGCATACTAAGATGTCAAATACTACAGAAGGAAGTTAGAGCGGCCTTCCAGTACCTCAGGGGGGCTATAGGAAAACTGGGGAAGAGTAGTGGAGTGCAGGGATAGGACCAGGGGTAAAAGCTTTAAGGCAACAGAGAGCAGGTTTAGATCAAATATAAGAAGGAGATGTAAGTCTTTACTCAGAGGTGAGGCCCTGGCCCAGGCTGCCCCATTCCTGGTGGTGCCCAAGGCCAGGCCTATCTGAAAGGATAAACTGGAAACAAAAGAGGGATTTTACATGCTGAAAAATTATTTTTTCCTAAAATCTATATGCCTTTTTCAAATGACCCGTCTAATACACACCCTCACAGAGCTGGCAGCCTGGCCAGTCACATGCAACTAAATAAATTCCTCAGACCCAGTGTTCAGCATCAGATTTTTTAATCCAGCACTGTTACAAAGAAATCTGTTTTAAAGAATCATGTGAAGTCTTCACTGTAGTATTTTCAATTTGAAAAATAAGGAACAAAAATGTAATTGTAGAAACAAATATTAAACAATAAACCAGGCTATTAATTTATGAGACGCTCAATAGCAGTTGGATCAGATCCTACAGGAAGTATCAAGGAAGTAATAGCATTTTGACAGCTAAAAGCAGTATTTTTTTTTTCCAATCAGTAAAAGTACACAGGTTTCCAAAACGCAAATCTTAGATTAAGTTTTATGTGCTGGTAAGGGCTTTTTCCTTGACTTTAATCAGGAACATCTGGAACACAAAGCAGTGCATTTTAACAAATTTCTATGCAAAGTCTGTGCCATTAAATCAGAAAGACAGGCAGTTCCTCTTTCAGATATAAATTTCTGAACATTTACGCACAATTCTACAAGAAGTGTTGGTGTAACTTCCTGCATCTCAGATGAAACAAGAAATCTGAACTTCATGAGTTTGATGTCCCATTTTCCATTTGGCATTCTAAGCCTCCTCCTCAAAGCAAACCCATGTAGCTCCTTTTGATACATATTTGATTCTCTCTGTTTCTCCACCACCATTACTAGGCTTTTGAAAATGAATTTCAATCATGTCCTGTATGCTTTCCTCGTCATCTTCAGTCTCTGCAATTCCTTTCAGCAGGATGGAATTCTTAGAAATCCCAGCATAGAGCTATTTAAGACAGAAAGAGAAAGTTGCATTATGCATCAGCTGTCACAAGTACATCTAAAGGAACTGACGGATACTGGAAATAAACATATTCTCTATCAGCTAGGGCTAGGATCTTTGATTACCTTTTAAGATTTTGGTCAATGTGCTATGTATCTGTCACTGAAAATAACAAGAGTTCTGAACTTTACCATACAGTGCTGAGTTTAATAGAAATTGTGCCCAGCCTCCCTAACTGGTTTGTCCCACACTCCTTAATGCACACACTGGTTTGGGGGATCTCTAATGGTTATAGACTGTATCACTCCATCAAAATCAATGCTGATACATGACACACATCTGCAAAGAATGTCATATCTCTTAAGTGCACAAACTCTAGTCGATGCTTTAATTATAAAGGCCTGATTATATACACAGCACTGGCTTGATTATAATCTATTCATACAAAGTAAAAGACAATTTCAGTGAGAATATCATGAGCAAGCAGACTAGTGTTAAAGGAAAAGAAGTTACTATTTGGGTCAAACAACTGAATGAAAAAAAAATGAATGAGCAAGTGTTTCATAGAACAAGGATCTCTCCTGAGATTATCAACAAGGCCTCTCATTAGGGCTGAACATTGACAGTGCTTTGTGACATGGAAAAACGTTGTGCCTACTAATAACATACTTCACAAACAATTCAGTATCTGCCTCCTGCCTGGCACAGACATTATGGTAAGTAATGATATAATTTAATCAAAGAAAGACATGCATGCCCTTTTAAAATAAATTATAGCTCTTGCACTACAAAACATAGGATTATCAGCACAGCAGCACAGTGCAGATGCACACTTGCTATTAGGATTCAAAAACTGCGTACAGAAAAATTTCTGCAGTCCTCAGAACTGAAAATTCTGCCCATATCTCCTGTTTCCCACGTACCTGCTCTGTTTAAGGAGTAGCCTGAAACAGATTTTTTTACCTGAAGCTTTTCCAAGTGTACGTTGGTGCTTGGAGACACATGAAGCCTGTAGTGCCTTCCATTTACAGAGAAAGGACATTTAGTACTTCTCACAAAGCCATTTGCTGCTGTAATGGAAACAGAGAAAAAGAGGGATAACAGTAATATAACCTCAAATGCATTTTGTAAGCATATCAAAGAGCAGACTAATCTTCCTTATTTGGATTTAGGAACTCGTATGTGACAGCACTTGCAAATTCTTCGTATACAAATTGAAAAAAGTTCATTTGGCATTTCCAAAAAAGCAAGATCAGTAAATACCCACAAAAGCTTCTGAAATAATTCTAAAGTAGCTGCTCGAAATAGATGCGGCTCCACTGACCTTTTTAGAATTTCATACGCTTAAACCAAAATGCCTAGAGTTGGGCAAACTGAATGCTTCTCTGAGTTTATTGTCATGAAACAAGAGCTAAAAATCAAACACATTTTCCTAACTTTCTCTTCACAATATGCGTCTAGCAATGCAAAGGAAAAAAAAAAAGTTTTTGACAAAGCTAAAATAGAAACAAAGCTGAAAAGCTACATATCAGGTCATGATTGATCAAAAAAGGATGTGATGAAGTAACACAATATTTACAGATATGTGTGTGAAACCACATCTTTTCCTGATCTACTTAACTCTCTGGGAAGGAGAGCTTCCCAGGAGGGAAGGATTATCTGCATTCACTGGTTAAATTAACACAGAACATAAGGGAAAGGAAACAGATCAGACAGCCTGCACATCCAGCTAACAAAATTATTACATACTATACCTCCAGGTTTGAGGAATGTAATAACAGCTGTTCTAGACTTCTTGTCATATTTTACATTTTCTACTTCTCCTCCTCCGTGTTCAGATTTGTAGAAATTCAGCTCTAATTTGTCTCTCACCCAGTCATCAGGAATTGATAGCTCAGGTATTTCTGAAACATCAATCTTCTTTCCAGAAATAGTGATGTGGAGCTAACAAAAATAACGCATGCATTTTGTGATTGAAAACACCCACAAGACTGAACATAAAGTCTTTTACGTACTGCAAGTGTATATCTTTAAAGTTTTATATTTTAGTTAATTACCTCAAATTTGATTCCCATTCCAAGCGTAAAAGGCACTGCTTTCACATCTGTTGTTTTTCTGTCCAGGTGCAGAGAATGCTTACCCATTTTTATCAGTCTCTGGGCAACTGAGGAAAATAACAAGTTTTCAGTGGAGAAAAGCCTAGTTTAATCGTTATAAAAACATGACTATTCCTCAGTCTCTTAAGCAAAAAGCTCTTTTTACATCAGTAAGTAAGAAATGAGTAAGTTTGGCAACCATATCCCATTATCTACATCTTCAGGCATGTCGATGTCTGTTAAATCTCACCAGTTATAGTACCATATTTTAGCTGTTGACTACCTTTAGAATAAAAGACGCTGTCAAAAGATGCTCTCACTGTGTCAAACATTAATACTAGCCTTTCTGTATTTTATTTAAAGATCCATGGATAAAAAGCACATCATTGCCAGCTGTAGAGAATGCCTATTAGGAATGTTAGATTTTAGCTGCAATAAATGAATCAGACACCAGCTTCACATCTGCAATATACTTGCACAGCTGAGTTAGCCACCATGCTAACTAGCCCAGGCAGACTGCAGGCCAAGCAGCAGGCATCTCGGTGGCAAGCAGGCAACTTGCAGACTGCACCATCCCTCTATCATCTCACATCTACCCAGCATCTGATGCATGTAGACTTAACCAGAGTAACTCCTGTCAGAATGAAGTACTGCCCAGAGTAAAGAAAGTAATCAAATTCTGCTGTCAAAACAAATTGAATCGTGCTTAACAAAACTGAGGTAGAAACATATTCCCAATTTCAGACACAAAGTGTTGTTTGTATTAGGTGATAGCAGAAATGCTGTTATCAAACACGCATACAGAGCACTTGGAAGAATTTTTTGCTAATGACTGGCATCAGAACAGTGAAAAGTTCCATGTGTACTCTTCTTTGGCTGTTGCTGAGGCGTTTTTTCCTAAATGTTTATGTAAAACTTTTCCCCTTGGTAATGAAAGACACCAGAGACATTAATTTTTTATATTTAAAACATGCATCATACCTTCCGCATCTTCAAAAGCAAGCAGTGCCTGGTTTTGATTCAGTTTGAATGGGATTTTTGATGTTACAGAAAAAACACAGCGAGTATTGGTATCTGGAAAATCATCCTTCGTGTCTTCCATGTGAGTGAACTCCACTTTCATGTCTGCTATCTTTTTTTCAATCTAATATTTCAGAATGAAGATAGAGAAAAAAAAACACATATGTAATTACTGCCTAACAGAAAAATGAACAGTAGAGTCTTGAGTTGCCATATACACGTATTTTTCAAGTTCAACAGTCACACAGATTGAAGTCACAGCCGGTAACACACGTATAACTGCTAACTAACTGACTTGTTGCACATGTCTATTCCTCAAATTCTTGTCCATGCGTTCAGGTTTGTTTTTTTATTTTTTCCTTTGGTTAACTTTGGTTGAACTTGGACTTGACCCTATGCAGCAAAAATTCAGTTGAAGTCTACAGGTGTTCCTATCTGTAGGATTAGAAAACTTTTGGTACGTGAAATCTGTAAAATTCCAGTATCAGAGTCATTCATGGTACCACTTACTTTTTCCCACTTGTATCACTGCTCTACAGAAATGTTAAATCTGCAAATAAACTGGCTTGTATGTTACCATCATAATAATAAAGACATAAATATCTATGTATTTTATAACTACCACAGATGTAAATGTTCATGAAAATGTTGGTTAGGAAAAGCTGCTTTAATAGATCTGAGGGAGTTTTAGATATCTCTTTTTTCCCCATTTACATAACTGTTTCAAAATAAAATTCTGTGTAGAAGAAAAATATTGTGTCAAGATAAAATAGCCAGAGCAATAGAGGCATTCCTGCCACGTATCTTCAAAACCAGCATCTTATCTAGGAGTCTGTTTGCTTTCTGTTCCCTCTACTGCCAATGGACACATTTTTCCTTCCATCCTCTTACCCAAGAAATATAAAATGCAAGTACTTGAAAATTAGCAATGCTATGTGATTTTTTTCCTCCAGTGTCTTCCATTTAACCATTTTCTGCTTTTCTTCATTCTTCTCATGTTTTCAGCATCTCACACACTTGTACTTGTTTCCATATCCTTAACCTTCTTCCCATTATCTTGCCAGACAAAATAGGAAAATAAAGCTTCAAGCTGTATTTTACATTGATATCAGTAAAGGTTGCTGAACAACTTGGCCCCGATGGTCTAGAACTGGCAAAATAAAAATGTGCCCTTCCAAAAGAAAAACTGCAAAGTACTTCAAACCTTACCTTACTATCCCACGAAAGCTCTGAATTACATTCTGCAAGGTCTTCTTTGAGCTTTTCAATCTCTTTCTTCAGTTTGCTGTTTTCTTGGTTTAGTATAAAAAGTTCTTTCTGCAGCACAAAAATATTAAATGCAAAATTAAACACATAGAAGATATTCCAGCAAAATCTGTAGACAGCAGAAACTGTTTCAGCTTTCAATTATTACACTTAACCTACTAATTATATTTTAGTAGTTTGCGATATTGAAGCCTTAATTTCTCATCAGCAATTCTCAGGCCAAACAAAAATTCACTGAAACAACCTCAACAGCCTACAGAAAATTCTCCTGTTACTGCACCAATGACTACACAGCACTTTGAAGTAACACACCAATTATTTCTAGAAAGAAGAGCCATCTTCAGACAACTTCTGGCTGAAACCAGCTTATTGTCACTTAAGAAATGCTATTCCCTTGGGTGCTTTAACATCTACCAGGTGCTGGGATCTGAGGAAGCAGTGGAAACAACCCATTCAATTCTCTCTTTATCACACAAAACTGAAACTTACCTCTTGGTGGAGAATCTCAGCAGAGTGGTTTTGCCTGCCTTCATTTTCTACACAAGATAGGTCTCAGTTCTGCCTTCACTCTTCCAACATTACTGTAAGTTTTATTTTATTGTACCAGTTCTTAATCTGCCATTGAAAAACTGTGTGTAAAATAGCCTAGTCTTACATTCTGCAAAGTGATGAAGCTGTTTAAACTGGAAAGGAAATCCTACTCTTATCTTCTCTAACCAAAACCTCCCTCACAATTCCCCGAATACTGAGAGCTGTAAGCCTTCTCCATACCTCGTGGGTGTCCCTAGACATAATACTCTCTTTATGAAGGTTCCGTTCAAGCTCCTTTAGCGTTCTCAGCTCATCCTGTTGTTTAACATATTCTTCGTCAGCACTTAATTTACAAACTTGAAGGTCAGCTTTTAATTTTTCAGCTTTTTCAAGTCTTTCCTGGATGATAAAAAGAAAAAGACTCTTAGAATTTTTTTTTCCCTACAAGAACAAACAAAACTTTAGCTAAGCCCTTTATATTTATTTATTTATTTTAATGCTTTGGATAAATATTTCTTTTAGACATACAAGTTTAGTTACCACTGAGATTAACAAAAGCATGTATGTACCATTAAAGAACAGAGAGCAAGTCAGACAAACATCGGTTATGATAGGGGGAGAGCTGATTTGGATTTAGAAGGGTGAACTAATGGTCTTCGAAGTATCTTTGAGCTAATTTCCATGATTCTATACACTTTATAGAACTTGCCTTCCATTTCTCCAGTTCTTGTTTAAGACTTTCCATCTCATCTTTGGACGTGTCAGGAGGATCAGGAGTTGTCAGATGCTGGAGAGAAAAGAAAAGAAAAATTTTACTTCCCTATTAGGGAACAACTGAGACACCCTAAACAATTCAAATTAGTCTTCAGGATTTAAATAAATAACCCTTTGTGGGTGGACAATACATTTTGCAACGGTAGTTTGCAATGTGGGCATTAGTGAAAGTCCAATGCTTTTTGTCTGTATGCCCATTTCCTGTTTTTCTCCAGTTGTGCAGGCAAGATACGTGGCAAGTCAGACATTTTGAGAAACCCACTATACTTCCTAATTAAGTCTTTCTAGTATCCTCATGCCACATGATAGCATATGCCACTTTATTTAAAAAAAAAAAAAAAAACACATTCAGACAATTAGTCTAAATTGGTGAACTACTTTAATTGGCTGGACAGGACAAAAATCTAAGAAAATAAGAAAACAGCAACTGGTCAGTACTCATCATTTTCTAATTATCCAACTGAAAATATTCACAGGCTAATATTTTAATAAATCATAAAAGTATGTTCTTCCACAAGGAGTTAAGCCCCCCCAAACCTGCAAAGGTTTATCTGTAAGCTTTCTCAGCAGTTTCTCTAAGAAGATGTGAAAAGAATATACAAGCCTAAAGAGAAAAAAAAATGCAAAATGGGATGTTTCCAAGCTCAGGCAGGTTAGACAATGAATGGTAACATCAGGTGGGAAAGGCAATAAAAGAGGAATTTTAGATTTTAAGTCCTTCAGGGCAGAAGTTCAGAAGCACGGGGAAATTACAATGGGATAGAGCCCATATTCTCTGTTCTGTTTTGTTTCTATGACTGCAATATTCTGCAGAAAAGAAAAAAAAATCCAAAGAGACCTGCTGAAACAATCCCTCCCTTTTACTTAAGATTACATAAAACTTGAATGTGAACCATGAAATTTAGACATGGAAAAGGCCTGTTAGATAATCTAGTTAATTCTCTTGCTAATTCTGTTTTTTTTCCGAAAAGCAATAAAACATAAAATATTCTTTTTTCCACAACTTTGTCCAGTTTCAAATGCCTATTAAGCAACAGGGAAATCCCCATCTGCGTATAACTTAGAACCGGAAAAAAATTCCTTCTCTCAAGGGACTGAGTGCAGGATTGCAGAATGATGCACGTTCAACAGCTGTAAAATGATAAGAAAGGATGCCTGTTTGTTATGGAAAATGCTTTGTTATGGAAAATGCTCAACTGCAACAGTTTTCAACCTCAAAGAAAGAAAAAAATACCAAGAGAACACAAGAAATCCAAGGGAAAGTCCCATCCAAACCACTTGCCATGCTGCAAGAACTGGATGAAGGGAGGCACCAGGAAAAAGGAAATTCCCCTAAGAAACCTCCATGGAAACAGATGAGCAGACGAGGCAGGACAAGGAAATTCTAACAGTCTGTAATGCAGACACTTTGGAACGGGACTCTCCCTATGGAGACAAGAGCCAGTTAGGAAAGAAAGAGAAAGGGAAGCCCTGAGGTATGAGGTTTGCGGAAAGATTTATATTGGACACTGACATCTGGAATTTCAGATGTTATTAAAGTGGGGATGGAGAGGACGAGGAATGTCCAAAGTATTAAAGGATGGAAGAAGGTGAGACAAGAAGTTTAAGAAGCACTGTCTTAGCAGTCCAGGCACAAATCTCCGTTCAGAGATCCTATTATCAAATACAGACTTTACCAGGTAACACATCAGGAAATACTTACAAAATCGTTATCTTTTAAAGGCAGCAGTGATAAATCCATTGAAACCTGAGGGAACAGAAAAAACAATTACAAGAATTGTATGTATTGGCTCTTTTTGTAGCAAATAGTCCACAATGAAATACCGTAAGCTCTGCTGGGATAAAATGATACGACATTTAAATAAATTAAAAAAAAAAAGAAAAAATTATATATATTGGGTATCTGAAGCCTCCTTCCTCACTACACCTAAAAACCGGAGATGTACACGAAGAATTCTATATTGCACGACTTAAGTTTCAGGACTGAAACTTGTGTTACCTTTCTGCTCCATATGGTGTTACTATATTGTTATGCATGCTCTGTGATTAAGGGGTGTAACACTTAAATCTGCTTAAAGCACATGAAAATACCCTTTTTTCTTTATTTTTTTTTTCAGAGCTGATAGCGTAACACCTGGAACCTGTTGCCACAAGATTTTGTGGGGGCATATGAGAAGGAATTTAGAGACGATCACAGACCATTTATCTGCAGATAGATAGACATGAAGGCACACCAGTTCTCAAGCAAACCTAGGCCAGGGAAGCACCAGGACTTTGCACCACGGGTGCTGACGGTGCCCACAACATCCCAAAAATGCCAGTGCGGGTGGGCACCAGCGCCCTGACCCCGCTTAGCGCTCATAACCCCAAATCCTGCGCCCAGTGCTTGTGTAACACCACAGCACCTGCTGGAGGCTGGAAGCTGAGGCCACCTTCGTTTAGCCACCAAGTGTCCCAGTCTGTTCTGTGCTCCGAAACCAACATTTACCGAGGTGTAACCCTCAGGTTAGGGTCGGATGAAGTTAAGTGAGGTAACTGAGGCGCACCCCCACGCCTCCGGGGGGTTCTCCCCCCCGGCAGCCAGCCTCACCCACCTCCCCTGGAGCTCAAGGAGAAGGAGAACAAGGGGCAGCCCAGCCCTGAGGTCGGGGTTTGCCTTCCTCCCCGGCCCACCGAGGGACGGAGCTCGGCGGCAGCCGGGCCCCGGCGCTGTGGGGCGGCCGCGGGTACCTGAGGGGAGCCGGGTCCCGCGCAGCGCCGAGCCCCCCGCGCCTCCTCCGTCCCTGTCTTTTTCCCTGTCCCTGTCCCTCTGCCTTTCGCTTTCTCTTTCCTGCCGCCTGTCCGGCCCCGAGGGCTGTCCTCTTCCTCGAAATGACGTGGAGGAAGGCGGCACCTTCCTCCTCCTCCTCCTCCTCCTCCTCCTCCCCGCCCGCCGGGAGGCCGGCCCCGCGGGCACAGGCAGGGCAGGGTTGGGACGTGTGAGGACCGGGCGGCCACAAACTGTGACATAATTCTGCTGAAAGTGTGTTTTTAGCTGTTTATTCCCAACCACCTTCTCTGGAAGCATGTGTGTGATTTATAAAGATTGGGTTACCAGGCGGTGGCAAAAGGTGTAAACATCCAGGGACAGAAATAACCCTCTGCTGAGGGATGCAGCAGGCTTAAAAACAACTTATGGAAAACTTTGGGCTCTGAAAACCAAGAGGAGGGCAGCAGCCTCATCCTGGGTCCGAGGAATGAGCCAGAGCCTTCCCTCAGCAAGCTGAAGGCTTCATCTTGCTGCAGGAGCACGGTTGCTTTATAAACCCCTCAGTATATAAATTTCCATAAGCATAAAAATTATGAATGGCTGACTCACAGAACCGGGCAACAAGGGATTTATGGTCTCTAGCCAACTCCAATTCATTCAGTAAATGTTTAAAGCCTCTGTCAGTGTTTTTCAAGTCCCTTGGCTGGCTGTATCGCAAGTTTGGCGTGTCAGACTGGAGCATCACTTGGACAATTTTTTCCCTTTCTCCCCCTCAAAAAGTCCCCAGCTTTGGCCAGATCAGATCCCAGACCTGCATCCACACCTGCTAGTGCCAGCATAGGGACAGCAGAGGAGAGCTTCAGCAAATGTGGAAGTCAACTTAGAGAAGCCAGGAAATGTGGGCTGGTGTGAAATTACTTATCTGTTGTAGGCAGTTGGCACTCATTCTCTAATGAGACCTCAGGGAAGAGTTTAAGGGAAAAAAAAAAAAAAAGAAAAAGGATTAGATTTCCATGACAATCAGTTTGAGGTAAAGAAACCACTGGCTTTTCCTTGGAGAGGAGGGTACAAGGTTTTGCTTCCTGAGAGATCCTTCTTCATGTAGGTAACGAAAAGTCATGTACTGAGAGAGCTGCTGTGGCTCGCTTCATTCTGCAGACTGTGTCAATGGGACAGACTGAACTCGTGAAAGGAGTTGTCAGGTGGAAGATACAAAATGTGTATGCTTAAACATGGGGAAGTGGGAAAAAAAAAAGAAAGAAAAAAAAAATGCCACAAGTGTCTTTTATTAATAACCCTTGGATTCAGGAACACACAATGCATCCAAGATTGTAGCCAAGCAGTTGGACACAGCTGATTGAGCTCAAGACTCCATTTAGATACACATAGCAGATGTGATGCAGACATGAATAAAATTTGGGCAATGTCTATGTTCTAGGCCAAGAAAAGAAGAAAGTGTATTGCTTTCAGGAAAAAAACCGTCAGGTTTCCTTTAAGGCTAAGCTGACTAACTTTTAAATATTATCCTCAGAACTGCAACCAGACTTGTACTCGTTGGCCAAAGTATTTTGTATGGAGAGCAGTCAGTTGGCTGTTGTCAGTTGATGGTTGAAAAAAAATTAATCCTCAGAAATTCCAAATATGCCAAACAGACAAAGAATAGATGCTGGCATTGTCATTTCGAAATTGGAATGATGCTTTCAGGGCAATGCAGGAATATCTGTACAGTAATGGAGCGTGGCAGTGAAATTGGTTGGGTTCTTCATACGCACTTGAGGGAGCCTGTGCAGGAACAGGCAGCTCAGGGGCTTCAGAGCTGCTGCTTTCCTTGGCTGTGCAACGGGAACTTTGGATTGCACCCTGCTTGGACAGCGGTCACCTTATGCCACTGAATTCAGAGGGAGTTTTACCAATAAGGTAATTATTATGACAGTTTCAAATGTCCTTATCTGTTTTTAAGGTCGGTGGATGAAACTATGACCTTGTATTCAAGAGATTTTTATTATTATTTTTCTGCCTTGACAATGGATAACTATGTTTACTATTGCTTTGTAAACACAAAGCTGGTTACTAATGAGATGAGTAAAAGGGAGAGGTTTAGCTGGAGTAGCCAAGGAGGAGGAGGTGATTATGTTATGACCTAAGTACATCAGATTTTAGATTTAAATGTCAGAGTGGCAGGCTGTCCTCCAGTAACCATGGTCATGTTGGGAAGTCACCACAGATCTGAAAGAGCCTTATTTCTCTGAACACCAAGGAATGCAGCAAATCCAATCTGCTCGCATGTCCTGCTTTGGGATTTGAGCTGAACAGTGTGTTTGTGCTTGTTTTGGGAAGGAAATTTATTGGAAATACTGAATTGGACCAAGTCCCTTAACTGAAAATGGAGTTGACTTTGAGTTGATCTGTTAATTGATTTTCACAGTGTTAACTGCATATGAATCAGACTAATGGGAAAAGCATTGACTTCAAAACTCTGAAGAATCTAGCTAAAGGGGAAAATAAAGGAGTAAAATACAGGATAGAGTACAAGAAGCTTTAAAACTCAGGATTTCTCCGAGCTGTCTGCATTGATACCAAACTCATTCTTTACAAATCTGAAAATCTCTTGATGAGCCTAGAAGTGTGAACTAGAAACTTCAAAAGAAAACCATCATCCTTCTGGCCGTGTAGGATTAGGGCTCATCTATAGCATCTATATACTCTGATTAAGCTGGAAGAGGGTTTATAGCCATAATCTTACCTTTTATTTGTACCAAAACAAGTTGACCATGCCACAGCTTCTGCTCAGTAGCTGTTAAGAATCTGAAGGCATTATCTTCAGAGGGAGAGTATGTTGGTTCTTTTTAAGTTAAAATAGATCCGAAGAAGAAAGTAGAATTTAAGTGCTTAGATCATAACTGTGATCGTGAAAACCCTGCTCAGTGTGCCTACGTGACCCTTGAGGTACCCTGGCTGCAAAGGAGCCTTGTTTTCCAGGCAGGTCTAGTGGCATCTTAGTGTTGGCAGTTTGGACTTTTTCAGCTATTTGCTGCTAAGAAGTTGGATTCAACCACTGAGGAGTTCCAATGGCTCTTGGATGGTTCTTTCTGATAGAATCATGTTCCAGCACTATCCAGGGTATTTTGTGCTTACTTTCAGAACCTGGCTAGAAGAGGCATAGTGATGTCTACCCTGCTTATCCTCAAGATTTACAGGGTCTGAAAATTGGTGTATTCTGTAGACTGTTGGTATCTAGAAACAAGAAATCAAATTTCAGGTTCTTCTTGAAGGACCTGCTCACGCATTCTGTCCACACACTGGCACACAGACACATTAAATAATAGAATAACCTGGGCTGAACAAACCCATGGACCTCAGCCGCTCCTCACACATCTCCCCCTCCAGACCCTTCACCATCTTCATAGCCCTCCTTGGAGGCTCTGTCATGCAGATAGTTCTAGATCTCACTGCTCAGGTACCAAAGCCAGCAGTTCTTCAAAAGTTGGTGCCAACGAGACACAAAGGACACACAGGTGGTGGTGGCTCTGAAGAAGCTGCCCCATCTACCCCTGCCATTCATTTCTGCCCTGTCCTGAGAGCTTGTGCAGCCACATGGCAATATGGAGTAGGAAATGAACCAGCTTAAAAACTAACCCTGGAAAAAGTTGTGTTTTAGCTGGGTTGGGTTTTGCTCTGATCCAGTTTATCCTGTGGTCAAAAACTAGCATGCTATCCCAGGAGGGGGTGGCATGGAGCAGGATCAGTAGGCTCACTGGGGCTGAACGACAGCTTATTTCAGTGGTGCTGCCAGCATAGCATGGCTTAAAGCATTCAACAAAACACAGCTTCGTTCTCTGATGTGGTGCACAGAGCCTCAGGGCCACAGAGGAGATTGCAGATTTTGTTTCAAGAGCCCTACATGTTAAGCATCACCAAAAATAATAATAAATAAATTGTGCTTTTTCAGTCCTAGCTCTAGCAAAGCAAGAGGGAGAAATGCACCTGAGAATGAACATCCAGCACCTTCAGGTGTCAAATATTTGCCTCTTACAAGAGTATGAGTCAATTTACAACAGCAAATTGTGAAATAAATACTCTATACCAATCTACATTCTTTACAGGAAAGATTCTGGTATGTGTCCAAGAGGACTTGGGAATGTTTCAGCTTCTCTAAGATGTGTGTCCCAGAACACAGTAGTATGAGGCAATGCAGTGGTTTAGTAAATAGTCCCAGCATGACTGCTAGAAAGCAAACAATGAAGAAGAAATCATCAAGGATGCATGTTGTTAGGCTTGAATCCCATGCCAGTTCTTGGGCTGTAAATCACTGCATGTTAATGAAATGCTTCTTTCAGATAACGCTGGTAGTGTTTCAGTGCGGATTATCGGGTTACATAGGCAGAACAAATTCTAGCATGCAAGGCTTTTTAACTGAGAGGACATAGATGAGAGGGAAGGAGGGGTAGAAGAGGGAGTAGAAGAGATGTCCCTGTCAGCAGTGTTACTCTCTCCTTCTGTTTTCTGTGACGAATGGCTAGAAGTGGATTGTTTGTATTCCTTAGGAATAAAACCCACTGCCTCCACAATCCCAGGTGTGAGCAGGGACGGGCTGACCAGTGGCCGTGAAAAGGCTGGAGCAGAGGGCACAGTGCTTCTGGGGTGTGCCTCTGGCCTCAGTGACAGATTCTGAGATGAAAAAAGGATCTTTTCTGCTTCTTGCCAGACTTTGTATTCAGCAGGGTTTCTTGGTGCCTCTAATGAATAGTCTATCTAGGGAATCTTTTGGGGAATGTTTATGTAAGTGCCTTATTCTCCAGAAATGCTTTTTGAAAGAGATTTTGAAGTTTCTCCCTTAATTAATTTCCAGCAATTATTTAATACATACCATGCTTCATGAAGGAAACACTTACTGAGATTTAAGATGCTGTCTTAAATAGAAAGCCACGGTACAGCTGAGCTAAATTAAAAAGTAAATATGCGTAAGTTAAAGCGTGGTGACTGCTTTTGTAGCAGATATCTCTGGAAGTAAAGTAATCCCAGTATTATGTAGCTTTGGCCTTGACATATAGCTGGAAAAGCTTAGAACTCTAAACGGGGAAGGAAGGTCATTTTGCCTGAAAAATTGTTAATGACAATTGAATGCATTAGTTTTAGTTTATTCACACCAGTGTTTTGGTCAGTTTGTCTCAATTCCTAGTTCACACAAGCCCCAGGATTTACTAAATTATGAACCAATATTCTAAGTATTATCTTCTATAGGCTTTAACAAACCGAACCTGACTGGGAGAATTAGGTGAGTAAAAACGAAAAGCTCACATTTTTAGAGAACGTAGCTTCTCTTTCCATCTACTGCCTCCGTCCTTAAGTCTTTTGGCAGAGCCCAAGCTGCAGAATGCTGAATAGACTGCCTGCAGATATTTGCATGTAATTCATTTTCTTCTGCCCTTTCTTATTGAAAGGCCCAGGGTGAAGCCAAGAACTGACTAACGGCTGTCTCTTATTCTCCTGTGGAAATCCCACTTACCTTCTCCACAAAGATATTTCCATGGGCCAGTTCTCCAAGGAATATATAAAAAATTTCACGATTTTTTCTTTTTAATTATATTTCTGTTTTTATTTTTAAATTACCCTGGGTTTGTTGTTCTGGATGAGCTTGCATTACAATTTCTTCCTGTACTCATGCACACATAGCACTCTTTTGAAGATAAAGACACAGCAGCTGCTAATCCAACTTGGTTCTGAGCAGTGTTGCTACCTCTAAGAGCTCTGTCTAGTTTTTGGAGTGTTCTTTTTTTTTTTTTTTAACACTATTTTTACACCACTGATTCTGGCTGAAGACGTTTTACTGTGTCTGGCTTTTAAAAATCTGGACCATATTCCCTGATACTCTGCTTCAGGTCTGAAAGTCATCGTGGTTATATGTTAAATCAACATTAAAACCTCCATTGTGATGGTATTCACAGCTGAAGGCAGCTTTAGAATACAGCATATGAATGTGTATTTTTATACTTTGCCCATAGAAAACTCACTAGCAGCTTAGGGAGGAGAAAACTGTTAATAAATATGGGCAAAAACAGTCATGGCAACTAAGAAAATATATTGAAAGTGTTCAAATATTTGTTTTTACTCTTCCAAAATGAGACCATTTGATTTTTCATTTCAGATGTTTTAGAAGATACTTATATTTCATGACAAAAACATTTATAACCTGAAATTAGGTACTTCAAACCAAACCAAATGATAACTTGACCCAAAATCAGTGTTTCTCTAAAAAATCACTTTATTTTGAAGTGACAGAAAAGTTTATTCTTTTCCATCTTTTATTCTTTATGTTTCAGCAGCAAATTAAAAGTTTGTGTGTTTTATTGTTTTCCTTGGATTTCGGTGCAAAGGATTCCAAGTAATGAGCTTACCCAGCATGAGTGTGCAGGCAGTAAAAGTCTTGCATCAAAGTGTAGATATTCGACATACGGTAAAGTTTGGGTAAGATATGTGTCATTCTGGCTATTTGGGAAGATGATTCATTCAGCACTACAGATTCATTACAGCGCTCTAAATTTGTGATATTGATTTTTGATTTGATGCAGCTGTGAATATTCAGAGAGGACATTGCAGACAGTTTCTGGAATGACAGCCAGCCCCGCTCCTTCTGCTTACGCTGCCTACCATGCAGGAGGCAGCGCTTGGGAGGCAGCATATAAAATTTCCGGAGCTGTTCTGCAAACAACTGAAGGTCAAAACCCACACATATCCCACCTGTAGGGAAACATATATATGGGAAAAAAAAAAAAAAAAAAAAAAAAAAAAAAAAAAAAAAAGCTTGAGTAAGGAATAGACAAAAATTCGCCTATTTTTATTAGCAAAATCCATTGTGGCAATCTTGTCAATATATCAAACAAGAACATTGTCTGATACATTTTATTTTTTTTTTTCTGCAGGATGAATTTGTAAAAGATAAAGATGCTACATTACAGACTGAAAATTCATATTGCTTTTGTCCCAGAGGCAGATCAGGTTTGTCACTTGAATCAGCTACATGGGGTTTGTGATAACACAAAGCTTTTGAAAACTGTCTGCTCATGTATATCCCTCATAAAATGTAGAAATTCATGTGCCAGTAAGGCACTTTCTGTAGCAGGACCCCTTACACTGAAAAAAGAGTCCTGCAGACATACTTGTTCACTAGATCAACAAGAATTCTCTTTCTACCTTTTCATCTTCAGGTGGCAAGAAATTCTTGTTTTCCACATGTATTTCCATTTTGATATTTGCTTCAGTGTCTGGGAGTGGTATTTGGTAATATTTACTGTCAGTTCTTTCTCAGCAAGATAAAAATCAAATGAATCTCTATCAGTTACATTATAAGTAACAGAAGCTGTAATGCCACTGAAGCCTCTGTGTGAAAAAATGTTTAATAACAGGTGGGTTATGTTTATCTATTTTTTACATGTTGTGAGTGATTTTTTTTTTTTTTTTTAACAAACAATCAAACAAAAAACCACTAGAGCTCATCAATATATTTATACAGTTGAGTTAATCCCTCTTGAGAGGGATTGCTTTGCCTGTTTGGATTATTATTTGGAAGTATTCTGATGGCATGAAAGATGGCCCAAAACTGAAAGCTGGCAGAGGAAGAGAAGCACAGTCAGAGCCCGAAAAACAAGGAAAAGTAAATATTACAAAATGAAATTTGATAAGTCACAATCTGCCAAGTACGTGATCAAAGCAAAAGGGCATTTTCATAAACACATGAAGAGGAGGTTGAGACCACAATAATATAAAAATGACTTAATGGAGAAATGTTAATACGGGATAGGTCAGTCTATTCTGTTCCATAATGACAAGGAGAGCAAAGAAAATGTACCTTCAGAGGAGAAGTAAAAGAAGGTGAATATGAACTCCATAAAAACACACGTATATCAAAATTACCAAGGAAGCAGACCGTGGCTCACAGCCAAGGGAAACAAATATACCAATAGAAAAAGCACAAAATGATTGGAAGAGGAAAGTATGATGTTGTCCACAGCCAATGACTTTTTCAGTAACCATTATCTAATGAAGGTGCTGACGGTGATTGTCAGTGATGACCTCGAGGAAAGACCCCAGACATTACAACTTCAGATGCAGCAGGAATACCCCGTGCCATGGTAACGCCATCCCTAGCCCACTTGAGCAACTGGGCATTTCCAGGAACATGACACACCGCCAGGAATATTCGCTAGAACTGTCCCGAATGCTGTAATCACGGAATTGCATGTGTAAGGCAGCGATCGGAGACACCAGCTTGTTTGTCTTGAGCTCACAGGGGGTGAGTTATGCCCAGGCGTGTAAGCCAAGCCATTGCCTGGCTCTTTGCAGAAGACTAGAAAATGGGTGGTGGGGATGTAGGGTGTGATAGGAAATGGAATTAAATTAAAAAAAAAAAGCTGGTAAAAATACCGAGTGACCATGGCATTAGGAAAAGACATAAATTTGGTTTCCTCAGAAACTGAAACAGCAGGAGGGAGGAGGAGAAAATGAATATGCAGTGTGGTAGGAAATGAGTGTTGCAGACATAAAGGGACGTCTTAGGCAACGACTGCTGGGACTCTGGGACTAATCCTCTGAGTATGTTATCACCACATTCATCTCTTTGGGCTTCAGAAAGGAGTTTATCATCATTCTGCAAAGCAGACTAATGTGTACGGGTAGCTTTTGTGGGTTTGGAGGTACTGCCCTTGAGCTAACGAGCTAACTGTAAGACCACAGACAGATTCTGCTGCTCCCATGCTGCTCCCACGCCAAGGATGATGTCCTCAGCAAAGGACCTTCCCGTGGAAGATCCCTTCATTCAGCTACAAGATCTGACATGTCATGCAAAGTGAGGTAAGACGACAGGAAAGGACATGAAAAGTAATAGCAGGAGAAATCAGGAGGGGTCAGTAATGGCTGGCAGCTTCTGCAAAAAGAAAAGTGCAGAAGGCTGGGGCTGGCCAGGTGAGCAGAGGGGCTGAACTTGGAGAGTCCGTGCACGGGGTGCTAGTGTGTTCCAGGAAGCCAAGGTCACAGCATGGAACGAGGTTTGTCCTAATCTCTAAACATCTTTTTCCAGATCTAAGGCACCGGTCTGTATTTGAAAGCAGGTGACGTCTGCCCATGTGGGACTCACAGCGTGGGCAGGCACCTGGGTGGGTGCCTGCACCTTATAGGATCATTCAGTGTCCCAAGCTGGAAGGGGCCCACAAGATTCAGTAAGTCCAACCCCTGGCTCCACACAGCACCACCCCAAAATCAGACCCTATGTCTTGAGAAGTCCAAACACTTCTTGAACCCCAGCAGGTCGGTGCCATGACCACGTCCCTATGGAGCCTGTCCTGGTGCCCAAGCACCTCTGGGTGCAGAACCTTTCCCTCACACCCAGCCTGACCCTCCCTGTCCCAGCTCCGTGCCATTCCCTTGGGTCCCGTGGCTGTCCCCTCCTGTGGTGTCACCCAGCTGGCAGCCCAGCACCACGCAGCCCTTTGCTCCCTCCCCTGGGTGGGTCGGGGGCAGAATCAAAACGAGGTAAAAGTGCAAGAACTCGAGAAGGATGAGAAAAAGCAAAACAAGCAATGCACAACACAATTGTTCGCCGAATTGCTCACCACCCACCAAAGGAAGCCCAGCCAGGACAAATGAATGGGATTTAAACTAAACCAGAAAAAACTTTCATAAACCCTGAATGCCCACTGGAGGCTCACTTAAAGCAAAGGCTCTTAATTCACATGTGTAAACTAAATGTTCACAGTTAAATAGAGTGAATGCCTGTGCTATGGTGTATGCCAATTAAATAACTACAAGCACTGGAGATTAAAATAAGCCCTATAACTGCCTAGGCATTTTCATTATAAAGAAAAATAATAGTGAGGATGAGCATTTACCTTGTATGTTACACTCTGGCAATTTTGCAATAACTTACACGATACCTCGCTGCAAATGTAACATGAGTAATGTGAATTTTTACCGTGCTCTTTAATTTAGTTACTATTGTATGCTGTCAACACGGAGTATTTTAAATCTTGGCAGGACAGAGATGTCCTGCCACAAAACTGAGTAGTCAGATAAATTAGTGCACATACAAAAACTGTAAGAAAGGGAAAACATTTTTTTTCCTTTCTGCAGAAGTAATTATTCACTGCAGCTTACGCTTTGTAGGAATAAATAAGTATCTCTACCATGCCACACATGGAAGGATTTCTTAGAATCACTCATCTGAAAGCACATAAGGTTACAGGAATGTTTATTTCCCCAGCTGTGTGGACACAGAGCCTTTCTTGCAAAAATTGTCTCCATGTGGTTGAAGGGGCACCAGCAATTTGGCTCCAATCTCGCTTTCACCACTGTAAAAATAGATATTATACAACGTTTTTTAAATCTATTGTTTGTAAGTGTGAGGTGATTCGTATAAATTTGCCAGACAGTAATGTTTTTATGGACAAATTTACTAAAAAGAAGCACATCATCTTTTAAACTCCTGATCAACAAGCTTTTTATGTGCATGTTACAGGCGCGTGTGCATCTTTAAAACCTTGTTAATTTCTCAGCACAGCCTCGTGCTCGGCATAACATAAATGGTAAATCGATGGCATCCAGATCAGCATTTTGGTGGGCAGGCTCTCTCCTGGGATCCAAACGTTTTGTCTTTGAGGTCAGACGTGACAGCAGTGCTCCCAGCTGCAGGTGGGTGGCGGAGCAGCTCTGAATGGACCTGTCCCAGCAGACAGGAAAACTTCTCTGTTTTGGCACCGTTGGATAACAGCTTGAGAAATACAGGTTCCTTGTGTTATCTGCATGAGGATGTTTGAACCTACGTAGCTCAGCTGCAAAGGGCACGTGCCAGGCGGTGGTTTGGAGCTATCCAGGGGTACCTCTCAGCAATCCCCTCTAAAGCTGCCTCACTTTGGCTACAAGACTGAATGCTCCTTGTTTCCAACTATTACTCTAAACCATAAGAAGAACGAGGCCTGGGGCATGGTTTTTACTACACTGACTCTATGATATTTAGTATTTGATATACCAGGACAGACCTGGAAGTGCCTCAACAGTGGTCCCGAGGGACTTAATTCCATCCAGCCGTCTCCTTGACTCCACATACATTTATTTTGCAGTTGAGTGTTAATATTTTCACGTACACACACACACATACAGCCAACATTTTGTTGCAGTTTGCTTTGCAATGGCTAGAGTTGCAGCTTATTTTTACTTTTAGGAGCTTTTTGGCAATTTTTGGAGTCTGTTTTTCTTGGATTATCCCTACTATATGACCCACTCCTCAGTATCATATTCTATAAACTGCCTACATCAGTTTGTGATTTTTTAAATATATGTATGTAGTTTTAAAGTGTAAACATGGAAGAATGTCCATGAGAAACTTGTAAATTTTATGTCTGTCTATATTTTTAGTTTTTAAAGGTCCAACAATTTTATTTAGAATTACTGTCATAGGACTTCAACTAACAAATATTTTAACTTGGCAAACGTTCAGATTTTTTAGTAAGTGAATCCATTATACTTTCCTAACATCTGCTCTTAATAATCCCAAATGTTTTGGGGTTGTTCTACTTTCATATAAAGATTTTAGTTTGCCTTTTTTTTTTTTTTTTTAACTAAGGCACCATTACACACAATGGTTGATCCTTATCTCATAGAAGTTGCTGATAGAATGGGCATTGATTTTAATGAGAATTAAACTAGAAAAAAAAAAAAAAAAAAAGGAGAGTAAGTTTAAAAATATTTAGTTATAGGGCAAAATACTTTCTAAAGGATTAACACTGTGACAATAATTAGTAAAATCATTGGCCAAATAAGTTCTCACGTTATAAAATTCTTCTAAAATTGAATCATCTGAAGCATGTAGGGAACAGAAAAAGTTAGGAAATTTGGTTAGAATTTTTTTTTTTTGTCTTTTCTTGAAGTACAATAAGTGTGTGGAAAATTGGAAAACCTAATCTGTAAATTCATGGTGAAGTGAGTGTCTCCATAATCCAAAACAGAGATGGAGGAGTTTCATCAGCTTTTTTTTCCCACAACACACCACTTCTGTAACACTTGTCAGCTTTCGCTAAAACAGAAAACATGCAAGAAAAAAGAGGTTAGAAAAGGAAGTTAACATATTCAGGTAGATTGATCAAATCTCATTGGTTTCTTTCATTTTGAATTTGTTTTCATACTTACAGCATCTTCTTATAAAAGGTGTTTTTTGTTAACTAGGTAATTTAAAATCTGACTGGTTATTTTGAAAGGAAGTGTGATGGACAGCAAATGTCAGACCAGGATTTCGAATAAACTGAAATGCCAGCTAGAAAATGCATGCCACAATTCCACGCTATCTGCCACCACGGAGCCTTTGGTTGGAGATCTGTGTTTAGTTTTGGCATGACACTTGAAGAAGGATGTAAGCCACCTGGAAAGGGCACAGGAGAAGGAAACAAGAATGATTGTGAGTCTAGAGAATATGACCTCCCGGAGAGATGAAAAGAACAGGCTGTTTATTTTAGGGAAGCAAGATACGATAACAGTCATAACATAACTCTCCTGCTGCAAGGAGGCAGTAAGGGATCGGTTCCTTCAGTCTGCTGAAGCAAAAAGATGTAACGGGCTAAAACTGCAGCAGGAAAGATTTCAGATAATAGAAGATGTTCTGGTTAAGGAAGAGGTTTGAAATGTTAGGAGGAGCTAAGCAGCAGGAGGCTATGGAGTTGTCACTGCTGGAAGTCCACAAGAAGAGGCGACACGAGGCTCTGTCAGGAGTTAGGTGATTATTTCCACTGCGTAGCAGATGCTCAGTGGCTGGTGGCTCTTAAAGGTCTTGGACGTCCTTGAGGATTGTCCTTCAACTTGTACCTTGACAGCTCAGTTCATTAGGAAAAAAGAGGTTTATTTTTAGAAGAAAGATTTAAAAACAAACAAACAAACAAAAAAGAGAGATACAAATAAGATAGAACTGGAAGAGGACTTCTTTCAAAGGGCATCAAAATCTAAGCCCCTGTTCCAACATCACCTCAAAATAAATTAGGTCTTTTTTTGGCATAAGTAGGTGCTTCATATTTAAATTAATTCAAAAGAGATTTGTGACCCACATACACTGCTGCTTGTTGGGTTTTGTTGTTGTTGTGTTTTTTTGTTTGTTTTCTTAATTCCTTCATCCCCAGTGGTTCATCCCTTCAGCCACTGGATTGCTTTGTGTCTCTGTCACTGGAATCACTTTTATTCCACAGTAGGCTTCAGACCACAGTGTAAGAACTACCAAGTTAGGTTTTCACTTCAAATGCTAGTGAAAACCACAGAACAACTTTCAAACAGGATTTCTTAGCATATGTATGTATGGAAAGAGTTAAGAAAAGCTCCCCCAGCTCCTCTCCCTCCCCCTCCCACCCCAATGTATTTAAGATTTGTCTGGGATATATTTAAATGTGGAAAACTTGGAAGAAAGCTTAAGAAAATACTGTCAGATGAATGTCTCGAAGTGCCCACATCCAGCTGTGGAATATCTCCTTGTTGGTGAGAGGGTCTGCGAGGATTTACAGATGAAAACTTTCCCTTCCAGCTCACTTGGGAGCCAGATGTATAGGACTGGACGCATTGCTTTATTGACACTGCGAGTTGCACAGACGTACGCGTAGGCTGGATCTGGGGCATATGTTTAATGTCAACACAACAGCAAACCTTATGTTGTTTCCTCAGGTATCAAAATATTCACCATACCCAAATGCTCTTCGCTAGAAAATGTGTACTGAACCCTGCAGAGCTTCTCTTGTCTTTTAACAAAGATGAAGCTTATTAATTTGAGGGTATTATGATGGACATCTGAATCCTGATTTCAAGACTCGGCGACCTCCCGTGGTGCCTTCCAGCCTCAGTCGTTGTGATTCTATGATTCACAAGCCATTGTATTTCTTTGGACTTACTAACAGATAGCCCAGTTTCTCCAGGGAGGGATATACTCATTCAAACATCAGCCCCGGTATAAATCAAAAGAGATGCTGTCAGATCCTGTCATTACCAGAACTGTTTGTTACTTTATGCCCTGAAATTACTTGGTTGCTTTCCCTACCCGAGGCCTTTCATCATTAACAGTTAACTTGAGTAAAAATAATATCGGGGTTTTTTATTCATCAGGGCATGAGCGTCTTTCTCAAGAATTTCACCATGCTGGTCTATTACAAATCGTCCCCAAGCTGGTATGTGCTCCGTGCTCCTATGAGTTACTCACTGTTAACACATTTCTGTGATGCTGTGGGATTGGCACCCGCCACTCCTGTGGCATGGACATCTGGCTCCGAGATAAGGCCATTAATCAGCTCACATCACGGTGCCATCCAGAGGAACTGAATGGCAGAGAGAAAAGGTGGCCTGTGCACAGAAGGGCTTCCAATGTCTTTCAGAAAGAGAAATCTTAGTGTCAAAGAGGATTCTCTTCACCTGGTTCAGTAATTTGTCTTTTTATGTGACCAGTGTGTGGTATTGCTGTTGAATTTTCATTTTCCTTTGGTTTCTGTTCCTTCCCTCACGCCTCTTTGCTCTTTCTAGGTCCCCAAAAGATACCACAAATATACGGGCAATATACACAGCAAGCAAAGAGGACATACAGAGGTTGTGCACGCAGAAGGTCCAGACTTGCACGGATTAGGCATAGGTAAGCACACCAGGAAGGTATGTTTAGATGAATTTTATTAGGAGAACTTTTGCTCTCATCAATGAGTGCTGAAGAGTAACAAGTTGAGACATTGGTCATTTGGTGGAAGGTGCCTTGCTACTGTCTGAGGCAAGAGAAAGGCTCTGTCTCAGCTCCATTTCCCCACAGGTCTCCCCTGAGATGTAGGTGGGAGGAATACATGTTTGTGCATGTGTATGCAGTGTAGCTAGGTGTTCATCGCTTTATATTAAGGCTGGAGCGATGAAGAATATCCTCCTCCTTGATGCAGCAGTCATCTATGTGAAATATTTTTGAGTAGGCACAGAGTCCTCCACCCCTTCCTTTGGATTTCTGTTTTTCATTTATTTTAACTTGATTGTCTTCATGGCCATGAGCACATCTTTTGCTGCAGCTCCTGACTCAGAAGTTATGAATGTTAGCAGAACTGGAGGGCAGAATCCTCCGATGGCTGCTCATTGTGTGGGGCCACCAGACCGTTTTCCATACTCTTATCTTTCCCCCCTTTCTACTCTCCCAGTCATCCACAAGGAGCAGCTGCAGTATTCACTTCTTGCCAGAAGGGAAGACAGGCAGACAGCTGTCACGCTATGAATCAGATTTTAAACCGTGGTTTGGAGAGGAAGATTTTAGCTTTATTTCCCACTCGCAGAACAAAGAGCATCTGTTTTTGACACTTGTAGTTTTGTGCTGATCTGGGGGTTTGCCTTGCAGTTGGAGATTCCACATAGGGAAACTGAATTCAAATATCCAATCAAAAATATTCCCCTGATATTTTTTAATTGATCGGGGCCGCTGTGAAATTAAATCCAAATGATATCTGAAAAAACAAAACGTTTAAATGAGGAGCAGTCGGTGTGATTCTCTTTGGTCCTATAAATGGTGTGACTAGAGACACTGTGAGCAGATAGAGCAGTTATTAGTTTTATTGTTCTGTGGAATCTGAAGACACTGAATGCTGAAGAATGAACAGCCTTTGGCTTGAAAAGTGTTCATGTGTGCTGCAGTAGTTAGGGGTAGAATGGTTTCTTGGACACACTGGGAATCAGGAGAGCCAAAAGTGAGTCACATGGACGACTGCAGACATCACATTTAATTGTGTAATAATACTACAGCAAGCACAATTGGAGCAGGCTTGCTGACCTCACAGCTGAAAGCACTATTTAAGATCTGGCTACCAGATGTTCCAATAGGATCTAGCCAGCTGCTAGCGGAGGTTACCCTGAGTGTTTTAACAGGGAATATTTACAGCCTAATAGTTCGGAAGAGATGATTGCACTGATTTTCTTCTCTGCCCTGCTGTGGGACAAGGCTCAAGCATGGGGATTCAAGGACGGAGTGCTGCATAACTCTATCTGGCTAGGTAAGAAATAATTTAATCCTGAATGTTTCGCTGCAAAAGTCACTGTGTTTATCTAACAGCATAAAAATAAACACCTAGCAATACAAAAACAAGCCAGGCATTAATACTAGCAAAATCTTCATTGAAATTGGTCATCAGTTTATATCAGTAATGACTGCAAGTTTTGTACTTAGGAGCCTTTTGTTTTATTGTTTCTCTGAAGCGCAGGAAAAAAATAGTTATGGAATATTTCATCTGAATGTGTTTTCCTACAGCATGAGATGAAGAGAAAACTGTTGAATAGTAGCTGCTGCTAATGAAGGAAAACAAGTATGAAAAGAAACATTTGCCAAAGGAATGAATTATTTTCTGCATGAACATATTTCAAATGCCTGGGGTCCTACATCTGAAACTAAATGATCTGGAAATAATATCAGTATCTCTCCTAGGTTTCCAGGGAAGCACAGAAATGTATATGTTTTGGCCATTGGTTCGTTCTCATCATTAAACAGTTGAGAAAAGATTCCAAAAGGGCTATAAAAATGTTGTGGGAATAGTTTCTTATACCTTGAGTGGGTTTAAATGCCTCTTCGAGTTCTTTTATAAGTCTTCATAATAATCCAATACAGCAGAAAAACATATTGAAAAGGCAGCCACATAAAATACGCCAAAGCAAATATATGCACTGAGTGCTCTGTTTCATAGACAAATGCCTACAGACTCCTTTCTCCTGTCTAAGGATGCTGCATATTTCTTTAAGGATTTTAAGGCATTCCTGCAGCCCATACATGTTTTTGTAGCCATGAGATGTTTCGTGAGGAATTGGAGCCACTCTCTCATAGCCGGTGCAACAAGCACGTGGCTCCAGCCCCTCTCAGAGGACCGCGTAAACAGCAGGAACAGAAGTGAGAAGGAGCAGTGTCAGTGTTGCTTTCCATCTGACTGCACCTTTTTAATGACTTTCCTTTCCTTCTGAACCTGGAGCACACCCGCTGTGTCCCACGGCTGCTGGGGGTGCTGGGGGGAGAACAGCTTGGCAGCCTCACGCACCTCCTCGAGGGGCTGCTCTTCGAGAGGACGATGGCAGGGGACGGCTTTATATGAGGAGCAGAGCTTGTATTCAGGTTGGTGCAGCACACAGGGATGCAGTGGATGAAAAACACTGAGGCTGTGTTAAGCCCTGATAGCAGGGGCAGAGAACTTGAATTTGATGCCGCCTGCGATGGGTATCCTCCTGCAGGATGCGGAGAGAAGGGGCTGGCTGTGCATGGGCAAACAGCACCCAGCCGTGCTCAGATCGTGCCTGGGTCTAACCACGCTCGTGCTGCTTGGCACAGTTCTGCTCCTGGCTCTCTGCAGTCTTCCAGAGCACCCCAGTGCCAGTGAGAGCCAGCCAGGGGCTGTGCCAGGACATAACCAGGGTGATGCCACCCCGGCCCCAGGGTCCTGGGTTCAGCACACCCAGCACTCCTAAGATAATGTTTTGCTGCACCTCCAGCATTTACAGTGAGGGTAGATGAAAATCAAGGACAGAAGCAAGAACTGATGGCTTTCTCTGAAGGAACAAAGACATGCAGAAAGCTGGAAGTGCAGTGTGCAGCTTTGAAATAACCACTCTGCTTTCCATTCAGCTTTCCAGTGAAACTCCTTTTAACGTGCGCCATCTATTCCAACTGCTGCAATAAAATTACTCAAACAAAATCCAAACTGCAGTTAATTAAATTACCAACAGAATTCAGTGAAATTAAAAAAAATGAAGAAAAAATGGGCAAATTCACAGCCATCCAATGTACAAATCTTTGAATTAAAAAAAAAAGAAGTTATTTGGACACTAAAACGAGTAGCCCCAATCTCATTCTAACTGTGGAGAAGCATTAAAGCAAGACCCACCCCACTAAGTAAAACCTAGGAATGTGCAGTGGCATCTGAGCCTCGTTTATCTCCTCTTCTGATAAAGCATGGCTGAGACCAGAGTGAAAATGAAGGGAGTCTTCCATTTTACCTTGCTTCCTCAACAAACCATTAACACAAATATCAAATATTTTGTAGAGGTCAGGCTGGAAATGCTCATGTGTTTTACCTTTTTCTGAGGTACAAAAGATGTTTTGTTGTCCCAGTAAACACGGAGCCCTGCAGCTGATGGTATCGTGTCCTGCTAATGTCTTTCTTGTGTGAATGGAATTTTATAGCTGCTCGTTTTTGAAACAGGCACGCTATAACCAAAGACTCATTGTAAACTGATGAGAGGGTTGGAACAGCCTTACCCAAATACGTCCAGGCGCTTATTCGAGAGCCGGTTCTCAGTGCCAGCAAGCAGGATTCCCATGACAGGTTCTCCCCTCTCCGCGGTCCCAGTTTCACCATGTGTCTTTCAAGAGGGAGGTTTGGGGCCATGCCTGCCCTGTTCGCTGCAGCATGACCCTGCCAGGAACTGTACCTGGCCCTCCTCCACTTAAAAGTTATGTTATTTGTTTTCAGCCTTTGACATGTAGCACCGTGCCATGCGTACTGAGGGAACGGTACTAGGCCAAGTCTCACACTGGGTGTGTTTGTGCAGAAGAGTTTGGCCACGGTTCACTCTCACCTACTGCTGTGGGTGAGCAGGGGGTCACCGTCCTTGCCCAACCCTGCTGGCTCTGGGCCTCGGGGAGAGCTTTTAAGAAATGTGAGTTGGAAGAGAAGTGTCCTATCAGCTGTGCAACCCGTGCTCTTTGTGTAAGGAGGGAAGTGGGTGGAGGAATCCCAGAGAGAGCACTCCCCACACGCAGGTTTTCAGGCAAATAAAAAGCGTGCTCAGCTGAAAGATCTCAGTGTGGCCCAGGGAGAGGAGATTTCAGACAGGTCTCATAAAGAGAGCAGCCTTGGCTGAGTACGTGTGAGGTCCTTCCTCCAAAGGCTACTCTTCTCATGGCACAAGGAAGCCACAGGCAGATGGGCGATTGCCCTCAGCAGGACACCACCACCCTCCGAGACACTGCAGGTGGTGCTGCTGGTGGAAGAGCAGCCCTTGTAGAAGCTGTGAAGAGCAGATCTTTCCAGCAATGCTCTGAAAAATGTGATATCTGTCCGTACTGATATTTTAGCATCAATAAAAGTGCTGGTGTCACTTGCGAAAGTGGCAAGCTGTAGGATTCAGCTGCCCCTTACTCCTTGACTCGGTGTAAGGGGGGCAGCTCAGCTAATCCCAAGGACTAAAATCTGGGGTTTTCAACTCACTGCCAGCTCACTTCAACTCACCTTTCAGTTCACTTACCTAGGAGCTGCAGTGATCAATAATCACATTTCCAGGTTGTCCCCCGAGTGTGCAGTGAGGCTGAGTGGCGCACTATTTCCTGTAGTGCTCACGTTTTCCGTGCGTGCTGAATTCAACACGAGCAAGTTGTAAAGAAACAAGAGCTGGGCTTATCATGACAGACTATTAGGTGAATCAAAAATGAAACTTCCTAGAAAGAAATTTTTAATTAATAGAGATTTTTTAAAAGTAGCATTCCTTTATTGCACAGCTGATAGGTGTTAGGACTTTTCTTTGCACTCCAACTGACTTCTTAGAAGGATTTTTCCCCACCATGGAAGTAAACCCGTGCCCATGCCAGGGACATTCCCGGCGATGCTGCGGGAAGCAGCTCTGTCTTCTGAGACTGCTGTCAGCAATATCATTGACTTCACTGGGCGCCAGTCCAGGGACTGTGGGTCCAAAAACTACATTGGCAAGCGTCATTCTGTATCTAATACGGGATCTCACCATTGCTAACCACAATTCAGTGGTGACCATATTATTTAAAAAAAATAAATATCCTAACCTAGCCAAAACTGCTGATTCTAAGTATGTCACTAGAAAAGACATTCTCTTTTTCCCATGGTACCAGTAACTACTGTACAAATGCTTCCTGTTTTGCTTCTTTTTTTCAATCGTGTTGAATAGCAGTAACTGCAGACAGACATTTTTCTCAGATTATACTAAATATATATAAAAAAAAAGCAAAAATGCTGTTCAGTTCGATACACATATTGCTTCTGAGACAGATTTCTGCACATATGGTATCAGGCGAGTGAAACAAGAAGAGATTATAAAACCTGTAGTAGCGCTGACAATTTCTAGGTTTCCCTGGAAAGCTGCTTTATGCTGGGCCTCCAAGAGCAAAGAAAAATAATAATAAAAAAAAAAAAGAAGAAGAAATTGTATTAATTTTCTGTGCAGCAAAAATGTCAGCCAGCATTTGTTCTGGTCCTGCCCTTTGTGACAAAAGCCCAGATATTTTTATTTCGCTTTTCCATTCCCTTCAACTTTTACCTCTCTTCTATCCAAGTAGCCGTGATGTGACTCCTCTGGAGATCGAAAACAAAGCTCTGATTCTTCTTCCAAAAGCACTAGGGCTGCGTCCAAAAGTAGGCTGTGATGGCAGTCCAGAACGAGCTTCCCCCGCGTCAGATAGGATGTGCAGAACCAGTGATGCTGACACCAGCGATGGTTCCCATAGCTACTGCTTTCTGAGGAGTCCTCCGGGAGTCCTTCCCTGCGGTTGTTGATTTTCCCTTGCTCAAACCTTGCCAAGCTCTGACTAGTTCTGTTGTTCAAAACTTCTCCTGAGCAAACCCATACCTTGGGGGCGGGAGGGGTGCCGTCTCCTGACGCTTCCCGACCGGCACGGCTACCAGCTGAACATCTTGGTTCGATTCTCACCTGGCCTTCAGCCCTCCTGGGGGGACTGGGGGAGATGGGAGAGCATCCCACAGGGCTGTACTGAAGGCATTTACTGTTCTTGGTCCCCAGAAAGAGCAGCTGGAGTGTACCACCGGGAGTCACGCTCCGGCAAGTACCGGCTCACCTACGCGGAAGCAAAAGCAGTCTGCGAGTACGAAGGAGGACACCTGGCCACGTATCAGCAGCTGGAGGCAGCCAGGAAAATAGGTCTGAAAAAAAAAAAAAAAAAAAAGCCTAGCCATTTGCTTTTCACATTGCTCATTCATAGTGTCTTAGATTTTCATGAATGTTATGAACTCTGGGACCGAGGGACTTGTAAAATCCGTGGATTTTGGCCCGAGTTGCATGCAATTTCCCCCCTCGGCACCAGAGCGTGACCGTGCTACCTGCAGAGCTGTCGGGGTCGTGCCTGCACCCGGTGCCACGCATCCCCTGAGCTCGGGGTGCAGCACAGCCCCAAGCCGGCCAGGAGCCTCATTGCCATTCGATTCCTGATGAGGAATGATTAATTCATTCAGCCCATTAGGAAAACAATGGAAAATGACCTCTTCTCTAGAAATTCGCGGGCTATACTGTTGAGTCAGAACCTGGCTCTCAGCAGCAGCACACATGTAAAAAGGGCACTTTTGTCTCGCAGTCCGAGGACGCCACAAATATGTTCCAGATCGCCTTGGTGAAAACATGGAATCAGCCTCTACCAGACAAAATAACACTGCATTCTTTGGCTATCGTATTTAGCTTCTCAGCCACAAAGTGCATTAAGAGGATCTTGTTGTTTAGCAAGAAATTTAGCAAGGAATTTTAGGTATTTACATTTAAACTGGAAGTATTTTAAGTAAATACCTTGTTCCCTTAGCTACCTTCCACGTGCAGCATTTATTCACTCTCAGAACTTAATACTGCAAACTGGTTCTTGGGATATGGTTCAGTAAGTTTGTATGGATTCAAAAGGGGAACAAAGAGCACGATTTATTCGCTTACATAAGTCATCCAATGTATAATTTGATTACAAATGCTGGTACAGCACTTACAACGCACAGCCCTGGAGACCGTATAGTCCATCTGCATTTGATTTTTGTCTTCAGACGAAGAAGCAATGATCGTGCTGTGGAGAACATAAAGCAATTTTACATTCTGTGCTTAAAATTATCCTCTCAATGTACAATTCTTTCCTGTAGTCCGATTTCTATTAGGCCAATTACATCTGTGTCATTGATCACCTTGAGTGAGTCCTGATTTACTGGAACAAAAAGCCATTTCTAGCTTAGGATTGATTTATCACATCGATGCCCCCTTTCCCCCCCGTGTTGCAGGTTTCCACGTGTGTGCTGCTGGCTGGATGGCAAAGGGCAGGGTCGGTTATCCCATAGTGAAAGCTGGAGCCAACTGCGGCTTTGGAAGAACCGGCATCGTCGACTACGGGATTCGCCTCAACCGGAGCGAGAGATGGGATGCCTACTGCTACAACCCTAACGGTGGGTGCAGAAACCACCCCTTCCCCTCGGGTCTGAGGTTACGACTGCATGCCCTGCAGTGCAAAGGCACCCAGCTCCGAAGGAGTTAGCCTCAGTATCCTAAATATGCAGTCTGTGAAGGGGATGCATCGACACAAATGGCTCGGGAGCCTTGCACCCTCTGCTGTCACCAGCAGCAGATCCCGCTCGCTCGGAGCTCGGTGTCTCTGCACTGCCTTGTGCTGTAGGGAACTGGGCTGATCAAAGGCCCTCTAGAAACTAAAAGTGTGATGATACGCTGTTGTTGATTAAAAAGGTAAGTGACATTCCTCATGTGATCTTCTTTTGCAAAAAGGCATTTACATTTAGCCTACAATTTCATTTAAACATCCAACCTGAGGTGCTTAACAGATGTTGAGCTAAGTGGTCATAACAGTGCATTAAGCAAAATGTTTAACTCCTGTACTGTAAGCACATTTTCTTACCTTTGTAGCAAGATGGTAGCTTAGAAAATTACAATCAATCTCAGTGATAATTACCCTTTTGCTTGCCTTTACATTTTTCCCAGTTTGCACATAAAGAGTCATATAATTTCTTTCAAAGTTCTCAGTCACCTTGTTGCAAGCACTGCTGCTAAAAATCTGGAAGCAGCCATGAGAATTCAGAAAATAAAATCTAGGGAAGTTCTGGTTATCTTGGGTTTCTTAAAGCTTTTATTCTAAAAAAAACTAGAATTCACTCAAATCTGACTTGTTTCTTTTATTTTGTTCCAAATCTGACTTGTGTTCCATTTATTAGCTGGACATTTGGGCATGAAGTTTAGCTATAATTAAATGCTGCAAAGGTAGGCATGTGTGTTTTAACCTGCATCAAAGAGCTAAAAGAGTTGTCAGACATCTCAGAGGTACTGTGGCACACTGCAGGGACAATGCCACCTTGCTAGGGAGCTGTCTCTGGGAGAAATCTGCTGAAGACACCTCCTAAGGGTCTGGCTCCTAAGGCTGGACGTGGCTGTCCAGATGAGAAGTGGGAAATTGTTCCCAAAGAGGTAGCATGTAGGCTGTGGTTTAAAATCCTCCCTGGAAAGTTGTGTTCTTCAGTGATTTTATTTCTTTATTGTAAACACAGTTCTGGAGGGAAACAGGGGTGTGCCTGCTACTCTGTTGTTCCTGTTTACCAGCCTTCTGATGCGTTTGTAGAGTCATACACAGATAAAACATTATGACATGGGAACCATTCTCTGGATATTTCGCCTGTAAACAGTCAAAATGTTAACCCTTATTCCTTCTTCCTCGTGCCTGAGATAGAGCAAGTCTCGAAACGAATGCCATGCCTGGGACTGAACCACCGGACAGGTCCAGCTCTGGACCTGTGTTTTGCACGTGTGTGTGCATGCACGTGTAGCTGCAGTGTAGCTAGAGAAAAGTGGCTCTCCAAAGCAGACCTGGGGAGATGGTTCCAACACGACAGACAAGACTTCACCAGATATGGGCCCTGTCTCCATTCCCCTCCATTCCTTACGCTGCAGATAAAATATTTACACGGCTGCTGTGTCAGTTTATCTCGGTACCACTTCACGTGGCTGGGAAGATGGAAGAAGTCGGCACCACCACGAGAAGAGAAGTTCAACTTTGTGCTCCATTCGAGTCCCCTGCTCCCAGGGAGCGCGCTGCCCTGGCTGGCAGAGCCAGAAGCTGGAGCTGGTGGTGACGTCTATACAGCTGTGCACATTTGTTTGTGCTCGCAGGGCTTGAGCTTGTTTATGTGAGCTGGGCAGTTGTTAACCGAATAGCTCTGTGGGGTGGGGGACACTCACAGATGTTCAGCACACAAAGAAAACTGCGAGAGAGACTACTGCACTCGTTATTACTGCATTTATGTCAGCCCAACACGCTCCTTTGTCAGCCTTCTCCTCTGGGAGGAGAGGTGGTTGCTTTCCAGATGCTCTGTTTGGTTGGAGGACAAAGGGAAACTTGAACTGCCAACGCTCCCAAGACAGCCTGAGCCTCTCCCATGGCAAGGAAATGTAGTTGTGCTCCATGGGCAGCCTGCTATGTGGGCTGGCAGAGCTCTCTGGCTGCAGGTGGGACATGGCCTGGGGCACAAAGCCCTTAGTTCGGGGCAGTGGACGAACCAAGAGCATTGAACTCACACCCAAAAAGTGCCTCCCCAGGTCTGAACGTGGGCACTGCAGGAGCTCTGTGCCCTTGGGGGAGTGCAAGAATGCAGCGTATGTGAGCACTGACCTTTACAAGGTGGGTGGGGTTTTTTGTTTGTTTGTTAGTTTGCGCAAGACACGCTTCAAAGAGGTTTTTGAAGAAGAAAGGCTGAAACAGAATGCCAGGGCAACGTGCGAGTACAGCCTTAAAGCTTACAGTTCAGCAGTCAGAAACCCTAAATGCCTTTTACATGAAGCACTTAGCTCTGGCCCAAAGTCCACTGAAGTCAATGAAAGCTTTTCCTCTAAATTCAGTGAGTTTTGGATCGTGTCTTCCAAAATATCTGCTTCCAAAAGCTAGGAATGACGGACGTTTCTTGTGAATGCTGACTGCTTAAATGTATGAAAAATGCTATCATGCTGGAGGTCCCTATGTGATTTTCTATGGATCTGCTGGGTGAAAGAGCTGAAAGCATTAAATCATAGCCATATCCAAAACGAATACTTGAACTCTGATGTTTTTATTTTTCTCTTAGGAAAAGAATGTGGCGGAGTCTTCACAGATTCAAAACATGTTTTTAAGTCACCAGGCTACCCAAACGAGTATGAAAATGAGCAAATTTGTTATTGGCATATCAGAGTGAAGTATGGACAGCGGATTCATCTACAGTTTCTGGAGTTTGATGTTGAAGACGACACTGCTTGTATGGCTGATTTCTTGGAAATCTATGATAGCTATGACGACATCAACGGCTTTGTGGGCAGGTACAGTAACTCCAACTCTAATATAAAAATAATCAAATGATATATATTTTTCTGAAACATTACTTCAGAAAAAACACCGTGTTACTTTGTCCAATTAGCACCTCTGATATGCTCATAATACTTGTAGTAATAGTACCTGACAACTTACCTTATTTCCCTTTTATTAACACAGCCCTGTAAAGAGTCTCGGGAAATTGTGCTTTGCCCTTTTCTGCTTTGTTGAATTACATGAAAGGGAGCTCGAGACTTTTTAGTCAGCTGCTTATTTTAATTCTCTATGACTTTGCAGGAAGACCTAGCGATTTCAAACAATATTTTGTATTTGCTTTAATTAAAACGAGGGAGGAGAGGTGTAAAGTGTTAGCAAAAAAATTATCCTTTTCTACAGAAGTCAAATATTTTGTAACAAAATCAGAACAGAACAGGTGTTCCATGTCTCTCTCCTAAAATTCCATTTGTCTCTTTGCTTAATTCTCACTTTCTTTTGTTCACTGTCATCTCTTTGCTTGTTCTTTAGCAGTCATATTTTTACTATAAAATTCCTCATTTTTCCAGGAAAAAAACAAAACAAAACAAAGCAACAACAACAACTACAACAACAAAAGTTATAAAAACACTTCCCAATTCCTGCCATTTTTCATATCCTTTCTACAACTCATGTGTAGCAAAGCAAGGAGATAGCCCATTTGTTTCTCCTTTACAGATCATTTCAGATGTTTTTCTTGACAAAGTTCTTCCTTTCTTAGCCTTGAGCCATTGTTCTTTTCCTTAATGCCTTGTTAAATTGTTGTGTTTTTGTTTTTGGTTTTTTTTTTTCTCGTTTTGCATCATTTACTTCCTTCATATTTTGAAAAATGGTTCCTGCATTTTTCCCTCCCTTAATCCTCACTACAAAATCATGACAAAAATCCTTTAGTCAATGGCTTTAACATGCAGAGCAGAATTATGTGCGCTGCACAGCTACAACCAGCTTGGCCCCACGAGGCACAGCTCCAGAGGAGAGTACAGCCTGGGAGCCCCATGGTCACTGTGTGTCCCCACACAGCAGGGTAGGGCATATCTGCTGTGTTTAGTCATGAAAATTTCTCTTTTTTTTTTTTCCAGGTTTTGTGGAGATGAGTTGCCAGATGATATCATTAGCACAGGTAATATATTTGTACTCTTTATGGTTAAAAAAAATCAGCCCAGATAGACTTTTCTCCCTGCTTTCTAATAATAAGATGTCCAAAGACTCAATCTCTGCTTCATGGCCAAGCTGCTATTCAAAACTGCCAGCATGCTTTTTCATCAACACAGTTACTTTTAAATAAATGATGTACCATTCCATGCATGATTTGAGGTTCAACTAGTGAATGCAAGTAACAGCAGAATCCAAAAAATATTTGCTGCACACTCATGGTACAACCTCACCCCAGTGTCACCTAGGAAACCATGAGGCTTTCTGCCTATTTTGCATATCCAGGTGATTTTTCTTCTTAAATGAGGGTGACCTTCTTTTCCTTTTTCTTGTCCAGGCAATGTGATGACTTTGAAGTTTCTGTCAGACTCCTCAGTGACTGCTGGTGGTTTTCAAATTAGGTATGTTGCTGTAGACATGCCTTCAAAGTCAGGTGATGGAAAGAATACAACTTCCCAAGGAAAAGCAAACTTCTTACCTGGAAAGTTTGGTATCATGTAAGCAAAGTAACATGATATGCTCACTGGGAAACGTGTTTTAGAACCCAATTCAGACATTTGTTTCTTCAGATAAGACAGACGTACGGTCATTTCCTTCGTATCTTTCTGACTTTTTATTTTCTGTTTTATATAAGTTTTGTTAATAAAGTATACTAGGAAATAAATTATAAAATGTAATTACATGAATACTGGAAGACTATTTTTAGATTTCTAGACCTGTAAAAAACTGAAGAAATCACTGTTACCAAAGACTTTAAAGCTATTTTTGTATATAAACTGTACCTTTTCCTTATTTCTTGCACCATTTGAACAAGCTTGTTGTGACCAATGTTTCAATTATTTTTAAACCTAATTTGCTGTTCTCTCCTTATTTCCTTGGTTTCCACATATTTATTTTTTTTGATTGTTGCTTTATTTCTCCCCGTTCTCTACACTACTTTTTTTAATTAACGGATTTCCCTGAGCTCAAACTGATTTTCCCTGGACTCCTTTGGAGTCCACTTATTCTGAAGATGCATAAATTCATCCTGTGGATGGCCTAGTGGCCACCCATGTTACTGTCTGAAGTCAGAAGGCTGTGAAGCAGCATGGAAAGCACAGGATCCATGACATTATCAGTGTAATTTTGCTGTGAGATGAATCAGAATGTACTCCAGAAATTTTGTCAGTGTCTCCTCACATGGAGAAGAGATGTTCACGTCTTTCCACTTGTCTGATTTCACTTCGCAAAGAACCAAATGAGAGACTTAGTAATGATGATAAAACTGGCGAGATGAAGCATCAAAAGAAATTGCCGACAACCAGCAAATCCATTCTGAAGACACTGTTGAGATGCTGTATGTTGTTTACACGGGTTTTGAGACTGTACTGTTGCGAACTGATAAACGCGAACCATTTTCTGTGTTCTCAACTTGGGTTTAAATTCCTCAGCCTGAAGCAGCATTAAAGCTACCTCTGTTTTAACCTTGTCATCGAGTTTCCAATGATGTATTTTGTATTCCCCAAGGGCTTTTCAGACCTTTTTTTTAAGTCAAAGCAGTCAGTAAACTGCAGCGTGTCTTGGTTTGGTGCGGGGGGCCGTGCCCCTGCCCTGCCTGAGGGACTTCAGAGGGGAGCCTCGTGTCATTATTTATTTAGTTAATTAATTATTGAGTGTGTATTGGTCCAATTTCCCTGGGAATACGGCTCTAACTCCTAATCTGTAAGGCGAGCAGCAGGCACATGGCCGTGTGGTGGGGGGGGGGGGGGGGGGGCCGGCGGAGCGGCATTTTACGACCCCGCCGCCTGCCGGCCGCCCTCAGTGGGCTGCGGGCTGTGAGGCGATTTTAGGTTTATACAAGGCGGTTTATGCGAACAGGGCCGTGCGAAACTCGTGTTTTTATTTCCAGTCAGAAGCGAGCGTGACGGCGGCGTTACCAGGACGCGGCCGAGCACGCCGCGCTCTGAGGCGGACCGCCTCGCCGCCTCCCTTGACGGACAGCCCCTCGCCCCGCCCCCTCCGCCTCCTCCACCAATCAGCAGCGGGCCCACACGGGCGCGGGAAGCGGCCGATGGCCGGGCGCCGCTCACCGCCCTCCGCCTCGGCCCTTAGCCCCGCCTCCCGGCGCTCCCCATTGGCTGAGCCCCCGCTGCCCGGGCTCGCGCGCCGGCCGTCCCGGCGCCTCGCCGCCATCTTAGGCCGGGAGGCAGCGGCGCGGCCGCGGGCGGGGGGCTCGGGGTGGGGGGCTCGGGGCCGCCGCCGCTCGCCGCGCCTCAGGAGGCCCGGCCCCCGGCCCGCCGCACCATGAGCGCCGCCGCCGGCCTTCAGCCGCTGCTGGAGACGCTGGAGGACCCGGCTGCCCCGCCGGGAGAGCTGACGGACGCGCACCTCGCCATCGTCAGGTGGGCGAGGGGACCGGGGTGGGTGGGGGGCAGCCTCGTCAGGCTCCAGGCGGTGCTGGTCTGAGGTGATTTTAACGGCTAACGGCTGTGCAGGCAGGTCTGGTGGTGTGTTCCGGGCCGGCATGCTTCAGGGGTGTGCTCTGAGCTGGGTGGGACTGGTTCTTAGTGGTGTGTGGGGCAGGGGCGGCTCTGCTGGTGCGGATCGGGGCTCCCCTCAACGCGGAGCCTGCCCCTGGAGCAGCCCCTGAGGGGTGTGTGCGCGGCTCACGTGCTCGGTGAAGTTCGTCCAACTTCCAGTAGTCGCACGGAGTTCATGTATTATCCATTAAAATATTAAAGTTAAATGCCATAATGTCTTCCACATCCCATAAGCACAAAACCCGTTGTTAATCACTTCAATTTTCCCGATATACCAGCATAAACATACTTCATAACACGCTGTTTTATTGGTATGTCAAGCAACACGTGCTGGCTGCCTCTTCTGTACTTCACCATCTTCTGTTTTAACTTCCCAAGGAGTGAAATAGTGCCCTGATGTCCTGGTCTAACTCCCTCCTAGCCGAAACCAGGACACCTAACCCCTGTTTTTAAACTCACTAATAAAGCGTGCGCTATAATAGCTTCAAAGTTACATAGATGATAACAAGTTTAATGGGTGAATGTTCCTTGTTTTCCCTTCTGCTCCGTAAAGTCGCTTGACTGGTGAGGAAGGCAAAGAATTCACTGCTGATGTTAGAAGACACTTCCCTCAACTTTGCAAAGTGTTTAAGGTACGTCTTTTCCAGATCAAAGATATGATCAGATGGTCAAGGCCAGACTAAGACTTGAACATGCGTTCATGTAATTATGAATTCCAGCTAGTAACATAGTATTAAGGGTTTGTTTGTGAAACACTTCTTCAATGTTATTAAAAATTACTACAGGGGAAAAAGAAACTTAGGGACAGGGATTCAGGCAGGTGTTATGCATTCAAATCAAATATTTGAGAAAAAATGCTATGTGTGTATACTAAATGCCATTTTTTTGGGAAGATTACTGTAAAGACTGTCCATTTTTTTCATGTGTTTTAGAATCAAGTCAAGTGATAGCACAGGGAAAAGCAAGGAAGTGAAGAGCTGCTGATGTGTAGCACATTCTTCAGTAAAGATGTCTAATTACAGAGAACAAAAATGTCTTCAGAACTTCAAATTGTTTTAAAGATCTGGAGTGTGTATAAACAGGAAGGCTTTCCTACATGGCTATATTTTCCATCAAGCATTCATTTTGACAGGTCTCTTCATTCAGCAGGTGTTGGTATTAAGACAGTTAATACTTTACATTTATTTTATAAGCTGAGATTTTTACATGCGTGTAACTTTTTTCCAGGCACACATTTCTAGCACAAATTCAGAGCTGAGTAATGCAGCGTTACAGGCCTTAGGATTCTGCGTTTTTAATTCAAAGATCACGTCTGAGTTACCAGGTAAGCAAACAAACTTCAGTGTGGTTGTTGGTTATGTGTATCTCTGTACCATAGTCCTTCCTTTATTTCCTTGTTAGCATATAAGACAATTTTGGCAGATGTTCCCAAAGTGGTATATTTAACAAAAAGTGATATATGTAACAAAACTGTTCCCAAGTGGTTATAATAGTTTTGTCTCTAGATCAGTGTGATCAGATCACTAGTTCCATCTTGTGCAAAAAAAAAAAAAAAAAGTTTTTTTCATGCTATTCCACTAATACTGGCGTAATAACTCATAGTTTGGTTGCATGCTTTGGTAGCAGTTAGGTTCTGTAATTGTTCTCTGGAATCTGTAATCAAAAACCACCCAAGTGGAAAAATAATGAAGAACATTTTTTTTCTCTGTAGAATGCGGGCCTGCCTGGTAGTGCTTTTCAGTGTTTTCCAGTGTTTACCTGGTAATTCCTGTTTGGTACATTAAAATAGCTTAACTTGAGATGTTTAACAGCACGACATTTAAAGTACTCCAAAACCTTACAGCCTGCGTTCCTGGAAGATGCTAAATCCCTGTAACAGCAGGTTTTGGTGCTGAAAACTTGAGGCTTATTCCTCAAGGTAAAAACAGTGGATTTTGTTAATCCAGGAGAGCTGATGTTCAAGCTGGCTGGTCCTCAGGAAGTACTGTTATGGGGTCAGGCATATCTAGTTGCAGTGGCATGGTCAGAAGCAGCTCAGTGTCACCTGTCAGTGTGCGTGTGGACAGGTTGTGTAGTGGTGGAAGGTGAAGGCTAAACTAGTCACATGTGGATGGTCAGAGAGCATTTTTACACAACGCTTTTTCTCGGTTTTTCTGTTTATATTTTCCAGTGTTTCTTGTCTTTTATTACTTAAACTGTAATCTGATTTCTTGAGGAAATGAAGCATCTGTAGCAGTGTCTGTGTGGTCCCTTTCCTTTCCCCTTTAGCTTTTTTTTTTTTCTTTTTTTTTTTTAAACCACTTAATAAACTGCAGTCAAACTTGCTAGATAAGGTCAGGTCCTGAAAATAGGTGGAGTTAGGAAGGTGGGACAGAAAGCTCAAGTTAGCTCAGTTCTTGCTTTTCCTCTTTAATGGTGAAGGCTTTTATAGACCTTAACATGAATTTATATATGTCAATATAGCAGGAAAACTGACTTTTTACAAAGTACTCTTAAATGAAGGTGAAGGCTCAGGAGTTGTAAATAGTTGAATATTCAGTCTTTAGCTCTGCTCCTTTTTAGGTAAAATTATCTTTTGGTTGTGGTGGTTTTACCTGGCTGGGGAGCTAAGCTCAACCACTTCCTCTCCTCAAAGGAAAAGGGGGTGAAAATATGATGGAAAGGTCTCAACAGTTGAGATAAGGACGGGAAGATCTCTCACCAATTAACATCATGGGCAAAACAGACTCAGTGTAGGGAGATCCATGTAATTTATTGCCTGGGTCCAATTTAGTTACCACGGGGTCCATCCCCCAGGAGCAAACTGCTCCAGCACGGGTGGCAGCTTCCCCCAGACCCCCTGCTCCTGCGGGGGCTCTCCATGGGCCGCAGGGGAACTGCTGCTGCTTGTCTGGAGCACCTCCTGCCCCCCTTCACTGACCTTGGTCTCTGTTTCTCACTTCTCTCTCCCAGTTGCTGTTGCACAGCAGGTTTTGTTTTTTTTTTTTCCTGTTCTTAAATGTGCTCTCCCTGATGGCCAACCCGTGCTGCTGATTGTCTCAGCTCTGGCCAGTGGCAGGTTGTTTTTGGAGCTGGCCCTTATCTAATGTGGGACAGCTGCTGGGCTCTGCTCACGGAGGCCACCCCTGTGTGCCCCTGCCACCAAACTCTTGCTACATAAACCCAAATATTTTGGGTTTTCTGGCTTCTCGTGATACCACATATAAGCTACGTCAATAGTATCTATATGTATTAATATGTTTTGATTTTTTTGATAAAATTTCATGAGAAACTTCCAAAAATTACCAAAAAGAAATGTTCAAGACGTTAAATTGCAGTCTAGTTGAATGGATCTCGTTGCTTTTGTAATGTTATATGAGCAAAATGACCTGAGGCTTGCTAAGAAGCCGGGTGAGAGTTTGACTTCTATGCATTCTGCTTTCAGCAACTGAAGTACACGACTTGCTTTCAACGGTAAACAGCATTGCTGTGAAAACTCCAGACAAAAACACTCGCACTCGAGCACTTTGGGTGATTTCTAAGCAGACGTTTCCTTCTGAAATTGTTAAAAAGGAGGTAAGTTTCTTAACTTTTTCATAGCCTGGGAAACAGAATCTCATGTTTCCAGCTGCTCAGGGAGAAATATTTGTATTTAAGTGCAACGTTCACTTGGATGTTCTTGTGTTTCCTCAGGTGTCCAATATTATTTCTACACTGGAAACAATACTTACTAAAGGAGAAGTCCAGTCTATGATCGTTGAATATGAAGCACTGAATGTTGTTATACGGTATGTGCACTGTTTTTTATTGACTCTCAGTTCAGCTCATATGCTTAAAAAAAAATACTGATGGCATATACAGGACAGCTGTAAATGTCAGTTTGTTCTGCTTTTGGGGAGGTTGAAATAACCTGTCAGCATTGCAGTTAAGTAAACCATTGAAATGGGATGTTCTAAAATTGTTCAGAATGGCTTCCTCTAAATCCAGAGTCGAATTAGAGCACTTATCAATGATACTAAGACTGTCTGAGTGTGTGAGGAGTATGCTGCCTGCTAGAGATGATCAATGCTTGTATTTGTTTTTTCAATTCAGCTTAATGGAGCAAACTCCGACCCAGATGGGAGAAGAGGCTGTGAGGTGGGCGAAGCTGATCATTCCTCTGGTCGTCCATTCAGCTCATAAAGTGCAGCTCCGAGGTGCCACTGCACTGGAGATGGGCATGCCCCTGCTGCTGCAGAAACAGCAGGAGGTGGCAGCTGTCACTGAACACCTAATGACCACAGTAAGTAGAAATGTGCTTTTTTTCTAGATACAGCAGGAGTAGTGATCAGGGTTTTTGTTTTGATGTTTTTTATAGTCTAAGTAGTAGCTTTTTGCTGCCACTAAGTGTTCAGAGCAACCTCATGATGGCAGCAATTGCGACAAAAAAATAATACAACAGCAAGGTTAAACATAGGACCACTGTAAAAAAAAAAAAAAAAATCTTAATGTTTCTGGCAAGCATTATTGATAAGGAAAGCTTCTTTTTAAATATTCTTTAGATACCTGTCGTTACAGCATTAATTCGTGGTATCATACTTTTGTTTCTTGAAGAGAATTTGGTGACAGAAATAGGGTCTATAGCAGAACTTGGTATGGCATCTTCCAGCTTTACCTCCTACAGAAGATGGGGCTAGCTTCAAAGCTAAGCTTAGTTGCTCAAGGTCTTTACCATTTGAACTGTGAATATATTGAAGGAAGGAAATCCTACAACCTTTCTGGGCAGCTTGTTCCAGTGCTGAACCATTCTCATTGTAAAAATAAACTTTAAAAGCAAACAAGCCACCACCAACAACCAAAAGAAGTAAATCCTTTGGCTGAAGTAGAATTTGCCACTAATAATATCAGTGTGACTTGAGAGTTGGAGAGGCTACGGGTAGTGAAGGAAATTGATTTTGTTGGTTGACATTATCAGCAGAAATAATTGATACCAGCTATTCATTTCAGCAAAGAAGGTAATCAAATAGTAGCAGTGTTTGACTGACTCACCAGGGAATGCTACATGGTACAAAACTTTATCTTTCTGATCTAGAAATAAGTTATTTCCAGACTGCATGTGTCTTTCCAGTTATCATTGATTTGATTACATAATTTTTACAATATCTTGAATGTATTCCTTGTATAAATTATTTTTCTTTTTGCCGGCAGAAATTAATCTCAGAACTTCAAAAGCTGTTTTCTACAAAAAATGAGACTTACGTCTTAAAATTATGGCCGCTGTTTGTCAAATTACTTGGAAAGGTAAGCAGAAAAACAGTCATTTTACTTATCTGAAGGTTAATAACTAAGTTCTTGACAGCTTAATTAATTGTAACTTTGAACTTCTGTATTTGCAGACTCTGCATCGTAGTGGCAGTTTCATCAACTCATTGCTGCAGCTGGAGGAACTTGGATTTCGTAGTGGCTCACCGGTAGTAAAGAAAATAGCCTTCATTGCATGGAAGAGTCTAATAGATAATTTTGCTTTAAATCCAGGTAGATTTAAAAAAGTTAACCTGAATTGCTTTGAGTATTGCCACTTTTTATAACTGGAAGAGTATAGATTGTTTCTCTTTCTTACCCTGGTGAAAACTATGGTATGTGCCACTGTATATACACAGTATATATGTGGTGTATACATAGTAATATATACTGTGTGTATAGACATAAGGGAAAGTGATGTAACTTGACCAGTAGTTCTGTCTTAGTTTTGCTACTAGGAGAATGGATAAAATTAGAAGCCTTTTTTGTAACACTTTAGTTGAGCCAAACAGTCAGCAATCAAATGGAGAAAAAACTTTGTTCTGTGTATAGTATTTAGGACTGTATGGATTAACTGGGGGGAGAGCCATGCATCAAGATTCTGAAGATGTAAAACATGTACTTCAAAATCTGTTTAAAGGGTACAAAAGAGACCGGAACAAGTCCAGTACATATATATCACAACACCCAAAATACCTACCTTGATTGTACTTTCTGTCCTGAAGAGGAAGCTAAATGCGGACATTTCTTAGTTTAGCTGAATTTCAGTTAAGTTGCAATTCTGAATTGTTTGCCATGTGGTCACTTCTAATCACTGTTTTCCATAGATAATTAACAAAGATATTTTTTTTTCTAGATGAAATCACTGGCATTGTTAGCGTACGTGTTGCATGCTTTATCATGGCTAACAAGGACTGCATGCTGCAAAAGCAGTCTGTCAGCAGTTTCTTATAAATCACTGGTGGACAGGTTCTGCTGCTGCTGAGCTGGCTAAAAGTTTTTTTCCCTTTAAGCACTTAGGCTTGAGCAAACTTCTGTCCAAACATGCTATGCCATTTCTGCTTCAGTGGCAAATGATCATTTGTGGCCTTGGTATGCCATATTTAAGGTCATTCATTCTCATTTTGTTGTTGATACACAGGTACGTTAAGTGTTTGGGTTTTATTTTGCTGTGGGAGATGTTACTCTTTAAAATAGCAAGCAGAATGGATTTTCTTGTGTTTATGTTGGTATGCAGTAGATTTCACTTCCTTTCTGGTATCAGGAAGAAATGCCTTCTATTTCCAGGGTCATTCCAGACACCATTTAAAGCAATTTAAATAGTCTGAAAGATTAGTGTGGTATTGTAGTTCTGCAAAGCATTACTGTATTTTAAGGTAAAACACAGTAAGAAGAAAGCTAATGGTTTAAAAAGTTCCCTTTTTGTTATTTTGCAATCAAATTATTTAATTACGTTGATTAAAAATGCTTTTTTTGTTTTTCTTCAAGATATATTGTGCAGTGCTAAAAGGCTGAAATTGTTAATGCAGCCCCTGAGCTCAATCCATGTGAGAACAGAGGCTTTAGCACTGACGAAACTGGAGGTCTGGTGGTATTTGCTCATGAGGCTGGGACCTCAGCTGCCTGCAAACTTTGAACAGGTAATACCACTGAAAATAGCTGTAGTGTAATCATTTAGCTGGTGTTCACTGTGCAAAGCTGAACTCCGTTACCATAGCTTTTGTGTACCTACTTTGTCCTTCTCTAGTTTGTTATTAGTATAAAACTGTCTTTAGGAACCAAACATGCTTTTTGTTCATGTGTATGTTATATAGGAGCATTTAGGAACATTTAGGGCTGTGTGCGCGATCTTTTTCAAGTTTCAAAAGACGTGAGAGTCTGTCTGCCTATAATTTGAGTATCTTAGTGAACATTTCCGCTCAGTGCATGGTAATAATAAACATGAGCAAGTTATTTAAGGATTGTTTTGTCCTTTTAAAAATATTCCTTAATATCATGGAGAAAAATATTTCAGTTGTTTCATTACTACTCACATTGTAATCAAAATGAGCAAAAAGTTTCTGGCTTCTGAATTTTGTTAAATGAAACTTCAGGATGGCAGTAAAGAAAAAAATGCAACTTTAAGCGAGGTACAGTTGGATCACTTCCAACATGAATTTTTATCAAGCTGTTTCATGTTTGTTCTTCAATATATGTTTTATACAGTGCCTTGGAAATAACATTATAAGGACCCAAGAAGCTCTGAAAAATTGATGCTGTGAATAGCAGTACAGCCTATGTGATATTTAAATTGTGTGATTCTTTGTGACTTATGGCTTGTTTGTGTTACTTTTATTGAGATTTGGTATTTTTGCAGGTTTGTGTACCGTTAATCCAGAGTACTCTAAGTCTAGATTCTTCTGCTGCATTGCCAGGAACTCCCTTGCGTGCACCAACAAACCAGAATCTAGGTTTGGCAAACTCTGCACAGAAATCAGGTATTAAAATGCAAGCCTGTTTCCACCTGTGTTTTAGATGCAGGAGCCAAGGTGTTTTGTGTAACGTATTTATGGTTTTTAATTTGTCTTATTATTGAGAACAGTAGCTTCTCAGATGAACATGTAGGAAACTTAGGTGGTGGTTTACATTGGTTAAGCTGAGACTGTAGTCAGTATCTCAAGCTACAAAATCATGATAATCCAACTGCTGAGGGCCCATCTTTAATGTCTAGGTTTGTGTTCACTTTTGCAATGGAGCTTTGACTTGAAACTTAAGTTTTTTGTGTTATATGCTCTATGTATACTAGTCTCAGCTCTGTAGCATTTTTAGGTTCTGTCTGAATATTACTGTAGTGATCATAACACTGCTCATAATGCTGTAAGTACGTGTGAAATCACATTAACTTGAGTGTTAGATCCAGGTGCTGAGGTACGGAACTGCCTCTCCCCTGCATGGAAAGCCTGATGTTCTCATATAATTCTAGAATGTTGCAGTTAAAAGCCTCAGGTTCATTGTCCAGATGTCCTCAATGTGTTTATAGTGTAGCATGTAACTTGTTCTGTTGCCGCAACTTCCATGGCAACTTTTGTTGCCAAAATAAAGTTTGGCATCTGAGACTGAAGTCCTTGGAAGACACATGCTTTCAAAATACATGATTAAAACTGTGATGTTAAACCCTGTCAAGTACGTAATGTCTGACTGATAAGAGGTTCCTTTTAGCCACCACTATGATATGACTTGCTCTTCTCACATTTGCTGTGGGGGTTCTCGTTTGTTGGATTTTTCTTCTTACTACAGGTGATACATGAGGTAACTTTTTCAACTTTTCTTTTTTACTCCGAACACTCAGGTTCTTATCCATTTGCAAGTCCAGCCACACCAAGAATGAACTTGAATTCTAGTACTGCAGGAGTGGTGGTGATTCCTTCTATTCAGCTTCTGGGAATTGAAATGCTGCTTCACTTCCTGATGGGACCAGAAGTTTTGGATTTTGCGAAGCAAAATAAACTTGTACTTAGTTTAGGTATGTGAGTTACATTTTTCCAAGTACTATTATGTTCCAGGTTTTGTTGGATATAAAGGTGTCCAGTAGCGTGAAATGCTTTAAATATTTAAAACTGCTAGTGGTCATCTTTAATATTGGAAATTGTTTTTAATTCTGTGAAATACTGTAAGTATACACATTCCTGATTTCTTTTTAAGACTTAATTTAAAAACAGACTGAAAAAATAGCTGATTTACAAAACAGGCTTTGTTCTTCTCCTAGAGCCTCTCCAGCACCCACTCATCAGCAGCTCATCTTTTTTTTGTAAGCATGCCACCACACTTATAAATGCCGTTCAGGATGGATTTATTGCAATTGGAAAAGAAGTTCCTGGTAAGAATTTAGTGGGAAAACTCTTTGTTTTTTTTTTCCTGAAAAATAATTTTGGGGGAGGAAAACATAAGGGGGAAAAAAATAGCTGCTTTCTGTAATACTTCTGTCTGCGCTATTTAAATAGAACTTACCTGACTTGGTCCAAAAGCTTATGCCAGTTTCTGCTCATGTCAATGTCTGTTAACACAGCTTGTGTTTAAATATTGTTTGTTTAATGTCTTTATTGCAAAGTGAATGGAAATATTTTTATCTTGTAGATTCTATGCTGAATAGTATATGGAAGGACATAAATGGATACGTAAAAACAGCTATTGAATCAGGTAACCTTTTTTTTTTTTTTGTCATAGCTTACCCATTAGTGATTGTCTTCTTTAGTAGACTTTAAGAAATGTTTGCTTCATTGGTAGTAAAACCTGTTTTTAGGCATCACCAACAGTTTTTTGGAATTGATCTCTGTAATCCATGTGCCAACAATACAAAATCATACCGAATCAATCCATTCAAGCTTGTCAGGGAAGACACCAATAGCATATGGGTGCAGCTGTGTGTCTTTTAGCAATAAGACACAAACACCTGAACTGCTTTTATGACTGAAGAAATCTTTCAATTTCCAAAAAGAATCCCATGCCAAGTCTTTGGTATTAAGAAAAACTCTGAAATATTATACAAAATATTAAAAAATATTTAAATAATAGTTTTTTATATTGAATGATCTAACTGAAAAGCATAATAGAAATGACGTGTTACTTGAACGCTTGCAAAATTTCACAGCTTTTTTTTAGTATGATGAATGTTAACAGGAAGGTGTTCTATTTTACTTGGTAAATTTAGTTTTTCTGTTTAAACCTATCGGTTTCAGTTACACTGCTCTTCAGAGGTACTTGGTATCCAATTTGATAAAGTACTTGATAATGTTTATAAGTATACAGAACTTCTTAGGATCTTACAGTCCTTGTATTTAAGATGTAAGTAATGGTCACTGCACATTAATTTGTTCTGCTGTAACTAAATTTACTTTATTCTAGGTAATAAGAAGGAAAAACAGGGGTCAGAAGTACTGACTATGTTACTCCAGGCCTTAAAAAACACTGTTAGATCGAATTCTCTTCCTGTGCAGAAAATACTGGTAAGTTGAGTGGGTTTGTAGGGTGTGTGTTTGTTTTTAAACCTAATTTCTTCTTGAATATGTAAATTCTGTTTGGTGGCAGTCTTTTGCACCTAATTGACCAGACTGGTGTCTTGAGAACCAGTGTTTGGTATGAACTGTGTAATTCTAATGATATGCCATAATGTTGCTTAAGGGTTTCTTAGGCGTTTTTCAGATTTATTAGCAGGATTGATCTTATTGAGTATATAATTCTCAGAACCTTCTGTTTCAAAGGGAAGCAGTTGCTACAGTTGTGCTTGCATTTGTTTTTACATTAAAATACTGCTATCACAAGGAAAAAAAAAAAAAAGAATTACACTGTTTTCTTCTTTTTCCTTTTAGTCTCTCATTGATATTACTGTTAAGGAATTACCTCCCAAAGTATTAGGATCACCAGCTTATCAGGTTGCTGATATGGATCTTCTGAATGTAAGTGACTTCTTTCCAGAGCTTTCTTTATGCTTAAAGGCATTAGGATATCATGTAAGCACAAATGTTTTTTTTTAAAATGTTTGAAGCTATTGTCTGCTACGAAAAGGTGATGGTAGTCAGTACTATTGAAAACTACTCTGTTCTACTCTGGTCCTAGTGAGCCGTAGCTGTACTGAGTTCTGTGTACTGCGTTGGAAGGGGCAAGTGGGTAACAGCAATCTGAAAAACAACCAAAAAAACACTACCACCTTTGAGAAAAGACGACGTTAGATTTCTTTTGTTGTTGTTGTTATGAGAAAATTTAAGTGTAACAAGGTTACGTGCATGCCTCAAGTGAATAGCATAAAGTTTTGTCTACCAAAACTTAGAGCTCAACTCTGTAAGTTTATCTCAACTCCTTTCCTGAGTTTGGATTTGGAGTTTTTTTTCCTGACTTAGTTAATGTAGTCAAACTTTAATTAAAGTGATTCGAGCTTTAATTGGCAGGTACTACATGCATTTTTCTAAATGCTTTAACATCAGCAAGAATGAAATAATAGATCTTTAACAGAGGTTGTCCAAAAGATGTTATGCTGTGAAACTGAAGAAAGCCAATCACATCATGCTCTATCATGTTTCAGACATCATAACATGTAATGCTTGCATTATGCACACCCACCTTATGGTGTCAAGGAAATAGTGATTAAGTACTATAAAACTCATGTGATGGTGGTTTTTTGCTTCAGCTATAGTGTAATTGCTGGAAAGTACAGCATCTAGCAGAATTCTTATAGCTTTTGCCTCTTTTTATTTTGAAATGTTAGAATTGACGATTTCTGGCAACTTGTAAACTTCTGGCTTACGGTTAAAAATTGAAGATACGTACATGTTTAAGTGAGGCAATTGTTTTATTTGTTTAGCATATATATTGCTTTGACATCTGAAATTTCTCTTGCAAGGGAACGCCAGCTTTGTTCTTAATTCAGCTGCCTTTCCATGATAACCTCTTGGAACGGTGTGTAACAGATGAGAGGTATGTGTTTCTTGGTTTTTATTTTGTTTTAATTAAATAAATTCCCCGCAGTTTAAGACTTCTTAATTTTTGTCTGAACTTCAGCTGAAATGTGTTTTACCTATTGAATTTCTCTTCCCTAGGTTCTTCGTAATCCTGGAAACTCTGGTGGGTTATGTTTTATCTGGGCCTACATCTCCACTGGCTTTCAGTGAATCTGTGTTATGTATTATTAAGAAGAATGCAAAGCTGGTGGAAAACAAGGAACATCTTTGGAGAATGTGGAGTATTGTTGTTAACCCGCTAACCGAATGGATTAATCGGGTATGGTTACTTTGGTTCTCTTTACCAGAAAACACACGTTCTGTGCTGATCTTCTATCTTAATGTATTTTTAGAAATTGCATGTCTTGATGGTAAAATTATATAAGCCTTGATGGCATTTATGAGACTGCAATGTGTGCAGCATTACCATGAACATTTGCAGTGACACTGTAATATTCAACAGGTTCTGCGGATGGCTTACTAGAAGTCCATTGATTTAACTAATCTCACAGTCATGAGATGTAAAAACATTAAAAATAGTTTGCTTTAGATATTCTGGGTATTAGCATCACTGCAACTGAAGTAAGCTTAGAAAAAGCACTTCTTTTTAATCCTTCAAATTAAGGGGTTATTCTGGAATTAAACAAAGCTTTTTATCTGTTTAAATAGTAGGATCAATGTGAACTCTTATAGAATGGGGGAATAACTAAATTCAAAACACCGTTGGCAATTCAGCTAGTGCAAATTTTACGTACAAAACAGATGATAGATAAGATTGTTCTAAATGCATTTGAACCTAGCATTTGCTTAAGAAATAAATTGCTTTTTTATCATTGCAGACTAACGAAGTAAATCAGGGTGATGCACTGGAACACAACTTCAGTGCTGTTTATAGTGCACTGCTGCTACCAGTAGCCCTTATCTTGCCTGTTCAGGAATTTCCACAGGTAACAGTTGGTACCTCATGCTGATTAGAAACAATGTGGGTTTTATAAAACTAAGTACTATCTAGTGATCTCAGAGTAGCATTTCTTTTACAATACATGTATGTATTAAGACTGCTGCTTTGAGGCTAGAATTCCTGAGTTGTATAGTCTTTGACAGAATACAATTTAAATTTTATCTCTGTCCACAGACACTAATAATCAAACTTTTTCTTTCTGTTGTTAAAGCCAACCATGAAATCCTTGCTGCGCACTTGGTCAGACCTGTACAGAGCATTTGCTCGCTGTGCTGCTTTAGTTGCAACTGCAGAAGAAAACCTGTGCTGTGAAGAACTTTGTGCCAAAATAATATCTGGGCTAGAAGGTGAAACTCCAGTAGTGAGTATAAACCTGTGACATTGAACTATATAAATATTTTAGCAGGCATTTTCAGTTAGATACATGTGTGAGAGCCTATTGTAAACTTCAGTGTAGTGTTTTCTATAATTGAAAGTGTTTGGGGTAAGACTTAGAGCTATAACAACATTCTTTGTATTAATGGGAGTTGGAATTGAACTAGAAATGGATGGAAAGAAATGAATGAAAGTAGTATAATGCTTGAATATTAAAATGAGTTAAGCAGTCTTTGGTTTGTCTTCTAAATATGTAAGTAATATTGTTTTGGTGAATGTCATCAACATCATGGTAAATATAATTTGGCCAGCTGGAATTCTTACATGAAGGATCTTCAGGTTGAATTAACAAGTAGCACCAGAGAAGTGTTATGATTAGGAAGGATAGAGTAGCAGTGTGGCATTTAGAGGGCATAACTTGATTTGGAGGGTTATGTCATTGTAACTTCTTGATGTGGCTGTATTCTGATAAACTTCAGTTTTCAAAAACAGACTTGTACGTAGAACTTAAGTATAGAAGTCGAATTGATACAAACTTTTTTGGCCCTTTTAATAGCAATGTTTTAATTATTTAGAGTTTGTGATGAATTGAAACAATGCTTTACATGGATCTCAGTGTGTAGCAACAACTCATTGTGCTTCCCTTAATGTAATTCTGTTAAAATCTTGTTGTTGTGCCTACAGTGGCTTTTCTGAAAATCAGATTTAGTACAGTTACTAAATTTAAGCACACACTGGGATGTGGTAATGTGTTATGCTAGGTTGTTAGTACCTTGTACATTAAATGCTAACATTTTGCTGTACGTTCTTAAATCTAACACCACCTCACTGCTGTCTGTTACTGTTTTGCTTCCTTAATTTATGCATATATTCTTGTGTCATTTGTTAAGAGTGAAAAGACTGAATCTTCAGCTTGCTTGTAAACTTGATTTAGTCTCACCTGACCATGCACAAAAACTTCATCCCTGCTTTTAAATATAAAAGTTGTTTTGCACTGCAGTTCTGAATGGCCAGCACAGTTTTCTGTCATCACAGTTCTGGGCTTTGCTGATGACTTGTGTTTTTTTCCTCAGGTGTCTTCAATGATGGATGGTCTCACCCATATTATATCAGTTATGGTTGACTGCGTCAACTTCGCACCCTATGGTATTAAATATCAGCCAAAAAATAGATGTAAGAAAACATCTTGAGTATTGGGGTTTTCTGTCTCTCTCTTTCAGGTTTGGTTGGAAGTAGGAGTTGCTGCAGATGCAGAAGTGATGACTGTAGGCTATCAATAGTCAATGTATGTTACTTGTATTAGCAAAGCATTGAAGGGACTGACAAACATTCTTAAAAATGAGCTGAAAACATCATCCATGCATATTTAAGTACTAGAGCTATTCTGATTTTTTGAGCAGCTGAGAAGTTACTGGGGAACTTGGCAGAGAACACTTGAAATTCATGTCACCATGAAGGCTACGTTCCTTGTAGGACACAGCTCTGTCTGGAGTTGCATTTGATATTTCAGCTATAATTTATAGATGAAATCTGCTTCTGCTTTGTGCAAACATAATCTGAAGCAGTAATGCCTGATCACTCTGTAGTCTAAATATGTATTAAGTACCTGTCTGAAATTGATGTTAAGCTGTTAGTGTAACAGTGAAAAGGCTACTGCTTGTGAAGCTGCTTTGCATTATAATAGTATACGTTTGTAATACAAAAGATCTTTGTATGCAAAATAGTCTTTGTTCCCTGCTTCTATTTAGAACTGCAGAACTGATTGCCAAAATAACTTAATTCAGTGTAAAACTCAGTATTTTTATAACTTCTCTGTCCCAGCTGAATTTGTTTGGTAGCAAGCCATTTTGTTGGACTGCTGAAAGAATGAAGTGCTTTAATGGGAAATGCTAATGAGAAAAAATGTGATGAAAGCTTTAGTTTTGAATGAGACTTGATACTTCCCCTTCTCTCCCCTCACCTGTTCCAGAATTTACACCTATCAGCTAACACTTCTAGGTTGGTTTACATCTCTGGCCAGTAGGCATGAAAGATGCTTAAAAACAGTGATTTGTGTGACCAACCATGAATAAAATGGGAGGAATAGGATCCGTATCTGTAGTGGTATGATAAAGTTATGTATTAAAAAATGTATGTCCTGTGTTAGGTCTGGTTTTAAACTATTAGTATAGTATAGTTCCTATGCACTGTGTTGTAATGCATGTTATATATAAAAATATTTTCTATTTTCTCTTTTTTTGTTTTTAATGTTAGCTCCACAGACACCTACAGACTGGTCTAAGAAGAAAAGGGAGCCCCTTGGAAAGCTTTCTTCTCTATTTAAGCTCCTGGTGATGTTAATAAACTCTTTCCATACGTTCAGTTCCAACGAAACCTGTTCAGAAGCATTGGTCTCTGTTGGTCCTTCAATTATTGCTATTCTTACCAACATCATCAGCCATGTTTCATTGCCTTCAGTGATTGGGATGATGTTTGCAATTTTTTCAAAACCACTGGCGGTGTTCTTTGAAAAAACAAAGTGAGTATTTGGATTCATTGTATTGCTGCATATTAATGAAATCTTGTGTACTGTACATCACTCTGTGCTTAAACATAGCTCAGGGTTATTCAAAGCACTGACCCTAGGACACTAAGAATGTTCAGCTTCTCTGGAGCCTCAGCTTTAAAGGCACCAGCCACTTTGCTGTAGATTCAGCCTAGCTGGTGCGTGCTACTCTTGTGGTGCACACAAGCACTGCAGAAAGAATGGATCTGTAAGATCATCACTCAAGTTGTCCTTCTACAACTGTTGTGTGTGAACTGAGCTGCTGGCACTTGAATGCATGGTGGTGCCAGAGCTAAGGGGGGCTGCCAGAGGTGGCCCTAGTGGCTCATGGCAGCAGTCAGCACACATGGTGGTCCTCGGTTCTTGCTGATGCAAGAACCTTTTGGGGGATTCCAAAACCATGCTTGTGAGTGGCAGTCTCCATTTGTAAGTTTTTTAGAAATAAAAACAAAAACTAGGTATTTATACATGGAACAGAACCTTCAGCACTTCTGAAGGCTTAATATTTCCAATGTTGCCATTACGTTCATGCCAAAGAGACATTTCTGTAAGACTACATTGTTTGGCTTCCAGCTGCCATTGAATTTCAATACTGTGATGATATTTAGTAACAGTACTTCATTTTATAGTGGCTAGATACTGGGGTAACTTGTGTAAGGTAATTTACATTGTGCAACATAATTTCATTGTTGTGTAGCAAACCTAGTGTGCGGTGCTTGTGTGTGTTTAATTCTTAGGATAGATGAGAGCAAAACATTTCATAACTCTTTTTGTTTGTTTTGGCAGGCTTGCTGACGTACCTAAAGCATACAGTAATCTTAACAACAAGGTAAATTTGCTGGAGAAACAGCCGTGGGGTGGGAAAATATATGGCATTGTAGAGTTCTTGCTGTTCATTCTGTGTTCTGAACAATATTGTAGTGAAGGTAGAGATTTAACTGTTTTAAACTAAAAAAAAAAAAAGTAACTAAGACAAGTAAGCGTAGGTATTAGTGAGGCTTCTGTGGTGTTCAGTCTGTAATATTATCTGGGTTTTGTGTGTTTTTAAACAAAAACAAAACAGAACTTTTAAATAGCAAATGAAATACTAAAACTAAATACTTCTTCCTTCCCTCAGCTTGAAAAACTCCTGGCAGAGATAATTCAGTGTTTGCAGTCTCACTGCACTGGCTCTTACGACAGCGAACTGCTAGAGCAGCTTTCTCCTTTGCTCTGTGTAATGTTTCAGCATAAGAGCAAACAGATCCGCAAACAGTGTGCCCACTTCTGGAACGCAACATTTGCTAAGGCTGCATCCTTGACATACCCTGAAGAATTAAAGTAAGAAATGTTTTTTTGTATATTGTGTGTGGCTTGGACTGGAGCAAAATATAAATAAGGGCAGTGCAGCTTAAAGCAGGTCCTCTCCCTGACTGTACGAGCTAGACCTAGTGAAGTACGTAGCTGTGGAAGGGAAAACATGGCTAGTATGCTGTTCAGTTATGCAGGGTGAGATATACATGTTGTTTTTTTCTAGAAAGCTTGGAAGAATGTTCAAGGAATAAACCTAGAAATCAAGGAATAAGCCTAGAAATCTGTATAGAGGTTTACTTGACTGTAACGCTTCAAATAAGAGATGTCAGGTTAGGTATAAGTGAATTAGCATTGTTCTGGTCACTGTTTATGTTCTGCCTCTTGTGAGAACTGGGGTGTCTGCTGGTCTCATTGCATACTTCTACCCTCATAAGTCTAAATTTTTGTGTTGAGCAGATCTGTGTTAAGCCAAGCCAAACAGAAAATTCCACTCCTGCTGCCTGGCTTTGAAAGCATTGAGATAGCTGAAGAACATAGTGCACCGTTCTCTGATGAGGTAAGTACTTTGTACCTAGTGGGTGCCTTCGTTGTGAATGAATTCCCCACTTCACCTAGTGGGTAACTTCCTGGGAGTGCAGAGGTCAATTTTGATTTTCAGTGTGATTGTCTTACAATTAACTTCACGTCTGGAATGATGAACTGTGCTGGATAAACACCGTCACGAGACTGAGCTGGCTGTTAACAGTTTATGCATTTTAAAACTTGGGGTTCTCTGAACTTGTTCAAAATAATGAATTTTTCCAGTGTCCTCCTCTACATAGTTTACATGAAAAAGGGAGTGTGTGTAGTTGTAGAAATGAATATATTTCAGGGTGGATTTGTGAGCTTGGAGTTTCTTCATACAACATATTGACTTTATTTTTCCTTGATTAGACGGAAAATTCACAGTGGGATGCAAAGATGAGTGGGATGGAAGTGAATCTGGGTCGAAAACGAGACTCCATATTGGCTCAGACAAATGAACTCAAAGACAAGCCCAGTAATGTGCAAGTAACACCTGCAAAGGTAAGGTGTTCACAAATAAGTGTGACAATCAGGTCTGTTATATTCTGCAGCTGAACATCGTGGTGTGAATGCTGAGGTAAAACTAATGAGTTGTATGAGATTTTTTTAATCTTAGCTGTACAGTGCACTTATTTTTTTTTCTGTTCAAATTCTCTAATAACTAAGTTTACAGATGGCTGAGTTTTTATGTGGGAATTGTGGAAGGCTGCTCGATGGGTCTGCCAATCTGTCACTTGGATTAGGAAGCAAAGGGTAGGACATCTCTGTTAGAAGGAGGAGGCTGGCAAGTTTATAGCTGTTACTTTTCTTGGATCTGGAACTTGAGTTTTGAGACTTTTTTGGTAAAGTAATTAATAGTTTGTGCTGTTACACCATCATTGAGATGTTCTGCTTACCCATGTGCTTAGCAACCAGCTTGTGGTAGATGAAGGTGGCAGGAATCATGTTCAGACAGTCACAGCTCCTGCGGTCCCTCCTAAAGCTGCAGTTGGGAGCTGTTGAAAAGGGTAAATCTGCCTGAGAACAAGGAGGGGTACTGGTGGGTTTCTGTCCTTTGAGTGTGGAGATGGCAAGTACAGATGCTGGTACTTCAGTTGCCCAACCAGGGCGGTGCAGTGCAAATTTTTAATGTGTTTGTCATCCTTCAGTGATATCAAGCTGTTCTTTCAGTGGGAGCCACAGTATCATATTCTTAAGAAACTACTAAGAAACAGCAAATACTAGTCTTTATAAATATTGAGGTACCCCCATGTGTTACAGATTTTGAATTTTGAGATGCTAAAGGAAGTGCAGAACCTTACAGAAGAGCACAGAGGAAGGGGTTGCAGAAACTCTCATAGGCAGTAGTGTTGGAAGAAAAAAGAAAAGGCTGGTAAAGAAAAATCAGCACCTACTGAAGGATTTGTGTCAATTAATATGCTGAAAGAACTGTGGTTACCTGAAAACTTTTCTATTTAGGATAGCTGTACCTGGGTCAGGAAAGCGTTGTCTTGTTTCTAATCCACGTTTTTCCTTTCTGTAGTTAAAACTAGAATTTTCATCTTCGAAGGCTAAAAGTGAGATCCTTCTGGAAGAAGAGAAATCTGTAGATTTTGTGTTCATTCCTCCAGAAACAAAACCAAGAATATTGACAGAACATCAAAAAGAAGTGCTTAGGTCAAAGAGGTTTGTAATTAATATTCTTTTAAACTTAGCATGAAATGTCATTACACTGAGTACGACATAACTTCAGTTCTGCTATCTCAGCTTGCTCAGACTGTGGTTAAGCCCCACTCTCCCATACAAGTTAAAATGTTCAAAGCTAACAAAGTTCCCTGGCTTACTGTCTCAAAGCAGTCAAATTATTTTCTGATCTGCAGTTCCTTCTGTGGCTAAACATAGTCTGTTATCCGTTTGGAGCTTGATACTTGGATTTCACACTTTTACTTAATGACTCTGTTTGCAATATGAAACAGAAGCTGGCATTTTTCTTGAATTGTGGAAACTTTGTTTTTCTTTCCTCATCTGATGGAAAAGCTCTAACTTTGAAAGGGAAGTCTTATGCAAGCAGCATGTCAAATTAGGCTATTCCCAGAATCCATCTTTAATTTGAAGATTCTTTTTCAATTTTCTTTTTTTGTGTGTGGAAAAAATAGCACTAGAGTATCTTCTCAGCAGATGTTCAAAAACAGACTGCAAGCAAAATTTGTGTACAGCAGCTCTTTACAGGAACCCAGCTGGTTAATACAGTCAGCATGTGTTGGTGAATTCTTTGCACAGTGGGATCCCAACCACAGCTCTTCATTCCCTACCCTTCCCCACGCACACCCTCCATAAGCATGTTGAAAAAGATTGGGTGCAGCTGAATACAGCAGCCTTCCACTCAGGAGTTGAATCATGATCTGCATCTGCTCGGTGCTTTCTTTTGCCAGTGGGACTGCTCAGGTTGTGGCAGCAGATAGCAGTGCCTTGTCCTTTCTTTTCCAGAATGTGGAGCAGAGTGTGTGGTCGCAGTCTCCTGATTCTTGGTGCACATTGCTTTGCTTTTTTTCAGCAGTCTGTGCTTTGGTGCATGTTGCTGTTTGAGTAGCCTTAAGAGTTTGGAAGTTCAATCTTCTTCTTACAAGAACTTGCTGTCGTGTGATGAATGCATTATACTACCCCATCTCACCTTTTTTTTTTAATACTCCAACGTAACCATTTCTGGTTTTGTTTCAGAATTGGTATTCCTGCTATGTACAACAATTTAGACACTTCACAAGATACTACCTTATTTTCTCAGTATACTCAGAGCCAGGAAGATTCTTTGTAAGTAAAGCGGCCAGTATAATGTTAAAGGTTCCCTCCCCCCTTTTTGTTTTGCAGCCCTTCTAATTTAATTAACTTTTATTTTAGGGAAAAGCCATCTTTAATAGAAAATGCAAAAGAAGATAATAAAAACAATCCTCAGGTAATTTCTCGTTGTCTAATGGTAGTTAAGATACCAGAATTGTAACCATATCCCTAATGTTTTCTTCGTATTAGTAGGTCTGATAATTGATGGCAAAGCTCTTTGATTACTGTGTATGATAAATAAGTGGGTTTAAATTGCTTTGAAAACTATTTGAGGGAAAAAAATGTGCCCCCAAATGTATCTGTTCACAGGAATCCTTTTCTTTCTCCATGTTGATTAACCTGTAAAGTTCCCAAGAATATCTTGTTTGTTTTTTTAAACCTCCTCTATTTTTTCCCATTTCTGCGTAATACTGATCCAGACTATAGAATACACTGAGAGCTCTTACAATTTGTATTTCACTTCATCAGTAGGTTTCAATTCGATACTAATTGTAGTGTTTTTCGTGCTCTGTTCCATTCTGCCTGACTTAGACTAGAAGAGGCCAATCATGAAATGTTTGAATTTAATTTCAAAATGTGAAGATTTAACAAGGGTTTTAATAACAGTTTTAACAAGGGTGCATTTAAATTACACAGCTTACTGGTATCATAGGGACTTACAGATCAACCATTTGGATGCCCCACCAGATATATTTTACTGGGGGGAGGAGGGGATTTGAAAGCTGCAGCGTAGACATACTATGACTGAACTGTGGTGCTGTTCTGCAGATTTCCTCATTGCCTAGCTTTATGCTAGGAATCCTAACGCTTGCTAACTTTTCCATAACACGTTTCCTTTCAGTGAGTGTATTTTGTATGCATCATGTCTTTCTGTAACTCTTTTAACTTATGAAAGTCTTCCTGCTGATAGCCGTTACTCAGTGACTGTGCTGAGGCTGCCCCATCCCTGCAGTGCCCAAGGCCAGGCTGGGTGGGATTTGGGCAGCCTGGGCTGGGGGAGGTCCCTGCCCGCTGCAGGGGTGGCACCAGGGGGCTTTGAGGTCCCTTCCAAAGCAAACCCCTGTGATTCTGCGGGTCAGCAATGTGCCCTTGCCACTAAGAAAGCCAATGGTAGTCTTGGCTGCACGAGGCAAAGCACTTGCAGCATGCAGGGGGTTGGCATAGATAACATCCAGAGGTCCCTGCCAGCCCCAGCCATTCTGTGGAAGAATAAACAAAAAAAATTGAAGGATATGTTGTAAGATAATTTAAAGGAAGGGTGGCTTGAAAATCCTCACAGGTGTTTTGTTTTCTATTCTACTAGATCTGCTTTTTATTTCATATCCATAGCAAAAAAAATAGATCTTGCTGTTCGTGTTTTTGGGACAGGAAGAAAATGAAAAGAGTGAAGGCTGCATCGCTGAACCAGATGAAATCATGGGGGACTGCAAATCAGATAACTCTCTTGAGGATATGTCTGCTACTCACATGGAGACCAACTCAGCTGTAAATAGTGAAGGGGAGTCAAAAAGCGATACAGCTGAACCGATGCAGGAGGAGCCAGCAGCTGAAGAGGGATTAGAGAAAAGTACTACAGAAACGGCCTTGAAGGATTCCTTAGGAGGAAACGGAGACGTTTCAAATGTCAGTAGCAGTTCGACTTCAAGTGATGTAATTTCTGGAACTCCCCAGCCTGCAAGCCGAAGGCAATCTTTTATTACTTTGGAGAAATTTGGCAGTTCAGAGAACAGACCCTTTAGCGCTTCGGCATTAAGCAGTGCATCAGAGATGTCTGGAAGCCCTTCTGTGCCAGATAAACAGGAAAATACAAATGTGTGCAAGACTGGTACTAAACCAGAAAAATCTAGAGAAGAGAACAAAAATTCTTCACAGTCTGAACAAGTATTTACTGCAATACGGAGGCTAACTCGCAGGCAGAGTAAAATGGAGCAGCTAGGAAATAAGCATTCTGGGTTAAGTAGGTCAGAACAAGAGAAAAGTGCTCAAGAGTCTGTTGCCAACAGTATGGAAACCAGTCCTGGACCATCTCCTGCCATGGAGGACACGGAACGTGTTCTCACTGCTCAGTCCCAAGCTCTCAGTTCTACAGAAGCAGAAATTAAAAAAGTTGAAGATACAATAGCAGAAATAGAAAGGGTTCGGGCTTTAGATATGGATACGAAAGAAAATACACCCCCAGAGGCAGCTGGTTCGTCCAGCCAGGTAACAGATGAGGATAATCAGGTCCCACACGTGTCCCCGAGTCAGAAAACACTAAGGCGTTCTGCGAGGCGACGGTCAGAAACTGGAGAATCAGCAGGTAGTCAAGATAAGGAAGATGGCCACCAAAAAAAAGACAAACGTAAAGAAGATGAAAAATCCCTGCAAAAGAAGTTGCCACAGACTAAAGACGATATATCCCAGAAGCAGAAAGCAGTGTCAGGGAAAACAACAGACACTGCAAATAGAAAAGAAAGCAGCCTGCCTGAGAGAACTGCTGCAGAGGATTTGGGCTCAGCGGGTGATGAGGAGGCGAACAAAAGCACTAGGAAGTCAGAAGATAAATCGAAGATGGACGTGGAAGGTCAAGACTGTAGCTCAGGTACCACAGGCGAGAAGAAAAAGGAACGCCCGCGATACCACACAAGAAGAAGCTCACAAGGATTGCTGTCCAGCATAGAAAACTCAGAGGCTGACGGCTGTGAGACCAAGGAAGAAAGCATAAAGAGGAAAAAATCTGGAAAAATGAAAACAAGAAGTGAGTCTCTTGAAAGTAAATTGAAAGATCTACAGCCAGGAAGCCATGGCCAGGAGGAGTCTTCCCAAGAAAACGAAAGTAAAAATCTTTCGGAAACAAACAGAAGTGAGCTAAGTGATGAAATCAGCACAGAAATGTCACTGTCTGAACCACAGGAGCTGAAAAAGGACCTGAAAAATGAAGTAATTCCTACAGATGCTGGTGGAGCAGGGGGATCTGCCTGCCCAGAGACTTCACCTGATGCACAGAACACGGGTGGGGAACAAACCAAGACTGGGGTGGTGACGGAACCTTTTACTGACCCGTGTGTATCTGAAGCTCTGAAAACAGGAGAGGAAAACACGCATGTTGAAAGGCAGGGAAATGCAGGAGACCGTTCAAGTGTTCTGCCTGAAGATGTGCAAGGAGCAAATGCTTCAGGTAACGAGCCTTCCTCTTTGCAAGTACCTGAGTGTCAGCACAAGAGAAGCAAAAGGCAGAGAAAGCTGAGGAGCTGCGATTGCTGTTACAAAAAGGCAAAGCAGACAGCAGTGTCATTCACTGAGCTGAAAACTGATGACAGTTCTGACCTGCATGAGCCCCGAACCACCCCAGTTCAGACAGCTGCAGATGCATCAGAAATGTCTGCTAGCTCAAATTTTGAGGAGAGCTTGGCCATGGCACCTTGTGCAATGAGCACACCACGGCTTCACTCCAAGGAACCCAGCACGCTCAACTTGGAAAGAGAGAGAAAACCTGAAGATAACCTGCAAGGGAATGCTGGCAGTATGGAGGAGGAGGAGGAAGCAGCGTGTGTAGCAGGTGAACTTAGCGATTCCATAATGGAAGTAAAAGTAGATACTGATGAGAGTGACGGAACTGAACAGGGTGTATCTGAGTGTGCTTCAGATGAGCCTGATGACAGCTCTCTGGCTGCAGGGAATCAAAGTGAAAAACCAGGAGATGCAGTAAAGGAAGAAGAAAATGAGAATGGACCAATGGAGGAGGTACCTGGGGCACTGAGCATTGCTGGTAGGCCTGAGAGAGACCAGATGAACGAACTAGAAAGCAATCAGGATGATAAAGAACAAGCTGAGAATGCTGTAGCAGAAAGTTATGCTATTTTGGATAAAGAGATGAAAGAGGAATTGTTAGAAGCTGAAATTACAGTGCCTGAAAATGTGGCTGTAGAGGGTGAAGGTGCAGTAGAAAATAGCAACGTGGATTCACCTCAGAAGGCAGAAAATGTTGATTCTTTTGCTTTAGTAAACGAAAGTCCTAACGGTATGCAGGCACGCTGCATGTGGTCTCCTTTGGCTTCTCCATCCACGAGTATTTTAAAGAGAGGTGTGAAAAGAAATCAAGACGATGATTCCCTGTCACCTGCTAACAAGGTACGGTGATGCGATTCGGTCTGATACTCACAATTCATTCTGTCCATAACTGGGATACGGAACAGTATAACGAGTTCCAAAGGCACTCAGTTACTGACTTTAACAGTATTTACAATGAAAAATAATGCTGAAGATGAAGACCTGTGTTTTTTTTTCCATAATGCACAAGCACTGGCAGGCTTGTGTTATTGGGGTTTGGGAGTTTAATTTTGGCACAGCTTCAAAGGCCAGTTCGCATGCCTGAGTGACAGTGGAACAAAAAACTGCAAAACCATTAAATGCACAGGCAGGGTCTTACCAGTGGGTTTTGAGAAGCATTTCTACAAAATGCATTGCATCTTCCCTTTAGCAGTGAGGTAGCCGCAGTTTCTGTACTTGGGTGAAGCATGATTAGTGTCATTCAAGAACTTGAGTAACTTTACCCATTTCAAACTGAGTTATTTTGTCTCTTCAGACTTCTTTCACCAGAGCGGGGTGGTTTGAGTGCATCTGATTAAAAACTACTTTTTCTAAAAACAGATTCGTCGTGTCTCTTTTGCAAATCCCATTTATCAAGAAGGATTGGCAGATGACATAGACAGGAGGAGCCCTGTCATTAGAGCCCATTCTTCACCATCTTCACGAAGTCTTAAAATCTTATCTAGCGTTCAGGCTAAGGTAAGTTCTTACATGTGTTCTGTATGTTGTAAGTCTTCTGTTTCTCATATGTTTCTCATATTAATGTAGCTGTAGTGTATGTTCATGGTCACTTGCAAACAGTTAACAAATAGTTAAAAGGGTGAAGAGTTAGAGAATCAGTAAGTTTAAGAAATAGCTGTAACTGTTTTAGTCTTGTTCAGTCTGTTGCTCTCTAAAGACAGATACAGTCTGATATCTAGATAGCTAGGAAGTTAGCTAACCGAATTCGTACAATCCTGAGAGATTTTTTCCTCTTTTTCTATCCAGCATATTACCACTCCAACCAAAGGATTTCTGTCCCCAGGATCTCGTAACCCTAAATTTAAGAGCTCAAAGAAGTGTTTAGTAAGAAGTGCTTTGGTTCATGTTTCTCTTACTTTTCTTGTATTCTTTATTTTTTCTTGTATTTGGTTGTGTGATAGTTAAATTAATAACTTCTCTCTGTTATTCAAAGATTACAGAAATGGCTAAGGAATCACTGCCTTCTCCTACAGAATGCATGTATCCTGCCTTAGCTAGCTGTAAGGCACCAGTTGATGTAATTTTACCTCAGATTACATCAAATATATGGTAAGTACATTGTTGCTCTGGAAGATCACATTTCAGTAGAAAATTCTTACTGGATCTTCAACAAAAAAAAAAAAAGGCAAAAGCAATATTTGTGATGCAAAGTGATAAATTAGAGAGACCTTTTGCGGGGAAAAAACGAAGCTTTTTTTAAAAGGGGAGAGGTTGGATGTGTGAGGGAGACTTCACTCAATTCCAGACCAGTTGTCTTTCCTGTGAAGAGCTTGCAGTCAAACACAGGGAACTTTCCCTAGTTTGTGAGACAGAGCAGACTGATCTTAACAATCTGTGACAAAGCAACTGGAGCTTGCAGTACGTTGAAGATGCCACCATCCTGCTGCTGTTTGGGAGTACCACAGACCAAGTGGGATTTTGGTGGAAAAGATCTACGTTTCAAACACAAACACCAGGTGCTCAGCTAATGAGACTTTGATATGTCAGGAACAAACTATACACTGTAGCAGGAACTGCTCTGAATGTTGTTTTCTAGCATACTCAGCTTCTTTTCCTTCCTCTTATGTGTAAGTGGGCTTTTGAATCCCATTTCCTGATTGGATATTGATAAGCTGCAAGAAAGTGTGCTGCTGCAGAGAGAAGAAATGTCTCTGGCATGTTTTTTTCCTTTAAGTGCATGTGAATTGGCATTTGTGTAAGATTTATTTAACGCACTACAGTGTTAAGGAGAAGGGACACATGGATTTTAGTATAATGAACTCTTTTTCTTCCCTGCTGCAGCGCAAGAGGTTTGGGGCAGCTCATTCGAGCAAGGAACATTAAGACAGTGGGTGATCTGAGTACTCTGACAGCATCAGAAATCAAAACTCTTCCCATCCGTTCTCCTAAAGTTTCCAATGTTAAGAAAGCTCTGAAAGGATATCACGAGCAGCAGGTAAGGTTTAATCCTAGTTCCCAGAAAGGTAATGTTAACCTAATGAACTGCTAACATTCCTCATGAAGAATAATGTATTTTTTTGTACAAGACAAATTTTCTTTAAACTGTGATCTGTCAAAGGTGGTCTTTCATGGTACAGGACTTGGTTACAACATAGTTATTGGGAATGAGGATTACATCTGGTATGGAGTAAAGCATGTCCCACCTCATAACTTTCTCTCTGAACGTGTCCTTTGTTCTCTCAAATGCCCAGGTAAAATCTCGAGGGTGTGAGGAATTGGTAGCGCTCGAAGATGAAGAGAAAACAGTAAACAACGTAGAGGATAAATCTGCTGATGAAGAGAAACTTGCAACAGGTAACTCTTGCCCACTTGTTGCATAGGATTTGAGTGTTTCTGCTGTTGCTGCTTCTCTTCTAATGGGAACACCGATGTTTGTTTTTGGAGCTGCATTAATAGCTGACATTATCATATTAGATGGGCATTAATAGCTGATATTATCATATTAGATGGGTGATTGAGTTAGCCACTTCATGAAGCCCTGTAGTAATGGCTTTTTTAAACTTGTTCTGTATTTGTGAGCACGATAGCTGTGTTTTTCCCTAAACAAGCTTGCATAAACAGCATGTCAGGCAGGGCTCTGCATCATTCTCTTTCCAAATCTCAACCAGGGTCTCTCCTGAGCTGTTTAGTACTGCAGTAACTTGGTTCTGGGCATGCCCAGAACCAAAGCAAATTGAAACTGCAGAGCTGAAAAGGTGCCTGGTGGCAGGGGAGGCAGTTCAGGTGTTTCTCAGGATACTCACTTGGGATTTAGGGGACTAGATTTTTATCTGAATGTTCCTGTGCATTTTTGGAGTTTGCCATTAGTTTATGGAGAGGCATCCCTAATTGTTCTTCCTGCAAGAGACTCTGAAGCATTTGGTTAACCAGAGAACAAAACCCAGGAGTAGCTTCTCATCTGTCCGATTTAAAGTTGGATGTTCTTGGGGTAATGTGTCTTGAAGGAAACTGTCAGTATCTTAATAGGATCGAATATTTTGGTTTCAGTCCTTAATTTTATTGTATAACCATGATCAAATATAAAGAAAGATCAGCTATAAAGTTCTGAGGGGTGCCTTTGTCAGAAGCTCACTCCACAAATACTTTGTGAATACATTTTTTTTGTACAAAAGCTGCAACATTGCACTACAACATAGTTCTGCTGGGACTTACACCTGACCACTGCCTGTGCTGCCCTGCCTACCCTCCCCTTCCTTCTTTTCAGATTTGATTGAACCGGTTGTCATGAATGCAGACGGCCAACCCCCGGCAGATCTTCTGAGCCAGATCGATGCCCTTGCTGCTCAGCTGACCTCTGAAGTTCTCTATGGCTATTCAGGAAGCCAGCTCTTTGAGATGCAAGAAAAACTCGCGGGCATGACAAAGTGTATCATGAAAAACCTGCAGTCCCGCTGGAAATCACCTCCCCACGACAGTTCCGATTAGTTGCTTGTCATTCCTAATTAAGGAGGATTTTGTTACAACAATTTTTCCCCAAAATTTAGCTTTCTTACTGGTGAATTAATCCTTAAAGTGTATGGTTTGTACTATAGAAGATTTTAAAAAAAAAAAAAAAAAAACACTCTATGAACAAAATATATCATGATTTTTCTTTTTTCTGTTGTGCTTTTAACTCATGGGACTGCCTATTCCCCGTTGGAGGTATTTGTATTATATTGCTATGCATATTTCTTTCAGGTGGCGAAAGAAAACTTGATGAAGGTGTGCAATAGCAAAGACTGTGAAACCAAACTAACAGAGTAGTTAACTTATTTTTTCACATCCAAAGTGTTCTTATGACTGCAAATTCTGTGGTAGGAGCTGGATCTTACAGCTCTGCTTGTGTGCTTCCCGGGTCTGTTTCCTTGGGAGTCGCTGAAACTCTTCAGCGCTGTTGGATATCGGGTTAAGCTGTGCTTGGTTCCTTGCAGTGGCAGTGGTCCAAAACCCTGGTGTCCTAGAACTGGACGGCATCCCTTTGTGCATGCCTTGTTACCGGAATCCCACTAAAAACTGACCGTAAAATGCACCCTGGCAAGTGCGAGACTTTGCAAAACTTCTCAGGCTTTTTCCTGTGCTCTAACAGCTTTGTTTGCAGCAGTTCTCTGGTGGAGAAGACCTTTTTTTCTCTGGTGGAAGTGAGTGGATTTGACTTGGGTTCTTTGTATATTATGTACAGACTTATAACTGCAAATGTTGGTTAATAATTTATGATGGAGTTTTAATTGCATGGAATGCATTGCTGCTTCTCAGAGACCTTCAGAGTTCTTGGGTTTTACTCCTGAAATCTAATTTGTATATATTGGACACTTATGGAGAGGAATTGCTGCAGGTGTTTTTAGAACTTACATATGTGCAAATAAAACAGCAATTAGTTCCTAAAGGTGTTAATGTCAGTCTTTAAGTTTAAATGGAAAGAAATGAGTGTCCTTTCAAGCTGGCTGCATACACCATGGATTGCTTTAGATTCCTTCTGAACACAGACCTTCAGAGCTAACAGCTGCATCTCCTCCTACTGTTAACTTACTGTGTGTACTTTTGTTCAAGATAAACTGAAGTGTTTTCTACCATTTCACCAGCCAGTCTCCAGAGATAGGAGCAGATGCTTCAGGAGAAGCAGATAACCAGTGTTCAGGTATGAAATAACCTGCCCAGCTCATTCACAGCCCCTCAGAGTTTGACTTAACATTGTTGTGGCTGTTTTTTTTCAGTTTTCTGAAGAAAGCCAAGTTATTTTAAGTGATTCCTGCTCTTCAGCATGAGTTAATACATCAGAGATACTGCAGAAACATCAGCTTTATTTAGTCGCTAATTTACAAGTAACAACTTCTGACCCCAGAACAACTGCATGAAAAACACATGCATAAGAGCTCAGCAAGCAGAGGGAAGAGGCTTTTACTTTGTGATATTTCCCCTTCTTCCCTGACAGATAAACTTTGGTTTGAGATACTAAGCTTACATGGAAAACAAATATATTCAAACATTTTTAGAACAGTCCAGAAAAATGTCTATATGGAAGAATGAATAGAGTAACGCTCGGTAGTCTTGGCCTTAATTTCATGTGTAGATGTTCAGTGATACTGAACTGGATTAAAATTCTAGTATTAGAACATTCTGATGGTAATCTGTATATAAATGTTTTAAATGAAAGTCTAGGTTATTTGGAAGAAAAGATTTTGGACACTAGAAGCAAGACAGCTCCCATGAGTGCTGTCTAGTAGTGTGCTTACGGGTAGTTGTCACATTTTGGAGAGCTGTTTTGGAAGTATTTTGTTCTGCAGGTTTTTTTTTTTCTCTGGTGGTTTATAAGGCACCATCAGCATGGAAGACAAGAAAGCACTTCAGAAAAGTGTTAGAAACTCTTCTAAGGTGTGAGATGCTGCTGGCATGTCTGGGCCATGCAGATGTGCCTTAGGGAAAGGGGTTTTGACTTAGACGGCTTCTACGTAGTTGGCTGGCAGCATGCCCGTCTTGCCAGTCCTCTGGACAGTCCCGTACATCCAGCCTTCATCGATGGCCTGCACGTTTACGATTGTGTCACCGTCTTTGAAGGAAACTTCATCAGCGTCAGCTGCCATGTAGTCATACATGGCCCGATACGTCTTCTGCAAGGTTGAGAAAGGAGAAAAAGAAAGACACACTTATACCACTGCTGTTAGTTCCTGGTCAGAATCAACACCTACATTCCAACACATTTCAGTACTTAAAGGTACCCCTGATGGCAGGAGCATTACTGGTCTTTTAAATAGGCTGGTTTCAGATCACAGAATGCCCTTTTCAATAAGGACACTGAAATTCAGCTTCAAAATTCAACTTCAACATCCTTTTTTTTCTTTTTTTTTTTCTGTTCAATTAATTCTCCCATAGATAAAGCCTTGTTTCTGAGAGATAGCCAGCACCCTGCCGTAGTGATTCCATGGTTTTGTGATTCTGAAGATAACCAAACACTTCCAGAGTCCATTTGAGCAAGAATACTTGCTCAGGCCTGGCTGTCAGTGCAGCTGCTCCGTGTTACTTACGCCAGCAGTCGATGGATGGGAAGGAACCGACGATACCGTTGTTTGCTGGGTGGCAACTGAGGATGACCTTTGTTGTGGCAACTCTATGGTTTTAGCATGCTTGTAGCCCACTGCGAAAGGAGAAAAAATGTTTTGTGTTAGTTCTTCTCCACTTAATGCTTTTATTTATTATGGTATTAGCAATGGGATTAGGCTCACTCCCAATAAAGGTACTGCGGTAGGTCAGGAGGTGGCTCAAATCTGCCTTTTACCCACTGAAACACCACTTGACATCAATCAGTTATGGCTGTGCCAGGTGTGCTTTTCCCTGGCCAAAGGAGTTGGAGGCAGTGACGAGCACTGTCCTGCTGGATGGTCTGGGTACTGTCTGTCCTTGGATAAAGCGCAGTTTTGTTCTCCTACCTGTGGTAGTTGAGGTAAAGAAGCCCCCGTTGCTGTAGTAGGACAAATGTTGATCCACCCCTTCTGAGGGCTCAGATTTTTCATCCCCACCGCTGATGCTCAAGGCACTGGCAGAGCGGGAGTGCTCCCGGCTGCGGCGCTGGGCTTGGACTGCAAGGAGAAAACAAACAGTGGGAGCTGAGTTACCTCCTTGCTTTGTAAGGAGAGGCATTTAAAAACAAAAAGTGCACATGTATACAGGTGCCTTGTGTGTGTGTGTAAATACATAAATACAGTTATCCTTATGAAAAAGAGCTATAGCTAATCTGTAGCCACCGTTAATTCATAAACGACCTGTGCCCATGTGTAACATTTTGAAGTACATTTGCATTCCTGCACGGGCAGAGTGACTGAACTGTCCCTTCATCACCCAAGCTCTTAGAGTTTTACTGTTCACATGTGTGTAAGCATAAAGCCTGTTTTGCATAAATAGCACAGACTGGAACAAACCTGAGATCATGTGTAAGCTTCTGGACTGAATGTTGTCTTCTGCTGGGTCGTAGTCAAAGACTGAGCCAGGATTGGTGCGCCACACACGAAGACCTGTAAGAGAAACAGCTTTTCTGAGGAGAAGCTGGAGCTCAAACATTTTCTAGAGAGCTTAAGCAGCAACCATCTGTCCTGAATGAGAGTAAAACTGTATCAGTAAAAGGGAAGCAGGACTTCATAATTCGTGTTTCTCAAATCTATAGCACAGACTTCTTATTGTTTTCATTTATTCTACATCGTGAGCTTTAGCATTCCTGCAACAAATGTGGAGGTGAACTTAATACAAGAAATTAGCATCTGTCACCTAGCATCACGTTATACCAGTGGGCAGGATGGGAGAGGCAGAGGAGGCCACAAAGATGATCAAGGGGCTGGAGCCCCTCTCTTACCGAGACAGGTTGATTAGATAGTAGGAAGAAATTCTTCACTGTGAGGCGCTGGCACAGGCTGCCCAGAGCAGCAGTGGCTGCCCCATCCCTGGCAGTGCCCAAGGATGGCACACAACCTTTAAGTCCCTTTCAGCCCAAACCATCATTGATTCTATGGTTTACAGCTGCTATCAGAGAATATATTGCACACTGATACAAAACATCATCTCCAAGTAATGAAAAATTTAAATTGATAGGGCTGAGCTTAAATAAAACAATTTCTTAAGGTCAGCTTACATTTTGTGTAAGTGATGTATTCTGGTCTTGAAAAAAAAATGCTTCTGCTTACCTGTGAGATTCTCTTGGTCCTGGTCCACACGCTTTCTCTCCATTTCTACTACTCGCCTTTGAATGCCTCTGTAGCTGATGTCACTGAAGTCCTGCATGTTCTTTTTCACACGTTCTGTAATGGGGTCAGTAACTACAGGTGTGAAAGTACCTTTGTTTTTCTCAAAATCTTCATGGTATTTCACCTGCAAAGTACAATGAAATGATGAAATGTTTGTCCCTCTGTAGATCAGACAACAGATTGGTTTTATTCCTGCTTTCTTAAGTAAAATGCCTAGTAGAGAGGCGTGCTGCAGTTCTGAATTTTTGCTTTCTCCCCCCCAAAGAACAATGAGGGAGAGCCTAATCCCAACCCTGCCTTTCCTGTGGAGTCACTCTTGCTTTTTGCATTTAGTGACGTGGGTGACCAGTTCTCAAACGTACATTGTCCCTGGTAATGGCAACCCTGGCATGTCTTGAGAACAAGGTCTTGTTGTTAGTTAAATCACTGCCAATTTAATACTCCCATAAATGCTCTTACCGTGGAAATGTGTTTCTGGGTCTCTCGTACACGCCGCATTTCAGGGGTATCCAGTACATAAGCAGCTTTGCCTTGTACTTGTTTTCGGAAGCTATCTGAATAAAGAACCTGCCAGGTGGGAAAAAGGAAGTGAGCACAAGGCACAAAACTAATTCTGCAGCATGAGAGAAATACAAAATATAGTATCAATACAAAAAATATTGCTACTGAAGAATATTTTATATTTCATACAGTATAAGACAGTAAACACAAGATATTTGCAAGAGATCTGAAGGCAATGTAGATTTTTGAAATTGAGTTATTGAAAAAAAAAACACAATAAACTAAAGCATTTAATCACACTGAAATAGTTGTGGCATAAAGTGAAACAAAAGCATGAAAGGATTTGATTTTAGCATTGTTACTTCATTCTTCAAAACTGGGTAGCCAGGTAGTACTATTAACATCTGCACTGTTAATTTGCTTTGAGTGTGGATTCCAGAAGTTTAAATGTTAGTTTTTAAAGTGTCTTTAGGACGTACCGAGCTGATGTTTTCTTGATTGCGTTTAGCTCTCTCCATCTCTGGAGTCATTGGTGTTGGAGTTCCTTTTGCTAGGTGTTCTTTGTACAAAACCTGTGGTGTACAAACAAGTCAGCCTGGCAGAACTCACGGCTTGGTCTGTAAGTGGGGTTATTGTTTAAGCATACTCATCACTGCAGGGGTAGAAAAGATCTGGGGAAGTAAAGCATCTAAAAAGTTATTTGCTAGAGCAGAAGGTAAAAACCAAAGGGAAAAATAGGCGAAAATAAGGAAAATTGAGTGAAGAAGGACATATTAGAAGTGGATTTTTTTTCAAAATGGTTATTCTTAGTACAAGGCAGTTGTCTGTCTTCTTTCAGTACCGAGCTAATCTGTTCTTGATTGCGTTTGACTCTCTCCATCTCTGGAGTGACCGGTGTGGGGGTTGCCTTCCCTAAGCCTTCTTTGTATACAACCTACAGACCACAAAGTAACCCAAAGTCACAAAGGCACAGATTGAAAAATGTGATGTTACTGGTTTTAGAATAAACGCCATCCATTATGAAAAGGAAAAAAAAAAAAAAAGAGGAAAAATGGTATTAAAAAGTTAATTGATAAAAAAATCCTTCATGTACTGTAATTTTAAACTATGACTTTTTACATTTGAGGGGAAAAATTAGAGGGTTAAATAAAAACCAGGCAAACTTAAGTTATTATTTTTTTTTAAGTTCTGTTTTAGCCCCTTTACTTCTTCCAGACAATACCGAGCTAATTTGTTCTTGATTGCGTTTCACTCTCTCCATCTCTGGAGTGATAGGTGTGGGGGTTGCGCGCCCCAAGTTTTCTTTGTATAACACCTGTGGGATACAGAACATGTATCCGGTATCTTAAAAAACAACAAAAAGTCAATAGGCTTTGAACACAAGCTATTACTTAGTTATAAAACTTCGAAAAAAGTCGTGATGGGTTATGATGCGTAGCACTGCACAAAAGCCAAACATCTAAAGTTATCGGGAGGGGTAAGAAAAACTGTAAAAGAAGAGCTTGTTATATCTGGGAGGGAGGGAGGGTTAAAAAAAGAAGGGCTCTATCCAGCTGCAACTATGACCGTGGCTCTACAGGTCTTGGGGAAGCTGCCTGTCTCCCTAAGAAATGTTTCATCTACCCCCCTGAGAAAGCAGCTCTGCCTGCTCTCTAGTTGCAGTTACAAAGCAAAAAAGGGAACAAATGGGATGAGGAGCTAAATGTGTGAATCTGAACCACTGGAGCTGGTTATGATCCAGGAGGCGCAGAGAATCAGCCCCCTGAGAGCAGACCCTGGCTGGAAGCAGGTGGTGAGGTTTCCACCTTCACGGCACTACGGTCACCCGTGGGGCAGGGAGGTGGGGTTTTCAGGGCAGGGTGCTGGGTTTTTGTTTATTTCCTCCCCCACTGAAGTCAAACACCACCGAAAAGCAACTGAGAGCTGGCCCACCAGGCACAGGGCCAGCAGGACACGAGGCTGCTGATGTCTGGATGGAGCCCCCGGTAACAGACCTGAGCTGCAGAAAACTCGTCAGTTTTTGGATCAGCGTGTTAACACCAAAGCCAAGTTATTTCAGAAGAAGAGAGATTAATTTGCAGAAACAGCTATATCTATTTTTTAAAACTAAAACCAGTTTTCAGTTGGAAGTTAGAAGGTTACTTTTTTAAAATATAGGCGCAAAGGGAAAAATAATCAATTTTTTAAGGTACCGAGCTAATGATTTCTTGATTGCGCTTGACTCTCTCCATCTCTGGAGTGATTGGTGTTGGGGTCACTTTCCCCACATTTTCTTTGTACAAAACCTATAGGATACAAGGGAGTATCCAGAGATCATTATAAAGGTAACAACACAACACCAACAACCACAAACAATAAAGCTTTGGGGTTATTACACCTAGGAGGGGTTAGGCTTGGCACCACTGCTGGTCCTGTGGGAAGCAGTAGGAGTTTGCCCATTAATCTATAAGATGCAGCAATGGACCCGTACGATATCAATTGGGCATGAAAGCAAAGAGCAATAAAAAATAGTTAAAAAAAAATGCAAAGAAACAATGTCCATCAGAAGAAAAAGAAAAAAGTCAAACATTCCTAGTAAAATCCTGCTTCAGTCAGTGTTAAACGGAAGCTATTACAACGTCTCTGTAATTTTTTCTACGACACAGGCTTATTTTTTAAAGTTAGGAAGCACAGATTATTAAAACTGCTACAGGGTGTTAAACACTTCAGATCTGTAGGAACTGGTTTCCTGTTAAAAATACCGAGCTAATGATCTCTTGATTGCGTTTGACTCTTTCCATCTCAGGAGTGACAGGTGTTGGGGTGGCTTTCCCTATGTTTTCCTTATACAATACCTATGAGACATAAAGGAGCCAAAGAAAGCAACAATAAATAAACAGTCAGCTGTAGAAAACCGTGAAGCCTAAGGCATCTTTTTCTGTTATTTAATGCCACAGGGCCTAGGCATTACATATATACATTTAAGGAAGGTACTTAGCAACATTTCAGTAGGGAGGTAGGGTTTGGCACACTGCGTTTTTAACCAAGGATGACCCAATACATAACTAGGTACCATACAAATGCGGCTACAAACTACTGTGCTGAGGGGCTGAGGATGTTATGAGTATTCAAATTACAATAAAAAGAACGTCAGCATTGCAGAGAAGATGAAGAAAGTTTGTTAAAAGTTTGTAGGATTAGAAAAGGGCATCAAAATAAGTCTTAACCACAACAAAAAGTGTCACAAGTCAACGTTATCACTGGAAACCACGGTGAGGGGTGGGTAAGAGGTAAGCAGGTATTGAAGCTGCTTTAGAGCTAGGATCGGCATTATTTTCGAGCAAATGTTACAAAGTCCATTTATCAAAACTGTTAAAGTGTTCGTTTAAATAGTGTTAAAGGAGACTTTTTTTCTTGGCAAAGTACCGAGCTACAGATTTCTTGATTGCGTTTGACCCTCTCCATCTCTGGAGTGATGGGAGTGGGGGTCCCAGTCCCCACGCTCTCTTTGTACAACACCTGTGTGGTAACAAGAAGCATCCAAACAAAATCAGAACTCAGTAATAATTACATTCAATGTGAAACCAAATATTTGAGTCTTCTGGATCTTAATCTGCTCTCATGCAGAGCTCTAAAAGCTACCCCTGAAGGCATTGAAGACTGGGATTGCACCAGGTAGGGTCTGAAGGCAAAGCTGTCCCTGCTCGTATCTTAGAAGGTGCAATGATCCAACACTGAAGCCTCTTACATCAATACCACTGCACAACTACATTGTCATGGTGGATGGAAGCTTTCAGACTGCCACTGAAACCTGCTGGAAAATCAGACCCTCCCTACTCTATGGAAGAGCACTAAAACAGGAAAGTGATAGGATTTAAAAAACAAAACAACAACAACAATAAAACATAGTAAAAGGAAGTAAAAGGAAATCGGAACAGGGAGCAAAAATGGTTAAAGGTATTTAGGAGTATGTGAATAATTACAGAAATGAAGAAACACACCCTCCCTACTCTATGGCAAGAGCACTAAAAGTGGAAAGTGATAGGATTTAAAAACCAAACCAAAAAACAACAATAAAACACAGTAAAAGGAAATTGGAACAGGGAGCAAAAATGGTTAAAGATATTTAGGATTATGTAAATAATTACATAAACGAAGAAACAATATGTAAGTAAGACTGGAAAATACAGTACAGTGAGGGAAAAGGATATTTTAGGAATTGATTATGTTGATTATATGGAAGGAAGGAGTGGAATTGTTCCATTTTTAATAAGGGTTAAAAAGTTCAGTTTAAGTGGAGTTAAAGGGAATACATCTTTTCCTCCACAAAATACCGAGCTAATGTGTTCTTGATTGCGTTTCACCCTCTCAACCTCGGGAGTGACAGGTATTGGGGTTCCTGTCCCCAGATCCTCTTTGTACAACACCTGTGGGCAATAGGGCTGGATTAAAAAGAAGAAACAAGCAAACAACAGTAACACGCAGCTTGCTAAGAAAAAAAGACTGTTTTTCAAACTCGCTCTGAGCCAAAGCTTGGAATAAAAAAGAAAATTTAAAACCTTCCTAAAAATGATAAAGCTTAAGACAAACTCTGCAGAGACTCCTGGAAGAAAGCTAGAGTACCTTTGCTATTTTCTTCTCAGAATGTATTTAAAACAAAAAACAACAGCAACAAAAAAAACACATCTGCAACAGTAGATAAAGACTTCCTAAAGGAAGACGGTATATCAAATAAAAGACAAAAAGAACAAAGGAAAAACTGTTTCATTTACCCATTCCATAAACATCACAGCAGGTTAAGCTGGCATGTATTAGAGCACTGTTACACTGAGCTCATTGCCACGGCTTTGTCAGGTGCAAATAGTTTAGTTTTGATATGGAAAGTAAAAAAAAAAATCAAAAAAAAAAAAAAGAAAGGAAACAGGATGAAGTGATTAACAGAAGGAAAATCTGGATATTATTTAAGAAAAAAAAAAAAAAAAAGATAATCAGAATCAAAAGAAGGGTGAAAGCTAAAAGCTGTTATTATTAACATTGCATAATCAAATCTGAGGAACAAAAATGATGTAAGTAATGATTACAGAGGAAAAAAATCTCAAAGGGAAGAGGATATTCCTTTTTAAGTTGATTATAGGGGACCAAGAGTATTTTGGGGTAGTAGAATTATTTTTGAATAGATCAAAAGGGAATGTTCTGCTTTGCAAACTGAAAAATACCGAGCTACAGATTTCTTGATTGCGTTTGACTCTTTCAATCTCAGGAGTGACAGGTGTTGGGGTTCCCATCCCCACCTCCTCTTTGTACAACACCTGTGGGATAACACGGCTACGTGAAAGGAAGGCAGAGGAACAAGCAGACAGGAGGAGCATTTTGTTTGCTGAGAGAACAAGTGGAACACGAGAGAGATGTTTTCTGAGTTGCCCTGGACAATCACACAGATTAAAAACCCCCAAATCCACAGCTAGCTCAGCACTTGGACGAATGAGTTGAACACCAAACACCACTACGGCTTGTAGCAGGACGCTGGAATACCTCCCTGGCTGGGCTGGCCGCTTCTCAAGGTACACATTTAAGACTGCTGGGTAGTTAGGACATTAAGTCTTTCATAAGTTATAAGGACTGATTTTTTGTCTTTTACTAGTAGTGATGTAAAGTTGTTCCTGGCTGTACTTAAGCCACTGGAGGGCCAGGCCCTAATGCTCCATCCCAAAACTTTGCCACACACCACAATGACGAGTCAATCCTTTCCCTAGGAGAAATGCTACCAATTATCCAGAATTTATCATCACAGAATCTGGTTTGCTTATTACAAGAAGTGCAAAGAGACATGATCACAATACAGGTGTACGTATGGACTTGAGAGAGGAGAAATCAGTTACTGGTACTCTCCTACCTTACTGGAAACTTTCCTCACCCCACAAAACATGCTAACACTGCCAATTCGTTACCCTGCAAAGCTGGGCTGCCAGCATATCTACAGCCTACACCACCTGGAAATCCGGGCCACTGGCTTTCTGCAGCAAAATTAAAGACCTCCTAAAGGACGAAGGTATCAAGTACAACAGGAAAGGAACAAAGAAATAAACGTCATTTCATTTACCTGTCCCATAAACATCACAGCAAGTTACACCAGTAGGTATTAGCGCACTGTTATGCTGAGCTCATTGCTACAGGTTTGTATCAGACCACAAATGGTTTAGTTTTTATATGCAGTAAAACCAGGATAAAAACAACAACAACCCACAACCAGGGATTGAAGTGATTAACAAAAGGGAAAAGCAAATATTAAAGAAAAAAAAATGTTGAGTCAAAAAAAAAAAAGATTGGAACACAGAACCCAAAAGGTACCATTGTTAAAATGATCTAATCAAAACAGGAAAGAAAAGGAGAAATACAAAAATGGAGTGAGTACCAATTATGGAGGAAAAAAGGTGAAAACAAGGGGAAGAGGCTATTGGTCTTTGTGTAAGTTGATTATAAGGGACCAAGAGTATTTTGGGGGTATTAAAATTATTTTTAAATAGATCAAAAGGGAATGTTCTGCTTTGCAAACTGAAAAATACCGAGCTACAGATTTCTTGATTGCGTTTGACTCTTTCAATCTCAGGAGTGACAGGTGTTGGGGTTCCCGTCCCCACATCCTCTTTGTACAACACCTATACGGTGAGATAGTAGTGTAAAAAAATTGAGAGCAAAAGGAAGAATGCATTTGATAGAGGGAACATGTCACAGTTATCTTTTATGCCCACCACATCCATTAGAAAGCAGGAAAAATGAGGAAGTTTAAGCCAGTTAACAATTGTGATCAATTCAAGAAAGTGTTCTGAGACCTAGAAATAATGCAGCCTAGGTCTGAGGTATGCCTCAACACAACCATAAAGCATTAGGAAAATGGAATTAGGCAAATTCAGAAAACGTTTTTTTAAAAAGGCAAAACACTTCAAGCTTCACAAAAATCATTAAAAAAAAAAAAAAAAAGAAAGAAAAAAAAAGAAGAAGCTTTAAAAATTAAGGGTCATGAAGCATTATGTGTTAAGATTACCAAAATACCTTTTAAAAATGATTGTGTAAAATATAACTAACAATGATTAAAAATTTAATAGCGGAAAGGGAATGTCTCTGCAAATTAATTACTGAGAGCAGAACGTTTACAAGTGTTAGAGTCTTCTAAAATGAAGTTATAGGGATCATTTTCTTAAATTGCACAAAAGTACCGAGCTAAAGTTTTCTTGATTGCGTTTGACCCTCTCCATCTCAGGAGTTACAGGTACTGGGGTCCCAATTCCCAGCCCCTCTTTGTACAACACCTGTGTGGCAACAGGGAGGTATTTTGGGGGGTTTGGTTTTTTAAGGAAAAAGAAGGGAAAGAGGAAGGTTGGGGAGAGAGAGAGAGAAGAAAAGTAATTTAATATAGTGAAACTTTGAAGTATGACAAATACAGTTTTGTCAGCCTTGTTCAATAGCTAGCAAAAAAAATAAAATTAAAAAAAAAATCAAAATAACCAGCTAATGGCTAATGTTCCTAGGAGGTTTGCTGTCTTCTCACCTGGGCATGCCTGCAAGAACTGCAAGAATGTTTTTTGTGAAAGCAGAGCTCGAACTACACCACCTGAAAAACTTTTTTTTGCATTTACGCCTTCTTTCCAAAAGGAGTCTGTTTACTTACATAAAAGATCTTAGTGGTCAGCTTTGCCTCTAAGATTGCCTCTCACCAGTATAAAAGAGACGTGATGATCACAGAGACAGTTAAACATAATGAAAAGTTGTAACAGTGGTGGCGTCTCTGAACTGTCCTATTAATCTCAAGTCAGGTCTGAATTTTGTATCTGTTACATCTGAATTTGGTCAGACTGAGTCAAAATTAGTCCTAAGACACTATAATTAAAACTGAAATGTAACACAAAATTACGACATAAAGCACTTCCAGTTGTGCTGGGGGACAGGAATGTGTTAGAAGCAGAAACAATTCTGGACAGAAATGCATTGCTACAGTAATTGTCCCTTAATTACACAATTTTCTTCATTTTTCACATTATAGTGATACCGGGATGCTGCCCAGGTTTTCTTACAAAGCCCTGTAGGATATAAGAAAGCATCCAGCACAACAAAACCAGGAAAATACAAACACAGTCCGGGTGCATTAGATTGCTTTGCTCACAGTGTTAAGAGTTCATTTTTCATTTGCACTGCACCAGCATGGTCTGAGGACTGACTGTTAGAAGGATTGACTTTGTTACCGAGGAGAAGTCACTCAGAAAGTCACTATTTCGGTGGGAAGGAAACATAAGGAACTGCTTAGCTGCTTTAAGTAAATGAGGTTAAAATTTCACAGCTGGAATAACTTAATGACAATTAAGTTAGACTGAGGTAAAAAAATAAAATTTATAGGATACTCACAAGGTTTTAGTTATTTGATTAAGAAAAGTTTGTTCAAAGTTCAAAAAAGAATTGAAATAAAAAATTAATATGGAAAAGTTACAGGGATTCAATTTGCGTTCTAAACAGCAGGTTGTGTTTCATTTAGTACTACCGAGCTAATGTTCTCTTGATTGCGTTTGACTCTCTCCATCTCTGGAGTGACCGGTGTGGGGATGCCAGTCCCTAAGCCCTCTTTGTATAATACCTGTGAGGTACAAGAAAGTTTCCACAAAAAAACAAACCAAACCAAACCAAAAAGAAAAACCACCACACTCAACACAGGCAAAATAATTAAATCTCACTATTTAGTGAGTTATGTTTAGTGTTATGGTCATTTTTTAATTAATTACACACTTGTTCTAGAGGCTAATATTAAGGAACTGGCTGATGGTTGATTATTCTGTAAATATGACTACAGACACCAGGAGATAAAGGGTTAAGATAGAACAAACATGGGGAGAAACACTGGATTGCTTTCACAGCTTACTGCCAGCTTTGTTTCTTAAAAGAAACTTATGAGATGTGGTAAATCACTCAAAAAAGTTAAACCACAAAAAGGTGGAAAAACTGAGTTAAAAATATTGTCAGGGAAGAGAAAGGAGAAGGGTGAGATTCTAAATCACTGAAGGAAACCAGAATACATGTTAGGATGTTATTCAAGAATGAGTTGCCTATTTTTTTAAATACCGAGCTAATGTGTTCTTGATTGCGTTTCACTCTCTCTATTTCTGGAGTGACAGGTGTTGGGATACCTGTCCCTAGGTCCTCTTTGTACAATACCTGCAGAACACAAGCACCCAGAAAGGTGAGAAGATCATATTCCTTCTGTAATACCTACAATACATTTGGATAGGCAATTTACCTGGTTAACAGATAAATACAATCTGGGATTATATGTAAACATGTGCAAAAAGTATTTTACTCAGTAAGTACAGTTACCAGCTCAGAAAAGCTCTTAATGTCTATATTCAGGTGCCTGGAAACACAGAAGTCAATAGAGGACTTCATTATAATAGGACACACATTTAAATACTCTGCTAATCTGGCATGAGAGGTAGGTATTTTCTGCTTTTCATCTAACTTTACAAAATGTCATGGTACTGCTTTTCAGGCAGTCACTATTCCAGAGTTTTTTTCCATGGTGTTAACAAACATCTGAATTTAGTTGTGGGGTACACCTCATTTTGATCTCTATATTTTCAGAACATTATTATTTTATTTCATTTTAAGGCTCAGTGAGAAAACAATCTCATATTATTAGATTTAATTTAACCTACAATTGTTTAACCAAAAATTGTGTTTTCTATGATGGAAGACACATAGACGTCCTGTCTAAAACCTAATCATGTAGAAACACATTACAAATGCACCAGCAGTTCTCGCAAATTTGTAAAATACTTGCAAACTGCATTTCATTGGTTGATGTCGTTGAAAAAAAAGAAAAAAAATAGAAAAATAAAGAATTCACAGCAAGGGAAAACAAATTACATAACTTGAAAGTTAGAAAAATGACTAATCATTTAAAAAAAAAAATCAATTATGTACTAGTGACCTCTAGAAGTCACTAGTACCATAAACAGCTCAAGAGAGAATCAGTACTTAAAATTAGGAACAGTAAATCATGAGATATTCACTGTACAGGAGCCATTGCTCCTCATTGTATAGCAAACATCTGAGGTACCAATAATCAAAAAAACATATCCTCCCTCAACACTGCGTTCAGGAAATGCTGGCTCAAAATCTGGAGAGCAGAGTTTAATTATCAGAATCTACACTTAACTAGATATGAGAAAAGCCAGATACTTTTTCCCATTTAAAACTGTTAATAGTTTTTGTGACTACAAAAAGAGGCTCCACGTATTTTTTTCCACAAAGTTCTCTCTAGCTGCTCATTTTTTTCTGAATAATTTTAAGATATCATCTGGGTATTTTTTGTCTTTAGTTCTGTGTTTAGAAAAGGTCACAGAAATAATGCAGGGAAGTGGCTGATGGTAATGATTACTGCAAAATTCAGACGTTTAAACTTCCTGACGCTGACTATAGGGATTTAAGAGATCTGTTCTTTCAACAATAAATACCACAAACAATATCAAAGGCTGGAGCTTGAGCTCTGCAAGATTATATGGGTAAGAAGAAAATATTGGCCACTACCGAGCTGATGTGCTTCTGTGTCTCCTTGACACGTTTCACTTCAGGGAGATCAGGAATTGGAGTTCCTTTTCCAATACTCTCCTTGTACTTAATCTGCAAAGGCAGAGACATTAGAAATAATTAGACTTACATTTAAGCACAGCTGATGTATATATGGGAAACAAATTGCATGACTGAAGAAACACAGGTTGTTTACACAAACTCATTGAAATCTCAAGTACTAGATGTATTCTAATAGCAAAGAAGTTAGCAAGGAACTTTCTTTTAGGATTACCTATTAAATAACTCAGGCCACAGCCTGAAATACAGCAGTTTAAGAATAACTCAGAGCAAGGTAAAAAAGCAGTCTCGTATGAACCAAAAGTTTTCAGTCGAAACTTAAAATTTGGATATCTAATATCTTTCAGGTGCTTAACTTCAGCAAGAACAAAACCCCTGATTTATAATAACCAAACCATTTCAATGTATCTGACACTAAGTTCCAAAAGCCTGTGATGTTTTTAACTAAAAAAAAAAATAATAACATAAAAAAAATCTTAGCTTAACGGCTTTAAAATAGGCACCTGGATTGCCATGCAGATTAATTAGAGCATTAACCTGATTTCAAGAAGGCTGAAAATTTCAAAGATCTCATTGGCTTCAACATGAGCAGAAAGCTGGTGTTGAAGTACTCCCATCATCTTTATAAGCAAGCTGTTAAAAGGTAACTGCTGAGGAGATTTCACCCTGAATGGTATTTTCATAAAAGGACCATCTAAAAACTGTTATAAATGCCTTTGAACAGGTCTGATATAATGTGGTCTTTCTAGCAAAGAAAGCAGAACTCTTGGTTTGTAAAAAACTATCTATTTAATATAGGTGAGTGTCATCATACAATATTTTAGCAATTAAGTGTTTGAGATCAGTGCTATTTTCATTTTTACTTTAGCATAACCAAAAAAAAAAAAAAGAGAGAGAATAGTATTTCACAAAAACGTATTTAACATAATATGCAATGAACGGCCGAAACGTTAGTACCTCTTATACTAAAATAATGTCAGAATTCAAATAAAAAGCATGAAAAAAATTACAAATCTTGAAAGAGTTATATACAATTATTCCAATATATGAGTATTACAACTTTTTAATAGAACATAAAGGTTTTACAAGACATGCTTTAGTAGTTAACTGCGCTAACATCCTCACAGACAAACTAACAAAGTGTGGGTTAGGTAAGTGCACAGTTGAGGTGCACAGTTGACAACTGGCTGAGTGACCAAGCCCAGAGCTTTGTGACCAGTGGCACAAGGGCCAGTCAGAGACCAGTCACCAGTGGTGTGCCCCAGGGATCAATAATGGGGGCAGTATCAATACTGTTTAACATTATTGGCAACCTGGGTGCTGGGAGAGCACAGTACAGGGCCACAAGGATGATTATGGGACTGGAATGTATTTGATATGTGAAGAGGCTTAGAGAGCTGAGACTCAGGGGGAACTAATCAACATGTATAAATGTCTCAAAGGTGGGAATGAAGATGATGAAGCTGAGAATAACTTCTGAGTAGTGCCCAGTGACAGGACAAGAGGTAATGGGCACAAGTTTAAGAACAGGAGATTCAATCTGAACATAGGAAAACATTTTTTAACTGTGAGGGTGGCCAGATAGTGGAACAGGTTGCTACAAGAGGTTGTGGAGTCCTTTTGAATACCTGAATCCTTTGAGATGTTCAAAACTCAACTGGACACGGTCCTGGGCAACCTGCTCTAGCTGAACGTGCTTGATCAAAGGGCTTGGTGTAGATGATGTCTTGAGGTGCCTTCCTACCTAAACAATTCTTTGGTTCTCTGCTAAATAAACTGTGTTTGGGATGAGATTAAAATCATGACAAGAACTTTCATGTTTTAGAAATGGATTGTAAGTAACAAATTGAATGTTAAACATTAGAAAGATTATTAAACCACAAGAATAGGCAAAAAAAATGTAAAAAGTAACCTTTAGCTGATAGATTATTGCCAAAACACAGTTAGCAAAATTTAAAGAAGTAAGAGGGAAAAAGAATATTATTTTAAGTTGAATTAGCACTCGTTGAGTATTAAAAATCAATTGTTTTGTACCGAGCTAATTGCATCTTGTGTTCGTTTAACTCTCTGCATCTCTGGCGTCTTTTCAATAGTAGTTCCAGTTCCAATATCTTCTTTATATAAAATCTTAATATTTAGAATCAAGACAACAAGGTTAAGCATACAAAACACAACATTATTTCTTCTAGAGAGTGAATAGATTCTCATGACGAGTGATTTGCAAGCAGCAGTGCAGGCTGAAAGCCAACTAAGAGGATCTCCAGTCACTGCTTACTGCCTATCTGAAGCCTCATTTACTATGAGTGCCATGTCCGCAAAAAAGGGGCCATTTATATTTCATTTATATTTGTAGTAATGCATTTTAAGTAGAATATCAAAACTTTTGTAGACCGACTTTAGGATTGAAAACTAGTATTTGTTCTAGTTTTAATTTGTTCTTCTTGTTCTAATTTTGTTTTGGTATGTTTTACAACATATTCCTGCTACTTACTAGACTAACAGAACTAGTGCCAACATGATACAGCAGACAACAGGCACTTCATGGTAATACATGAAACGTGAAACATTGGGCAGACAGTTCACTTTTCACTGAGAGAAAAAGGTTGCAACACAGCAAGACTGCACTACTTACTGTTGACTATTTAACTATATCACAGCTATGTACATGGGAAAGAGTGCAGTCAGGGAACTCCACAAGTGACAGTAGATAAAAAAAGAGTAGCATAAATCAGCTAATCAGTTTGGAAAAGTTCTTATGCACATTTAAGCAGGTCAAGAGCATAAGTATCTGTAAGGGAAAAGCCTAAAATTAGATTTACTCTAAGGGTGCTGAGGCACTGGAGGAGGTGGGCTGATGGGAGTTGTTCCTGCTCATGGCTGGGAGGATGGAAATAGATGGACTTTAAGGTCCCTTCCAACCTAAACTGTTCTATGATTCTAAAATAATTATTTTATTAAACACATTAAACTGTGGGTGTTTTGGAATGAGCACTGAAAACAGAAAATAACTATACCGAGCTGAAATTCTTCTGGTTTTCTTTCACACGCAGCATTTCTGGTGTATCTTGTACAACTGTCACTTTTCCTTTGCTGTTCTGTAGGTCCCACTGATACTGAAGCTGTTGAAAAAGTTGAAGTAAAATGCCAAATGTTGACTCTACACCATGAATGTTTACTCACCAAGCTTTCTTTGAAGCTAAGAAAAATAAAATATTTTCAAGCACAGCTTTTAAGGAGACCATTTTAACATCACTGTTAGTGATACAAAGACATACAGTTATAAACATTCTCACTTAAATTAGTAATAGGAGATCCTTAACTAGTTCAATCAAAAAATCTTGAAATGTGCCAGACTATGGCATTTAAACCAATTAAGTCTCAACAGTTAAAGATTTCAAGCCAGACTGTGGAGTAATTGTTCATGTTCCTGACCATACATTCCTGCAGTTAGTCTCTGCTGACCACAACTTCTGTATAAGTCTCTATTATTAGCAAAGGAATTGTAAAAGCATTGCAGAAAGAAAACTACAGACTCATTTTTGTTTCCCTGTGTAAGTGGGCTGCGGAATACATGGGGGACTTACTGGGGATCCCTGAGAATATAAAGGCAGCCTAGTTGGGATTAGAGTGTGATATTGGGACTTTGTTAAGTAACAAAAAAAATGAACATTTTTTATTATTTGACAGTAACTATGTTTGTTATGTATATACGTACTGTGCTAAAGTTCTTTTGATTCTCACGGACTCTCTGCATTTCTGGTGTGTCTGCTACAGGCACGTAGTATGGCATGGTCCTTTCTGCATCTTCCTTGTATTTTTTCTAATACAAAATACAAAATGCATTCCATTAATTCAAAAGTACTAATAAACAGCCTGACTTTTCTTATTGTTGCATAATGCTCATCTTTATGGGAGTACTTCTGTTTCAGATTACACCACTGCATAAGACTTATTTTAAACATTTAGAGTCATTAAGGAGTAGGAAAAATCAGCTAAATCTACTTAGAATTAAATTTGCTTTGGTATTGAAAAAACAATAGAAATGATTGTTCCATTTTATACAGTATTACAATAAATTAATTTCAGTATTGAAATCGATTTTCAATACTGGTTTTCAGTAAGAGATGCCACCTCACTGTTCCACAGAAATTTGTTTTTCTGATGTCTCTCCTGAATGTTGTGACAGGTAGCTTCAAATTCAGGTGCTCCAAATTAACATCTGTTCAAGGTTCCCACGTGAACAATGATTACATCTTTTCACTCTATTTACCTGGCTTGAAAGGTTTTTGACTTGCTGGGCATGAATAATCTCTGGAGTATCGACAACACTCGTGTAGTTGGCTTTCTCCATTTCTGCCAATTGTTTGTATTTGATCTGTTAGGGAGAGATAAGGGAGAAATCACATGTAGGTGCCTTTATCTTTGCAATAATTTTCACACTATTTACTCAGAAAGAAAAAAAAACAACACACACACACACACACACACACACACACACAAAAAAAAAAAAAAACACAAAACAAAACCCGCTAGCAATTATTCTTTAAAAAAAGACATCAGACATGAGAAATGGATTATTCACACAGACCTGACTGGCAATGTCAGTGGCATTCTTTGCTCTCACAAAATCCGGTGTCTCCAAAGCCAGTTCTGTCAGACCTTTTCCTCTAATTTCTAATTCCAAGGCTTTTTTATACTCTTTCTGCAGATTAAGAGAATAGACAAATATTTTATTGATGTGAAAGCAATCCCTTTGGCAACTTCAGGTATTTTCATGACCACATCACAAAACAGGAATACTGCTAATATAAACATATAATTCAACACACATATGACATAATTGAAGTGTTTATTTTATAACTTAAATCTTGAGAACAAACAGCCCAAGTGCAGCAGCAAATGGAGGCACACTACAGGCCAGCTGTGTCAAGGTTCCTTCTCACACCAGTAACCTCAAAGTGCAAGTTCCCTTAGGTCACCAGTGATCTGTGTAAAACAGTGACTTGTACAGAAGAGGAGCAATAGGGGAGCAAGCAGTTTATGAAATGCATGTGGTAGTGAAAAGTGGTCACATATGATTCACACTGAGCATGTCCAAAAAATGCAAGGGAACAGGATTTTCTGTGATAATGTAGGGCCCTTTGAAATGAATAGCCTCTCTAAAGATTCATCATCATTAGCTACTCTTCTTCTTTCAGTAATGTCTAAAAGATATATTTTTTATAGATTGGTATAATTCATCTCTTGCTATGGCAACTGCTGAACTTGGCTGAATATGTCTGTACTATTCTATGATAATACATGTAAAATAGAGGCTCTTTGAATAACTTAAAATGCTTGCCCTAAGTAAGTACAAAATGCTGTCAGTACGCAGACAGCATGCTTACCTTAAGAGAATTTGTTAACAAGCCATAACATAACTTAGTTTTTTCAGCTTTCAGCCTGGTGATGTTATAGCCCTTAAAATTTGAACTGCACTTATCCTGTGAAAATAGCCACTATGAAATATTTGTGATACCAGTCCGCTTTGTAAATAACATAGGTTACACATCCAGACTGTCTGTTGGCCATCTCTCTTCATCAAGATGGGGAAAAGTCTGCCTTGGCCATCGGTCCTGCAGCTTATGCAGTCAAAAACAGTTTATCTGTTAACCATCTGACCACTGACTGCAGCGTCTGTTTCTTCTTCACTTACCTTCCTGATAGTGACTGCAAAGCCAGAACCAGCTCACTTCTAAATTCTGTCTCCCAGTTTCAGACTTAGTTACCATACACAATCTTTTCTTCTCTCTACTTAAGAGTGTGTAGGAAATTACTATATACTGGTGTTATATGGCTATAAGCATTTGTCCATCTGAAGTTGTTACCTCTATTCAGGGATTTTCCAAATAGCTTCTGACATACCTCATTCAGGATTTGAGTTGCATTCTTTGCTCTTAACATGTCTGGAGTCTCTTCTAAAGCTGTTAATCCTTTACCTTTGACACCTTCCTCCAGATCCTTCCTGTACTCTTTCTGCATAAGAAAGAAAACGAAAACTGCAAATACAGACTAAAAAGAGTTCTACACTCTATGGCTTTATTGCAAAAAAAAAAAAAAAAAAGAATAAATAAATAAATAAATCTAAAAGCTCAGGAAAAAAAAAAAGGATCTGTTAAAAAAGCAAAGGTATATGGTTATATAAAAACTACTGCAAAGGAACAGTGGATAGTCATTATTATTGAAGACAAAATGCAAGGGCACACACATACACATCCCGCTACGTACCAGTTATGCTGATGAATGTCAGGAAAGGACACAATAAATATGAATACAGTTATACAGTTAACGGTTTGTCATATACAGTTAAATGTACATGACAAATTAGATCACAACACAAAATATTTATAAAACATGCTTAAAATGAATGGTTAGGATAAAAAAGTGGTGAAGAAGAAATGTTGTTGAGTATACTTAGTGGAATTATTTAACTTGACAGAGGAAGAAAACAGAACAATTGCTACCTCGCTTGCTATTTTGGTTGCATATTTGACATGTAATAAGGATGGTGTAATCTCCAAGCCAGTAAGGTTTCTGCCTTTAATGGACTCTTCAAAGTCCTTCTTATATTCTTTCTAATGAGAGTAAGAAGAAAAAAAGCAAAATAGCAAATATTTGTTACATTATTTTTAATTATATTTTAAAACCTCTGGGAGGATGGAGAAGCAGCAGCAGTATTAATGTCGTGATGACAATCTTCTACAGTCAGTGCTGCAGACAGAGAAAGAATAAATCTTCTTTCTATTGAAGTTCATGAAACAGCTCATTACTTCCAATGGAAACATGACCTGATCCTGTCTTTTTTTTTTTTTTTTTTTTTTTTTCCTCCTACTTATATATGCAGAGAAAACATTCAACGGAATCACTCAAATATAATGACTTAGGGCCTTATACAAGTGGTTTTCAAAATGTATAAGCCTTCACCTGCAACAGAACAAGATAATACTTCAAACAAACAGAAAATAACTGCTTCAGGAAATAGAATGACAGGTCAGCAAAGAACACTGTGACAGCAGAGACAAACAGGAAATAAATGGGTTTTTCAAACATAGAGTTCTCAGGTGAAAACAAGAAACAGCATGCTTTCTGTGGGCTGTAATAATTGACATACATAGTATACTCCTGTTGCAAATATTGAAGTGATGTGTAGTTCATATTACATTTCTTGTAAATACTCAAAGATTTGCTTACTGACAGCTTCTTGGTGAAAATTTACAGAAAATATACACTTCATAGTGACAGGGGGAAATTTCATGTATTTCAAATACAGTATCTTATAACCAATATAAAGAAATGTGTGATACAACAATAATCTGTCAATCAACATTCACAAAACAAAAGTATAACTGTATGTCTAAACCACTCAGAGTTTTACTATAAAAATAAATGTTAAAGTTTCTTTAATCTATCATTATTGATTTTAATCTTACCTCACTCTGCATGAGCTGAGATTCCTTTGCAGTAAGGTATGTTGGAGTTTCAAAGTCCAACATAGGTTTACCTTTTTCCTTCTCATACTTTTCTTTGTATTTCACCTGAGAAGAAAATAAAAAAGTTACCTTTCTAAATAATCAAAGAACCAATTCATCAACTAATATTTGCCTACTATGGTTAACTGATATCTGGTAAAAAATAAATTTCACTTTCATCTTCCTGAAATCCCTATTATTGATCCTAAAATGTAAAATCAAAAGTCAGCCTTGCAGCAAAATGTGTGTGGCCTAAAATTCTACGTTCATATTTCCTGTTACAAAGAATATTCAGTGCCAGCTCTGATTTCAAGAAATAACTGATCACAAGAAGGAAGACAGGTAGCTGCAAAAATCTAACTTGAAGGCACTGAGATTGTTCCTGACCCTGGTTTGAGTTCAGCCAGTTACATGTTAATGGATTGCTGGAATGTTAGTGAAAGGGCTTGAAAAGATGCAGTTCATCATCTTCCTACCTAATTCTATATATGTCTGTCCAGGAAGTAAGAAGTCCACCAAAAAGAAGATATTCTTGCTTCAACTTAGAGTATCTAGCCTTTAGGGTATTGATTTTCAAACTGTTGTGTGAAGTAATGCTATGTCTTTGGCTCAGATTTCAGTCTCAAACTAGTGCAATGAGTGGTGACTTACACTACAAACTGATGAGCAACCATATTCTTAGTCCTCTGCTATGTAGTTTTTGCTCTTCCGTGCTATTATTCTGCACCAGAACAATACCTATAGTCCTTCACATTCTAGCATTACTTCTCTCTTGCTTTAGGGTCAATAAATACTTGGAATAGAGAAGACTAGAGATTAAATCAGAGGATAAATTTCTGTGGAATGATTCACAATTTGCTGTATTGCAGAGGGAGAAGATGTCAACAGGCACGCTAAGAGCAGCAGTAGATATGGGTTTCACTAAAGGAATTATGTATGCAGAAAAATAATGGCAGAGCTCTCCTTTGTATCACTTGAGACTAGAAGGGATAAAGCAACTGAAAGTGTACTGTCAACAACAACCCTACTTCCAGTAATTTCCAGTTTCCAAGATAATCAAATCTTCTTTTCTATAGATGAAATTGACCCAATAAATGTGTTACACTGTGTAACAAGATCCAGGTACAACAGGAATAAGTAACTTTGAAATCTACTCTAGAATGAAGAAATCATATGGATATTTTGCATGTGTTTAAATGTGCAAAAATTTTCTTGAATGTGAAGTGTTTATAAAACAGAAAGGCACAGAAATTACTATACATCACAGAACTTACTATGTTGATTTCAGTGATGGAGACTTTAGTTCTCAATGATTGGGGTTAATGAGAAACACGCGACCAACTTACGTGGCTCTGTAGTTCTGATGCCTCCCTTAGGTGAACCTGTTCAAGATTATCTGGCACCACATGGTAGTGACCCTTACTCTTCTCATACTGCTTCTTGTACTGGTACTGAAGGGAAGGTGTCAAAAATCATCTCAATAAAAAAAAAAATCCCTCAGCAAATTTACTTCTTAGGTCCAATCAAAGCAACACTTCAATGGAACATCAAAGAGAAATTAGAAAGACAAAAAGCTAAACAAAAACAAGAATTTTAACTCCCAGTATCAGATATCACTTTTAAAGATGTGAGTGAAAAGTTATTTTTTTTGATCATTTCAATTGCAGCAAAGATATTTCAAAACAAAGATAAAAAAACAAAAAAAAAAAAAAAGAGAGAGAAAAAAGTAAACAAGAAAGATAAAGAAAACACAGTGGATACATGAAAAGGTAATAATGACTTTTGTCTTTTCTCAATAAAATTATTGAGCACTTTGTTAGACATAGTTCTGTACCTCTATATTAGGAGGATGTTAAATATAAAAATGAAAAAGCAGACCAAAAAAAGGTTTTAAATATATTAATCAGTAAAGAAAACAATTTAAAAAAAAAAAAGAAAGAAGAAAATAGTATTTGTTAGTGAGGTGCAATCAGTTAAAATGTAATAAAGAATGAATCCACTAAAAATGATTAGAGGATTTAAAACACTAGCAGTTCTACAACTAATACAGATTTCACTTCCCAGGGAATAAATGTGACAAAGTTGCTAGTTGACTAGGAAACAACCATTAGAGAAGAGATCACTACCAGGTGATGTACCATGAACAATAATAATTGCTTCTTTAGCAATCATTATGGAAATAGTTAGAAGAGATCAATTCAGAATGGAATCAGCAGGGATGAGAAAATCAAATGGATCTGGGGTTAGTTAATGAGCTTACAGCACTGGCGAGTTGGCTTGTACTCAGGACATGGTTCATGATCAGCGATTCAGACATGTCTGTAACAGGCTTATGAAGTTTCTTTAGATCTGCCTTGTATTTCACCTGAAGATAAGAAAGGACAAACATCAGAAAAGAAGGCTGCTGATAAAACCTGTGATGCCTAATATGTTAATAACACAAAGGAGCTCTTTCCTATAGGACATTTGAAACTTTTTGTTTTCCTATAGGAAAAGTGTGAGCATACCTCACTAGCCATGTTGTGAGCATCTTTCATGGTCTTGTAGATTTTAGCCTCCTTTAAATCATACTTGGGCTTTTTACCCATCTCTTTGGAAAAATTCTCCTTGTATTTCACCTGAATTAAAACAAAACAAACAAACAAACAAAAAAAGATATTACATCTGTTCTTGAGCGCTTACTTGTTTGGCTGCAGAAGGCAAAGAGATCCGAGCACATGCTGATTTTAAGCGGAGGAATAAAAATGCAGTAACTTGAAGGCATCCAATGGAATAAAGGTTATTTTAAAGATCACCTGACTTGGAAAGAAAATCTACATTTGAATTTACAAAATATCACTAGCAATTTTTCATTCAGTGCACATGTAACACCTCCTCACTGTAAAAATAATGACAGACATAGTCAAGAGAAATACATTGACGACACACAGATACATTCCGACCCTTTGTGAGATGAAGAATGTCTCATTCAGTGACACCTATACATACATAAAATATAATGTGTTTCACAAAGACAAAAACTGACATAGGCATAAAGAGTATTTTTTTTTAAAACTGTAAACATACTTCTTGCTGAAATATGAGCTTTAAAAACTGCCGTAGGACATACCAGCAATGAAGATGGCAATGGAACAAATATTTACATATATTGTTATACACAGACTGGGTTTTGTAAGAAACAGAGATAAAGAAAGATGATAACGATCACATGTAGAATAGTGATACAATTAATTACTAGGAACTAGGTTGCATAAGAGACTTAGTAACACTTCCAAACCACATCAGATTAACATTAGCAAGGTAAACCATATCAATATAAATCAATGTTTTAGCAGACCCAGGCTGGAGGCACATATGCCAGGTTACATAAATGAGTTTTGCTAATGCTAATGAGTGAGGGGATACCCTTCATCCATCATTACTTGTCCCATCCTACTGCTGCTAAAGGCCCATTCCTCACTATTTCTTGTGGACCTGTAAAAGGCTGCTTTATTAGGAACATTTTTGTTTTTAGTGAGTATATGTATTTTGGTTTTAGTGTGTATATATATACCTACAAAAATGCACAAAATTGTTTCAAAGGAGTTACAGAAGATTGCAAGGAAAAAACTCAAAGTATTAAAGATTGGACCTCAGTAATTTAGCCTTAAGTTCTGACTTTTCCAAACAGATCCAACAGTTGGTAATTATGCTCATCAGCATTACAGTAGCCATCAGTAGAAAAATTCTGAGGATTTCTCATGTCTTCCCTGTAGTAGTATTCTGACTGCATGGAAACAGGTGAGGCAACATTTCTTTCTGCTTATCAATCCACATTTATGTGGAGATATTTTATACTAAATAAACCAGCAACCTTCACATTTGGCCTAAAGAACAACAAATGAGAACTGTCATTTGTCTTTCTGAAATAATTTGATTGTTTTCAGGACCAAAATAACACATGTAAGAAACATACATAAGACTGTGGTTGATAAGGAAAAAGGATTAATGGTTCTTCAGAAGAAAAAAAGCTGATCTCTCAAGAAGTATTTATATGAAAATTGAAATGAAATAAATAAACTGCTGAAGAACTGATAACTAAGTTGAAGAACCTAAATGTTTTTAACTTATAATGAAATTACAGAAATGTAAACAGATAATTTTATATTAGTAAAAATAGAAAGATGCTTGAAAGCAGAATTAAATCACATTCCACAATCACATTTTACATTTCTGAATTCTTTGGCATATTCTTGTCCATACAGCCCCATATTACTCATGCTGTATTGCATTGCCTCTCTTTTGCTTTGCAAAATATGCCAGCATTCAGATAAAACACACAGTGAAACAGGCAAATCCACAAATTGCTTAACCTATGTAAGAAAGCAATATCAACATTTTTGACATAAAAGGAATCAGTATTAGCTCTGATCTCACAAAAATTAGAATCAAGAAGTAGACAAGACTGTTAAGTTATGCAAGCTATGCAAAATATGATGAAGAACAGACCCATCATGCCAAATTTTTTAAAAGCAGAAGAAATGTTATTGGAAGATCTATGCAAAATTGAGAGCAAGGATGCCAGATAGATGAAATACAACCAAAAAAATGCAAATGGATTGACAAATTGCTTTATAAAGAAGCTTTATAAAGAATAAATGTATAAGAATATATACCCAAGAGAAAAATAAAGTGAAAGATGATACCAATTAGTATTTGCCCCCTTACTCCCTTTTAAAATACTTGATTTTCTCTCAGGACCAAAATAATTTCAAAGTAAGTTTATTATACAAAGAGGAGAGCTGGCTAGCAATGGAGCAAAAGCATGGAAAAAGAGGAGCTCATTATCTCTGAATGGGAATAAACATAATTTCTTCTTTTTCTTGCAGTTCAATTGTTGTGGACCAGGTGCCAGCTTAAGACTCTCCTTGCTTCTACTGAAATTATTCTTTTTTTTTTTCCTAACAAGCATGGCGGCTGTCATTCAAGCATGCAGCAGTTACGTGCAGTAGTCACGGCTAGATATGGAAAAAACACAATCCTCCTTTTTTCGTTTGGAAATACCAGCGCAGAAATGAAATGCAGAGATCTACCCGCTGCCACTTCAAAACTGCTATGCAGCTACATAGGTTTTTTGTTTTACAAAGGTTTTGAAATGGCAAGAAATGTAAGAAAATATGTGCCCTCAAATCACTACAGTGTGTACTTCTCAGAGCTCTAGCGTTTAATCATACGCTCCAGAACAGAGTAGTTTAAATAGAAGTTTGAACAGAAAAGTTAAAATAAAATTCAAGTGTGAATATACTGCATACATAATGACTGTTCACTAAAAATAATCTGAACCATTTTGAGGTTTGTCACATACATATTTGTTTTTCCATACATTCTCAGGAAAATCAGCTCAAGCTTATGTGGCTGGTTTTATTTTTTGGGGTGAAAAAGGTTAGCTTCCCCATTACATGAATGCATTGGGAACTTCTATTAAAAACACTGGAAGTTCCAAAACCATCATGAAGAGCATAGGGTTTGAAGCCTCGTGTCGTATTTCTGAAACAGACAAATTCCCCATGCACTTAAATCCCATGCACAGTCTTTTCAGAGGAAAAAATAAAAAAGAGCAGTCTCACAAGTTTGGCTATGTTCAACACCTTTGACACAAAAAGAGCTGGTGCAACTGGTGCATTATAAACCATTTAACCACTTGGAATTGTAAGTACACGAGAAACTGATGCATAAAAATGGCATTCCCAGTTGTGTCACTTAGAATTATCTTACATGACTACTTAGCATATTAGCTTTCTTAAACGTTCTCATCCATGGGGTATCATAAGATGCAGCTCCATGCCCTCTCATATGCCGCTTGAGGTATTCCGCCTATAATGCGTAGCAAGAGAGCAAGATCAGAAATGCAAACAATAATAAGATTAAGCATGAAGTGGTGAGAAAGAACCAAGTAGAACTGAAGACCTGGTCAAAAAAACAAACAAACAAACAAAAAAAAACAACCACAGAAAAGCATGTGCTTCAGAATAATTGGAGAACGTATCCATTGCAAAATAAAACTATGCAAGCTTCTAGTAATATAGCATACTAATGCCAAAATTGGAGATTCTTTCAAAGGCACAAAATAGAAAGAAAGTGGCCAAAAGAAACTGAATGTCCTTGTCACAAGGGATAAATAAGAAGAGTTAGGTAAGAGGCTGCTTCTTTTAAAGCCAATACTCAATACTCAGAAACAGGGCAAAAAAGGAAAAGAAAAAAAAAAAAAAGAGAGAGAACATGGCTGACACATCAGCCTCAGTACTTATAAGATCTTGTCATGGCAACATTCAGTGTAAGAGAATTATATTTGCATACAAGTGCTAATTTTCATTTATTTTTTTCAAAATATTCTGCACAAGTGAATAACTTATCTGTGTCCATTTCACCACTGTAGACAAGAGAGGTGCTACAGCTTCTAGGCTTCTGCAGAAAATATGTTTTAATTCCAACAACCTTTAATTTTCAGGCAACCCTTTCTTGAAAACTATCAGCTGGCTTTTAGAGGTAATGATTGTCTTCCGTTTTGATCTTAAGGATGTACAGATTTATGCAACCTAACAACTCTGGGCTAATGGAGCCTTGTAAAAATAATTCTCTCTGTATCAACTGTTTTCAGCATTTCAGGGAATTTATAAATTTGTAAGTGACAGTTATTCAGGTACCTGTACATTTCTAACTTTCCATATTCCATCAAGATAAGAAACTGGACATTGTAGAATTATAACTAACATTTTTAAGAAGATGGAAACACTCAAAGATTTTAAAGATGACAGGATTAAATACAGAGAAATTATATGCCCCATCTCCACACTTCTATGAATCCTCTCTGCAGCCTGTGCAGACAGATCACTTCTGCTCCCATTGAAGCCAGCAGACTTTTAGTATCTGGGCACAGTTATCCACCAGCCTAGTCTTCGGGAAAGTGACTGGATGCACTTTGGGAAAGTGACATACACTGAATGGATATAAATGGCTAGAAAGAAAGTGGTGAATCACATCTGGCATCACTGTAAGCAAAATCAGACTCTCAAGGTTTGTTCAATGAAGAAATAGCTTCACATCAGGACTCAATTTTTACTTTAACACGTTCCTTTATAAATGTTTCCTTATCATTTAATCTAGAAATAATTCTAGTTAAAATACTAACATCATTCTAGAAGTTAATGTTATTTCTCTTTTCTCTCACTGCTATCAAGTTTCACAAACGTTTTATTATTACCTGACTAGTTAGCTTGGACACCTCTTTTGCCAGTTCAATATCCGGACGCCCCAGCATGGTGACACCAATGCCAGCTTCTCCACGCTTTTTATACTCAATCTAACAAAGAAGATCAAATTAAAAATGTATAGTTTAGTAGCGATGAAATACCCTTTTGATTTTACTGATACTGTTTTTAATAGTAACATTACTGCTAAACATTATACAGAAGATTTAAAAAAACACTCACGTCACTAATTAACTTGGCAGCCTGAGTTGCTTTCTTAATATCTGGTCGATCTGCTATAGGTGTGTAGTGGAGCTTTGACTTGGCATCTTTCTTGTATTCAATCTAAACCATGGTGACAGACAAAGGAAAAAAGAATATTCAGGTTTGTTCATGAGAAAGATAGCTAATAAGGACACAGAAATGCTGCTAGGACGGTGTGTGATGTTTTTTTTTAATAATTTCACAAAGAATTGTTTAGGGAATCTGTTTTTGCAAATGGTCAAATTACCTATGAAGAAATGAGCATATGCAATTCTGTCTGTATTTAAGGATAAAGGATTTCATAAGGAATGAAATAAATTATTAAATGTGATTTGCATTAGATTACTTCATGTTATTAATTATAAATATGACTATCAAATAAATCCTTTATTTCAGTGCAATTTTACAGCTGTAAATATTTGTATTTTTGTCCTTCAGAATTATACCTGAACAGGGAGGCTGGGAGGAAATCCAGATCTATGTAAATTTTTTTTGTCAGCTGACTTTGATCGAATTTTCTTACATGAACTGCTTAGTTCATAAAAACACAAAACTTACTGTACTCTGTTTTTTAGCAACTTCCATGGCATGTTTCACTTCAGGAGGCTCCAGCATGACAGAATAATTAGATTTGCCTTTCTCCTTCACAAACTTCTTTTTATAGTTTGTCTGTTGAGAGCAAGAAGAGGCATGAGTTTCACGGTGAGGTAAATGCTACTGAAACTTGGAATTAAGTTCACTGAAGCTGTTAAGACAGATAAAATGCAGTCTCCTGATTCTCATATCTTATGATCCCCAGCTTGTATGTCATAATCTACACTTTAGATTACAAAAAATTGCTATTTAGAGGTGATGATTTATGTTTAAACTGTTTTCTATTAAAAATGAAATCTGGATTTGAGGATACCCATTAGAACTCCAGCCTGTCACTTTTCTCTAGAGTATTTCAACAGCTACCCCAAAAATGGATTTTGCTCTTTGTTATTGTCGCTTTCTGGTAGGAATTTTTCTTTGCTGACTCCTTGGGCATTTTATGGCGAGCCTCAGCCATGTAGACTCAAATATGCAATAGTCTAATCAATTGTAGGTACCACTTAGTAACTTCATCATAAATTGGTATTGCAGTAGTTACTTACTTCGCTGACATTCTTGGTCACTTGTTTCACATGAGCCGTGTCTCTTGTCTCAGGCAGGGTTGTGTAAGACCCATGCGGTAGCTGTTTCTTGCTGTGTTCTTTGTATTTGTTCTGAAAGCACAGAATTAAAATAGGTAAAAAACAACATGCACACACACACACAGAGCCGACATATTAAAAGGATGTACTTAAAAATGGCTAAAGAACTGTCAGATGCGTTACCTCAGATACCAGAGAGCTGACATTCTTAGCCAGGAGGATCTGAGGTGTATCTGGAACAACAAGGCATGTTCCTCGAGCTTTGTTGTGCTTCTCCTTGTATTTTACCTAGCAGTGAGAAAAGATACCATTTTAAGCAGTGTGTATCTTGCTTTGTAATGATTTCCAAAGAGATTACTGTAGTTGTCACTACTTTTTAGTGCAAAAGTTTGCAGATCATCTCCTATTTGGATTTTTTCCAAAACAAATTTGTTCAACCCTGCACATTCCTGTAGCTCTCAATTGTAATTTCATTAATATATTTAATATATTGCTAATAATTCTTAAAGATGCATTGTTGTAAGCACATGCTATACCTGCAGCTTTTTTTGTTTTGTTTTCTGCAGGTAAGATTTTCATTTCAATAAGAGATATAGAGATATATCAAAGGTCTGGGGTGTTCAGGCAATATTGAATGTTAGTATTTATTTAATATGAAAAAAGCATAAACTAAGCCACTGACATTTACAAGACCAAATTTATTCATATTTTGCTAATTTATTAATGAAATAAATCAAATGCAACTGAGTACCATTTTTCAAACTGTCATTCTTAATCCAATCATATTGCCAGTAAAGTAGCTTACATAAAATTCAAGAAAAACAAAAATTGAATGCTCAAGTACTTACATCACTTGACAAGATGGCATTATTTAAAGCCAGTACTGTGTTTTTATCATCTGTGACAGAGAGTTTGCATCCCTTCAGGAATTCCCGGTCCAGTTTGTATTCATACTACAGAAATTAAAAACAATAATAAATAAAAGATTAAAAAAGGGAGTCCCAGACATTTTTTTTAATTTTGAAAAACAGAGATGTGGGGAAAGGGTCTATTCAGTTTATTCTGATTTTCTTACATCACTCTGTTGCAGAGATGACTTGGCTGCTTGAACGAAGTCAGGCCTATCAGCAATCCAGTGCCAATGAGCCTTGGCTGCTTCATATTTCTTCTTATAATCAAGCTGTTCACAGAGAAACATGAACAAAAAAAAAAGTCAAAGTTGTATACTTTACAGATCAAACTGATGCAAATTATTAATTGTTCCAGACTGAAAGATAAGGCAAGATGAAAGAAACGGCATCTTCATCAGATTAGGGCTTTCCTCTGAATCATGTGCAATCCAGTAGGAGCCCACTTGCTCTAGTTACTCCACTGCTGGGTCAAGAAAGGAACATGAATGACTGGAAACTGTCGTAACTTTGAGGAAGGCAAGTGCTTTCAGTTATTTGCCTGTTGCAGTGGGTGTAGGGCCACTGCTAATAGAAAACAAATGAGGACTTCCCATTAAGCTCTTACTCTGTCTACATAACATCATCACACACACACAAAAAAAAAAAAAAGCAGGTATATTTATGCCTTTTATGCCTCTGTCAAAAAAAAATAAAATAAAATAAAATAAAAAAGAAGAAGAGGGGAGCCAGAATAATAGTAGATGTGTGACAGGGAAGGAACCTCAGGTGACCTCAAGAACTTTCAGGAAGGAGCATTTGCACATGAAATAAATTAACACATATTTTATGCAGCAGCATAAGAATTAGAAGTAATGTCTGAGCTCAAAGAATTTAAGTGGAATTGAAAATAATTTCCCTCAGTCTCCGCTGCTAGTCCCAACCACTGTCCATAAGAAAATTACAGTATTCATAAAACTGAACTCACGTTGCTGTTTAGCTTGTAAGCATGCCTTGGAGTCTTAATATGAACAGAATCTGCTACAACATTGCAGTGAGATTTATTCCTCTCATACACTTCTTTGTATTTCAGCTAAAGAAAGACAAACATAAAAAACATTTACAAAGATAACACATAAAAGCTATAGTCAACAAGAAAAGCAGCAAAATATTAAAACTATAATACCAACAATTGCTTCTGTAAAGATAAAATCTTAACAGAATAATAGCTTAACAGAAAAATCTTAACAGAAAAATAATTTATATCACTAAAAATTTGTATCAATCTTCTCCTGGAAAGAAGGGACATGTTCAGCATCAGTATCCTTTGAATGGAAAATGTAGCAGGTAAAACTCACCATGAAGCACAGACTAAGTTTTAACAAAATCTACACATGAACAGTAATTCTGTCTGTTTCTACTTTTTTGTACCCAATACAGTATGTTTAAAGAAATTTATCTTCTCATAGGCACATTCAGGGCTTTCCAAAAACCCCTGTATAGAATTTCAAATTCACCATTTAGTTTGGAATAAAAAAAACATACTTCAATTCACAGATCACTTTCACAAATCTTTGTCTCTTAATGATCCACATTAGGATCTGGATAATATTACTTTTCCCCCTCTAGACTTGCTCACTACACAGAGGATCCATACAGCACCTGAATGAGTCAGCTGGTACCTAGCCCCACAGCACTACATTGAGTTACAGAAGTGCTACTATCATCATTTTATCTATGGAGATATAAGAAAAAACAATACAAAGGGCAAAGAGAAAACCTAGGCTAGAAGAGGGAATCAGGACCCGGACTTCCAAATCCTATAACATTATCCATTTCACCTTCCTTTCTTTTTCTTTATAGCCTTCCATTAGGAAGTAATGGAAGGCTAAAACACATACTTATGGTAGGTCAGAAAATTTACTTTACATATTCACAATATCTGTAGCAGAAATATATAAACACAGTAATGGATGACGTGCCTAACTCAAGGCTGCACAAAAGTCACTAACCAATACAGAAAGAAAACCCAGATGCAGAATTCCCAAGTACAATGCAAACAAAATAAGTTCACTCTAACAAGAAGCTTTTTTATGACAGGTTTGCACACAGGTTAAAAATATTACTTATCACAGCAAAAAGTTAATTAGATATTTTTGATATTACAGACAAGGATGATTTACTTACATCACTTATTCTGTCCTTGACCTTGCGCACGTGCAGTAACATAGGTGTATCATGAATCGTAGTATAGCCCTTAGGCTTCGCTTTGTTATACTCCAACTTGTAGATAATCTGAAGACACAAATCATAGATCATATTATTTCTCCAGTCTTGGTATCAATGGAAAAAAATCAAGATAAGATACATTTTTTTAACTGACTACTGAAAACGCTGTATTTTTATTATTTTTGAAGGTCAGAATTCAGAGAAGGAAGTATGCTTGGTGGGGACCGACCACACTTACATCACTAATCTGTTTGTTCACTTTTGTAGTCCTTAAGTGTTCTGGAGTATCCACAACTGTAGTGTACTTATCTTTCTTCTTTTCATAGTCTTTTTTGTACTGAACCTGGTGATTGGCAAAGAGAATACATTAACCACCCAAACCAAGACAAAACATCTTCAGGAGATAAAGTTTTACATTCATTCACAAAGTTGCAAAATCCTCCCACCAAAGCCAGTGAAAGTTAAACATGCACAAGAAACCAAACTTTGCAAACCCCTTATTTGCCTTAGAGGCTGCCTATTTGCAAGATTAATTTTACGTTTATTTCATTGGGTCTAAAAACTGTTTCTATCTTAAATTTCCACAATTGGGTTAAAAAAAAACAATCTTAGCAGAATAGTGACCTTTTGAATTCATAACAGGACATGATGTCATTTTAAAATATTAATTTGAATAGAGATAAATGTAAAACATCTTATACTACAGAAGATAAAATATAATGCCAGACTATTTTAAAGGCATCGATAGCAGAATTTCATAATTTCTTCCTTAAAATTCATCTTATCCTACTCAGGACTCTGTCTGGTTTTCAGAGAATTTAGTGAGAACAGACCGTACATCAATAATAGCAATTCTTTGTAGATAGCCTCAAGGCAGGTGGAAAAGGTTAGAATACATTTTTTAAAACCTTCATCCTCTATCTTGTATCAGAAAATAAAACCATGCTTTTAAACAAGACTGAGACAGACAAAATATTAAAGAAATTTATATACAAACAACAAATCAAAACACAACATCTATTCAGAGGAACATACAGGTTAGGCAGAGTGCTATTTTTTTTCTTCAAACGTACTCAAACTTACCTGCAAGGAGTTTTTAATGAGGTAATAAACAGAAATCCACCAATCAATTGAACAAAAATGTCTAGTAATGATCTTCAGTTCCATAATACTAACAGACTTTATTAACTGTGCTCATCGTGACATCTCCCTCACTCTCATGTGATTGGTTTCTATTGTTGCATTTCCAGTGTATAATTTATGTATTATATGCCAGTTTCATCTGAGCCAGTCACGAATCATTTTTGTCATTGAAAGGAGCAAAACAAGGATACTGCTTAGCAGATCTGATTTCAGAGCAGATATCAATATATATCAATCATGACTTTGACTGCAGACTTGTGCACAGTACTCTTCCTACATCACTTCCAAGGTCACTTAGAAGTGAGACATAATTCTCTTCTGTATCTAGGCACAATGTGTCACCGTTCTCAAGCAGAGTGGTAGGTAAATGTTGTAATCTACTCACCAAATTACTTCATCATAATCCTACCGAATTAAGGAATTTATGTTATGGGGGGTGGTCAGTCCAAGAAATGGTGGCAGAATGAGAGTTATGTTTGGAAAAGATGAGGAACAGCTAATATACAGTATCTTAAAATGTTAAAAAATGTGGAAAATGCTCTTTATGTAATTATCTGAATTATTACATAGAAGGATATATATCAATTATTTGTAATGAAAGGAGGAAATGGAGGCAAGATCAGCCTGAGCCGGGTGAAGCTCAACTCACAATAAATATTTTTTCAGATAGTCTGTTCTCAAAGCTATTTTACCATAGCCAGCATTAAGCACATGGAGAAAACTTTGGAGTCTGATATCTGTGGATACTTAAGAGAACTCACAAGCATTAAATATTAAAAGGCCAAGCAACTACATTGTATACCGTCTCCTACAGCAGCAGTTCTTCATATTACCTGGCTCCATAAGTATGTGTTGTAGAGAGCTGTCAGCATATCTGGCCTCAGAATTTCATTACATCCATGTTGCAGGAGCATCTTGGCAAAGGATTTATATTTTTTCTGTGCATGCAAATGGCAACGAAGTACAAAAGAGACTTGTGAACACCGTAAACAAACAATAACACAGCTCTAGATCCCAGACACTTTGAGAGTGGAGAGATTTAGGCAAAGTACTATATGTATTCATTCACATGTGCATACAATTCACATCGATATAATTAAAAATGTCAAGGGTATACATTGAAAGATTTTAATATTATCCTATTAAGGAGATTACGAAAATATTTTTGGGGAGATAAAGACGAATTATAGATAACGACAAGGGCACTCAAAGATCAATATGCTGCTGCTGCTTATGAGTAAGAAGATAACATTTGTGAAAGTCATTGAAAGAGCACTAATAAATAAATGCATGGTACAACATGCATTTTTTTAAAATCTCTCTAATGACTTCAACAGGCTTCAAGATCAGAAATTAATGGAAGATGATGTCAATTGATGCACAATATATGAAAGTACATACAGCAGAGATTAGCTCACTCAAAAAGTAATAACTCTTTTTGGGTGGCAAAACAAAGACTGTCTGATCTGAACTAAAAACATCACAATATCACAGGTGAAACCTCTGATACTGCCAGCTGTAGACGTTTCACACAGACAGAGTAGCTGTGAGTGAACCAGGCACTTTCTGGCAGCACTGGCGAGTGCTCCTACAGTACCTGACTGCTCAGTGTAGTCCCCCACTTGGCCAGGAGATTCCTAGGATCATCCACAATAACGCTGTACCTATCTTTGAGCTTCTCATAGGCAGCCTTATATAATTTCTGCTCAGAATAGCATAATACATCGTAACAAATTAAAAGAAGAGAGTGAAGACACAAAGAAATCCTGAGATCACAGTTCTAACCTTTTAAACCTCTTTATATGCAATACTTAAAGGCTGGGATTGAAGTTCATGTCCAAAATAGAAAAAGATATTTAAAAAAAATAAAAAGAGAGAGAGAGAGAACAAACAGGAAAAGAAAAAGAAAAAAAAAAAAAAACACAGATATTTCCAGGTAACATATGCATTTCTAAAATTCCGCTGGAAGGCCTAATTTACAATTTAAGGACACCTACATCCTATTCCTGCCACTCTTCAATAAGCCATTTTATAACCTACTTTATTCATGAAAAAGAACTGCTGAAACAACTCTATATGCAGCTAGACTCTTGATTTGAGTACAGAGAGAGCACAAAGAAATGCAAGGGTGAAATAGAATATTATATTATCATCAGACTTTTTGCAAGTGAAAGCTATAATCCTTCATCACAAAAACATCATTCATAACAGAAGATGTTTAGGCAAGTTCATTTCAATGTCTGGGACCCCACTGGCTATACTTTTTCTCATCTATTCTTATCAGATTAATTTTTTCCTTATTTGCTCTACCAAACAATAACAAGGCTGAATATTAACAATGTTCCACAACAAGTTCTGGCTCATTGCTTATCAAATTGAGTATGAAATTATAGCAATGGTACTGGAATGGTATCTGTGATGAACCAGTTTTTCTTTTACCTAGAACACATAATAGCATAATGCCTTCACTGACAAGTAAGCAATGTTTCTTTCAGGAATTTCAAAAAAGGAACAGGGGTCCAGATTTCACTTTTTAGTCACTGTAAACCTGCTCTGTTCTAGTACTCAGGCATATCATAGGTGCAACCTTATATTTCTTGATTTTAGTCTGAACTTAAGACACCTTTAGTTCTGAATCTATTTTTATTTATTTACCGTTTCAAAAGGAAGATGAACCCTTGACTATTTATTAACATACACAAACTTGTTACTACAGTATGAGACTCTACAGAAATCTTTATCACTTACCCCATCCATCAATTGAGTTGCATGTTTAAAATGCTTGTTAATTGGAGAGTCAGCTACATAGTTAAAATGAGACTTAGTCTTTTCAAATATCTCCTTGTACTTACACTGGAGAAAAAACAAACACCAAAAAAACAATATATTCCAAAGTTAATTCAAAGTTCAGTAAGGTAATGAAAACCTATAATTTTAGAAACTATTTGCAGCAAAAACATGGTAGAACTATTGCATATGTGTGTTTACCTTAACTACAAGCAAAAAATATTTTAGAGCAAAATAGTTGTAAATAAATAGTAAATAGGAATAAATGGTAAATGGTAATAAATAGCTTACAGGATGGAGCTGTCACATAGAGAAAACAATGGAAGATTCAAATGTTCATAATTTTAAAGCTAAACTTAGAATCACTAGAAAAATTATTTTGGAGCAGATATCTTTAGAAGGAACAGAGAGGATAAGTAAAAGATTGCTTTGCCTCTCTTTTATAGTAAGAACTGAAATTTTACATGTTATATCTTCAGTTCTGTCACAGCAGATTCATATCAATGTCTACGTCAACTGGATACTCCTGAGAAACATTTAGCTACAATATAAGCAAGCATCAAATAATATTTAGCAAAAATTCAAACTGTTTTACTTACCCCACTGTAGAGCACTTTATTCTTTTCCGCCAGAGCAAAATCTGGAGTATCCCATGCATAGCAGCCAATGCCTCTGAGCCATGATAAGTCTTCCTTGTATTTAACCTTTAGAAAAGAAGTAAAAGCTGCCTTCACTTTCTCAAGTAATAAGACTTGTTTTTCATTTTGGAAACCTACATATAAAGTTTCAACCTCTCACATCTAGGAACTATATGAACTCACATCACTAATAGCATCTGTGACTGCGCGATGATGGAAATGTTCTGGTCGGTCTGGGATCGATCTCCAGATTCCCAGCTGGCTCATATAGTTTTCCTTGTATTTCACCTTCAAAGAAAATTGGAGAATGAAAAGAATTTGAGAACACAACACTCCATCCCATGCAATTTTAAAATTTTCTTTTTTTCTTTTTTTCCCGAAACATCAGAAGTAAAACCGTGTAAATAAGATTTACTTTCATTCACCTTTTTAAGAGCAAAGGCAAGCAAGTGCCTTTTATCTTTCAAAGAAGGAAATAAATTAATGTTAATAGTGCTGATCATATTTTTCTAATTCTTCGACACAGTCAAAAAGAGCAATAGCATAAACAGCATGTTATAGGTTATTAAATGACAAACATTAATTAGGAGTGAAAATCTTATATACGTACACTGCTAATATCATCAGTGACCTTCCGATGATAGACGATATCCAAAGCATCTTTCACTGTGTGGTATTTCCCCTTAGTATTCTCAAAGGTTTCTTTGTAGCGCAGCTGGTAAGAAAAATAATAATATTGAATTAGCAAGATCTCAGTGACATGCAAGTCAACTCCTAAAACCATACTGAGATGAAAATACCTGATAAGAGGTATTCTATCCTGGCTCCAGCGTCAATCATTTCACTCTAGTCTGCACTATTTGGCAATTTCATGTATACACAACTTATTTTAAATCTACTTTTTCTTTTGTTTTAAGTCAGTACTTCTGTGCAAGGCAAAATGAATTATAATTATGAATGATAACAAATGAGAGAAAGCATTACAGTGACATCAAGGTAAAACTTAATCTCTGTCTTATCAAATGAAAATATAAACAGAACAGAGTGACAGTTTATTAGCCACACTGAGATTCTCTAGGCTTTACATGCTTGTTTGCCATTGATCCTTTTTTTGCACTTTTCTGAAGAAAACAAGAAAAAGCAGCAGAGAAAGTTTTTATGGACTACGTACATCACTGGCATTCAGGTATGCTCTCTTGGCTCTGATCAAGACTGGTGTGTCAGGGATAGGTGTGTATTTATCCTTCATCTTCTCATACTGGGTTTTATACTTCGTCTAAAAGAGACAGAAAAAGGGAGAAGTTACTTCTTTAGTCTTTGAAGCATTTTGCTAACCTGGTGTAATGTTAACACCAAGAGGTGCTACACTGAGTGCACAAAGTCATTCTTGCAAAGCTCTTCTGTCAAAACATTGTGAAACAAGCTCAGCTCTTCAGCTCTTTCAAGGTATTCCAGATCTTAGAGCCAATCCGCCACATACTCTGCAAACAAGTTTATAGAAGCAGGTGTCTTGTAAAATACTTAAGTGTAAAGAAATGTGTACTCATTTACCCCAATTTATAAAGGAAATGTGGAACTTAAGCATAAGAGACACCATACCAAATAAAGGGTAAACAGTTTTGAGCCTTTAACCTGTCAATAACATTAGAAACAAAACTTTGAAACAGTTCAGCATAGAGTTACCAAACAAGACCAAGTATCTTACCTCACTGACCATGTCCTTTACATGCCTAGCATGTGTGAAGGCTGGAGTCTGACCATCAGCATGGTGGTGAGGTCTCTCTTTTGTGGCAAGCTCCACATACAAGTACTGCAGCAAGACAAAAAGAAGAAAAAAAAAAAATTCAAGTAAGTTTTACTTTATCACCTTGAAAGATGATTGTAAGTTCACAATGCATACATAACCACCCAATTTACCCCAGGAGAAAATACTGTCTTCTTTCATATTCCATATTATCTCAGTTCATCTTTCTCTACTAGTACTCCCAATGTTCTGTAAATGCCAATAACGTGCTTACAAAACCAGAAGTCAAATGCTTCTGACATCAGTGACCTCTCTGCCCTAGATCTACACCTAGCTTTAGATAAAAGCATCCAAAGAGCCTGTTTTTATCTGGTGGGTAACATCATTTTGAACTAGAAGTACAGATATTAAAGTGCTATATGAATAAAGAAATGATGATGAGTAAATGGTAGGTGGATAAAAGCATTTATTCCTCTGACAAAGTTAGAGTTTCAGAGAATTTGAACACAACTGTAGCACAGTTCAGTGATTTGTTTCAGATGGACAAAGCCAGATATGTCCATTATAGAGACATGTCCAACATGAAAATTCATAGCCACTTGAAAATGAATGATGGCTATTTTAAAAAGTGATTTCTAGGATTTGATATTGCTTTGAAATGACCTGGAAAGATTTTGGTGTACTCTAAGAGAATATTAAGAGGGATCCCCAATTGTTTTCTAACAGTACAAATTTTTCACCTGGCTCTGTATTTTTTGTCCTTGTTTGGCTCTTAAGAAGTCAGGTGTATCAAGGATGGAAGTGTATTTTGTCTTCAGCTCCTTGCCTGCAGCTCTGTAAACAAGCTAGAAAAAGACAGGTGTGAGAATTATTTCTTATGCTACGCATACACATTTAGCAGCTGAGCAATCACAGCTTTGCAATTATAGCATCTCACATATTTATGAAAAAACAGTAAGAAGATCTGAGCGTTATGTAATTATAGCTACCAAAGATGGACAAAAATAATATAGAGCTTACTTCACTCAAATGGGTTTTTAGTTCCTGAACTGTCCTGTATCCTGGAGTATCCAATACCACGCTGTACTTATCCCGCATCTTCTTTGCTGTATCTGTGTATATGTAGTTAGACTGAAAAATAAAGGCCATATCACTTAGGAAGCTTTTATTCTTGGTAGCAAAGAAAATTTTACAGCATAACATAACAACACTTTGAAACAAATGACTAGATGCATAGCAAGACATGTTGTCACAAGTCTTTACTCATTGTCATAAGTTTTATTTCTTGGAAGTACATAGTACACGTCAATAAATCTATTGTTGTTAGAATCTTACCCAAAGCTTACGCAGCTGACGAGCACGGACCATATCAGGAGTGTCATATAGGAAGCAACCTAAGCCCTTCAACCAAGTCAGATCCTCTTTGTATTTAATCTATGAGGCAATTAGAAAAAGAAAAACCGAATGTTAAGGCTTGGTTCATTAATCAGTCGTTAAACACAGATATAAAGCATTTATTTATTACATAATAGAATGCAGGTGATAAGCAAAATTCTGCTTTCATTATAAAAGTATTAGGCCTGCTGTATTCAGATACCAGGTATCTTAACAGAAGTTGCTTACATCACTTGTGATGTCTCCAACATAGCGGCAGTGCAACACCTGGGGAGTATATGGCAAGGAAATCAAGTGTCCCTGCATCCTGAAGAAATCTGACTTGTAGATCAACTGAAAGACAAAGTAAAAATAGCATTTCACGTGTTTGATTATGAACATTCCAAATCCCTTCTGTTTCTCTGTTAGAAAGACACGTACATCACTGACAGCTTCCTGTGTTGCTTTGACTTGACGGATTTCAGGTGTGTCTGGAGTGGTATGAATCTTGTCCTTGTTCTTGTGGTATGTTGCCCGATACAACCTCTGTATTAAAAGGAGACAGCTACACGTTAAAAATTTAAAATGGCAAGAAGTTTGGCAGAATGTAAGTATTTGGTTTTTTAGGCCAGCTGTTTTGCTATGTATTAGAGCACTACTGGGAAAATGGGAGCAAACATACTATCTTCTAACCAGGCAAAGGTTTTCCACATTTGATAGGAGCATCTCTAATATATGGAGAATCTAAGACTCAAATCCTACAAATATGTAAATACGTATATTTAATTTCCATCCTATTAAAGTCAATGATCAAAGAAGTGAGTACATATGTATAAAACTCTACAGATTCAACATCATAAAGATGCAATAATTTCTGTGCATCTTTAATCAAACAGCAGCAGAATGGTTAATAAAATTAGGCTGCAAGTGATTTCATATGATGGTAACAGTTGTACAGGACTATATAAAGTCAGTGACAAAGAACTTTAAAAAGCCATGCCCAACTGTAAGGGTGAACCAATGATCCCTTGCCTTTCTTGATGGTATTTGTCTAACCTGTTCTTAAAAACCTCAGTGAACAGGGATCCTACAGTCTTCCCACACAATGTGTCCTCATAACCCTCATTACAAATACAAATGAAAACAAATAAAAAATGTTTCCTGTACCTCATTAATGACTTGATTCACTTTCTTCACATTTTCAAACCCAACATCTTTAGGTCCCAGAGTATAGCCCTTAGCTTTCATATGTTCATAGGCTTCTTTATATTTCAGCTATGAAGTGGCAAAAAAAAAAACACAAAAAACCTTTTAGTTAGAACAAAAACATTTAGAAACTAAATTTGCTTGTGCTTTTACTTACACTGCAGTTCTGACAGCAATTTAAGCAGATTTTTACAAACAGATTTTTGGAGATTGTCAAATGAGATTTAGCTACATGAGAGTTAAATACACCAGGCATCATCACTATTTTTACCTCTATAACATGGCCCAAGTTTAATAACATTGTAAATTTCTCTTGCACCTAATAAGACATCCATAACTACCTAAGGAAACTTTAATTTTGATAGTAATTGCTTCAGATAGTTATAAAGTTCAATAACATTTAAATTCTGTTAAGGTAAACAGTATCAGTGCTGGGCCCTGAGTGCACTAGTAAGAATTTATTGTTCTGACTGGCCACACCTAGGATGTCAGTCTTTGCCAGAGCTATGCTGTAGATGTATCTGTCTTCAGCCCTGCCTCTGTTCACAATTTCTGGATGGACCTTGGTCCTATATTGCAAGTAACTTGTCTCCAGCCCTGTTAGCAGCCCTGTTTCTAGCCCTGTTTCTTGGATTTACCTTGGACCTATGTTGTAGGTAGCTTGTCTCCAATTTCTGTCCTGTCTCCTGCAGCTCCTGACTGGACCCATGTGGAAGGAGCTTGGGCCTCACCTTGTGTGAGGCTGTAGATGTAAGCTGTTATCAGAACCCTGCTCTGCCTACCCTACTCAGTGGGACTTCACACTGGCTGATGAGGTCACTGCCTGTGTCGTGGTCACCATCAGCTCCTGTCTCAGACATACGCATGGAACTCTTGCTGCTCTTTGACAATCACACTCATATTTGAGAAATGACTGCCTCAATAATTGTTTACTCCTAGAAAATTGGCATCAAATATTCCCTTGAGACTCATGCTGTATGACTCAGTACATTACTTACATCACTGCCAATGTACTGGACATGTTTAGCATGCTGAAAGCCAGGGGTATCTGTAGGAAGGCTGTATCCAGTAGGTAGAGCTTTCACACCAGCCCAGCGATACAAGTTCTGTAAGGTGGTGGAGAGAAGGAGAGAGAGAAAAGGAGTTTGAGACAACTGTGTACAATATTTGAGAGTATTCAATAGCTAAACAGGAAATCTCTTATATACAACTGGCAAAAGATTTCCCACATAACTGTATTATAATGCATACTTGCAGATTAAATAAGGACATTTTCCCACTTTAATTTTAGAGCAGTGAAATCTAACTTCTTTGTCTGAAGAGCTAAAGACCAACTTTTAAAGAATTTGTGTTTTGAATATCAGAGAACATTTTGGATTTGCAAAAAATAAAATCAAGAGGAAATATGAACATGCATCAGAAACACAGGAGAAAAATATGGCCCTTGTTTTTGGCATCCTGTTAAAAAAACAAAATGTTTATACTTACTTCACTTTGTATTTTGTTGGCATGATATGCCCGCTCTAAATCTACTGTTTTATCTGTAGGAATCATTTTGCCTTTGACATTATGGTTATATTCACCACGATAGACAGCCTGAGGAAAAAAAAAAAAGTAATTAGAAGAGAGTCATCATATATTTTGTCACAGGAAGTATTGTTTGCAAACACATGGAAATATCTCCTAAAATTGATGATTTTTTTGATTCAGGAAATTAATAATTTTAATGATTGTGTTCTAGTGATTAGCTATTTAGTGATATCATAATGAAGGAATAGGCAATGAGGTGTAGGTAACCAGCAATGAAATAATTAAATGATTAAACATATTAAAAGTCACATTTGTAGAATTTGTGAGGGAATGGCGTATGCAATATTGGAGGTGAAACACTTACTTCACTTAAATTCAAGCCACTGAGGACATTCTGGACATAGACAGGAGTATCCATGACCACAGTGTAGTCATTCTTCATCTTTTCTGCCTTAGATTTGTACTTAATCTGCAGAGAGAAATTCAAGAGCTCTAATTAATAAGACTAGTCATTATTAATTGAATTTATTACATTACTATGTTACTAGTTACTATTTATTTTATTACTTAATGATTATACTAGTGAATCTGTAAGCAGAAAGTGTATTGAAATTATGGCTAAATAAATGAGCATGGCACCTGAGTACCTTGGTATCCTCTTCTCTAGGCAGAACAAATCAAGTGACCTCAGCCATTCCTCATTCATCTTGTGCTCTAGAAGCTTCACCATCTTTGTAGCCCTCATTTGGATGCTCTCTAATAGTTTTATATCCTTCTTATATGAAGCCCTGGGTAACCCTCTCTAGTGACTAGCCATATACGAATACTTCAGTAGAGAAGGATATATAACATTTTCCAGACCATATTTGGACTAGAAAAAAGCTACTCCATCCTTTTAATACAATGGTTTGAAAAACAGTAAGAAATAGAACCAATGTATCCAGTTCAGACTCACATCACTGCGAAGGTCGTAGGCATGTTTGGCATGGAGAATCTCAGGAGTGTCCCAAACGAAGCAGCCAATGCCTTTCAGCCAGTTAAGATCATCTTTGTATACCACCTAAGATATGAGAGCAAAGAAGCAATCTGTAAGACTTCCACTGTGGTCTAATTATTTAATGCCACCTCAGCCTGAAACATAGTTGTCAAATGATGACAAGTAAGATTCCTGGTATTTTGACCATTTTTGATTTGAGAAAAAATAATAATAATAATTAAAAAATATATACTTTTGGAATTGAACACATTTTTCTTCAGTGCTTCATTTCCACCAGTGAATTAAACAAACAAACAAACAAAACCACAGTAATTAAAAAAAACAACAAACAACTATTTGCATATCCTACCGGGCAATGCTTTATTGATAGATCACTGACCTGCTCCTGGACTGAACTAAGCAAGGCAAGCACATGGAAACTTTGTATCACTGGAATTTCCTCTCTCAAATTTCCAAAGTGCCCACATCTTATGCAACCAAATCATAAAGGATACTTTACATATAAAGATGGCTGAACTGGTAGAACTGTGAAGTTATGGCCCAAATGCCTTTACTGGTAACACTGAAATTATGCATCCTTAGCCACATCTCAGTCATAGACCAGTGGCCAAGTATCACAGAAACATGATACAGATGCTGTTTAGTGGTACATACAAAGGTACAAGTGTAACCTCAGAGTGCTCCAACTATTTCTTTGCAAAATCATTCCTGCTAACAGGACACAAATGCAAGAATCTTTTTTAAAAGTGATCTACAAACAAATTAGTTGTGAACTTACATCACTGAGTTGATCAGTTACTTTTCGAACATGGGCATTGATTTGAAGATCTGGTAGGCAGATCCATTCGTGCAGATGTGTGCGGTAATCAATTTCACTGATTTTCTTCTGTGCATCCTTAGCAGAAATTATGTCTACCATGTCTGGAATAATGTGGACTTTGGCTTTATTCTTTTCATAGGTTTCCTTGTACAGACGCTGCAGAGTCAAAACAGTACATTAGTAATTCTGACAAATAGCCTGAAACATTAGCTGATGATAAATTTTAGGCAAAGTTAGTGATATTATCACAAAATGTTAGTTGGAAAGCAATCACTTTGGCTATGATTGAAATGTCTATCTTGCCTGCTTTAAAAACTTGCAGGTAAGGAACCTTCCAGCCTATCATAGTAATTAACACAAGTGATAAAATCTGATTTGTCAAATTTTCATTGTACTTGTGTTAAAAGGAGGTAGACTAGGTGGTGCCCTGTTGTATACATAAACATATATTGCACTGAAGGTTTAGTACTGCAGACAAATTAATGGTTGACGCAGAAGCTTGAAAAGATATTTGTAGGTGTATTATTGTATTTAGCAAATACTGAACATTGCATATTGAAATACGATATCACATGTGGATTCTCTGAGTAGCCTCTTCTGAGATAAGTATGGTTTTATCAGAAAAATACATATCAGAATACAACACTTACATCAATATTAAGTTTTCCAACTCTAAGACACCTTGCTGTATTGGGATCATCCTCAACACCTCTGGGTATCGTGTACAGTGCTTTAAACTTGTCATATTCTTCTCGGTATTTTACCTAAGCAGATACAAAGAAAGACAACAAATAGACTCCAATGAGACAACTATATTTTTGGAACCAAATTCATCAGTAAGCAAATTACTTAGTTGAGTCTGAAAAGGAAGTATTTGAAGCAGGATCTTGGTTTTCTATTTCATTTTCAGCTGCAAAGAATGCACATTGTAATTCTCTTTGTAAAAGTAATGTCATCTGTCTAGAAGACTTTTAAATAAATAGATGCAATAAACAATTTAGTTATTGTTCCAGCTCCTTCTTTTAAAGATATCCATGAAGACAGTGATCTCTCATTAGCCACTGTTCAGCAAAGGGTCAGATTATGTTCTTTTATACTCAGTGAAACATCACTTAAAGACTTATATAACATTTGGTGTTTTTCTGACCTGAATGCTTGTGCAATTTAGTATAAAAAAGAGCGAATCAGGAATTTTCAAGCTGTTTCTATTACTGTAAAATGCAACATTTATTTCAATGAAAAGAAGCAGCAAAGGACTGTTACCCAAATTATCATCACATAAAAGTGATTCTCTACAAATACATATTATATCTAAACTGAAAATAGAAGTTTCTGTGATTCTAACATAATTTTAAAAAGCTTTGATAACTACAGAATATGCATGACATGAAAGATTTCATTGCTAGAATTGATGATCTGAATAAAAAAATCAAAGTATTTTATTCACTTACATAACTAGCATTATGCTTCAGTTCTTTTGCACGTGCTAAGGATACAGCATCAGAGGGCATTATATAGCTAGTAGCTTTCACTTTGTCCCAGGCTTCCTTGTAAAGATTCTGTGGGGAAATAGAAAGTCTCTGTGAGTAAAAAACTTCTGGGAAATAACTGATGTCCAGTAATATATCCTTTCTGTTTTTACTTATACACTTTAACTATTACTTAACATGAAATAAACTAGTATGGTAGTTTAATCTTGATAGCACACATAAAAGTTGACAAAATGCTTTCCAACTAGTCTTGTCCATTCTCATAAAACAACTTTATTTGGTTCAGGTGCAGCTTTCTTCAGGGAATCCATTTATTAATGCAGGTATTTTGACAAAACTAGAACTACAGATGTAAAATATGCCCTCTGCCTGAAATGCAGTTACCTTCTCTATACTCAAACAATGCAGAGGGCTGTCACTTGACTTTGGAAGCTTATCTTCAACCAGAGTGAACAAGCAAAATAAAACAAAATCCCACAGATTAGCACCTCAAGAGAAAAAAAATGCAGAAACACTTACATTGCTAAAAAGATGTTTCAAATTTTGAACTCTTTCAGAATCCACTGTTTCAGTCACAGTTGTATACTTGTCCTTAGTTTTATGGTAATCTTCTTTGTATTTCACCTACAGGAAGATAGGAAGATAAATTTAGTGAACTTGTTTCAGTTCTCAGGAGTGAGAGGAAAAGCCTCAGCAGACAAAGTGGGAGACTCACATCACTGGCATTTATGCCACTTTGCACTGCAGTCACGTAGACTGGTGTATCAGTAACAACACCAAAGTTCTGGAAATTTTCTTTTCCTGCAGCTGTGTATTTTATCTGAGGAAACAGAAAAAAAAAAAAAAATAATAATTCTGAAACTAAGTTCCCTGCCAGCTTCCTTTAAAATCAGTTCTGGACAACTGAAACCCAGGATTACAGTCCTATTATAACCAACTTAAAAGTGACAAGCCATAGAGAAGAAATACCTCTATATAGAAATACAGCAAGTATGAACTAATAATGAAAATTGCTTATCATGTACAGCACATAGTAGGCTAAGAAAACAATCAGCAAGGCAACAGACTATTCTCCCAACATAAATATCTTAACTAAGCTGTCTTGTGACAGACCTGTACACAGAAAGGCAAAGTGTTATCTTCTCACTGTTAAAAAAACTCAGCTCTGCAGTTCTTCCATTCTCCTAGTTTTCCTGCTCCTCCAGTAATAAAAATTATTGTTCTTCCACAGACTAAACTGCAAGACTGTATTATAATAATTAGAAAAAATATTTCTGATTTAGTAGGATTTACTTCATTCTGCTTTGGACTAGGACAGGTGTCAGTCACAGTGAATAGTAAATGGAAAAAAAGGTCTATTATATATATTTACTTGTTTGAGGAAAACTTGCTTACTTGGCTCTGGAGGTCATATGATTTTTTAGCATGCAGGATCTGTGGAGTATCCCAGACGTAGCATCCAATTCCCTTCAGCCAATTCAAGTCATCTTTATACACCACCTACATGGAAAAAAAATACCTAATCAATTAGGAAGAAATTTGCTCTCTGCTTGAATAAGGCATTAGTATTTCTTCTCTATATTCACCATTTACCACCTGTACAAAGTCAATGCACAACAATGAGGGCTCATTCAGAAATTATAATCTGTTTGGCAGTTTAAATGTGAGCAGACAATACCAGCCCATCTCACAGTTTTCCTGAATGATTTTTACCCACAGCATTTGCAAGGGAAAGTAAGCCAAATTACATCGTACTAAAAAGCCAGGCAATTAAAACCTCATTAAATTTTATTGGGAAAGTTTTTTGGCCTAAGTTGAGACACTGTTGACTATGTAATATGAAATTCAAATATTGTGCTTCAGTGTGCCAGGCGCTTAGTCACAGTGTGCCAGTCACTGATACAATCCCAAAAGAGTGAAGTGTTATAGGAGACTGGAAAAGCTTCTGGCTGCATGCTGTCCTACATGCTGTCCTGGCTCCTGTGCAAAGTGCACGCTGAGCACTGCAGCGCAGCAACATTCTGCCTGTACCACAGTACATCCACATCCCTTCTCTGCACGTGCCAGACAGTAAGCTTTCTACACAATCTCAACCAGTCAAACTGGTAAATTTTGTGAAAGTTTTGCAAATCTTAACTTTTAAGTTTTCCCAACTTACAAGTTAGTAATAAGTAACCAGACCACTACAATGTTCCAAAGAAAATAGCAAAGATGCAATCTTTGGTACTATGCCACTAAGCAATCTAAGAACGTGGTTATTCATTTCATGTTTAAATACTACAGAAATACATGAAAGTATTTTATATTTAAGTACCTCAAAAATGGCATGAAAGGTTACAAAAATGTCAAATCAAAATGTGAAATACATACATCACTCAAAATTTCCTGGGCCCTTCTGGCTTGAATAACATCATTTTCTTCAGGTGAACAATTCCACTGATGGAAGTAAGTTCGGTATTCAAGATCACTAAGGATATACTGGCACTTCTTAGCTAGCACATGATTCATCATGTCACTTGGAATATGGACATTTGCTTTGGTGTCTTCATAATTCTTCCTATATGCCAACTAAAAAGGAAAGATTGAGGAAAAGGTGAGAAGAGCGAATACAGTGTTTTTCTGTATAATTTCGAATCCAATAGGTTACAGCTAATAGAATAATCTCAGGCATGTTTTCTGGATTTAGTGGATAAAATCCCATGGGATTCAGTAGGACAAAACCTTAACTTAGACATTAATCACCATTTATTCTGATGAGGTGTTAGAAGGACACGAACAGTCTTCCTCAATTGCAGACTTAACAGTGAGTGTGAAAATTAACAAGACCTCAAGATAAAAAAGATATACATTAAAAATATGTTTTTAATCTAGTTACATCTCCCTGTTCAAATAAAGACAGAATATTTGAGATTATATTAACTTTATGCCCTGCATGACATGTTATATGTGCAGTGTTGATAATAATAAAACACCAACGTACATTTACCTTCCCAGTTCTTAAATTCCTATTTTATTTTTTTTTTCCTAAGACAAAAGTATCCTAAGACATGTAGTATTTATTTCTTGCTGTTCAGATTCTTAAATTGAAATAGAAAAAAGTTATTTTTTCCTATTCTGGTATATCTAATATCTAAACAAATTCCTTCGTAATCTCTTAAAACATTTCAAGTTAAATTATTCACCATATACAAAATACCATTCAGGAAACATAAGCATATTGAAAATACTGTTACTGATGTTAATTAGTGTGGAATTATTTATGCTTAATATGAGAGCTACATTACAAGGAAAACTGAAATTATTACAGCAAGACTAATTCCTTACCGCGCTCCTTATTTTCTGGAATGCTAGCGAATGAACAACACTGGGGAAATCACCAATCTCCTTCCCAGCCAGGTAATGTCCTTTCAGTTTCTCATATATTTCCTTATATTTAAGCTGCAAAATATTTTTGTAGAAATTTTAAAGTTCATTTAAACAAGATATAGGGAAATAAAAAAGGAAGGAATAGAAGAATGGAAGATTCACACTAACCTCGCTGTTTATGTAGTTTGCATGCTTGGCTCCGACAAGTGGAATGTATTTCTCATCCAAAGAATACCCAATGGGCTTGCTGATTTCCCAAGCATTTTTATAACGTTTCTAGACAAACAAAACACATACAAATTCTGAAAAAAAGTCCATTATATTTTCCAAGGGACCCGACTCTGCCATTTTTACTCACATGGAATATGACTAATATGACTACTTTTATAGAGTAGTTCCTTATTCCATGATTTATCCCAATAATGTAAATGCAGAATGTGCCTTTAGGAGATATAATTGGTGTAAAGCAATCAGAGTAAGTGTTCCATCTCAGAAAAGTACTGGAGTGGAAATTTGAACTGATCTCTGTTTTCTTCATTAAATTCACTTTCTTAAAATAGTTATCTGGCATTCAACATTTCCCATCCAGAAGATTAATAAAAATATGCAAAATGTAAATATGAACTCTTGTTTAAAAGTATAGTATGGAATTGATAGTGATAATTTTATAGATACACGTTCAAAATCATGAAAAATCTCCAAGTAATACTCTTACATATTATAAGAGCATTAATTGTGTCAATGGCATTTTTCTAATATACCATATTTTGTTGAATATTAAATAAATTGAGACAAAATTATAAAACCCTGACTCATATGAATTAGTCACTTAAATTTTCAAAAATAGACATTTCCAACTAAAATTAGTGAGACTATTGAAAACTAACTGCTTAATAATGTAAATCACATGCACTTAGCTTCTCATAAAAAAGTAAATGCAAATTTTATCATTAGTCTAGGAAGATATTATTAAATGGAATTATAGAGAGTTTTTGTCATACAAATGCAGCTACTACTACTACTACTTCCAAACTCCCCTTAGCAGCACTTTAAGAACAATTTAGTGAGGAAAGCTGTTAGCGTTAGGTTGGAGGTTGGACTCGATGACCTTGAGGTCTCTTCCAACCTAGAAAATTCTGTGCTTCTGTGTGATTCTGTGAAAGAAATGATCCTTAATCTAATCCTCCAAACCAGAAAAAAATTATAAACAAAGATTCAATGGCATTCCCAGTGCCATCTACTAGAGTAATAACAGAAACAAAAATTCAACAGTATTCTGAACTCCAGTCTATATTCTGTTGCTTTCAAAACAAACTAAACCTTAGTTAGATATTTATCAAATCTTACATCACTGTACAGTAAGGACATGTCTCTGGCATGGTTCAGTGCGGGAGTATCATCAGATCCAATGTACTGTCCTTTCTCAAGGTTAAATGTTTCTTTGTATTTTAGCTACAAAAGAAAGAAATACTATGTTAATTCCACAGTAGAAATAAATTATCCCAACAGGTCCATGTATCAGAAGTAGACATTTATTTTCTTTTACATTATCATATTTTCAGTAATGCTGTATAGTATATTCCAACCATTATGGCACACAGGCAAACGTCATCAGTATGGCACATCACAAAATATGTACAGTATTCTAGTAAAATTAAGCATACTGATCAGCAATTACAGGTTAGTAGCCACACCATGAACTCCACTAGCATTGTACAACTAGCTGCTATTCGCCAAGAACAGGACTCAATTTTAAATTACAATAAGGAAAACCTATGTAAACTGTAAATAAGGGACAACCTATATTCTTCTACTGAAAAATGTAAAATTATTTTGTATAGCAATATAGTGTCATTCACTCATACAGATTCTTACCGAACAACTTATTTAGATTTAGAACCTAGTAGCATACTTTAGTACTAGGTTAAGGGTTGTATTTGATGGTTTTAGCAGTCTTTTCCAAGAATGATTCCATGATTCTATGATTTACCCAAATAAAAGTCTATTAATAAAGAATGCATACGCACACACTCACACGTACATACATACATACAGCTAAACTGAGTACAGTCTAGCAAAAGCAAGTAAGTCATCTACTGATTCTAATAATATAACAGTTTCAATGGAAAAAAAAATACATACATCACTCTGATTGACAGAGTTAATCTTTGCCAAGACAATGTCTGGAGTATCAACCACACTGGTATAATTGGAGAAGTTATCAAGGGCTTCTTTCGTATATGCTCTCTGCAAAGAGATGAAATATTTTCTTAAACACTGCATGAGGAAGAAGAGCTAACCACATAGCTGCTAAAACATTTTCTCTTACCTTATTTATCAGTTCTTGTGCATTCTTAACTTTCTTATGTTCTACGGAATCCAGAGGAATCCAACCACAGCCACGGAGCCATTCCAAATCAGATTTATAAATATTCTGCATTATAAAAAGTTACAAAAAACAAAATAAATTATTGAATACGGCCTTATATAATATGGAAAATGCCCTTAGGCCAAACAAAGTGGAATACAGTATGCATATAAAATGACTTACATCACTTTGCAGATCATAGGCCTTCCTTGCCTGAATACAGTCATTCTGGTCAGGGTGGCATGTCCACTGGTGCAGGTATTGGCGGTAGTCAATATCACTGACCAAGGTCTGACACTCCTTGGCTGCTACAACTGACACCATATCTGGAGGGATGTGTATTTTGGACTTCGTTTTGTGATAATCTGATTTGTACAATCTGTCATTTTGGATCTCGCCGGCATGTTCAAACCACACCAGTTTCGGGTCATCTCTCATATTGGAGACTCCAACATAGTGACCTCTTTGTTTGACATAGTCAGCTTTGTATTTAAGCTGATGGAAGAGGAAAGAAATATGTAAATATCAATGCTGATTATATCTACTCTTTTTTTAACATGAGAACGGCTATGTTTCTGTCAATACAAAGAACAGATGAGACTGTGTTATTAAGACAGGGAGTTGTCACTTGCAGCCTTAGGTTGTCAGTACATGACCAGACAAAAATATTATAATACAAAAAGTAATAGTACTTTATATAGTATTTCCACGTCAAAATATATAATTTTCTAGTATATATATAATATATAATATATATAATTTTCTAGTATAATTTCTAATATACTACCATTCTTCAGTAAGGAGTATTTTCAACACAAGAGGAAAGCCTTGCTAGAAAGCATTTACTAATAAATTCTTTTAGCCTCAGTTTTACAACATATTTTTGTAATGCATTATTTAAGACTGTCTGAAGACTTTATCTTTATTTAAGGTATTTACTTCAAATTTTTGATAAAATGTATTTTCAGTAGTTAACTAGCTGTTGTGTAACAGTTTCACCAACAACTATGCAAAAGTTTAAAATGCTATGTGCATATCATCTTACAGCTTTTCCAGGAGGAAGCCACCATAATATGCCAAAAAGTGAAATCACAGCTACGTATTACAATCATAATATTTCTACAATTCTTTAAGATTTATAAAATACAGAAGTCCACCTAGTGGATTTTGAAAGGACTGCTTGTGGAGAAACTAAACACGGAAAGGAGAATCTCACCTTTCAGCACCGATATTCATAAAAACCATAATATTAAAAATGTCTTAACTATTTAGAAGACGGTGAACTTCACAGGTCATAAAATGTCTATTGGATGTTATCACTAATGCAAAGCCTTATATTTCTTTTTTTTTTTTTTTTAATTTGTAAGTTCTTTAACATTGCTAAATCTCAAGACACTTGCTTTTACTTGTGATGAAAAAAAATATATATATATTACCTCACTTTGGACATCATTTGAGTGTTTGGCATGACAGATCTGCACAGTATCAGGAGGTAAGAGGTAACCAGTGGCTTTTTCTTTCTCCCAGCTTTCCTTGTATAAATTCTGTGGAAAATAGAAGTGAGGAGAAATATGAAACGACTATAGTCACTGTCAATACTGTATATATGTAACCAATGTTAGAGCATAAGGGAAATGAATCCTTCCTTGAGGATGTTCTTAACAAGGCAAGTTTTCTAAATTCCTCAAAAGTATTATTAATGTGAGCAGAAACTCTTAGTTGATCAAGAAGAGAACATGTACCTGATTAAGAATTCTGGCTGCCTCACGAGCCATATCTAGCTGTGGTGTATCTGTCAGAGTATAATTTGACTTGACCTCATTCCACTCTTTGTGGTATTTTATCTGGAACAGAGAAAGAAATGAGTGCCTCACAACATCATCACAACACTGGGAAAACATTATTTCATGCATAAAATAACACTAATTATGTATAAAACTAATTATTCAAGGCTATTAAATATGATACATTAAATATACATCCAATTTGATATTTTTTTTAAAAAGGAAGTTATACAAGAAATTACAAAATTTCTCAGAAAAAAATAATAATAAAATAAAACTTGTTTTAATGTGGCTGGATGGATAGGGATTGGAAGGGACCTTGACAGATCATCTAGTCCAATCCCCCAAGACTGAGAGAAGGAAGGGACTAGCAGAGCTAGCAGCGTCTTTTCGCATGCCTAGGAGTGATATTGTGCTGCTTGAGGAGCTTCTTTCCTCTTAAGTGATGGAGATGAGTCTTGGTTCATCTTTATGTCATGCATTCACAGAATTCCCACACTTGGATCCTGAATTCTTTTGCTATTTTTAAAATTTATTTTTACAGATCATATACTAGTGTGTAGATACTCAGACCAAGTTAATAGCCTGACAACTTTTCAAACTTACATCACTAAGAATTTCCCCGCTGTTCTTTGCTGTGATATAATCAACTCTGTCTGCCACCGGAGTAAATGGAAGAGTTTCAGCTTTTGTACGGTACTTTCTCTGTACAAGAGAAAAGATGAAACTACCATCAGATTATACTGGAATACATTACAGTTTACACATCAATTCTGAATATATGGAGAAGAAAACAAAGTTTACATGGAAAGAAAACTCTCCATACATGATGAATACTCTGGTAATACTCCAGTTGTATTTTCTATAATAATAATAATAAATGAAATACTGATGTATTTAACCATTAAAAATACTTAAAATTACAGATATCCTTGAGAAAATCTTAGTACTGAAAACTATTTTGTTACCTCACTCAAGAGGTCTCCAGCATATTTGACATGGTTTATTCCAACTGAATCATTTGGCAACCATCCAATTCCACGTAGCCATTCTAAATCAGACTTGTAAATTGCCTGGGAAAACAAAATAAGGTCCCTACTGTTAGCCACCACTCCCTGCACAATCCCATAAAATTCATCAATAATGGCATTTCCACCAATTAAAAGGAGAGCAGTAAATCCAACATCAGCACTATAGCTGAATTTAGCACACTTCAAACTTGGTGGTATATAACAGCAGCATACAGTGTGCATTCTAAATAAAGAGCAATGCCAAAGATTCCCACTGACCCCAGTTAGAGCTGAAGCAGACTAAGAAGAGACAATACAGTAATAAGTTCAACTTAGGACTAAGTTTTCATGTTAACTCACATCACTTTGAAGATCGTAGGCCTTCCTAGCGTGTATGACATCATTCTGATCCGGAAGACAGATCCACTGATGCAAGTAATGACGGTAATCAATGTCACTGACCAAGGACTGGCCATGTTTAGCTGACTGGATAGACAGCATATCTACTGGCAGGTGGCACTGTGTCTTCCATTTGGCAAAGTGTTTCTTGTATTCTAGTTCACTCTGCACTTTTCCTATGTCAAGGGCAAACTGCATTCTTGTATCCGCTTTTGCATTTGGAACTCCAACATAATGTCCTTTCTGCTTCTCATGATCCAGTTTGTATTTATACTTGGTAAAGAGCAAAAATCATCATTAGTGACAGTTATAATGAAATAGAATCACAGTCATAGAATATCCTGAGTTGGAAGGGACCCACAAGGGCCATCAGGTTCAAGTCCTGGTGCCACACAAGACCACACAAAAATTAAACCATATTTCTGAGAGCATTCTCCAAACACTTCTTGAACTCCAGCAGGTTCAGTGCCATGACCTATTCCCTGGGGAGCCTGTTCCAGTGCCCAACCACTCTCTTTGTGCCAAATCCCTTCCAGTAGACTTGGGCCTCTCAAGATTCGCAAGACCACTGAAAAATGATTGAGAGAGGTCTCGCGATGCCATCAGCCAGCTCTCTGAGCACCCTCAGGTGAATCCCATTGGGTCCCATACAGTTATATACATCCAGCTGGAGCAGCAAATCCTGCACAAGTTTGGGGTTGGCTGGGAGTTTATCATTACCACAGTCAAGGTCCTCCAACTCAAGGCAACTGGGGTCCCAGATCCCAACATCAGTGTCGAAGACAGGCAACGGAGGCATTAAATGTCTCTGCTTTGTCTATGTCCCTATTTGTGAGGTGACCATCCTCATCAAGTGATGGACCAATGTTATCTCTGCTCCTCCTTTTGCAGTTAATTTTAAAACACCCTTTTTATTGTCCCCCACAGTACTGGCTAGCTTTCATTCTAAATGAGCTTTGGACACACAAATTTTCTCCCCACAATGGCATACAGCATCTCTGTAGTCCTCCTATGTCGCCAGACCTCACTTCCAGTGGCCATACACTTTCCTTTTCTGCCCAAGCTCTACAAGAAGATCCCTGCTCAGCCAAGACAACCTTCTGCCCAACCCTTTTGACTTCTAGCATTTTGGAATTGCCTGTTCCTGTGCTCTTAAGAGGTGGTTCTTAAAAAGTGACCAGCTACTGATAGACCCCAACACCTTTAAAAGCTACTTCTCAGGGGACCTTGCTAACTAGTACCGTGTGCATCCTGAAGTCTGTTCTCTCCATATCCAGGGTTGAAGTTTTGGTGGCAGTTTTCCTCCTGTCACCGAAGATTTTAAACTCATCTATTTCATGGTCACTATGGCCAAGATGGCCACCAATCACCACTTCCCCCACAAACCCCTTAGAGTATGTGCTTTTAAAGCATGTGAAAAGCTAGATGCCCCTTTTTGCACTTACATCACTAGCAATTTCTCTAGAAGCTTTGGCTGACTTGATTGGGATTGCATCTGCTCTCAAATCATAACTCATCTTCACTTCATCCCAGGCTTCTTTATACAGTTTCTGAAAAGACAGCACAAAGTCACACATATGCTAAATACTCTAGCATTTGTCATTAGAGAAACACATACTCTACTGCCATTTGCTTGCTGAAACATGAGATATTTTTCTCGTGTTACCTCTCCTCCTCGCTATAAATACTGCTGTAAATACTGCCTTCCAGTACATGCCCAGTGCCTGTAACACTAGGGTTGCAACTTATACAGCATAGAAGGATGTTTATAGAAGTTCAGAAAAAAATTATATGCCTTGGTCTCTCTTCCATTTCAACATAGTATTATCTCAATGGTGCATTATATTAATCATTTCTAAATATACAAGCATCTATTTTAAACTGTCTAAATACTTTCAAATGCTCCGCAGGGAGAAGGGAATGTTGAAAGCCCTGTATGAGGTCAGACTTCAAAAATACATGACTTAATCTTCAACTCTATAAGTAGCATCTTAGAATGTTAAAATTCACATTTTACTATTTTATTGAAATGTAGAAAATAGAATGATAAACATACCTTGCTGTAATTAAGAGCATTACTCTTGGCTAGGGTGATTTCAGGTGTGTCTGGCATAATATGGATCATAGTCTTGTCCTTTTCCCAAGCTTCTTTGTATTTTGGCTGTTAAAATAGTTGATTTTAATGATATTTTAAATATGGAATTGCACCTGTCAGTAACATAAAATTCCATAAACCTCTCCTGAATTATCAGCTCCAAAACAAATGTCTCAAAAACTATTAGGCAATTTAAAATACCACTGATCAATTTTACATTTTAGCAGAGAGATTTCACTTTAACTGTTTATAGCTTCAAAATAATGAAAGACTTAAGAATGTTGTAACATACAATGCTGATTTGTTCGGCATTCACTTTAGCCAAAACAACGTCTGGAGAATCAACAATACTGGTGTACTTCAGGCTTTCAATAGGTGTGCGATACACGTTATCACTCAGGAGATCCTGGGCATTCTTCACTCTCTTAACATCTGGAGAGTCATTAGGCAGCCAGCCAATTCCACGGAGCCATTCTAGGTCTGACTTATAAACAACCTGTGTCAGAGATCAAATAAAACGCCTTGTTTAAAATGACTGTCTTCAATATTTTAAACTACACAAAGCAGGATATGTTTTAGAAAATGCCCAGTCAGCTAGACCTAGATTAATCCGTTTTGTACATGAGAGATACTCAGTATCATAAGTAAGCCTGGGAAGCAGATTTTAAAAAGTTCATTTCTTAAGCAGCTTGGTCTAAACCTTATGAAATTAAATAGAGGAGAAACAACTCAACAGCATGTTGGTTATGGATGATAAAAGGAGTATTAAGAATAACCCCGTTCTCTCCAAAATATTTATTCCTCCAGGAAATTTGACAAAAAGGAGATCAAAAAAAAAAAAGGTATGAAGATACTGGGAAGTAGTGCTAACCAAAATAACTCCTTAAATGATATCAGGCAACATTGTTTACATTTTAATTGAGCAAATCCTTACACAAGAACATGAATCTCACCTCTGAAGCTCAAATGAAATAGAGGAAGAGTGTCTGTTCACTGATAAGCTGTAGAGCCAAGCAGAAAAACAGCTGCACTGTCTCCACATGTTTTTAAATCAGCCATTAAAACATCTTAGCTGCTATCCTACATAGTTTTCATGTTAATAAATTAATTTCTAAGCAGATTCAAATAAACATAAGTAATTGAAGGCTTCTGATTACGAAGTACAAAACATTATTTAACTCATAAGACCCATCAAAGAAAGACAAATGCTTCGTAGATCTAAAATGAAAAAACAGAGAAAAGCTCTAAAGATAAAACCTTTCTGACTGTGTAATATCATGCAATTAAAATACTTAAATACACTAAATGAAAACATTGGTATCTAACACATCTTTGCAAATACGCACATCACTCTGCAGGTCGTAGGCTTTCCTGGCATGGATCACATCATTCTGGTCAGGCAGACAGGTCCACTGGTGCAGGTAGTGCCGGTAGTCGATATCGCTGACCAGCGTCTGGCACTCCTTGGCTGCCTGCACTGACAACGCATCAACGGGCAGGTGGACTTGGGTCTTTGAATCGTGGTATGCCTTCCTGTAAATGCGGTCGTTCTGCAGCAACATGGCACGTGCAGCCAAGGACAGTTTGGGATCCTCCTGGGCAGTCTTGCACCCAATGTAGTGGCCTTTCTGCTTCTCATGGGCTTCTTTGTACTTGTACTGAAAAACATCAAAAGAATGTAAGCAACTTCACCTTTCTCACCTGAATGCTACTGACAAAGACCCTCATCCTCCTAAGCTGCCAACCCTGTGACACGTTTCCCAGAGGTATTGCCTCAGTAAAGACACAGCTCCAGGCCAATCAAAGGGCAATCCTTCAAGTGTCCCAAAATGGTGTTCCTCAAGGTATACAGAAATACATTTATCTTTTCTTAATGCTCAGAAGCAATGGAAAATGGTACTGAAGAGGAAACCTGCAAGAAGTAGTCTCTGCAAGAACACTCTGAGTGCCAGCCACATTCCACAGCTTTCTCTTTAAAAAGAGAAATGGTGGTGGTGATTACAAGAACTGCAAGTATCCAGCAGCAGCCACATCTGCGGCCACTGAAGAAGCACTCAGAATGAGCTTTAAAATAGCAGAGGGCCACATAACCATACATCACTTCTAGCTGCTATGCTAGAACCTTTCACCCAACTCTGCCCAGTGGGATGTGGGAAGAGACAAGACACAGCAACCACATAAAAAGAAGATGGTACCTCACTAGCGATGTCTCTGGAAGCCTTGGCATGTTTGATGGGAATGGCATCAGCTCTTATGTCATAGCTTTTTGCCTTGGCCTCATCCCAGGCCTTCTGATAATGTTTCTGCAAAGAAGATTAAACACTCATGTTACTTCCAGTCAAGACTCTGTGATAGCAAGGACTTTATTACTACTTCTCTTGTGCTTAACTGCTTGGGTACTCCTGGGCACTTTGGCAACCACATTAGGTACTTCCAAGAAAGTGAGTGTAGGGAGAGAGCCTTACCTTTCTTATTACCTTTAGTTTCTCTTTTAACATATAAAAAGGCTGAAGAGAAACTAAAGTGCCTTCATCTGTCTGAAGGCAACCAAGCAAGCTCAAAAACATGAAAGCTCTGTCTTTATGGGCATCTTGGCCCACAGAGGCTTGGTCAGCACACCTGGACTTGAAGTCTTTAGTACAGCTGGGTAAATATCATGCTTTGTAGTTCTCTGATGACTGTGGAAAATCAGAGACTGAATGCTGTTGCTGGTAACACCACAACAAATTCAGAAAAAACAGTATTCAAGTCATAAGTGAGAAAAGAAAGGGGGGGGGTGGGGTTAAGGAGGAGGAGAGAGAGGAAAGTGAAATGTCTACTGAAGGAACCTATGAAGTATTTTGCTCCTAATCCAATCACATCAGGAACTTCTGAACAATATTTTACATACATGGACATCAAGAACATCTTAGAATGAATGCAGTTTCTGGGCAAAAATTCTCAGCCACTTCCTGCTGAAAATGCAAAATGGGAAATTGCTTCCAGTTTTACAGGATCCCCAGGGTTAGTTCCATAAAAATAGGGGGTGAATCAACACAAATCTGCAAAACATCCCAGAACTGATGAGTCTGCAGGTTCCTTCAGCGACCTCATTGAAAATATTTGCAAGCTTTTCTCAAAGGAAGGAGAAGTCCTGCATAATTACATGCTGAACTTTTAATTTTGCTCACAAACACACAGCCTAATAAGTAAGGCAGGCAATTCCATGAGTCCCACCCTTAGGAATCTGAAGACTTTAGGGAAAAATGCACGTACAGAAATGTTCCACACAGGCAGTTCCATCACTTTCACATTCACACGGACTGTGAGAGATTATAACACCGATTCTAGATAAAAACCTGTGGTCTTTTTCCTTGACGAACATCTGGTATGTTAACAGTACATGCTCCTTCATTAAGGATACACTCTGCCCAGATGTTATCTACAGATTACGATACAACCACACCAGAGAACAGTGTTAGTGGATGCCAAACATTAGGGCAAAATCTAAAAGAGCTCAGGGAAAAAACTCTAAGACTCTAAGTAGGCACAGCATTAAGTTCATAACACTTTGCACACATAACGGTGTGGGTTCTTACGTTGCTGATGTTCTGAGCATTGACTTTGGATTGCAGCATTATGGGAGTATCAGAAGGTACGGAGACCTGCGTCTTATCTTTATCCCAGGCCTCACGGTACAGATGCTAAGGAGAAAGGAAGCATAATGACATTTCACTGGGGTATGAACACTGGCAAAACAAAAACACTCAAGAGAATTCTTTGGTAATGTTGGTTCACATTGGTTTCAAATTAAACGTTCTCACGATACAATCTGCAGTCTCTGACACTCAGAAATGTCATTGCACAAATGAAAGGTAAGCAAAAGGTGAGCTTACATCACTGAGCTGCAAAGCATTGATCTTGGCCTGCACGACATCTGGCGTGTCAGTTATGCTGGTGAACTTCAACTCATCCGGACGTGTGCGGTACAGCCTGTCGTTCAGGATTTCCTGGGCTTTCTTTGCTTTAACCACATCCACGGAACCTTCTGTCAGCCAGCCAATGCCTCGCAACCACTCCAGGTCCGACTTGTACACGTTCTACAAATAAACCATGGGTTACCCCAACGCAGAGACAACTCTAAGTGCACAGAGCTTCCCCAAGCACAAGGCTTTCCCCAAGCTCCTCCTCCAACAGTCACACATCAGCAGTCAGCGCTGAGACTGCAGGAAACCAATCCCTTCCTACTCACGGCTTTTGGTTGCCTTGCACAGCAGCACAAGTAGCCATCATTTAACATGCAGGCTCATCCACACAAATTCAATAAACCTTACCAGGACTGACTGCTTCTTCACAAACACATCCTTGACAGGATATTGGCACAGTCACAAACGTTGCCCACACATTTGACAGAAGGATTTTCAACACTCACATCACTCTGCAGGTCGTAGGCTTTCCTGGCATGGATCACGTCATTCTGGTCAGGCAGACAGGTCCACTGGTGCAGGTAGTGGCGGTAGTCGATATCGCTGACCAGCGTCTGGCACTCCTTGGCTGCCTGCACTGACAACGCATCAACAGGCAGGTGGACTTGGGTCTTTGAATCGTGGTATGCCTTCCTGTAAATGCGGTCGTTCTGCAGCAACATGGCACGTGCAGCAAACGAAAGCTTGGGATCTTCCTGGGCAGTCTTGCACCCAATGTAGTGGCCTTTCTGCTTCTCATGGGCTTCTTTGTACTTGTACTGAGAAACATCAAAAAAAAAAAAAAAAAAAAAACACAAAAAAAAACACATGTAAGCAACTTCACCTTTCTGACCTGAATGCTACTGACTAACAAAGGCCTTCATCTTCCTAAGCTGCCAACCCTGTAATAAAATTCCCAGAGGTATTGCCTCAGTAAAGACAAAGCTCCAGGCCACTCACAGGGCAATCCTTCAAGAGTCCTAAAATGGTGTTCCTCAAGGTATACAAAAATTCATCTGGTTTTTCTTAATGTTCAGAAGCAATGGAAAATGGTACTGCAGAGGTAATCTGTCTTGATTTGTAAGACTGCTCTGAGTGCCTGCCGCATTCCACAGCTTTCTCCTTAAAGTGTTTGGTGGTGGTGATTAAAGGTACTGCAAGTATCCAGCAGCAGCCACATCTGTAGCTACTGCCAAAAGCAGTTTTAAATTGTTTCTTGTTGTCTGTATATTAACACTTTGCTTTGTAGCCCTCCTCGCAATCTCACAAACCTATCACACGGCATCCTACGTGCAGAGCATTTACCAACAGGCAACCTCAAGCTGTAGAAGAAAAGCACTCAGAAAGGGGTTTAAAATAACACAGGGGCATAAAACCCTACTCTGCTTCTAGCTGAAATGCTAGAACCGTTTACCCAGTTCAGCCAAGCAGGATGCAGGAAGAGACAAGACACAGTGAACACATGAAAAGAAGATGGTACCTCACTAGCGATGTCTCTGGAAGCCTTGGCATGTTTGATGGGAATGGCATCAGCTCTTATGTCATAGCTTTTTGCCTTGGCCTCATCCCAGGCCTTCTGATAATGTTTCTGCAAAGAAAATTAGACACTTATGTTAATTCCAGACAAGACTCGGTGATAGCAAGGACTTTCTTAATAACTACCTCTCTTGTGCCTAACTGCTTGGGTGCTCCTGAGCAGTTTGGCAATCTTATTGGGTACTTCTGAACAGTACTTTGCATATGTTTGACATCAAGGCCCTGAAATTTGTTCAGAGAATGGCTACAAAGCTTTTGAAGGGTCTGGAACACAAGTCTTATGACGAGCAGCTGAGAGAACTGGGACTTCTTAGTCTGGGGTAGATGAGGTTCACGAGAGACCTTATTGTTCTCTGCAACTGCCTGAAAGAAAGCTGTGGGGAGCTGAGTGTCAGTCTGTTCTCAGAGATAACTAACAATAGGACTAGAGGAAACGGCCTCAAGCAGCACCAGTGGAGGTTGAGGTTAGAAAGAAGGAGGTATTTCATCTCAGAATGAGCAGTCAGGAACTGGGACGGGATGCCCAGGGAGGTGGTGGCATCACCATCCCAGAGGGTGTTCAAGGAAAGGTTGGACATGGTACCTGGGGACACGGTTTAGTGAGTGACATTGGCGGTAGGAGGGTGGTTGGACCAGATGAGCTTGGAGGACTTTTCCAACCTTAATGATTCTGTGATTTTATGACATCAGGAATGTCTGGGAGTGAATGCAGTTTCTAGGCAAAAATTCCCTGCCAATTAATTCCTGCTGAAAATGCAAAATGGGAAATTGCTTCGAGTTTTACAGGATCTCCAGGGTTAGTTCCATAAAAATAGGGGGTGAATCAACACAAATCTGCAAAACATCCCAGGCCTGACGAGTCTGTAGGCTCCTTCAACAACCCCATGGAAAATATTTGCCAATTTGTCACCAATTCTAGATCAAGATCCTTCTTGCTTAAGGACCAGTGGGTACACTATCAATGCACACTTGTTCATTAACAATACACTCTGCCTAGACAGCTCTTAGACACAGTCTATGGTTTATGATAAAACAACAATAGAGAACAGTGTTAGTAGCTGCCACTCTTTAGGGCAAAATCTAAAAGAGGTTAGGCCAAAAACTCTAAAACTCTAAGTAGGCACAGCATTAAGTTCATAACACTTTGCACACATATCGTTGTGGGTTCTTACGTTGCTGATGTTCTGAGCATTGACTTTGGATTGCAGCATTATGGGAGTATCAGAAGGTACGGAGACCTGCGTCTTATCTTTATCCCAGGCTTCACGGTACAGATGCTAAGGAGAAAGGAAGCATAATGACATTTCACTGGGGTATGAACACTGGGGAAAAAAACACACTCAAGAGAATTCTTTGGTAATGTTGGTTCGCATTGGTTTCAAATTAAACGTTCTCACGATACAATCTGCAGTCTCTGACACTCAGAAATGTCATTGCACAAATGAAAGGTAAGCAAAAGGTGAGCTTACATCACTGAGCTGCAAAGCATTGATCTTGGCCTGCACGACATCTGGCGTGTCAGTTATGCTGGTGAACTTCAACTCATCCGGACGTGTGCGGTACAGCCTGTCGTTCAGGATTTCCTGGGCTTTCTTTGCTTTAACCACATCCACGGAACCTTCTGTCAGCCAGCCAATGCCTCGCAACCACTCCAGGTCCGACTTGTACACGTTCTACAAATAAACCATGGGTTACCCCAACGCAGAGACAACTCTAAGTGCACAGAGCTTCCCCAAGCACAAGGCTTTCCCCAAGCTCCTTCTCCAACAGTCACACATCAACAGTCAGCGCTGAGACTGCAGGAAACCAATCCCTTCCTACTCATGGCTTTTGGTTGCTTTGCACAGCAGCACAAGTAGCCATCATTTAACATGCAGGCTCATCCACACAAATTCAATAAACCTTACCAGGACTGACTGCTTCTTCACAAACACATCCTTGACAGGATATTGGCACTCTCACAAACGTTGCCCACACATCTGACTGAAAGATTTTCACCACTCACATCACTCTGCAGGTCGTAGGCTTTCCTGGCGTGGATCACATCATTCTGGTCAGGCAGACAGGTCCACTGGTGCAGGTAGTGCCGGTAGTCGATATCGCTGACCAGTGTCTGGCACTCCTTGGCTGCCTGCACTGACAATGCATCAACAGGCAGGTGGACTTGGGTCTTTGAATCGTGGTATGCCTTCCTGTAAATGCGGTCGTTCTGCAGCAACATGGCACGCGCAGCCAAGGACAGTTTGGGATCCTCCTGGGCTGTCTTGCACCCAATGTAGTGGCCTTTCTGCTTCTCATGAGCTTCTTTATACTTGTACTGAAAAACATCAAAAGAGAGTAAGCAACCTCACCTTTCTCACCTGAATGCTACTGACTAACAAAGGCCTTCATCTTCCTATGCTGCCAACCCTGTGACGCACTATCCAGAAGTATTGCCTCAATGCAAATAAACCTCCAGGTCACTCAAAGGGCAATCCATCTAGCATCCAAAAATGCTGTTCCTCAAGGCATGCAAAAATTCATCTGGCTTTTCTTAATGCTCAGAAGCAATGGAAAATGGTACTGAAGAGGAAAACTGCAAGAAGTGGTCTCTGCAAGACCACTCTGAGTGCCAGCCACATTCCACAGCTTTCTCCTTAAAGTGTTTGGTGGTGGTGATTAAAGGTACTGCAAGTATCCAGCAGCAGCCACATCTGTAGCTACTGCCAAAAGCAGTTTTAAATTGTTTCTTGTTGTCTGTATATTAACACTTTGCTTTGTAGCCCTCCTTGCAATCTCACAAACTTATCACACAGCCTCCTATGCACTTACCAACAGGCAGCCTCAAGCTGTAGAAGAAAGAAGCACTCAGAAAGGGGTTTAAAATAACACAGGGGCATAAAACCCTACTCCGCTTCTAGCTGAAATGCTAGAAACATTCACCCAGTTCAGCCAAGCAGGATTCAGGAAGAGACAAGACACAGCAACCACATAAAAAGAAGACAGTACCTCACTAGCAATGTCTCTGGAAGCCTTGGCGTGTTTGATGGGAATGGCATCAGCTCTTATGTCATAGCTTTTTGCCTTGGCCTCATCCCAGGCCTTCTGATAATGTTTCTGCAAAGAAGATTAAACACTCATGTTACTTCCAGTCAAGATTGTGATGGCAAGGACTTTCTTAATAATCACTCTTTTGCTCTTAACCATTTGGGTGCTTTGTTTGTTCCCTGTAACCGGCAAGCTGCAGTAATATTCCCCACAAGTGTCTTGTCAGAAAACTCATGATTCAAAGTTAAATCTAGTGCAAAACCCAAAACACAAAGACACAGCTAGCACATTTCTGAAAACACATCACAACGCCCCCACTGAGGGGGGTGGTTGGACCAGATAAGTCCTGCATAATTACATGCTGAACATTTAATTTTGCTCACAAACACAGCCTATCAAGCAATACAGGTGACGCAATGAGTCCCACCCTCAGGAATCTGAAGAGTTTAGGAAAAAATGCACGTACAGAAATGTTCCACACAGGCAGTTCCATCACTTTCACATTCACACAGACTGTGAGAAATTATAATAACACCAATTCTAGATAAAGATCATTCTTCCTTGAGGACCAGTGGGTACATCAGCAGTGCATGCTCACTCATTAACAATACACTCTGCCTTAATGCAATCTACGGATTACGATACAACCACACCAGAGAACAGTGTTAGTGGATGCCAAACATTAGGGCAAAATCTAAAAGAGGTTAGACCAAAAACTCTAAGACTCTAAGTAGGCACAGCATTAAGTTCATAACACTTTGCACACATAACAGTGTGGGTTCTTACGTTGCTGATGTTCTGAGCATTGACTTTGGATTGCAGCATTACGGGAGTATCGGAAGGTACGGAGACCTGCGTCTTATCTTTATCCCAGGCCTCACGGTACAGACGCTAAGGAGAAAGGAAGCATAATGACATTTCACTGGGGTATGAACACTGGGGAAAAAAAACACACTCAAGAGAATTCTTTGGTAATGTTGGTTCACATTGGTTTCAAATTAAACGTTCTCACAATACAATCTGCAGTCTCTGACACTCAGAAATGTCATTGCACAAATGAAAGGTAAGCAAAAGGTGAGCTTACATCACTGAGCTGCAAAGCATTGATCTTGGCCTGCACGACATCTGGCGCGTCAGTTATGCTGGTGAACTTCAACTCATCCGGACGTGTGCGGTACAGCCTGTCATTCAGGATTTCCTGGGCTTTCTTTGCTTTAACCACATCCACGGAACCTTCTGTCAGCCAGCCAATGCCTCGCAACCACTCCAGGTCCGACTTGTACACGTTCTACAAATAAACCATGGGTTACCCCAACGCAGAGACAACTCTAAGTGCACAGAGCTTCCCCAAGCACAAGGCTTTCCCCAAGCTCCTCCTCCAACAGTCACACATCAGTAGTCAGCGCTGAGACTGCAGGAAACCAATCCCTTCCTACTCATGGCTTTTGGTTGCTTTGCACAGCAGCACAAGTAGCCATCATTTAGCATGCAGGCTCCTCCACACAAATTCAATAAACCCTACCAGGACTGACCGCTTCTTCACAAACACATCCTTGACAGGATATTGGCACTCTCACAAACGTTGCCCACACACCTGACTGAAAGATTCTCATCAGTTATTGCCACTCACATCACTCTGCAGGTCGTAGGCTTTCCTGGCGTGGATCACATCATTCTGGTCAGGCAGACAGGTCCACTGGTGCAGGTAGTGGCGGTAGTCGATATCGCTGACCAGCGCCTGGCACTCCTTGGCTGCCTGCACTGACAATGCATCAACAGGCAGGTGGATCTGGGTCTTTGAATCGTGGTATCCCTTCCTGTAAATGCGGTCGTTCTGCAGCAACATGGCACGTGCAGCCAATGACAGCTTGGGATCTTCCTGGGCTGTCTTGCACCCAATGTAGTGGCCTTTCTGCTTCTCATGAGCTTCTTTGTACTTGTACTGAGAAATGTTAAAAGAAGTATAATAAGAAATATTTTCCTACTGGTCATGAGTTATTTTCTTTTAAGTGCTCTGAAATATATTCATTTAGATTTTAGAAATGCATAATGTGTTCTTGCATCTATTTTACTAAATTCTTACTGGTGTATGACTTTCTAACATATTTTTATGTAAAGAATTGCTGTAGAATTTTCCTTTTGAAAATTATTGCACATTATACTCCTGCACCAAATTTTATCTTGGTAGTCATCATCAGTCTATTATACCGTGATCATTATACCGTCATCATCAGTCTATTATACCGTCATCATCAGTCTATTATACCGTGATTTTTCATGTCAGTTTTAGATTTTTACTTGATTCCTATTTCACAAATTAACTGATTAAATGACAGTAAAGGAAGAACATACATCACTCGCGATATCTCTTGATGCCTTTGCACTTCGGATTGGAATTGCATCAGCTCTCAGGTCATAACCCTTCTTTTTGGCATCTTCCCAGGCTTGTATATAAAGTTTCTACACACAAAAAAGGACAGAAAATGGTTTCTTAGTATTCATAAAGATGGAACTTCTACACTTTATATACTTTTTAAACATTCTAGTGAAAGCATATTTTAAAAGAACTGCATGTTTAAGGAAAGCTTTACTTAATTTACCAATTTTACGTTAATTTATTATACGTTTAAATATTCTTACATGGCTAACATTAGCTGCATTGGCCTTTGCTAATAAAATTGTTGGAGTGTCAGGCATGACGTGAATTGATGTTTTGTCTGCCTCCCAGGCTTCTGTATATAAACGCTAGGAGAGAGAAAAACAGATTCCATTAAGAAGTTTAACTAAGCAATAATGAGAAGACTGCAAACTTGAAAACATTATTTATCAAAAATATATCAATGATATAAAATAAAAGAAATCTTGAGGCAGAGCCAAATCTATACAACCAAACTAATATACTTGTCCAAAGAAAGTATTTTACACTCTGCTGGTGTAATTCAAGTAAGCTTTTTTTTATAGTATGTTCATGGCACCATTAGCTCTGTACGTACCCTAACACCATGCCAGAACCTTGTCTCAGCAGATTTCACAGTGTTGTCTAAGAACTGTGAAGATATTTACTTTGTTCTGTCAGAGATGTGTTTTGCATAGTGAAGTAGCTTTAACAGAATAGAAAAAGTATACCAAACAACCATTTACTATAGTAATTTAGATGGGATAGGAAAAAGAGAGATATTCAACCAAATCCTTAGTATTGCTATTGAAAAATATGTGACGTAGTAAAAATGACCAGAAAAACTTCACCTAAGTGTTTAGTTCAGACTGATACCCAAGATAGAATACCCTTTTCCTATGCAAAGGCTGAATTGGGGCATTCATCTTCTCTAAGTCCATAGCAAATCTGTACAGTTTTACTTTGCATTTTGTATTTTTCACCTTATGAATAAATTCTATCAGCTAATAATGCCAGTGTTTTTAAGGGAAAACAAAACAAAACACCTCACCTTGTTCATTATCTCAGCATTTTGCTTGGCTAAGACCATAGCCAAAGAATCTGTCACACTAGTAAATTTAATTTGGTCTGCTGGTTGACGATACTTCCTTTCACTCAGGATTTCTCCAGCTTTCTTAGCTTTCTCAACGTCCAGGGAACCAATAGGAACCCATCCAATACCTCTAAGCCATTCCAAGTCAGATTTGTAAACAGCCTGAAAAATTTTGAAAGTTCATCATAAATGCAAGTGTGTACAATATCAAAATATCTGTAAATAATATCTTATTTTATACAATGAATTTTATATATTTTTGCATAGTAGCAGCATATGGTTTTGAAAACAACTTTAATTTTTGAAGAAAGAGTAAGAGAATTTTTAAATAACAAAAAGGGAGTTATTGAAGATGTGTTACAAAGAAATTGTACCTCAGGTTAAGGACAGGGAAAATGGAATTAAATATATGTTTGATAATAATGTATTAAACATTTCACCTCTATGAACATGTCTGATGCAAGCAACTAAGGCATATTATATCTTTAAAAAAGCATTTTGCACAAAACCAAGTACATTTAATTATGTAATACAAATCTAACAATTTACTCACATCACTCTGCAGATCATAGGCCTTCTTAGCATGGATGACATCATTCTGGTCTGGCAGACAGATCCACTGGTGCAGATAGTGCTTGTAATCAATATCGCTGACCAACCCTTGGCATTTCTTGGCCAACACGATACCCAGCATGTCCACAGGGCTGCTGAAGTGTGTCTTTGTTTTCTCAAAGGCTTTCTTGTACTCCCTGTCACTCTGGATCTTCGCTACATGCATTGACCACATCATCTTGGGATCATCCTCTATGTTTCGCGCTCCAATGTGGTGGCCAAGCTGCTTGCGATAACCTTCCTTGTACTTGTACTGAAATGAAATATATTCATATGGTATAATTATCAATTTATAAATGATACACACAGTTTAACATAATCAGTAGTATTTTTGTTTGATTTAGACCTTTCTACTGTTTCATTAATTTTCACATTAGAAAGAATTATTACTGGTATTATTATCTCTGAATTTGATACAGTTATATGTCCTGTTTTTGGCTGGGATACAGTTAATTTTCTTCATAGTGGCCTGTACGATGCTGTGTTTGGGATTTATGATGAAAATAGTGTTGATAACATGCTGATGTTTTAGCTGTTGCTGAGCAGTGCCTACACTGAGTCCAAGACTTTTCAGCTTCTCATACTGCCTAGCCAGTGAGGAGGCTGTGGGCTGGGGGCACACCAGCAGTTAGGAGAGGGCACAGCCAGGAAAGGTGACCCAAACAGACCAAAGGGTCTGTCATTCCTACCACATGATATCATGCCCAGCAATAAAAGCTTGGGGAAAAGAAGAAGGAAGGCAGGGACATTCAGAGTGCTGGCGGTTATCTTCCTAATTAACCACTATGCATGATGGATCCCTGCTGTCTGGGGTTAAACCACACCGTGGTATCACACATTCAATTAACTAAACATTGAATGTCATGTGCTTATTAACAAGTCTGATATTCCACAGTATTTTTATGTCAAGATTAAATATAATGATTATCTTATTATAAAAATTTATACCACAAAGCCTTGAGAAAGAGAGTGACTTGGTCTTTACACTAACAGTTTAATTATCAGTCTTGATGGAAAAACAATGTTAAATATGTTATGCTCTTCGTGTTAGTGATGTTTTCTCATCTCTTAAATGAAAATTGTCATAGTCATAGCATATTTTTTATTCCATTTTTGTATTCAGACATCTTGATTTTCAAGACAACATTCCAATAGAAATATTTTTTCCAAAGGAAAACAAAAAAAAACAAGTTAGAACTTTTAGAATTGATTTACTAATTTAGTAATTACTAATAATTACTATATTTGGGAAAAGAAATTTTAAAGTATTTCCTATTTTGAATCAGAAATAAATTTGGTAACTCCAGCATAGAATAATACACCTTACTGAGTATCCTACTTCAACACCCATGGATATCAATGGAACTGTCATAGTGGACATAGATTTATTATTTCTATTATTTTCTCTATTTATTACTGCGGTATATAACTTGTGCATAAAAATACTGGCTATCCCTTTCATGTACTATAGAACATGCAGTAGAATCATTTGATTTCAGTATTATCTATTCTATACTCAAGGTACTACGTGAAAAAAACCAGCACACGAAAAATTCTGATTTTTTGCTTTACCAAATCCATACAGACATGATGAAAAGACTGCTTACATCACTGGCAATCTCTCTGGATGCTCTGGCAGCTTGAATAGGAATGGCATCATAACGCATGTCATGACCCTTCTTCTTTGATTCCTCCAAAGCTAGTTTGTACATTTTCTGTGAGAAAAAAACACATTTGTGTTTCAAAAATCAGGTAATTTACCCACTTCAGTTAAGCACTTCCGTGTAATAAAACAAATTGAATTCCCCCAAAATGTTGTTAATGTTCAAACAGCTTAAATATTTGAACAAAGCTCTTTCTTCTCTAGAAGGTAAAAAAACAAAACAACAGATTTCAAAGATCTTGTAATTTTATGGTAGATACTCAGGAACTGGAAATCATCCAGGGATGAGAAAGAAAGGAATGTTCTAAAACTTAAATTATTTATTTCCATACTTTGCTATAGAAATTATTTCTAGTTTATGGTAGATAACATATTTAAGAAGCCTGAGTTAGATACCTAGGAAGTAAATTCAAGGAAAAGGACAACTCTGATGTTATCAGCATAGCTGACCATTTGTGGAACTACAGAACTTGACAATATTATAATATTAAGTAAGAATACGAGATGACAAAATTCTACTTCTCTGAGCTCTTCAATTTTACTTACATGACTGTAGTTTAATTGGTTTTGTTTAGCTAGCAGGATTTCCGGTGTGTCAGGCATGACATGAACCATGGTCTTATCTTTATTCCATGCTTCAGTGTATAAACGCTAAAAAAGAATAGAGGAAGAGATTACTGTCGCTTTACAATATAAGTTAAATACTCATAAACCAAGTAAAACATAAAGGATATTAGGTAAAATTACAGGAAACAGCATGAATATATGCTTATGTTTTTAATCAGATACAGATAACAAATTCTCTTTGTAAAAATAACTTACCTGAGGAAATTCAGCACTTAGAAAGCAACTTCATTAATTAAGAAAAATGAATAAGACGGTGCATTCCTACTATTTACTACATAGACATGTTGAATAAAAGATTAAAATGGAATATGTATAATATCTTGAGCTGAGTCTACTGTTACATGGCTGTTAGTTTTGATTGAAATAAAGACAGCACACTATTTGAAAAAAGCATCAAAAAGCATCATCTCTGAACTTCGGCATTACTTGTCATCATGGCATTTCAAGTCTTCCATCTCCAGAGTTTAGCTGGAGAGTGCTGTTGTTACCAAATTGGATCAAGACTCACCTTATTCATCGTCTCTGCATTATGCTTGGCCAAGACCATCTCTAGAGAATCAGTAACACTAGTAAATTTGATTGTGTCCGGAGGCTGACGGTATAATTTATCACTCAAGATCTCTCCTGCCTTCTTGGCTTTTTCAACATCCAAGGAACCAATTGGGACCCAACCAATGCCCCGCAACCATTCAAGGTCAGACTTGTAGCAATTCTATTGGGAAAAAAAATACACAGGTTATTCTAATAATAATAATGCAATTTACGTAGTGCATGATATCAGAGATTTTTAATTAAACTCAGAGATTTTTAATTAAACTTCTAAAAGCTCAGACAAAATCTTAGCTGATATCACTGCAGTTCACCTAGATGCAGAGTGAAAACATTACCCAAGCTTCACAGAAAGGCAAATGATAAATAGGCCAAACTACAGAATTTCATTTAATGTCAACTAGTGAACATATCTTATTAGAGATCTCATTTTCAATAATACTTAAAGTCTTTAAAGTTGTTTTTACCACATTAGTATCTGATGCCCTGGACCACCTATGTAATGTTTCAAATACATTCCTCCCCAAAAATGAAATAAAAGGTACTTGCATCACTCTGCAAATCATAGGCTTTCTTAGCATGGATGACATCATTCTGGTCTGGCAGACAGATCCACTGGTGCAGATAGTGCTTGTAATCAATATCGCTGACCAACCCTTGGCATTTCTTGGCCAACACGATACCCAGCATGTCCACAGGGCTGCTGAAGTGCGTCTTTGTCTTCTCAAAGGCTTTCTTGTACTCCCTGTCACTCTGGATCTTGGCTACATGCATCGACCACATCATCTTGGGATCATCCTCTATGTTTCGCGCTCCAATGTGGTGGCCAAGCTGCTTGCGATAACCTTCCTTATACTTGTACTGAGATATAAATCAAAATATTATGTTTATATATTACGTATAAAAATCAGTTACTCATTTTAAATGTTTCTAATAACAAAGTCTCCAAAACTCTCTATAATCTACAGCCAACAAAATACATTCAAAGTAATTATGGGGCTAATAACATGGATTCTCTGATTAAATTTCTACGATTTGTATTAGAACCCTATATTGAGAAGTGTGAGATTTATTTTTTTTGAAAAAACACTCTAATATTAGTGAGAAATAATCCCTATTTATACATACGATATAAAGATTTAATTAACAAAACATTAAAATAATACCATGATAGCAGCATTATATTGTCCATAGTTTTTACGAAGAAGTCTTTATACATATATAATTTACTTCCAAAAATGTACATTTTGAGATTAGAGTTTAATTGAAATGCCTTTTACAGAATTTAACTGATAGTTTTCAGGTTGTAGAGATCAGATATCAGCACACAAAGAAATAAAAAGTTTATATCTTACATCACTAGCAATTTGCCTGGATGCTTTGGCAGCTTGAATGGGGATAGCATCACTTCTCAGATCATAGCCTTTCTTTTTGGATTCTTCCATGGCTTGTCTGTAGAGTTTCTAGATGAAGAATTAAACAATAGGATTCGTGTAACTGAATTCCTTATATTATATTCTGTGCAAAACAAACTGCTTGTGAGTAGATTAAAAAAAAGTTAAGATTTATTCTAACCCAGCTTTATCTTTCTTAAATCAAAGCCCCTGAGCAGTAGCTCATATGAATTTGTATTGAATTAGGATCCTTGTTAAATACATTAGATAATATTTTTTTTTTCTTCCAGTACTTTAATAACACAGATTACAACTTCATAGACAAGCTACTCCTTCACATACAAATAGAATAAAACTTACTTTCTAAAGCCTTCACTTGCTGATGTGAATATATTTATCTAAACTAACACTGAACACTGGGAACAATGCTCTTCACAATTGTGCTGGAAATTTTTTTTTGTCTTTTCCAGTGTTGGAATGAATTTTGCACCTTCCCAATGTTATGCACAATTGGAGAAAGAACCCCCCAAAATTCTATGGAGACACACTTATCAAAGAATTTATTCTAAGACACAGACACATATATACACGACTGTACAAAAACGCAAGTGATGCTTTTTAAGTCACAATTTTGATTATAAACATTTGGTGTTGCTTAAAGAAATAGATGGTATCATCTATATCAAGTTTATCAGGATATTGATAATCCAGCCATGAAACAGACCAATTACATCTGGAGATCTAACACACTCACCGCACTGTAGTTTTGCATGTTCTGTTTTGCTAGTGTGATTTCAGGTGTGTCGGGCATTATGTGAACTTGTGTCTTGTCTTTATTCCAGGCATCTGTATACAAACGCTGCAGGAGAAATAACATGTGTTAGGAGTGGAAAAAAAAAAGATGGCTATTGGAGATCCCCTATATAGCACAAAAAATTACAGAACTGTACTCCAAGTGAAGTCTAAAAAATCCTTATTCCTTACGTAGTAACAAGACCTTATATTCACTCCTCAAGATGTTTAATTTACAGCTTAAGAATTTGTAATGTAGAAAGAATTCAGTTTTAAAGGAAATGTTTACAAAAAAAAGCTTTCAACAGAAGGCTAATCAGACACACGGTTTTAAACGCTAAGAACAAGGCCTCACTGAAGGAGGAAATGGTTTTATTGACATAAATAGGATTGAGATTACAGCCACAGACTCAGAAAAACTCTTACATTGTGAGAGCTATGCTGAATTGTTTGAAATACAGATATTTCAAAGACTGACATGAAATAAGTAAATTAAGTCTTGGATTACTAGATATATTTGATAAATTATTAGGTTTATTAGACAAATAGCTAAATTGTTTTATTAAAAATTAGATGGAAATTAACACACTACTATACTAGGTACATGCTAGAGTATGTAGTAGGCTTTCCAACTCAAAATTAATATTTAACTTAACTTAGAAGATATTGCTATATTAGCACTTGCTAAAAATAAGTTACCTGTTGATTACCAAGAATGTAACGTCTCACTGTGCTTAAATTGCTTGCAGCAACAGACTTGTATTGCTAGACCTCTGTCTCCAGGGTTTAGCTGGAGGGTGCTGACATTACCAAATTGAATCAAGACTCACCTTATTCATCGTCTCTGCATTATGCTTGGCCAAGACCATCTCTAGAGAATCAGTAACACTAGTAAATTTGATTGTGTCCGGAGGCTGACGGTATAATTTATCACTCAAGATCTCTCCTGCCTTCTTGGCTTTTTCAACATCCAAGGAACCAATTGGGACCCAACCAATGCCCCGCAACCATTCAAGGTCAGACTTGTAGCAATTCTATTGCAAAAAGTACAAAGACAGCCATCTCATTAATATTGCCAGGTAAACATTTCATATATCTCATGCAAATAATGCTTATTTTCTGTTAGTCTCCTTCCTCCTACTTCAATCTGCAAAACACTCCTTGTTTACAACCTAGATTCAGATCCCAAGGCCTGTCTTCAAGAGGTATCATTCACTGAACAACATGTATAGGAACAGTCAAAGGATAAATGAGGTATTTAAAACAAAATTCTGAAAGCCAGCATAAACTTTTCCTGTAATGTATATTCCCAAGAAACAAGACGTCATTCAGTAAGGAAGAGCAAGTCTTAACTTAACTTAAACAATTTCCCCAAGACAGAATGGAAGAATTCCAGTCATGAATCTTAAAGAAAAAAGTCACACTGGGCAATTCCCCCTTTATATGTGATTAATCTACATATATAGGCATTAAAGTTAACTCTGATGATTATATTACTTATCTGCTAATCTTCTATGCTAACAGATTTGCTGCATTTAAACCTTCATACTACTCCATATTCCTTATTTACAGATTCATTCACTATTAAGGGTCTTATGACCTCGTCTTGGAACAAGTAGAGAAAAACACAATGCGGAAAAACACTGCAACAGAAACAGTTCAGGATCTTCTGCATTTTGTAGAGAGCAGTTTCTATCTTTTATATGCTTTGTACATAAGGGAAATTACATACACTTCAGAACTTCAATGCTCATCAGTGAGAACTCACATCACTCTGCAGATCATAGGCCTTCTTAGCATGGATGACATCATTCTGGTCCGGCAGACAGATCCACTGGTGCAGATAGTGCTTGTAATCAATATCGCTGACCAACCCTTGGCATTTCTTGGCCAACACGATACCCAGCATGTCCACGGGGCTGCTGAAGTGCGTCTTTGTCTTCTCAAAGGCTTTCTTGTACTCCCTGTCACTCTGGATCTTCGCTACGTGCATTGACCACATCATCTTGGGATCATCCTCTATGTTTCGCGCTCCAATGTGGTGGCCAAGCTGCTTGCGATAACCTTCCTTATACTTGTACTATAGGCAAAAAGATGTTTATTGAGTTTTGTTTCAGTTTTCTTCACATATTAAGAAAAAGCCATGTAGAACAACCTACAGAGAACTTAGTATGTGAAACCACGGAGTATTAAAGTAAGTATTCAGCTGATGAATTGTAATGTGCAGCTACAAAGGGATTCACCTAACATTTTCTGCCTGTTGTAACCTTCATGTTTTCCAAACCACACTATGGCCTACATATTAAGAGGTACTCCTCAATACGTGAGAGAATAAAAAGTGTCCAAATTATGGAATCAATAAAAGCCTAAAAAGCTCAATAAATATACACATCTCCATAGAGAGTCAGTAGGTGACATTCAAGCACGAATGAGAATTTTTAATATTAACATCTAATCATCAAGCAACCTACTACTTTTATAATGCCTTTACGTCTTACAAAAACTCCATCATGAGAAAATTCAAAACTATAGCTTATTTAAAGAAAAGAGGTTACGAATAAGAGACTTTCACAAAATTAAATAAATTAAAGGCCAAATTGATGGGTAAACTCAAAACTCTGTTGGACTATTCTGAAATACTATAAAAGATGTCATCTGCAGACATGGAGAAACTGTCCTGGAGGGTGAGCCAACCAAGGCCTCCTGTGTACTTACATCACTGGCAATATCCCTGGAAGCTTTAGCAGACTTGATAGGAATGGCGTCTGCCCGGAGGTCATAGCCCTTTTTCTTCTCTTCCTCCATTGCAAGCCTGTACAGTTTCTGAAAGACAAACAAGTGTTACAAAGTGACCCCAACAACACTCCTTCCGGCACCGCCTCTGCCCACGGATGGACACCAAGCTCACAAGAACCACCTACCTCACTGACGTTCTGCTGGTTCTGCTGGGCCAGCAAAATACCAGGCGTATCTGGCATAATGTGGATGCTGGTTTTGTCTTTCTCCCAGGCTGATGTATACGCACGCTGAAAAGGTGAGCACAACGTGAAAGATCATGCAAGCACACGGAAACAAGCACAGAAACTAAACCAGCTCAACAGGGCCTCTACCAGCCTTTAGGTCTCAGCAGACTTAGGTGCTTTCCTTTCCCCAAGACTTTTAAAGTCTCACCCTTTTCTTTTCTGCACCACACCCAATCTCTGCTCCAGTTACACAAAACAGATATTGAGCTAAAACAAGGAACAAAATACCCCCGAGCAGGAGGATGCAACACCCTTCCACCAAAAGCCTGGCACCGGAGAGAGAAGAGCTCTCGAGCCCTGCTAGAGGCACTACTTTCCCCCAGGCTGAAAACACAAGGGAATCTCACTTGGTTCATGATATCAGAGTTGTGCTTCGCCAGAACCATAGGCATAGAGTCAGGAATGCTCGTGAACTTGATGGTGTCCGGGTGCTGACGATACTTCTTCTCACTCAGGATCTGGCTCGCCCTCTTGTTCTTCTCATCGTCCAGTGAACCACTGGGGGACCAGCCGATGCCTCTCAGCCACAGAAGGTCCGACTTGTACACGTTCTGAAGTGAAAGGCAAGGACACAAAGAGTTCAGCAACATCCTCAGTGTGCGCAAGCACCCCTCCTAGCAAGGGAAGCTCCACCTGACAATGCACATTCCCCTGGCTCAGCCCACCAGACAGCATGAAGGGGCTCCCATGCAGCTCGGCTCCCATTACCTTGAGGTCGTGTAGGCTCCGTAAGCCTGCACCACCACAAGCAGGTGTTTGTGTTTGCCCAGCATTGGTCCTCCAAAAGGAAAAAATTGATTCCTTTGCCCTTCCCCTTACAGAATGAACTACTTTAGCCACACGCAGAAACCTTTCTCTCCACACCATCAAATAAAGACACAACTCTTCTGTGATCATAAAGTAGGATGCCGCACAAATTTCTGCCTCTCTGCTTCAAAAAACAACCACTCAGCAAGTCGGCATGGCCACAACACCCTCTCACACAATCGGCCCAGGATTACGGTCCACAACTGTATTTCCCCAACAGTGGAACAGAACTCAAGAAGGACAGCCCGTTTCTCACACATCCAGTACAGAACAACTTACATCGCTCTGAAGGTCGTACACTTTCCTGGCTTGCACAACATCGTTCTGGTCCGGCAGACACGTCCACCGATGCAGAGGATGCTTGTAATCAATGTCGCTGACCAGCTCCTGACACTTCTTGGCCAGCACCACACCCAGCATGTCCACGGGGCTGCTGAAGTGCGTCTTTGACTTCTCAAAGGCTTTCTTGTACTCCCTGTCACTCTGGATCTTCGCTACGTGCATCGACCACATCATCTTGGGATCATCCTCTATGTTTCGCGCTCCAATGTGGTGGCCAAGCTGCTTGCGATAACCTTCCTTGTACTTGTACTGTGGGATTAAAGAAGCTCAGTAAGTTTACGCTCAGCCCTTCTTCTTCCCTCAGCTTTATTCTGGAGCAACTCCTGTGAAAAGCACTTTCCTAATGGAGCCTGGCAAGATCACCACGGGAACAGGCACGCAAGCACAATGTACCCCACAGTGGGCTACACCTCTGTCCCACTCCAGGCCTGCACCGAGGCACTGGAGCCACACAGAAGCCTGGACAGCAACCCAAACCAAGCCAGCTCAGGAACCAGGAGCAATTTGCTTGTGCAGCAAGCAGCTCCACACTGCCCAAGAAGCCCCACTGAGAGGCAGGCTCAACAGCTGGGGTGAAATATGGGACAAAACCCACAAGACTGCTCCAGCAGGCAACCTGGCCTTCATCCTGTACTGCCCTCTATGCTCTCAACCACACAGCCCCCAGCAGCTGACACACTCCTGTGCACCATGCTCTCCTCGCAGTGTGGAGGACTCTTATTCTCCCAGCTCAGTGTGTCCTCAGCTGCAGGCCGCTGGCAGATTAAGCTTGGGCAGTAACAGGGAACTGCACTGCACTTTTCCCTCCCCCACTTCCAAAATGCCCAGGAAGCCTGAGCACAGATTGAGCTCATCTTCCAGGACTAACAGAACAAACCTAAACTACAGAATGTCTCAAGAGAGAGTAAATTCTGCCCCTGCACAGCTGCACCTGGAGATGATACTCTGCAACACCAGCTCGGACAAAGTAACGATGGCCTGACAGTGTCTGCGCTGTCCCAGAACACACAGAAATGATCAGTGTCCCCGTCATAACACAAAACTCGCTTTGGGTTTTCTTTTCAAAGGTCCAGCTCATTGGGGTAGCTGCAGGGAGCAGGGGAGTGCATAACAGCCGTGCTGATGGACTGGCAGTAATGAACCTCAGGCACCAACACCTTTACTGACTAGCTGAGAGGTAATGACAGGTACATGCTCTGTGTGCTACACACACCCAAGTTTGCAGTCCCTGGTCTTGAGCTGCAAGCACAGAGAAACTGTCAAAGGGGGTGACCAACCAAGGCCTCCTGTGTACTTACATCACTGGCAATATCCCTGGAAGCTTTAGCAGACTTGATAGGAATGGCGTCTGCCCGGAGGTCATAGCCCTTTTTCTTCTCTTCCTCCATTGCAAGCCTGTACAGTTTCTGAAAGACAAACAAGTGTTACAAAGTGACCCCAACAACACTCCTTCCGGCACCGCCTCTGCCCACGGATGGACACCAAGCCCACAAGAACCACCTACCTCACTGACGTTCTGCTGGTTCTGCTGGGCCAGCAAAATACCAGGCGTATCTGGCATAATGTGGATGCTGGTTTTGTCTTTCTCCCAGGCTGATGTATACGCACGCTGAAAAGGTGAGCACAACGTGAAAGATCATGCAAGCACAGGGAAACAAGCACAGAAACTAAACCAGCTCAACAGGGCCTCTACCAGCCTCTAGGTCTCAGCAGACTTAGGTGCTTTCCTTTCCCCAAGACTTTTAAAGTCTCACCCTTTTCTTTTCTGCACCACACCCAATCTCTGCTCCAGTTACACAGAAACGAGGCTGAGCTAAAACAAGGAACAAAATACCCCCGAGCAGGAGGATGCAACACCCTCCAGCAAAACCCTGGCACCGGAGAGAGAAGAGCTCTAGAGCCCTGCTAGAGGCACTACTTTCCCCCAGGCTGAAAACACAAGGGAATCTCACTTGGTTCATGATATCAGAGTTGTGCTTCGCCAGAACCATAGGCATAGAGTCAGGAATGCTCGTGAACTTGATGGTGTCCGGGTGCTGACGATACTTCTTCTCACTCAGGATCTGGCTCGCCCTCTTGTTTTTCTCATCGTCCAGCGAACCACTGGGGGACCAGCCGATGCCTCTCAGCCACAGAAGGTCCGACTTGTACACGTTCTGAGGTAACAAGCAAGGACACAAACAGCTCAGCAACATCCTCAGTGTGCGCAAGCACCCCTCCTAGCAAGGGAAGCTCCACCTGACAATGTACATTCCCCTCGGTCAACCCATCAGACAGCACCCATGCAGCTCGGCTCCCGTTACCCCGAGGTGGTGTAGGCTCCGTGTGCCTGCACCACCACAAACAGGTGCCCAGAAACTGTCAGAGCTCTCCTCAAGCATCTTCTGTGCAAAAGCCTTGGTAGGCAAAAGGGTCAAAGATCTGCCCCATCCAGTAACCTCCAGCTGACAGAGACACAGAAGAGGAACCCTTACACCCCACCGCCTAATGCTCTTTATACCACTCCAGCTTGTGTTTCCCTAGCACTTGTGATTCAAAAGGAAAAATTTGATTCCTTTGCCCTTTCCCTAGCAGAATGAACTACTTTAGCCACACGCAGAAACCTTTCTCTCCACACCATCAAAAAAAGACACAACTCTTCTGTGATCATAAAGTAGGATGCCGCACAAATTTCTGCCTCTCTGCTTCAAAAAACAACCACTCAGCATGACGGTATGGCCACAACACCCTCTCACACAATCAGCAAAGGTTTATGGTCCACAACTGTATTTCTCCAACAGTGGAACAGAACTCAAGAAGGACAGCCCGTTTCTCACACATCCAGTACAGAACAACTTACATCGCTCTGAAGGTCGTACACTTTCCTGGCTTGCACAACATCGTTCTGGTCCGGCAGACACGTCCACCGATGCAGAGGATGCTTGTAATCAATGTCACTGACCAGCTCCTGACACTTCTTGGCCAGCACCACACCCAGCATGTCCACGGGGCTGCTGAAGTGCGTCTTTGACTTCTCAAAGGCTTTCTTGTACTCCCTGTCACTCTGGATCTTCGCTACGTGCATCGACCACATCATCTTGGGATCATCCTCTATGTTTCGCGCTCCAATGTGGTGGCCAAGCTGCTTGCGATAACCTTCCTTGTACTTGTACTGTGGGATTAAAGAAGCTCAGTAAGTTTACGCTCAGCCCTTCTTCTTCCCTCAGCTTTATTCTGGAGCAACTCCTGTGAAAAGCACTTTCCTAATGGAGCCTGGCAAGATCACCACAGGAACAGGCACGCAAGCACAATGTACCCCACAGTGGGCTACACCTCTGTCCCACCTCAGGCCTGCACCGAGGCACTGGAGCCACACAGAAGCCTGGACAGCAACCCAAACCAAGCCAGCTCAGGAACCAGGAGCAATTTGCTTGTGCAGCAAGCAGCTCCACACTGCCCAAGAAGCCCCACTGAGAGGCAGGCTCAACAGCTGGGGTGAAATATGGGACAAAACCCACAAGACTGCTCCAGCAGGCAACCTGGCCTTCATCCTGTACTGCCCTCTATGCTCTCAACCACACAGCCCCCAGCAGCTGACACACTCCTGTGCACCATGCTCTCCTCGCAGTGTGGAGGACTCTTATTCTCCCAGCTCAGTGTGTCCTCAGCTTCAGGCCGCTGGCAGATTAAGCTTGGGCAGTAACAGGGAACTGCACTGCACTTTTCCCTCCCCCACTTCCAAAATGCCCAGGAAGCCTGAGCACAGATTGAGCTCATCTTCCAGGACTAACAGAACAAACCTAAACTACAGAATGTCTCAAGAGAGAGTAAATTCTGCCCCTGCACAGCTGCACCTGGAGATGATACTCTGCAACACCAGCTCGGACAAAGTAACGATGGCCTGACAGTGTCTGCGCTGTCCCAGAACACACAGAAATGATCAGTGTCCCCGTCATAACACAAAACTTGCTTTGGGTTTTCTTTTCAAAGGTCCAGCTCATTGGGGTAGCTGCAGGGAGCAGGGGAGTGCATAACAGCCGTGCTGATGGACTGGCAGTAATGAACCTCAGGCACCAACACCTTTACTGACTAGCTGAGAGGTAATGACAGGTACATGCTCTGTGTGCTACACACACCCAAGTTTGCAGTCCCTGGTCTTGAGCTGCAAGCACAGAGAAACTGTCAAAGGGGGTGACCAACCAAGGCCTCCTGTGTACTTACATCACTGGCAATATCCCTGGAAGCTTTAGCAGACTTGATAGGAATGGCGTCTGCCCGGAGGTCATAGCCCTTTTTCTTCTCTTCCTCCATTGCAAGCCTGTACAGTTTCTGAAAGACAAACAAGTGTTACAAAGTGACCCCAACAACACTCCTTCCGGCACCGCCTCTGCCCACGGATGGACACCGAGCCCACAAGAACCACCTACCTCACTGACGTTCTGCTGGTTCTGCTGGGCCAGCAAAATACCAGGCGTATCTGGCATAATGTGGATGCTGGTTTTGTCTTTCTCCCAGGCTGATGTATACGCACGCTGAAAAGGTGAGCACAACGTGAAAGATCATGCAAGCACACGGAAACAAGCACAGAAACTAAACCAGCTCAACAGGGCCTCTACCAGCCTCTAGGTCTCAGCAGACTTAGGTGCTTTCCTTTCCCCAAGACTTTTAAAGTCTCACCCTTTTCTTTTCTGCACCACACCCAATCTCTGCTCCAGTTACACAAAACAGATATTGAGCTAAAACAAGGAACAAAATACCCCCCAGCAGGAGGATGCAACACCCTTCCACCAAAAGCCTGGCACCGGAGAGAGAAGAGCTCTCGAGCCCTGCTAGAGGCACTCCTTTCCCCCAGGCTGAAAACACAAGGGAATCTCACTTGGTTCATGATATCAGAGTTGTGCTTCGCCAGAACCATAGGCATAGAGTCAGGAATGCTCGTGAACTTGATGGTGTCCGGGTGCTGACGATACTTCTTCTCACTCAGGATCTGGCTCGCCCTCTTGTTCTTCTCATCGTCCAGCGAACCACTGGGGGACCAGCCGATGCCTCTCAGCCACAGAAGGTCCGACTTGTACACGTTCTGAGGTAACAAGCAAGGACACAAACAGCTCAGCAACATCCTCAGTGTGCGCAAGCACCCCTCCTAGCAAGGGAAGCTCCACCTGACAATGCACATTCCCTTCGGTAAACCCACCAGACAGCACCCATGCAGCTCAGCTCCCATTACACCAAGGAGGTGTAGGCTCCGTGTGCCTGTTTCACCACAAGCAGGTGCCCAGAAACTGTCAGAGCTCTCCTCAAGCATCTTCTGTGCAAAAGCCTTGGTAGGCAAAAGGGTCAAAGATCTGCCCCATCCAGTAACCTCCAGCTGACAGAGACACAGAAGAGGAACCCTTACACCCCACCGCCTAATGCTCTTTATACCACTCCAACTTGTGTTTGCCCGGCATTGGTCCTCCAAAAGGAAAAATTTGATTCCTTTGCCCTTTAGCCACACGCAGAAACCTTTCTCTCCACACCATCAAAAAAAGACACAACTCTTCTGTGATCATAAAGTAGGATGCCGCACAAATTTCTGCCTCTCTGGTTCAAAAAACAACCACTCAGCACGTCGGTATGGCCACAACACCCTCTCACACAATCAGCAAAGGTTTATGGTCCACAACTGTATTTCTCCAACAGTGGAACAGAACTCAAGAAGGACAGCCCGTTTCTCATACATCCAGTACAGAACAACTTACATCGCTCTGAAGGTCGTACACTTTCCTGGCTTGCACAACATCGTTCTGGTCCGGCAGACACGTCCACCGATGCAGAGGATGCTTGTAATCAATGTCGCTGACCAGCTCCTGACACTTCTTGGCCAGCACCACACCCAGCATGTCCACGGGGCTGCTGAAGTGCGTCTTTGACTTCTCAAAGGCTTTCTTGTACTCCCTGTCACTCTGGATCTTCGCTACGTGCATCGACCACATCATCTTGGGATCATCCTCTATGTTTCGCGCTCCAATGTGGTGGCCAAGCTGCTTCCGGTACGCCGTTTTATATTGGTACTAGTTGAATAGAGAAACCACCTTGTTTTAAAGAAGTACCTAACAATTCTGTTTTCTTAGCAGACTGGCTAATTTTTGAACTGAGCTGTATTATAAAAATATATCACAATTTTTGGCTTTATTTTTAGCATTTTTATTTTATTTCTAGAACCTTTTATGTTCATTTCTATGATTACATTCTTTCTATTTGTAAAGTATTTTAATGAATTCTATTAACTTTGCACAATAAAGAATTACACAACCTCTTGGGTGAGGAGCAATGTAAGTGTTAAAATGTTAGATCTCTTCCTATTAAAGGGAAATGTCTACCTGCTCAATGCCACACTGTTATTTTCACTTGGTAGGACTTACCTCACTAGCTATGTCTCTGGATGCCTTTGCTGACTTGAGAGGTATAGCATCAGGAGGAAGATCATAGCCTTTCCTCTTCAGCTCTTCATATCCTAACTTGTAATGTTTCTGTTGGAGAGGATTTCAAATTAATTATTGCATATAAAGCTCTGGAGTGTTTTTCAATATGTAAAAAAGATCATCTTTCCTATACAATATGGTAATTTTATTCCTTTGATTATTGAAAAAGAAGTATGAGATTCCAACTCAGTTTCATTAATCAAATAAAATCCCATACCTTACTTCTAACAATGTGTATTTTGTAACTGATTATATAAAGTATATAAAAATAACTACCTGCAACTTCTCTGATGAACTCATCTGAGAACAAAATTTTTATTTTACTGGAAATATTAATCTAAATGAAGAATTGTCTTCTACAGAGGTGAATAATACAACCCCGTGATTTGTTACACCTAATTTTAATCACAATTATTTGTCTTCTTGATTTCTTATGATAAAGCTGCTGACGTTTTACATTTTGCACCTAATCTATATTTGTTCCATTGTAACCAGGAATTTGATGTAATGTAATCCTAAGAAATTCTAAAAATGTAGTTTGATATCATCAGACTTTTAAATAAACAACCAGCTTACTGAAAAGTCCTGAATACATATCTAAAATGTTTATATAATTGGTAAGGATGAAAGAGAAAACACCTAACTTGCACTTAGTATTTTCTTGGTAATTTTTTTCTAGCAACTCCACTTCCACATTAGAATCTAGCAATTTACTCGGGCTTCCCAGTGCATAACAATTTTCACAGGAAAAGATTACAGGTGTGCTTACAACCATGAGATTTGTAGAAATACTCTATTTCATTTTAAACTAAAGCTATAAAGAGTAAATCCAAATTTCATAAAAGAAATATTGTAGAGACACACTTACATCACTTGTGTTGATTAAGTTTGATTTAGCCAGTAAAATTTCAGGAGTATCAGGCATGATGTGAACCTGAGTCTTGTCCTTGTCCCAGGCTTGTCTATAGAGTATCTGAAAAGAGACACAAACAGAAATATCTTGTCTGATAAAAGGCTCACATGCTTGGCAGTGAATTCATCTTAATTTTTCTCAACAATTGCAAAGCAAAGATGTACCATGCAAGCATGAGTGATCAATGCAAGATATTTAAATAAAATAATACCCCAACTTCTTACTGAAATACCTTTTTTCCCTCTTCACATCCACGAATGTTCAACAAGGCAGCATAATGCCAATATGGTTGCATACTATGCAGTAAGGGGTATATTTGCAGTTTACTGAATAAATTGTATAGCCCTGAAGACCTTAATCTCCTGAATAAGGCATAATACTTCTTGACAACTGAGCAGTAAGGCACAGATTGCAAACATCTGATATTTTTATACTTTATATTTTTATAATCACATTCTGGTATGGTAATCTTTTCAACAAATGAATACTAACTTATTCCTACATTTATGAATCACATGCACTTGTTCCAGAGGCAACTTACATCACTTCTATTTTTAGCATTAGATTTTGCTAAAACGATATTCATGGCATCTGGGATACTTGTGAACTTAATAGTATCTGGGTGCTGCCGGTACTTCTTTTCACTCAGAATTTCAGAAGCTTTCTTGTTCTTTTCAGATTCCAAAGATCCCAAAGGACTCCATCCAAGGCCTCTGAGCCACTGTAGATCTGACTTATATAGATTCTGTTAAGGAAAAACATCAAAATCATAGTAGGTTCTTTCACTGTTCATGTATTAAACCATATTAAAAGACTAACTGGCATATTAACTTCAGTCTGATCTATACTGACATGAAAAGAGAGTTATTACAGAAACTTTTCCGTAAGTAGTAAATATCTTACAAAAACTGAATGAATGAGATCCAGCAGAAGCTTACATCACTCTGTAGTTCATAGACCCTCTTTGCTTGAGTGACATCGTTCTGGTCTGGTAGACAAGTCCAGCGGTGTAGCATTCGTTTGTAGTCAATATCACTAACCAATTCCTGACATTTCTTAGCCAGAAGGAAGCCCAACATATCCACGGGCATGTTGAACTTTGTCTTCCACTTCTCAAAATCTTTCTTATACTCCCTCTCACTCTGCATCTTAGCTACTTGCATAGACCACAACATCTTAGGATCATCCTGTAAGCTGCGGAATCCAATGTGATGTCCCTGTTGCTTGCGGTAACCTTCTTTGTACTTGTACTAAAATTAAAAAGATTATTGAAATTGCAGTAAGAATCAGGCAGTGGTAAAATAAATAAGGCAAATATATTCACTCAGTTCAATGTTCCTCATTACTAATGAAACAAGCAACTTGCTATAGCATCTCATGTAAAGGTTTAGTAGCCCCCTGATTCATGTGCATCACTTGGTGTCTGTGAATGCTTTCCCTGAGAATAAACAGAGTCTCCTGGAGAGGAAGAGGGAATAGCTCTAACAGTAGTCTCCTGTGCCATTTGATTTATACAGTTACACAACTCCAAAAGGCTGTCACATTGCAATATTTTGATGAATAAAATAATCAGCTTAAGCATTTCCAATGATTAATGAAATATGTTCCATAAATACAGAAGTTAATAATAGCAAGTTACAGAAAATAATAGAAATATATGTGTCACCATATCTACTTTGGAGTTGTAAAGAGGATTCCCAAGTATAGGCACTGGGATCAGCTAACTGGACTAAATTGCTGCTGCTCAGAAAGTGTAACATTCAGAAGAGCAGACAACCCAGTTTAAATTGCTTTGTATGGTTAGCCACTTCAAGGATGGACTTTGGCATTGCTAAGACCTAAGAACAACTCTCCTTCAAGCCTTTTCTTCAAAAAAGAAACTGACAAAAACAAATCAGGAAAGTGTTTCTTCATCAATTTTGCTTGTTTACTCCAAGACACACCTTAGCTTATAGGGGTGCACAAAGAACTGCATTTCAGACTGAATTAGAAATGCTTCTTACGTCACTTGCAATGTCCCTTGATGCTTTGGCAGCTTTCACTGAAATGGCTTCAGGTGTGAGGTCATAGCCCTTCTTTATCATTTCCTCCCAGCCAAGCTTGTACAGTTTCTAAAATTGAAAACAATTTTAATTAAAAAGCCTTAGTAATACATATATTACCTTCCACTTAGATATGCTAGTGATCCATATTACCTAATTCTGGTTACCTCAAAAGCTTCAGTTATGAGAGAAGTGCTACTGGAATGGAAACTGAGAAAAGGGAAAATGTGATAGGCAAGGAAGGTAGTCTTCCAAGTCTTAGGCCAGTGACTAAATAGCTTTTATTTACTGCAGCACTTTCCTATCACAGCTTATCTTTAGGACTTGACACATAACTGGGAAATTTGAAATCTGTACATCTGGGATAACTGAAAACTTTTTAATGGGCCTAACATAATTCTAGTTAATAAGGCTGTAAAGTAGTTATTTAATAGCCAATTCAGTTCAGGCACAATTGATTTAAAGTTCCAGCCCTAGCATGCTGAAAATTTGCCTCTGAGCAACCATGCAAAGCAAAATCTAATTGCTTTAAATAGCAAAATTTCTGATATTTAAAAGCTGAAAGAAAAGTTCAAATCACTATATGTAATTATTTTCTTATATATAAAGTTACAAATATACCCAATGAACTTATAATTTTATAATAAGGAATTTGTAACACAATTGATTTCGCTAGAGTATGGACTTCACACTTCCAGAGGTCAAAAATAGAAGTCACATTTTCCATATATTTTGCTATAATTTAGACTGTAACTTTGCTACCTTGAAGACGGTAACAATTGCTACTCTGAATATATATTATATATATTATATATATTATATATATTATATATATTGCTACTGTCTCACAGCAAAATTCTTGCCTGTGTTCTAAAACCTCTCTTCCATTTTTTCCAACCTTTATCAATTAATTTTTATTTTGAAATAGGAAGGATCCTTTAAATTTGAAGAAAATAGATACTAATTTGAAATGTAATAGAAAGCATGAAAAAGTACTACCTGACTGTAGTTTGCCTTGTTCTGTTTTGCTTGTAGAATATCTGGTGTATCCGGCATCACATGAACTTGAGTTTTATCCTTCTCCCAAGCTTGAGTATAAGCATGCTATTGAAAAGAGTAACATCAGCTGTGTTAGTATAAATGACAAAGGATGGTTCTTTCAAGGTTTTCACCTTTCTGTTTGTGCACTTTGCCTATGGATGGGTAAAAAGCATAAGATGCCAACTTAGATTTATTTTACTATGTAATGAACTACCCCAGAATGAGCTGAATTATGATCCAGTCCCGCTTCAAATGAGGTCTACCTACCAAGATTTTCAGGGCCAATGATTTCTATGTAAGAGTGAGAAAAACAGATGTTGAAGAGGTAGTTATGAAAAAAATGAGGTAAGATTTATGTAACCAATGCCACTTGTCAGTAAATGAGTGTTTCAATTAAGAAAAAAAATTGAAAAAGGAGAAATCTGTGACAGTTGTTTTTCCCAGGGAAACACTGCTACATAAAAGTGGTGACAGAGATTTATACAGCATTTATTAATTTGGATTATATTTGAGTGCCTGACTAATTTTCCCCATAAATACTCACTTTATTCATTATATCTGCATTATGCTTTGCAAGGACCATGTCCATGTCATCATTTTGTTTTGTAAAATGGAACATGCTGGGATGCTGGCGGTATTTCCGGTCACTTGCAATTTCTGTAGCTTTCTTAGATTTCTCCACATCCAGAGAACCAGCAGGACTCCAACCAATACCCTTGAACCATTCATTGTAATCCTGCTTGTACTCATTCTGCAAATCAGGACACAAAAGGAAAGTTTACAATTTATAAATGGTTCACACTAAATAATTCTGTTCTTTCCAAAACACAGCCATAATGAGAAGAGAGGAAAACACATACAGCTGTGAATGACAGTCAGAAAGAAAAGAGAAACTTACATTACTTTGTATCTGATTCATGTTTCTGTACAGTTCAAAACTCATTGCATCTGGTAGAAGCATATACTGGTGTATCAGTCGTTTGTAGTTTGTATTGGTTACACGATCTTGTGCCTCCTTAGCTGCCACAATACTGAGTGCATCAGAAGGTGTTTGGTAATGCGTCTTGCTCGTCTCATAGGCTTTCTTGTATTCACGATCAGACTGCATCTTAGCCACTTGCATATAATGGACAAGTTTTGGATCATCCTGAAGGCTACGGAAGCCTACAAGCTTTCCCTTGTCTTTTTCATAACCTAATTTGTATTTATACTGTGCAGAGAACAGAGACAGAAACATTAGTTTTAATTCATTTGTTTAACAAGCAATGTCTATCTTGTAAAGGGAAAAAGTAAATTAAAATAAGATTTTTACATTATTAAAAAAAGTGGTGCAATCAATACACCAGAAGGAAGGGAAGCCATCCAAAGGGGCCTGGACAAGCTAGAGAAGTTGGCCCACGTGAAACTAACGAAGTTCAACAAGTTTAAGTGCCAAATGCTGCACCTGGGCTGGGGCAATATCACATTTATAAAATATACAAGCACTAGAACAATAAGAAATGAACAGCATTTTTTTTTTCCCAGGAAGAGTCCCTCATTTATCTCCTAATCCTTGTAATGGAGAAATTCTTCTTTAACTGTGTGAGAAAACTTATTAGAATATATGCTGAATATGCCAGTTATTTACAAACAAGAAAATAAATAGACCTCACACACTTAGCATAGAAAATTGAGCTGTGTTAAGAAAAGAATGTTTTATAATGTCTGAAATTGATTGGTTTTTCTTTTCAGAACTTACATCACTAGCAATGTCCCTAGAAGCTCTGGCAGCTTTAATAGGGATAGCATCAGCTCTGAGATCATACCCTTTCTTCCTGGTTTCTTCAAAAGAAAGTCTGTACATTTTCTGTGAAAAGAAAGAAAAGACCCATCCTTTAAAAAAAAAAAAAAAAAAAAAAACACACAAAACTGTATACATTTTATATGTCAACTTGAAACACAGACTATTCATATGTTTAATACCCCTTGAATAGCTGTTTATGCCATTCAGGCTCACAAAGAGATGAATTCACCTTCAGAATTAACTTCAGTCCTAGTATTTATACACCAATGCAGCTGAACTGCACTATAATCAACAACAATAACCTAAAAAAAAAAGACCAAGTATTTGCACTTGCTTCCCACATGCACAAATACTGGTGAAAAGTTGCATCTAAAAATTAGATGTCTATTTACATGCACATAAAGATGTGCACAATTACAACCAACTCTTTATTTAGCATATGCAGATTTAACAACCAGCTACTGAGAAACCATCTATGATATCATGTTACATAAAGAATAGGTTCAACCTGCAAGACAGAATTTTGAATGTAGTACAAAACATGTATTAGGAAATAAAATAAATGTAGTAACAAACATGGTTAGTGCTCAAACTCTATTATTTTGTTAATAACTACTATATTTTAATGACCTACATGAATAGTTCATAATCTATCCATAAACATTGTGGCTTCTTCTTGACAACTTTCGGTATGTAATCTCAAAGAAGGAAGGGGGTGGGAAAGAAAAATAAATTGCTTATTGTGAAACTAATACAGGTTAGCCAACTGAGAATTAGGGAGAGTTTCCTATGATGTTATTTCACTTATTATTCCTAATAAAACATAAAACAAAGCAAAGCAAAACAAAAAAAACAAGTGCAACCTCTTAGCCTTAGAAACAGTACTCACATCACTTAAATTAAATGCATTAGCTTTTGCTAAAGCAATCTGTGGAATATCTGGTGTGATGTGAACTTTCTTTTTGTCTTCTTCCCATGCTTGTTTGTATTGGTGCTGGAGGGACAAAGGAAAAAACATGTCAACGTACAAAAAATAAATAAATAAATATAACAATATTTTTATTATTAAAATGTCACCCTTTTAAATACAATCCTTTTTTACAGTGATGCAACTCCTAATATGGTAAGACCATTTGTATTTTTATTTTACTGTTTAAAAGCAATGTGAATCAGAAATAGCTCTTATGAAGTTAATTGTGCAAGTCTAAAATAAAAGTTGAACCAATATCAATCTTGCTACAGTATTTTATTGGTTGTCTCTTGCCCAGCAGCATGTTCAAGCACATTCAACCGCAGAAAACAACAGCTATCAAAGTCAGAAGGTAGAAGAAAAAGAAGTGTTAGAAGAGTAGGTTGTCCACCTTGTCTGAGGTGGAAGATTATTAGCTTATCTCATAGAAAGTAAGTAGCAATTGAGAGAGAGGTAACAAAGGTTTTCTTAGAGGAATTAAAGCTAAGAAAAAACTAAAATTCTGATGATCACTGCATCTCCAATGCATGTGAACACTAGACATTTCTAAAGAGCAGCAGCAGATTCTATCAGTTCAGGAGAAGAACCAGGAAATAAATATCTCATTACAAGAGCATTCATATCATGCTGTAATTCCACATTGGTGTAACAGGCATCAGATGAAACAGGCTATATATTTAAAAGTTTAAATGCTATTTTCAAAAACAAATCACTCTGGTACTTTTAGCCTCTAGGGTTAAACTCATAAAAGTCTACAATCTTTTATGCTGGGTAAACCTTATGAATAAAATATTACGGTCATGTTTTGCTTTCAGGTATAGAAAGGCTCTATGAAGATGAAATACACTGACAATCAAGCATTCTCATTAGTTGCCAAAACTGAAAAATTTACACATTAGTCACCCAGTAAGATTGTGTATTGTTATAAATAACTCACTTCATACTTGTGCAAATTTAGACAAGTTTTAATGAACACCTTCTTACCTCATCCATGATTTTAGCATTATTTAAAGCTAAGACCATGTTCATGGAATCCATAGGAACAGAATACTTCAGCTTGTCTGGATGCTGGCGGTATTTCTTTTCACTAACAATTTCCATTGCTTTCTTGTTCTTCTCAGCCTCCAGAGAGCCCAGTGGCATCCATCCAACACCTTTCATGCTTTCATCGTATTCTGCTCTATATTGATTCTGGAAGCAGAAAGAAAAGAAAATAATCAGATAGATGCACATGAATATCCGGAAATCGTGACGCTTCTTCCCGTGTTTAATGAATATTAGATTTTGAATGCACTTGTTCTAAGAAGGACCAAATAATATCAAGAAGTATCCAGTGTTTTCTTAGAAATGTATCTGTTACAGTACTGTCTATATTTTATTATACTTCCCTTTATACAGTGTTCAGATCCTCCTTATGATGGATACAGATTGCTCACATAAGATTACATGCTAAGGTCCTCTTGGAGAAGAGGATCAGCCAAACCACTATACCAACAGAAAAATAAATAGATCTGTTTTCTCTAGTCTGAACATCACAGAAACTCTGAGAACACAGCTACATAGTTTTTTTCCCCTTTTTCTAAGAGGACATCTTCTTGGAAGTACAAGATAAAACTGCTGAAAAGTTAAGCTTTTCCTGCCTTGGCCTGAAAAAAAGGACTGCTGCTGAAGAGTCTGATAGGGCATTTAAACATCCATTCTACTTCATAAATAAAATGGCTTATTTTTGAGCCTGAATTCTTTAGCAATAGGTGTAATTTAATATTTCAGAGTCTTAGAAACACACAAAGGCTATCCTCATTGAAAGTCTCATTTTGTTTACCACATTTTAGTATATAACTGAATTTCACTAAGAAAAATCTATTTATCTTAAAGCATATTCCCATAATCTAAGGAACACTGTATTAGTAATGCAAAGGTTGAAGAGTCTCTCACTTACGTCACTTTGTAACTGCATCATGTTTTTGGCTAATTCAAGACTCATAGCATCAGGTAGAACATTGTAGGTATGGATCAAGCTTTTGTAGTTTGTATTTGTAGCCACTTCCTGTGCTTTCTTGGCTGCCACAACACTGAGCATGTCAACTGGAGTATGGAAGTTAGTCTTTGCCTTCTCATAATCTTTTTTGTATTCACGATCGGATTGCATCTTAGCCACCTGCATGAAGTGCACTAGCTTGGGATCATCTTCAAGGCTGCGGAACCCAATGTGCTTTCCTTTTGCTTTTTCGTAGGCTAGTTTGTACTTATACTGACAGCAGGAAAGACAAAGAGCAGGAGAAGAAAAAAAAAAAAAAAGCATGATTAAGCTCATTTCTATCTTTGAAGACAGAAAATACTGGTTCTTTTTCATCACAGAATTTCAGGCTTAGTCATTTAGACATATTTGTTCTTATAACCTATTGAACACAGGCATATGAAGCTTAGCAGCTTGCTGAACAAAGAGCAAAAAAGCACAATTCGGTGTTATTCTACGGGAGACAAAATATGCCTGAGAGCAAGTACTACAAAGGTTTATCACATTAAGCATATAACTGAAACCCAGGTTTTCCAAGATGCTTGAAAAATCACTTTTATGCATAACACAGCATTTTGAAAAGTTCTGATGGGCTCTAAAAAAATTCTGAATGCTACCAAGTAAACAAACTTACATCACTCGCAATGTCTCTGGAGGCCTTGGCTGCTTTTATTGGAATGGCATCTGTCTTCATGTCATAACCTTTCTTCTTGTCTTCCTCCCATTCAGCTTTGTATAATTTCTGATTTAAAATGTAAAAGAGAACAGGTACTCTATTATGAAGGCAGAAGTACTAAAGTACCCTACATCTGAATTCAAATATTTTCAAAAAAAAAAAAAAATTATAACAATTTTTGATCTATGCAACAGACACTGAATGCCCACTTTGAGCACAGTAACTCACATTACTCATTGTGATCTGGTTCACTTTAGACTGCAGAATTTCTGGAGTATCTGGCATAACATGAATGCTGGTCTTCTCTTTGTTCCATTTATCAGTGTAGAGCCTCTGCAATTGAAAAAATGACATTTAGCTTTCAATAGGCAATGCACTCATAAAATACGTTTGTTTTTGTTTTGCTTATATGCAATAAATAATGTTTTACAGTGCAAAGTTCCACAAACACTATAAATAATCTCCACAATTATAACCGCAGCATGAAAATCTTATATTCCTCCTCTTTTATTATTCCATTGGAGAAATTTGCAAAGTTTGTTTTGATAACTATTAAAAATTAAATCTAAAATTTTCAGTCTGCAGTTTTCCCTGTTTTATATATATCCTTATAAATATATATAAATATATAAGTCCCTTTAAAGCATAAGTGTTTTTTTTTTCATGCACTCTCTTTCCATGGCATACAAGGAATAAGGATCAGTGGTGTTCCAGATAACTAGGGACAAATGTAAAGAATTCCCATTTTCTGAGGATACCTGTAAAAACTTGACAGGATTTTAGGGTGTTTTTTTTTCAGCTCACTGTTATATATAAAAAGAGCACCGTTGCCAGAGTACTATACATCTGGAGAGGAGATTTTTCATCACATGCACAAAAGAGAAATCTTTAATCTCTACAACCACTGAAAATTCTGATGACGTCAGTGGGAATACACCCATCGCGTGATCTTGCAAGATGAAGACCCTACCTCTGGCTCAGTCACAATCATCTGAACAAGTTCTCACCTTATTCATGATCTTGGCATTTTGCTTAGCTAATACTTGTTCCATTGCGTCCATTGGAATAGAGTACTTCAGCGTGTCCGGATGCTGGCGATATTTCTTTTCACTGAGAATCTCTGTAGCTTTTTTGGCCTTTTCTACGTCCAATGATTGAATTGGCAACCAGCCAACTCCTCTCAACCAGTTATTAAAGTCTGCTTTATATACATTCTTTTAAAAAATAAACAAGGAAAAACACAGTGAGACCAAAAAAATCAGAATGCCTGTATAAAACAAACAAACAAAGCAAAATAAAAAAACACAGATGAGGCCTTAACATTTCTCCTGGTTCTCAGTTAGATTATTTGAGCTTTTGGTGAGTTTTGAATTTGTCAGAGGACTACTAAAAATGCAGACTAATCTTAATACTTCCTGGGTAAACAAAAAGTAGACTCCAATGTTACACTAGTGAAAAAGAAATGGAAATGAGTCACAGAACTTAATGGAAACTACAAAGATTTTTATAACTTAAACATGCATCCTTAGTGTGCATGGCATATGCATCTGTTGGAGGACAAATGCACGAAGGAAAAGTGAACCAAATAAATAAATCTCAAGTCCCTAGGTATGATCCAGGTATAATCCTTAGGTATAATACAAACATGTGTAACGTATAGTTTGATAAACTTAAATAAAATATACTTTCATATAGTCATAATTTAGACATACATAACCTATGATTTCTGAGAGTACAAATGATAATCACAGTAGTAACATACTGTAACATACTGCAACTGCAAAAATAAAGGAATTAGCAAAACATTCATTTTCTGAGAAGTAGTTAAATATGTGGAGAAACAAAGAAAGTTGTTATTTGCTAAGTAAGTTACCTAGAACTAATCAATTATGCATATTTATGATAAACTTTGGAAAATACACAGTTCCAGACCAGACATTAACATCTCAGTCCACTGATAATATCATACAGTTAATTTTCTAGCCTTAAAAGTTTAATATTGTAACAGTAATTCTGAGATGAAAAAAATAAGCTGATTAATTGTTACGTACATCACTCTGAAGCTGCATCACATTTCTTGATAGTTCCAGATTCACAGAATCAGGCAAGAGAGTATAATTGTGAATTAGCTGTTTATAGCCCGTGTTCGTAACTGCTTCTTGAGCTTTTTTGGCAGCTGTCACGCTGAACATATCCAAGGGAGTATGATATTTGGTCTTGCTGACTTCATAATCTTTCTTGTATTCACGATCTGATTGCATTTTGGCCACATTCATGTAATGAACAAGTTTAGGATCATCCTGTAGGCTGCGGTATCCAACCTGTTTGCCTTTGTCTTTCTCATATGATTCCTTGTACTTATACTACAGACAAAGCAAGAGAAATTCTTAGCCACTTTGGAAACAGAAAATATACTTTTGATAATTCTAAGAAGTTGAAGTTTAAGAATTTTAAAATTGCTTTTCATTCCAAAAATTTAGAAATTATTTTTCAGACTGCACAGGATTAATTGGATTCAAAAAAAGAAGAGGGCTGCTGGATTATTCAACTCATCTTGACCCCTGGTATAGACATATACCAGGATATGAAGTACATATCCTTCTGGATATGAAGTACAAGGCCTGTCTTGCCATTGCCTCTGCCATATTTTATTTTACTGCCATAGACTTCTAACTCTGAAGAACATTCAGATATTAATTAAAAGACCAGCATTATGGTATGGCTTGTGTCAGATAGCATACCAAGCTTTGATGTTGTCAGTTGATTGTAGCTGCCTGAAAACAGCTACAGTGATGTATAGACAGGCAGAGGTACAGATCTCCAGCAACAAAAAATACAGAATAGATCAATTATAACAGAAAACACTTTTTTTTTTTTTATGAGGTATATGTAAACATCTAAATTTGCTTATTATTTCACAGTACCATAAGAATTTCAGTTCTCAGGGTTAAGTATTTTTGTATCGTTATATGCATATTGGTATGCTCTATGGTATAATATGCTACAGAAAGCTGTAACAGTAGATTTTAGCATTCCTCTTTATGTAAATTATACTTACATCACTTGCAATATTTCGAGAAGCTTTAGCAGCAATAATCGGAATGGCATCTGGTTTCAGATCATATCCTTTGGCAATGGTTTTTTTCCAGTCTGCTTTGTAGTTCGCCTTGTAGGGAAAAAGGTACGAGATTGTAATGTCATGATATGAAATTTTAACAAAGTTGTTCAAGACCTTATTTTTATCGTATTCATGTGGATCAAAATCTGTGCAATTGCAGGGAAAAATGTTAACCTCTACACAAACAACAACTGTATTATAATAAATACAAAGGGATCTGGACAGACTTGAGAAATGGGCCTGTGCAATCCACAAATACAAGCTGGGTGGAAAATGGTTTGAGAGCAGCCTTGAGAAGGACCTGGGGGTGCTGGTTGCTGTGAAGCCCAACACATGTGCTTGCAGCCCAGAAAGCCAACCTTATCCTGGGCTGCATCAAAAGCAGTGTGGCCAGCAGGGTGATGGAGGGGATTCTCCCCCTCTGCTCTGCTCTTTCTATATTTGATATTATAGCATGAATATATAAAAGGTCATTTTTCTACTAAGTAAATGATAAATAAATAAATTGTCAGTTATATGCTCACATCACTCAAATTGAAGGCATTGACCCTGGCTTGAATAAACTGAGGAACATCAGGATCCAGGGTATACTTGTGTTTTACTTTCTCACCTTCTTGCTTATATGTTACCTGCAAGGAAAAACAAACAAATACGTGTTAACAAGTGCAAGAGAGGTATTATTAGTGTTAATAAATAAAGACAAAGCAACAACACTTAATTCTTACCAACATATTGAATTTTTACTATTTGTACAGTTTTTAAAAACTAAAGTGTTTTTTTTTCTTAGATGAAATGTCAAATAGTAACATAAAAATCATACACATAGTAAGAAATAAAATCACTATATTGCATTAGTAATGAAAAATTACTTACATCACTCAGTTGCTTGGTATTGTGCTGAGCTAAAACCATTGGTATTGAATCTGGTATACTTGTAAATTTGATGGTGTCTGGGTGCTGACGGTATTTCTTTTCATTTAATGCATCTCCAGCCTTTTTAGCTTTTTCAACATCCAGAGAACCAAGAGGACTCCATCCAATACCCTTGAACCAGCTGTTATAATCTTGTTTGTATGCATTCTGAAGGACAGAAAGAGAACATGGACTGAGATTATCCCACAGAACTGTTTAAAGCAATAATCACAGAGTCTAGCAATTAAGTTCCACATTAGCAAAAAGTATTTATAAATTCTAGAAGAGAACAACAGATTTGTTTGTTTGTTTTTCTGTGATTTCATAGGGAATAAAATGAGCTGCTGTATTTTTTTCTTCCTGATTCATTTCCTATAAACAGTAACATCCCTTCAGTATTTACTAAGCTTATTTTCTCTTACCCTTGTGAAAAATTTCACAAACTTCCTCTTAATCTTTAGAAGATTAATATCTTCTAAACTATCATATGGTGATCATTTAACATGGTTTAATTTGGTCTGTGTTTCAGCAGACTTTACCAGATTTGGCCTTTTGTTTAAAGGTCCACAGAGCAGAGACTTTTTTCCTATAGTTCCTTCTACAGTAAAGCATGTAGAATTCACAGACCTCAAGTAAAACATCTACCCTACATGCAGAGTGCAACCTGGTACGCTCAGTCAACTGTTTGAAATTGTATCTGCAAGAAGCACTAAGAAGGTCCTAAATGAAATCTCTAATGCTAGAGATCTCCAGAGGATATATTCCTGATAATATCAATAACCAAATTTTGTCCACTCCTTCATGCTCAATAGATAATAGTCCAGCTACATTACCACACCTATCTCACATGAAGACAAAGCAGGGAAATTAAAAGTCTTAAAGAATAAAACAAAATTATGTTAGTTGCAAAATAAAGTCTTCTGAGAAAATGTGAATTAAAAAAAACACATTTGAATGCAATATCCCACAAATCTGGTCTTCAAAGACATGCCAACAACAAAAACCCTTTGAGACTAATTCACCTGGAATGTATTATTTCTAAATTCTGACAGCTGATACTTAAAGCTTCTAAGGCTCTTCCCACAGACATAAGAAAAACGGACCATTCTGGTACAGCAATGGCAACTTTCACTGAATACAAACTCATATTTTATTTTCACAGCGTGCAAGAAAACATCTATGAAATTGCAGCCACTGAAATACTTACGTCACTCTGAATTTGCATCATATTCTTTGCAAGCTCAACATCCATAGCATCTGGCAGATAAGTGTAGTGATGGATCAGATTTTTGTAGTGGGCACCAGAAGCTACATCCTGAGACTTTTTCGCAGCCTGGATACTGAACATGTCAGGAGGTGTATGATAGTTAGTCTTGGACTTCTCATAATCCTTCTTGTACTCACGCTCAGACTGAATCTTTGCTACATGCATATAGTGAACAAGCTTGGGATCATCTTGCAGGCTTCTAAAACCAACTTGTTTTCCTTTAGCCTTTTCATACGCTTCTTTATATTTATACTAGAAACAGAGGAAAGAGATAAATAAATTGTGGCATGGCTATTGACGTGTAAACTAAAAAATAAGAAAAGTTCCTGTGACTCGGAACTATGCATTGGAAAAAAAAAAAAAAAGCTGCAAGCAGTTTATAAACATTAGTCTAAATGGCCTAAATGGCACACCCAGCAACTGCATCTACATCAGATTATCTTGCTCCACCATCTAAGGTAGTACACAACAGGTTACACACTTCACAGTAAGATTCATCAACATTAGCGTTTCTTGAGAGGAAAGGGAAGTGTTCCCTAAGCATTCCTGTACTGAGAGGTGTATGAAAAATATTAAAACCATTGAGACCATCCTTCTGTCATTTGAAAGCAATAGCAAACAGAGTACAACTGAACAGCTTCCTCTAGTTATCTGAAACCACTGAATCACATCCCGCTTCATACAATTTGGACTAGATGGCTTTCTGATTCATTTATAAGCCGTCTTTCACTGTATAACCAAAAGCATAGGAGCACATACTCCTATGGTCTCACAGTCCATAAGTAGATGCCTATTTAGCTAATTTTCTGGAAATTTGTCACCAGATAATTGCAAGAACTACTGATTTCATTTCTCCTGTGAAAATTGGTTTAAGAAGCTGTACAGTAATATTTGCTTATCTAAAGCAAACAATTAGAAAAAAGTAAGTTTTACACTAATACTTTGGGAAAGACTAAGAATCTCTTTCTCATTTTAGCAGCTCTAGAGAGACTTGCACAACATTTGAAATCTACCACATGGCCTGGAATGGATGACTTTTTTACTAAATGCCTAAAACAAGCATACCTGGAATAGATACTTACATCACTGGCGATGTTTCTTGAAGCTTTGGCTCGAGCAATTGGAATAGCATCAAGCGACACATTGTTTCCTTTAGCTATTAGATCATGATAGTCTTGTTTATAATACGCCTAAAAAAAAGAAAATCTGTATTATTCTAGAGAACCTAATAATCATAAGAATTGTATGCAAGTCAAAGCTACACCAAATCTACTTCAGGCAAATCTTTAGAAGCAGGTACTTCTAAATGAAGCATATACTTCATTCAGTGCTTTATTACTTCTCTATTAATTAAATTAAATTAATTAAATGATTACATAAGTACCTGGGATTTGTTTGGAAATTCAAATGATACAAAGAATGAAAAACTACATTGGTATCAGTTGATTATAAAGAACTGCACATCAGTGAAAGAAATCTGGAATATGAGTGTATCTGCAACATATTACTTAAAATTCATTAACAATGAGTAAAACGTTTAAAAGAAGTCACTTACATCACTGACGTTAGCTGCATTGTATCTAGCTTGGATAAACTGTGGGACATCTGGGGTAAGAGTATATTTATGTTTAACTTCCTCTCCGGAAGATCTGTATAGTTTCTGTAAAATATATGATACATAAATAAATCCTTCTTTTGTTGTACAGCTAGCCCCAGCTCACTCTGTGTTTATGTTTGATTTTGCAAATATACATTGCCACCTATTTCAAAAGACTGAGACTGCACTTTTCATGCAGAATAATTGATCTTATTGATAGAAGAAATGAGTCCTAAATACTCTATGCAGTCTTTATTCAGGAACACTAAAGAGCATTGAGCCCTCCAATGGACATAAAAACACAATTCTGGAAAACATGGGATAATAACGAATGGTAGGAGAGTACAAAACAAAGCTTGCTGTTTTATAATGATAGACATATTATCATTAATTAGACATTCTGTAATTCCTTCCTTATTGTAGGTGGGAAAACATCAAGAACAACTTGAAAATTTTGAATCATTTCTTAAATAAAGTGCATTTAAAATGTACTTAAAATACAAATGGACAGGCTTAGGTGATGTGAACTGAAAGACCTGCATGACTCCATGGAGCTTCACAGTTTACTGGGAAATTACTTGGGCAAAATCAGAGTACAAAGCAAAGACAACGCACAGAAACTCTTCCAAGGATTTTAAAGACAATGGTCAACTCTTCAGTAGATCCATCTCTACATTACCACAAGACCCTTTTCTTTCTCTACTTACATCATTGAGTTGAACTGTATTCTGTTTGGCTTGGACCATTACTGGAGTGTCCACCACACTTGTAAATTTAATGGTGTCTGGATGCTGACGATATTTCTTTTCATTCAAAGCATCTCCAGCTTTTTTAGCTTTTTCTACTTCTAGTGACCCAAGGGGGATCCAACCAATTCCTTTCATCCAGTTATTATAATCTGCTTTGTATGCATTCTAATAAAGAAGAAAAGGCAATATTTAGAACTTCAGGAATGAGAAAAAACAATTCAGGGACCTTCCTGAGGCTTCACAGCTTTTGCTTGAGGCATCTCAAAAATTCTGTTCACTTAAGGTTCTACTTACATCACTCTGAATTTCCATCATGTTTTTAGTTAGCTCCACATTCATTGCATCTGGTAAGTAAGTATAGTGATGTATGAGGTTCTTGTAATTAGCATTGCTGGCAATCTCTTGAGCCTTCTTGGCACCGACAACATTGACCATATCCAGTGGAGTATTGTACTTAGTTTTTGTTTTCTCATAATCTTTTTTGTACTCTCGCTCAGACTGCATCTTGGCTACTTTCATATAATGAACAAGTTTGGGATCATCTTCAAGGCTCTGGAAGCCAACAAGTTTACCCTTGGAAAGTTCGTAGGCTTTTTTATAGTTAACCTGTTAAAATACAATAGAATCCAGAGAACATCATAAGCATATGTATAGTAAGCATAGTAACTTAGTAAAAAGTAAATTAAAAGCAAAGGTATCCTTTGTTCTCTACAAAAAGTATCCCTCATATGCAAGGATGAGCCTTTTGTCTTATTTATGATCAGACCTATAATTAAGGACAGAGAGAACTCAGGTCCATTACTCATGGAGCTCTCATTAGTGATCTACTCCAACAATTTTCCTTAATCACACTGGACTGCAAGTCAGCCTTTTCACTCAGAGAGAATTACATAAAAAGACATCCTTTTCTAAATATAATTATATAAACACATCAATGAAGCAATAGAAAACCAATAAAAAGAAAATTGTGTTAAGGCCATTAATACTCTAACAACATGCTCAAAAAAGGCAATAAAGAAGTTATCTCTCAAATATAGTTTAAGTAAACTCTTATGAATTAAATAGTTCCTTTAAGAAGGATGCACTTACATCACTGGCAGCCTGTCTAGCAGCCTTGGCAGCTCGGATAGGAATAGCATCAGATTTTAGATCATATCCTCTTGATTTTAATTCTTCCAAACCAGTTTTGTAATAGTTCTAGAAGAAAAATTGAATTTTCAAATGAACAGTTTCTAGCTAGAAGAAACTTCATGTTGGAAGTTGAATAAAGAACTCTGGAAATATACTTACATCACTAATATTGTAGGCATTAACTTTGGCCTGGATAAACTGGGGCACATCAGGAGGGAGGTGGTACTTGTGAATAATTTTTTCACCTTTGGATTTATACAGTATCTGCAAAAAACAATAAAGAAAGAAAATTACCAGGACAACGTTTTTAGATAGTGAATGTTTAGTAATACTGAGTGGCACAACTCAAAGATTTTGTGCTACCTCACTCTCAAAGGAAGACAGAGATGAAATCCCAGTCCTCGCCATGTGAATGGCATGAACCCTGCTGACTTCACTGGTGCAAAGAATACTTTTAGCATGATAGACACAAAATTGCAAACACACCGAAACTTAACATGAACAGCCACTTGAAAAAAATCATTTAATAACCATCTGATTTCCAGGTGGTCTTCCACTGGAATAGCACTGCATATACACACAAATGTTTTTGTCCATATTTGTGCCTATATATGCACACACATACATTGATTTCACTGACTTTCTTAAAACTGAATGATTAAGTGAAAGCGGCCACAGTGCAGAAATTGATATGCTCAGAATACAGTGACATGTTTAGTATCTGTACTTACATCACTCAGCTGTTTACTATTGATCTCTGCTTGCTTCTGTACTGGAGAGTCAGTCACTTGAGTAAATTTGATTTGATCGGGATGCTTTTTGTAGGTGTGCTGAGGGAAAATAATAAATACTTTTATGGTAAATGTACATAATCAAATCCTTTTATTTAATAAGTCACAGCACTGTAGCATTACTTAGGATATCTAGCAGTTATGGCATAGGTGCAGATAAGCACTGTCCCGCACGATTCTTATGTTACTTTTGCTGTAACTGTCTTGATCACTAGATGCCGCAAAAGGCTTTTAAATTACAGATTAATAGGGTTTTTAAAAGTCACATATGCTAATAAATACAAATTGAAAATCTTCAAAATTAACAAGAATCACTCAGTAAACTTCCATATGCCTCAGAGCAGATACCCTGTATGTAAACAGCTATCTGATAAGCACTGCAGTGCTATACTTACATCTTTACACTGATCTAACTTCTTAATAGCTTCATATTCCTGAGTTATGGTCTGAGGGAAGTAGCACTTTGTCTTGTCCTCCTCGTAATCTGCTTTGTAATTTTTCTAGGGATAAAATCAACATTCAGTAAGAAAACATAGTTGAGCTTTCTCCAAAATAAAAGTATCATGGTGAGAACAGAATGACTGCCACACTTACATCACTCTTCATAGCTTCAACTTTCATACAGTGCGTATGATGTGGGTCCTCAAAACTGCCCAAATAGTGCCCTAAAATATTCTTTTGATATGCATCTTTGTATTTTACCTGGAAAAATAATCACAAGTTGATAAATAAAGGTAATCAAGAATGTTGGTACAGAAAGAAATGAACATAAAAATACATACATCACTAAAATTCTTTAGAACGCTATCAGTCTGAAACTTTGGTGTGTCACAGTAATTCATGCTTGTTCCTTTTGATTGTTCATAGGCTTCTTTGTATAATTTCTGCAAAAGAAAATAATGTCAGGTAATAAAGTAGATTGCACTAAAACTCACTCACAAAACAGTACAAATAACAGCAAAATCAAGAAATGATTGCAAAGAAAAGCTTTCCCAAAAGACTGAAAAACAGATGGCCTTTTTAATTTTCAATGCTTATTAAAAAAAAAAAAAAAAAAGAGAGAGAGACTTCTTAGTGACTTCTGACACTGAGAATTATGAAATCTCTTTTCAAACATACGAAAATAGGAAGAAAGAAATCAAGAAGGCCATTACACTCTTGAAGTAAGTAACAAGAACACAGCATATATGAATACATATAAGTACTACATATTTTATCATTGTTGACATCAGCTGAAGTTCCTTAAGCAGTAAAGGAAGAACTTCCATCTTGTGATCCATTTTGCACAGGAATCTAAATGAACTATACAATAACTAGGTATCACCATAACATGCTGCAAATATTGTTACACTCTATTGTTATACTCTGCTGCAGAGAAATGACTATATTATACTATTACGGTCACTAGTATCTCGTGACAGATAATAGGTTTATAAAACTAAAATACTGAGAGATCCAATGGAGAAGCCTTGTGAAGAAATTATGAGTTTGGTTAATTGTACTTGACTGAAAATTATCCAGGTGTACTTTGACAATACTTACATCACTCAGCACGTTTCCTGCAGTTTTCAATTGCCTCAGCAATGGGTTCTCTGTGGCAGGAAGCACATTATAATCTGCATTAGCTTTGTTCTTCTCATAGTCTGCTCTGTATTTTGTCTTTAAAGAATAAAAAAGGGGTGAGGTTTTAAAAATCAGTATTAGAAACCAAACATTCACTAACCTATATCACCTTGAAGTTTTCAGGAAAATTCTCTCTCTTTTTTTTACTTATGACTCGTATTGGCAAAGGACCATGAAAAGCACTCAGATCACGTGAGTGCAGGGATGACATGCTGGGAGACAGAGTCACAAAATAATTGATAGTTATTAAGTAGATGTCCCCACCTCTAAGCAGCTCACCAAACATTTTGATTTTTCAAATATCAGCTACCATCTTGGAATAGTCACATTCTTACAAATTAATGACTTAAGATCATAAGCTTGGCTAGGAGTCATTGTAAGCTTTGTAGTGGAATACACAGAATACATCTTTTGCACAGAATAATTTTTTTTTGACATTTGACAAAACAGCTTCAGCACAAACAGTCCTGACTACAGAACTATACTCTGGCTAAAGAAATGGGAGAAGTTGTCACATACCTTACTGACATTATTTGTAACTCGCTTATTAGCTTCATATTCTGGAGTCTCAGTCTGCATAAAGTAGATTTGGTCTTTCATGTTTTCAAAGTCTTCCTGGTATTTTCTCTATTAGGAAGAGAGAAAAATAGAGAAGAATGTATCAAGTGCAGTTACATTACAAATCAGCCACCCATGAAGTAGCTTAAATAGAAAAAGAGAAATACAGCAAGTGGAGCAGGAAAACTTGATCAGTATTTGCCGCATTAACACAAAGCAGAGGATAAAGCTGTTCATTTCAAGATTTTCTGAATAATTCACTTACCATACTTATATTTTCTGCATTCATTTTTGCAACTGCAACATCGTAGCAGGGAGTTTGACTCCACTTGCCTTTGATCTTGTTATTATAGTCCTCATGGTAAATAATCTATAATGAAAAAAAAAAAAAAATCCCCAGTTCAATTTTCACTTAACAAATTTGTTTTTAAAGTCTTCTTATTAAATTTGCTCCATACTTTACATCTGCATTATAACCACTTCAGCAGTTACTGTCAAAATAACCTGACATATGATTTCACCTAATGCTCCGGTTTTCAGTTATTTCCTTTGGTACCTTCCCTTAACCAAAAAGTAATAGGTGAAATGTCATCTACTCCGAAAGACTTAATCAGAAATACTCTCTGTGAGACATCATTAAGTTATTCCTCCAGTTGAGTTATGTTTTCTCACTAGTCACATAATATTGGTGCATAATATTAACCATCAGTTAAACTAGAATTTATTGTTATTCCTGCTGGAACTTGTTATAGGACGTAAATGGAAAATCCTTTCAATATATGGATTGGCATGGTGTGTGTGATTTCTGTTAGACTATATTCAAGCTGATGGAAATCAAGTATAAACTGTTTATACAGAAAGTTTAAAGCATTTTAAAAAACAGTTACTTTAGCAGTAACTGCTTAATTAAACAAAACATCTTATTGATTTTTGACTCAGTTTTCCAAATGCATTTTCAGCCACAATTGCTTTAGCACAAAAATACAACTTCTTCAATGCCATTTCAACTGTTAGCACATTGATAAAGAATGTATAATGCCAAAAATAACCATTTTTTTCTAAATTTTATTGTTTTGTAGATATACAGGTAACTATTTTATTAATTTCAAAGCAAGCAACTCATTTAGAAAACAGATATATACTTATATTTCACTGTTTACTTATAAGAGAAGAGTAAAATGGATTTTTTTTCTGCTTTCTCTTGTAAACATTTAAAATGCAAAGTAAGAGAGAAAAAAAAGGAGGAAGAATGGGAAGCAATGTGTATGATAGAAGCAAATGTTTTGTGAAAGCTAAATTTGCTGACTAGAATGAAGCTTTCTTTAAGTACCTTTTCGTCTCTCTAACTCCAAAAGGAAGATTTCTGCAAAAGAATTCTGCATTCTACTCACATCACTCAGCTGCCTCGTCACTTTCTTGGCTTGTTCCACATCAGGTGGGTCTGGCAGAGAAGTGTATTTAGATTTTCGTTCATCGTGCCCTTTTTTGTAGACAATCTGAAGATAAGAAAGAGGTAATTGGTTACAGTAAGTACCCACTAAAATCGCAATAGAGTATTTACTTTTAATTCTGCTAACACCACCATTAACTAATACCAGTCTGTCCACAGTTGCTGCAGCTTAAAATCTTTCAATCACATTTATTCTGGAGGAAAATAACATGGAAAATTTTTCTTGATAAAAGACATCAAAAAAGAAACAGTTCCCTAGGAAAGTTTTCAAGTATACTACTCTATTTCTCATGATAAACGAGACATCTGCAAAATTTGTGGAAGTCTTTATGTGAAACCTGAAATTTAGTTGAACAGTTACATGTCTGTGTCAACAGGAGTATCAGCAAATAGAATCCTGAGTTTGCCTCACAAACTCCTGAGTTTTCTTATTGCTGTTTTAGAGATACAGATTTGTAGATCCATCACAAAGCCCAGTGAAATGGGCTTAGAACCAACCTAGAGTTTCTCAACACATTTTGAGAGACAGAGGTCTTCTTACTGATTATCTCAGATCTTCAATTATTTCACTCATAATCCAACATCAAATTGCCAATAGAATACATACTTCTCTACTGAAATAGCACTACTGTCAGAGCTAACTATTAGTGCATATCTATGCATTTTTATCTTCTTACAGAGTCCACCAAGAAGCCTACCAAATTACACTGCTGCAGTGATCCACCTGTCTATCAGGCTTTAATACTTACATCACTCAGAGTCTTCTGAGCTTGTGCCACCCTTCTAAGTTCTGGGCTGTCATTGTATGGATAGAATAATGTTTTGTCTCCTTCCCAGTCTTCTGTATAGAGTTTCTTAAAAACAGAAAAATGCCAGAATACAGAATGAATTAATATCTGATTTGGAATGTTTCTTAAACTTCAGCTGCATAAACCTGTGATTTTTCTTACCTTACTGAACATTGCTGTATTTTTTATTGCATTCACAAGCTCTGGGGCATCAGGAGGAAGTAAGTACTTGTCCTTGTTCTCCTCCCAGTTCTGTTTATATAAGACCTGCACAGAAAGATCAGCAGGTTGGTTACTCTAATAGTAGAAAAATATTTACATTTGTTAATTTGTTGTTAGCCTGCCCTAAAGATTTTTGCAAAGTAAAAGTCTCAAAACAGTCACATTTAAAGACATCAACTGAAAACATTTAAAGTATTTATAAACATTTAAAGTATTGATACTTGCTTCGATCAGTTTCTTTTCCAGTGCTTGTAAACTCTTTTAGAGATACTGTTTCAGCACCCTGAGCTCAGAACCTTACTTCTATCAGTAACTCCATGATCCATTAATGTTCACAATGCTCCCAGGAAGTTACAACTTGCTCACCTTGCTCACTTGCTGCGATACTTTCTTTGCATGTTCTATATCCTTGGCCTTTTCATCGACGTGGCAAATAGTTCTAGCAACTTCACCAGCCATGCGGTATTTAACCTAGATCATACCAAACAACATTTATATTTACAGCAAAAACTGTCTTTTTTTTTTTTTTAAAAAAAAAGCAGAATATCAATATTTGAACACTTAATACTGCAAACAGCCCAAATCTGAATTCAGTAAAGCGTTTAGGTACATGTATGTGATTAACCTTTACCGTGGACTAGCTGTCGCTGAGAAATAAAACCTATGGAAACAAATTTATTTTGCAAATTAACCAAGAAAGAAAAGCAGCTCTGAGACTCTGTCAAGAGCTGTGAACCCAAGTGAGACGTAGTGCCCTTCTGTAATGCTGTAAACAGAGCTCTTTCCAAGAGTACTTCCATCCTGCATAACGAGATAGAGAGATCCCCATGCTACATAGTATGTCTTAATTTCACAGTCCATTACCATGGACCATACACTAGCTGCAGTTCCAAAAGCAATATAGCCACACCACCATGGCAATCTTGGGCATAAAATGATCCTAATGCAGTTATACTACTCCCAGCTTGACAGCAGGGTCAGTCAGTCAGCATTGGTGCGTGGACTGCTGTACCACATTCCTCAATATATCCCAGATCAGGAGTGGAATAGAATTTAGTGGATGCTCAGCTCCTGAACACCGGATAGATTAGGTGTCTCCCCTCTAAATTTTAGGGATTGCCATTCTTAGGGACTTAACTCTCCCTATTCACTGTACAAAGAATTAAGATGCTTTGGTAGGCAGATCTCAGTTTCCCAAACTGTGAGTGTATTGCTGAAAGGGAGACTGGAATTGCTTAAAAGAGAGGAGGAGGAGGAGCTAGCTTCCAGAACTTTAAGCATTGCATCAGTGGGGCAATTGTGCCTAGGCTGGCTTGCAAAAGTAAATCACTACGATTCACACAGAGGGGACAAAGAAGGAGCAAAACACCTTGGAAAACCCAATATTAAATCATGAGATGTACAGAAGTTCATTTTGCAACACTTGGAGAATTTTAGTATCATTTTTTCCAGTTTTTATGAACTGACTTTCCATTGCTTTATGAAAACAAAGATGTTTAAACATGTTAGAAGTAAAATTCTATGGCTATTCACCCAGCACTCAACTTAACCTCAACAAAAATTTGTCAGGCATATCATCCACGATGACTGCAGGACATACTGTGTTGTATCTTCAAATTCAATAATATCAGCATCACCGTCATCTCTTGTCTGTAACTTCTGATCAGAATTTTTCAAACCTCTTTCTCCACAATGAAACAGGACTATTATTCCACTGGTCAGGAATAATCATGTCTCCCTTACTGAAAGGCCTAAATTCCAATCTACATCACAGAACTCAGATTGTCATGTACTCTGTATTCCTTGCTCTTGTAATCTTGACAGTTTCTGCTAAACATTCAGGTTGCCTCATCAGCATATTATCAAAAAAATTATCACTTCTTATCTAACATTTAAAATTATGATTCAATTGGCTTCTTTACTACTCTATGTTTTTTTTTTCTTATGACATTTGATACCTACCTCACTGAGCTGGTCTTGCACTTTCTTGATTCTCCGAATTTCTGGGGTATCAATTGTGGAAGCATATGGCTTTCCTTTTTCTTTTCTAAATTTTTCTTTGTACTTGTTCTGAAAGAAAATAATGACTAATGTAATTAAGACATGTCTTAAAACTCTGGCAGAAATGTAAACAACAATTATAGATGTATTCATCTGGTTAGTGTAGGAATTTTGGACAGATCATTGACTCGCACAAACTGGCATTACTCAATTACATTTGCAGAGTTATGCTTATTTTAACCAACTGACTTTCTTCCATCTGACACAATGGAAAACATCCATTTCTATCTTTAGCTTGTTTTGGATCACTTCTAATTGAGTTTATTCTCATTAGGAGTTTGGTATTAATAAATATACAGTTACTTGTTTCAGTAACCAAAGATAAAGAGAATTGTTGCGTGAGCCTAGCATTCCTAGACCTGTGATCTCACATAACCCTTTAACAGTGAACACTGGTGAGTAACATACATAAAGGTTTAGGAAAAAGGATCTGACACCATCTTACGTACGTGAAGTGCAGTTGTTTTCCACCCGTTAAAACACAGTACAGTACTGAACTACTGAACTTTAGTTTCCCATACCAGGAATTTAGGTAAGTACTTGTTCCAACATACAAAAATTTTTATTTGATGCATAGAGGGGTAGAGAAATATACTACTATAAAAATATTGAGGTTTGCATTCCAATAGACATGGGCTTCTGTATCTTTACTTGAGTATCCAAGTCAGATAGTGCGGGAGTCCTATTAACTGACATCTATGAAGATATTCAGACATCTGCCACAAGCTAATTTTTGTGCTTAATTACTTAATGCACCTAAGCAGGAAATGGGCAAGGCATGGGTTAATTGAAAGAAGGAAACTTCCTGCTCCAGGCAAATAGCACTAGTACACATCATGAAGTGAAATACAGATGTAGTGAAAATAATAGCATGAAGGTTTGCAACAATACCTATTAAACATTTTTTATATTGGTGTTCCTAAACAAATAAAAGACATGGGACAATTTACCTCACTGAACAGGTCCTTCATTTTATTACTGTGTTGCAGATAAGGTGTCAAAAACTTAGATGTGTCCACTTTTGTCCGTATCGTCTTCTTTCTGACTGGAGGTGCTGCATCCTCAACAGAAGGTTTTTCATGCTCAACAGTATAGGTGACAGTTTTAGGACCTGTGAAGTCTGTGGTAGTGGTCTCAGTGATCTCAGTGATCACCTGGGAATAAAGAAAAAATTACTTGCTTTGCAATTATAAATCTTTTTATTATCATTATTGTATTTATATTTTAATTATATTTTAATTTTATCATAATTTTCCACCTCCTCTGCATATACAAGGATGCTCAGTTGCTACTCTGAAACCACTTACAAAGTGGAAAAACAGTGACACTTCCTATTGGGAAAATATTCATACTCATATGTAATTCACCATTCCACAATACTGTTTTCAAAAACTGATACACATCAGACACAGAAATAATCATGCTATTGCTCCCTTTAAATCCAGTCTGGCTACAGATTTTAAAACACCTGATGAATTCAATGGCTGGCTTCATCTTAAAAATAATATGATATTCTTCAAAAGTATAGTCCTAGTCTATTTGCTCAAACAGTATTCATTGAATTATATTTTGTTAAATTAAAACTATAGGAAGACTTTGGGAACAGATCTTTTGTTTGTCAGGAAACACACATAAAGTGAACCACTAAGCTTCTGTTTCAGCGTAAGTCTATGCCATAAAGAATATTTCATAGTAGCATACCAAAGAATTTATTATATTTGTATTAAAAATATAATATATATATATTAATTTTTATATATTATATAATATATATATAGATTATAGATTATATAATCTATAATCTATAATATAACTCCTTGTTACCTCAAATATTTGTTACAAGTGACATGAAAAAAATCTGCAAATGACCACAGTTAGATTACACAAGTAAAGGGAAAAGAACTAATATGCAAACTGGTTTCAGGCAGAATCTTTATGTATTTCTTTTCCTAAAAATGTTACATATAATGCATGCATGTCCCTATTGCTCATATATACATATCTAGTCACATCCTCAATAATTCTGTTCATCTTTCATCTTTAACACTAATAATTGTGTGGTTTGGGGGTTTTTTGTTTGTTTGTTTGGTTGGTTTGTTTTTCAATATGTTACCTAAGAAATCTTTTAAAGCCTGTTTTTCTTGTTAATAACAAGAAAAAAATAAAAATATTAAATAAATAAAATAAAATTCATTATTCATTAATAATTAGTTAATATTCATTTAAAAAATGAAACCTGTGTTTCATTTTGTCAGCTCCTGTGTAAACTTAGCTGCTGGGCAAATGACACAGTGCAGAACAAAAACAAGCATAGTCGTTTCCTGACGGACACATCCACAGTTCCTTCTGATGAAAACCAAACAGTGGCAGGTGGCAATTGCACACATCTAAGTCTACTCCCAACTGCAGTTCAGAAAACAGATAGGACAGATACCCTGCACAAGCTAGAAGTCCTCTTGGTCAGTACACAACAGGGTCTTGGAGAGGAAATAAATGATTTAAGAAGGAACTGTTCACTGATAGTTGTCTGCTTGCTATCAAAAATGAATCCTCAGAACACAAAAGATCACTAGTTCAGCTTTGTATATTAATTACATGCATATATAGATCACATGCAGTTTCACAGGAACTTTTACCTCATGTGGTTCACCCTCCTCAATAATTGTCTCCTCAATGTAGTACTAGTAAACAAAGGAGAAAAAAAAATCATTGTTAGGCCAGATCATACAGAATAGTAAGTTGTAGCTTCTCTTAAAAGGACTGTTTTAAAAACACACTTCTGGAGAAACACAGCTGTAGTTCATAGGTACCTATCCTTGATGATATTGAAGATCTTTTAATTTTTTGCATTAACGATTGGATTTTTTCTGTATGTTCCTGAATCTTCAATGCATTCCAGAGATCTCCTAGACTGCTTGCACGCAGCCACAGTGCCCTTCCAGCAGGCGCTGGGATGATTAAGGCCATCCCTGAGCACAAGGGCTGTATCTGTGAGGATTTCTCCAGCTGCCTCATGAAGTGCCCAGAGCGCTACACCCACTCTGAAGCTGCAGATCTGCAGGTGAAGCAAGAACCTTCCTCCTTTTGCCACAAGCTTCCAGCCTTCTCCATCCTGACAGCCAGCCCCCATCCCCTGTTTAACCAGGGTTTCCACTCCCTCCCTGCCATGTGTGCCTCAGGCTCTCGTTTCTCATGACGGCACTGTCAACTCTTCTTTTCCCTGACGGTGCAAGTCCTGCTCACATCTCCCTTCATCAACCTGCACTGCCCCTCCGTGACCTGCCAGAGCACGGATCCCCTAGGAAAGACGAAGGCTGGGCGCTGTGGCAGGCAGAGCCTCAGCCCCAACGGGGAGCCCGCAGCCGCCCTGCCGAGGCCGTCCCTGGGCCACACAGCAAATGGCGGCCGCGCGATGGCGCCATCCCGCCTGCCCGGCAGCCCGCCATGGCGCCGCGGCAAATGGCGGCGGTGCTGAGGGCCGGGTCCGCAGCCACACTGATTACCTGACAGAAATCAGGTAAAGGTGTTGCTGTGGGAGCGAGCAGCAGTTTTATCGAAAAGGTATTTAACCTATTGAAAAGGTATTTAACTGAGGTTACCTTTAGCAAGGTAAAAACTTAACATGTTACCTTTGAAAAGCTCCTCGGCAATCGTTTGCTCAAGTTCACATGCCTAAACTACAGGAACCAAAAGCTCTTTGAATCAATTCATTAAACATCTGACTAAAATTTAAGCCCTTTTCACAAAGTTGTTCTTCAGGCCAGGTTCACGTCGCTGGCTGATACTTTGCAGTCCATCTCTTAGTTTTGTTTTCAGGCAGTTTCTGCTCGCTGACCCTGTAAGGTGTTTGAACCACCTTCCCCAAATTCTTCAGTTATTCAGCACTAAAAGGTTTGCATCATTTCCTAATTTTTGTACATCACAAGCGGCTACAGTGTCCAGTGCAGACTAACAAATCCAGAGAAGGGAAATGTAGTATCTTAAAATCCTTAGCATTGTCTCAGCCACTCATTATTCAATCATAACATTCTACCCTTTCCAAAGACAAATCTCTGATAGAATTCATATAGGTTTAAAATAGAGGATGCATATAGTTTGAAAAAAAATCTGGAAAGGATTAATTAGCTTTAAGATATACCAGATGTTATTGTTCCTCTTTACTTTCTCTCTTTAAATATATTGGGGGAAGCTACTACACAACCCTGGTCTGCCTTAGCGATGTGCTCACAGGAAGGCAGTAATCAAAAATTAAAATAAATAAATAAAAGATTAAACAGACCTGTGCAGACATAAAGCCTGACATATAATAAGTCCAGTATCGACAAATGAACTTTGACAACAAATAAATATACATTTTATTACAGAGCGCACACAATGCTCAGGAAGCATAGTCATAACCTTATAATATGAAACAATGAAGAACTAGTGTCTTTTTGACTAGGTTGTACAACATGTGTGTGTTTCAATGGTCTTATTTACCAATACATATTTAACTAACTCAACTAGCAAACTGTATGACTTCATTCATTATTTAAATGTTTTGAAATTGGCAGCCAGGGCTCAATGTTTTTATACCGCCTGAAATCAGCAACCCATTGAATTTGGTGTGGAAATAAGAGTTCTGGGACATGTGTCTGCAACTCATGTTTATTTTCTTCCTCAAAGAGCCAAGCGGTTTGTTAGAATAACTGATACATTTAGTGATACAAATTTTCATGTCAGATGGTAAGAAAGTAACAAGACCTTTCTTCACCTTGTATATTCCCACAGCATTTGTTCATAACAGTAAACTATAGTTTCTCTAGTTCCTTGGGATTCCTTTAATCCCATCATTAAGACTAAATACTTAGGTGTATAGCTGTCAGTTTAAATGCCCAAACAGCAAATGAATCCCTGATGCAACTCCACAGATACCTACACAGGTTTAGGTCTATCTAATTTAGCTCCATCTCTGCAGCTTCTAAGACTAAGTGCACTACTGGTCAATAGTATGTTGGAGGGGAAAAACTGCTTTATCTTTGCATTGCAGTGGGCAGACAGACAGAAGCCAGGCTAGACAGTGGCTTCCAAAGTCATCCTCTCTAGCATGGATTGGATGACAGAGGGCAAGCCAGGGGGAAAAGGAGATGGCCCCCTGCATCTATAATTATGCAGAAGTGTAACCACAAAACCTCGTGATGGGGGTGTGGGATGGTTACAATCCTTTTTTAAATGCAGAAACTATGACAGGAACCAGAGAGATTTTGCTCCACTGAGAGCAACATTATGCTGTTGTTGTTGTTTTTTACTGATCAAACCATTTAGCAGATATCTAATCAAACTCTAATCTTCAGAGAGCAATCAGAAGTAACCATCTATGCTCATGAGCAGTGTTTTGTTAAAGTAGTTAATATAATCATTCACAAGGCAGAAAACAATTAATCTGACTCTCAGATTTTCTTCTTACCTCCACAACTTCCTCATATTCTTCCTCCTCCATTTTGAGGGTATTCTTCTGTCTTTCCCCCACTCACTGGTCATGCAGTGGATGAAAGTATGAATATACAGTATTAGCCCACAACTGACAGTGAAAAGCGACCTGTCATGTTCATAAAGTGCATGGGTCACAGTAACTAGCAAAATTATTACACTGTTATTGGCTGATCAATTGAAGAACTTGAACAACAGAAAGAACTACAGTTGGGATCTGCCATTACTTTGTTTCAGATTATTATAGGAAAATGTTGGATTAAGTTTCAAGCACCAATCAATACCAATATCAGTTACAATTTTGGACAAATACTTTATTAGTTGTAACACCTATATTAGAATTCAAAGAAAACTATAAAAGAAAAATAGAGGAAGAGATTTGTTGAAGTATGATTTGATTTTTTTCCATTACAGCAGTCATATGAAGGTTTTTCTTTGAGACTATTCTGTACAATTTGGTTGCATTATTAAAAATCTTGTATAAATGGGAGCTTTATCTGCATGTTCTGCTATATTAATTCACATATAGAAATATAATGTAGAAAGAGATTGTAAATGTAAATTGTTAAGTGACCTTATGTTAATTGTTAATGAGGCAATTTCACTTTTCCCAGCATTAGCCTATGCATATGCTTTTTTTTTTTTTTTTTTTTTTTTTTTTTTTTTTTACCTCCTGTGGCTTTTTTCTCTATATTTCCTCAGACCTGGAAAAGATGAAAAATCCACTGAATTGGCTGAATTACAAAGTACAGATTACTGTCCAAACCTCTAAATGAACTAATTAACAACAATTTTCCTTTGCTGTAAGGCACAGTTACAATTTTCCACCAGGGAATATAGCCCCGTTTCTAATGTCGGTACGGGATGAGGCTTTGCAACAGCTGTTCCTGAGTCCAAAGATATTTGCCGTGTAAGCTAATACTACCAAATGACAGGGGGGTTTTGTTTAGCTGGCTAAACTGCAATTCCTTCTGAGGCAAGTGAAGTCTAGTAATGCAGGTTAAATATAGGAACATAGGATACTGTCCCTTTTTAGTCCCAATATGTTGAGAAAAAAAGTATATATATTAAAAAATTAAAGCAGAATATTACCTCATAAAATAAATGAAGAATAACTCAGTCAAAAATTGGCACATCCTGTGATAAAGTAGGCAAAAGTTTATGAACAACTGTGCAAGAGCAGTAGGGACTTGCACATAAGGAACCTCTCTGTACAAGTTGTCACGATTATAACCTTCAGTTGCACTTCCAAAACCCAGTTTTGGGCCCTTTTCTCTCACTGCAGTTTCCGACCAGTCAGTTATTCGGCCAGACAGAAAATCTGACTCCCATGGGCAAGGCACAACTGCTAATTTCCGAAACTACAGAGTCAGGAAACAGCTTTAGATCCTAATCTAAGGAAAAGAAGCCAAATGTGATTAGATGTCCTTACCAGCAACATCTAGTAAATATCCTTAGGAGCAAAGCCTCTCCAGTCTTCCCTCCTGAGCAGTGCTGGGCGAGAGCGAGCCTGGTACATCAGCTCCTAATTACGCATGTGGCCAGCACAGCCAATCTGGCTCCAGCCCGCTCCAATTTCAGCCCTAAATATACTTGGTGACCCCCGAGGAGGCCACCTGTTCTCAGCAACATGATGGAAAAGGGAGCTGGGCTCTTCTGTGCTCCCGAGGAACCCCAGGAGATACCACAGCTCAACTGAACTTCACCGGGGCTCCGCTGAAATGGATCCCAAGGCAAATCCCAGGGAGCATTTGAACAGAAAATAAAACATATTGTTTTTTGTCTTTCAGAATTGATTATGAGTTTGAATTGACAGGGTGGATTTACAGCCTTTATTGTACCTGAATCAAAACTATCCAGTTATCAAAACTGTCAGGGGCTGTAGTGATAGGGTAAGGGCTTTAAACTAAAAAAGACTAGAATTAGATTAGATATTGGGAAGAAATTCTTTACTCAGAGGGTGGTGAGGCACTGGCACAAGCTGCCCAGAGAAGCTGTGGATGCCCCATCCCTGGAGGTGCCCAAGGCCAGGCTGGATGGGGTTTGGGCAACCTGGGCAGCTGGGAGGTGTCCCTGCCCATGGCAGGGGGTTGGAATTAGGTGGGCTTTAAGGTCACTCCAACCCAAACCATTCTGTGATTCTATGAAGCAATTCTAATGCACTGTTTTGGAAGATCAGGACTTGTATGATGAATGGAGCAGAATCATGGTGAGGATAACAGAAAAAAACCTCTTAGGTCATCTAGTCCATCTGCACTATAGGATTGCTTCAGCTCTTCAAGAAGGTGTATTTAAAAGCCAACGCCAGCTCTGATCTTCTCTTTTCATATAATAGATCACATAATTCAATATGTGATTGTCAGGAGCCCTTAAGAGACACCCTCATGTTCCTTAACTCTTTCCAGAGGTTAATATTTATATCCAGATGAAATATCATATCTCATTTACTACTGCCAAGGATTTTATATCTTACGCAGAGCTGTAGATCATTCTGTTTCTCCTTTAGGCAAGCTGTATCCTTTTAATTATTCAGCATTTGCTTTACTAGGTAATCCTTCCTCCTTTTAATATTATTTCTGTTTATATAGAAGTCCTTCAGTTTCCTAATATCTCTTGAAGATGTCCAGAAATTAATATAGCATGTCGCTGGAGTTTCATTAGAGCGGTGTCAGCCTTAGATTCTGTTCTCTAATCCAGTCAGTTCCTGTGCGTGTGCATTCCAGAAATAGCTCTCACAGTCATTTTTCTCCAAACTACTGCTTTTCAGTTGATTGGATACATAACATAACATCAAAATAAGTAATGACAAACCTTTTTGAGTAAAGGGCCAATTATTATTTATTATTATTATTTAACATTTAATTTTTTATTGTTGTTTCCAACTCAAATCTCTGTTGATCTAAAAATTAGCCTCACAGCCAGTGACTCCATCCGTCTTCTTGGTTCTCTTCAGCAAGTCTGGATTCAAGGCTTCTTTTTCACACTCAACAGTTGTTGCTCTCCCTGTAAATGACATTCCCCATAGTCACTGCTACAATATTAGATGTTATTATACCTCGCTCCAATCACCTGATTTAAATGTTTGCTAGATCACCAGAAGCAAGTATCCCTCTGTCCTGATGGTTATTCTGACAAAATTAGAAAACATTTTAATACAGGATGCATTTTTTTGTACAGTTCTCTTGAAAGTTTCTGCAAACAGTCTCCCTTCTTGATACTCTCTGCAACTCTCAGGTTCCTAGAGCACCACAGTCAGGTTCTGTTGCAGTGCATTCAATATATCTTATTTAGGAAGACAATCAATGAGGCCAAAATCTCATGAAAGATGCAAGTACCACTTTTTCTGGTGCTGAAATGCAGATGGTTTTGGTGTGAGACATGGCAGATATTTAGCAGCAGACAGTTCAGGGCTGGAAATGAAGCATGGAATAACCAAACAAAGTTACTGTAGGGGTTTAGGAAGTCAAACTGTTACTACTGAAACACAAAATTGGACAGAACACAAGAGGTATGTTCTGAGATACATCAGAACATGAAGAGGGAAAAAGAGAGTGCTCTTAGGTCATCCAGGGCTGCCCACAAATATTTCAATCCATTCATTTGCCATTCTGCTCTATGATTCTATGAACTCACAAATATCTGGATATTTACACACATCTATATAGAGATAAGTTCTTATTCTGTATTTATATATAACGCATAAACACATGCACTGTGGAAATTAACTACTACGCTCATTGTAACATATCATTCACTTCTCAGGACTGTTAAAGCAAGTATTGCATGCTAAAGTGGAACATGAATGAGGCAAATGGAATAATAATGGTTAATATTAATTTATTTTTTCTTCGTTGCTTCCCCTGACAGTGAAAATTTATGTCTGTGACTCAGATTTCAAGCCACTGTTTGCTGGAGTATTCTGAGAATACTGGCCTGACTTTCCAGGGAACAAGTATATCCAGACAATGAGCCCTGCTGGTAGGTGACAGCCTGGCAGGTCGTGTAGGGGTAGCACACCAGGACAGATTATTTTATCTGCAGTAAATAAATATGCACGTGCACAGCAGTTTTGAACTAAAAAGACAGAATATAGAGGGAAAAATAGGGAGGATTAATGACTAGGGACTAAAGGACCACTGCACTGTAAGCCCCTACACACCACCCAGGAGGACAAAACTGTTACAGAAATTCTGGTTTTCTACAGCCACCCCCAGCCAGTGCCATTTCTTTCTCAGCTTGAGCATTCATTCCCTTGTATTTCTTTTATAGCACATCTCTCTGCAGATTCCACATTAGAGTTCAGAAGAATTTTAATTAGCCGAGGCTGGATTCCGTGTCATGAAACCTAGGCAGTACAGATCACGGTAAGCCGGCAATTACTTCTTGAAGGCAAAGACTTTGAGGTTCAAAAGATTTTCTCTTCATCCTTGCATCTGTTTGACTGAAAATTACACGGGAAATCTGTTGTGCCAGATTACATTGGCTTCTCTGTGTCTTGCCCTTTGTGTGGATAAACTTACTGACATCAGTGGCGCTATATTTAACACCCTGAGGTAACCACTGGACCACCCGGATTTAACAAGCATTGTATCATTGTACAAGGACATATTTTCATACCTCCTTGTGCCATTGTCATTATTCTTGGACTGTCATTATTAGCTTACTTTTCATTATTTTCACCTTTCCTTTCTGCCTACAATATTTTGCACAGGAAAGTTGGGGGAAAAAATCTTGTACTGGGGCTGTCTCCCACTTGATAGCCCAGTGGTTTTGGCTTGCTGCAATATTAGAAGCATCTGAGCAAGGCATTTTCATGATCTCAGTACTGAATCTGCATGTCACTTAATTTGGCAGTATAACTTTGATTAAGCAAAAAAAAATCTGCCCTTTGAACACATGCCATGCATCTCTGCAATTTCTGTAACTCTCTTGCAGCCTAGGAACTGAGTTATGGTTTTAGATGTACAAGCAAAGGAAAAGGCAGTCTCCTGAGGCTAAACATCCTTATTTCTCAATATTTGACTTATTTTTCTTTCTACTAATTATCATGCTGTAAAAGTGGCACATAATCTTAGAAATATGCAAAAGCCACATCACAAGAACTTCTGCTGTGTTCAAAGAAAGAAAAGCTTACACAAGTAAGTAGAAGTTGTACATTTCTAATGGCTCAACTAAGCTTTCTTTGCATTAGCTCCGGGTGAAGGTACAAAGTTTGCAGATGATATGAAATTTGAGGAATGTAACAATGTGTTTCTCTTTAAAAAAACAAACTCTAATCAACTCTTCTATACCACAGAAATGTGCACAAACATCTCTTTCTTGTAATTGTTTCGAAACGACTAAGAACATCATCTATTAGCACAGATGTGCTGTTGACAGAGGTGGCTATGTGAGGAAAAGCTGTTCCAGAAGCACATTATTTGGTTCAGAATCAGCATCCACACCAGCTTACCTACACAATTTTTAAACCTCAAAGATCCCCTGCCCACAACCTCTGCAGCAGGGGCAGACAAGTTTAGGTGTGGTGTATAGGAATATTGCAGTAGGTTGGGAAAAAAATAATAAACTGAAAGGCTTGGTTAGACAAATGCAAGAGCAAATGCACAAACACTGTCAGTGACTGTGTCTTGGCTAAAGAAGGAAAATTTCCATCTGACAGGAAACTTAATTGGCTAAACTATGGATAATCCTAGGAAGTGCCAAGCTGCATAACACTGAGGAACAATACTTGCTGTCTCTGCAGGGCAGACCTCTAGCCCCAGGACAGGGAGCCGTCAGCACTGGGGTGCTGCACACAAGGCATAAATCCATCTACAGCTGCAGCGATCAGGCCTGAAGCACCACGTCTGTGTCCCGATGTCCTGGAGATCTGAGGCGTTCAGGAGTCTGAACCTGACAACGTCAGACCCACTGGTTTGTGAGGATCCCTGAACACAGGAGGCAGGTCAGTACCTGACGATGAACAGTGTCCTAGTTCATTAACAACTGACTGTTTAACTCACTGGTAATCAAAACAAAACAAAACAACAAAACATCAAAACAAAACAAAACAAACAAAAGCTAAAAACCTACAACCCACAAACAAATGCAAAAGCATCTTCCCTTGATCCTGTTTATTCAGATCAGAAATGTCAGAATCCTATGTATTTATAAAAGAAATAAGGTCATTTATATCACAGTTACATTTTCTTACTCCTGTTAGGTTATCCATCCAACCCAGACAAGTATTTGTAAACACGTTTTTAATAGAGGTACTATGGAAGTAGGGTGGGGTTTTTTGTTTGTTTATTTATTTTATTTTTTAGGAAAGGATACGTGTTCTAACAAGATGAACTTCACCTCTTACTCTAGTGCTGCTGATCATCTTTCTAAAAGTATTAATAGAAAATATTAGATCATAACAAATAATTAGATCATAACAAATAATACGTCTGGAGGCAAGGCAATCAAAATGCCATGGTTAAGTCATCCACAGTGTCTTATTTGCTTGTTTATTTTTTGCTACTGACAGGTTAATACATGATGAGTAGCTGCACAAGCTACCAGCTTTTCGGTACTGAAACCAATCGCTTAGCATATTGCCGTGAGTCAGAAAGACTTTGCAGGAAGGAGGGAATATCAGTATGAAACCAAAACTAATTTCATCCTTCCTGATGCTTCTGGAGACAGAAGGAAATGCTGCCTCATGGGTCAAGTTGTTTGGTTAGGCGATCTGTCTACGGGACACAGCTTTTGTTTACTGCCCACTGCCACCCTGCCACTGGTGAAATTGCAATCAGTACTTTTTTTCTGATAGTCCAAGCCACAAAATAAAGTCCAAAGAAGTATTAACCCACTGCTTGATGGTCTTTGGATATATGACCAAATTCTTAGTAGAACAGTATTAGCACAAAACAAAAACAAACCAACCAACCAAAAAAAAAAATACAACCATGAAGGTGTTTCACTTTCTTCTCCGTCTGACATCTAGGTAACACATGATCATCACCCCATACTTTTTCAGATAAAACACTATTTGAAGTCACAGGGAAACACGTATGTACCTTGTTGTTTGCCTGCTGTGATTGTATGTCCTCAAAAACCACATACCAAGGACAGTTCTCACACAAAATAATTGCTTTCCTTGTCCATTTGTTTTAATCTTACACGGTCACCTTGCTAATGCCCAGTAAGGATATTTCAAACATGGAATCAAGAGTGGATTCAAAGGGAAAAACAAAAGAAATGAACAAATGAACACCTGGAAAGAATGTGACCAAGATGCCAAATACGTGTTAACCTTTTTTCAGCTGAGTTTCATGAAGCAGAGAGAAATCAGATAAATAAACGCGTCTTAACCTAGAGGTCCAAATAGTTGTAGGAATTTAAAAAATAATATAAAATACAAAAGCACTACAGATATAAATCACAATGTAAAGGATACAGTATATTGCCACGAGACATTCCCACCCAGCTAATGGTCAGCACTGGCCTTGGTTATTTTGTTTTTCTCCATCCGAAGGTGGCCATTTGCATGAAGGGTTGTAGTCCTCACTTGACAGCATCTGTCACAGCCTCCACAGTTCTTTACTTAGATTATTTGCAAGTCTTAAAAGAAAACATTAATCAAAATATGATGTCAACAGCCTAATTTATCCCTCCTGCTAGTGCTCCCAAGACAGCAACAGGGTTTTGCTCATAGGCACTAAGCAGAAAGAAGATACACTGAAGATTTCTTCAGGGAGACAAAACCAGCTCTGATTGTATCGATCAGATTTCCAAACATGAGCTTGTGGGACAAACTTAGCTATAGCATACAACTCTTTCATATGCAACTCAAAATTTCTAGTTTTCCAAGTATTAACTACATTGGTATGAACTAGGGAAGGAAGGGGAGGTTCCTTTCAAATCTTTCCTCCTTACTTCTATTTATAAGGTAAATAAACTTCTGTATTTTTAGGAGAGGCACAAACATCAGCTGTAAATCCCAGTGAAAAGCCATGCCTGGTTCCCAGAATTTCAGTTCTTACCCTGTCTCCAGCACTTAGCCCTTTGGCAAGCCCCTGTCTTGCTGTTAGGCCATGAAGATAACACAGCCCTTGTATCTTCCCCAACCTTTTTCATCATTTTTACCATTGCTGCAAATCATTAGCTTACAGCAACTGCTCTGCGAGCTGTAGCTGTTACCTGTTAAGCAGACAGCCATAATTTACAGCCACAGATGCCCAGAGAGCAGCTGCAGCAGGAGGAGGTGCAGTGGGAGACAACAGGTCTGCTCTGACTGTGGGGCAGAGAACCTCTGGAGCCAGGCAGGTGCCAAGAACCACAACCCCTTGTAAGTGCTTGTATAAAAACAGTGGGATGGGGACCATGCTACATCCCTCCTCCTTGTTGCTGCCTACTGTTTCTCAGCATTGGCAGGTCTTTTTGCTCTCACTCCCTAAAACAAGCTCCAATCATACTAATGCTGAAGGAAAAAATCTCTTTCTTCTTGGTGGCCAGCCTCAGCTGCACACACAGGAGTTGCCACGCTCAGTAGTCACAAAGCAGCTGGCTGTTGGGGCATGGTCCCATTTTCTCACATTCTGCCAATTTATTTCCCTGGACTTCTCAAACACCTCTCAGTTGCTATATATGTGTTCTTTCCCCAGCTTCTTAACAAACTCAGCAGACTCAGAGTGAATTTAGAAGCACTTCAGTGGTTTTTCATGAAACTGAGGTGAAGCAATTTCTTGAGAAGGCACGAGCCAGTCCAGGTTCATTTATATCCCAGTCCACATTCAGATCAGTTATTAAGTCATCACATTAAGTCTATTTCTAACAAAGCTTGGCAGCAGGAGTTTCATGTGGCTTTGAACAGCACTGCCAACTTTCCACATCATCCCACCACCAGCAGATAGACGGATGGGTGGAGACAGCTCCAGTGTGAAGGCATTCCCTGCTGTAAGTCACTGGGGATGAGGGGACAGAGCTGAACTGCCTGCTGCAAAAATCATGATTAGTCCCTCAATTCTGAAATCACCTCTGCTGCCTTTTCCAGTTCCATGAGAACTGCACTGATAGCCCTGCCCCGTGTGAGACTGCAGGGAATAAATAAAATACTCAGTTCTTAGGCCCTGATATCTTTTTTCACCAAGGTCATGCTTTTTTCCAAAAAGTGAACAAACTACAAATAGAAAGGTGTGAATGAGACAACAGCCCTTTTAATTTTTTTATTGTGCAAAAGAAGAATAGCGCTAGGATCAGTCTTCTCCGTGGCATCCAGCCATTCCAGGGGTTTTTCAAATTCATGCTGGGTTCACCTGTAAAGCTTCTACTAAGTGGTGTCATGCACTGACACTCGATCCCTCTTGCTGTGAACCTCCCTGTCAGCCCCCATTGCAAACTAGATCCCAAAGGAAAGATTAAAAACAAACAAACAAACAAAAAAAATGCAGTTTGGAAGAGACATGGGCTTCTGAAGGAATCATCACAGGGCAAGGTCACAAAAACTGCTATAAAAGAAGGTCAAGACTGAGATCAAAGCTCATGCAGTATACTCAGGGAATACCCTAATAAATAAATCTTCCCATCAATACACAATTCATGTGCCTCTGGTCCTGCTGCTGCCTAATAAATTGCATGGCTTTATTAGAGGCATTCTTTCAAAGGGATAGCCCACGTGGTGATGAGATGTCTAATTCCAATGCTACAGACTTTGGTAAACTGTAACCTGTGTCTTTGAGAGCCCTTCTTGCAAACTTCTCTCTTTTTAAACACATTTATATGAAAGTTTACTAATACCTCCAGCTGAAAAACGAAGGGGAAAGATTGCAACATGCTTAGCATTCCTAACGTGCATTGCTGCGATGGCATCTCATATCCTGAAATACCATCTGCGGTAGTCCATAAAATATTGAGTGCTTACTCGTCGTGGCCAGCAATACTTTGCAGAAGCAGTGCCCAGTGGTGGAATGCTCCCTGAAAGGTCAGTGACACAGCACGAAGGTCATGAACACAGCAGCCACCAGGAGAAACTCTCTGGACTATTGCTAGCAGCTGCATCCATGAGCAAGCCACTGCTGCTCCCGTTTCACGCCTCTGGAGTGAAACTAGACAAAAAGATAATCACTTCATCAATAAAGTCACATTTTGTTGCAGTGAGGAACTGCAGCCCCACAAATAATACCCCTAGCTCTCTTGGCCTTGCACCATTCTGCACCAAGAGCAATGGATTCAGCGGTACAACCTGCAGCAGCTCATGAGCTGATACGGCTGCAGACTGAAGTCCTCCCACTGATGCTCCATCGGTGACACAAATGAGGATTCTGCCTGAATAACTCACACCAGAGGTGGAACAAAAAGAAACAACCGGGAAAAAAATATAAGGCTGAAATTCAGCCCCATGGAGACAAATTATTTCCTTCGCCTTTCATTAGATAGCATTTTCAGCACAGGGCACCAAGCCATCGGGTTCACAATACCAGCCCTTAGCCCTGTTCCTGTGTTTGGGCCAGCCCCCATCCTTCTCACAGGGCTGCCCTGAGCGCCTCCCTGCCCACCCGTGGGGATTTGCTGACTGCCCCGAGCCGGCCCCATCACAGCGCCTTCATTTCAGGGTCGGGCAGCCTCCCGGCTCATTTTCATGAAAACAGGAGTGAGGCTGAAGGCTGGTGACTTCACAGCTCTTTTTATAAAGCAGCATTATGATGGAGGACGGACAGAAGCAGCTGCAGAACCACCCCAGCTCTGGCACAGGTGCCCTGAGCAGGGCACGGCACCGCCACCGAGCCGCCCCGCAGGCAGCAGCAGCGGGACCTGCCTGCGTGCCTGGCTGGGCTGGCACCCTCAGCAGCGGTGCCGTGGAGGAAAAGCTTGGTTTTGGGCAAGGAGACAACTCGTCCTGGAGTCTGGAGGCGTGTCGAGACACAGCCTGCTGTGCTGGAGCATGCACTCAGCTTATTCTTGTTAGGGTGAAGGTTTGTTGAAGGACGGGATGGTTTAATGCAGTCATTCTCTTCCCGTTAAAAATCAGGTGTAATGATCTAACACACGCACAGAGCTCCATCAAATTCAGACGCCTTGCACTGCAGGACCTCGCCTTCAGGTTTAGCACTGCAGCACAAAGACTCAAGAGCAAGACAACTCCAGTAGAAGTGCTTTAACCCCTAGATCTCTGAGCAATGCATGGCACAAATATTTCTGTTTGTTGAAGGTTTGGGCATTGGCAGTGAAAATGAAGGAAATCGTTTTCAGGTTTAGTGGAATCATTTCTACAAAGAAACGGCGTGTTTAAAGCTATCATAACCTGTCTGTTTAAAAACATCTCTTCCACAGCCTAAAAATACAGGAAAACACATCAATTTCAAATTTACTACAGAAGGACTTTTTAGAGAAAGCAGACCCAAGACAGACTAACGCAATTTTCACAGAGTAAATGCCTTGAGGACAGACACCTGCCAGCAGTGGCACACATCTTCCAGGGACACCTGCATTATTAACCCTGACTTTAAAAGGTCTTCCAGGGTCTCACTGCTGGTCTCACCGCTGCCCTGGCTCGAGGCTGAAGCAGGGTGCTGGGTAAGCTTCCATCCCTGCCTTGCTCACAGGGGACAGACAAAGGCAGTGAGGAGCAGCCGGAGCAGAAGATGTGTCGTGGGCACGGCCAGAGGCCAGCAAAACCTCCCTGAAACTGCAGCGTGGCTGTCCTCAACAAACAGCTCGTCTCAAGACACAAAAACTAACGTGAGGAAGGGGTTGCTGGCCTTCCAGCAGCCCGCTAAATTGCTCCGTGACATCGTAAGCATTTATCTGGACTAAGAGGGGACCGAGTTTTTAGCAGCACAGTCAAGGGATGATTTAGAGGAAAGATGATAGTCTACAGAAACACGCCTGGCACACAGGGGAGCAGCCTGGGCTAGCAGCTTCTGCAGCACTGGGCTGTAAGGGGGCAGGCTGTAAGGGTGTGAGTGAATCCCACGGGGACCAGCTGCAGGGCCAGCACGGCCCCACCGTGTGCTTGAAGCTTGCAGCATCATGAAGAAAGCCTGGAGGAGCACATGGAAGAGAAACCTGAGCAATCACAAAACAGCAACGTGGGACACGCGTTCCTGTGGGGAAAGGAGCTGAAGCTCAGTGTGGTCTCCCTGAGCCCTGCCACAAGGGAGAGGCCCCGCACTGAGCAGGATTTCCACCCCAAACATTCAAGAGAAAGGTGAAAAGCTGAAAATGCAGCTGAGCTGAAGAGAAGAAGGCCCACATAACTCAAAGCTCAACCAACAGCATGCACCCAGGTGAGGCTTAGCAGCAGGTACCTGCAAAGGGATGGAAGCTGACACGGGGAAATCAGGAGGTTTGTGTGCCACGTCCTGCCCATGCAGGTGGTGACCCAAAGCTGCATCTCCTCACAGCTGATCCTATTTTAGGCCATTCTCCTGCCTGACAGGGAGCTGTTTGGGCAGACCTGCCGAGAGCTCCAGCCCCTCAGTCCCATCACCCTCCTGCCCCCTCTGCTCCCCACCACCTCTTTCCACACCCTGCCTGTGCCAAAAGAGCCATTTGAGCAGCCTGAGCGACACTGAGGAACAAACCTAGCTGGGACTCATTCAGAAGGTTACAAATTAAAGTGTTTTTATCACAGATTTAGGTCTCCTCTCTTCAGTGCTGCCACACAAGTGTTCGTGGTGCTGCAAGAGGCAGAGAGAGGACTGGGATTTATTTTAGTGGCTATGCAGGCTTGAAAAGTTTGATCAGCTCAGGTATAGCTCAACTCCCTTCAAAAAAGCTTCCAGCTTAAAGTCTTTGCTAATAAAAAGGAGGATCCTGCCCCCCTCTGGCCTCCCTGGAAGGAAGCAGCCCATGGAGCATCAGCAGCTGCAGAAACCCTTCACAGCGGTTTTGGACCAGGAACTCCAGGCTCGATGCAAACCCCAGCTGCAGAGCAGCTCCCAGGGCTCAGCAACATCTGAGAACTCAGGGCTGGATCCAGGGCTGACCGGCAGGAGCCTGAGGTAGCTGGAATTGCTCTGGGGCAGCTCCCACCACGCTGCCAGGCACAGATGCATACTCTGAAAAAAATGTCAAACCTGCTTTGAAAGTGCTATGGGTAGGCTAAAAATAAAGAAATGAATTATCCATCCGAGTTAATATAAACAATTATGTTTATTAGTTGTTTATACAGCTCTAATATGCAGCCATTAATTCATGTTTTAAAGCTATCCGTACAGGTTCACGGGGTGTCTGTTGGGATTCAACAGTACAAGGACCTCAGAAGCAAGTCTTCAACAGTACCAGTATTTATACCAAATCTTTATGTACAAAGAGTTCAGACAAAATATTATTACTCCAAGATCTGCATCTCTCTGCATGACCCCAGTAGTTTGCCTATACAAACACACACACACATTTGGAAAAAGAACACCTGCCCGTTCAAAAGAACCAGGGACCAAAAGCAAGACAGAACAAAGTCAGTAACAAGAATCAGCTCTCGAGATGTCAGCTGTACTGTAGTTCTGCATCTAATTCAGCATCATGTTAAAGATCTGTTACACATTCAGACAGAATAAATCAACATACACTGTGCAGTAAGAGTAACAATCTGTAATTTTAAAAGTATGATTTGTAATTTTAAAAGTATTAGGATCTAAAAGATACCATGCTTTAACTCAAAAAAAAGACAATTAAAGAGAACACAGCAGTCCAAGTATCTTGCACTCAAGAAAAAAAAAAAAAGCCAAAAAGCGACGTAGGATTTCAAGAAATGTAATTACAGTTTCACACAGGAGCTGTTAATGCCTAAGGCAAGGCTCATTCCTGGAGGCCTGCTGTCTGCAGCATGTTTGGGTGCTGGAGGCAGATGTAAAGTGACCAGAGTTCAGCACTAGCAAACAACTTCTTGTGCGCAGTTAACAAGAATAAAAGGTATTTAACACTAACACACAGGAATTAAAACCTTCCAAAATACTTATTTTGTATTTTTTTTTTAAATGGACTAACGTGGCAATCTACAGTCTAAGCACCAAGGGCACGTGGTCTTGGGGAATGAACAGGTCAGAGAAATCCCGTACTGAACGGGACAACAGTATCTCACAGAGAGGCTGTTTTGGTTTTTAACTTCTCCAATCTGATCAGATTTAAAAGACAAGTGCAGTTTTCAGAGAAGTTGAAGCAAAGCCAAGCAGTATCACAGTGAGGAGGCCGAGCAGCAGCAGGACGTGGGCAGGAGCTGTGCTGAGGACCAAGGGCCGGCCAGGGGCCACGGGTCACCGCAAGGCAGCGGCTGCAGCGGGAGGCAGCAGGATCAGCAGCATCTTGCCACCCCTCTCTCCACTGTAACAGTGGTGTCACACCTTTACTGCACTTAACATGTCTACACATTACCTAAATCAACAGAAAGCTTACTCTGCAAGAGTACCTTCAGGTGGACACAAGTACTGTGCGGGTAGAAGCAGAGCAGCCAGTCCCAGGTTAACACCCACGGCACACGACTGCATCCCTGCAGAGCGGAGCGGCCGCACACCGCTGGTGCAGCCACACGCACACGGTTGGTTTTGCTGTTGTTGTTTTTGAGCAGCTTCAGTTTCATCTCTCTTGCTTTGTAAGCAGTTACCTGCAATCCCCCTCCGCTCACAAGGCTGCAAACAGCAGCGTGTGATATGTGACTGCGTAGGAGCAGCACACCACTGGAACTCAGCTTTTTCTACAGGAAAAGAGCATTTCACCAGTAAGTTCATTTTCTGTTCTACTTAAAACCAGCACACACAATTACCAAAAAACCCTCCAGCAGAAACCCCACCAGCACAGAACAACAGTGCTTCCTACCCCAGGAACGCCTACACAACCCCCTGCGCTGGGTGGGAAATCAGACATTTGCTCTGAAAAAGTTTTGCTGCAACAAACACAAAAGGTAGAATGCAAACTGTACAGTTTTGACAAGCACTTTCATCTTAAAATAATAAATATTGACAGCTTTCTTTTTTAAGGATGAGCAATTCTAAAGTTACAAATAAATGTGTCCACGTGGCTGTACACAGCCCCTTACCTGCCCACCCTCAGCCCCCCCAGCAATTCTAGACCAAACGTGTGCTTGTTTCACCTCACCAAACAAGAATTAAAAGAACTCGGTAAGTTCCCTCCAACTAACTGAAAACTGGATTTTAAAAGCCAGGAAAGACAGAAAGAGGTAAGGGGGAAACAATTCAAGGAATGTTCTGATCAAGTTTCAGAAGATGTTATGTAAGAGAATCATAACTGAACTTTATTACAATAAATAGCTTTATAAAGTTTTAGCACAGATTTAAGACACACAAGTGCTCAGGCCAGCCCCAAAGTCCTCACATTAATTTGAAGCAGTAATTTTGTGCGCTCTGGAATGACATTTTATTGCAGTATCGGAATTAGCCATGTATTGACGCATTTCTTTCAGAAAGAAGACAACCTTTTTAGAACGTACAAAACACAAGTGATCAAAATAAACATGACCCTGGACACATCCTTACTGGGCATACGTACAGATGTTACTTTGCATTTGTAAAATCCCAACGGAGACAATATCCTGTAACGCAACCACAGCATCAGCATACCGACCCGAGGTGTACTTCCCACTCAGAGGGGCAGGGGCTTAGTGTTGGAGGCTGGAAATGCAACCAGCGTCTGGCTGAGCTCGGGATGAGGCAGCCCTGGAAGCTGAGCGGCACAGCTGGGGAGCGGGGCTGCAGGCACGGACAGCAGGACAGCTGGGGACACCTTCCAAACCTCAGAACAAGCCCTACACAGACACTGGGACTGGCTCGGCTGCTGCTCCTCTGTCACACAGAGACAGTTCTTGAACTTGTCAGCCACAGAAATGCTCAGGCTTCCCAAGCTGAGGTTTGTTTTGTTTTGCTTTTCCTCTTCGGACCTCTCAGGAGGCTACATCTTTTCTTGGCCACCTCTTCTACCCGCCATGAGTAGATACAGGAAATATTTAGATAAGAGCAACACTGAGCTGATTATTTACAATGATTTAGAGCCTTCTAGGTAAAGGCAGCATGTTCTGTACCAGCCAAGTCTTCCAAATTTGCAAATAAAAAAAGCTTAAAAAAAAAATAAACACCACCCAACTCACGCCTCGCCTCATGAGAAATCTGGCTTGAAAGGTTAAGGGGCAGTACACGGATATGACCCTGTTATGAACAAAGGCTGCTATCTGATGGGAAGAAATCTTTCAAAAAGAAGTTTCTGTACAATACAAAAATTAACCAGTAAAATCCAAGTAAGGCAAGAATATAATTTCTGCTTGTGATTCTAAAGAACACCAAAAAAAAAAAAAAACAAAAGTTGGTGGCAACCACTTATTTCTCACTTTTCCACATTTAATATACTCATTGCAACAATTATATCCAAGTCACACTTCTATTTACAGTACACGCCGTGACCATATGCTTACACACGTTACTCTTAATGCTGTTCTTCACATCCTTCCTACCCCGTAATGCTCAGTGAGGCACCACTTAAAGGCTCAATGTTACTTTTGTTTGAATTAGCTGAGAAACCTTCTCAGACATAACTCGTCTGAGAGCAGCAAAGTTAATGTTTTATTAGCTGATTGAAAAGGAACTACTTGCACGAGGATGTTTACAAGGCCAAGTATTCTTGGATTAAGTTATTTAAACACAGTCCCTTGAAAAGAATTCCAGCAAACCAACCTGCTACCAGGACAAATTTAGTATTTCCTTTCCCAACGAAAGCTAGCCATGGAGAGCCCGATGAAGGGAAAAGTGCTTGGCATGCAGAGGACAGAGAGCTCCGAGAACCACAAAATAAATTCATCACAAGCTGTGTTAAAACCAGTGAGTCGGGAGGGGAAGAATGCTCATTTATACATGACTGTACATAGATGCTTTTATAGAAATAGAGCTGTTTTAGGAAAATGGAAGTTTTAGCACACAAAAAAGTGGTTAGGGGATTAGCTTTAGGCACTTGGGCTGCATAGACATCGTAGGTGCCTGTCAGATGCACTTAGCACTCTCTCACACACACCCCTGGGAGCACGCTATTTAATACATAGGAGAACAGCTACTAAGCCTCCCTAGAAAAAAAAAAAAAAAAAGAATATAGAAAAAATGGGCCAAATTGATCTCATATTTTCCAAGTTCTATATCCCACCTCACAGTTAAAAATCTGTGCAATTTTCAGATCACAGAGACAACACTGAGTACAGCCAATTTACAAAGTTTATTACTTGCTAAACCAAAAGAAACATCTAAATATTAGATTATTGAAATATGAATTACTGGTATGGTTTTTGCTAGAAAAATGCTGTTCTGCAACATAAACTTAAATAACCGTTTTTTCAGGACACCTCCCCTTTTCTGTGTAACATCCTAAGAACTACACAAAGAATGAAGGGAAAGCAGTCTTAAGCTTTTTCTCTGAAAGGCAAGACAACACACGGAGGGTAACAACACAAAAGCCATACAACTCAAGGTGATGACTCATGTTAAGACAATCAATTCCACACAATAACCGAGAGAAGCTATAAACAGCATCGGTGCAAAGTTAACTTGCTTGTCTATGGGCAGAGCTGTGTAAAAAGCCATGAATTGTCCTACAGGGAAACGAAAAAAGCTGTAAACGAGAAGCACGTAATAAAGGGCTTACGTGAGGTCAAAAGTTTGTCTGCGCTTCTCTAGTTCTGCTGCATGAGTAGGTTTGAAAATGTTTGTAACATTACTGACAAGGCAGGGTGCAAAGGAAAAGAGCATCACAGCCACAACAGCGTCCTGAGGGTGTATGCTTGTGTAGCCTGCTCGCTAGTATGTGAGCAGATACGCTTGTTCTTGTGATAACCCTTCAGCCAGACAGACTTTTCTACAAAAACTTCCCCTGCGACACCTGGATGCAGCTATTTGGCTTTCTCCAGTCTTTGCTGCACCTCGAGCAAGATCCCAGCCACTGCTTGGTGCTGTGAGAATTTGGGACAGCCACACAGAGCATGTGAATCTCTGTTTAGAGGGCAGCTACCACAGACAAAATCCACCCTCAGAGGCTGCAAATCTAGCACATGAAATGAAGGCACCTCTTCCTTTGCTTCCTAAGCCCTGGCCCGGAATGCTACAGGCACGCAATGCTTCAGCAAGCACTGGCCACCACTGAATTCTGCCTACTGAACAGCAAATCTCCCCGTTACAATACTGTGGCATCACGAAATAGCTGGAAAAGGAGCCTGCTGACTGCATGCGATACGACACGCTCTCGTAGTCGGGTTAAGGCTGCATTGCTTGCCATCCAACACACAGGCAACGATTTGCTTTTTGGCTTATGAGCTCGTTAGGGCACAAGGGACGCGGCTTGAACAAGCAGACTTCATGTGTGCAGTTATTCCCAGCTCCTGCTGGGGGTCTGCTGCCACTGCAGTACCTTAGAGGCCACAGAGAACATAAGTGGCCAGGATACTGAGAGGGAAAAGGACAGTCAGTGCAAGTTAAGGCGTCTCGTTGCAACAAAAGCCATACCTGGAAAAAAAAAACAAAAAACACCACCACCACGCTTTCATTACATGGACATCGTAGCTCCTATAAATTTAAAGTGAGGGAGTAAGCAGCAAATTCCAGCAAGAAGTGGCTATCAAAAACCTGCTCCGTGATATTTCCTCCGTGAACAGGAAGGACTCATTGTCTTAAAAAACAAACAAAAAAAACAACACGCAACCTTTACACATTCAGGCAAGAGTGTACAGTACTTAAAAATACTAATGCAAAATATTTTAAAGGCATGAAAGGGAAGACAAGACTCAAAAACCAGACACTTAGGTTTATAAGCATGTCCGCTTTTTCTTTTTTGAGACTAGAAAATGTACAGTTCCATTTTATATGCAAGAGTGCACAGTTTGTTTCTTGAAGATACTATCAGATAAACGGAGAAAGTAATCTTTGCATTAAATTGTTATTTCTTCAAACATTTATACATTTTGCAATACACCAGTTACATACCAATACCTATGTGCATGCACTCTAAATATAGGCATGTACACGTTAAAATGTTTAACAAAGACAGCAGGTTCCCTAGCCAATGAGCATCATAAAGAGATACCAAAAATATATTAAAAAGTTAAATTCTTTACCTGCCTTTGTTAAATACAGACTTTTGAAACTGACTCCCTTCTTTTCCCCACAAATTCACGACATGATCCCCGGTGAAGCAGGCAAATGGGAAGGCAGGCGCGCTGACTGGATTACCCCACGACCAAGATAAGCACCTTAGAAAGTTCGCTCTAAGCTTGTTCTTTAAAATGTCTTTTCCGTCCTTATCAGTTGCATGAGCTACGAAAGGGAAGGACATTATAAACGGCGCCTTTATTTCCTTTTACTATTCCCTTCAAACTCACATCTCCAACAGAAAAGCCCGGGATTAATGCTACGTGCACCTTGACAATACTGGTAATATTTCAAACCATCCCACTGAAAAGCCTGTACCCTTTAAAATGCTAATTCTGACCGTCTGCGTGGCACAACCACCCCTTCAAACACTACAGCAAGGAAAGAATCACACGGTGTCTGACACTTCTGATAACTCACCTGGGGACCATGCAAGGGAGTTATATTTTCGGGAAGTACTGCCCTGGAACTTCTGTGGGAACATGATCAAGGGGTCACTTACGGCTTTTCAAGTAGTGTAGTCTGCTTTGTTCCCCTTCCCACCCCAGTCCCAGCCGTTGCATATAGGTATATCGACATTTGATGCTATCAAAGGGAAGCGCGCCTCTTCCTCTGAAAAACACTTCCTGCGGAGCACGACTAGCTTTGTACGATTCCAGTGGGACTTTTAAACATACTTTTGTCTCTCTTCTTTGGTTAAGGAGGAAAAAAAAAAAAAAAAAAAGGTGACATTTTTCCCTTTAGGAGAGTTAAAGGTACTTCTGCGAGACTTGAATCACAAAGGAACATGTGCTGCAAAAAAAGAAAAGCAGTAGCATCGGACAGCATGACATGCACTTGTTGGAATCATCTAATCCAATGACGGCTACATTAAAAAAAAAAGAAAATTTGTTTTGTTTTAAACTCTTTGGCAAATTTGTACTGTTTGCCAATACTGTAATTTGAAGTTGAACCCATATGCCCCAAGCCAGTATGAAAAATCTAACTGAAAAATCACGTGAGAAACCAGCAGCTGTCCCCAGAGAGAGCTTGCTTTGTAAAGTTGTGGTGAGCCAACTGTCTGCTGGGCCCTCCAGCCATCCGGATAACGAAGGAAAAGAAGCTGTGACACGTTGGCGATGTCAAATATTAGTACTACTGTCAACATACTGATTCAGCTTTACACACTGGTCTGAACAGATTGCAATTAACCTAAAATTGAGGTATAAATATACACAAATATGTACAGTACACATACAGGAAAATATTTTTGCATTTGTAACATCAGTAACTTTAAAAATACTGGAAAGTTGATATCTATGCCATTGATTTGTTTGCTAATTTACTGGAATAATGAAGCCACATCTTCGACTAGAGAGGACTACAACGGAATAGTAAAACCCCAAAATAAAAGTTCCTTTCTCTTGCTTCATCTTCACCACGCTCAGCATCAGACTGTTCTGAGTGGCTGTATCTTGAAAAGGTTGATCACAGCTTTTATGTGCATCCCCGGAGGAAAACAACCAGGAAAACAAACTTGAGCCATCAACCGCATCTTTCTTTTTGCTGAGTGGTCTTAATTTTTAATACGTTGTGTGTATCTACGTAGAAAATAAAGTTGTCATCAGTTCATTATAAATACATCTAACCCAGTAATTCTGCCACTGTGAGGGTAATCACGGGTACAGCTTTTTTTAAGCAAAGTCTGTGCAAAGGGGTCATTAAAAATCATCTGATCTTAAGTCTTGACATCATCCATTCGAGTCCTTGGCAGAGTCTGTAAACAAAAGAGATAATTTTTAAAGGAACACATGCACTCCTCGGGGTAACTTCAGATGATTAATTCCGTGGCACCAATTTACACGAAGAGCAATTAAACTCTTCCTGAGAGCTCTGTAGTTCTGACTGAAGGCATCATTTCCAGAAACAATTCACTTTTTTTAGGTCTTATTATGCAATCTATGGGTGAGAGACTTCAGTTCCCAGCACTTCCAACAAACACACTGAAGGTCTCTCTAATTGTGATTATTCTTAATAAACCACGACAAATCTCAGGTTGTTCCCACCCTCGCCCTCATGAAGCCCCAGTCATTTAAAACTACACCTCCGTGAGATGGAATTGCAGATTTGATTTGGAAGTTGGGGTGTGGGTCACTCTGATCCTAAGCCAGCATGTTCTGAACACAAAAATTTAAGTGCAACATTATTACTGACACGGGAACAGCCTGTGTTAAAACCAACTACCACAGCAAAAACACGAAAATCATTCCAGACTCCCCTCCTACAGAGGAATAACTCTTACCCCTCTCCAGTTAGAGCACAGCACGCCTGAATGTGCCACTGGTGATCCTTAATTGAAGTCAGTTTCAGAAACTGAGAGATTTCAGCCACTGTCATACACTCCTTAACATCTTGCTTGTTAGCAAAGATCAGCAAACCTGCTTTTTTTAAGTCCTTGGGAGGAAGAAGAAAAAAAAGAAGGTAATTACAAATGTATCCTTGGAGGCAAAAGCTATAACAGGAAACTGGTGAGTTGTGAGTGGTAGCAAAAGGCTAGCCCGTAGAACACCACAGGCTGATTAGTGTTTAACTTCAGGAAATCTTTTGATCTAGCAGACCAGATGTCCAATTTATGCCTCAAACTACCTACGCCACGTCGTTGTCCTGCAGGAGGAGCGGGACACCCCGTGCCCCTGCCACGAGCACTGTGTGCGGTTACAGCAGTGTCACCCACCTGTTTCAGGGCCAGGCCTTCTGCCTAACCCCCCCTGCAGAGTGCTTGCTCCAGTGCCATTTTATTTGGGGGACACTCAGCATTTGGAGGAAATCTTCACTTACATGGCTTTAGAACCAAAGGACAGACATCTAAATGAACACGCACATTACTCTGAGTGTCTGTATAACGCCCCGTGCAATATTTAAGCCATCAGTACAATAATTCAGAGATCAGTGACTCTAGGGCCAAGCTTATTTTATCTCAAACTGCTTGGAATTACGCTAGTACAGACACATACTGTTAAAAATCCGTCTCTCTGAAAGCAGCAAGGCTTTCCCAGAAAGCCAAAACAAGCCAACCACTTAAATGCCTGTAAGGCAGCCTAGTTTTTACCAGCAATAACATTAATTCCCAAATGACCCTCTGGTTCAGAAAGCAGCTGGAACTGACCTCAGCAGGCCAATTTTGCTTCAACAAAAATTCAACTGAGCTAGTTAACAAAAATGATTTTTTTTTTTTCAAAGACTGCAAGGAAAACCCGTTCTAGGTAAGTATCTGATTTTCATTGCAGCTTATACGTATAGTTGTTCTCTTCAAGTCTCGTAGCATCGGGAGGGGGAGCAGAACATCACTGTGCTGTGAGCCAAGGGGCACTTCAGCTGCTGGATGGATGCTTTCTGAGCACAGCAGCAGTCTCCCAGCGTGAAGCAGGGCCACGTATACTGCTTGGAGTTTCAAACTTCCCTCATTTCAATTTCAGTTCATTAGCATGTTCAGATTACGAAACAGAAGACGCAGACATTGTTTAGCTCCTCCAACAGACTAAGTAGTGCAGCTGAGAAACTCAAACTGTGGCAGCAGCAGACAGGATGGCGACAGCCCCCCCACGGCACACACGGTGCTCCACCAGAGCCACGGCAGCCACCAGTGACAGGTCTGGGACCATTCACTCCCCTCTGGTTTCCTAACTGGTCTTGCCCCAGCTGCTGTGCCCGGGTGGCTGAGCAGCCAGCCACACCACACCAGAGACCTGAGCTGGTGAAACCAACAGCCCCAGGCACGGCCACAAAAACCACAGAGCTCGCACAGGGGAGGGCGCTAAAAAAGAGAACCAAAACCCCGGGCAGCAGGACCCGGGACCTTCAAGCTGCTACGAGCTGACACCAGCACGAAAGAGACTGGCCTATCTTCTTCCCTGCTCTCCCAGCTTTCCTGGGAGACCTGTATCTTAAATCCAGTTTATTTTATTAGAACTTTTCCCCTTGGGAGCATCACAAGGTGTAAGTTCCAGACCTCCACATCACATTTATGTTTTAAGAAGTTAAACATAAGGACTACAGACTCAGGGCAAAGAATCAGGCTGCCTCCGACACGCCAGGAGAACGAAACAGTTATGGTTTAGATTACACAGAATCTGCGTGTCAGCTGGACAGCGGTTGAGGTTTTGCAGTTCACAGTTCTGCAAAACACAGTTTCTTAGTTAACTCCCACTAAAACATCACAAGATGGTTAAAAAAAAGATAAGGAAACATTTTAGGAGGTCACCTGCTTCTGAGAAAACAGGTTACCTGTCCTCTGGCTCTCAGCAAATTACTCCAACACAACACTGAAGAAAAACTTCAGTAATAGGGTATTTAAATTGTGGTTAATTAACAATGAAAAACAAAAATAAAGACATAGAAAAAGCCCTTTTTTTTCACAGTAATCTAAAGCATTTGAGAGTTTTCAAAGAGAATATATAGACAGCCTTTGCCCATCCCACAGCCACCCACTAAGCAGTGGCTGTGGCTGAAATACAGATGTGACATTTTGGGATGTGACATCAATTGTATGAGTGTCTTTATACTCTGACATGTTTAAGTTTGGAAACTCGATGCCCTCTGTGTCAACTCACACAAACTGAGTCAGTTTGCATCAAACTTATCCTGGGTGTCACCGTAATAGTCACGCTTATAAAAACATCTTCAGTAAAACTCCAGCCTCTGGCCCTGCTGCACTTCACCACGAGATTATGTACGTTCCTGTGCACCCCATTAAAGCGTTGGGGTGTTTCAGACCACACGATAGATGCTCCTTGGCTTATGTGGCAGTGGAGTATTTATAAATCAGACATGGATGGTTCAGTTTCAGACCTAACACAGGGCTCAGTTTTAAAGAAGGTCTTTAAAAGTTAGCAAATCGTACTCTTATTCTGTAATTCCAAGTAAATGCAGAATGACAGCTCCTATAGCTTTCTCATGTACTTTAGGAGTTTATTTCATGCACTTATCCCAGTTACTGTTAGGTTATTATTGCACAGGTTTCCTTAGAATTGTAACAGCCTCAGCTTTCAGCCATAAGATCAAGACCACAGGTGTGGTCTGTAACCCATCTTTAACAACTGGAGGACTTCAAGAGATTTCAGATCAAGAAAAGGGGGAGCAAACATCTACTGCAAAACTTTCCCGAGCCCCAGCTCCCCCCTTCACCCTTGCTCATTTCATTTCCTCTCAGATTGGCTTTCCCCAAGTCTCTCCGTCTCTGTTCATTCTTTTCCCTACTTCTGTGCCTTAGAAGACTCCTCGCTTATCCCTCAAATTGGAAAATAGATAAATAAATAAAAACCAAGAAGAGCAGACGATGTGGGCAGTGGAGGTGTGTAGGAGGGTTTACATTAATAAGGCAAACTTAAACTGATTTTCCCTCAGAAGTTCCCCAAACAAATAGTTTCATTAGCTTCCAAATGTCAAAAAGGCCACAGGCAGTCCCTTTCTTCAGTTCTGTAGCTATTCCTTATAAAATACACTAGTAAGACTGTATCAGTTTCACTGTGAAAACAGAAAACATTGAGCAACCATGAAGCTATCAAAAATGGTAATTAAGCTTTTGGAGGAAGTAATATTTGTAAAAAGTTATCTCATTCTTAACGTGACTTCTGTGTTTTTTCAACATCAGCCCATTTACAGGGCCTAAATTCTGTTTTGCTGAAACACTCGGAAGTTGGAAAGTTATTTTTGTGGGAGGTAACTAATTTGATATTAATTTACAAATTTATTGGGAGCTTCATAAAAGACAGAACCTCCAGAGGGAACAAGATGGATCTGATAGTACTACCCACGGCTGGGAGCATGACTTAAATAGGAATTTTCACAAATTTTGTGTGAGTGTTTCCTTATCCTTATCAAATCTTACCCGCAGTAAGCATTAAAACAAAGAGAACTCAAAGCCTACTCACCTCATGTGCTAACATTTTGTAGAGTTCTTCTTTAGTCACAGAAATCCTCTCTCTGTCGGTGCTGTCCACAACAACTATTACAAACTTCAAAAAGTCAGAAGTCATTAGTCAGCACTTCAAAGAACACGCTCTGCCTTCCAGGCCCCGCACACTCACGCAGAACAGATTATCAATCCCACCAGATTATGCAGATAGGCAGCTGGATTATCAGCTATGATCTCGCTCCTTACACACTTCTCCCGGCCACAGCACTGCTATGGTTAACAACGTGTCCCGTGCTCTGTGCACAAGGTAGCTCTGACAGCTTTCTGACTTCCATTTTCAAGTGAATCATTTGTACTGAAAGCAACTGTTTGTCTGCACTCCCAGACCTGGTTTGGCTTTTTGCTTAGCACGCAGATCCCTCAGATAATTTGCTTCCTTAAATAGGCAAAGCGCATCATTTTTTTCCCCTTGTTTCAAACTCTAACCTGCAGGTGGGTATTTTCAAGGGATTCTAAAACACACATCATGTTCGTGCTGCAAGAGCACGCACACAGATACATGTCAGAGTGCCTTACAGCGAGGCACAGGAAAACAAAGATTATAGAAATTAACCTTCAGAAAAATACCAACAAAACCACAAGTGCTAGCACGCAGGAAAGCTTGACTTGAAGCATAGTTTTACTCAAGCTCAGTACACGCGCTGCAGCTTCATCACCAAACAGTTCTGAAAACTCTTGGGGTGAGCCTGGGAGCCTGCGAGACGCAGCTCCCAGTTTTGGAGGAAAACTTTTGGGGCTTTCAGCCTTATGCACGAGGGGTTTCGCAGGTTTTAAAGCACTTGCTACAGAGATGCAGCAGTCACAGCGAGGAGCCTGCAAACACGGGGAGCTGCAACACCCAGTGAAACCAGGACCTGCCCCAGGGCTCAGACCCTAGCGCCCTGAAGGAGCCACAGCACCATGCAAAGTGCCCCACGTTCGCTGCAGCCCTTCTCCAGTGAGAGTTACAACAAACCTGGCAGCGGGGTGCTCACACTCACCTCGGTGTTTGTATAGTAGGTGTTCCACGAGGACCGAAGAGACTCCTGCCCTCCGATGTCCCACATGAGGAAGCGCGTGTTATTCACCACGATCTCCTCCACGTTACTCCCTATCGTCGGCGAGGTGTGCACCACTTCGTTCATGGAGCTGCAGGGAGAACACAGCAACTCTGAGACACTGCCAGCACAGAAACACCAACTTTTTGGCATTAGTGAGCCTATTAGGACTCCAAAGCAACCTCCTTCTGTAAGAACTAAAGCTGATGGCTGTTTCAAGGCTGAAAGCTCAGTGAGTGAATTTTAGCAAGCAGACCTTATGCAACAAATAGGGATGGGGGGGGGAAGAGAATACAAAAATTTTAAAAAAGACTCCGTGACCTATATAACAATTAAATTGTAAAGCTGAGAGAGCATTTGTGAATAAAACTCAGTATTTAAATCATAAAGCTGTAGGAGTATTTGCTTCAGAAACTGTCTTAAGCAGCCAGCTCTTCATTTTCCAGACTGACTTTGGCAGGCGCGCAGTACGGGAGAGCTGTTGCTTTTCTCCAAGAATATGGTTAAGCCACAAGACTTCCAAGGCTGCAGAAAAACAACAGCTCCTCAGCCAGCTCCACCGAACACAGCTCGCCTGCCTCTCCTCCCCGTGCCGGCCACTACAACACGCTCCCCCTCCCTACTTCAGTCACTTTCTGTCAAGCTTGCTTCTTTTCTCCAGCACAGCCCAGAGATTCTGCTTGGTGGAGATGAATGCGGACGTTAAAGATGGCAAATGCGTTGTTTTAGTGATGCTCGGGGCAACTCTGTCACCAAGACAACCAGCCTGACACAAATAGTGATAGCTACAGGTGTGCTCTGGGTGCTCCTCAAGTTCACGTTATTTAAACTCTATTGTAAGGGATGTATTAAAAAACAAACAACTAACAGCAGGCTTAAGGAAACGAGCCAACCATTTTCAAAGAACTCAAATATTTTTTCTTGTGATAACCATGCGACATTTTTTCATTTTGTACATTTGGTTTTTTTTAACTGCTTTAGCAGAGCTTTTCATGACAGAGGCTGCAATTTGAGACTTGTACGAGTGCCGGACGATTTCCTGAAGAGGATACAGATAACGGAGGGATAAAGGCACAGCCTAGTGTTCTGGAAAGGAATCCCAGCTACCCCGGGCCTTAGCAGCACACAGCACGCTATCTTCTCACCACACACACTTGGGGGAAGCTATGATAAGGGAAAAAGGATTAGAAAGAGAAAGAACCACAAAATCAAATTAAGGAAAACAATGGTGTAACAAGATGCCTGTGGCTGATTTAATATTTAAAAACCAGGTTTCAGCGGAGCTCTTTTAATGTTTGGAAAAGCCTATCGCGGATCCCCTTTCTGGCTGAGCCTGCAGCCTTCCACACTCAAGCCGCTGGCATTTCTGTCTGCAATACAATCGGTGGATTTTCTGCCCCGCTCCCCCAGGACCAAGGTTAGCGTGGAGCTTAATGGCCTTCCGAGACACCCGAACACAAAACCCGACTGCTGCCGAGGAGAGAGGGAGATCTGAGCATGAGAATGGGAAGAAATTAAGTGTCTGTGGGGCTGCCCTGGTCTGCTAGAAGCAGCACTGCTGCAACAGTGCAACACCAAAGCCATGGGCACTGCACTAACGCACTGCTGCCTCTGCCCCGCTGCCGGGCAGAGCTGAGCTCATGCTCAGGGCACTGATCTGCCACGAAGCAGCTGTGTCCACATTTTCATTCAAAAATACAATAAGCAAAGACTGTAAGGATGAAATGAGCAGGAGGAACAGGAGACTACTCATCTAGAGCAAACTTTGTATTCCCCTTCCTCTTCACCACGAGAGAAGGGGAAGTCCTGCTGCACTAAAAGGGTAGAAAGGAAAAGGACGTGCACAGAGATCCGCGGCACAAAAGGGAAAAGAAAACACTGAGGCTGCAGAAGTAAGAAGATGAAAAGAGATAAAAAGAAGAATCATGAGATGTTTGTGGAAGATGCAGGAAGACACGGGCAGCTTTAAAACACACCAAGGATGGCCCTCAGCAGCAGCAGCCACTAAAATCAGTCCAAAAAATTGACTTCCTGCTACTTATTCTACATTTCTCAATCTCCGTTTGATAATGACAACCACCTTCATCTTTTCACCACACAACCTGCTAGGACATAAGTGGCTGGAAATACTGCACGTTTCACATTCCAGAAAAGCAAAAACTGATCGTAATTTGACAAAAATACCCCAAACCCATGTCATTTAAAAGCGTATTTTAAGCTTAGGATTGGAGCAGGATGGCCATGTCACTCAACAGGTCCTATTCCTGGTACCGAAGAGTTAGGAACACTTCCTAATAGCGGACTACCTCCTGTGAGAAAAGGCAAATCTGTTTCTATTGCATGCAGACCTTGAGCTGCCTGGCCCACCTCGAAGCTCCCAGTCTGCAGACAGATCTGCAGCCCTTTATCGGGCAGCAGCTGAGGGCCAGCGATACGAAGCTCATGCGAGTTTCACGCAGATCAGCAGCAAGGTGAGCCCCAAAATCCAGCCTTGGGCAGGCAGCACGGATGTCACCTGCTGCAGAGCTAAGGCATCCTGCACTCAGCCTGTGCCCTCTGTCACCACCGGCAGAGCGCACCTCGGCAGGCGGGACACAGGGCACGGCAGGGAGAGGTCAGGCTTCACTGCTCTGCTCCTCACGAACAATTTCTGTAATATTTACACGCTGTGGCACGGATCAGTGCACCAGCATTGTCCTGTGGCTAACCCTAAACATAATAATATTTTATGGAGCTGGCAAACAGCCTGCACTGTGACACCAAAAGCAGTTGTGATTAAGTGTAACAGCAATGTAATTTGATAAACAAAAGCTCTCAGTGGAACCTTATGCATACATCAGGGAAAACACAGACCTTTCCGAAGCCTAAACCCATGCTCTGACCCGTTGCCACCTATACCAGTGATTAATTTTCAGCACAGAGCTCTCAAAGGGAAAAGAAACAGGGAAAGCAGCAAGACCTAGTGAGAACAATGGGAAGCACACGACGCATCAGCTGCAGTTCATACTTACAATTGGTAAAGAATGGTCGTTTTTCCTGCATTATCCAGACCCACAATGATTACCTTGTGCTCTGAAACAAAAATATGACAGGTAAGTCACACAGCTAACCCTGCTATCACAACAGCGACTGCTACAGAACAAGGGTCACGCAGCATTTCAGCCTGACCTAAGCACGCACATACTTTGGGTGCCACGTTTCACGGCCGTGTCTAGCAGCCAGTTTGTCTGTGGAGATGTACAAATGGGTTTATCAGCCCGGGAAGGCATGCCTTGGTTATTTTTTCCTGTCTATGTACCTACAGCAGCGATTTCTGAGCGGCTGCGCTCACATTTTTTCCTTTCTCAACGGCTGGAGTTTCTGCAGACGTTTGCAAACCGTGTCAGACCGTGCTGTGTGTCACCTCCCTGACCCCGCAGCTCCCCAGGGCACAGCTCTGGCACGTTCAGTGCTCGTGTCCAAGGCTGTGCAACACCTCAGCCTCCCTTCACCCAGGCGCTAAGAGCAGGGCGCTGACAGTACGGGCAGGGCGATGTGCCTGTGGCCCACAGCCCTCGTGTCCCTTCAGCAGGTCCGGAGCCTGGCAGAGATGTACCTGTGAGCATTTCCAGCCCTCTCCCACGCCGTTTCGCAGTGCTCGGGCCACCCAGGCTGCTCCAGCACCGAGCTGAGCACATTCAGGAGCCCGCAGCGCGTTCACCTCAGCGATTTCCAAGCCAGGCGAGGGGGCTGCGGGGACGGGTTTTTCCCCCCCCCAACCCCACCAGCCCGGCCCCACAGCCCCGCACAGCCCTCGGGAGCATCCCCGGGGCCGGCAGCCGCACTCACCCTGGTGGTTGAAGAGCCGCCAGATGCGGGTGAGCAGGATCCCCATCCTCGGCCGCTGCCCGGGGCCGCTCAGGGCCCGGCCTGGACGGGCGGGCGGGGGCCGCTCCGGGGCTGCTGCTGCTGCTGCTGGCTGTGCGCTCTGCGGGGCGGCCTCGCCCCGAGCTCCGACATCGCCGCTCCCCGGCCCCGCAGCCGCCTCCTCCTCCTCCTCCTCCTCCTCCTCCTCCTCCTCCCCGGCCCGCAGCCGCCGGCCCGGCCCGGCCCGCAGCGCTCAGGGCCCGGCCGAACGCGGCGCGGCCACCGTAGGGCGCGGGGCGGGCGCTGTGAGGCGCGGGGAGGAGCCGTTATGGAGCCTCTGCCCTCCCGCCCTCCCCCTCAGCGGCCGTTACGGGGTGGCCGCCTCAGCCATGGCGGCTGCTGAGGCGCGGAGGCAGTCACACACGGAGTCAGTCACAGACATTTCGGAGAAACCCTCCCTGATCTTGTTGTCCGGCCCCCAGTGTCACCACCACGCCGTGTCCCCAAGCACCACGTCCAGCCTCTCCTTGAACACCCCCAGGGACAGTGACTCCACCACCTCCTGGCTGTACCTTGTGGCAATAAATGTCTCCTCATGTCCCACCTGACCCTTCCCTGACACAACTTGAGGCTGTTCCCCATACTCCCGTCACCTGTGAGAGGAGGTAGCCCCCATCTCCCCACAGCTTCCCCTCAGGTGGCTGCAGCCAGCAAGGAGATGTCCCCAGAGCCCCCTCTGAAGGGTCCGTCCCCCAAGGAGCCCCCTCTCACCCTCTGGCTGCCACCTGCAAATTAGGACAAGCCTGCCTGGGCCCAGAAAAGGCACTGCCCCACACGTGCTCAGGGCTGCAGGTGGCGAAACCCCTCAGCCACGTTTCTTTCAAGAGCCCAGGGTGCATATAAATAAATTTCTTTGCAAGCCTGCCGCAGTCTCAGTGAAACATCGCCAGGGGCAGCCTGCAGAAACTGAATCCTGCCCCTCTCTGAAGAAACTCATCCCAAAAAGGTTTCCAGAGAGCCCCCAGGAGCCAGGTTTCCACAGCACGTGTGGCCTCTCACAAACACAGACAAGGTGTGTGCATCCCTGCATCATAGGAGAGGTGAGACATTTGGGATGGACGCCCCCGTTGGGACATCCACCCCCACCTCTCGCCCCTCTCCAGGAAATGACTTTGCTTGGAAAGTACAGGAGACGGAATCCACGCCGTGTTCCTCGTGTTATCTGCAGGTTGTCTGGCCACACTCACGCTCAGCACCACCTACATCTTAACCTCAAGGCCTTTACCCTTGTAAGCCGCCGTACGACTGCTTAATTTACATCAGCTGGTAATGTTTTGTCTCTTGGCGAGACTGGAGATTAGCCGTAAGTTTAAGCAGTGTGTATTTTCAGCACTAGTGTTCACATTTGTCAAAATATTCTCTGCAGAGCTTGAGATAAGTCCCACAGCTCTTGAGGGGCCTTGGTTTCAAACCACACCAGCGGGCCTGATAAACACACCTGCAGTTACCTGAAAAAGGAGGTTTAACTTTGCTGGCTTCTCGGAAGAAACGCGTTAATGTGAAAAAAGCGAAACTGGTGGTAAGCCTGTTATTCGAAGTTGAAAACACAATTCTGATGGTGGCTCCTTGCTTTTCTTTTGTTTTCCCTGCTGCAAACTGGCCCGTAGTTGAAGTAGCGAGGTCTGGAGCAATCTGAGTCTCTGTTCACATCTGCAGGATTTCGTGCTTTTTGTTGCAGTTGAAGAAAATGAACATCCTGATAATGAGCTTGAATACTACAACTTTAATCGGATACAAAATAAATCCCACGCTGCACCAGTAACATCTGTAGTCATCCAGGTCGAAAATAACTGGATACAATATATTATTGTCTGTGGCCTTCCTGCTTCACGCTTCTTTCCAGCAATGCAGTGTCGGCTGCCTAAATGGCAGGAAACCCAGACAGGCTCTGCTGTGTGAGCCCAGCCACTTCCAGCCGGTCTGAAAGCTTTGCTCGGTGAACAATCGCCGGCAGGCTGGGAAAAAAAGCCTCTCTTTGAGGAGGAAGGCTGTTTGCTCTGTGCAGTTTTGGTTCCCTGTTTTTACATGACCTCATTTTTAACCTCGGACACGGCAAGCAGCACGACTTGGGGAAAAAAGCAAGACTTTATTGCGTGTAAGCACAGTGCACAAACACACCTCCCTGCTGGCCAGCTGCTGAAGTTACCAAGATTCAGGTCCTCCTTTTAGGGCAAGGAAGGGCGTCCGAGTGCAGCACCTGCAGCTCCCGGCTGGCTGGGGAAGGCGAAAGAGAAACCAAGGCACGCGGCAGGAGCCGCCACTGCCCACGTCAGCACGGCAGGCGCTGGGCAGGGCTGTGACCGTCAGCAGGGCAGCGCAGCCGCTCCTTTCGGCAAGTTCAGCATTCAGCCTGCAGAGGAACTACTCGTCCTCGCTGCTGAACCTCAGCGGAGAAGCTCGGTGCCGGGTACTTCTCTACCAGCAGTCCCCTGGTGTAAACACCGAGTGATTCCGAAACCCGTGGGCTTGTCCCAGGGTTAGGTAGGTGTGACCGAACTAGGCGAGAAGGTAGCAAAACACAGTTATTTCGAACCTTTAACTAGAAAGACATTGTTTTTTTCCCCGTACCTAGTTCTTGCTAGACCCTGTGGCTTTTTGAAGCAATGTGTAAGCTGCAGCAGCACCTGCCAGAGCCGGAGCAGGCGGTGCTGTGCGTTGGGGCCAGCGCCCCGGGTCCTGCCATGCCGCTTGTCTGTACCCAGCCACTGCAAGAACGGGGTGGCATTTTTACAAGATGAAGGAATACACGGTGTATTTTATGACTAGGAAGCTGTTAGGATTTCATCCCTTGCTTCCCTCTGGTAGTCCAGCCATAATCTAAGGCCTGGTTCAACATTCGCTGCACTGCTGCTTTCCTACGTGATAGCGCTAGCAGTAGCCTTGCCATTCCTGGTGGAAGCTTTCCAGGAATGGAAATCGGCGTGGCTTTTTGTAAATACAATTACACAATTTCCTCCTGGACATTCCAAAGGCCTTTGTCAGGTCGTGTACGTCTTGCTCCAGGTAACCATGAAGCAGACTGGGGGCACTCGCATACCCCCACGGGTCAGAAGTGCGCTGCTGGCCTGTGGTGTGGTTTCTTAATTAAACAGCTTTGATTAAAACTCACATGCTTCTATCTAATTCTGAACAGTTAGACAAGGTAATTCAATTTATAAACGTTTGAGCCCCTGCACATGCACTAGATACATAAAAGTCAGAGTTGATTCACATCCTAATTACACAGCTTACCTGCTGAATGTATTTCTGCCCGTCGAAGGCAGCCCCAGAAGGCTGCAGAAACACCGCGGCTGTTGCAGGTGCCATCAGCCCAGCAAATGCAAGAGGAGCCCCCGGCGCCCGAGGAGGAGGTGGGTGGCAGGAGGCAGAGCAAACAGCGGCCTGTGGTGGGCTCCGTGCAGCGCCGTGCGACTTGGTCCTCCACTGCCGTGCCTGCTGAAAGCACAGCCCCTCAGGTTTGGAGGGTCACAGCCTTTGGTTGGGCTGCTCTTACTCACTCTGAGGTCTTTTTGCTTCCCCAACAACTCCAGAAGGGAGCTCGTTCTGTAATTCCACTCCTGCAGTTGCTTTTTGGATTTAGCTAAAGGTAGCACCTTTCAGTGCTTTCTTGCTTTCAAGACACTATAAACAGCATTTGGTTTTGCTTCAATTACTCCTTCACTCCTTAATACCTCACATTATTCTGGTAAGAGTTTCTTTCTAGGAACAAATGTTAAACTGATATGAGATTATCCTGGGGATTGGATTGAAAGACCATTAATGTCCTTGAGAATCCTTCAGCTGAGCAGTTGGCCGAAAGCATTTTATTTCTTGATGGAGTAGTGAGATATCACACAGATCTCTGTACTTCTGAGTTGCGACTATTTCAGAGCAGATAGACTCAAAAATAAACCTCGTTCATCTGAGCAGATGCACGTCTCTCTCCAGAATCTCATTAATTTTGACTAAAAATGCTAACACGTGAAGCTGCTTCCGAAAACTATCGTTAAACAATAAAAATGCCACAACGTTCTCAACTGTTTTCGTGACTCCTCTGCATTTTCCCAGTCCTGAGTACTGAACACAGAGACCCCGAAGACTTTTGAACATTGTTTGTAGTTTTTGATTTATTGTAGAAAAGTTATTGTAATGCAGGTCGGTTTTGTACATCTAAATTCCATAAAACAAATCCATAGAAATGAGGATGCTACCAGCATGCAGTCTGCATCGTCTTTTTTAAATGATTCTGATCACAAAAATAACAACACTTTCTTTTTTTTTTTCTTGGAAAGCCACTGAAAGCCGAGGGAGAGCAGAGCATGCAGCACTGTACACATTTGCATAGTATGTTTTACCCAGCATGCCTCGTCGAATGCTACACAGACAGTATCTATAGAGGTAAGAACAGAAAGGGGCAAATCAGCAGAAAACGCACATTTCGGGGTATCTTTTCCGGCAGAGGCAGTGATGTCTTCACCACGGTGACTCTGACCTGGCTCCCGGCGAGGCTGGGGCAGCTCGGCCAAGCCATCGCCAGGAACCAGGCGCAGCGACCAGCAGATCTGCTGGCAGCTGAGAAGCCCAAGGTCCAGGGTTTGCAGCTTGAGTGCTCGTTTCTTCTTTCTGTAGCCCTCCATTCCTCACACAGACACATGGTTGCACTGCCCGATTCTCCCCATGCTGCTCCCGTGCAACCTCACTGACTTTGCCTGCTCGGGAGGAGAGCCAGGCCTGCTGCCAACACCAACACACCTTGAGCCCATGCACATGTTCCTTAAGCTTGCTTGCCTTTCGGTTTTAAACTCTCAGCAGTGTCCCAGCGCGCCGGGTGGGCCCTTCTTCTCTCCTGCACCTCCCGGCCCCGCACACGGTAGCGTTACGGCCCCGAGTAGGGCACCGGGAGCGCTTTGTCATGGACCTTGGGTACCGCCAGCAGTCACCTGCCACCATCGATACGTTGGCCGTAACTGGAAGTTTGCTTACGTGCACGGAGTTTCAGCTTGGAGGAGGAAATCGGCAGAAATGAAGGCAGCGGACTTTGTAATTTTAAAAGGTCCTTTCTTCGTTAATTACTATGGAGGGAATAGAAGTTGTTGAAAAATCAAGTCACGTATGCAAAATGCAAGGCCTTAGGAATGAACTGCTGGAGGATCAGGCAATGAGTTAAACCGACTGAAAATGCAGTAAATCCATCGATGCTGGATCAAAGGATCTACCCAGTTTTTCAGAAATACAATGCCCAATGCAACAGTGGACTAACTGTAAATTTGTGCTGTTACAAATGTGCTTCTTTTCCCTTGCTCTGTTTTTACATCATTGGCAAAATACACTGATCTGTACTGTACAATACATTTCCTCACTATATTGATTTTCTGCTTCTGCAGAGTAGGAGTAATATCAAAGGGGACTCTGGCATCAAGTTTACTCAATTTTGTTTTTCAGGAAATACTTGTAAGGCAAGTGATCTGTGGTATGTGACGTTTACGGCCGGACTTGCAAATACTGACTCTCGGACAAGGCAGTCAAATGCGGTGTCAGCAGCAGGTGTTTGCAGGACCCAGTCCAGACAGTCCTGCACTGCCACGACGTCTGAGGGGAAAAGGTGAGTCTAGAAACATCACTGAGACCAAGCCAGCGCTACGCCCCGCCTCGCCACATTCAGAGAAATCGGCTATGAGTCATAAAAGGAATGACACGCTCTTTTATCTGCCTCAGAATAATTTCTGCCTTCTCCCCAGTTTTGTGTATGCTCCGAGCAGACTGTTGCTCTGGACTTCTTAAACGGATTCCGTGTCAGGGAGAAAACCTTTGTCTCCAGCCTAACAAAAGTTTGGATACTAAGCAGAATCCTCAGCTCTTTTCCAAGCTAGTTCCTTTCACAACATTATTAAAATGTCCCTTTATTTTTCTCTATAAAATAAATTGCACTCGAATAACAATCTAACACAGGTTATTCAAATAGCTGCTCTTCAAATAACGTACTCTCTTTTGGCCTCACTTTAACAATAGTGCTAACTTCATTTCCCCAAAGCTGAATTTGGCTATGTTACAGTACCTTGCAGTCTTGTTACTCTCTGGAGAAGCAAGGATTGAAGGACTGGGAGGTGACTGCATCAAAAGACACGGCAGCAGAACGCCAGGTAGCTAAACCTGCTTTAACACCAACTGGGGCAGATGACCTAATTTTAAAGTAATGACTTTTAGGAGAGAAAATAGATCTGTGTAAGTGGTATTTTACACAACATGCATCAGATTTTGATTTTGATTATTATTTTTTTCCTTTGTGGTCTCTTAATTATTTTTTTCTTTAAATACGTGAAGGCTGTGGAATCAAGGACAGGCTTAAAAGCACTGAACTTGGAAAACAAAATATATCAGAGGACACATTTAATATATTCCTAAAGCAAACATGACTAATGAAAGCCCTAATTTACTCAAATTAGTATGCTCTAAGGTAACAGTATTAGCAATATTATCTTGAGAATGGTAGAGTGATAGTGGGAAAGAGGTTTGGGGAGGTCTCAGAGGAGTCTACAGCACTGAGACCAAACTGAATTCAGAAGACGTGCAGTCAAACTGAACTGCAGCTTAAGGGCCTATGCACATCTAGAGTAACCACCATCATTTTCTTGTTCCTACACCTGTTCTCCTTTTTGGAATTTTCACTCCACAAGTACGTGCTAAACCACATTTTAAAAGCAAGGGACACAACAGGTTAAACCCCCAAATACCAACTTCAGAAGCTTTCAAACCTGGAGAAAAAAAAAAAAAAAAAGAAAAGAAAAAAAAAAAAAGAAAAATGTTCTTCTATCTGCAGAAACCACCAGCAACGCCCTGCGAATGGGCGCTGGCAGCTGCCCTGCTGGAGGCACCGAGCGCCCTCCGCCCCACGCCTGCTGGCGTGCCTGGGTCACTCGGAGCCAGCCAGAAAGACACGGTGCCAGAAGCGGGCTCGGCAACGAGAAGTGGTGTGCCTAGCGAGACACGGGGCGTGCTTCACAAACTCCTCTTGCTTAGCAAGTACAGAATCTGGGGCGCCACCTCATTTCCACGGTAAGACGATTTTTCAGAGGAAAATCTAGGCGTAGGGCCACGCTGCACTAGCGGTGCTCGACTGATTTTTACCAGCCCACCACGTTTAGAAAATGATCACAGAATTTGGCCTACTATTTATAAACTAAAATTTGATGTAGAACGGCTTTAATTGTCTTCCCTTTTAAACAGCAATTTCATAATATACTCACTGAGAAAACCCCGTCAGTTGTGAGGTGCACATCCCATAGGATAACTGCTCGGCCATGTAGCTAAGTATAAGAACCTGTACATCTGTTCAATACAACTTGCCAAAAAGGAAATATTTTGAATTAAGAATTTAACAATGAATGGTCTTTAAAGGGGCTACAAGATTTTTAAAATACTTTGCTAATCCATTCACAGGCACATGAATGCACTGACATATATTGTCTTTAGACCTTAATACTGCCGTATCACTTTTATTGGGCAAACTATCAGCAATCCAAAAGTGTCCTAACAAAAAACAAACAAACAAAAAAAAAAACAGGTAACAAAAAAAAATGTATAAACATTTCTAAAATTCTCTGTATAAGCCAGAGCTTAGGAACAGAACTCTGATCTTTACGGTAATAATATTTTAATAGCAAGAGAAATGGTATGAGGACTGGAAAATTAGTCGTACTCGTATTCATTGAGGAATACATGAACTTCACAATTTTATATAGCGCCATTGCATAATAAATCACAATACAGCTGGCTAGCATTGCTGAAGTTCTAATACAAATACTATGAGTTAACATGTCCTGATCAACATTGCAGCTGTTACTGATTACTGTGTTTCCTAAAAATAATTTATTTTTAAAAATGAAAGAGTTCCAGTAGCTCGTATCTAGAATAAATTAATAATCTATCAGCATGTTCAGTATATTTGTACTTAAAGATATATCTATCTTCAAAGAATAAAAAAAACACCAAGCAATGAGATCTGCTGGATCTTTTATAATTGAGTTCTTATATTAAAATGGAATGGACAGTGGGAGAGAAGAGGGTAAACTAATTACATACAATAGTAAAGTAAACTTAAACCCATATAATAAAGGAACTCGATAGGTTCCTTCAAGACAATACATGACTTCCCTCACGAGATCGATTTATTAGAACAAAGAAAGTAGTTTTGGCACTTCAGATGCTGCAGGTGATGGAATTTATGCATATGTGTTGTGTAGATCTTTCCCTTTACTAGCGTGACATGGAAGACTTCAAAACAAGGCTCCAAAAGGCTCTAGAAATAAATGCCATTTTTGTCTAGGAAATGATAAAGCAGTAACCTTGTTTACTAGAAAATATATGTAGGTGCTCCGCAGCTACCTGCCATTAAAATGCAAATATCTTCAAGCAATTAAATGATCTGATCCCTAATGCTACTACAGAATAAAGATAAACAGCTGTCTAATCTAGCTTTATACATCTCAGTGCATCCTTTGCAATTAATACTTTAATGCACACAAACAAGAAACTTATTAAAGCTTATAGAAAAAATGTTTTGCCTAATGCCTTCTTTCTCATGCAGGTATGTGTGCTGTACATGTAATAAAGATTTGTAAAAATTACTGGAGAATGCTCCACTGTGCTATAGCAGAAAATATTAGAGAAGGCAGCTGAAGCTACCATTCCCAGACCAGATCTCGTGGTGCTTTCTCACCCTAAATGCGCTTTTGGAATCTGCAGGCATTTAGTTGGAGAAAATCGAACGGGATCAGGTCTGTCGTGTCCATTCTTAACTCTACTACTCCAATGGATGCAGGTATTCTAAATTTTTTCTTGGTAACTGGCCCATTTGAATCACCTAGTAATGTTTAAGGATGCCTTTTAGGCAGAAGAACTGTTTAAAAAACTAATCATGCATCCACGATTTTTTAATGCTGCTAGAGATGTACATCATTTTTGGCTATACCAGATATGAGATGAATTACTTTTCTTGTTAGTAACAACAAGAAGATAACCAGACTCAATGGTGGTGGAAAATCTCAGTGATCTTTGTTAACTGGTCCAGAAAGTAGAATAAACTGTAGTATCCAGGAAGTTCAGTTAGTGCTACATGCTTTTAAAGCCCGCTTTTGGGAAGAAAAGAAGCGGATACAAAAGTCAATGATCCTCATTTTTTGCAAAAATAGTTTTGCCATGAACCTGCATAAAAAATGCATGTTCAGCATAGTTCTGTCAATTTTAGAAAATGCATGCAGTGTGGAGCTTTAGGAGTCTCTGCTTAAAGACATCAGTGTGTTGTACAAAATCGTCAGTTCTGGTAACTTTTTCCATCATATTGGATCTAAGGCTTCACTGATGATGTAAGACATAAGGTCTGATCACATAAGTTTATCTATTTAAAAAGAAATGAAGACTCAGTGGGTGAGAAGAAGTGATCATTAAGAAGTAAGGCAGCAGTATCTCCAAAGATTTATCATAGTTCTTTGAATTAAAAACGTCAGCTCTACGACTTTATGCGAGCAATTTTTTTTTTTCTGATAACTCCATTTTTATTGCAAGCTAATTCTGACCAATTTCCTATTTTAACTTTTGATACTTTATGCGTGTTTAACCCCGCCCCCTTCCCTCAGATTTCACTACTGAAATTTAAACTGATGTTCTTCTGGAGAATTCTTGTGCGATGCTGGAATTTTCAGACATTCAAAGATGGATTTTGAAAGATGTAACAAACAGGTACTCAGACGTACTGGAATGTGGGTAGTCTACATACTGGGTAAGAAAAGTGTATTGTTTTTCATTTAAAAAGGCAGAATAGTAAAAATGGGAGAAAAAATTACTTATCTATCCACCAATATTCTGTTTTGGGACTACTAGCTGTATTCAGGTAAGCGAGAGAAAAAAAAACAAAAAAGCCTATTCTCAACCTCTAACCATACAAACCATTCCTACGTTTGTTCATGTTCCTATTTCCCTTGATCCTGTCATAGTTCATCTTTGCTGACCGCAACACAAATGCCAGTACTGGCTAAACTAAAGAAATCATTTTGCTGCAACACTCATGCCAGGTCAAAAAATAATTTCAAACTGGAAAGTATTTTGTAACTGCTGCAATAATTTGTGATATTTGGCACTCTCAATAAATAGTTTGTTTGGTTTGTCTGAAAAAGCCATTCTGGAAGTAAGCAGTTAGAATAAAATACTTTTATTCTAGAATAAAATACTTTTATTCTAACTCTAAATGTAAATTGAGCTTCCAGCAAACAAATACTGTAGCTGACTTTCCAGCTCCTAGTGATTTGTAATTTTCAGATTTTTCGTTTTATTTTCTTCAATTGATTGCAACATGCTCAAGTCGACTTTCCAGTCAATTCACCCGAATTCCAACAGGAATTGGCTTATAAATTGGTTCCAACTGGAACTGGTCATTTGGAATTTCCAGCACAGGAAATTATTTTATAAGTGCCTTGATAAGTATCCTAAATTACAAACTGATGTGCCTAACATCTAATGACAAGAAAAGGCATGGCTATAAATGTAAATGCTGTACTAAAAAAAAAACCAAAACCCAAATACAACCTATATGATCGGGCATAAACGTAAGGGCATGGTAACTTTTTTTGTCCCCTACTTAACATCAAATGACAGCAGACTGTAACCTCAGTATGACCGCATTACATCTGCCAAATTAAGATGAATTGTTTTTCCTAGCTACGTTATGGCAAGTTATCAACTGATGAATACTATTTTTCCCCGGGTTCTTGAACTCAAAGCCTATGTCGTGAATCATGGCTATATCCTCCAGGGGATCCTCGGTTCCTATGGGGTTTGTAAGTGTCCTGGTATGAGTCAGAGTACTCTTCTTCCACTAGAGGATAGTGATCTCGGCTGTGTTGGGAACTGGAAGACAAGCGGTTCCTGCTCTTCCGAGCCCTTTCATTGTGATAATTTTCATCTGAGGTCATTAGACTTCGTCGCTCAATGGGAGAGTTCTCTGCAGAATGGCTGCTGTGCCTCATACGCTGGCTCTACAAGTGTCAAAGAATCCAAGCATTAGTACAAATAAAGAGTATTTTGTATTTTCAAGCTAGTTTTGAAACTTATTCTGAGGTCTTTCAGAATCCATCCACTTTTGAGTAATTCATTTTATAATAAAACCTGTATGCTTACAGGAATGGGTCACAACAACAGTCTGGTTCCTAGAGCTGAAAGCAGACTGATTATTATATGTATATATATGCATATATATATATATAATGTAGCTATATATATATAGTATTATAATGCTTTTTTTTCTTATGGTATTCACCTTGTTAAATATTACAGGCCATTTAGCATGAAAAGTGAGCTGATGTATTCAGCATTTATCACTTTTCTCTGATCACGAACATAGTTACATTCATGCCTCTATTCTGCTTAGAAATAGTTCATCATCGACCTATGTATTTCTACAAAACATCTGGAGAGGGTTTTTATTCCTGTAGCTTTTAAAGCTGCAGCTCTCTGAGCCCTATTTAAAAACCTCCCCAGGACCAAACAACTGATGGGCAGCTATCTAGCTGAGGGGTGGTTAAAATATTAACAAGTTCTTCCAACTAAAACATAATAAATATAATAAATAAGGCGACAGAAAATCTTTTACTGAGATAATTAAAATATTTAGCCTCTGCTATCCTCACATTCCCATAAGGATAATGCATTACATTTGCCACACAGACAAGATTAGTTGATTAGTTTGCTTTTTTTTTTGCCAGTGAACTGGCACGATGAAGAAGTAGCCTATGCAGAAATAACATTTACTGTCACCACACTGAACCTCTCAGCAGTCCGGCCATCCATACTCTCAGAACAAACTCAGTCACTGCTTCTCCCTCCCTAGATTCTAGCCCCAAAGTCACTCTGCTGCTCTGTCCTTTAGCAGAATGTGCCACAACAGCTGCCCCCTCGGGGCCTCCTGCTCACAGGCACAGACAGCACCGTCTGCTCCTCTCGCTTCTGAAATTTCGGACGACGCTCTCTGTGCTACAAAACCTTCCTCCTATTGCTACAACCTCTCCATGGCAACTGTTTAACTGCATAATTTATACTAAAAGGCTTGTCTGCATGGGGAAGTAACGGTGCGGGCGGGTGTCCACTTCCAGCAGAGCAGATCGGATGTCCCATCCCCGTACGTGGATCGATGTTACCAAGGTTACTCGGGGACACCAGCCCCTGGGTGAGCGGACACAGAGGTGTCGTTCTGCACACTCACACGCTCCATTACTGGGCAGCAACTCCTACCACGCTATCCCCAAGTTTTCCTTCTAGCACCATGTTTTAGTAGTGATCGTACGCCAAAGTCCACGTATTTTCTTCAAGGGCAACTTTAACTACCTGTGCTCATGCCCTCTGTCTTCCCTGCAGTAATTTCCTCTCTGGATGCAGCCTGCTCTTTTCCTGAACCCTTTCTGTTTCCCTGCTGTGACTGTGTAGTTATTCTGAGCCCACTATTTACCTCCTGAGACTGTGCAACTGTGGCACAACCGTGGTGTGGCTGCGCGCTGCTGTCATGCCCCATGTAACTTTTGATGGTGCAGCACGATCTGCACCATAAGCTGGATTGCATTTTCTTCAGTTGTGGACTTAAAATGCAATTCCTGGGGGGCCTAAGAAACACATTCCCCGAGACATGAACTACAGGGTTAAGGCCATTCACTGGAATTAGCCCAAACTATGCAGATCTAGGCCTAACCAGAGATCAGCCACAAGGGCTAACCACTGGCCCCTCGGAGCTGGTGATGACAAAGCCTGCTCTTCCTACCACAACACGCCTCCCTCCTACCTGCAAGCACACGCAGCTGGACGCCAACATCTTTCCCTGTTAGGCAAGGTCAGGTGCACCAGACACAGCCCCTGCGGTGGGGCTCAGCTGGAGCGTGCTGCTGAGCAAACCCTCCTCCCTTTTGCTCTTTGCTGTACACACACCAGTTAACTGCACCCTCACGTCCTTCGCGGAAGATTTAAGTTAAATCAGAAGTTTCGGTTCTCGGTAAGCTGAACTCCAAATGGCAATCGAGTTAAAAAAGAAACGCTCCCAAGTCCTGATTAGGTCAAATGCCATCAGATTGTCCCAGCGGATCTGCACCTCTCTCAGGTGTGGCTGGTATAAAAAGCTCTGGGCTTCTGATATTCAGTTCCCCAAGAAGGAGTCACAAGGTCATAAGTAAAATTTCTTAATTTATCATAATCACCTACGCTAGTTTAATTCCTAGGATTCCTGTGGGTGCTTTAATCACCACCATCACATCGCTACATTTAAAACTGATGCAAATCCTTCCGAAGGTTTGAATTAGGGCACATCTTTTAGGAGGACAAGCACTTCAGGTGGTGGAAGCCTCTAAGATAAGCACGTACAAACACCAGAACTCCTTAAATGGGCTGCAACACTTGAGTGGCACTGAAAGGCAAATGCTGCTGTCTTTAGATGGGCACAGCATTCACTCAGGGAGAAATTTACCCCTCTGCAGAGTACTAGCACCAGTCAAGTCCCATCTAAGCCTTCACAAGTAGGGTGAAGTGGGGATTAAGTGATGCATACCTTCAGCCAGCCCACTGCACAGGGGTGATTTTCATCTTCAGTGTGAGTTTTCCCTAAGTAAATGGAGCAACATTTCACAGTCACTGCTGGTGTCCATTGATCAGAGAGAAATAAATGCCTGAAAAAAATTCTGTGGATACACCCAGTTTTCAAAATGAAACTGAAGAGGTGAAAGTTCTACAGATGGGATTTTATTGTCATGAAGGGATGGAAAACTGAAATTTTAAGGCAAGTGAAAATGGAAACAACATTTTACATGTGCGCTTTATTAGTAACAGAACAGTGTTTGTGCATTCAGCCAGTCAGGAAACAGTGACTTACTGATCCTACTAAAATCAAGCACATCATTAGAAACGTGAGTACCAAATCCCATGCACCTTCTGTGAAGTGCAGTTCACCCACAGAAAAAAAAAATAGAAAAAAAAAAAAAAAAACCAACACAAAAAAGCTTTCTATTAATTGAAAACACTGAACAAAGAATTGTTTCCTTCAAAATTGTTACCTGCTTCCAGATATTCTACAAGCAGAACAGAAGTTAAATTTGTCAGGTGAATTATTCATTAGAGGCAGTTTGTTCAGCTCTGCTTTTGACATACAGTAGGAAGTGCACATTCCTAAAAGCCACACGCACACAAAACACCTTCTGAAACTTTCAGACTTAAAAGTTCACCGCAATCCTGATCATTCAAGCATTCAGAACTATTACTTCAAAAACATTTTCTGTTTTCAAACTTAGTAAAGCACGTACTTCTCATTAAGGACTATTTACATGCCACGTTTGAAGTTTCAAAGTTCAGCCGTTTTTGAGCTATGCCTGTGGAAAAAAATGGTCAGAATTTTTTTCAATGGGTAAGAGATGAATATTATTCACACTCAAAGAAACTCAAACAGGTGAAGGCATTTTGCTGATACGAGAGACAAACATGGAAGTTTTTCACCCAACAGTGAATGTTTTGTGAATTATGAGGGTAACAAAATGGGACCGGAACAGCAACTGCTCTACATTCTCGACTGCAATAGCTGTTAGCTCAACTGCTGTGACAAATCATAGCTGCTTACTCTCAATCTGAGAGGATCTCATTTTCGCCAGCATTTTTTCCAGGTTCAAAATGCCATTTTTTAATACGGCTATAATGCCACTCGACAGTGTCGTCTGTCCCCTCCTCAAGAGCTAGCTCCTTGCCAGAAAATTTATGGCCATTTCAGTTCCCATTAAAGCCAGAACAGTCCCAGCACTTCAGCACACAGCTGCATCTCCACTGCTTACAGGCCTCTATGCTGAGGGCCTCTTACTGCTGGCTGTGGCCAACCAGTGGACAATAATTAATGAAACAAATCAGAATGATGCTCTATGTTACACCATTTTCCCAAAGATAATAAAAAAGAAGAATACCTGAGCTGCACTGCTGTTGGGGCTGAAATGTGTTTTCATACCTGTAGTCCAGAGATTGCAGCAGGATATGGTGAAAGTGCAGTGGATCCTAAATTTCGCCCAAGAAGAGGAGTCATGGGTGTGCTACTGGTGGTGTGAGTAGCACGCCAGTATGCCTCAAGATATTCTGCCAAGTGTTCGCAAGCGTCTTCGAGCTGATTTTCATCCAAAATTACATCAAACATTTCCTGATCACAACAACAAAGTTCGGTTCATTATGATGGTATGGAAGAAATGAGAGATGTTAAACAATTCCCATCATTCTAAGCCTTTAGAATTAAATAAATAGCAATGAGAGCACAGCAATTGCAAGGGAAAACAATGTGAGTGGGCTTATATGGTGATCAAAAGCCAAAGCTCTCAGAATTCACCAAATCCTTTCAGTGAGAGTTGCCAGATGTTGCATGGGGCCCACCACAGACAAGGGCACGGGACTGCATGAATGAATTCACTGTGCTCAAAACCCAGCACAACAGAAGGCAGGACCTAAAGCTACTGGCCAGAGTAACACAGGGATGCTTACGTTGGTGTTGAACCCAAGACTCATGCATGCTTGCACTTCCAGAGCGACTCGTGCCCCTAGCAGAGGTTTTCAGACGAGCGATGCAGCACGCTGCTCTGTCAGCAGCCCTGCTGCTCACCGCTGTGACAGCACGGCCAGCAACCCTTCAGTCTGTCCCCACGCAGTGTGTAACTACCTGCTTATGCCTAGCTAGACAGACAGCCCTGTAGCTGCTCTCGATCTGCCAGGCCATGTAAGAGCTTTTCCGCTGCCATACATGTATTTTCAGCAGTGAGTTGCTGTACCTCGTCTTTAATCTTGACTCTCACCCTAGTGGAAAAAACCTATCGTGAGATTCTCACAGGAAACGACGAGTGCAGGTGGTGCAGGTGCTGAGTAACCGATACCAACCACAGCGGACTCATACAGCTACCCAGTGGACACAGAGCTGACGTCTCCAGCATAACATACCAGCTGCATCAGGAGGTTATTAGAAATCTCCGTCCTGCACCTACCTTCTGTCCAAAAGGCTGCTCCAGCACTTACTTCAATACTAAAACCATTTTATTGGTTTATTCTTTCTCATCAGCACGGTAGAGAAATGTCTCCTCCCCTGCTGGCACGTATGGAACATCCTTTCACTTGCAGTGCTACGAATACTCCCAACACTGCGTCCTTTCATTGAACTCAGTGCTTATTGCTCCTTCGTCTGCTCCTCTGTGTACACACCTGACACACTCCAGGGGCTCACAAGGTGCTGTACAGGCTCAGCTCAGCCTGCTGCAAAGTGAGCAGCGATGGGACCTCCACTGCTGCTACCTACGGCCTCTTTCGCAATGGGGTAGCAGCCTCATGCACTTCCAAATAGCACCAGCCAAAACTCTAGCTCCTAAAGTACTTAAACCATGCAGCTCTGGGGCAGAACACGGCTTCATCCGGTATTTTGACAGTGATCTCAGTTAAACCAAAATTAGGGAGGAAGAGCTTCCAACAGCAGCAGTGGAAGTGTCACCTTTTCAACAATTAACTCTGCGATACCGTAGGAACGGTGCCGGTGAGCCTCTCAGGCTGCCACTTCAAGGTCACCTGGAAATGCTGCAAAACTGGCAGGATCCGGATTCCAGGGCTCTACAGCGTTTTACAGAGAAAAACTATAAAGAAAGCACTTTTTTCTCTACAAAGAGAAAAGCTTTTTTCCTGCATTTAACAGTTCTGCTCATAGCTAAACTGCATTGGTTCTATTTCTATGTATCTGGGAGGAGTTAGAAGAGAGTTCGAAGAATCATTGTAAAAGATCCTTGTTTGTAAGGCTCATGGAGCAAAGCAATTTCTTCCCAGTTCTCTTTAAAATGCAATTTATTGACTGCAGTGTTTTACCACACACATAAAACATTTACCATGTAAGCTTTTCGATATATTAGTATTTCCTAAGTGATACGCTTTAATACAGAGATATTTCCTGTATTTTTTCAGTAGCCACTGCCCTCTGCTATTGCTTTTGGTTCACTCTGGTGCCACTGTAAAATATTCTAAGTGTGTTACCCCGTCAGCAACACAAACTAAAATTGCCTATTGCTATTTTTCGTTATTACCAATGTGTTTCAGTTTTAGGGTAGAATTAGGGCATTTTTTAGGTCATGTCACATAGACTGGAGGGATATGTACCCTCTCTCTTAGCATTGGCATGAATCCAGAAGTAGTAACAACAATCATAATGAAATGCATACGTCCAGAATATTTACAGCTGCATGATTAGCACGGTTCCTGTTTCTCTGAGCCATATAATGTCCCTGCTGAACAGAGCCACGCAGCGAGAGGCATGCTTAGCCCTGGCTTGGGCAGCATCAGTGAAAGACTAGCAAGGAATTAATAATGAAAGCAGTTCCTGAACTTAAATATGCCAAAAAGAGAGCTATTTTGGTAACGTCTAGACACACAGCACCATCTGATTACTTAAGACTGACTTGCAGCAAATGAAAAAAAAAGAAGTGTGGCTTTTATGGTTTTCAAGCATCTTCACTTTAAACAACTAATGCTCTTGCAGGAATTTGAGCCGCAACACAGACAAAGCAGGTCACGGCGCAGAAGACAGACAGGGATGTCTTTGGTCTTAGCAGTGTACCTATAGTTAATTAAATCATGAATCAACTCAGTCTTTTAATTTAAACGCAAACAAATCTAAACACTCATGAGCAAAAATGAACACTTTCTGTCAGCAGTGAAATTTGGTTAGGAAGGTCCTGCTTGCTTCACCACGGACTCTGGCTAATACATTAATGTAACGCAAGCCTTCGGTGTGAATTCACAGCAATTTCATTTCAGATTTTACCAGATAATTTGAACGCCGGTTTAAAAAGCTTAATTAAGGAAAACACAAATTCTGAAGGCAGAGCTCGTGGCTCTGGCTCTGAAATGTGACCTGGTACAAGGGCACTTCACCTGTGTATATCTGTATCGCGTGGGGATTGTCTTGAAAATCTTGTGTTTGGCTCGTGACAGACTAGGCTCTACCCTCACAAACAATTTGGGAACACTTTTCTTATCCGGGTGGGGTCCCTTTGTTTTCTTGGGCAACAAACTAGAACCGCAGGACTGGGTATTAAGGCAGACTTCACTGCATCCTGGGACAGCGTTCAGTGCTATGCTGGAGGAACAAGCTGCAACACGCACCTGTGCTGCACGCTGCTCCTTTCAAGCAACGCAGCTATTGCATCACTTCAACTGCTGTGAGCAAATCCCAGGGGAGCAAGAGGAAATGACTGCACAAAAGAGCAACTGAGGCTGTGAAACGCACACGGGTTCCTCTGTGCAGGTGGAAAAATAAATAAACCCTTCAAAATGTGAAGAATGAAAAATGTGTGGCGGGTTGCTGTGCATGCGAGCTCCTGGTGATGGGTAATGCAAACAGAACCAGCCCGATTCTAACAGGTGCAGGGGCAGTTCCCTTGGCTCACCCCCCTCAGGAGCTGGGAAGGCAGCCACAGACCTTCACAGGCATTGTTTTGTACTACAGGAAGGTGTACAACATTGGTTTAGCTAATTGGACCCGAGTGCCTCACAGGAATTCTCTGTCATCGCTTTAAGACATAGCAATTCAGTAGAAAATTACACATGAAGAGCGCAACATAGCTAACTGCTCCAGAAGAAACGGGGTGCTTTGAGCAGCTTTCGGTGCTGCTCAAAGAGGGAAATGAGGACGAGACAAGGAACAGTCTCCAGTTACTGTAACCAGACGCTGCAAGCGGCGGTGCCCTTGGCAGAGAGAGCAGAAACGAGGCTTTTCAAACCCAAAACACCCAAACATCGTGCAAAACCCCCAAGATTAAGTGCTCTGACAGATCTACATCAACTACTCCTCAATTTGTGTCTGGGACATGCTCTCTGACTTGTTGGACATGAGAGCACTGGAGTAAAGGAGATGTGGCTCAGCTGAATCCTACCAAAGGGAACAGTTCGAAAGCACCATCTTTGCTCGTTTTTGCTATATGCAGGAGGAGTGTCCAGAAGTACCCGAATTATCTGTTTATGGCCAGTGGGGACACGAGAGGAGGAGTCTGTGAAGTTTGGTATCCTAAGAAGCATACAAAACCAAAGTTTAATGGAAATAAACCCTTGTGGGTCATTACTCCAGAACAAAAGCTGTTTGAACTTTGTTTTATCTGAAATTTTAAGTCAGAGAGTACGATCACAGAACCCTTCCTGGTGCCTGCTCTGAATTTCTCTGATTCTCCTCACAGTGCTTTGCTGTGAGAAAGATGGTAAGCCACAGGCTGCATTTTCTGATCACCTTCCTGGTAGGAACAGCAGCCTCTGCACTACCAGATCAATGCTGCTCACAGCTATCACACTGTAGAAGCAAGCCCTCAGCCAAGCCAGTTTCCACAGCATGGTGTTCTCTGTCATGGAAAACAAGCCTGGTTTTCAAAAATAAAGACAAGTTTGAGCTGCCTGGTGCAGTTTCCTGCAGAGCACCTGCCTGCCTTGCCAAGCATCTAGGACCTCAGCTCCTTAAGCAGTGTGATTCGAGGTGGTATCGGTACCTCTGGGAACAGGTCTGTGAGCAGTGACCAGGCTCGGGTGAAGCACCCGGAAGAGTTTCCCTGGTGCTGCTGCGTCAGGAGGCTGAGGGAGCACAGCACGTGTGTGCAGCCACGCAGGACTCACCCACACAGTGGGCTGGACTCACTACGCAGCTCAAGGAAACTCCTCCGCAACTTCCCTCAAATCAGGGCTTGGAGACTTTGGCCCTTCAGCACCCTGAGCCAGCGCTGCTCCTCCAATGATGCAACTCGCTAACGCACTGCTGGAAGTTCAGTTTTACCACGTCATTTCTGCCCTGTCAGCTTGTCAAAGATAAAAGTAAACCCAGCTTCGGAGATAATCAGGAAGAAAGTAGCAAACACTTTTCTTTCTTAGCAATAAAAGCTGCTCTAGGGTTGCAGTTGCAGGGCTGTCTGAATCACTGTGAAGCGAAGCGATAGCATGTGAACTCAGCTACAATAAAGGACCAACACGGCAGAAATCTTTAAAACTCCACGTATGACAAGTTCTTTAGCCTTTCTTCTGTACTTACTGGTGGGCATTGTGCAAGTTTATCAGCTGCCACCAACTGAACATTCAAGTGTTTACTTTGTGACTTTCCTCTAGATTTAATCAGTCGCTGCAAAACCTGATAGGGGAAAAGAGGAAAATGTGAGTTTAAGAACCACGCATCTCCACAAAGCTCAGACTGACTCCCCACCGGAGGATTAACAAGTTCAGAAGCTCTCCGTTACATTTAACAAAACTGATAAAATATTGCCCTTGAATATAAGCATGAACCTTGCTGATAACCTCTCTGAAAGCTGTGCATGATTCCTTCCGCATCACATTTGATCCCTTGCAAGTATTTCAAAAGCAGTGGAAATGGCGATTTTGATTTATTCTGCTCTAAGTAATAGGTTATTTATGACAATTGTAATCTGAAAGACCACAAAAAATATATATGTAATATATACATAAACAAGGATGTTGTGCTGCATAGCAATAATGCTATGACTTTATCTATTCAAAGGTACATTCTGGGACCAAAAGGTATTTTACACCACACAGTTTGTATTCATTTTTTTTTTTTTTTTTTACTTCCACTATGTTCATTGGTAGATTTTCAGAGGCAAAACAGTTAGGAAAATCTAAATTATTTCTCTGTAAAATCTCAAGGAAAATGACAGGAACATAGAGAGCATTTTTTAAGTTGGAAGGACCTCTAGAGGTCTCTGTGCCAACCCTGTACTGGAAGGAAGGCCAGATGATCAGGCCTACGTTAAGGTTGAGGGAGGGCAGAGAGAAGAAATTGCATTAAACATCCCATGTCAAGTCCTGGATCTGAAAAAAAAAAAAAAACAACAAACTTTTATTCTCTTCTTATCACTCTTCACCTCTTCAGGTGCAGATGTGACCCTGCTTGCTCCCACGCTGCCCTCCAGGTCCCAGCTCAGCTTCACCCCGCAGCGCAGGGCCTGCTGGAGCACCCCAGCAGCTCGTGGTGCCACAGAACGAGCTATTTGGTGAAGTTAAATGACTTGGCTTGTATTCACTGAAAGGCTGTACAGGGCAGTGGCTCCCCTAATACGAGGCACCAGGTAATAGCATGGTGCAATTCCTCTAATATTCACTGGTGTAATTTGTTGTTAGGCAACAGGGACCTCCCTCTGCTTCCCACTTACCTGGAAATACAGTGAAGGATCTGAGACAGGTTATTTGGTGTAAAAATAACCATTATTGCAAAAAGGAAGTTTACGCCAATGTTCAAAAAAGGCATGTCCTAAAGGAACACGTGAACTGTCGGAGGCAGATGTTTTCTTTCTATCCACTTACACTTATAAGAAAATTTGTTTTGCCTCCCCCTCTCCCCAGCCTTAGCTGCTAGTGATTGCTCTTGTGGTCCCAGCTGGGAGCCGTGCCTCCTGCAGATGTGCCAGCTGAGCTGCTCACCTGCCCGTGTTACACAAGCCAGGTTAGGAGTGACTCCATTTAAAGTCACCCTGGCTCAGTGTGGGCTAGGACAGATGTTGCAAGGAGCTCAACACGGAGATCTGAGAAATCGTGCAGCATCTCAGTGGCAAGGGCTGCATGTAGAGAGAACGTGATCTGCGTGCTAGCAATTAAAAAGGATTTGCTAAGCCAGCAAAGTCTTTGTTGGATATGAACTCTGTGGGAGTTTCATCAAAATCATTTTTTCAAACAAGTGCTTGTACACCTGGTGGACATTTCTGAAACTCAGACCTAACGGATTTCCTTTGGACAGTAAGCCAAGGGAATTCAGTCAATATAAAATAAGCTTCAGAAACAATTCTAAATGCATCTGGCCTTGGGAGGGTACGTTGGGTCAGGTAACATGCTGTGCTAACATAACCAGTTTGTGCTCAGTTCTACCCTGTGTAGACCAGGATGACTGTCTTAAGGAAACACAAATCATTTAGTTTGTTTCCACGTCTTCTGTGAAATAACTGCGTTTCCTCCCTCAAAGAATTACAAGAAACCCTGAAAGCTTTCACCACTGCGGGCAGCCACGTGAACTACTCTGCGATGCCAGGCACTGAACCCATCTTTCTTTTTAAGTGGCATCTCCAAATGAACAAGAGAGTTCAGGAGAGGATAAAATAGGGAGAATCAACACCTGCTTCAGGGGAAAATGATGACTGTGAAGTGTTGATTAGCATCTTCACGAACAATATGCCAAAGGCGGTATTAGCGAAAAAGTAAATGGCAACTTTAAAGAAAAATAGTTACATGACCAACTCCTTCCTCTCCAGGGAGAGAAGAGGAGAAAAGAAGCGAATACGTGACAGATGTTAGTCATCTTTTGACACACTTCTGGAGGCAAAAAGTGGCAGTGACAGAGCTCTAGAAGGATCTTTGAGCCTCAAGCGGTTTGTCTGTATTGCTGCTACTGCTGGAAGGGCAAAGAAAAAAATGCCTGCCTCCAGGAATGCCATACAGCTGTTTCAAAACTCAAACGCAGGTCATTTAACAGTCAGATACATTACCTTTGGAGAAGACACTTTAACATGGACAATAATTGGTGCTAAAGATGTCTTGATAAGTTGTGCAGGGTGATTGATAGTGTCAGCATCTAGGACAACCAGCTGCAAAGACCTCGCCAGCTCAAAGATTCTTTCAATTTCACTCTGTACTTCAGCTGGAAAAGGAAAACAAAATGGGAAAAAGCCATTCAACCACGGCATTGCTTACACAAACACCATCACCCTTCATGGTCTGTAAGCACTCAGCACATGAACTCCATATGTGAATTAATGTAATTTCTGGAAAATAACCTGTTACTTAAGGACTTTTTTTGTTTGTTTTATTAATGTTACCTTGGAAACGATTCAGTTGTCTGAAAATACATACCTACTACAAATAAATGCATGTTCCAATTAACACAAAATAAACCCAGGCATATTTTCCAAACCTGCTAAATATCTTAGGAGTCTTTACATTTTTATTTTTTTTTTGCTAGCAAGTGATGCAGTGATATTTCTTAGAAGAAATCTCTTCTGGCTTGAGAACTGCTCCTCAGAGCAATGTATGTTCACAGGCCCAAGAAGATGTAGCACTCCCCTCACAGTTCTTCATTTTGGGGGTGCTTACTCCTGGACTAGAATGCCAAGTGGAGGTGAAGAGCCCTGCCTCCCATACCTCAAGTTCAAACAGTCACTCAGAATATCAGAGAATTAGGTTTAGGTGTCTTTTCTTCCTGAAAAGATTAAAAATAACCCATCCTACCTCCTGGGATGGTGTCCCAGAGAAGAGATTATTGGTTTGTGTATACTACGCACAAATTTCCATGCCTTGTTAAAGAAATAAAGATTTATCAGGACAGGGTAGCCCAGAAGTCATGGTACTGTAAGGGGAGAGTGGGAGGACCTACACCCTCATCTCTGCTCTCAAATCTCAGGAAATTTAAGCTGTAGCTATTCAGCATTAAAAAAAATAATAATAATAATTAAAAAGAAATTAAAAACCCAGCCCCATGGTCAGAAACAAGAACCTTCTTCCCTCCTGGCTGGACAAGGTGAAAGCTCCTTGGCACCTTGTGATGTGGAATTAAAAGCCCAGGCCTGAGAAGAGGGAGCTGTGAGGCCAACTCCCCTCTGGGAGGAAACAGCCCTGAACCCACCTTCTGGCTGCAGGCCTCTAACTCACCTCTGGCTAATGTCAGTGTAATTGTTACAACAGCTGTACCAGGGCTTGCTCCAGCCCAGGCATTGCCCAACGTGAGGCTGACAGAGTACACTCTGCTCTGTTGTCACTCCTCAGCCGGGCAAATCTTGTCTCCCAGCAGAGTATGTGAAATTCAGAACTCAACACTGAAATGCTGTCGGCACACTGAGAATTGCAGGACTGGTGACATCTCCGAGGCTGAGATCCTGTCACTTTCCCGCAGTGAGCAACCGCGTTCAGCATCAGATCCGTGTCAGTGTCTCACCTAAACTGGATCTCGTGTTTGACCGCTCGATTATTGCCCTCTTGCTTGGATTATTTAGAACAGACCTCTTAGCAAGAGAAATGTCGGCCGTCACTCTCGTTATTGATATCCTAGGGGTAAGAACACAGGACAGAACAGAACCACAGCAGTTACATTCTCATCGTGCCACGCGTGGTTTACAGCTGCATTTCATTCTGAAGTGCAAATACAATAAACATCAGGCAGCCATTGGTATCATTAAAGAACAACGAAAGAGAAACTCTGGGTAACTGAGCAATGTTTTCTGTTGCCTACACTACCGCAAACCCTTGCAGACAGCTTCTGCTCTTCTACTTAATACATTAGCTCGCCTCTTCCCCATCCCAACCCTCACCCATCCCCTAGATGATTTTACACAACGCCAGAAATAACACAAGTTGAAGCAAGTCTTGGGGCATACAGAACAGCCGAGTCATAGCAGCACCAGCACTTCTCCTCCCAGATGGTTAAACTACAGCTGACGTTGCTGGCAGGTGAGGAAGGGCCGTATTTAGACATCTGAGGAGCAGACTTTGTCACGTCTGAGTCACTGAGCAGCACTGCCGGCCCCGGGAGCTTGGTCCTCCAGCACACACCCTCCTTTTTCAGGCAGAGCTGTGCCGCTGGGCTAAGTGAATCAGCCCAGAGTCAAACTGGAGAAAAGTTGAGCCTGTGAAGCCTTCTCTTCAACTCAAGGAAGGCAGGTGACCCTTTTCCATTTTCACTGATCTGTCAGTGAGCTGGTGAGAGACAAAGAGGGAGTGTCCTCCTGTATCCTACACAAGGGGAATTGGGATGTGGAACAAGCCAGTTTTATGTACCTGTATCTGAGAATTTGCCTGTAAATTGGGTTATAAAACAAAGAACACGCAATCACTCCACGTGAAGCCCAGTTAGGAGGACTGTGATGAGTCAAAAGCCGTGAATAATGAAAAGAAAACAAGCTGGAAGCGACTCGCAGCCATCCCACCCAACATAAGATGGAGCATTAAAAACAAGTCCCAAGGATTTTTCCACGTAATACGTAAATAAATTTACTGCCAGCAAATGCAGTAAGAACAAAACATATAAATGAGTTTAAAAGGACTGCAATAAATTAATGGGTCATGGGGCTAAAGGTGCTAAAACACAGCAGGGTCTGGGCCCCACCTCTGGCTGGGGAGGCTCCCCCATCTGTGCTGGTGCCTGAGCAGTGTACTGCAGGGCAGGCTGTCAGTGCTCACCTGCTGCACCTGGTCTAGCACAGCACAGCACAGCCACAGGAAGCGTTTCATTCTCCCGAGGGAGAGGTAATGCCACCTGTCACTGCTGCTGGAAGATGTTAAGGAAAACCTGTGCCTTTGCTGCCTTACATTTAGCGTGTGTGTAGTCTGGCTTGCTCTTTGCAACAGCAACTAAATAGAAGGCGGTTAGAGAAGGATGCTGCTGAAGGCTCTGCAGCTCGGTCCCTGAGCAGCAGCTGAGCTCCAGCAGGCTCCTTTCAGCCCGGCTGCACAGCGCAGCCCTCGGGCTGTTCGTTTCCTTCCAGCCAGGAGAGGCTGTCAGGGGTACAGAAGGAGCTGACAGAAGACGAGCACACGAAGGGGCAGGGAAGGAGCGCTGCTAGCTCAGGTCGTCCTGAAGCCTTTTCCCTGTGTTGGTACCACGGACCTGCTGCAAAACTGCAGCACAGATGGAAAAAACACAAAGCAAACCAGAAGGATGGCGAGGGGGAAGACCCCAAAGCCAGAAAAGCTGGCAGAGAAGCAGCTGAGGTTCCAGAAAAGGAACTCAATTGTTTTATCTAAAGGTTTAAATTCCACGCTTCTGCCTGATCTAGGTGCCAATCTAGCTACCAGCAGTAGGACTTACAACAAAAGGGCACAGTGGGACAACCCAGAGCAGAGCAAGGCAAGGTGTGACCCTACCTCCCAGCAGCTCGGGCAGCCTAAACAGGTGCTCGGAGGGCATTACACGTGTCCTGCTGCTGATCTCTGGGGCTCAGGTCTCTGCCGAGCACATTCTCATACAGGGTACAAAAATCCACCTCCTAAAGGGGATATTCACAGCAGTCCTGTCCTGGTAACTCGAGATCACCTACTGCCTCCAGTTCCCGTGTGCCACCAGCCGAAGGGAGCACACGCCACGCTTCCCTCCCTACCCCTAACACAAAGGTGCACCACAGCTCCTGCAGCGACCTGCAGTGAAGCCAGCCCAGCTGTACTGCTCCGCAGTGGGGAGAGGCTGTGCTGACAGGGTGCAGAAACAGCTCAGAACCACAACAAATTGAACTGCAAGCTGCCACATCCCGTGCTTCACCCTGCTCCTGGTTGTACAAGGGCACAGCCTGCTTCCCAGGGCAGCTCTGAAACCCCAGGCCTGGTAATGCCATCTTTAAAGTGGTTTTGGCACTCTTCCCATGTCCCCTAGTCACCTCTCATCCAGGTTTCTCCTGTAACTTCACTCTGACAAGATACAGAGGCAAAACTATTCGCTTAAACCCGAGAAATCCTACTCCAGACAGCAGATTTGCAGACACATGCACTTCTGGTAATACACTAGCTGCTCTCCACCCCAAAGCTGGCTGCATTTCAGTGTTGGTACAAAGCTGGTAAATCAGTTTTGAACATGCATCAGGCTTCTTACATTCAAAAAATCGCTAAAACATTAGTAACACGTGGGGAACAAAGCAAGGGAAGGACAGTGTTTCTCACCTCCCATCAAACCTGTGCTTCAGGAAGTCAAAGAGAGCTTTCTGCATCATGTCAGTCACCTTGCAGAGGTGAGGAAAATTGAACAGGGAGGATTGACAGGGAGAAAAAGAAGTCAAAAGCAAGAAGAGAAGTAAGTAAAAGGTAAGGATACTGCCAACAATCAATACCTTTTATAGGTAGCAATCATTTAATCATCATGCTCTCGGCAGCAAGCGTTGCAATAAATACCTGCAGGTTTCCTGACTCACTCTCAGTAACGCAGCCTGGAGGATGTGAGAACTGTCACCCTGCTCCTGCCTTCGTTAGCACGGAGGCATTAGGAGACACCTCACCACCTCGCACAGCACGACCCTTCCCAGCAGGCTTCAGCATATATCAGAAACTTATGGGACTTTTTGGGTCCAACAGATCATTTGTTGTTGTTTTTTTTTCCCTCCTGTAATGTTACTAGAACTTGCTGAAGACTCCAGATAGAAGATCTATCGTGTTGGATGACTGCTCTAAGAGAAGAGCAAAACTACTCTCAGAGAGGCCTACAAGAAGGAAAAAAAGATTTTCCATTCCTGTACATGGGAAACACCTGAGAGACGTTCAGCCCCAACAGCAGATGTCACCTCCTTCCCTGCCTGGGCCCCCTGTCCCTTCCAGTACGGCTCTGAGTGACACTGATTAGCTGCCAGCCTAGAAAAAGCCCCCAGGCCTCTGGCAGTTCAATTCTCCCATGCTATCTTTCAAAGAGGTTCTTACACAATTTAGCCAAAAGGAAAAAAATCATGAACTTTCCCATATAGGTTGCAAAGGAAGCTCAGTGTGTTTCTGCTACGTGGAACAAAATTTGAAACAAATTAATACCCTAACTGCGGTACCCTTTACACACCTTTCGATGTTCCAGATGTCATGTTTAGTATTGTTTAGGATTATTTTCTTACACAAAGAGGGGAACATATCTGTAGAGAGGTATGTTTTTAACAAATGGCCTCTCTCCCCTCCAAACCAGAGAGCTCCTAGGCAAATTAACCTGTGGTGAAGCACCGTAAAAATCAATGCATGACAGTTACTCCTGTCAAGAAATGTTGCCACAAAATTAGAAGGCAGACAGTAGAAAATGAAGTACCTAATTCCTGCTCTCCAATCTACACTTTATATCATTCTTACAAAAAAATAATGATGTAAGAACACTGCATTACGCTAACAATAGTACATTGCTGCCATCTTCATAAAAGAGCCATTCCGATGCTTAATAATATCATATAAAGTACTAACAACATTAATTAAACTAAATGAAGTGTAGCTTTGATTTTATGTTCACGTTCATTTAGGTCCTAATTCAGCAAAACACTTAACAGATGGGTAAGTTCACCAAAATGCCCTGCTGAAAGCCTGTGTTCATTTAGCAGGTGTTAAATGCTCCTCTGAATCTGCAGCTACCTTGAAAAATGGTTCTCCTGCTTATCTATACTCGTTATCTATCTTACCTACTCCCAAGTTGAAGAGAGGCAAGTAATTTAGAAGGGCTAAAGGTTTCCGTATGTATATACTTCAGTATGCTAGTAATCTGGAAAATATAAACATCAAGAGAACATGCTGCAATGACAGTCAGTTGCAGGTGCTGGAGAGCAAACATGCTACAGCACTCCAGCTGTTACATTTGCCAGCACCAAGTTTCATGGGAAGACAAAGTTTTCCTAAATGAAAAAAGGAGACCAATAACCTTACAGGGGAACTTCCTTCAAAAATGTTGGCTAACTAAATTCAGAGCATCTGCTAGTTTGACTAAAATTTTATATGTATATGGAAGCCTAGTTAATTAATTGGGCAACACAGCAAATGTACTAAGGCAAACGATGGACAAGAAAACATTAGCAGAAAAAAACATTAAGTGCAAGCACCTGGAATACCCACCTCGTAACCTTTCAGGGACGGACCCACTAAGACGACAGGCCTCATCGATGGGACTACGTCATACGGGGGAACATGTTCTGTCTAGAAGAAGAAAACATCCCTTTAGATCGTTAACCAAAGCAGATGAAAATTCTAGGAATTAATGTATCAGGAATAAATAAAACAAAATGAAAACAGAAGCATTACTTACCACTTTTTGTTTCTGTTTTGCTAAAAGACCAAATAAAGAACTTGGTTAAAACACACGCTGTGCGTAACAACTTGCAAACAAAAATCCCTTTCTCAAGGCACTTTTCATTTCCCTCAATGTACCTTGCTCTTCATCAGCTCTACCTAAATTGGTCACTCATTCCGTTCTGGGGGGAGCTGCCCCTTTTCCTGAGATTTCTTCTTTTTTCCCCAGTCCCTTAGCAACTACTGCATGTCTAGAAATAGATGTCTTTCTCCACCTCCGCATGCAAGCACTTTTCAGCAGAACATCTTAATAAGTCAGCGAAGAGGGAAAACATGCACTTTCCATATATGATTTTTAAAATAGAAGTATTAGAAATAGCAAGAGTTTCCTTAAATAAAATTCTGCCTTACCCGTGGATGTGGGTGTGGCTCGAAATGTGCCAGAAACCATTTCTCCAAGACTTGAAGAAGAATTTCCACTCGATTTCCTATGGCAGCAGATAGAACCCCATTAGCACCAGGTATCCAGAGATGTGAACTTGTGAGGTTGGAGGCAGCAGCTATGAAAACTGCCCCATGAGAAACTACACAGTAAATGAGAGTCTTTACCCCTACTCATGCTGTAAGAAAGCTTCCTCTGCAGGGAGTGGTGAAGACAGGAGCACAGGGAAAGTGAAGAACCTGTAACTAAGCAGACCCCTGTGTCCAGAGTTGCTGTGTGCAGGCTGCCAGGGGAGTGCAGGTCCCAGTGCTGACCGAGCAAAGCTCTCAGGAAAGCTCAAGGCGGCCACAGGAGGGCTGCTGAAGCAACCTGGTGACTGCACGTGGCACAGCAGCTCGGTACAGGCAGCAAGTCCTCAGCACAGCACTCAGTATTTTGTGTTCCATGCACCCTGAGCAGCAAGGGGATGCTACTCCAAACCAGTTTGGTCCTTGCTTTCCTGCCACGTGCTCTCCGAAGTAGGGATTGTTCACCCCTGGTAAGCTTGGCAAATCCTCTGCACGCATATCCTAGACACTGCTGCAACACTCATGATACTGCAAATAATCACTAGCGATAGTTACTGTGCTTCAGGACTCTAGACACCCTCTTTCATAGGTAACTTTTTACTGCCTTGTTCAGGAAAAACTAGAATTCTTCATCACTTAGAGCCTTCATTAGCACAGGTAGTCACAGCTTTTCAAGAGATCCTAAGGTACAGATATTATGTGGCCATATCTAATGAAGGCGCTCAAAAATAAATGATCTCACCATCCTTCGTTGCAATCCTCTTTTATAATGTTTCTCCTTCTTTATACTTGATTTTATTCCCAATATTCTCCATAGATGAGATTAGACGAATCTTTGCAGGAATTGGAGATTTGGTGGAGTCATGCCCGGTCACACAAGCAGAGCATCCTTCTGCTAACACGCCACATACAAACCAGGATCCTAAACACTCAATTTGATACCCCTCTTTCCCTGAGACACACTGAAACACTGCCTTTCTCTGAAGCTATTCCAGAAATTGTAAAAGCAACTTGAAAAAAAGCACAGTTAATGCTGCTCGATCATTCTAAAAATATTTCCCCAGATGGTTTATACTTGAAATCATTCCTGACCTTGATTAAGTGTATTAATTCCCTGACAGTGCTATACAGGCTAAATTGTGCTCCTCTTGCTGCTCCATACTAGGTCTAGATTCAAATGGTTCACCTGTCTTTACTCTGCCATACTAAAGTTTCTGTTCTCCTCGCGTGAACATTTAGATTTCATTTTAAATTAGAGGGAATAGATGCCACTAGTAAAATAATGATTTTTTAAAAGCATTTTGTGTATTCAGCCAATAGAAGAGAGAGCCTGCAATGTCCAAACTGAGACTAAGGGAAATCAGTTTTACTTCCTCGACCTGTGAGCAAGTTTGTATTTTTCCAGGGATTTGCTATCTCCAGGTCTAGCAGTGTGGACACACAGAAGGGTCAGGCTGGAAGATGAAGAGGAGGGAAGCTGAAGGCCAGATTCATCTCTAGGATGTTTGAAAAGTCTGGTTCTGGCCAAAATGGAGGGGAAAAAAGAAAAAAAGAAAAAACCCACAACTTTAAGAATATGAGAGTTGGGATAAAAGCTGGCAGCCTTTGAGCACCAAAGGCTTGACGTAAACTCCCAGGGACATAAAACTCTCTAGCCCTTCAGAAATTTCTGTTGTTACCACTCCTCCTGTTTAATTTATCTTTTCTAAAGCTGATACAATTTTTTCCTTGTTTCTCATAGTCAACTTCTAACATGCCTGTTCTCTGCAAATAGGTATTTTCATTTGGAATCGCAAATCAAACACTCATTCGGATACACGGCAATAAAAAAGAATCAAGTGACCTTTGAAAAATATTGTCCGGTGTCAGAAACGATTTTAAATTATTTTAAAAGGTTACAGCACTCTTACCCGCCATGGAAACGTCCTCTCTTCTGCTCCTGCTGAATGCGGATATTCTCCAGTCTAAGCGGGCTTGGAATAAAGCCAATCTCACAGCCCTCCTTAACCAGCCTTCCTATCCACCAGTCATTATTATATTTCTGGAACACAGAAAGGTTACTGGCTTCAGATCAAATGCTTCACGTCCAAAACTCCCTCATTTTGTTATCCACAATTCTTAACTCGGCACTGAAGTCAGAGTACTGGACAATCTGCACAGATTAAATGAAGTTAAAAGGTGCTGGGCAGTGCCTGGAAGGCTGATACCTACAGCTAGAGAGTGGAGAGCTGCGTAGCAGTGACAGCACTTGCTTATCTGTTAACTGCCCCAACACACTCTGCTGTGTGACCTCTCCTCTGGTGCCACCAGCTGAGGTGCTGAGTGTGATGAGATTTAATGATGAGATTTAATGACATTTCTGGTGACCAGATTCAAACCGGGCTGGACGTGGCTTTGGGCAACTTTTTGGGCAACCCTTCTTCTATCAGCAGGGCGTGGACTCCTGAGCGATGCCCCTAGAGGTGAGATTGGAATCAGGGCTGTGCTGGGAACACCTGAACAATAGGAACAACAAGGATGCAGTAAGGGAAGCGGGGCTGTGTGCAGCAGGTCACCACCTCCCATCTGCTATTCTCTGCCTTCAGCGTGTGGGAGGACTACAGCTCCCTCCTGTTGGTTGCCATGCCCAGGATTTCTTCTGCACTGTCAGTAAATGTTGCACTTCATCTTTTAAGCACATAACGTATAGCCTTGTAGGAGACAGATGAGACATGCAGGACATGCTCTCAATATAGCAACTCAGCAGTTCCTGCTGATGGTTCCTCTTGGCAGCACGGCGACCTTACTTCTACCTAGTTCAGTGTTCTCAAATCTGGAGCCATGGTTATTCTAGTCCAAGTGGTCTCTGCTGAAACGAGGGCAGCTGTTTGCTTCCAGCTCTGAGGGCTAGCAAAGGACATTTCCCTGATGGGAAGCAAGTTTAGGAGGTGGGCAGCTCAGGTATGGTGCTGGACGGGACAGAGCACATCCCTGGGGAACAAGGAGGAGGGGGAAAACCAAGTCTACACACACAGAGAGGCAGATGCAGATTTCACAGTGCCCCGCTTCCTCAACAGGGAGTGAAGCACCACTCCACACAAATATATGTATTTAAAAAACAGCCCACAACTAAGCTAAACAAAAAATAACATAAAAAATCTTTAAAAAAAATATCAAACTTCCATCTGTTTCCAGCTAACTGAGAAAATGGAACATGCAAATCAACTGCCTCTCCTGTGTCCTTCTCAGGGAGAAAGAATTTAAAGCAAACCCCTCTGTTCCAGCACCGATCTCTGTCTCTAGAGATGAAGAAGCAGGGGCTTTCCTCCTAAACAGGCTCAGTCTCGGGGAGATCAGTGCTTTGAAGCAATGATGGACTAATGCTCAAAGAAACAGACAAATTAGACAGACAAACACCCCCAAATAAACCCCCAGAACGCGGAGATAAAGAAATGGTTTTGCAAGCTGCAAGCCTGTGTGCAGATCTACAACACAACAGGGGTTATGCAAATTTCGAGGGCTCACTTCAGATTAATAATTGCAGAAAATATGCTCAACATGCAGTAAGATGTATTCTTCTCTGCTAAAGCCATATTCAGGGCCTATTTATTCCTATTTCTTTTTCCTTATTTTTGTACATTTTTGTCCTGCAGCCTCTTCCTTATTTTCCTTTCTTCTTGTATTATTCTAAGTCTCATCTCTCTTGCAAGCCTCTCTGGTGCTTTATGAAGACCGGGTGCAAACTGCTGCTACTCCCCTTCCTGATGGACAGACTCCCTTTCTATTACTTAATCCATCACAAACTGGATTTCATCGACAAGAGTCTGAATCTACCATGTTGAAGGGGATTTAAAATACAGCAAGGTTCTGGTTCCTTCCTGTGACATGAAAATGCAACTGGAAATCAGTGACATCGAGCTTCAAAAAGTGCAAGATAAGCACCCCAGGGTGCTGGGACTCTGAAAAGGACAAACTACCGCTTGGTTTTACCTCTTTAATGTGTAGGAAGTCCTTGGCATCAAAAGAGATGGCAGTGCTTGGGACAGGAACATCTTCGTCCAGAGCACCGCAGTAACTCACATTAGTCTTAACAGCAAATGCTACTGGTTTGGACTACAAACAGAAACAGACATCACAAACAGCAGAAACTTTCTGAATCAAGCATTCATCTGTTGTATCCAATTACCAGAAGTCTAGCACAGGGTATTTGCCAAACACATCACAATTCAGACCTAATCATTTCACACAAGCCACCAGAGTTCAGCTCACTAAAGCAGATCCCTTTATACGAGAACATTTGCAGAATATTCCCCCCACACCTTGCTTGCAGGTTATGTCACTTGATTCACAGCCTACTTCCAAAGATACCATCGTCACTATAAACCAGCAGTGTGAATTTTAACACCAGGCAAAGGATAAGCGCCACCTAACTCAGCTATTAGAAAAGTTTACAAGAGTGCACCTTCGCCCTCTCGAGTTGTATGGCTGCTTGCTGTTCTCTTTCCTGGCGGATTGCTTCCCTGTCTTCTTCCAAAGACACATCAGAGTCTGAGGGTCTGCTTGTGTACGAATCCGCTGAGCCCTGAAAAGAAAAACACGTCACTAAGAAAACAGATGTAAGAAATAGGAACACCTTCCCCAGTCAGGTACGTAAAATACCTTTAAAATACTGGTTTTGTAATTCTGCTGCGTGGGTTTTACTTCTTGTTTCTGCAGAATTTAGCAGAGAAGTAACATGGCTTTACCTTAGCCAAAGGCAAACCCCCAAGAAAAGCCTCTCCCCACTTTCAAGGAATCCCTTCGCACTGGGTCACATCCAGCTCAGCTGCAGGCACGGTACAGAAGTCTTTGTAACACTGAAATCCTGTTGGTCAGCCTTAGACTGGAGACTGCCAGGGGCTAGGTCACATCAGATACAATTCAGGTGCTATAAAGCTTGCTTGGAGCCACCCCGCCCTGTAAATACGGTGCCCTTGTGCCAGCACCTTCCTCCTGCTGTGTGCTGCACTCACACGAAGCTCTGCTCTCTGCTCAGGAGCAAAAAATGGCAAAATCACAGTGCTAAAAGCTACTCGACACAAAAGCTAAGCAGTGGTATGAATAAAACCGGCACGTACGAGCAGCAGCAGCAGGTAACCGCTCACGGGGACAATAAGGCATGGCCACGGCTACGCCTCCTCCCTGGACAGCCCTCGGGGTGCGTGGCAGCAGGGCAGGTTTGCAGAGCAAACTCTCCTCCTGCTACAAAGCAACGGGACTCCGGTGTCCCACGCAGCGAGTGACACCTGTCCTAAGCCCAGATCTCCCTCACAAGAGCCACAGTACAGCATCGTGCCTTTCAAATGTGTTTTTTCTTCTTAAATCACTTCATATCCTGCAGCACAGGGACACGTGTTCTCCGTAACCTGCCACAGAAGTCAACATCCCTCCTCTCCTCTCCGTGTACACCACCACTTTCCCTCGTTATTGGAGAGAGCATGAAGCGAGCCAGCCCCCACGGCCGGGCAGCAGGACGCCCCTGCTCAGCACCTGAAGGGGACCCCGATATACCCAGGGAGGCTAAATCCATGCCATCAAATATTCCAGCCCTAAAATTACAGCTCCGTGCGGGAGCCGGCATTGTTCAAGGCAATCAGAGCAAAAGGACAAGCAGAGCAGGAGGGCGCTGGGAGAGCAGCAGGACATGTGAGCAGCCCGTTGCTGCCCGAAACGCTGCGAGCAGGCACCGCGCTGCCTGGCTGCTGGCATCGCTTCCCTTACTGCAGGCAGCGAGGCTTCAGCAGCAGCAGGAAGAAGGAAAAGCAACGGCAGTGTCCAGATAATAAATGGGAAGGTGCCCCAGGAGCTCAGCACACGCTGGTGTGTCCGAGGCCTGAGGCTGAGCCACCAGCACTGTTGTTGTGCTGCTCCTCTGCCCCAGTCCCTGCCCCGTGCCGAAAGGTGGATGGAGCAGGGCTCTGGGAGGAGAGATATCAGCTCCAGGCACACAGGGGGCTGCGGGAGGTGCCTGTGAGGCACACACGGTGACCACACGTGCATGGGCACACACCGACGGATCTGCTCAGTCCTCTGGCTGGGCTAAGTGCAGGGCTGCCGAGGAAGTCAGCAGCAATAACACCGACACGTGATGCACAGCTTCCCACCATGGTTTTTAGATGTTTCTGCCTGAGCACTGACCTACTTTCTGCTGTCAGAAGCCAGGAGCCTTCTCCCAAGGAGCTGACGCCGCGAGGCTTCCCCGGGCTGCTCCCCAACATGCTCCTGCGGGTCACAGCCAGCGCCGAGGGGCTTGGCTGCGAGGTGCAGCCCCGGGACCGTGCCTCCCGGGATGGGGAGCCACAGGACAAGGCGCAGATTTGCAAATCCTGGAGAGATGGATGAAAAAGCAGCCCGAGGCGAGCACAGCAGCACAGGCCCAGGAACGTGAGTGCCACGTTTGGTTAGAGCAAGGCACCGAGCACGGCTCCTTCGCCCTTGCAAGTGCCCCCCGACTCCGTGGGCACCCCCAAGCGCTGTGCTCTGCTGCCAAGGCAATGCAAGGTTTGTTTCACATCTCACAGCCATTTTATTTAGGCTTCTGTGAGTTCATTTTTTCTCCTGCGATTTATTACTGATCTTCTCCCTCATTCATTTCCCTCTCCCGTCAATTAGCACAATTCAGCTTTGACACAAACGCTGAGGTTTGAAGCAATCCCCAAAATGGGAGGGAAATCGCGTACTTTGGCCAAAGCAGAGGGAACAGCAGGTCTATTTATTCGGCAACTACAAAATCCTGGCAGCTGAGCAGTCCTCCTGCCCGCTGCCGGGTCTGCTGCAGGGCACGGGCCGAGCTGGCTGCGGGGCTGGGCAGGGCAAACCCCCGCTGGTTTCGGGCCCCAGGCTGCCTGGGAGGGAAACCCACCCTGCTCCTGGACAACAGCAGCCAGCCAGGTCCTCTCCCTGATGGGAAGGGTGGAAGAAAACATCAACTTTTAGCTGGTAGGGTCTCAGGAGGAGAAAAAAAGACTTCAGTGAGGCTGCAAATAATTTTTTCCAGCTGCCAGAAATCTACAGACCCGAATTGCTCTCTCAGCAGCCGTGGCGTGCGATGCTCTGTCAGGCAGCTCGTGCAGTTAAGGCAGCAATCCATTAGAGGCTCCACTAAGCCAGGTGACAGGCAGGCTCTTTGGAGAAGATTTAGGGTGCTCCAGGAAGCATTTCTGAAACCGAACCCTGAGCAGAGAGAAAGCTTCTGCCTTCCCCGTGAACACCAGGGCAGTGTTGGCCACCTGCAGACACCGGGCACGTCTCTGCCCAGGAGCTCTGGTGGCAGTCCCCGTGCTCGAGGCCCTGTGCTCCCCGACCGGGTGGTCAGAACTGCTCAGGAACAGAGAACGGGCACTACAGTCACTTGGGGACCGGAGACATTTTTTTTCTAAAGAAATGTATGGCTGTAAGGTTTTGGAAGCCAAGCATTGTTAGGTCTCGATTCTATTCATGAAATAGGTTAAAGAAGCCAAAAATCTGCTCCCCCTGTACTTCCTATCCGCAGGGTGCACACGGCTGCGGCACACAAGGCAGCTTCTCCTACCTGCCAGAGCTCCTCGGCGGGGAACGTTCACCCTTTTTCACTCTAACAGGCCGAGCAGAAGTTGGGTAACTGGGAAAACAAAATTCTCCAAGGCAAGACACGGCACCAACCCAAACTGCAGCTTTCTGACTGCCCTGGGGTACTGCCGCTGCCCGCAGTTGGTGCTCACCTGGTGCTGGCGCTCAGAGCAGGCAGCCCAATGTAATTACCGGCAGGTGATGTAATTAAGAGGCAAAAGCAGAGCCGTGGGGATCTGTTCCTTTGGCAGGAGGACGCTGCCACGCGGCAGTGAGCCTGGGGCCAGGCAATCTGCGGGCTGCACGACTCCCCCAGCACGGCCAAGGCCCCATCCTCAGCACCGGGCTATGGGATGGGAACAGGGAGGCACCGAGGGCTGCTGCACCCTGCGGAGGCTTCGGTGCCCTACAACAGGTCCCAGGGAGCCACCACAACCCCAGGGACTGCACCTGGGCCAGGAGAGGAAGGGGTGTGTTGCTCACACCTTTGTCTTTGCGGCTTTTGCTCCCTGGGCACAAAAGCTCCTGTGCGACTTGGCCCCCTGCAAGCTGTCACGGCAAGGAACCCGAGGGGCTGATCCCAGCAGCAAGGCTCCGCAGAGCTGGGCCCAGCAGAGCTGTAGGGATGGATTCCAGCAGGACTTTGTCACAGCTCCGTGCCCAGCAGAGGATGTGGATGTGCCACGGGAGGTCCAGAGGACAAGGTTCAGCTCCCAACCAGACCATTTGCTCGCTGAACAGCCACCGACACGAGCCAGCTGCATGGCCACTGCGCCTTGGGCTGGGATTTCAGAATGAAAGGCTCGGTAATTAGTTCCTCCGATATGTTTGGTAAATTTATTTAAGACAACTCATTAGGTGTCTCAGCAATTTGGAAATTACTAGGTAGTTAGAACATGTTGCTTCTTTGTGAATGCTAATTATTAGAAAATAGGGCAACTGTTCTGCTAGTTCTTTTCATGATCTCTTTTCCTGAATTTGAGATCTTGCAGTCACATCTCCTTTCTCGAGCAGCCCTCAGCTCGGCACAGATTGTGTTTTTACATCTAAAAACACTCGTAAAAAAAATAAAAAAGAAGCACCAGTAATAAATACACTTACTGCCAAAGCGCTGGGCTCTTCAAATGAGCATTCACGGCACAGCCGGCTGCCTCACGTGCACGACGGCACACGTTCACCTGCTGCTGTGTGCAGAAGCTCAGAGCTTCACGACCCACGGGGACCACGGGGAAGCCCAGGCTGAGGCTGTCCTGGGGTGCTGGCAGAGCCCCTGTGCTGCAGGCCCTCAGCTCCACGTCCCTGCCTGGCACGGAGCCCCAGGAGAGGGGCTGTGCGTGCCCTGCGGCACTGCCAGCATCACCTTCCTGTGATGGGAGGACTCAAACGTCTGCCTACAGCACCCACAGAAGTGCAGGATGGCAGACGTGAACATCCCCGTATTCTTTTTCCATCCCTCCAAAATAAACCTTTGACCTTTTGACCCAAAAGACCATAAATCCAAGCAAACTGAATGAGGAGGATTGATACCAGAGAGATGGCAGACGGCTCGGATCGCTCTTCTCTAAAATTGTGCCTGCACCACCACGTTCGAGCAGGACACCAACTTTACAAACGCCTTTTTTGTTGCTGTGTGAGCCACGAAAGAGCTCGTGGCTGTCTGGGAGGGCTCTGATCTGCATTTGTTCCCACTGCCTGTGGTTAGAGGGACGACCGAATGGAGAGCTGCACACCTCTGCTCAGGATTTTGCTTTAATCTCTGCAGCTGGGCCCTCTTTTCCAGGAGAGCTATTCAGGAGGCCCACAGGAGGAAAAAAAAAGGTGTTTTTCCAGTGATGAAAGGCACCAAGCGAAAGCTGCAACGTTTAAAAACGGGGCTTTATTTGTTCTTAATTACTGTGGCTCTTGAAAGCAGAGAGTGATGTTTGCAAGGCTCTGGGGGAGCTGCTCCCAGGGGGTTTTCTGACACCTGGTCATATCGGGGCAGCCAGAGGAAACGCACGGTTACCCTGACCAACCTCTGCTGGCAGGGGGCCCTGCGCTTGTCCCCTGCACGAGGGCACAAATGGTTCTCAGCCTCAGGAACGGAGGAGACAAATATTGCCCCCAGGCACTGCCAGGCTTTTCAAGAACCCCCCTGCCTCTGCAGTTCCCCGCAGCAGGAATGTTCAACGCCATAAAAAATGAGAAATATGACAAGTGGGAGACACGAAGGGGAATTTTCCCCGAGACCCCACTGTCGGGGGGATGCCACCTGCCTTCAGCGCCTGCTTTTCCCGTTCAACCCAGGCACACAACCCTCTGTAAGGAGCTCTAGGATTACAGCGTCCCAATTTCCTTCTAGCGCGGTGCCACCACTTCCCACACCATCGGGCTTGGAACAACCAAAATAGCCCCGAATATTCCTCTCTGCTTCCCAAGCAGGAGCGGTTCGAACAGCCTGAGCTGCCCGAGGACGTCACCAGGCTGATTTAGAAGAGCACGCGCTCACCGACGCCGGCTCTGCCGCTTGCCCACGGGCTCGTGGGGCACGAAGCAGGACCCCAAATGTCCCCGCAGCTTCCCAGCAGCTGCCTTTTCGCCTCCACAAGCCTCCAAACTCAGATGCCTAGGAACGGTTTTAAGCACTAATAAATTCAGCTTGTGACCAGAGCACGTTACTTTTTTATTTCCTTTCTGTTTTCCGCTCTTTCTTTTCCCAGGACCCTGCTCGAGCTGCTAGGATCCCGTTTGTCCTGCAGCAAGGAGCACGCCGAGATCGCCCGGCTGCAGGATTCACAGCGAGGGCACGCCGCTAGAAATACCTTCCTCCAAAGCCCTGCTTTTTCAAGCACTGCGCACTCCGTAAATAGCAACTCCTTTCCCCAAAAGCTTGCGGTCTGCAAACTGAACGTGCAGAGAGCAAAACAGAAGTGAAGGGGCACCCTGTGCTCACCCACCCGGGTAGTGTTGGAGCAGCGCTTTATGGGACCTAACTGCTGTCATCGACCCGGGGAAGAAACACCGGTTTAACACTTCTTATTGCCAGCACCAAGGGCAAAGCTTCTCTACGAGTCACTGTCACATCCACAGCCTCCAGGATCTGGCAAAAGCAATGCAGGAGGCAGGCCCCAAGGTCCTGCTCTGTGCCAAAAGCCCCTGCTCTGTCAATTCTCACCCTAACACGACTGTACAGGAGCAGCAGACAGCACGACGTTAAGCACCTGGGTGTTGTTCTGTGCTGAAAGAGGGGGAAATGCCTTGTCTGGAGGGAAAGCTGTCAAAAACTTGACAAGATTTAAACCCCTTATTTTGGCCTAAAGCTTTCGCTGTTATTTTGGGATATTCTGCAAAAGGTACGTCTGTTCAAAAAATGCCTCTGCTGGCAAAGGGTCTGCTAACGGCCTATAAATCTGTGCTCAGATGTGCCCAAAAAGGCAGGGAATGAGTATGGTGCTAGAGCGAAGTCAAAGCCTGGTCAAGGGTCTAAAAAGGTTCACTCGTGGGGAACTCCCAGGACCCTGCTGGCTGCTAGGGGTCATCTGTGTCAGCCGGGTGATCCTATTTACCTCCGAGGGCAGGGGACACTTGGGGACGAACACACAGACACAGCTTCTAGTAACACTGATGCAAATATTAACAGTTACTCCATCTGGAGCCTTAAATGAAGCATTTTGCTGGTTACGTCTGCACCCAGCCCTTGGCAGCACCCCACTGAGCTCTTCCTACACTGCTGGGGCTCCGCAGGGGGCAGGGTGACAGTGGCCAGCCCTCCCCTCCGGCCTCGCTTCTGGTACTCTGGTACACTGGTAATGGAATCTTGAGGGGAAAAAAAATACACCAAGTTTTTAAACACTTTCTTTGTGCTGCTCACTGAATGCACGTGACCGAAAGCCATCACTGGAGCCTGTGTGAGACCTGCCAGGGCCAGCGCTGCTCCCAGCACAGGCACTTGGCCCGGTGGCACACGGTGCTGGGGATGTCACCGAGCATCACATCTCTGTGCCCCGCCACTCCCTGCAGGTCCAGGTGCTGCCGGCACCAAGGGAGGCTCCTGCAGCAGGGTTTGTGCCCAGCTCTGCAGCAGCGTGCAGCAACAAGCGCAGAATCCCCAGCTCCCTGGGAGGCACGCTTCCCCTACCCCCTGCCCAGCAATGGGGCTGGGACTGGGGGAAAACCCTGCTGAGCCGTGGGGAAGAGCAGCTTTGGCCGGAGCAGAGGGAAGGAGCAGGCTCTGCCTCGTCCTGGCAGCCTCAGCGCCGCGCGGGCTCGGTGTCAGCAGCACCGCGGCAAGCCGGAGCCATGGCAGAGCGCGACTCGCTCTAGGAGAGAGGAGGAAAATAAAAAGGAAGAAAAAATAAAAGAGCGCCCCGTGGGATCCCCCGAGACTGCAGCACGGCTCCAGCAGGCAGGCAGCCGCTCGGGAAACCGCCGCTGAATTTCCTCCTGAAGAGGAGTGGGGGGGGAAGGCCGGCAGCCACCTTCCAGCTGCTGGCAACCGGCAGCTCCCGGAGCGACGCAGCCACTGCAGGTGGGCTGGGAGGATGCAGCCGAGGGCAGGAATTATTTAACAGCAGAAGAAAGCAGCAGGAATCGGGACGTTGGGGCTGCGCTTGTCGTTACTGCGAGGACACAGCCTGAGCTTCCTCTTTCTGTAGGAGAGGGGAGCAGCCAAGGGAAGGGGAGCCGAGCTCTGGTAATAGCTCTGTGAAATAGGGAGCTCTGGTGCCAAACAGATCTCACCAACCGTTCACGGATTAAATTTCTGTTAATGAAGGAAGACACAAAATACCTGGGCCGATTTACCTCCCTTGGGGTGTGTGCTCCCACCCAGCAGCTAGCACTTGCCTGCAGAGGAAGCGAGTAACAAAGCTCCGACCAGAAGAGCCTCCCCCTGCAGACAACAGAACAAACGGGGTTTGTGTGTGTGGATTTCGGTACCGAGGCCAAACACGTCTTCCCGTGAAGCACAGAGCTTCACACACGACATCCACGGGACCAGATGCAACCCCGAAGCTGTGGGCAGAACGTTTCTGCCATGCTGATGCAGTTTCATCTGGAGAGCGTCACACAGCGCCAGGCTCTCCTCCCCCTTCGCAGAAAACAATAGTGCAAAATGAGAGGCTCGGAAAGAACACGGATAATAGCCAAAAGCCTCGAGAAAATGTCTGGGCACAGACAGACCAAAGTGCCAGGGAAAGAGCTTTCCCTGCATCGTCCCAAACCCTTTCCACTCTGCCTGCCCGAAACAGCAATGCACCGAGCCGGATCAACACCTGTATCCAAACACAGGTTGGTTTTACAACCAGAAGGTGCAAACTGGACTCAAAGCCAGGAAGCAAGCGAAGTAAGACATTCAGAAGGGAGCAGCAGAGCTAAACTTTGTTAAATGTTCTTAAACGTGGTCAGAGACGAAAACCTCCAGCACAGCAGTAACTGTTGGCAGCACCAGCACCAGCAGTGACATCCAGTGCCAACTTTCGGAGCCGAAGTCAACTTCTCAATTCAGTTCAGCACAACTCCTGTGAACGCGCCGCCATCCACAGTTTGTGTCTAACAGGAGCTATTCCAGTCTGCAGCCCTCCCTCTCTTCCCCTCCCACTCGCTGCATGTTTGGCTGCAGCAGGCCCAGCAGAATAAAGGCGAGGATTGCTTAGTGCCTGCTGAACTGGATCCGCTGTGGAGGGCAACGCCAGGCACTGGAACACTTCCTGCAGCTCTGCTGCTGAGGACAGCAAGGAGCAAGTAACAGAGCTGAGATTAGCACAGAACAACGCAGGGAAGTAAAGTGAAATTGATTTTTATGATTATTTTTTGCATCAGTCTGCGTACTGCTCATTTTCTAGTAAGACACTGATAAAAAGCGCCAAGTTCCAGTATTCCTGGTTTATGGTGTGGAAACCACAGGGCTGAAGTCTCAAGAACATTTTAACCAGGATAAGCACTACACGGCAATACAGCTCCTTCTCGTATCTTGGCAGAAGTGTTGAAAACAGGTATGCTTAGCAAAAACTCTGCTTTTTCCTCTTTTTTATTTTTTTTTTGAGGTGCAAGGCGACCTCGGGTCCCTGCTGCCTGGTGCTCTTGTTGGACAGACATCTCCCCTAGCAGGGGAAGCCGCGCTGCCCCCAGACGTGGCTGGTGCTGAGGCATAAACCAGCGATGGGGGCAGCTCTCCCAGGGCTGGAGCCTTCCTCCTGCTGCTGCCAGCACCAGGCACCACAGCTGAAACTTCACCGCCGGAGGACAACGCTGGGCTTGTTCTGCCAGGAGCAGACGAGGGCACCACGGATTGTTCTGGAGGATGAAATCTTACCATGGGATCTCATGACACAGGTAGCTTCATGGCTCGTTCATGGCCACAATCGATCCAGCTTTTAAAAAAAATTATCTTCCAGCCTCATAACACCAGACTCAACAGCACCTACAGCAACACATATTAAAAGAAAATTGGACATTTATGGTAAATAATCCCTAATTGTGACACCACTGTACCAAGGGCAAACAGCCCGCGGGAGGACGCTGAAGGCTCGAGCCGAGCAGCGCCAGAGCCTATTTGTGGGGAAAAGGCCTGGCATGGAAAAAACAGGAAGGGACTCGCAGGGAAAACATATTTGGTTTCAGCAGAATTGTCCCAAAATAGAACGGCTCGGGGAGTTTGATTTGAAGTGTTAGCAGCTTGTTCAAACACGCGCTCCACCACTTCGGCGCTGAGCAGGATGAGACGGGATATTTTTTCCCCACGATTTCTTCCATGTTGCTGCAATAAATCACGTCGCTGCCAGCCTGGTGGAAAAGCACAACCAAACAGCTCCAGATCTGTAATTTGTACAGCCTTTGTACTACTCCATGTTTTTAGGAGAAAAAACAGAATCATCCCCTTTGTCCTCCTCCTCCCTGGTTTCTTTGCTGTGCTGTTGGGAAAGCAGAAATCCTCCCAGCCCCGACAACCAAAGCAGAACCTGCGGGGTGCTGCTGCGCCTCCTGAAATAGTCCTAAAAAGCAATTAACCCCCTTTCTGACAGGGCCAGCTTTGGAGACAGAAGGTGCAGAATGAAGCTCTGTGCATGCACAAGGGCAGGCTCCCTGGCTTCCTCCAGCTCTCCGTGCCAGGCAGAAAAGCCTGGCTGGTGCTGGACACACGCGTGGTTCCCCAAAGAGAGGCTCAAGCTTTGGACTCAGCGCTGTGGGGCAGGCAGAAGCAGGGGGGCACACGGTGGTGATCAGGAGAGGTGATCGCCGCTGTGTGATCCCAAACCCATCCCCTGCTCATGCTGAGTGCGTTAGGAACTGCAACAGTTTAAGAAAGGTGACTCCAAGGGGAGGGGAAGGCAGTGAAGGAGCAGGAGCCGGGAGGAGGAGGCCAGCAGTTACTCTCCAGGTGCTGCCCACGCTGTGTGTGGCCACTTGCCTGTCTAACCCACCTGGCTGCCCAAATCTCCTCTCCTTTTCCAAGAACTGCTCTCCCGTGTCCTTTTTCCAGGTTTACGAAGCACCCAACACAAGTTCCCTCGAAGCCAAGCACCAGAAGAGCTCTGTACACAGAGGGAGCTTCACCAGGAGTGAGTGGCAGGCAGCAAAACTCATCTGACATGCAGAAGTCTGTGGCATAACATCTGAAGAGAAGTGAGGTGCCCTCCAGTGATCAACCTCTTCGTCTTCCAGCAGCCTGCCTCGCCACGGGTGCACCTGAACGTGAGGACGTGCTGAAGGCCCGGCAGGAAGGAGGGGACGCTGCAGAGCGAGGCACTCCGGAGCTGGAAGCGGGGCACGGCTGGCACAAAAAGCGGCGACGAAGCACTGTGGAAAAATACCAACTGGGATCTGACGGAAGTTTGTGAGCAAATCTCCCCAGCGCTTGCAAACTCAGCATTCAGGCAGCTAAGTGGCACTTTGAAATTAATTACTGGGTTCAGAATGACCACGAGTGGCTGGCAGGCTTGTCCTGCTGGGAGAGCCATCTGCAGACACGCGAGTCGCTGGTTTTGAAACCAGGCCCTGCTGCCTCTGGAGACGCATCCTCAGCGGAGCGGACATCTAACGGCTCCACACCATGGTTCAGGGAGATAGCAAGCAGGCCGTGACACTGCCAAATCCCAGGCTAAGCCTGTCCCCTCGCTGCGTGTTCTCTCTGTGATGTGCTCCTTCAGCACCAAGGGCTCCACTCCTCCCCCGGGCGCCCTTGAGCTCACAGAGCGCTGTTTGTGCTTCCCAGCAGCGGCATTTTCTTAACACTGGGATGTTTCTGGGGCAATCCACAGCCCAGGAGCAGCCCTCGTCACTTCAGTCAGACCCCGAGATCACTCAGGAGCTGCCCAGAGGAGCCCCAGCACTGGGGTAAGGCCGTGGAAGGACGCACCTTGCTGCTCAACACGCTGTCCCCGTCAGGTGGGCTCTTGCACGCCACTGAAGTTGAACACACAACGCCAGCTATTCCGCCTTACGTCCTTCCAGCTAGATGCCTTGAAGGTTCTCTGTTTGGTTTGGTTTAGATTTTAACGTATTTTTGCTGAAAACAACACTTCTATGGAAACAGCAGGCGGTGATTTCTAAAAAATCTTCCTCTTCCCGCAGGTTTTCTTCGCCTGCCAGGCTATCAGATCACAACACTGCACTTAGCGCACACAAGATCTGAGTCAGGCAGAAAATCACTTTAAAAGTGAGCGCAAACATCAGCCGCTGTGACAATAGCTGCTGCTGTAGTGGCGCTAGGAAATTGTAGCAGGAAAAAATAAGCAAAACCACCCAAGCAAAGCCCCAGAGAGAAAACAAGCTGGCTTTCCAGTGGCTGCCAGGCAGCCCTTCACACACAAGGGAAGCGCTGGGAGGACGATGATTCATTAGAGGCGAGCTGTGAGGAGCTAATGGAAGCACATCTGGAACTGCCAAAAAAATGCAAATGCTCTGACTGTGTAAAAGCCAAATCTGCAGGAGAATTCTGCAGACTTCATGGACAGAGGATAATAATCTCGTGGTAACAAAGCTACCTGACAATTCCCACCTGAGACAGACTTTGGTGTGTACGTGAAGCTAAAAGCCCTACAGAAACAACCAGCGAGTGGGGAACTGGCAGCGCTCTGGCACACAACCCCGCAGTGACTAGGTCCTAACATTACTCAGCTTTTTTGGGTTAACCACTAGAAAACTTAACTATTCAGACGGACAAACAGAACAGCTATGCTCGAAGAGGAATGAGTGCCATCAGATGACATCTGGCACTGCAGACGCTGCTCTCACAGCTCACGAGGGCCTTACGAGACTGCCTGCCTGCTGCTCCACGCAAAGCAGGGCTGCTTCAGCAGCCTTCACCTCTCTTCTCTTGCCTTCGGTGACAAGGAAAGAAAAAGGGAAGCTCAACGTCCCCCAGACAGCCCGCACGGCTGCACGCAGCACAGTGCCTGTGCGGTCTTACTCTGCAGTTAATTGTACCTACAGACCACACAAGGCTCTGAGGGTGGGAAGGCTGCTCCGTGCGCTGCCCCACTGCCACAGAACCCTGCTGGGGAAGCAAAATGCACTGCCCCAGGAGCAGCCTTCATCCCTGCCTGCTAAATCTGTCAGGGCACTTCAAATGACAGCCAGATCCAGGCAACTAACTTCCAGTCCTCAGCTGGTACCAGAAGGGACCCGTGGAAACCTCGTACCCCATCAAAAATCCCACAGCTCATCTGGCAGCCTGATGAAGCCTTCTGCTTGGTCTCAGCTGCGTGTTGTGCCAGCATTTCTGTAAAACAGATCTGGTGTCACAACACTCACTGCATTAAGGGGCTCTGGGATGGAAAGAGACAGACTTTGCAGGCACGGAGAGCAGATTTCATAGGAGGGCACAAGTGAGTGCTTTTGACCACAGCCCAGGGCACACACGCTCTGTGGCCATGGCCCTGCTGCACCTCTCTGTTGGAGTGCCAGAGAGCAGAAGTGCTGCACATACCGGTGTCTGCCCCTTTGGGAGAGTTTTGTGCTATAACCACCAAAGTTACGGGGTGAAAAACGTTCCCACATACACATTTTCTTTCTTACGCTCAACCTACTAGCACAGAAAAGACACACGGGGCAAGAAAAGGCTCCCTGCCCTCCCTCAGAGACCAGAGGCACCCACAGGAACCCAACCAGTGCTGGAATACAGACATCCCTAGCCGGGCTCGGGTTTCTATAACCACGTTTGTCTACACAAGCAGCACTCAGAAACATGATGCATGACAGGGAGGGATGAACACTGCAGGTGAAATGCACACACAGCACGGCACGCCTCTGAAGATCAGCACCAGGGTCAGCCTCACAGGCTCCCTGTAACCACCAGAGGGCTTTGGTTGCCTAGAGTGCTCTTGTGGGTCAGGGCATGGATCCCACTGACAAGCGTTTATCTAACTCCCTGTGATAAGGAGTGGGAACTGGCAGGTACCTCTGAGTGGAGGGAGCACATCTCCCCGCTCACACAGCAGCAAGCAAGGAGTCCTGCTCCTCTGGTGCACGGAGAGCCCCCTCCAACACCAGCAGCAAGAGGCAGGCTGCAGGTGCAGGGATAAAGAGCTGGAGGGAAGCCACAACAGGGCTGGAGGCAGGCCAAAAGGCTACAAGGAGTCAAGAAAATACTATGCAAGGTGCATGGGAGGCTGAGAAGCAGGAGACTAAGCTGGAGAAAAAGCAAATATGTAAAGGAAGGGAACAAAAGGAGCAGCAGAAGACAAAGCCTGATGCTCTTTGCCACCCCAAGTGACAGCACGTGGAGGACGAAGGTGGCCTGGATGGAAGTGCTGACATGGCCGAGCTGGGACACCACGCGGCGCCCTGCCTCCACGTGCCAGCTTCTGCCCCGCAGCCGCTCCCTGCTCCCACCTTGTCCCTCTTAAGCTGGGCTGTGTCCTGCACACTTCTTCTGCCCAGCAATTCCTCCTGCTGGCCGGGCTGCAGCACCCGAGCTCTGTCCTTCCCCACCAGCAGAGCGAGGCTGCACCTGTGGGCACGGGGCACCCAAGAGCAGCAGGTCCCGGCAGCCCCAACAGCCACCTTGGGCACATGAACCCCCAAAATCCCCCAGATTAGACAGAACAGGGCAACAAGCAAGGCAAAAACCCACTCAGAAGATGTTTCACGCTATAAAAGCCCAAACTTTGTGTTCATTACAAGGGTATTTGTGTCCGTGAGAGTTGTTTACGTCCCTCTGCACCTCCATCCCTCAGCGTGGCAGCTACTTTCTGCCTACAACCACTGGTGGTTTTTTTCGGCTGCAGCAGTGTAATTTTCCTCCCCCAAAAAGCCTCGCACTAGCTAGCTAGTGCATCATTTACTCGGCATTAATCATCACAGCTGGTAAGACATTGTAGTACCCGTGCACATGCCCAACCCATTCCTTCTTTATACACGTAAACATGTATTTTTGCACACATTTTTTATATGCACACAAACACGCTGTAATAGCAACTTAGGTTAAAGAAAATCATCTATGCATCAATTCACTCTCAGAAAAATGACATCTTTCTTCCTGCCTTTAATAGGAAAACTTCACATGCACAATTCCAGAGTGCTCTCTCAGCAGTTACCCCGTGTATCCTCTCCCAGAAGAGCCTAGGGATACATTCAGTGCAAGCCTCCCCTATCTTTAAACACCACATAGCTCTCCAAAGCGAGCACATTTACCCCATTTAAGTGCCACACGCTCATTGTTCACCTTTTCTTCCAAGGTAAATGAAGAACTGCTATGTAGGACTTCTTGTGGGTGCAGCTTTACTGTTGAAGAAGCTCGTGATGGCTCAGCGAGGTCACTGCCTGTCCCCCCACGAGGTTAGCTCGAAGCAGAGCTGGAGCCAGCCAGCAGCACACATCTAATTCAGGGAAAACCTGCAGCGGTTAACCCTTGATCACCAGGTGCTCTTCCAGATGCTCCTTTCCCTGATTTATATTGGGAAGGAACAGGTTTGCTGCGATAAGCCCAACGCAGCAGCCCACCTCTCCGTGCTATGAGAGGAACCTCAGGAAGGGAAGGTGAGCAATTTGTGGGTTTGGACCATCTACAGCAGCACCCAACAGCTACAGCACAGCTGCAGCTCCTACCCCAGCTCCACGCTCGTTCCTGGTCCTTCCAGGTCTGTGGTCAAAACTGATCTTCTGAGCCCAGCAGGCTGCCACAGCTGGACATGCCCTGGGACTTCCTTCAGAGAAAATGCCACATGCCAAATAACACAGCTGGGCTGAAAAAGGCAGCGTCAGTGTGCCAGCTTGTATTTCGTGCTAGGAACACCAGCTTGCTCTCTGCTAGTTTCTTACATCAGGCCCCCCTATAGGAAGCTGCTGTAGGTGTTTTGTAAGGGCAGCTGCCTGCTCGAGGAAGATGTGAGCTGCACCAGAGTGACTCATCTCGGTACGGTTTATTTTGTGCTAGAAGTATTTCAAGTGGCACAAGTACCCGATCACACCTCCCCGTGCCTCAGGGAGCACAAAAGCAGCGTGCACGCTCATCCTGCCCCGGGTTCCTTGGCACAGCACACCTGGGCCGTGCCTCCCAACCCCCAGCACCCAGAGCAGCACCGAGCCCTCCTCAAACCCTCGCAGATATTTTCTCCTAACCTCAGGGTTAGGTCCTCAACCCTCGGTTTGCTTTTCGCTGTATTAATCCCATTATGTCTGCCCTCCCTCTGGCTGGAAAGGAACCCCCCGGTGCCCCATCGGGCTACCTGCTTGCCAGAATATGGTCTCAGCGGGCGAGCTGGGCTGGCTCAGAGCCCCAAGCAACACCGAGGTACTTATGGCATTTAAGGCAAGCGGAGGGCAGCACGAAGCAAGCAAGCACACGGGGAATTTTACCTGCTGTGCGCCTCAGCCTCGGGGTTTAGGCTCTGCGGGAGCCCTGCGCTGTTTTGAGGCTCCGCGCTGCCTTTTTACTCCTTAAACAGGCGGCGAGGCGCTCGGCCAGCCCCTGACCCCTCAGATTGAGCATCGCGGAGCACTGACAGGGCTACGAGCGGCCCAGCCACCCCATCGGACCCCCAAAAACCCGGGCCCAGAGCCAGCCGCTACCACACACACCGCGCCTCAGGGCCCTCAGGGCCCGGCCGTTACGCAACGCCTCAGCCCCCGACCCCCAAGCCACCGCCGCGGCACCCACCGCCTCCGAGTCCTCGAAGCCGTGCAGGTACAAGTTGTCGTACATGGGGCCCCGAGGGCGCCGGGGGCGCGGAGCGCTGCGGCCGGGAGCGGGCGGTGCGGGGCCGGGCTGCCCTCAGGGCGCTGCGGACGCCGCCTCCCGCCGCCCACCGCCGGCACCCCCCCCCTCCTCCGCCGGCCTCCCGCTCCCCGCGCCGCCGCGCCGCTATTGGCTGAGCCGCGCCGCCGCCGCGCCGCTATTGGCTACGACGCGCGGCTGCCGCGCTGCTATTGGCTACGACGCGCCGCCGCCGCGGAGCAACGGCCGCCGCTCGGCGCCTCAGCGATGCCCGCCCAAGCCCAGCGGGCCCCACAGGGCAGCAGCGGCGGCCGCTGTGGTGAGGGAGGCTGAGGGAGGGCGGCTGCTCGCTGAGGGGTTCATCTCCACGTCCTGGTTTAACATTGCCCCTCCGCCCTGGGAATTTTCTCCCGAGGTGATGCAGCACACAAACAAGCCCCAACCGCAATGATTAATAATAATAATAATAAATAAGCCCTTCACTCGCGCACCCCCTGACCTGCCGCCTCAGCACGCCTCCCTCCGTCCCCAGGCTGGCAGACAGCACCGAGGGACAGCCCTGTGTGAGGCAAAACAAGACAACAAATCCAGGGAAATGATTTACAACTCACTTCCTGCTGCTAATTAAGCTAATTAGCTCAGATTTCATCTTCAGCGCAATCTGATCAAACATCTCCACGTTGATAAACACTCGCTGTCTGCCCCATTTGTTCCATCTCCCGCTCCTCCCAAAGGCTTCACTCAGTGCTGCGAAGTTACCACTGATCGCTTGGGAGGTGGCCAACAGGCGTCTGAGGCAAAGCCAGAGGCGTTCCCCTCCCCATCTTCACAACCTCTTATCAACTTCTTCAAAAATTCCCCCAAATTACGATAAAACCTATTTCCAATGTGCTGCTTCCCCCGTGCATTCTGTGCTTCTGTCCATACAAGCTCCTGGTTTGCCAAAAGCCTTTGTGTCTGCATGAACGTTTACCTCACCTGAAGTGCCTGTCAGGGTTGAGCCCTCAGGCTATGGGATCTTCCAAGGAACAGCAACACCCCCAGCCCGTGAAGGAGCTCATTGCCAGCGTTACCCGACAGACAAAACGCGAGGTGGTCACTGACGAATGTCTGATGGCTTTCCAGTGGTCCATCTCAAACAAGGGAGCACTTTTTGTCAGGAGACAAAACCCACTCCATACGACTAACATTACCTGGCTCCTTTTCCCGGCCATCACCACCAGACACCAACCCGGCCCTCATCCCACTCGTGTTATCCTCCCAGGGCCGGAGAGCACGGCCGGCATGGCTGGGGCACTCCCCAAGTCTTGACCAAGGCCGTTCAGCTTTCAGTCCCTGAAATTGCCTCTAAAATTCCCTTTGAACTCCCCTAGAGGAGTTAATGGATGAATGTTTAGGGCCTACACTGCGCAGCATTTCGCCCCTCCCCAGCCTGAAGATCCCTGATGTTACAAGCTTAAGGAAATAAATACATCGGTGGTAGGTGGCTATTAAAATTTAAAAGGGGAAGGAATTCCTAAGTGCAACATCAAAATCATTTGTCAGCGCAAAATAAAAGAAGGACATGGGATCACGGGAAGAAAAAAAAAATTGCATCTGAGCTTCGCATAAATTTGTAATGAAATAACTTAACTCAGAAGTCAGGGGAAGAGCTGTTTGATTTCCAGCACTTGCATTGCACGCTGTCCTTTTAAGATACAGAGGTTATTTAAAATATATATTTAATGACTCGACTTGAAAGGCTCCTAAAAGACGCTATAAAAAACACACAGCTCATTAAATAGGGATTGTACTGGAAAGATGTAAACACAAGGGATGCCCGCACGGCCCGCTTCTAGCATTTACCTTGGGTGCCTCCAGCAGGGCGTGAGGGCCTCCCCGGCCCCCAAAAGAGGGGCTCCGAATCCCCCCGAGGAGCCTGGAGCTGCACCCAGCTCTCATCACCCACTGGGCACAGTGCCTGGACATGGGGACAGCCGAGCGGGGACAGTCCCAAAAGCTGGGAGAAGGTTGGAAATGGGAAGCGAGCAAGGGTTGCAGAAGGGGAGGGTGTAAGGCTAAGGAAAATAATTTGAAATAATTTATTTCAGTGACAAGCCATCACTAATACTCTGTAATTTGTAGTGCAGGTATCTATGCATGACTGCTGGAGCACAGGGCATTAGCTCAATAAATCACGTTATGGTTTTACAGCGAGTGATGCCATGTCCCACAAAGTCAGATCTCACCGCTTCCAACTCAGAGCAGGCAAAATGGAAGGGGAACAGAGGGAGAAACAGTTATAAGCTCAATCTTTTCTAGGTGAGCTTCCCTCAAAACAGGTCAAACAAACAAGCAAAAAATCCACCACAATAATAGGTGAGGGTCACACATTAGCTGAAAATTGAGAGATGAAAATCATGCCTGGCCTCCTTCTGGAAGAGCATACAGATGCTCTGGTATTATGAGGCATGGGAATTTCACTGCCTCAGGCCAAAGAGCAAGGCTCTGCTACCTGTCATCCTCAGTCTGCACTTGGCTAGCACCAAGGCAACCAGCATCCAAGAACCCATCACTCTGCGTGTCTGCGCGCTGGTGGCTGTGAGAGACCCGATGGAAACATGTCATGGATGGGTAAATGAGCTGAATTAAGTCTTTCGAAGGTCTAATCCTTTAAAAATACTTTAAATGGTGTCAGCTGATGCATTATCCATTTTGCATCATTCAATTTGCTTATGACACTAATCTTCAAAGAGTGGTAAATAGGTATTTCAAGCAGCCTGGCCTCTACTGTTAAAGGGATTTAATCGCGGCGCAGTGCAATCTCTACGAGCGTGTGGGTTATTCCTCGCTGAGCACTGCTGTCCTCTGGTGCTCTCAGCAGGACTGCTGTGAATTAGGTTTCCTGCGGATTTGCTGCAATACCGCATGCAGGGAGCGTACCTCAGCCTTTGATCTCGGGCCACAGCTCCACGTGTTCCCAGGGGCACAGGGGATCATGAAAAAGATGCGAACAAAAGACCCCAAAATCATCCAGTTTCTACGGGACCTACCCAAGGTGCCTGCCTGCCCCACTGTGAGGAGCGCAACGAGCCCGTATGGCGTAGCAAGGAAGGCATCCTTTGGAATCACCAATCAATGCTAATTAAGCTGTTGTGGCATTTTGAAGCAGCGTTAACACCGAGGTCAATGCTCTGTTGCACCCCGCTAGGGGATGGAGAGGCGGGGACTGAAGTCGGAATACTCCGAGCATCCCACAGACCTCCAAAATCTGTGGCTCCCTCCAAACCCGCTGATCACACCAGAGTTTATCCCCATTCTGTTTTTGGATTGGAACCAACCCTTCTGGGAGTACAAAGGGGAAAAAAAATAAAAAAGATAAATCCTCTTCGAGGCATGCATCCCTGTATTCCTGCCTATCAATTATTCAGTCATGTCGGAGCTATCCAAACGTGGGAATACTCCTTTTCCCAGAACATGAATTTTGTACAGAGCCACGGGAAATTGTGTTTAAAGCCCAGCCTAATGATTACACAATCAAATGACAGCACTCGTGTGGTTCGTTTAGGAGATGGAGCAACGAACTATTTGCATAAACACACTGAAGGGCCATTTGAGCGAAGGCACGGTGACTGGATTGCCAAGTCAAGTAAATACCTCAGCACCGCAGTGCGCAAAGCCAGGATGTAAGTCAGCAACTTCTGCCTTTTCCCTGCTTTATCAGACTTTGCTCCCACCTGGGGTTTTGCTGTGACTGATGGACCGCAGGCGGCAGGACCCCGAGCACCCTGCTGCTGCGGAGAGGGGTCGACACAAATATTCACCCCGAGGCAAGACATGAATATTCACCCCAAATATTGCCTCGAAGAAGATGGATGGAAGTTCCTTGCAGCCTCTTCCTTGTCCAACAGAATGGTTCCGATCCTGGGCTCACACCATCACTTAGGACTAATGAGATGGCATCCCTGCAGAGGTGAGGGCACGTTAACAAGAGGCATTAGCGCTTACATTAACAGCACATTTGGGTACAAACCCTCTCCTTCTAGCACGCAGCAACTGCAGCATTTATCAGCAAGCTTGACCCAGAACATAGCACTGGTTCTGGTCTTTCCTCACTTGCATTTCGGGACCTGTTGAAAAACACTGCGCCCCGCCACGTGACGCTGCTCCTGCTGAAATCAGCAGAAGAGCCCGAGCCTGTATTTCATTAGCATCACGGAAAAGGGCTGTCAGCATTCTCCAGCCATCCACCTAGGGCAGAAGTCGCTTCCATCACTTGGAGGGAGTCCAGTTGCTCACTCTTCTAAGTTATCTGGCACAGCCCACTTGCTCGCCCTTCTCCCTCTAAAGCAATTTATTTCTCTGCCTCTCTCCCTCTTCCCTCTGTTTTATAATACGGATTAGGTAAGCAGCTGGTTTTAGCAACACCAGCTCCTGCCTCGGGGTGGAGGAACGAATGAGCTAACCTCCTGAGATCCCCACTAACCCTGTTTTCTAACATCTCGGGAGCCGTGAGAACTGGCTGACATTTGTGGTATTTGCCTGTCCCAGAAGTTATTAGCCGGGCAAGTCCTTAGACTTCAAAAGGGAGAAGCCTTGTGGTGTTTGGGAGATGTCTTGGCACGGAGGGTTCAGTGCATTTAGAGGCTGAATTCAAAGGGAGAACTGGATGCTATGCTTTAATTCTCTGAATTTCAAGTAATAAATTAGTCTGGTAGGGTCTAATTTGGCAGTTCTTCTGGAGGAAGTGAGGTGCCACCTATTCTAAAACACATTTATCTGCCACTGTTACATAAAGGCTGCTATAATTAAAGAGAGTGTGAAGACTTCATTGTCACTTGCTCCCGATTTAAAGCACCTACGAGGAGAGGTAACTGGGCTATGTTTGCAGGTACCCTCTATATTTAACTCGTTGTGAGATTTCTCTTTCCTGCGGGCTCTATGGAGATTTGCAAAAAGCTGAGCTGTGGGAAACTCGGAACCATAGCTACAGCCTTGCGGAGCGGTTTTGATAAAGATCATCTCCACCTCCCGAGGCAGATACGAATGTGCTCAGGTTTTCGTAACTCCAGCCAGCCCTGCTCTAATTATGCCTTCTGCTGGTGCGCGGCGTTGAGCACGGCAAATCTGAAATGACCTGCAGGACGTAGCCCACGGCCACAGCACCGCGTTAACCTGGGTGAACCTCTCAAAGCCTGGGAGCTTGCAATGAAGGACCTGTAGAGCAGTCCCGGTGATAGCCACGGACCCGCACGCAGCCATCGCCCTCCAGCACAACTCCAGCCACCGAGCAGACATCCAAAATGTGGTCACATCACAAAAAGACAGCTTATTTTTGGGGCTGGAGTTGGGTCATGGCTCTTGGCTGGAAGGAGGATATGGGGGCTCTGTTTTCAGAGCAGACAGGCATTTTATCTCCCATGCCAGAAAACATTTTGTCCAGAGGATTAAGAGCGTATTTTATTTCTTATTTTAAGCTGCTCTTCTCTTCTGATGAACGTTCATCAACCTCCTTAACTGCCCTGAGTGCTGATGCCGAGCGTTGCTGTATGCTTCAGACTGCAGCTGATACAATTATGGGAAGCTATCAATAAAAGCCAATCGCTAACTTTATGGGAAGCTGCTGCTACCTCATCTAAATTCTGGAATTTAGAAGCAGCAGTGAACCTACAGCTTCTGTTCGGTGACACAAACTGATCTGCACTTTGCTGCTTCTCCCTGGGGCTTTACAGGGATGGCTTGATTAGCCCGTCATGTGTTTTGTTTTGTTTTTTTTTTTTGCTTATTTATTTATTTTCTTATGCTTTATAAGCCAATTACCATATACTGCAACACAGCACTTGAATTCCATGGCAAGGGCCTACGGGAAGCTTCAGCTCGTTTCAGCAGATTTCCGTGCCGCCCATCCAAGCGGAGAACCGCATCCAGAAGCAGCCGAGCAATGACGGAGCTGCCGCTTAGCCAGCTCGAGGCCCTTCAGTATTTAGGCAGGGCACTTGAGAACCAAGTTGGGGGGGAAAAAAAACCCACAAAGATACAAGATTTTTACTGCCTATTTAAGTAAGAGACTTTACAGGGAAGAACTTATTCGAGAGACCTTTTCTCACCTGCCAGAGACCATCCGTTTAGGATGTTCTCACCACCCAGGAGTACACCGTAAAATTTGCGTATAAAGTCCTGAAAATAAAGGCTGCTTATCATCGTTATGGGGCTCTCCTGGAAGACGTAAGGTCTTCTCTTAATTCCTTCAGCATCTCGGCGTACTCCACACGCCAGCAGCGCCGTGTGAGCCCCTTTACAAATCCGAGGCAGTCAGAATGGCTAAAAATACCTCCTGCCTTTCCCTTACAGAAGAGAACAATCATAATTCTAAAATCCTTGCAGCACAGCCCGTCTCCCTGTTACGGGTACGAAAAGCCCTGTGTGTAAAGGGGGCCGGTGCACGAGGAGTTATTAAAATAAGATGGAGCAGAATCTGATCCTCTGCTTTTGGGAAAGATATTTGAACTGATCTGTAAACCTTTACAACTCCCAGTCTGAAGCAATGCATCAGTGCACGTGCTGCCAGTGCCAGCCTGTGATAGCTGGGGGTACTTCAGAAGCTCAAGCCATTTCTGATGCTCTGAGCATTTAGACAAATATCAGTATTTTTTCACTTTCAGGCAGTTGTTAGATATCTATTTTCCCTCATCTCTCAAATCCTACAGTGACACACCAAAAAAAAAAAACAGAATGGTTGGTTTATTGCAGCCTCCGACAAGATCCTTACAGAGGCTACTTTAAATAAATAAAAAGAAAATCCCTAAATAGACTGCTGGGGGGAAAGTTGTGTGCTAGATCTGTAACTGCCTATGAGATGGGATACAAAAAACCAGGAATGAATGAGCAGCAGCAATATTTAGGGTCTCGTATTTGCTACAGTCCAAAAAAAAAAAAGAGAATGAAGCACGTGCAAGGAAGTCACTTGGGAGTGAGCGTGGAAAAATTCAGCTCAGACAGCTAGGCTTGACAGAGATACAAGCAGAAAACAGAATATTGTAATGGGAGCTGCCCAGAATAATAAATAATGGCAGTTCTGCCATCTCTGCCCATAATCACTGCGAGCGATACAGATAAAGCAGCAGATCAGAACCATGTGTTCCCGGAGCTTAATTCAATATCCAGAAGAGGGAGCACGGAATTAAATGGCTACAAAAGTCAAAACTGATAAGAGGAAATATTTATCCAAAGAAATCCAGAGCATTAAAATAAATGATGCAGCCAGAAGCTTGTAGCACTTCGCCCTAACCAGGAAAGGATCCGGTGTTTATTTGAACCCTGCAGCCGCTGCAGCTCAGCAAAATGAGAAGAGATGGCACAAACCCTGCTGTCGGCCGGGATCCCTCGGCAGGGCCAGGCTTAGGGAGAGACCCAGCACTGCGGGCAGCTGGTTCTCTCCCTGGTTGCTCATTGACTTTATTCTCCCGGAATACTTGCCACGTGCTGCTGGAGGAGACTCAGAGTCAGGCTCCTCCAAACTGGGAGCTGCTGATCCCACAGCACTCCGACAGCGCAGCCTTTGGGCCCCACGCCTGCCAGCACGGCTTCCAGACCTGCTGCAGGGAGGAGAAACCCGTTCTGCTCCAGGTCAGAGCAGAAGTTACGACTTGAACCCTCATCACTGCTACTAAACCTTATCCTGCAGTGACACATCACACGTCTTAGGAGGGAATATTGCTGCCACCTCTTGGTTCAGCAGGATAATAAGAGCAGAGGAAGATTACTGACTGCTGCTCTGCACATGGGGCACCCGAGCAGCTTCCCTTCATCTCCCCCACACCCCTGGAAACCTCTGGTTTTAGGATGGCTTTCAAAAACGAGCTGGTAGTAGGGCAATCTGATGTTACTTCTGTTGACCTTGACTGTCAAGTCTTAGGCCAAAGAATTTCACCTGTGCCCCCCAGCCCTGCACCAAGATCTGCAGTTTTGTGTTGGAAAGAATTACACTGGGCTGACAGGAGTTGCTGCCAGGAAGGCACCTGGTTTTCACTTGAAAACATCAGGAAAAAGGTGAGCTCGCTGCTGAGGCTGCCATCCAGCCTCTGCTCTGGGGAGGAGCTGCCGGCCGTTGTGTTGAAGCACCCCGAGCAAAGCCTATGAAGGTAGTTAAAAAAAAAAAAAAAGTTAAAAACAGTTTATAATATAACAGTTTATATATAGGAAGATATTGCAGCAACACAACCAGCAGCAGCCCCAGGGCTGGGAAGGGCCCCTGCAGCAGCTGACAGACAACGCACAGCGTTGAAAGCTGGGGCACTGTGCACAAGATCAGTCCAGCAGCCTTACAGGCTCAGCCGTGGACAAATAAAAATAAAAGGCTATTTATTAAACATGCTTAGTGTTTCTCACAGTGGCAGGAAACAAGCATGAAGGATTAAATAGCTCCTTTTGTCAGCGGGCTCGCTCCTTCCCACACACGTACGCTCCGCTCTCCCCAGTGGGTCTGAAAGCCCCAAATTCTGCATGCAGCTGATTCAGTTTTATTCATCTTGTGAAGAACCCACCTAAAACTGAGTATCTAGCTCAAGAGGTGAAGCCTGATGGGCCTGATACATTCATAAGAACATTTCCTTAAAATGCCAAATGTCTTTCTTTTATGCAGATCATAGAGCAGACATTTGGATGCCTTCATCTTACCCGAGCAATGATGCAGGAGTAGTGAAAATATTCTGTCTACCTGCAGCTCACTTCCCTCTTCCTTCCGAGTGTTACCAGCCAGTAGCTCCCAACGTTCCCCCACCTTGCCACCATCCATGATACAGACCAAAACGCCGATTTTCAGAAATGGAGAAGCTGTTTCCAGAAAAAGCTTTTGTTGTATGAAGAGTGGTAGGCACGGTTTGCCAACCACAACCAGCAAACAGCCTGAAAGTACCCTCAGACGCCAGCCTCACCTTCCCAGGGAACTCACCCTGCAGCCAGCCTGCTCGTTAGCCCCTTAGTGCAATTAATGCCCCCAGCTCCCCAGGAGGAGCCCTCTGGCCTCCCCCTGAGCCCCAAAAGCCATGATCACCTTTACAGGGCGAGGAAGCCGTTTGGCTGTGCTGGCAGTGCTGTGACACCTCGTGCTTTGCTTAACGCTTCAGTCTCTGGAGGAAGGACAACACAAAAAAAAAAACATAAAATCAGCTTTAATTCCAAATTCCTGGCCAACACAGCTGGGGGAAACCACCCACAAAACTCAGAGCTGCAGAGCCCCTTGAAACAAGCATCGCTACGTGCACTGCCATCAAGTGACACCAAAGCAGCCCTTCTGGTATGAGCGCAGCCAGCTTTCTCTTCCTATAGCCTGCACCAGTTAACAAGGGACACAAACCTGGTTTTCTGCTGCTACGTGGCCTTCCACTGCTATTCTGAATGTGGGTTACCATGGCAATCGGCAGAACCCGGCACGGATTTGTTTCGTCAGACTTGCTGCACAATTCGGGGCACCCAGCTAAATACTAGCCTACTATTTCCTCCAGACACACTGGGAAGGGGAGCTTCCATGAAGCTCATGGTTTCACGAACAAACCCTCACAAAATGTGACAGATTAAAGCAATTGCCATTATTTAGAACCGAGTTTAATTCCACGAGCACGTGGGAGTGTTTACTGGGGTTTCAGGACTCCAAACAACTCCAGCTTTGGAGAATCTTCAGCATTGCCTCCGTGCTCCCCATGCCTGGGGAGGAAGCAGGGAATCACGTACCTGCACTCGCTGCCCGGGGCCTTGAGAGCAGCCAGTGCGGGACCCACAGAGGTCCCACAACCCTGCCCCATACCTGGGAGATGCTGTAAATGCCCCAAAAATGCAGACAGCTGGAAAGCACGGAGCAACAGGGCTCACAAATGCCCAGGCAAAAGCTGGGTGCAGCACCCAAAGCTTTGGGCGCAGCACAGCAAGGGATGGGGCCGCTGCCTGCTGGCATGTTACCCCTCCAGGACTGTTTTGTGGTTTAATATGAGGGTTCTCACAATTTCCTATTGCCAGAATAGCAGGAGCAGGCTAATTTGCATTAGCAAATCTGGGTTTCTTTGCCTTTTTTTTTTTTTTTTTTTGATAATTGAAAAGCCAGGAGCTTATACTTTAAAAAAAAAAAGATCCGGTTTAAGTTTACATAACTCCAGCTCTCAGCAATGCCACCGGTTTAGTGGTAAATTACACATGTATTTGCGGCCTGATAGCATGGGATTTTCTTCTTCTGGAAGCGTGAGCTGTAATCCCAACCCCCTGTGCTTGGGACAAACCTTCCTTGTGCCGCTGTGTGAGCGCAGCACAGCGCAGGGCACCCAGCCGGCCACAGCTCTCCCCTTGGCCTCCACAGGGTGCTGAGGCTGGTCCTCTCCAGCTCCTTCCACACAAAGTACTTTGAATCCTGCCCAGAACTTCTGAACCACCTACATCCACATTTTGTAGCTTGACAGGACGGGAAATATTTAATTTAGGAAGTTAGCAAATGCTTTGTAATTTTTTTATTTGTCTTGTGCATTGCACAGCTGTAAATTCAAAGCAAGAGCCAGGGCTTGTGCCCTCGGCTCCAGAGACCAGAAAGCAAATTCCAGGATCTTGAGACTGCTGAAGAGCAGCTTGAGCTAATTCCTGTCTCCTGAGCTAACCTGAGCATCCGATCACACATCCAGCACCACAAATTGCACCCCAAAACAAACCAGCAGGAGCAGCTCTCTGGAATTGAACTGTCCCGAGCTGGTGATGTTCGACTCTGAGCCAAGCCCTTTGCTGAGAACTTGAAAGCTGTGAAGATGGCCTTGAATTTCCCGAAAGGACACAGGCTCCAGGGCTCCGGCTGTGTGCTCGGTGAGGAGGGGATCGCAGCAAGCCGCAGTGCCAGCCCCATCGTGTGGCCTTGGCCAGAACTGCACGATTTTAGCACACCCAGCAGTCATCCAGCTTGGTCCTGCAGCTTTATCCTGCCTGGAAGGCTAAGGAAGAGATTTGGGAACAGATCCCCAAGGACTACACCCCAGTAACAGGCGCTGTCCTGAAGGTGGGTGCCGGGAGGCAGCACCCCTCCGAGCCAGGCGTCTCGTCCCGGGGAAGGGATGCTCCGCGCCAAACCTGCCTGAGAAGAAAGCACAGGTTGAAACCTGCTGAGGAGAGCAAGGGGATCCAGCTCCAACACCACAAACTTTGGAAAAACCAAACGGGATTAAGGCTGGAAGTTATTTGCAGCTGGGCCAGCACACCTTCAGCACCGCGAGGAATTGTTAGGCATTGGAACAGGCTGCCCAGGGAGGTGGTGGAGTCACCATCCCTGGAAGTCATTAAAAGACGTTTAGATGTAGAGCTTAGGGATATGGTTTAGTGGGGACTGTTAGCTGTGAGGTTGGACTCGATGATCTTGAGGTCTCTTCCAACCTAGAAATTCTGTGAATCTGTGAATTGCAGACACAGACGATGCCGGCTGAGGAACAAGAGTGGGAAAAGCTGGCCACAGTGCTCCAAGCTGCTGCTTCCCACACCCAAAACCAAGAAAAAGAGCAAAAAATGGGAACTGCTGGAGGTGAGAAGTGTCCCAGAGCACGCTGGAGCCTGAGACCCAAAAGCTAAAGCAGCAAGTTGAGGCAGAGCAGGAAAGAAGTCATGAAAGCGCCAGCCAGCAGCACAATGAAATTTGTACAGAATGAGGCTATCAGGAAGTGGAAAAATAGAAATTGGCCAGCCTGTGGCTGGTGGGCTTAAGAGCAATTCACACGTATATTAAGAACAGAACATTAAATATGTTGTAAAAGGCTTCGGGTGTAGCTTCTGCAACTCTAGGAGTGATAGCGGTGACACGGAGGTGAAAGGAGCGCTAACGCAGAGCAGACACGGCTATGAACAAGAGCTGTTCGCTCGTATTTAGAGGTAAATAATGTGACATTCACATCTAGCAGTTCCAAATGCCTTTTCCTCTATGAATAAGAATGAAATAAAAGTAACAACAACTTAATTTTGGGGTTGTCATACACAATCTTCACCCAGGCGTACTACTAAAATTGGCTGAGGAGCTCTCTGAATTGTTAAAAATTGACGGCTTATTTTTAAGTAAGCCTTGAAACGCTGAGGAACTTCCAAAGGACGAGGAGTGAGGCAGCAGCGTGTAAATGCTGAACCTGTGCTGTGTCGCTGGCACCCCTTAGCACGCTGCTGGGCAGCACGGTACGTTGGCCATCCTCGTGGAGCCCTCCCAGGCCGAACTGCAAGCTCCGGCACTACCAACAGCCTACAGATCACCAGAAGGCTTCACGAGACCAGACTACACAAACCCGAGTTTTTCTAACCTCATTGCTTAGGAAATCTGAACCAGCAACTGCATCATTCCCCAGCCAGTTGGATTTCATTTCCCCGTTGCACACCAAATTGCTTCAGGGGCCATTCCCACAGGCAGTTTTTCCTTCGTTTATCACAGTGTGGACGTGCAGGGGCAGCAAACTTCAGTTTTAGTGCCAATGGCAGGCAGGGGACACGGACTCTGCGTTACTGGCACAGGCAGTCCTGCCTGTTTCGCCATGGAAGAAGCTCGGTGATTTCAGCAGGAGCAGGACAGAGCAAAAGAGATTTGGCCCCAGGTATTCAATCGCTGGTTGCTTAGGTGCAGCACAGGAAGAGAAATACTGTGCTTACAAAAATAAAGCAGAAAAGGAAAAATAAATCCTCAAGAAATTATACATGAGGCCTGCTCTGCCCCTCTGTATATAGGGTCACTCCTGATACACGGTAAAACACACCGTGTCCCTCTCCAGCACCCTGAAATCCCTTTTCCCCATCTGTCCAAAGGAGAAGCTGCCCTCCTCGCCAGATGAAGCCCCCACAGCCGCAGCCTCGTGCCGCCGCGCTCCCCGGCGTGCCCACGTTGCTGCGCCCACACCTTCACTGCCACAAAAATCACACTTCTCCCAACTTGCTCCTTCTCTAAGGCGCCGCATCCCCGTAGCAGGCTGATTTCAGCCCCAGAGCTGTTTCATCTCCTCGTCTTCCATGAATCCTTCACCTCTCGGGTCCTCCTCTGTGCACTGTTGCTCCCCTCCAGAAGCACCCCGTGGCCGTGGTGCTCGCAGCCTGTCTCACAGCAGGACCAGCCTTCTTTCCTTTCTTCATCACCTTCTTATTGCTGTGCTCAAAGAAAGGTTTCTCTCTGCCCTCCACCCAGGGTGAAGGCTACAGCCCTGAGGACTCCGATGGCTGTAGCTTGCAGGGAGATAACCCAAGAGGCAGCTGCATCCCCACGAGCACGCCTGTATTCACACATCCCCTTACTACAGCTGCCAAGGGATCTCTCCAGAGAGCTCCGAAGCACGAGATGCGAGCTCTCACGTGGGAGTGCTCTGGGAGGAGGAGTAAATTTAGGAGCCCCTCTTCAGAGCAGGGTCCTCGAAGCACAGGTCTGTCGTGAGGAAAATAAAGAAACATCCGGAGCTGCGCGTTCAGCAGGAGTTTACAGCTGATCTAAAAATAAAGGTGGGGCAAAAGGGAGACATTTGAGTCAATGTATGTACTGTAGAAATTTAGGGCATGATTCATTAGCCAAAAAAATCCGAACACCCTCTGCAGCTATTTTCAAGGAGGTACATGCATAATTTATGTGGAACACGAGTGGGCTGCGATTTCCCCCACACTGCTTCTGCATAAATTACACCGGCTTGTAATTCATCACACTTCTGTTTTCCTGCATGTAAGCGGTAACCTCTCATTTCACCAGCACGGAAAGCAGAGGCATCTGCCAGGAGGACGGTGAGGCACTCGCGGGTGAAACCGCTGCGGGTTTGACACGTGTGCGTGGTCCCAGGCAAGTGGGAAAGGGACAGCTCACGGCGTGGGGACCCTTCACTGCTGTTTCGTTGCTGATTCCCAGAGTTAACGAAGTGCAGAAGTCTCTCTAAGCCGCTCTCAGAGAGGACCCGAAGCACAAGATTGCACAAGGTTTAAAACACCAGGAGATTTGTCACGGAGGGATGTCAGCTGCTCAGTCACTTGTTAATGGTTTAAATCAGAAAAATCCCGAAGTGCATCAAATGAACTAATAAAACCCCTCGGCTTCTAGCAAGGATGAAACCTGCCTGAACCCAAAACGCAGAACAACAGCTCTGTTAGGAGCAACCACACAATTCACGGAGCAGAGCACAAAACCTTGCAGAAGCCTTGTGATGCGAGCAGCAAGAGGGCCTGGATGGGGGGCGCGGTGCTCCACGGGCAGCAGCCGGCCCCGTTGTGCAGGGAACGCCTCCACGAGCAAAGACAGGAAAAGCAGAAAATGCAGAAAATGTGGTGATTGTGTAAGAAATTATAATACGGAATAGGGAGCTTGCACAGAGATGCCCACCAGGGACAGCAGCACCCTTCTGTACCTCCACGTCTGACAAGAGAGGACCCGGCCTTAGGAATGAAGTGGCAGAGGGATGAGTATGGATGGAGGAGGCACACGGCACAGCAGGGACACACCACGTCCGTGCCACTCTTCACACTCTTCTTGGGGAGACAATCAGCCTACAAAGTACTTCCTTCAGCACCTGTCATGAGAGGCAAGTTCATTAAAACATCCCCAGGAAGGCAGGCCTGGAAATGCAGTCAAACACACGGGTGTGCTCTGCCTGGCACTGCTGACATCATTTTACCTTTTTAAACGCACTTTCCTGCTCTGAAAATGGTGTTTGACAGCAAAAGCTGCCTGCCTCCTGCCTCCTGATCACTGCTAAGAATAAAGCACCCGCACCCAAGTGTCCTCTCCTGTACCACAACTTGAGGTCAGCTCGCCATTAACACTGCCAATTCTTGCTCTGGCTGAAAAAAAATGGAAGAAAAAAAATAAAGAAAAGTGCGAAACCAGAAATGAACCACCAAGAGCTGCCTGTATCTTCCATCTCCTGCATCTCACAGGGGCAGTCCCCTGCCACACAGCCTCCTGTAAGCAGGCAGCACACCCTGAGCCCCCAACGAGGAGGAGTAAAGCTGGAGAAGACAGTAATTGTGCAACGTTTCCCATTCTGAAAAGTCTCCACTAAGGTTTTTTGTTCGTATGCTCCTTGTTCTGCAAACCAGCCAGGGACATGTTCTGCCCCTGCTTCTCAGTCTCTCTTTTCTCCTCTCCTTTTTTCCTCTGCCCCCTTTTTTTAAACTTTTCCTCATCCCTTCACATCACTCCATGACTTTGATGGTGGCACCCCATGGCCTGGGCAGCCCTCATCAACCAGGGAGCAGTCAGTTTTAAGAGAGAAATGCAGGATACGACACACACAGACACAGAGAGAACAACATTTCTAGAAAGAAAACAACAACAAAATATCCCGGAAGGTCCACAGTGAAATTTAAAGCAGTTCATTACATCGGGATTTGCTGGATTGGGCAGCCCCAGCCCCAGCAAGCCGCAGAGGATGCGGGATGATCGGCCGGCGGGCAGGTTAACGCGCCTCGGGACATTGACCCCACCTGGCCATCAAACCTAAGAAGTGGCTTTTGTGCTGAGGTTTTCTTTTTTATTCTTAATAATTTCAAAAAGGATAAAAGAGGGGGAAAAAAGAACGGCAGCTGATGAAACTTCTCCTAACGAGGTGGCTGGCCATGGAGCTGAGGTGGATGGAGGCGGTGGTGGTGCGTTCTCCTCGAAGCACCAGGACGCCGTGTAACAAGCACGGGGCTGGAGCCCCATGCAATCATCTCGGCTTCCTCCACATTCAGCACAGACAATCGCAGCGCGATTGCATTCGACACGAGCTCCCGGTGTCCATAGAAACTGCCTGACAGCACCCGCAGCCCTCCCGAAAGCCGCTCTCCTTCCCCACGCGGCGCTGCGAGCCCCGGCCCTGGCTGCTGTGTGAGCTGCTGCCCCGTGGAGGACACGGCGGGGGAACAACCCCAGGGCACAGAGGCCGTGGCCAGGACACCGAAGGCCAGGGGAAGGCTCAGGGCTCCTGGGGTGCTGCATCTCTGAGCCCCCGTGGAGGATTTTCCCCTGCTTGCCCACCCAGCAGCACGCAGCGGGTGCTGCCCTCGTGTCCCGAGCGGTTCTGCACCTCCTGTGTCACTGAGACACCACCGTGGGATAAGGGGAAGGCATTTACAGGTCACGCCGGGAGGATACGTGGAGGCAAACACCCACCCCATGCACAGAGACGGGCAGCTCCCAGCCACGGGGAATTTTGGACGGGGAAGAGCCAAACCCTAAGTTTTTTTATCCGTACCTACGCTGCCTCTGCTATTAATATCTGACTTCTCTCGTGTGACTTTAGGCTATTTTAAAAATGAAACCTTGTTCCCATGGAGACAGTAAGCCGGCCAGCACATCTGCTGGAGAAGAGGGGATACAATTTTTCAGTGAGATTTTAAAGGTTTGGGCTTCCAGGAAGCCGTGCCAGCAGCTCCACCAAGCACCCAGAAGGGACGCTGTTGGTGTAAGGAGCTGTCCCCTACACCATCTCCCTCCCCTACACCATCTCCAATGCTCTCATTCTTCAACCCACCCTCCCCGCCACATGCCTTGCTTCTCATTAGAGAGCTGCTCGTTAGCTGAGCGTAACGAACCTGCCTCGACAGCTCCTAGGTGGCCCTGCACAAACCCAAACCCCACAGCTCGGGGATCTCCTCATTTATTTATCAGCACCACACAGTCACGATGGTGGCTTGCTTGCAAACAACGACAGAAATCCTTTTCCTTTTCCAGCGGAAGACTTAATGGGAGCATAATTTGAGATTCAATTAGCGCGTTAAGAAGCATTCAATTAAGCCTCCCGGTGACACAGAGACAGATGAGGAACCGAAACTCGCGGGCAGCCTGCTGGCTTCCTCGCGGTGATAGAAGGACTACAGAGGGAAGCCACATTTCCTATGCTCCACTTCCCAAGAGGAAAAGCCACGGAAGTTTCCCTCTCCTGCCACTTCAGACTGGTGAAGCTCGCCCTGCAGCCACCCCTAACCCAAAAACCCAACCAAGGCAGGATTTTGGGAGGCGGGGATCAAGGCAGCCCCGTGCCAAAGGCCAGCACTCATACGTGGGACAGCCAAACCTCCCGCTGTGCCCAACACAGAGACCAAGAAAGGAGGATGCTCCGAGGGACACTCCAAGTCTGCAGGAGAGGTTAAACCAAAGTCAGCAGGGATTTATCAGGGTTTGAGTTAAAAGTTGCACCAGCTAAGCACAGGGATTTGAGAACAAAGGCGAGTTAAAACAATGCCGCCCTGCCACGAAGACGAGCCTCGCGTTCTGTGGAGATGGGGATGAATCTTTTATTCACCTGTCAAACGCTTTAACAGCTCCTAAATGCTGTATAGAAAAAAAAAAATAATGATCCAGCCCTGTGTCGAAGGCATAATCAGATTCCATGACAGTAAGTTATATTTTAGAAATTAATGACTCATCGTAGAATTGAGCTCATCCTGGTAAATCACGGAGATTCTGATCTGCTCCTTGCAGATCTGTGTTTTATCAATCTAAGCAGCACTGGGGTGTGAGAAATGCCTGGTTTGTTGCACATCTAGACTGGGCTGGACACTCAGCGTCACCCACCTCCCACTATCAGGAATCGGTGTTACAGAAGACCAAGGTCTCAAGGTCATCCACTGATGGCTCACTACATCCTCAGGAAAATGGCTTTAAAACAAGAATTGAAGGGAAAAAAAGTTTACGAGAAGATCACTGCATCTGCCTAGGTACATCGCTCATCGGCAAGGACCAAAATTAGTTCCTCTTACCCAGGAGCAGGGATGAGATTGCTCTCAGTTTGGCAGCAGATCCCAGCACAGGCACCCTCCCACCCAGGATCACCACTTTTCAGCACAGTCAGCAAATACCATCAACTGAAAAGCTCCAAATTGCACTTCTGGCCATGCAATGCTCTTGCAAAGTGCTGGTGCACAGCACTCAGCTGGCATTTTCCTGGGCAGATGACTGAACTCGTGTGCTTCCCAGCTGAGAAGACACCTGGGATGGCAACTGGGTGCTTGGTTATGTGTCGTGTGTGCTGAGGGAAAGGCCCTCAGATGTTATCAACACCACAAAGGGCTCAGATGCCCTCAGGGCTTCCCAAATCTGATACACAAAAACTACTTTGTCTTGTCTGAACAAAGAGATGACTGAACGTGGATGCCAGCATCCAGCTAGAGCACACCGCCTGGTCCCGCAGGGAGAACACCACAATCGCGTGTCCAGAGGCAGAGGAAAAAATAACCTGGAAACAAAGCAGCAAAACCCTTCTGAGAGAGATTCACTCTTTTTTCAACCATTAAAAACGTTGCCGTGGCTTAGGAGATGGTCAAATAGCAGAAGGCTTTCCTGTTTCCTTTTCCTCTCAGTATTACAGATGAAAAAGCCGCAAGCACAAGCACTACCAGGGATGCAACGTGGGGTTTAACTATCCTAAAAGAAAACCAACTTTAACTTCTACCATATTTAAAAAATAATCAGAAAAAAAAAAAAAAAAATCAGAAATAAAATTATGTCTAAATATGGCTTTACGTAGCTGGATGTGCTTGGAGTGGACAAGTACACTCCACCTGCAGTCTCTGGCAAGAGGTGAAGAGAATTTCCACGGACTGCTCTCTAGTCCAGTTACACAGACGGAGCTGTTTGCTGTGCTTCTGCTCCCCAAATTGTACCAGCACACACACAGGCTGCAGTGACTCCTGGCACACGCAGCTGGGAAGGAGGAGGTGCAGTCTCTGCCCCGCCAGGACCCCCTGCAGCAAGGGAGCAGCCCCTGGGGCACTTCACTTGACGAGATTTTGGGTAACTTCTGTTGTTGTTCGCAGGTCACCCAACTTCTCCCAATGGAATTACTTGGAAGAAAGCACAGGCAGCGAGAACGCTGCTACCAGAAGTCAAAGGAGAAAAAATACTCGCAGTACAAGTCACCTCATGTCAACACAGGAGGTGGAACCAAAATCCTCGGGGAACAACAAACAAGCCAACAATGAATTATTATCACAGCCTTGGCAAAATCATCAGCGCGTGTTTTCAGCTGGCCTACTTCTTCTCCTATGCCACCAGGCTGATAATTGACTTCTGTCCCTTAAGGGACTTGTTAAATAGACTCGAGCAGCACCTGCCACGTAAGAAGAACAATTTTGTACCCCCGGCCTTTGCTCAAGCTCGGCGTTAACAGCTTCAGCACCAGGCCTGCTCGCAGCCTCGGCAGCACCCAGGCAGCACCACCCAAAACCTGCAGCATTTTGGGGGTGCTGGAGCTGCTCGGCTGCCCTGGTGCGGGCTGGATGGGGCTGAGCATTGAGCAGCCCTCCTGCAGCAGCCAGAGGTGCCCGCAGCACACCGAGAGCAGCACCGTGAGCTCTGTCCTGCTGTACCACCACCAAACTGTGCTGCAGACAGCGGATCAGGAGAGGAACGCTTCCAGTTACCAAACTGGAGACCAGCTCCAGCCCGTTCACAAATCAGCGCTGTAATTGATGGTTGTTACTGGCATTAAGCTAAACATTCATCCCCACGGACCTTAAAGCAATTTTAGCCCTGGAACTGGCCCCAGGTGAGCAGGAGAAGCACGGCTGCTGCCTTCCAGCAGGAACCTGCAGGAGTTTCAGCCCCAGCGAGCACCTCGTGCTGCCGGTGGAGCAAAGCACAGAGGGGCAGGTCGCCCACCTTCTAACACGGGACCTAAACCAGCCCCACGCCGAAGCAAAGGCAACGTGTTACCGCTTTGCACAACTCGCTGCCCTCCCAAAGCAGCCTGAAGGTCGCGCGAGGCTACGAGTGACCTTACCCTCGGAGAAATTACCCTCTGACTGCCAGCCCTGCCTACCTGTCCCCACTCGTACATCGCTCGGTGCCTGTCCTGCAGCGCAGAGCTTCTCCAGCAAGAGGCAATTACGGGCACTGTCAGCTTTCCACACGCACGGTACGTTTGTAGCTCTGCTGTTGCTGACACACAGGAGACTCACAGTGACTGCCCGTGCTTATCACTGCCCGGTCCTGACAGAAACACAAACTCAGAAGCTTGTCCAAACATTATTCTGGCACTAAGCTGGACTGACCGATGAATTTAAACCAAAAGTTACATGTGACGTAATGAAAAGTCGAGTAAAGAGCTCAAGGCTGGGGGACCTGTGCATCCCCTTACACAAAAAGGAGGAAAAGAATAAAATATCCACTGGTATTGTGAAAACTACTCCACACCTCACAACACATAGGAGATCCAAAACAGATTTAACCTCCTCCGAGACACTTCTTGCAAATCTTACTACCAGAATTTATCTTTCTTTTAATCATACTTACACCTCCAACATTACTTGAAGGCCATTCCTGTTACCAGGACTTGTTTTCCACTTCTCAAAGAAAAAAAGCTACCCCTGAAGTGCTCGTTCCAGCACTCAGGGAGCACAGGCACACCGCAGCGTGTACAGGAGTGGCGAGGAGCAGGATTTCCACACGGTGAGGAACATCACACTGAACGCACAGGAAGAACTAACGTGACCCTTTCCTAAGCACTGCTTTGATGCAGCTCCTCTACTCACGCTCCCTCAGCGAGGGGAAGGTGGGAGGCAACCCAAGAGTTATTTCTGTTGCTCAGCTCACACAATCCAAGTGAAACCTTCCCACTGATCTCATGCAGGGAGCTAACGCGCTTGCCTGCTCAGAAGGTCTCCAGGTACAGAATGACCGTGGATCTCCTGCCGTCCGAAAGCGCTGCAGTCTGAAAAGTCATCTCGGAGAGTGGCTAAAATAAACTCATCTACCTGGCTTTTCGGAAAGGATCGACGTTCAGGAACGCAGCTGCCCTCATTCTCCCTCAGACGTGTGTTCTCACCGCCTGCAACACGTGCTTACAAACGGTGCCTGTGGCTACAGCAGCGTGGAGAGCACAGCAAATATCGTGTGCACAGCATCCACGGGAGGATCTGAAGGTCTGAACCCAAACCTTGGAAGCCACAGGACTGTCAGAGTAGAGAACAGGCAAATAATCCTGGCACACTGCAACTTCCATCCCAATTCATTCAATTGTAGGGCTGCAAGAATTGCAAAATGTTATTTATTACACTGCCACATCAAAACGAGGAGCCTTAGATATTTGGCAGTGCCCCTCAGAAGCACTATGACCTGTGTAGCACGCACTGCTACCCCACCAAGGGGGATTTCAAAAGTAAATCCAAGTTTCCACATCTTCCCCAAAGGACACCAAACACTGAATCCCACAGCACCTCCAGAGCACAACGAGTCCTAAGCCATGAAAACCAAAAAAAGACCAAAAAAAGTGCAAAGCAGAAGAAACATTCAGCATGTTTGGAGCACAGCTGAGCCATTTGATGCCACCTCATTCACCCGTCACACCCAGCAGCTTTCCCCAGGCACTGCCGTGAGCGCTGCCAGCTGCAGGCTGTCGGTGCCAGGCATTGCAGGCTGGCTCCCTCGGACACCCCGTGCTCAGGAACGACCCCAATTCCCCTCGAGGTGTCTCAGTCCCAAGCCCTGCGTGAGCACCACACCCGTGAGGCACTGGAGGAGGCATTTCCAACAGCCTGAAAATTCTCCGGGACACCTCCAGCCACGTGTGTCACCTGCTGGGCTACCACGACGTGCTCACCCACCTGGCGGTGCCCTTCCATTTCCTTGGCGCTGTCGGATTTTTACTTCGTTTGGCCGGGATCCCTGCAGCTCCTCCTGCCCTGCTGGAAGCGAGGAAGGGCCGCGCTCCATCCCTCACCCATGGGGCAGCCCCACACCTCGCACATCTCCACAGATGCTTCCAAGCTCGACAAGCCTCCCTCAGCTTGCCAAGGGCCCTCACCTGCTCTCCTTCGGCTCCTTTACATTTCTACGAGCAGCACCGAGAAATTTGGGGGGTTGTGAAGCCACATGCCAAAGGACCTTTCACCTCTTCCACTTCCCAAGCAGATTAATGGTTTTACTCTGACCAACAGCACTTGGGACAGAAAGCGAAGCTTCGCCGGCTGCGGCTGCTAGCCGCTGTTTTATCCAGGGAACTAGTTATTAGCAGGAGGCTTCGTCTAAATTGCTGTAACGCCGGGGGAAGCAGGGCTGGGTATAATTAGCAGCGAGCAGCCCGGAGCCCCTCAACTCCTCACGGCAAGGAAGGCCAAAAAATGGGCTCCTGCTCCCTCAGGAATGGGGGTTTCTTGTCAGCACCGCCACACACAGCACCCCAAAACCACCCCGCGACCACCTCAGTGGGTGGAAATAACGATAACCCCGCACAGGAGGAGCACGCAGCGAGCACTCACACAACTTCACCAACTCCAAGCGAGCCCCGGGGGGCCGAGGGGGAGCCCCCCAGAGCCCCTTGAAGCCCCCCGGAGCCCCCCGGAGCCCCCTCAGCCGCTCACCTGCCTCAGGATGAAGCTGGTGGACGTGGTGCTGCCGTCGGAGCGCTTCAGGCGGCTGCGGCGGGTGGCCGTGCCCCTCGTCACCTGCGCCGGGGAAGGCGAAGACATCAGGGTCGTGCCCGCCTCAGCCCTGCCCGACCCGACCCGACCCAAAAACAACCCAAACCCGGCCCTGCAGCACCCACCGCGGCCATGGCAGCGAGCGAGAGATCGGCGGCGGCTCCCGCGCCTCAGCAGCGCCCGGCAGCGAGGGCGGCAGCGAGGGGACGGGCGGGAGGCGGCGCTGGGGGGCGGGAAGGGGATGGGGACGGCACCGGGGCCCCGCCGCCATCTCGGAGCCGCCGCGCCCCTTCCACGCCTCACAGGGGCGACCCCAACCCCGTTTGGGGGTCCCCGGGTGCCGCCTCGGCAAGCAGGGGACGCGGCCGTGTGGTGGCCTGTGTGGAGTTATAGGGCGGGAGAGGCGTTGCTGTGGGGCTCTCCTCAGCCTGGGGCTGTGTGGGGCTGAGCACCGCACCCGGCTCTTCCCCCACCCCTCCTGGGGTTGGCTGTGGGGCACTGTGTCCATACTAAGCTGGGTAGCTCAGAGCTGACAGATTTATTACACACCAAAATCATTCATGATGAACAGAAGTGATCACGAACTGCCAGAAATCACCAGCTTTTGGTACAGCGGTGCAGAAACCAGAGCTGCCTCACAGGCTGGCTCCGCTGTGCCCCATCCCTACCCCATCCCTGGCAGAGCACAGACAGGACCACAGGCACTCACTCGGGACAAGTCCCAGCCCCGAGTCCAGCTCAGCCTCCCACAGCCCAAACTGACCCCAAAATGCTGCCCCTGGGTGCCCCAGCCCAGCCCCAGCGGCACTGCCACCCAGCACTGCCGAGCATCGATCGGTGTGAGTTCGCATCGGCTGCCATTCATGAGGGATGCTGCCATTTCCAGGGCACGGAGGGATAAAAATAAATGGAGATGAAGCAACTCGCCTCAAGTCGAACAGGAAATCTGGAGAAGAAGTGGAAGCAGGACCTGGATTTCCTGCTTCCCACTCCTGTGCTTTAGCTACAAGTACATTACACCTCCCACTGAAATGAATGAGAAATGTGTGCATCTTTGAACCGATCCCGCTTCTACTCCAGAAAGCTTTGAACACAGACCAGCTCCCTTGGAAAATAACTTTTTTTTTTCAACCAACTGGGAAAGGGATCAAGAAAGCAAGCTGCCAAAAGCATCAAAGCACCACCACTTCTCCAACGTATGCGGTAGCAACTTTATTTATATTCAGAATTACATTAGAGCTACCTTTTTCAGCCAGCTGCCATGACCTTTAAAGTTTGTGAAAGCAATTAGTGCAGCCAGCTACCAAGTGTGTGAAACCAAGGCAGCATTACGGCAAGCATCTGCATAACAAGCTCAAATCATGCTCCAAAGGCTCCACGCAGAACAAGCACACCTCTGCTGAAGGCCCAAGGTACGACAGGGTGAGCACATTTCTTTCTCTCACATTGTAGACTTTTATTTTTTTTTATAAACCCTGGATGAAATTAGGCAGCCTGGTTTCTTTATCAAAGATGAATGTGGGTCATGAATGCTGTAGTCTAAATTAGATTATTTTTAAATTCACCTTAGTCGTTAAATAGGTACTAGTAAGGATACTTTTAAAATTATTCTTACTGTGGCTATGGGGCTCGCTTCCCAAGTCAAGATACTGTCCAGAAAATTTACACCATCATCTCACTTTAGCAAGGTATAGTTATGTCTGAGATTTGAAATGAAGAACAAAGTAGTTGCCAGTGATTTAGTAAATGCGTTGGCTTTGTAAGGTTCAGATGTGTAGTTTAAAGTACCCTGAAATCAAGCCAGTAGGGTCAGTGCCTCCAAAGGGTGCTGTAAATAAGGGGTGTAGTGCAGCGCGGTGCTTTGTAGCTAATAATGCCATCCTCAGGTGCAGCAGGCTCCTTGCACACAATGGCTTGGCATCCATTCACAGCCTCAGCAGAAGGCATCTTTAAAGCACAAGGATTTATTCTTCCTTTGAGCTACGAATCCTTCTGGGTAATTCGTCTCCTTGAAAACCTATAATAAGCCCTAAGCAATTACGGTTCATTCTCAGGATGTGCGATACACTGCTCTTAAAGTTTCATTGTATGTGTTTTCTATATAAACGCCTCATCATTTGTGGCAGTTGTGTGCATTTCCATTTTCTTTAAGGTTATTCTCTTCTGCTCCCCATAGCTGTTACCATACGCATTGGTTAGCAACCAGCACGCCGCAGCACTCCCTACCACGCTGAGCCCAGCTTACAGACAACTAAAGGTAACGAGCAAGGGTTGCCGAGTAGAGGAGCTCACCCAGCAGAGGTGAAACGCAGCACAGCTCTGAAATTAGGCTCGCCTCTTCCAGAGCACTGGCACTGCTGGGAGCGCGTGGGAGCACGCTGAGCTGGAGGTAAAGTGGGCGCACGGCTGAGCGGGCTGGGGAAGGAGGAAGGTGAAGGCTGCAGCAGTGAAGTTCACGATTCACGCTGTGAGTGGCACTTCAGGCAGCTTTTGCCTCGTCTTTCTGGCAAGGATTTAACCTAAGGAGTAAACAGAAGACTCTTCGCCCGTGTTTGTTAAATAAACTTTGTTTTATTCACACAAGGCAATGCACACATATTGCAGACAAGAGGCCAAACGGATATTCCATTAAAACAGATCCCCTACCCTTAATACTGCAAACTCTGGAAGGTAATTTTCTGTAAGAACTGTGACGCATCTATTAACCAGCACATATTCACCTCAAACCCCAGGCAAAATAGAAGTAGAACCACAACCTGCATCCAGAACTCAGGCATGCTGTGTGCTGGGGGTCAGTTCGCCAGCTGGCAGACGTTACAATTCCAGTGGAGCCAGCAGAGAGATGAAAATCCAAAGTGCTCAGACCCTGCCCATTTATGTTTCTTTTCCTTCATTTTCCATCTTCACTGATTCAAAACAGTTTCAAGTCAGTTTCATGTAAAATTTAACTGGTAAGAGCCATAAATTCTAAAAAGTTATTTATTCGACAAATATATCACAGTGTTCAATGTAAGCAAGAGTAGTGCCTATTATGTCTTAGAAAAGATGCATAGATAAAAATAAGAAAAAACCCTTCCTATCAGAAAATAATTACTGTAAGAGATTGCAGCTACAGCCAGGTCCTGCTCGGCACTCCTTTCTAAAGGACAGCCTTCCAAAGATTTACAGTTCCACAAGCCTATAGACATCAATGAACAAAAGCTAAATGAACACAGAACATTAAGGTCTACCTGTTACAGAAACAATTTCAAGATTGTAATTTTTATACCAAATTTAATAGACAATGCATTTGTCACATCAAGGCCATATGAAATACCAACGAGTCTCAACACGCACCTCTGAACGGTGGCATTACAGACATGAAATCATTGCTTTCAGTTGACTATATCTTAGACGTAATAGGTTGCCAACCCACACTAGAAGAAAACGTATCGAGCATCGATATTTTTAACACCCATGAAACAAATATTACAATAAAATTCTCCTTATAAAGTTGCACGAACTTCTATGTTAACTAATAAGAGTTTATACGAAAAAGCAGAAGTTATCTACCCTTGATTCCTGTTATAAAACAGTAGGAATAAACCTAGTGTAGAAATCCGAAGTTAGATAAATCCTTTGGCAGCATGTTCAGTTACAATCAGGCCTTAAAAATAAATATGATAATGTATAGAAGTTTGAGGAGGAAAAACAGTTCCTATTAACACCGAAACCCTCTAAATACACTATTTTAATAATTAAATTATTTTACACTATCTACAAGTTGCATATCACAGAATTCAGAATATAAGAGATGACGATCACAAATCTGGCTTTTATAAAATTTCAGGCTTTAACAGTATGCATATATGTAGCTGTGTAGAAAATCTCGGACAAATGAGTATATACATTATTTATATTCATAAAATAATTAGAAGTAATCAAATCACATCTGTCCAGCCATCTCCATTTAGGATATTCAACATTTCTGCTGGATCAAAGTTTTGAATCCAATAAAATTCTCTACCTTTATCTCATTACTAATAAACATGGAAAATCTATATAAATGACAGCAAGGTCTAGTTTAATTAAAAACCAATTTGGAACGAAATAAAACCTTTAAAAAAAATCTCAAAACAATAAGAATTTTGAACAGCAGCATTGAAATTAATTATTCCTCTTAATGCAAGGAAAAAGTTCTCCAAGTACTCCAGTATTGCAACGTGTTATGTATGCTAAGCTACTTCAGAGGGAAGGATACAAGAAAATTAAAATCTTTTAAAAGGAAAGATAACAGATTCTTTCTAACTGCACAGATTTAAATAATGATTTAAAGAGCAGGTACTGAATCCCTTATTCCATAAGCATGAGGCTGCAATCGAATAAAGTCATGATACTAAGTAATTAAATAAAATGCAAAAGCAATGGAGGTGGCACTGAGTGAACGGTGGTTTTTATTACTCAGCAACAGTCTACAATCTGATAGTTCTCATTTGGTAGAAAAATTATACACCAAACATACTTATTTAGACATTTTTGGAGTTTCAGACATTCAACAAGATGTTTTATCAGTGATTTGCTTCCATTATTTTCCCAATCTAAAGATTATTACTCATCGTAAAATTGTTAAAATATGTATAAATACGACTACGCTGAAGTGAGTAGGTAAACAGGAGAATTAAGTGATTTTTTCAGAGGCTGAAACCAGAAAAGAAAAAACATTCCTGAAAGGTAACTCAGCTCAACTGTTCCTCGTTAAAGGAAAAAAAAAAGAACCTACCCATTTAAAAGTGCATCAGGGAAGAAATTCTTAGATTTCTTTTCTTAGCCACCAAATGCTTCACTTGCACAGTCCCAAGGCAATTCCTTTTCTAAGGACGTCTGGTATTTTCAGTATGCAGCCATTCCTTTTATTAAATGAGGAGCACAATCACAAAGCACGCATAGTCTGCCTATACGTGGTCTGTTAAATGCACCTTTCCCAACTGGTTTAAGAGTTTCCCTCTGTAACCAGCGTTTATTTAGACACATAGATGGCAGCAGCAAAAGGAAATCCTAGAGAGGCAAGAACCCCCTGGTCCCATAAAGATGCTTCCTGTTCCACTTGCCTCCCCAATGGAAACGGAACAAAGGTGGATTCTCAGTCTTAAGCTTCAAACATTCTTGAGCCCCTCCTTTACCACACAGAACTACAGCTCTCCTTCACTTCTACATACAACAAAAAAAGGGAAGAATACATTCTGTACAAGACCTCATATCCAGAGCACCCACAGTCTGCTGGGAGCATCCCTCGCGTGTACCACCTCTGCCAAAAGCAAGTTCAAGCAACCCCCCGCCATTTCTTTCAAGAGAAACACATCAGAGTTCCCTGTAGCTTCCCAAAATCTAATAGGCAGCACTGCAAAAACATCATTCCTCATACTTCTGTAGGTACGTGGTCCTCTCTGTCACAGTATCAAATCATTTTCTCTTCCAGCTCTCATCTGATTAACTCATGCAGCTGTTCCAATTATCTAGTGCACACCGTATCATAAAGCTCACGACAGCAGCACAGAGAGAGGGAGGTGTCTCAGCAGAGATTTTCTAAAGCTACCTGGATAGAAAGATGACAGTGAGACACCAGAAGAGACAATGCGTAATGAGAGCAACGCATGACACTGAGGATGCGTCCCCAAATTGCCAGAAACACATTAAAAGAGAAAATTATTTTGGGCCAATCTTTTTAGTTATACTCAGACTCACAAACAGCATTTCTTGAAACCGCTGAACTAAGGGCTCAAAGTAATCTGAAATTATTTTAAACCATTACCTAATCTAGTTCAAACTACCTTGAAGCAAATGATTAACAACCGGTTCTGATGTATATTTTTACTCAGCATCACCCGAATGCACTAAAAGTTGGGTTACTTAAAAAGGAAAACGCATTTTGATATCTGTGACAGGCATTAATAAAAATCATTAGGTTCAGCAAATTGTATTCATTGCTTTAGAAATACGAGCCTGGTTTGTGTCTAAAGGAGGGGCTGTTGGTGGTAGTTTGTTTGTTGCTGCAGAACGGAATGAGCAGGAACTGCCATGGGATAACCTGGTCCTTGGGGCAGGCTGGACGCGTTGTTCTGGTAGGCTGCCATATCCACCGAGCCTCCCATCTGCTGCGGGCTGTAGGCAGCTGTGCTGGCAGCTGACGGAAGAGCCGCGTTCTGGTTCACGTACGTCTGGTTCAGCACAGAATCTGGTCCTGGGCTGTAAGGAAACAAACCAAAACAAATCTAACTCTGACAAGTTCCCATCTATTTCTCTGACAGGCAGATTTGCAAGTGAGAATTTTGCCTAGCCCAAAAGCAAGCTGTGTGTTTTCAAAGCGGTTAAACAGCATTACACGTCACTGTAAATACCTCATGGAGATACAGCCTCTAGGCAAAGCAGTAAAATTACCATCAGGAATAGGGTGACGTAAGAGCTTTGCTGAAATGATACCTTAAATAGGCAGCTTGAGCAGGCTGAGCGGCTCCAGAAGAATTTATATTTTGAGGCAGAGACCTCAGCTGCCCCATCTGATCAGGTCCTAGGCCATAACCCGGGGAAACGGTGACTTGGTGAACACCCTGGATCATGTAGTTTCCACTAGGTGGCTGTACAGGATATGACTTAATTAAAAAAAAAAAAGCATACCTTTTAGTTTCAATTAAGCAGCAGCAAACGTGGCACAGAATAACAGTTACAGTAAACAAATACATTAGGATTCCAAGGCTCAATAAATACCAATTTTCCAACACATGCAACTTCTAACACATATGAGTAGTAAATAGGCATCTCTAATTGCTATCAGCAGGCACCTTTTTCAAAAATGCCCTGCTAACAAGGTCTGTCCCTATTATCTGGAAGATCCTTTTGTATCACGTACAAAACCTTTGTCCCTCCCAGAAACCTTGTTTCTTCTTCTGTAATTTGCCTTGGACTTTACAATATTCGGCCCTCACACATTTTGATGCACAAACACAGTTGAGTGGGACGAGCACCATAAAAGATTTGTTGTTTAATGCATTTTGGGAATAAAAACAGAGGAATATTCTAAGACTATAACATAAGAGGAAATAAAAAAAAAAAAAAAACTTTTAGATTGTGGCATTTCTGATTTGAGATAACACAAGTTTTCAATCAAAATTCAGATAGAGCAGGTGGTATAACATGCTTATAGAAGTCTGTGCTGCTCATTGCTTTTGGACTTGGGACAGTACTGGGACACTGAAGGAACAGACAGTTTTGTGTCAAGTAACTGTGCTAGGCCCAGCACGAGTAGCATTATCTCACATTTTCACTGCTGGAAGCATGTATCTTGAAAGAAATAGTAAACTCCCGTTGCCTTTTGGCTCACGTTACTTCTTAACCTCCAAATATACTGAATTTTTCATCGTTACCAGAATTTAAGGCCATGGAATTACTTTTAACTGACAGATTTTCAGATCTAGCAGTTGCTATGGCAACTATTCTTTATTCTTTTCCCACTGAACAATTAGCATTAAAGTAAAATTCACTTGAAGTAAAAACACTCGTTCTATGCTTTCTTTAAAAAAGGATCTTTAAAATCCCTCTCCCCTCTATTTTTGTTTTCTTAGGACACCAATGTGGCACACAACGGATACTGTAAATCAGTTCTGAGCAACTACACCCACTAATGCAATACCTTTTTTTTTCCCCCCTTGGGAAAAAAAAAAAAAGCTAAAACCAGATGAAGGTTTCTATACTTAGCAAGTGCACTGGGCTCATGATTAATGCACTAATATTCAAGTTCACTCACATCCCTGCTATTAGATAAGAAGGTAACATTTTACTTTAAGACTGAGAACATGACTCATCGCAAGAATATCCACCAAGCTGCTGAAACACACAATTCTCACTAGGAAAAAAAAAAATCACAGAAAGAATCTTTTAAGTATTTTCAATCAATCATCTTTATGTTAAAGTGAGCAAAATTAACATCTATAGCTTATTGTATGAGCAGGTAACTGCAAATTAAAGTACTCTGTTCTAGTGCTTAAGTGATATTTTGTTCTAAAGGCTACAGAAAGTCACCAGGCAATGTCAGATTGTTCGTAGGCTAGCAAGAAAGCCTACACTTCATTTTGGTGTCATCTTTTTAAATAGAAATCTATATTAGGAAAGTCTCTATTTCCAGAAAAGGGTACTGACCTGCACTGAAACACCAGAAGATGTAGGTGGGTATTGTGCGGGATGGTGGAGTTTTGAGTAGGCTGAGTACATCGGTGTTTCATTCATCAGTTTGTTATAGAGCTCCAAAGCTTCCAGAACTTTCACATTCAGTTCAGATAATTCTGAATGTTTTCTGTTTCAAAACACATGTATGCAAACACTAAGATCCTCTAATATCTAGTGTTAGATGGTAAAAAAGGAAAGCACTTCATTAAACAGGTTTGAGCATGCAAGAAAAAAAATCTTGAAAGGTAGATGGCTGATTCCTTACTCATCTGTATCATAAAACAGTCAGAACCCACTCCATTCCTTCTACCAGTGAAGGAGAGCCAAAATGGTGAACAACCATCCTTCCCTAGTTGCAATAAAGCAGGCAACTCCACGACGCTAGTCGATTTTTCCTTCCACCATTAAATATCCCTGAGTCTGAGGGGAAAGGGGTAATGAAGCTGACGAACAGATTTTCCTGTCGTGGAGGGCAGTGAGCATCAGAATGAGAATGTCAAGTTCCAGACAGATAGAACAGCCCACAAGCAAGTGCTAAGATAAAATACACCAAGTAACTTATGCAGTATGTTTAGGAGAGCAGCGACAAAATCTTCAGTACAGAAGTCCTGGTGTGGGTACTAAATGTTAAAAAGTAAAAGTAGAATGGTCTCATTTTTTCTTGCAAGATTTTCTACTTTGAGAGATGAAGGAGGAAATAAAAAAATCAATACAATTTGAAGCATTAGTAAATCATGCAGAAGCTACATTCTGACTCACCTATCTATCTCTTCTAGTTTTTCATCTATCATTGGACCCATTTGTTGGCAAATATCTGTAACGACAAAAGAGTCAAAGTAGTTAACATACTTCACAACTCAATTTTAAATCCAGCCAAAATATACTTTGAAGTACGCTAAGGATACAGAATTGGACAGTGCCCCTGGTTATCAGGCGTGTCCAGTTCCTCCAAACCAGAGAAAAACCCTGGTTGTTCTGCTTTGTCACCCTCTCTTCACTTTATGTCCACAAACAAGACTACTGATGAAAACCAGAGAAAATTTTGCATTTCTGCTTCCACCTCCAAGGTTTATGGGGTTCTCATCTTTCACTGGAATACTACCTATGAATCCATCTAGGCCTCCTGTACTGAAGATATTCCCTTATTTTTCACTTTTTCCATTCTAGAAAACACTCTAAAACACTTTCCCCCCCCAAAGTACACTCAATTGTTCTTGCACACCTTGAACAAAAGAATTACCAGCTTCATCGATGGAAAAGAGTTGTGAGAAGAAATACAAGAATTAGCAAACTTAGTGCTCAAAGTACCTTCTGAGTCTAGAAGATCTGGAGAATCAAGCTTTAGATCTGTAGGATCTATACTCTGAAGTACCTGCAGTGTTTTATCCATCTTATCCTGAAAGGTGGGAGATAAGATTAATAACAGCAGTTTCTGAAGCATGGCAGAGACTGTTTTAATTTTCAAATTAAAAAAGGTCTTTATATTAAAAAAAAAAAAAGTTCTCTCAACTGGCAGCATCAAAGCAATGTCTTAATCACTTAAAAATATCAGTACTTCTGTATATTGAAAGTGACTGCATACCTCGTCTATATAAACAGGCTCAGGTTCTGCTTTCTTAATTTCTTCTGTAGTATCCTCAGGAACACAATTTTTATCCACAGTTGCTGGAAGAACAAACAGTAGTTTCCTTCCTGTGGCTGCGTTACTATGTTCACTTAAAGTACACATTTTAATTGCTTAGCATCAAGTCTTTAAATGAGATAGAAATTTGAGTAAGTACATCAAAGAGTGATGCAGATAGCTGCTGGAGAACTAGTATGTTACTCTCAAAGAATTATGGCAAAATGAACTGAATTACTGCAGCAGGGAGAAGGTAACAATGTACAATAAAAATGTATCTTTAAAGTGAGCTACAGCAGTGGTATCCACTTGCTTGCTTGAAACAATGTCAGGATTTCTCCCTGGATTCTTTCCTTGGGCTGATTTCAGGAAATGATTTTGCTGATGGGCTAATTAGTACTCCCACCACAAGGCTGCCTTTCTAAAAATAACGTGTCAGCTTTTGAGCAGCTAACTTACCTGCCTCGGGTTCAACGCTTAAGTCAGAAGTCACAAAATTAGATGGAAACAATCCCACTCCTCTATGATTTTCACCTTTCCACCAATTGGCGTCACTGGGGAAATAAAGCTGTGTTACAAAACCCTGACCATCAACAACATTTTGTGCCTTTGACAGAAAACCTGTGATATCCGAGACACTATTTCCTAGGTGCCCAATAACAGAGGCAAAGGAGAACATCTGTACAGATTAGCAGCCCGGCAAAGCCAAGAGCAGGAGCTGGGGCATGGAGGTGGGGAGGAGAGAGGGCAGGCTCAGGGGAAGTAAAACCATTTAGCAGCAATCACTGCAAGCTTACAGCACAACTCCTCAGTTCTTCAGAGTGATTAGATGATAGCCCATTACTGCTTCACCTCAAAGTTTACAAGAAGTACACAAGTGGGGACTAACATTAGAAATATAATTAATCTGTCACAGCCTGTTAAATCAGAGCAGCGTTAGCAGGTTCTGCTTCTTAGCTGTCATTGGAGCAACAGTGACAATAGTGACAGTAACTACCTGCAGCATTTTTCCTCAGTTTTATTCCTAGCAAACGCGATGCTTGAGAGCCAGAGATCTAACAATTTCAGTACTGCAATGTGCACAGTTATTATGCTGTGTTATAACCAAGTTATAACTGGGCCAGTGGCTTGCAGTCCACTCAGCTGGGCAGAGGCTACTTTCTCCTTGCCACTGGTATTTTATTTATTTTTATTTATTTTTTATAATATAAAGCAGCAAACCAGGGTTAACCAGGATGCTATCCATCAGAATCACAGCACACTGCTTCTCCACTGAACCTCAGCAAAGCAAGACAGCTGCACAGGAGAACTTCAGAGAGAAAAGGCAGCTTCCTTTGATTACAGCCACCAAAAAGCTCCAACAGCATCAGAGAGTTTCAGTGGTGGTGGGTGGGGCTCTGTTTTAGAGAGATGGCTCATCACTGGGGAAATGTATGAACTGGGGGAGGAGGGCAAGGATGGCCTCAAAGAAGTGTAAGATCCAATTTTTTTCAAGGGTTAAAACAATTTGGGGTATGGAACAAATAGCAGAAGATAAAGGGATCTGGGGAAGGCCAGAGTGACAATATACGTGCTTGTGGAAAAGAAAGCCCTGGGGGGAAAAAAAACTGCTAACAAGACAACAGTTGTGGAATAAAGGCACCTTCATCTGAGCGCGTTATACCTGTCATCCAAAACAAAAATAATTTCTCCACTTTTAAAGGTGAGCTCATTGTCCTCGACAGCTTCAAAGTCATAGAGAGCTCGCACCTTCCTTGAGTTCTGACTGGTTTGCTGAATGTCTGCAGACGGGTACAAGGATTTGGTTTCCATTTGTTGCTGTTTCTGCTCTTGCAATGACAATTCAATAGCTACAGTTAGGAGAGGAAAATAAAACAGGTAAGTCTGTATATTTATCCCTGTATACAAGGGCAGTTTGCTTTCCTAAAAGAAATACTTATTTTAACCATAAAGACCATGTTTATATTATCTTTTTTTTCTCCAAACTATGAGCCATTTATTACATTTCAACAGCTTTACTCTGCCCTACAACAGAATGAAAAGGTAAGACATTAAAATGTTTCATAACTCGTGCATGATTAACATAAACTTTAATTCCCAACCCGCTGTGCCCTCGCGTTCAGTTCTTGCAGCTGATTTCCATGCATTTTAACAAGACGCTCCAGAGCACAAGCCAAGGCTGTGACTAGTAATTTACCTTTAGCTATATCTTCATCTTCTTTGTTTTTACTTAACGATGAACCATTCTTAGCAGCATTTGTGGTAGCCTGCAAATGTGTTAACAATAGAATAAGTTCATGGTACAAAGGAAGAAGAAAGCTCTATAATTATATACTTAAAAAAATTAGTAATAAGCTGTTCCTGATTAATTGCCTTATCAGAATATTTCATTACTGACCCAAGATGATCTTCTAGATGAAAAAATTTACTGTTCTCCAGAATCTCATCCATGTTTTATTTTGTTTTCAGCAGCAAAGTAAAATAAATAACAATCTAATTTATCTAAAAGATTTCATTTAAATACTTACTATCGTTATTTAAATGAGCTCTGTTTAAATGACTACACTTTCTGCCTTTGCACTCCATACCTCCCCTCAAAAGGGAAGGAAAGCTCTTGGGAGTCCTACGTTTGTGCAGACCCAAGTTATTAAGCTGCAGCCGGACTTGCTAAAAAAGTGAGATTTTTCTCCGGTCACACCAGAAGACACCCTCAGTCTCTGTTGTTGGGAGTGTGGAAACAAAAAGCGAGTGTTAGGAGCTGCTGCCTTGCCTAACTGAGCCTCCACAACAGCACAGAGAAATCATTCTTAGAGCTTTCATTCCATCAGGTAACTCATCCTGCAGGAATGAAGAACCTAGTTTCAGACACTGGGGTTATCAATAGACCTAGAAAACAATTCTGTGCAAGTATACCAGAAACTACCAAACCTCAGTTTTACTGTTTGCAGTGAAGCGTGTGAGGTAAAGACAAAGATATAACTTCGTATGTATTTGGAGGAAAGAAAGTACAATTGGTTGCAGCTCTCTCAATCTTCCACGTTTCTACCATATGTTTTAATGCTCATCCTAGATTCAGAAGTGAGAACATCTTTGCAGAGAAAGGCAAGATTGCAGAAGTATTAAAAAACAACTCTGTTTAATACAGAGAAGAGTAAACTTCACATAAGGAAAACTCAACAGAAGCCAGAGTTCTAATCTTCAGGATTGATTTTCACCTAACTCATATTGAACATAAAAATATTTAGAGACATCAATAATAAAGCACAGAAAATAAGAAAACCTGTCACCGTATCTGCCAGCTAGATGATCAGGCATAACACACCAGCAGAAGGAAAAGAGAGAGCAAGTGAGGTTAGGGACTGGAGCCACCACTGCACAGCCAGGGCAACTCCTGACACAGGAAAAAAAAAATGAAACGGGAAATGGGGATTTAGGAAAGAAAAGCACAGAACAGATCAGCTTCAAAGATGCCTCAGTTCTAGATACTGCCCTTTGTTTCATGAGGCTCTGCAAAGGAAAAATAGAAGATATGTGCTCCAAGTCAGCAATTAGAACCATGAAACACCAAGTACAAAGTGTGGGTGTAGGATTGCTTAGATTTAAGGCAGCGACAGCTCGACGAAGCTCTAAAAAAATGATCTGAAGAAAGACAGATCTAAAATGAAACAACTCATGAGGACATCATGAAATAGCTATTAGTCTGTTCTTATTTTTCTTCGGAAGGCAAGGAAATAAAAAAAGCAGAATGAAGTGAACCTCTGTGTCGGGAGGCAACCAGACTAGAACAAGGATCCTCCTCTCCTCTGACCAAAAGCACCTCCCACGGACAGCTTTTCATTTTGTTCACTGCCAGAGGCTCAACAGGAGCAGAACAATGTATTCCTAACCAGCTTTTACCTGTGATCCAGCTGCAGGAAAAGTTACACCTTCTTCTTTTAAAGATTTAATTGTTGCGGATATTAAGCTACACTGGGGGTCCTTCTGAAATTCTTCTGACCACTCCACCATTAGACTTTTCAGTTTCTCAGATACTTTTGGATGAGCCTAGAAGACAAAATTGCATAGGAAGGAATACTTCCACCTCAAAGTGAGCAGAAACAGTTGTAAAACTTTGTTAACAAAGCCGTTTTTTTTTTAATATAAATACACTTAATAATCAATTCATTGTATTCAATAAGACAATAAGAAAATTTTGAAAACATAACCTAGCAAACATGACCTTTTATACACTGATTCAGATATTACAGGCAGCATGTTTAGCCTCTGGAGCATCCTCCTTCGACCCTCATAGCACTCCTCCACAGCAAATTCTCTTGCACAGCCAAATCTTGGAATTTACAGGCAGCTCACCCATATATACTGCTGTAATTTTAGTGATGTCAATTTTAGGTGGTTAAAGAAAAAGACTGACAAACTTTTCCATTTCTCAGACGTTAGCCATGTTTCTACCTCAATAGTTTGGAGAGATTCAGGCTGCCTACCTCTGTGCCTTTCTCCATCCTCTACCCTCATCTAAAGGATTTACGGCTACTCTAAATCCAGGCCAGACCACTGATTTTGTGCAACACTGCAAATTTTACCTGCTAACAACCTCATGCCAAGAGATAAACCACCTGAGAAAAGTGAGTCAGACTCAGGCATCACCCTACTGTATGAGTAAAGGACACACCTCTGAAGCGTAACTTAAACTCCATCCACTTTCTAGTTTTCCTTCCAATTAACTAAAAGCCTACCATTTGAACCCAAAGCCTCCAAACTAACACTGATACCTGCTGCTGAGTGAGGGTTCTGGGGCTGGTGGGCTCACCTGTATCTGCTTCAACCTGCCTTGTACAGATGGAAGCTTGGGACTGCACAAACACAGTGCGTGGCCACGATTTCCCATCTGAGTGTCCTTCAGAGCACAGTGCAAGCCTGTGGCTCACCCACAAACACGCTGAACAGTCAGAACATTGACGAGTTTGGGCTCAAGCATGCATTTAATTGAAATAAACCACCTAGCCCAGAAAGTTCATTATCAGCACAAAGATATTTGTTACACTTGTCTGAATGAATTTTCTTTCAGAGAAAAGGAGGAAGCACGATTTTATAGCCCCTCTGAGGATTCTTTCTCCAAATGAGGAAGGGACAGGGGAAAACACAAGTGTGCTTCCCACCAACAAAATAAATTATGCTCCAGTAGGCGATTCTTCAGCAGGATTAAAGGTTTGTTGTTACATCCACAAGCACTGTCAGACCATGAAGGTCAATGTTCTATTTCAGAATGGACCATGGCTAATGAGAATGAAGTGGAGGACTTCAAGACCTATTTTTCCGCAGAAAGCAAGAAACAGAAGAGCCATGAACTCATTTTGCTTCCCAGCAGTTTTATTAGTTTCCTTAATTGCTTTGCTCAACCTCTGATGGTTCCGGGCCTCCCATACATTTGAAGACTATCTTCTTCAGTCATTCTTGTCTTCAACTGGAGCAGTAATTACGGTAGAGCTGTTTCTGCTTACTCAGTTCTTTACATCTAGATTTAGATCCCATCAGCTGCTTGACCCCAACCACTGAGGTCTTCCTTTCTCGGTTAACTCCTCATTCAGTGTTCTGAGAATCTCCAGAAACTCAGGTGTCTGAAGCCTTCCTCCTTTTCCTTGTAAAAATATAATTTAACCTTCTTACTGGTTTCCCTTTGCACTTTAGCTTATGAATTTCATTAAAGACACATAAAAACTCTTTTCAGGGAAAGCTGCCTTCACTATTAAATTAATTGGGCTTAGGAGGAGTCACAGATTATAATTAAAATTGCTTGTGTAATTTTGTTAAAATTTGGGGCAGGCAGTAAATGGAAATACACAAATTTCAGGGATAAGAAACAGCCAGCAGTATTTCCAACTGCACCAAAACCAGAAGATTTGATTAGCTAGCAAATTAACTAGAGCATTAGTTTTGCCAGTTCTTTGCTACAATGAGAGAAAGCATAGAAATCACCAAATAATTCTCCCCCCCAAAGTTATAAGATAATTACCTTGTTTATTATACCTCGAGCTTCACTAGCAAAGTCACGAGAACACACTTCTAAGTGAAATATTTTTCCACAGTTTGATACACAGGCTCCTAAAAGCTGACAACAGAAATACAGCGGTGAAGACGTATGCCAACAATAATCCAAAATAAAAGCATGCACAGGAAGTTCACCCTTTGTTCAGCACGCACTCTCCCAGTGACTACTGAAGACACACAGAAAGGTATTAACCGATCAGTACACACTTCCCAGCTCCATCACCTAAAGGAACAGAAAGGTTTTGGGAAACAGGGACAGTTTACTCACTGTAAGTGCTTGCAAAGCCACATGGGGAACTTTATGATTTACTCTCTTCATGATGGCTTTAAGGCAATCCTTTGCTCTAAAAAAGGAACAAAGAAAGTATTAGTGATGGATGCCACTGACCTAATTTGCAGAATGAATGAAACCAGATACTGAAGTTTGCTAAGCAAACAAAACCGTCTCTATTTTAAAAAATGCAAATGCAACCTAACCTAAACTTTTCCCAAAGCAAGCCTGAAAAAAGCGCTTAACAACGTGTTTGTTCTTAAACGTGCTGAATTGGAGCAGACTCCATTTTTATTCTGGCATTTTGTATTAATTTCCATAGTACTGCTGACAGGTCACAAAGAGAGCATTTGCTACTACACTGAGGAAACAGATTTGACATAGACAATGAAAGAAACATCTGCATTAAAAAAAATACCTCTGCAGCAGCAGTGACTGAATGGCTATTTAACTGACTACTGTCAGTCTCTCTATAGATTTAATTTAAAACACATTCACAGCTTGTTAGCTCTTGGATCTCGTTTTCAAGTCTTGATTATAAAAATTGAAGATTTTTTGTGTTGACATTCCCTTTTTCCCCAGAAGGAGAGGATTTAAAATAGTTCCCTCCACAGAAATTTCCTAGCATTAAAGATTTTTAAAAAAGGACCCAAAGAATATTCTACACTTTTTCCCTTGAGGCCTAAAGATTCCCAGATTGAAGGGATCTGCCTCTCTTCCCTGTGGGACAGGACATAACTAATACAAAAAGAACTTTCTCAGTGTAGTACCCTTAAATACTACAAATAAACGATAAAAAATTAAGATCACTTGAGAATTCAAGGTATGTACCAGTTCAAGTTGACTACAAAATTTGAAGCATTTTTCCACTGTAACAGATTACCTCAAAAATGAGCAGATACTTCTGGCAGTTACAAGATCACTGAATTACCACTTACATTTCTGTATTACCACTTAGGCTAAACTGATCCAAATCCAGGTGGGCATTGACCTCAGTTGTTTTTTCTTTTTTTCTCTTTTCTCCTATATCAGTCCCATCCTTTCTAATCAACAAACAGATAAATTCCTCATCATAAATAGCAAACTGTCCTAACTAGATTTTTTTCCAAAGAAACTAGTTCACCATTTCCTATTGACATAGTTCCTTCTCAAAAGGAATGCAAGATCATTAGATATAACAAACTTGGTCTACTGTGCAAAACCTCATAAAATTGGGATGCATGCAACATCACCCAAATGCTCTACTGGACATCTGGTTGGAACATTTCTTTTAAAGAATTTTAAAGCCAACTGCACACGTCCGTAGAGCTTACAGAAGCATCAGATCAGTAGCATTTTGAGATGTATTTCTTCTGAAACAGTATTCTTCTTCATGAGAACATGAAATTCACGTTGTGATGCTGAGACATAGCTTACCCATTGGGAGTACTGCCAACTTTGTCACATATATCCATAATAAGACCCCAGTCCTCGCTGGTGTTGTATTCATTTGTAGCCTTTTCTGTAACGAAAACCAAGACTGATTAAGCATAAAAATACCCTATTAAATTCAGATTCTAGGGAGCAAATGCCTTCACAGCCATACAGAAAAGGCAACTCCCCATATAAAACACTGAAAGGCAGTGTCTTCCAGAGTGCTAATTCCTGCTGTTTTATGAAGTGTTCTGCATGTATTTTCATAAGGAATGATGAATAGCACGGGACTAACAAATGCATCAAGTGTTTTGAAGATCCAGAAAGTAAAAACTAAGTGTAATGTTGTAATTAATGAAAAAACTGCTTCTGTACACTTTGCTTACTTACTGCAAGTTTAGGCCATAACCCTAAGTTGGAGTTTGCTCAAGGCCTTCCAATCTTTGCATTCATTATAATTATATAATATAGAATATAGTACATATTATATGTATTGTGTATTATGTATCGTGTATATTATATGTGATATATAATACATATCATATATAATTTCCTTATTTCCAAGGAAAATAAATAAATCCTTTCAGACCCCTGAAGGAAAACCACCTCCTCCTTCAATGAACTTCTTACAACACTCCTCCACTAGATTTTTTCCAAGAAATCTGAATGCCACAAGCGTAGAGAAAGTCAGTGACATGAAAGGGTTACTGAAGGTCCCAAAACTGGCCAACAAAACCCCAAACTGCTTCATCTCAAGAGCGTATCCCTCCTTATCCCTTACAGCGTTCCGTTCACCGTGTTAGCAGACAAGGGATAATGCCATTTGTATTTCCCATCTTTGGTACAACCACGTTATTTTAATGCCATGTAAATATTACAGCTCTATTAAAACAACTCAAAATCAGTATTTGACATTTGCCATCTTATGATTTAATTTTACATGCCATTTTTGTATTTTGACTAAGCTGCAAGGTAAGAGCCCTCAGATATTTATGCCACGTAGGAATTCCATCAGAACGCACTCCATAAACGCTGCTGGCAATACCATCATTACTACTTTTATAGGATTTTGGGTAAGAGAAGTCATTACATCCCTTTGGGACTGAGCACTTCAAAGGCTGTTGAGCAGATTAACGCAGCGCATGATGGTCACTATTAACACGATGGCGCTCTGTGGCAGCAGCTGGTGCAAAACGACCCGGCCTGCTGCCAGCAGCACTGCCCTGGCTAAATGCATTTTCGGGTGTGCAGTTCGGCATCTTCCTGATAACCAGCTCCACCGCTCAGTTCTGCAGCCAGGAGCTGCAACAAACACCCCCTGGCAGCAGAGCGGCCTCCCCAAGAAAACACAAGCACAGCGGAGCCCCCAAAACCTTCATTACAGATCTAAAAGCAGACCAAGGAGCAGGAAGGGAAGCTGGCAATTTGGGCCACACGTTACCTTCACAGGTTGGAATTACTCTTCAAGGGAAGCAAATCCTACTTGAAAGCATGTTCCTACCGCACAAAGCTCCTTAAAATACTTCCCCAGAAAAGACACAAGTGCTAGATTCTAAGTGCATCAATATTTTTAGGACACTAAAACTAAATTAATGGCTCGTTCTTGAAAATAAAGGAGGGCCTGCAATTTGAAACAGCCTGCCGTGCTGTTTATTTAAAGAAAGCCAAACAAAGAACCCCTACGTGCAGGGCATTGCCTGGGTGTGTGAACTGCGAGTACTGAACCAGCACAAAGGAGGCACCAGAACAGCACAACGCGACGCTCGGTGCACACAGCTTCACCTGCTGTTTGCTGTGGTGCTCCACCAGCTGATGGTGCTTTTTTGAAAAGCATCACCTTGCACGCCTCCATCCCCGGGGTGCAAATCCTGCCAGCAGGGCTTGCCAGCCAAATTCATCCCTCTCATCTAACAGCAGCAGCAGCTGTGCTCGCCACACCAGCAGCAATACCCACACAGCACACCGGGCACATGGTTTAATCCCGCTGCCTTGTGGCAGCCCCAGCTGAAAGCTGTTTCTGCTCTGAACCCCCAGCTGCCTGCTGCACACACCTCTGTGCCCACCAGCAAAAAGCCAACGGTGAGCAGCAAGAAATGGGAAGAGGTCAAGAGAAAGGCATGGAAACTGAGAAAACACCAGGGTGCGTTTCACACTTGAGTCTTTGGAGCCTCAAAACGCCACAGATGGCAGCGACCAACGCCACGCTTTGGTTTTTCCAGTCCTAGCAATGCCTCAGGAGGCTGCAAACTCACCTGAGGCACAGAAGAGCTTTGATGTAGGTGGGCACAGCTCGCAAAGCAAGGCTGCAGACAGGCACTGCCATGTGTCTTAGCATTGTTTCCCACCTCATTGACTCCAAAACCTCAAATCCAGACCCCTACACTTCTCCCTTCCTACGCTCCCTCCTCTTTTCCTCCACTACTCTCCTTTTAAAATGGAACAGCAATCAAATAAGGTAACTAACTTCTGGAGAGGTTCTTTAAAAAAAGATAATAGGATCCATAAAATGCACCTGAGGTGCTCTGAGCAGACACACGCATTGGATTTGCAAAAGCCATCTCCTCTGAAACGTGGCAGCAAAGAACTGGGCTGAAATAGAGCCGTGGGACAGACAGGTAGGAGATGCGGAGCGCTCTGGTTGTTTACAGGCCAGTTGAAGTGCAAGCCTGTAAAATTAGTGGGGAAAAAAGCAGCATAAACACTTCTCCTTGCACGGACACAGCTGTGTGCCACAGGCAGCTCCCTCCTCCTGGACCCACGCACGCTGTTCCATGGGCAGACACAGCCCCACTGGCTGCCCTGCAGCAGCCTCGCTCAGCTTCTGAGGTTTCCTTCCTTGCCAGCAGGACGGATTAATGCATTAGCAGCATCTGCCTTCGCGCCTCGCACGAGCTCCAGCTGAGGAATCATCTTGGAGAGTAACTACCCTGCAGATGCTGAGACAGGGACCTGGATCCAAGGAAGCAGATGTGGGAAGATGCCTTCTGCAGGGCTCCTTCAGTGCTAGGAGAAAAACTTGCAGCGAGGGGAAACGAGCAAGGCAGGTTGCTGACAGCTCGCCCTCGCTGCTGCCCAGCGCCCAGCCTTCACCTGCAAAGTGTTTTCTTATTCTGCCCTGAGCTTGCCAACTATGCCAAACAACACGTCAGCTAAAAAAATAAATACTCAAATGCAATATTTTTTTTCCCTGTGTCAGTTTTTACACTAGAAGCAGAGAAAACCAAGCAGTCACACGTGGACTTCACGCAAGGAGCCTTCCAGCTTGGTGTGCCATTAGTTAAACCCGATCAGTGGAACAACAGCCTTCTAGAGGCTGATTTGCCTCCAAAATGTATGCAAAATAAAATCTTGTAGGCACAATCAATCTTGCATCTGGAGCGTTACACAGCACCACTCTCAGTTTGTAAGAACAGAGCCAGGGTAACAAAAATGAAAGGCTAAAACCTGGAGGACAATCCTGACTGCTGGTTTTTGGAACCACATAAACAAATTCCTGGGAACCCAAAACTTAGCCCTACACCTTCTGTTGCTTACCTCGCCTTCGCCTCCCCAGATTAGAGAGGAGGCAAGGAAGTCATCTAGCTTTGCCTTAATGAGCAATTATGAAGATGATCGCTGTGCTCACAAGGCTTGCACTTGCAGTAAGGCAGCACGGTCCACTTGGTCCTCACTGAAAGGCAGCCCTGCTTGGAAGGACCCCGGGTAATTAACTGAATGACCCTGGGTAATTAACTGAATGACCCTGGGGAAGGAGTGGCAGAGGGAAAGCACCCGGAGTCAGCAGGCCAACAGCCTGAGAAGCGACCAGCACTGCCTGTCGGTCTGGGAGCCCTCAGTAACCACCTCCCGTATCAAACATGGAACTGCAGCTCCACGGGGCAGGAAGCTGAGTCACTCAGATGAAGGTAAGGTCTGCGGGCTGGAGGAGATTTAAAGAAGTGAAAGAGAAAGATCCAAGCAAGAATGACACCAAAGCTCGCAATCAGCTTGTCCTCAAGCATCTGCGAGGCCTTAGACCAGGCACTGAAGCAAGAATTATCACTGGGAACTGAAAGGGGAGGTGCTGAGGAGACGCAGGTGCTGTTCCCAGCGAGGCCACCTTCCCTGGGGTTGATTTAAGCACCAGCTGCTCTGTTCGGATGGCAGGGAGGTATTTCAGGGGAAGCCACGTGCAAGCTGTTAGCCACAGCTCCTGGCTCGCTCCACGAGGCGAGGAAGGCGAGCTGGGACGTACAGCACTCCCAGGGTGGGGAGCGTTCCCTTCCTGAGCGCCTCCAGAATCGCTCTGGAAACCAATGCTGCGAGCCCTGGCTGACACCGACCGCGGGAGAAGGGTCAGGAGGAAGCCAGCAGAAAGCTGGGAGGTGTCTCCCGTGGAAAGGACGAGCAAAGCACCACATAAGGAGGAATGTAAAGCAATCGGGGCTGGATCACACAGCCAAAGGTGACCGTAGGACAGAACACAGACTCAATTAAAGATCCTCCTAGAAACACGAGCTCGGTGGCTGGAAACCAGAGCAGGACAGGCACACCAAGTCCTGGCACAGGAGGACGTGGGCCACCAAGGGAAAGCAGCACAAAGAGCAAACAGCCCCAGAACCAAACACCCCAGCGAAGGACAAGGAAACAAATCTCCAAGCTACCAGCAACCCGTGACACTGCGGGCGGGTCTGGGAGTCATTGGAGCTACACAAATACTTCCTGCTCCCCTGCTGCTGCCAACCTTGTGACAGCAGGCCAGCTGCTGGAAAGCTGAGGAGGCACAGACCTCTTCCCTGCTGGAGGAAGAGCTACTTGAGAGATGAAGGCTGTGTGGCAGCCAGGGTTACGCTGGAGGACAGCACGTGCGAGTGAATGACCTACCAGCAGCATCAGGCAGGAAATTAAATCGCTTCCAACCCTGTGAAGAACTCAAGGGCTGGGCTAGAGAACCAGCAGAAGGAAAGCAAACTCCGAAACTAGCCCAGAGGTTACAGGAGAGCTACGGGCAGCAGCCAGGAGCTGGGACTGCAGGCAGCCCTGCACGTTTTGCACCACGAAAACAAGGCCAACTGTGGCAGAGCGAGGGAGTGTTTATCTACACTTTCTAGAGGTGCCCTGAGCAAACCCCAGTATGAAATGCGTGGTCCGGGCAGATAGCTGCATCGACCCGACTTGTCGCTGCTCCCAGCAGCGGGGCCCTGCTCCTCCCTTGGGCCTTGTCGGGGCAGCCCTGCCTCTTGTTTTCACCAGCACTTTGCAGCCCTCGATGGTTTAAGTCACCAAATTCCCGAATCATCACCTCCACAGATGATCTGAGCCGTCAGCCAAACAGCTCTGTGAAATAAGTTTTGTGCCAAAATGCCTGAGTTAAAGCAGCTTGGGGGGGAAGTTCAAAAAAATCTGGGTGGAGGAGAACACAGGAAAGGAGCTCTCCTTCCCTGCAGCACCAGGACATCAGCTGGGCTCACCTACGTGCTTGGTACCTACCTTATTTCTTAAGCAAAATGAAGGAAAAACAGTGACATAAAAGAGTTAAATCCTGACAGAAGCAGTACGTGCAAGCAGTTATGGTCTGCATGTATAGCACAAAGTTTAAGAAAGCACAAGTGCACAGCCCGCCACCTTTGCAGTACTACAGGAAATATACTGCTATACAAATATATAGAAGAATACTCCTGGAGTGTTTGGGTTTGGCCATGCACGCAGCACACAGCTGTGACAGCTCCAGGTCAAAAAGCCTTCCCTCGTGCAGGTACAGCACCTGGAGCCATGTGAAAGGTAACCCCAGACGTAACCCTGGGCACACAGAAACTTCCCACCCGCACACACCGAGGCCTTGGCAAAACCCGCAGGAACGCAGCGCTCCCTCAGCCTACAGCCGCAGCCTGACGGCAACCACAGCCCCGACCCTCACGGCTACCTTCTCACTTTCCTCTTCCGGCGCCCCGAGCCAGCAATGCCTTCATTTTCGGTCATTTTCTCTCAGAGAGCCCCACACCGGCCCGCCCCGGGGCCCACCTCCCCCCACCACCAGGCCTCGCTCCGCCGCGGGGCCAAGGCCGCGAGCTCCCCGCCCCCCCCACCGCCTCCCCGCGCCTCCCGGGCGCTCTCTCACCCACGTCCTGCTCGAAGGGGTTGGCGGCGAACAGCGGCATCGCGGCGGCGGCGCCCCCCGGGCCCGGCCCCGGCCCCGGCCCCGCTCCTCCTCCTCCTCCTCCGCCGCCGCCGCCGCCGCCACAGCACCGGGCAGCGCCCGCCCCGCCGCGAGGTCCCCGCGGCTGCCCCGCGCCGCGCCTGACTGCGGCGGACAGGCACGCACCGGGGCAGCCCGAGAGCACGGGGTCCTCGCGGCGGTGCTGTGCGGAGGGCACGCCCCCTCATGCATAGGCCACGCCCTCTTCTCAATAAGCAGTACCCCTCTCTGCAAACCACGCCCCCCTCATCTGCATTAACCACGCCCTTCACCCGCTAGGCCACGCCCCCTGCTGGTGGTGTGGCGTCACGCGCGGGCGCCATCTTGTGGCGGTGTGGGGCCGGGCGGGGGCGCTGCCCCGCCGCCATGTTGGCTGCCCCCCCCCCGGGCAGGGATACTGGGCCCTAATTTAACTCCTCGGCTGTAGGATAAAAGCCCAAAGCTTTATAAAACCCCAAAGCACAAAGCTGAGGGGCTCAAGGTGCTCTATGGGGTCTGGGGTGGTCCGGGCGGGCGGTCTCTGAGGTCCTTCAGGTCCCTCAGAGCTCCCCCGGTGTTGTGCTCCGTGAGGGGCGCACCCCCCCCGACGGGATCGTGAGGTAAAGTTAAGGCTATCTATCGGAATGTAAAGGAACTGTGAGGGAATAATTAAAGGTTATACACCAGAAAGTGAGTTTCACTGGAAGAACATGCCGATATTCCTTCAGGAAGGGAGGCGGCGCCTGCACCTCAGCGCGCTGGGTGCCAACGGCGCCTGCTGCAGGCACTGCGGGCTGCACACACACGGTGCCCCGGGGCTGGCAGAGCCCAGCCGAGCCTTAACCGAGCCGTAGCCGAGCATTAACCGAGCCGTGCCGAGCCGTGCCAGGCAGCCCGCAAGCTGCAGAGGGCGCCGGCAGCTCGCTGAGGCGAGGCCGGGCAGCACCGGGCAGCGCCTCCCCCTCCGCCTGCAGGTCGTTGACTGGACCGAAACTCGGGGTTTCAGTCAGAAAATCGGCCTTGAAGCAGCGCAGTGTTGTCTCTGTCAGCGGGACGCTGCACCTGAGGGCTGCCCGGCTTCCAGAGGGGAAGGATTTCAGGGGAAGGACCCCCAGTGCCCAGCCCCTCGGCTTCCAGCAGCCGTGCACGGAACAGAAGCGCCTGCGGAGCTCCTGCTCCAGGTGACGGCACAACCAAAGCCACGGGACGTTTCCCGGTGGCTCCTAATCAACCTAAGTTCCTCGGTAAATAATTAAATCCGAAGTGATAACAAGACATGGGAGGAGAAAAGAAAAAAAATGGGGCTCTGCCAATTATTTGAGTCCTGCAGGAACAAGCTGTTAGTGAAGAAGAACTCCTAGGGAGCCCTAGAGAGGAGGGCAGAAAAACAACTCTAAAAAAGTCACTTCTGAACCCGTTTCTCCAGACCAAAGCTGGCAGCAGCGAGCAGGCCGTGCCCACCTGCAGCCCTGCTATCAGCCACGGCTCGGCTTCTCCTCGCTCGGTGCTGCCCTGGCACACATCAAAGGGGCCTGCTCCCAGCTTCCCCCGTCACTTTTATAACAGCGCGCTGTCATAATATTTAATTTCAAGCCTTGGCTTTTATAACACACGTGTTGAAGGACAATTAATATTGTCCAAAATGTTTGCTTTTAACGAACTTGGGGAGCACTTAGGGAGCTTTCTCCTGCTGCCTAAAAGCCCAGAAGTGACTTGCTAAGACTTTGGGCTTTGTTTTGTAGCTGACTGGGCTCTCTGTATTTCCCCAGCTGCCCCCTGGTTGACTTGCCAGTTTTTGTGGTTTACTGAAATATTTTTTGCTTTTTCTAATGCTCTCTCTCCCTTGGTGCTCTGTGTAGGAGTCGCGCAGACAGAGAAACCGATTAAGCAGAGAAATGCTGAAAATAAGTCTGCTAAAGCATTTCAAGATGTCCACATGAAGACTCTCTCCCCCTCAGCCCTTCTGATTCTCCTGGTAGGTGAGGCTTGTGCCGAGGGAGGCTGGAGAGCAGCACGCTCTCGAGTGCTCGCCTTCTGCATTCCTACTGCTTTCTGCTCAGCAGCTGAGCAGACCTCGTGTCCCTCGTGCCCTTGCATGCGAGGAGCCTCTGCTTGAAACAAGCCTGGGAAAGCCTGAGCGCTTTTACGAGTGACTTCTCCTTTATGCGCAGCCTGATGCCACTTAGATGCAACGTGCCCTCCCTGCTTAAAGACTTTGATCCATTACTGTTAAACTTTTTTTTGGCTTTTGTTACGCAGCTTAAGCATTCAAGTTGCCTCATGCAGGCACTTAGGCGCTTTTTCATGCGTGGTTATTGCAGTACACTTGGAATCGAGCTGCTATTAACGGAAATAGATTATTTTTTTCCAAGGAGAAGTTGTATTTCCTTGTACCTGCTGTTTCACGGCGCTGTTTGCCTTTCAGCTGCCTCCCCTGACGAGCCCCAAAGGCCAAAGGGCTTGCGTTCGGCGTGCTGGGGCTCCTCGAGCTGCACCCCTTCACATCGCACAAATCCCAGAGGGTTTCACCCCGAGGAACCCTGCTGGGGCTGCTCGGTGCTTTCCAGCACACAAATGAACATTTTTAATTATTCCCGAGCTCCTGCACCCGCCTGGACGGATGCGGAACAGGAGAGGAAACAGCAGCCGGCCCTGCAGCCGCTGTGTCAGGCGGACGCGGTCACACGCTGAATGTGTGCTCGGCCATCAGCTGATGGCACAGCACACAACGCAGCCGGCGGGTGCTGCCAGTCTCGTCCCCCTTCCTCAGCAAAAAAAATAAACCAAAAGAACCCCGTGTCAGAGAGAGACTCGGGAGTTCACAAGACAGGGACTGGGACGAATGAGCGAGCCCGACAAAATGAGCCCCCATGCAGCGAGCAGCACAGGTTGCTCATTCCAGCTGTGCATTTTCCAGGATTTACCCCAAGCTGCAGGTTCTCTGATGCTGGAGGAGAGGGAATTGGCTTTTTTTTTTTCCATTGTGGAGGAGGCTCCAGGAGGGCGCGGGTCCCAGCGGGTCCCGCAGCCCGGGGGCACCCCACGACCACCGGAGCCCCCCGTGTGCTGCCGAGGGAGGCGAGCCGGGCTCGGGGAGCCGGAGCAATGTCACCGACCGCCTCCTACATCTGGTACGTCTCAGGATAATTTATTTTAACCTCTGAAGATACAAGGGAAAATATTTGAAGGGGATGGAGCCGTGCCAGTATTTCCAGTTCATTATAAGCAAAGAGCTGTTGCTTATAGCACTTTTTTGGAGCGGAGAGCAGTCTGGTTTTAAATCCCTGAAGCAATGAGGCATCGTGTACAAGCCAATGTAAATTCTTCCTCGCTAAAGAATTCGCTAATTAAAAAACTTTAATTTTTAAATCCAGCCTAAAGTTTCCCCTCATTTCCTCCCGTTCCATAAACGTTCTCCCTGCCCTTCCCCGGGCACGGCCGGCTGCCGGGGCTCACCCCAATTTCTCGGGGCCGGCTCCAGGCACAGCCGGGGCTGGGGCGTGCTCGGGGCCGGGCCCTGGGGGAGCTGGGCAGGGCTGGCTGGAATGTTAAATCGCCTCCAAAGATGCTCAAACCCCAAAAACTGCGCGGCTGGGGCCAAAGGTGAGGTGAAGGCCCGGCAGTGCCCCAGCGCTGGGTGTTTGGGTGGCGTTTGGGACCCCGTGCCAGCTGCGGGTGGCAGTGGGGACATCGGCAGCGTGGGCACTGGGCACGGCGAGTGCTTGTAGGGAAACCCAGAGCCACGAGCAGGGAGGCAGCTTCACCAGGAGATGACACCGCACAAGCAGCTACGTGTGAGCGTTAGCAGCATTCGGGCTTAATTAAATTCCTGCGAGGTTTTTTGGGTCTTCATAAAGCTCCTTTGAGCTTTCTGCCAACTAGGATGTGCTCTCTGGCTTCGGAATATGAAAGCGAGTGGTGTTGTGTTTTGCAAATATGTTTTCTAATGCATGCAAGTGCTGAGTGTGCAGAAGCCTCCCTGCTCTCCACGATTAACAAAATTACAGAAGCAGCGAGGGCAGCAGCCCGTCTTGTTTTTGACGATCCCTCGCAAACAGGAGACGGATCAAAGTGTCCCGTGATGCAGCTCATTAATCACACCCACACCGCGAGGAACCCGCGGCTCCTCTGCATTAGGGGACGCGTTGGGAACTGTGTTGAGGAACAGAGAGGTCCTGCCTGCCTTCCCCTCTTCCTTCCTTCCTTCCTTCCCCTCTTCCCCCGGCGCAGCACCGAAGGGGTTATCCCGCTGAGCCGGCAGCCCCACGTGGCACAGAGCTGGCATTTCAGCCCGCAGACAATGCGCTGTGCTCCCTGCATTCATCCCAGGCGCCCGCTTGGCATCGAGGCCGAGGTCCTCACCCACCCGGCCACGCTCTGCAGCTCCTCTGTTCCCGCTAGCAAAACAAAGCGGAGCTGAGTCGGCAGCACCGGCACAGCGCTGGGGCACGGAGAGGTGCCCTGATAGATGGCTTTCTGATAACGCTGCTGCAGTTGGTGCCAGGGCACTGCTCGGAGCCCTCCTGAGCGACTGCCGGGGCGATTTGCAAGGCAAGCGCTCAGCCAGCAGCCAGCAGGGCTCCACCACCGAGGCTGCTGGAGCTCAGCGCAGTGTTTTGGAGAAGACCTGGGCAAGGTGCTGCAGACACCGAGCAAGCCCAGCGCTCACAAGCTCTCCCCATCCCCTGCTCGCTGGGAGACAAATGTTATTCATCAGCCCTGCAAGCCGAAATCTGTATTTTTCTCCTGACTTCTGCAACTCATTTCCAGGCCGCTAAACGGCTCCCATCGGCTGAAAAAATGCGATTAATTTTATTCCTCTTGCCCAACCGTCCTCGGGAGTTCTTTTGTCAGGAGGCTCCGGGGGCAAAACAATGGGAACTTGTGCGGGGTGGCCGCGCACCGAGCTCGCTGCCGGCCCGGCACAAGGCTGCCATTGTCCCACCGCCACCGAGGCCACGGAGCCGCCGGAGCTCGGTGCCGGGACCCGCACGCTGGCAGGCGTTCTGGGCAGAGCAGGGGAGAAGGAGAATGTTTGGAATTAATACAAACAACCCGCCGAGGTCGGGAAACGTCCCCGTTTGATGATGGCTCTGGGGCTTCTTCGATAGCCACGGGTCCTGTGGGCTGAAGGCTCCAGGCGGGCGCACAGACACACATCTCGCCTTGCCTCCAGCTCCCGTGTTCAGAAAGTGCTGCTGTACGCCCAGATACGAGCTCTGCTGACTATTGACTCATCCCCTCCCATTCTTTGCTGCTCCATTATCTCATTTTCCCGAGCCTTTGCAATTCTTTGCCTTTCTGGGAACTCAGAAGTTGGGTTTTGTCTGCCTGCCTTCCTGCCCGTAAATCACCGGCGGGCTCCCAGCCGCGCCACGGGACACCGCTCGTGGGACATTTGCTGTGAGTGGGACGGCAGCGGGCCGCACACGGGGCTCCTGGGGCTGTTTGGGGACCCCTGCCCAGGGCTGGGGGCGTGCGGGGAGCTCTGAACCCATTGGGGTGATGCTGAAGCCCCCGGTGGGTGCAGGAGGGGCTGGGGAGGCAGGGTGTGCAGGTGGTGTGCCAGCGGGGGGCTGGGAGAGCACACCCTGCAAATCTGTACCCCATGTGTGGAAAAATTCAGCCATAAATTGCCTTCATTTCTCAGGATCCTGGTGGCAGATGAGCGAGCACCCCGCGTTTGGCAGGACACCTCCCGGGGACACGTCTCGCAGCAGACGCTCTCCGCGCTCCATCCCACGGACCAAATGCTCACGCTGCTTCCCAGAACCACATTTTTCCCCAGCCCGTGGGCCGGCGGCTCAGACTGGCTGCCTTGGGAAGCAGGAGGATGAGAGCTTCCCAAAAATACCCCGGGCTGCATCCCCACGGCCGGCAGCGCCCGGCAGCTTTGTTCTCAGTGTGCAGTCGTGGCTGTGCCGAACCAGCGCTGCCTCACCTGCAGAAATTGGGCTCAATAAAGCGGCAGAGGCAGCAGTCGGGGTGTTTGCCATGACTGCGGCTCCTCTGCGAACGCACGCGCTCAGATTCCTGCTGAGAGTTGCACTCTGCGGGCTCTAGAGAGAGCTCTCAGCGCCGCGTCCCCGCCGGCTCTGCCGTGCACGCAGCCTGGCCTCGGTGAGCGAGCCCAAATGTTTCTAAGAAATAAATAAAGGATAAGAAGAGAGATGCAAAATCCTCTTGGGCTGAGCGGCTGCAGGTCCCCGTGCCCATGGATGTGGGGATGCAGTGTCTGGAGCTCGCTGCCGTCGGGACTGCCTCTCATCTCCCCAAGTCCAAGGCCGTCAGCACCGCTACAGCAGGGCGTAGCTGCGAGGAGGAAATCAGAGTCAAAGCCAATAACCCAATTCCTGGCCCTTCAGAGTGACTGCGGCCTTTTTGGGTTCCAGGTGGCTTGCAGATTCGTGATTAATTGATTTTCGAACAAAACATGCGCCCTGCAGAGAGAGCCTGCGATGCTGCTCAGCCCAACGGGCCGGCCCATTATTTTACACCTTATTTCTGCAGGCTGCTGGGGCTAGATAAGGCAGGCTGCGGGTAGCAGGAGGAAATCTCTATAAATACAAGGCTACCAGGCAGTGAGGGAGATGAGCAGATACGTGGTGCCGGGCGAAACACGGCAGCCCCAGTGAAACCTCCTCCTCTTCAACAGCTGATGTGCACACGGATAAAGGCTATCGCTCAAGTCCCTGATCTCCTATCATCAGGGTATCACTGCAGAAGATGATTTTCCTTGAAAAGGCTATTCTCAGAATCCTTTTTTTTTTTTTTTTTCCCATTTATTATAGAAGAAGTCCTCTGTAGTCTCCCAGGCAAGGTCAGCTGTTCCTGTGCTGCCATCAATAATCTCTTCTTATGTGCAGGCTCAGCTCACGATGGGGTTTACGCTCGCAGCACATCTTTATTACGAATGAACACCACCTCTGCCACTGCTCAGCTCGTACCCGGCCATTTATTAAAGCCTGACGCTGACCCTCCAGCTTCAAAAGCGCTAAATCAAATTGTCTGGGACTGCACAGAAATGTCAGCTCGGGATCTATCAGGAAACGCTGAGCACTGGGGAAAACGAGGATTCATAAAATGATCCTAGGCCAGTGGTTCAGAGGAATTTAAGAAAGGCTTGAACCCAAACTTGCAGCTTTGTCTTGACACAGAGGTCTTGGTGACAGAGCTATAGGATGGATTCAGTAAAGGCTGGGAAGTATTTGTCCCATTCCCCAGTGAAATTCCACATGTGATTACGGCTCGGAGCTGGTGTGGCCATTAACCCCAGCTCGGCCAGGGACACCCTGCTGCCATCACCCTGCCTGAACAGCTCGGCCGCCTGGGATGAGCTCTGGAAACGAGAAATGGTGTAGCTGGTTTAAATAAATAATTGCAAAACTGAGGTCTTGTTAATTAATTTTTATCCCAGAGTAATTTCTTTAGTTTAAGCGTGAGCCAGCTAAAGAGCTTTTTATTCAGCAACGCCGCCGCGCTGATTTTAATGCTTGCAAATGTTGGCACCCCAGCGACGGACTGCAGCAAATTGTTCAAAACTCATTTTGTTCTCTTAAAAGGGCTCCTTCCCTTTGTGCACGCTGCGTTCACGGTGAGCAGTCGCCGTGCGCATGGATGGTGATTTTCATTAAAAACTTCGCCGGTCTGGTTTTGAACCGAGTGTGCCTTGTAGCGTGAGTGGGAGTTGAGCTGGCTGCAGGACAGCCCCTGGCTCCTTGCCTCCGCGTCAGCCAAGGAATCCAGTCGGACCTGCCGTTACCCTCACCTTCCCCAGGTATGCATGGCTAGCAGCAGCTCCCGGTCCCCCGAATGCCTTCCCTCATCCAGAGGGATTAAATAATGCTGAGATGATTTCCCCTAATTCCAAAAACTAAGTTCTCGTGGTCCTGCTTTGCAGCTGGGAGCGCTCTGCAGCACGGGCAGGTCCGCGGCTGGGCAAACCCAGCACCCGTGGCTGCAGGCATCACCCTGCACCCTGACCCCCAGCCCTCCTCTGCGGTACTCTGATGCTCCCTTATCTCACAGGGCTCTTGAGAAGCTTAATTAAATAAAGGACAGCCTACAGATTTAAAAAAAAAAATAGTTTATGAAGGATATTGTAAGCATTTTAGGGTGTTAGCAGTTTTAAGAAATTCTTGTCTGTTGGACAAGAACGTTTCCAATCATGCCGCACTCTCCTCTTGCTGAATATTCATGCACGTTTTCTTGCTTTTCTTTCCCCCCAGATGAATCTCTGCGTGGATAGTTACCAACTGCTACCAGGCAAAGCCAAAAATATCCCATGTCCCAGCAGAAATTGATGGATCTGGCCAAACCCCTTTGCGGAGCGCACCGGTATGTTTACGGCTGCCTGCCAGGTGAGAGCGCTGGTGAATCCCTGCGTAATTTGATTGAGGAGATTCACTGCCTTTCCTCAACTAGCTGGCAGCAGAAATGCAGAACTATGCACGTAATGGCTGAGAGCCTTTAACGATGTTTGCAATTTTATTCGTAATTGAGAGCTGGCACGGCACCGTGCACCAAAGGGGTGCAGATGCAAACCCCTCTGCAATGCTAAAGCGAGAATGGGCCAGGAGGCAGCGAGCGTGCCCTCGTGACGGTGAGGCTCGGTGAAATTCATTCCTTTTTGGAAGGGCAATCGCACACTAATATAAAACAGGGATGTGGATTGCCAGGTGGGTGGCAGGGAAGGAATCAGGCCTCAGGTGGAGGATAAAACAGCATCAGTGCGATGCAGCGGGGTCACCAAACGGGTCAATGCTGTCTTGGCCAAGATGCAGAGTTCTCCTAACCCATGGCAGGCTCCTCGCCGCTTGGCGGGCACTTGTAATGCCACGGGGTGCACGGAGAGCAAGCTCCAAGCATTAACAGGGTCTGGGCTTGACCGTTGTGATCTTTTTGGTCCAGAGTTGACAGGAAATGGTAAAAAAGTCAGACAACAACATCTGGCGAGAGCATGGCTTTGATGCACAGGGGACAAGGGCGATCTGTGGGGTGACGCTGAGGCAACACTGAGGTGTTTATGGGTTTGTTTAGGCAGTGCCACCTTGAGCTCTGGGCTTTATTCACACCCCATCTTGAAAAAAACCAAACCCGGTCTGCGGGGCTGGAAAGCAAGGCCGCCCCAGGAGGACTCCCTGCAAATTGCTTACACAGCTCGTGTGGCTCTGAGCAAACGTGGCTCAGGTGGCATCTTTACCCCAGCTCCTGTCAGGGCACCCCAACTCCTGTCAGGACACCCCAAACCATTTCTGGGCACCCCAAACCACATCTGGGTGCCCCAAACCATGTCTAGGCACCCCAAGTCCTGTCAGGGCACCCCAAACCATGGCTGGGTGCCCCAAACCATGTCTAGGCACCTCAAACCACGTCTGGGTGCCCCAACCCCTGTCAGAGCACCCCAAAACACTTCTGGGTGCCCCAAACCATTTCTGGGCACCTCAAACCATGTCTGGGTGCCCCAAACCATGTCTGAGTGCCCCAACTCCTGTCAGGGAACCTCAACCCCTGTCAGGGCACCCCAAACCATTTCTGTGTGCCCCAAAACATGTCTGGGTGCCTCAACTCCTGTCAGGGCACCCCAACTCTCGTCACGGCACCTCAAACCACGGTTGGGCGCCCCAAACCACGGCTGGGTGCCCCAACTCCTGTCAGGGAACCCCAACTCCTGTCTGGGCACCCCAACCCCTGTCAGGGCACCCCAAACCATGTCTGGGTGCCCCAATTCCTGTCAGGACACCCCAACTCCTGTCAGGACACCCCAATTCCTGTCAGGGAACCCCAACTCCTGTCAGGGCACCCCAAACCACGGCTGGGCACCCCAAACCATGTCTGAGTGCCCCAACTCCTGTCAGGACACCCCAACTCCTGTCAGGACACCCCAATTCCTGTCAGGGAACCCCAACTCCTGTCAGGACACCCCAATTCCTGTCAGGACACCCCAACTCCTGTCAGGACACCCCAAACCATGTCTGGGCGCCCCAATTCCTGTCAGGACACCCCAACTCCTGTCAGGACACCCCAACCCACGTCCGTGTGAGGCGACCCCCGCGAGCCCGCCCTTGTGAGGTAAGATGGACGCCGGGGGCGGCGGGGCGGGCTGAGGGGGTCTCGGCGGGACTACGAGTCCCAGCGCGCCGCGGGCCGGGGGCGGAGCGGAGCGGGGAGCGGGGCTGTGTGCGGGGCGGCATGCGGGGGAGCCGGGGCCGGAGGAGCCGGAGCCCGAGCAGGAGCGAGCCCGCCCCGGGGGGAGGGCGAGGACGAGGGCGGCGAGCCATGGCGTTCCGCCGGCGGTGCTAGAGGGCGACCGCGGGGCGCCCAGCCCGCCTGGCTCGGCGGCGGCGGCGGCGGAGCGCGGAGGCAGCGCGGAGGGGCCGGCGGGGCCGCCGCCGCCATGGGCAACGCGGGGAGCGTGGACGCGCAGCAGCCGGAGCTGCGGGCGCACAGCGCGCCCCTCAAGCTGCCCATGCCCGAGCCCGGAGAGCTGGAGGAGCGCTTCGCCGTCGTGCTGGTGAGCCCCATTGTCTGCCCGCGGCCGGCCGGGGGCGGGGAGGGAGAGAAGGGGAAGGGGAAAGAAGGGAAAGGAAGGGAAGGGGGGAGGCAGGGAGGCTGGGAGGGGAGCGAGGGGGGGGTGCCGGAGCCCCCCCCTGGGGTTGTGGTGAGCCACATGGAGGGTTTGGGCTGTGGTTTGGGTTCCCCCGGGTTAAGGCTGCACCTGGGGAGCACAAAGGGCGCCCTGCACCCAGCTCCACGGCCCTGCACCCGGGGTTTAACTCGCGTTTGGTTTGAAAGCAGGAGCTGGGCAGCACAAGGGGTGTAAATGTGTGTGTGTGGCACCCCCCGAGCCCGTCACGCCCCGCAAAAGCTGCCCCAGAGGGTCCTGAGATGGGCACGGGGACACGCAGCCCCCCCGGTGCCGCTGCTCGGGGTGGGCGCTCCCCGCTATGTGCATGGGTTTCGTCCTGCTCAGACCCAATTAGATTATGGTGTCTGAGGGAAGAATCAGCCTATTCAGCCGGGAACCCCCCGCCGACGAGCCAAGTGCTGAGCGATGACGAGGTTTACTGGAAAACGCCTGCCCTCGCCCCGCGCCTGCAGCCCCCGAGCCCTGCTTCAGCGCGTCCTGCCCCGGGGAGCCCGGCTTAACCCTCATCCACAGCCAGCAGGAGGAAAAATTGGGGACCTGACGACCGGGACGGTGCGAGGGAGAAGCAGCAGAGTGCCGGAGAGACACACGGAGCAGGAATACAGGAGGCAGCAGCACCGAGCTTGTGGTTTCTTGAAGCACTCGCAAGGAGCGGGTGGCATCTGTTTGCAGGAGGTGGGCTCAAGTTCGGGCTCGGAGGAGCGGTCACTGCTGTGCTGGAGGCAGTGATGGCACTGCAAACGCTGTGGGATCGCTCTGTCGGGTCCCGGCTCGGCTCCTGGCAGGAGGAGCTGCAAGATGGGGCTGGAGGGCCGCTGCTGGCACGGCAAGCTGAGAACTGCCTTTAGCCTGCTCTCGAAACCAGCGAGGGATGGCTGGGGTTTGCTGCAGCTTCCAGGAAATATCTGACCGGTTTGTGGAAGGATAAACTCCAAGGCTGTTATTATTTTGTTTTCTCTGCAGCGCGGAGGGGGAGATGGCTGTGGCGCTGGTTAAACCCCAGCAGTGGGCAGGCCGTGAAATAGCCGAGATTAATGAGAAAGGAATGGCAGACTGGGGAAAACCAGAGATTTCTGTAGGGAGAGGGGATTAGTCAGGAGATGAGTATGAAGAAAGAGATGCTGAACTTCCCGGGACTGGAGCTCACCTTCTCGGCACTCTGGTTTAAGAATTTAGCCTGGCACAACCATTCCTCGTGCACCGATGGGATCCTGAAGGGCTTTGCTGGCAGTGCTGATTTTATTACTGCTAATGAGGTTTCCAAGACCACTTTTGACGCCGATGAAGCTGCCTGCAGGTACACGACCGTCACGCTGAGCTGGCTGTCCCTGTTTGTGCATAAACCCTGGGGCCGTGAGGGGAAGGTCCCTGCTTTGCCACGCTCGTGGTGCTGCCCTCTGAGCCACGTGCATGTCCATGGAGAGCGTGCAGGATGGTCACATTTTTACCATAAGTGCTGTAACGTTGACTGCTGCCTTATTTTTTCCACTTGGAACATGCTGCCCTCATCTTCTCCAGTAGCTCTGTGGTCTGTGCGGCGGGTGGACGAGCAGCAGGGTGCCTGGGGATGGTACACGTGTGCGCTGCCTGGTGCCTGCTGGGTCGTTAGCAGCCGTCGTTTTGTGGCAGGTCGCTGCTGTAGCAGTTTGGCTGCTTCAATCACACGCAGTCATCTTATTGCCTCCTTGGTTAGCCTCACTCTTTGAGGTTTGAGGCGCCTAAATTGCAGGAGGCGATGGGAGAAGCGCTCCGGGTCACTGTTTGTCAGCGAAGCTCTCAAATCTAACGGTGCTGACGTGTTCCTTCAGCAGTGACAGTGCCATGGGCATTGCTGAGGGTGGGCTGGGTCAGTCCCTCACCGTGCTCCACCTTCCTCTTCAGCTGCCTCGGATTTGTTTTCTCCCATCTTTCTCCTACAGACACATGAGGGACATGCGCGTAAATCCCAAATGCTGGTCTCCAACCCTAATTTATCGACTGGGAAGCCGTTGTTCAGCATGTATGAGTGCCCTACGTGTCCGTAGACACGCTGGGTGATGTGTTGTGCTGGGAGGCACCGGGGCAGGAGCCAGGCTCCCCATTGCAGCAGCAGCAGCTCCGGCAGCAGGGTGGTCTCCTCTGAACCCCTAGCGGGGCTGCGTGTTTGCAAACGACACGTGGTTGGGAGGAAGCGGCCGGGACGGAGCTGGCAGGGCAAATCGTTGCCTAATGAGCTGTGATTGACATAATGTGACTGCCGGATTACATATCTGCGGGGAGGTTAGCAGGAAATATCCTCTTACCCCCACCGAGAGCTGGTCGGTTTCACAGAGCTCGCTGTGCCCGCTCCCATGGGACAGAGGGGTGGTTGGAGGGGCTGGGGGCACGGAGCGAGGGCACGGGGCTGCTTTCTGCTCTGCTCTGCCTCTGGGGACATGAGACCAGCCTGGAAAGTCCCCGCTCACAGGGCTCTGCTGCTCGGCACCTCTTCTAATTCCCCTCCTTCACCAGGGATTTGGGCCGAGCATCGTTTTCCACGTGGGGCGAGGGAGCAGCGCGGTGTCTATTGCTGAGGAATTCGTGAGCAGGGGGTGAGAGCCTGTAACGGTTCCCAGCTGTTTTCCATTCTTTTTCCTAATCCTCTATCAGATGCAGCGTGCATTGTTTGGTAATGTGTACAGCTTAGGGGCTGCAGATCATGGAAAGGGACGTGGCCTTGTTGCAGGGGGGGTCTGCAAGGTGCTCTTTGGGTCCTGCCATTTGGATGGGGCTGGCGGGGCACCGGCGTCCTTGGTGTGGTTCCCAAATTTAGCATAACTCTATGGGGATGGGTTTCAATTGAGATGCCCTACTCCTGCATCGGGCGAAGTTTGCCTTGTTTTTATGGGATCTGAAAGCCATGGGGTGGAAGCTGAGAGGCACTAAATTAGCTTTAGGAGCAGCATTCGGGAAAAGGAGTTTACTGAAATTTCAGAAATTGGAGAGCCCTGTTGTGTTGCCTTCTGTCTGACAGATCCCTGCCTCTGGGCTCCTTCCTCGGGATCTCATTTAAACGCTTCGAGCAGTGATACCTTTTCCCCGAAGAAACAACCGAATAAGTCATGTTTAAAAATAGCTGTTTGTGACGGGTTCAATTCACGGAGCAGACAACTGCTGCACGGTACAACATCTGTCAGGCTGCCTCATAAACGGCATTTCCAAGCTGTTCTGCCCAGGTATCGCAGGGGAATATTTGTGTAGAGCTGGGTGGTTTGTTTCTGTTGGGCGTCGGAGCCACGAGGGCAGCCCAGTGGGCGCTCAGCATTCCTGAAATCAGTTCAGCGCCTGGGAACCTGCAAGGCTTCGAGAGCGGATGCACGTGTGTATGGTTTTGTGTGTGCCGAATTTCCCTGTAAAATAATCGCCTGAATTTGTTGGGCTGCTGTGCCGGAGCTCTGAACCCATTCTGTCAGGCTGCGTGTGTCACTTGGTGGTGACTGCAGCGCGCGGGGACGGAGCGGGGTGGGCAGGAGGGATGGGTAACAGCGGGTCCGTCACCTCCAGGAGGAGAACAACACCAGGTGAGAACCACGTGCTGCCCTTGTCGCTGTGTTTCAGGTGTGCTTTACCCTTCAGGATGCTTTTTTACCCTTCAGGATGCTTTTTTACCCTTCAAGATGCTTTACCTTTCCATGCTGAGTAAACAGAACTAAAGCCTACAGAAACATTCCTGAGCAGCAAATCCAGCAAAATCACCAAGGCAAACGCCAGATTTCCCCCACGTATTTGTTCAGAATAACCCCAGCCACTTCAGAGCTGGTGGAACCTCTCGTTTCTCCAGGATTTTTGACAAAGGTTGTAAATTATTCAAGGAACTTTGTAAAGAGCCCAGCTCCTCCGTAAAGCAAACCAGCTGCCTGGAGGTATGCACGCTGCCTGCCAGCCCTGCTTTTTGCCCGTGTGGCTGTTCAGCAGGAGGGCAGCGTGTTCCTGGTGCTGGGGCAGCCCCGGTGCCCTCGTGCAGGGCTGCAGTGGGATGTCAGTGCCACGTCCTGCCTGTCCTCTGCTCCCCCTTCCAGGCTTCCACCTGCTGAATAAAATACTTTTCCCAGGAAGGTGGCGTAAATCTGAGTCAGCCAGCTCTTACTCCGAGGGGGTGAGTGACCCTCCAGGAATTGCTTTTTTTTTTTCCTTTTTTTTTTTTTCCCCATTGTTATTTGTAGCCTCGAGTGCATCCTAAAGTGAAACCAAGTTTTGACCTTCACTTTCTGATCCTTTGTTTGCTCATTGGAGCGTTACCGGACGCAAAATTCCCCCAAAGCAAAGTTCCCCCAAATACATTTTTAATCTTGAGCTGTCAGCGTTTCTGCCCATTTCTCAGTGCTGTTGCATCCAAGTCAGAGAAACAAGAATGAATCCAGCCTATTGTTTGCTCCCTTTGAGAAATGGGAAGGTCCCCACAATTGATTTCAGTTTTGCTTTTCTTTCTTGCCGTGCTGCGGCGTGTGGTGGTGCTGTGCTTGGAGCAGCCGCTCTGAGATCGAGTTGCTGAATGGGAGCTCCCAAACAACGCTCTTAAATCACAGAAACAGCAAATTTGAAGCGATTTAACACACGGCAGGGCCTTTGCTGTGCTTTTTCGAGGTGGGCTTCCCGCGAAGCCGGCGTGGTGGCAGCCCGGTGGGGTGCTGGCACCCAGCGCTGCCCGCGCCCCAGCTGCCGGCCCGACCCCGCGCCCAGCACGAGCTGAAGGGCTCTCCACAGCACAATGAAATTAATTATGCAAAACATGCTAATTCAGCCACGCTCTTCAGCAGCAGTTTATTTTTAAGCATCTGGGCTGTCTCAGGCGTGTGAATGGAGCGCATTATGGCGGGGACCGTGGCGCTCGCTGGTGCAGGGAGCCGAGGAGGGGAGCAGCAAGCGGGGCGACTGCTCGCTGGTTCCTTGTGGGGAGTAAGGAACGGGGCTGGAGGTGAAGGTCATTTGCTTTGGTGGGTAAGGACTGAGCCTCAAAACCAGCTGGGAAGCCAAAGCACACGTCCTGCTTCCTGAGAGGAAGAGGGAGAAAGGCGCATCCCGGCCGGGGCTGCGGGGCAGCTGCTGTCGCTGGGGGAAGGCTGCTGCAGCGAGTGATGTGTGGCCACGTTTTAGACAAGCCGAGATGAATTATTGTTTGTTTTCCTCTTTGTTTGTTTGGGAGAGGCCATCTGGGAATTTGGGATGGGAAACGAGTGACACCAGCTCCTTCAACGTGATTTATAATCGTGCTAGAAAGAAATCCAGCCCGAGCCTCGAGCGCTTCAGAGCTCCAGCATCACCTCAGCCTGCTTCTCCGATAGAAGCATCTTCAGCTGGTGCTGCTGGAAAGAAAGGCATTTCCCAATCTCAGGCCCTGCTCATTTCAATTCTGAGGGGTCAGCGTGGCAAAACGAGCAGGGTTTTAGCTCCGGGGTGTGCAGGCAGCTACGTGACGGGCTGCCCTGCTTTAACTGAGCCTGGTTTCCCTCGCCCCGGTTGTTTCGGCGTCGATCATCGGCTTTCTAGTGCTATAGCTCTAGATGCACAGCAGAACGCGTGGTGTGTTGGAGAAGGCAAGCATTAATTTGTCCCAGGCACCGTCTCCTCCTAAAATAGCGCCTTCCTGCCTTGCCCCGCCGCTTCCTTGCATAAAGGCTTGGATAATGTATAGCTCGCCCGCGCTCTGTCGTAACTAACATGCTGGAGAAATTAGCTGCGTGTTGGTTTTCAATCTGCCGTGGGATCTCTGACAAAACAAGTGCTTGTCTTCTGTAGCCCTGCATCTTTAAACATATATTTGGGGAGGATATTCAGAAGGCAGCACAATAGCCGCATTGTGTCGGCGCTGAATGGCCTTCAGAGGAGCGCCGTGCGCTGCGTGGACCCCCAGGACTCTGCCCTGCAGCTCTCCGGGGTGGCTGCAGGGCTGGCACAGCGCCTGCCCGGCCGTCCTGCAGCTGGAGCACGGCGAGGCACGCGGGGACACCCTTACCAGCACCCCGCCAGCTGCCCGTCCATCTACCAGGGCTGCCCGGTGCCAACTGGGGCTGGGATTCAGCTGGGAGCACCGTCACCGATGGCTGTGCTCTTGGACACCCTTCTGCTGTGCTTTTCTGCTTTTTTTTTTTGGAAGCATTCATAGGAGGATGCCCCAGCCACCGCCGCCAGGCTGTCGTGGAGGTGGTGGGACTCAACGCAGTGCTCTGCTTTGGCCGCAAATCGGTCCCGCTGGGAGATGGTTGAGGCCTCCAGGAGGCTGGGAAGAAGTCTCAGTCCTTCTGGGGCGTGTTTGGGTGTTGTGGGAGATATCTGAAAGCACAGGAATTGTTGTTGTTGTTTTCTTTTTTTTTTTTTCCTTCTTTTTAAATACACATTATCTGGCCAGAAGTCATTTTACTATAAAAGGACTTGGGGAGAATATAGATTGTACATCTGTTCCTTGTTTGTCTCCAAAATGACTGTATAGTGGAGGCCAAAAGCAAAGAATAGAGGGTTGCACAAATTGGCAACGTTTCTGAAGCCTTTCAGAAGCCAGTAATTAACGCGAAGAAGCAAATGGTTGAATCCAGAAATTCTGGTTGTTCACCCATCCGATGTTCTGGCACGTCCCTCTCCTACTCCTGCCGTCCTGCCTCCCTCCTCAGAGGCCTGGGAGGGATGGGGATGGCCCCGTGGAGCGTGCTGAGCGCTTTTCGGACAAACATTCCCAATAATTTAGTGCGTTTGGGAGTGCTTCAAAGGGCTTTCTGCCCGGCTCTGCGAGCCTCGCAAACGCAGGAGACGAAACGAGCTGCTATCACAAATATTGAACTCGCGGTGTGGCCCAGAGGGAGCTTTGATGCTGTGTGTGTGTACGGGAGCCTCTGCGGAGCTGCAGCCTCGTGCTGGTTCGGTAGATCCCCGCTGTTTGTGCTCAGCCACAATAACCCAGCGCTGCCCTGTCGGTGGCCGCGTTGCACCCTCGGAGCCAGGCAGGACACCGGGCACCGAAACGGGATGTGGTGGCCAGGGGGCATCTGGAGCAGCATGAGCTTCAGAGGGGAGCTGGCCCTAAAGCAGGCATCCCCAGTCTGTCCTATATTGAGCATCGTGGGGCATGGCATCCCCTACAAACGGAGGGAGATTTGTCTGTCGGTGCGTTTGCACGAGGTGCTGCTCGATGGCACAGCTACCAAAGCTCTTCAGGGAGGCTGAAGGAGCAAGTGTGGTGTAATGATGGTTCATAACGTGGGCTGTGGGTTAGGCCGGGAAGAATTTGGTAATAATGTCAATCCCTCTGTGCTCACATCTAGCTTATGGATCACTCCGAGGAGCTGTCGCAAATCTGGTTCTCTAAAAATCGCGTCGCCTTGCAGTGAACTGGTCTGGGGGTTGTCACATCCCTGCACTGAGCCTCTCCCCGCGCACGGCGAGGGGGCGTGGAGCTGTGGAAACGCAGCTCTGCTCCCTTCCGAGCTTCAAGTACAAACGCCTGTTCTCTTGATCACCTAAATGAATATCCAAGTACGGTAAATGCACGTCGTTCTTTTTGTTAAATAAAACACGAGCTCTGTGCTTTGCAGCGTTTTTCACCTGTGGCTCTTTCTCCAAGCCTTGCTGTGCCGCAGTGGGAGGACACGGGGTGAGAGCTATCGTCGTCGTCTTCTTGAAAAATAAAGCTGGAATTGCCACGAGCCCCCAGAACTGAGCAGCAGGAGAGAGATTAGAAGTAAATGTCTCCCAACTGCCCAGCGCTTGCTGTAAGCAGCAGGAAAATGAAATGGAAATCCTCGCTGCCTCCCCCCGTGAACATGTGTTGGACACATTGGGAAGCCCGCTGTGCCTCTCCAGCTAGCGTGGTGATTTGGGACCTGGCAGCTGGCATTTGGCTCTTTGAAGTCACCTTTGCAGACCCATATGAGCTTCCCTTTAAAGCCTTTCATTTGTCTCCCTCAGCTACCCAGAAGTCGAAGAGCAGCGCTTTAGTTTGTTTACTTTCTGGCATTTTAGGGCATCGTTTCTCTTTGATGTATTTACAAATCTCCTTTTATCATCTCCCGAGGTTTTGTTTGCTTCTCACCTCCTGCTCCCATTCTTCATTTTCCGCTGTATTCTACAGGTGAGGTGTCAGTTTTGGTCCCCCTGTGCGTGTGTATGAAGTGAAACGTGCTTTTTTGGTGCCAACAAGCCGTATTTCAGAACTGGCTGAGCTGTGGGTTTGGATTAGGGTGTGAGGAGGAGGTATGTGGTACGTTCATCCCCAGGCAGCTCGCTGGGGCAGCACCGAGCAGAGGCACTATCAAAGCTGTGCTGGGTCTTGGTAAAGGAAAGAAAAGGAAGATGAAAGGAGGTCGTGAGGGTCTAAGGAATCATCTTGCCTTGGGAATTAGTTCTGCGTTTTCTATCAGTAGAAGAAAGACAAATCTCTTCTTTAATCTGGAGATGGCTGAGTGCATGAACGGCGTACTTGAAACACTGGGGGAAAGTGCTTTTCTTTTTGTTTTGAAAATGCACTTTTATATGAGAAACTGTAATGCCTGGAATAGGTATTCAAGGGTGATTTCTCTGCTGTTGGATGAGTGGCGGCTGTCCTGCCACTGCTTGCTGCGGGACCAGCAGAAATCCTGCCCGAAACACAGCTGTGTGCACCTCTAACCCCAGCCTGCTGCTCAGCCCGGTGTGCAGGTGGGCTTCCTCTGTCCTGAGGAGGATTTTGGCAGCAGGTGAAGTGCTTCAATTAAAATATAACAGGACTTGTGCAAGAATTTACGTGAGCCGTGTCCTTTTGTGCTCAGCAGCGGCAGGATCCTTGGTCAGCAAGGGTGATGCAAATGACTTTGTTGTTCACGGAGCGGGGCAGGAAAACCAGCTCGCAGTTTTCACATGCTGATACTGCTCCTGCATCCTCAGATGCGGCCCCGATTACAGCTGGCAGTCGGTGGATGGAGAGCACGCCGCGTTTTCTTTTAAGATGAGCAGCTCAGATAGCCCCAAACAGGAGGGAGCCAAAGGCTGGTCAAGCGTGAAGTTCGTCGCTGGCACGGGACTTGCACGGCTTGAAGAGGCAAGAAGATGTACAGCCAGGGAAGAAAAGGACTTGTGCTTAGAAAGCTCAAAGCTGTTTATTTGTTTTTGCTAACGTTTGTTTCTGAAGGAGGATCTTTGTCAAAGGTGAATTCGCTGTTCTGTTTAGCCAGTGGAGAGAAAATTATCCTGATGTGCCTGCAAGGTGTTCAGTGAATTAATTCTCCATTAAAACCAGGTTGCTCTCAGGGGCTCCAGGATCTTTGAGGTGTGGTAACCCACGGAGGCAGAGTATTCCTCGTGTTTCTGGTACAAAACACGGCTCTTGTGTTGAAACCATGCAGGGAGTATATATAAATAAGCACGCGGAGGTGTCTGCGTTGAGCCAGAAACCTGGTGTAATACTGCTAAGATTATCCTACAGGCTTGTTTGGGTACGTTCCCCCAGTTTCTGCTGCTGTGCCGAAACATGCGCCTCAGAAAATACAGGCAAAACAGAAAACCTTCCCCTCTGAGCACTGACAAAAATCCCTCTTTAGATTTATTCCGTTTTCAGGAATGCTCAGGTGAGGAATTGCTCGGAGGAAAGCCCCGTCCCGAGGCAGCCCTGCCCCAGCGGTGCCCTCACTGTGTGCCGCAGGCCGCTCGTCCCAGCGGGGCCGGCATCTCGCAAGGCGTTCGGGGCCTGTTTACTGCAGCCAGAGCTTTTCTCACAGAGATAGTGCTGCAAAGCAGGGCGTCTTCTGCTGACATGGAAATCGGGGTAGCCAAAACACCGGGTAAGGCCTTGAGCGTGGCCGCCCTTATCCTGCCGGGCTGTTCGTCTTGTTGACCTTGTGCTGCGTCGTGTTGCCTCCACGGGCACATCTCTGTAGAAGCTGCAGTCTCCAGCTTTTAGTAGTGGCCTAATTTTGCTTTACAACTTGCTGCTGCTGCTGCTCGAGGTGCCCGGGGCCTGGCTGCGGGCTGCCTCCCCCTCGTGCAGTTGGGAGAGCCTGCTACTTTCCTTAATCCCTCGCTTGCAATATTCGGTGTGCAACGCTGCCTTTCCTCACGGGAGCTGGATGCTGGTGCGGCGTAATACTGAGGATTTAGGTGGTGGTTCAAACAGCAAATCAGTAGATTATCAAGCGTTATCAAGCGTTATTCACTACCCATGTGGGATCCTGAAGTGGATTTTAGTACTGCCACGAGTGCACGGAGGAGTCAGGAGGAGCCAGGCCGCGCGCTGGCACCTTGAGCACGGCTGTTGGGAACATGGAGGGCTCCTCACGGCACTGCAGGACGAGCTGTCACATCAACGGGGCGCTTCAGACTCTAAGGAACTGCCTTAGCAGTCTCCCCCGAATTATCTCGAAGGCATTTCTGGCTTTGTGGGAGGGAATGTGGCTGAAGGAATACCAACATGCCGTGAGCGAGCGCCCTGTGTGAGGGAGCGCGGCTGAGAAGTGTTTGTGTTCGTAGGGCCTGGGCAGTGGGCGAGCTGGGGGCAGGGATCCTGCCTGCGGGGCTGCTGAGCAGCAGGAGGGCAATTTGACAACGTTTAACACAAATTCATCCTGACGGGAAAGGTTTAAAAGAGGGCTTTTGGGAGCGTGTGGCGGCCTGGGAGGCACACACCCACCTCACAGCTCCTCTTTGCTCAGTGTAAAGTCTTGCAAATCTCAGGTAACTGTGATGCCATTTTTTTCTTTTTCTTTTTTTTTATGTTGTATTCCGGTCTCTGGAAAATGTCACCAAGTGCTGCAGCTCGTAAGAAATGAAAGAGAGCCCGTTCCTTTTTACGAGGTGGCCTGCTCCCTCGCCGGGGAGGAGGAGGTCACCCGGAGGGCTGCGGGCTCCGTGTCCTGCGGGCTTGGGCTTCGCTTCTCAGCCACCCGTGTCCTCCCGTGCCTGGTGGCGCTGGGGGTGGGAGGGTGAGATAAAGCCTTGTAGGACTGCCATGAGCCAGCACACATGAGTCAGAGGAATGCCCTCTGCATGCAGGGACGGGATGTGGTCACACTGCTGAGGCACGAGGCGCTCAGCCCCCAGATCTCTCCTCTTCTTGCTGGGACTGCACCACCGGGGTCAAAACCTTGTGGTTTTTGAGGGTTTCCCCCACAGCATCCCATCTGCAGGAAGGAGAGGGCTTGGTGCCATTTATTTAATTTAATATTGTTTAGTGCAGAGCATCAGGAGCTGGGACAGAGACCCCCATGCGCTCCTCACCGCTGTGGCTGTGCCTTCTGCTCACCGACATCTCATGCTGTACAGGTGCCCTGACACACGAGTGAGCTTTGCTTGGGATTTTTTTGCTGTTCGGATTGCCCGGAGGCTGTGTGTATGCCAGCACTCCTTGTGTAAACAGGGAGATCCCTTGAAGCGCATGTCACTCCCCTGCTCCGAGGGTTTTTGCCGTCTGAGATGTGTGGCTTGTTTGTAACATCTGCTGGGCATTGCTTTTAATTTGAATGCCGCTGATGTTTCTGAAAGATGCTTTTCATTAGGGTTGTGGGGCCTGATTCCTGTGACATTAAAGGCTCTCCCACTCTGAGAGTGATACAAAGGCATCTTGGGGGGGGATAGGAGTTGGGCTTACACTTTGTTTAAAATTCTGCTGCCTGGCCATGCTGGGGGCCAGGGCGACAGCAGCAAAAGGCACTACCTTGTAAGAAATCTTTGTACCTAGATCGACAAGGGCTGCTGGTGATTATGTGTGTGTAGGTGCAAATCTAATCTGTTGTCCTAATCTGACAAATTTATGAGGAGTTGATGCACTCCAGAGGTGATCTCTGCTCCTCCTGCTCGGTCAAAACACAGTCTTCCCGGTAAGTGTGGTAGTTCTTTGAGTCACGGGAGTGGACAAATGGTTTTTGTTCACTTGTCTGGATGCATAAAATGAAATTAATACCCGTAGTTCTCTCAAAGAACTTCACCGAGGCAGTTGAGGGCAGAATTTGGTCTGCCTTTTGTTAGTTTTAATCTACAACACACTGCGTTCTTAAATTAGAGGAGATTCATCCTAGAAATGCACACAGTCAACGCTTTGAAATACACTGAAGCAATGCATTTTCTACATAAATTATATAAAATAAAAAAAAAAAAAGCAAAGTTCGAACCGATGAGCTTGCAACAGAGCCTCTTTCTTACAGATGGCGAGCTGCTGGGCAGCGCAATGAGAGGCAGATGTCCTCTCTCCTACCCCGTTGGGAGCAGCAGGACCGAACTGGGCTTCATTTGCAGCCCTGCTCGAAGCAGCAGCCTCCAGGGCTCATGGGCACGGGGCGAGCTGGCAGGAGCAGGCATCGTCCGTGTGTCAGGGCTGTGCCTTTTGCTAACCCCAGAGCGCTTCTAACGCGGGTAAAACTACTGATTTTTCGTAGCCTGGCTCTTTTTGGTAAGGAATTGAACGTTTTGGGTTAAACGTTCAGCCTCAGACAGACCCTAAATAGTGGCTTTACTGAAATAGTCGCTGCTTGTCACAGTTAGGAGCATCTCTAGATGGTCTGACAGGAGGGACAGAGTAATAACTGGTGTTGTTAGCCGAGTGATGGTGACTGTCATGTCATCGGAAGTGCAAATTTAATTGAAAATTTAGAAGCAAAACCAACTCCTTGTTGTTTATGGTGTTATTTCCTTAAAGCATCTGTTTATTTCTGAATGCAGCACATTATAGATGAGCTCCTGTAAAATGAGAAGATGGTTTATTTTGCCTTAGGGAAAGCAACAACCAGACTTAAAAACCTCCCAGAGCAGATATCTTTGGAGAGCATTTTACAATTCCTTACGTACTTTCTGTTACGTGCTCAACCTCAGACTACACGAGAGCATAAAACTTGCACATCAGTATGCAGCATCTCTTCCGAAGGCCTCCCAGAGCCTCTGGCCCGTGGCAGCCCCACGTTGCATGGAGGGTACGCTACATGCACAGCCATTCTGCTTGGAGTCTCAGTCGTACACCATTTAGGATCTGTAGAGGTTTTTACTGCTTTTTTACTTACTCGTTAAATCATCTGGAAAACATATTTAAGTTTTTATGTCCTATGTTGTTTTTTTTTCTGATGTTAAAGCAGTCTAAAAGCCAATGCAAGCGTTCCTTGGTGCGCAGCACGGAGAGCTCAGAAATGACATCCAACTGCAGCAGAGCATCTGCGGTCAGCACGGGGTGCATAAAGATTGGCTTCGTGATGTTTAAATTCTGGAGCACAGGTTCCTGGTGATGAGAAATTCCCTTCTGGACTGAGGCTGTCATAGTCCACAGAGAAAGCCCCCAGCCCAGGTTCTTCTCTTTCCTTTCTGAATGCACGCGGTATTTGAACTTCACCTTTCCCTAGAGCTGCCTCACGGCCACAGACGTGGAGTTACCAACCTTCATGTGCTGAATCCTCAAAAGCTGTTCTTGTTCATGTCGAGTAATTTTTATTAATTTATGAATCAAGAAGCCAGTAAAACCTCGAGTGAGATTTAATAAGCTCCGTTAGCAGTATTTATGCATAACAGAAACAACACAGAGCTTTGTTCATGTATTCCCTTTCTTCTCACCATCCTGCAAATGTGGTGGAAGGGTCGAGTACAATGGAGACCATCCTTTGATGCTAATTGACAGCTAATCAATTAACTGCTTCCAAGTAAAGACAAGGGGAGGCAGTCTCACATTCTCCCAGGTCAAGTTTAATAACCACTGTGGGGAGAAATCCTGATGGGAAGCAACGCGCTGTGCCGTTCAGATAGAGCACCAAAATGCTTACAAAATGCAAGAATTGTGCAGGATTTGGTAACGTGACAGCGACGTGCAGGCTGTGTGGGATGGCCAGAAGAAAATTCCCCAAGTCAGTCACCCCTCAGCAGACCAAAGGAGATTTTCTCTCTGAGAATGTGGGATGGAGAGCCTGCCTTCCAGCCCTGTAATTAGAGTGTTATTTTCCTTTTAACTTAAGAATATTAGAGCTCCAAATCCACCAAAGTTACAGCCAATCCTTCGGCTTCATGAGGGACAGATGCTTGGGAAAAAAAAAAAAACCCGCTGGGTATTAAATGGCCAGGCTGTGTATTAAATGCCAGTATTTAGGGCAGAGTTCTGCAATCCGTGTTTCCTGAGGAAATCCAGGAAAACGGAGCTGCGAGATGCAGGCGTGGAGGAACGGGCGCCCGCGCTGCCCTCTGCCCGGGTGACCACCAGCGGGGGTGTGCAGATTGCTTTTCCTCCTCAGCTGCTGCTCAGGATGTGCTGACGGTCTGTAAAACAAGCAAACAAACAGAAAACCCAATTATTCCCAAGCAGTAAATAACCTGCGAGTGCATGGAGCTGCTCTGAATTATTTAATACCCGCCGTGTTTCTCACTGGCAGCAGCGGCTTTATGGGTTTGTTGTAACGTTTGAGGAGACGAGGAAAAGATTTGCTGTTGTCTGCTCCTTTTATAGAGTTTCTCAGATATATTTGGCTTGGATAGCCCCGTTTTTCTTCCTGTGTTGCCACTGACTGTGAAAGGGTCTCATTCTTCCCTTTTTCCTTTTTTTTTTGAGGGAAAGTCTGTCCCTGCCACAAACCTCCTCTGGCAGGAGGATGCAGCCCTTGGAGATGGCAGGACCGTAACCCTCCCCTGGCTAACTCGGTGCAGCTCCTTTCCTTGCAGGTGATATCACCTCCGGATTTTCTCTCTGCTGGGTCTGCAGGTCTCCTTGGCGTGCTCCTTAAATGGCTTACACACAAAAACGAGGACAATTCCCCCGTAATTTCCAGGGCTGCCCAGGTAAGACTCAGTCACTCAGCACATCAGCACGCAGGTTATTCACAGCATGGCCAGCCGTGGAGCAGGGCTCATCCCTGCGTTGGCAGAGGGCTGATTCCTTGAGGCAGAGCAGGGCTGGCAGCGTGTTTGGCACAGGGGGGAGCAGTGCCACGAGGCAGGCTGCTCTCAGCCACTGCTGTCAGTCCCCTGATGCCAGGAGAGCTGGTCCAAAACCAACCTGAACACGGCGCGGTGTCAGGGAGCCTGGCTCTGGCCCACAGATGTTCAAAATGAATCACGCTGCTTGTCTGTGTGCCTCAGCTGGGGTTAACTCCTGGCCTACGGAGAATAAAACCGGGCTTTTTATTGCTTGGGAGGCTGCATTGTTGAGCTAATGCCATGGGTGCTCGGTGATGAATGCTGGAGCACCAAACAGCTGTCTGTGAGAGCAGCACAGTTGGGAGGCAATACGCAGCCTACCCGGCCAGCCAGATGATGCGATTGAATCAGGAATAGATAAGCAGAGCCTTGTGCTTCCCTCTGCTTCGTGAGCGGGGCTCTAGGAGTTCCTGCACATCGGCACTTCCAGGAGTGAGCAAGGAGAAGTTGGGCTGAGCAGCCTAACACGCCCAGCAGTGCTCGTCCCTGCTGGCTTCCCTCTGATAACCCTCCACGCATTTCTTTGGAGGCAGCAGCATTACTGACGTGACAACCCAAAAGCAGCAATAATCATCGTTCTGGTCATTAATTTGGGACGTGGGCTGGAAAAGCTTAGGAGTCCAAGAAGCTGGGATGTGCCTGGGCTCCGGCAGCCTGCTGCTGCCTTCGGACACCACCCGGCCTTACAGCTGGGCTGCTCCGACGGACCAGAGCGATGTGGGAATATATGCCAAAGTGTGAGCACGCCTAATTAAGAGCTGATTGACTAATATTTTTATTATAGCACTGCTGAGACTGCTGGTGGAGGCAGCTCAGCGCGTACCAGCACAGAGCAGAGCTCCCTTCTGAAAATCCCTCTAGCAAATGCTTTCATACTGGGTTGAAATGTGTTCCAACACATGACATTGATTTCAACTTTTCGATATCTTAAACTTTCTCTGCAGCAAAGCCCCCCAAAAATGGTCCTGAGAGCTGTTCATCGACTCTGCCCTGCAGTAGATCTCGGTTCCTAGCTCCTGGCAGTCGCTGGCTAGAGGCAGCAGTACAGTGGAGAGGAGCAGCACAGCCCCGCTCCTGAACGCAGCTGCTGGGAGCATGGGAGGCAGGTGGCTGAGGGCAAATTTAGGGAAATTAATGGTTGGAGATGGGCAAGATGCAGAGAAACGAGGAGGAGTTATTGTAGATACTCCCCATACTTTCACTGGTACGAAGGTTTGGACCCATTTGTAGAAGTTGTCCCCCGTGAGCTGATGGAGCGGGGCGTTCTAGAGGAAATTAATTTAATTTCCTTTATTTAATTTATTTAATTTTATTTAATTAATTTAATTGCCGTTCAGATCTTCTGAGCTAGGAGGGAATAATCAGAGTAATTTCCTCAGGTAGGGCATGGCACAGAGGGACATCCCGTGGTGGTGGGCAGCGTGTCAGTCGTCGTTACCGGGCGAGCACCGCAGGGCAAAGAGTTTCTGCAGCCTGGTGCTTATTTTGCTGTGCTTCAGCCATTAACGCTTTGGGACGAGCATCTCGCCCTAATTAGGCCTGATTTCTCAGCTGGCCATCTGTTCCCTGAGCCCTCTCTAAATCTTCCTCTGCTGCAAACCCTCCTCCGGCCGCGCCGAGGTCCCGGCTGGCCCCGGGCTGCTTTTGTGTCACAAAAACAAGCCAGCGCCGAGCCTTCCTCCTCTGGACCCGTGAGTAGCTCGTGCTGCCGAGCACTTTTTGGATGGACTTAATAAATGAGTCTATCTGGACAAGAAAAGACCCAAAAGACACCCATGACAGCGAGTTAACAAACAGCTATTGCAGACAATGGCCTTTTTCTCAGCCTCAGACTGCGTGTCTCTCTGGCTCCGTTTCTTTTTGTGAAACGCCAGGGCTCTTTTCTCTCCTCCCCCCCTGCATTTAAACTCCTTTTCTGTCCAAAATCGTCATTCAGCTCTCCTACGAGTGGTGCTTTTACGACATCCACCGCAGTATTTCTCGCAGGCGCTGCGTGCGCTGGGGATTAGCCTGGCTGAGCAGCTTCTCAGGGGGAAATCCCTTTGCTCTTACTGCTTAACAAAGAGAGGCGAGGGGTCTGGGAAGGCTTCACCTTCCTGCTCCGTGCTGATATGACAGCCCCCGAGCCGGGCACTGCCTGGGTGCACAGCCCGTGCTGGGGACACCCATGTGCAGAGGACGCCAGTACCATGCTTGACCAGGGCTCACAACTCTTCCAGCCCAACAGGAGCATGAGATCCATGCACACCTGCAGTCCTCTGGCCTCAGGGGACTGGAGAAGTGTCACCATGCCAGCCCCGAGCCTTGCAGCACTCACTTTGGGCAGAAAAACTCGTGGGGTCACAGCCAGGCTGGGGAGCGGGGTGGTGGCACCAGCTTGTGCAGCCACCTGCTCCTGCTCGCGGCCAGGGCTGTGAGGATCAGGCACCGAAATGGGCAAAGTGCTGGCGCTGCTCCTTCAGGGCAATGCGCAGGAGAGGGGCTTGGATGTAAGGGTTTTGCCATTTCTGTTACACCCAGCAGCCTGGATTTGGGGGTCCTTTATCTGGGGATATTTCCATGATGGCATGAGCAGGACTTCGGTCAATCGTGCCACATTTTGTTTGGGACTCTAACGCGTGATTTCACATTGCCCAGGTGAGCCACGCGGGCTGATTCCTATTTTTCTTTTCGGTGCCTTAGCAGTGCTTTGGGGTCAGGCTCTCCTTTCAGGCTCTCCTTTCCCAGGCTCTGCAGCGTGCTGGCACATTGAAGTGATGGATCGTGGCATGCTGAAATGCTGCTTCCCATAGCACCACGGTACGTCTTACAGCTCTTAGCTCTATAAGAAGAAGTTCAGGGACACATATTAAAGCTTTCTATTTTCTGTCTGTTTAATAAAAGCTGCATTCGCTCTCGGTGTGTATACAATTGGTGATTTATTTTCAGGAAGGATGGAAATTCTGTCCCTATGGTAGCTTCTCGTGAGTAATCGGTTTCATCCTTCATATTTCCTGTGTTTTCCTTTTTAGCAGAATGCAGCCTCCTTAGAAGGGTTCAATTTACATTGAATTCACATTCAGTTCTGTATTTATTCACGGTCAAATTCTGGTTTTAGTTAACTTATAGACAACTTCATTGACGTCAGGAGAGGCTGGATGCATGCGGCAGTGTGGCTCTCCACGATTTTATGCATTTATTGCTCTCATTTTGGCTCGCGGATGCAGATCTCTGGTGTCTGTCATTACAAAGAACAGATGCCCCTCATTTCAGACCCAAATTTATTCCTATCCCACACAGCTCTGGGTAGCGTTCCTGCCCTGTTATTGTTGCACGCCGCGCAGACGCGTGTGAAGTGGGAGGTCATGGGAGCAGGACTGCAAGCGGTGATCAATGCTTGAGCCCTGCAGGCTCCCAGCGTTAGCAGCTTCTCACTCTGCTCTTTCCACGTTCTTCCCTTGGCACTGCTGCAGCAGGGACGGAGCCGTGGGGCAGATTCACCGCAGTGTGACCGTGAGCCTGTCGGTGTCCTGCTGGTCACAGCACCTTCTGGCGCTGCCCTGCGCCGGGCGTTTCCAAATGGGAAGCTGTAAACGCACGGTCTGTGTGTGCTCTGTTCCCTGGCGAGCTGTAGATTTGTAGCTGTGAATGAATCAGGAGCTGCACCTCTCAGGTTTGGTGCTGCCCTGTGGTTTTGATGCCTCCTTCCCAAGCGTGGTGAGCTGCGAGTGCTGCCCCCGTGCCCCGCAGGCGTTGTTGTGGGGTCGGGAGGAGTGGGACCCCGCTCTGCACGCTCCAGTTGCACTCGAGATGTGCAGGCTCGTGCCCTGCTGGCACCTCACGTGCGTGCACGCTGCAAACGGGCCCTCGGTGCTGCTGCTGGCGTGCCCTGAGCCGTGCAGGGAGGCCCTGAGGGAGCAGCTCCGGTTGGCGTGATGGGAGCTCCTGCTCAGCCCTGCGTGGCGGCACCAAGCAGCCATCCAAAAAAAAACAAACAAAAAAAAACCAAAAGATCACCTTTTTCAACTTTTTCTCTTTTAAAATAATACTTTGCATGCTCTTTATAAATACTACCTCGTGTCTGAGCTGTGGGCTGCCTGCAGGAGAGCAGGATGGGGTTTGCAGCCGAGTTCCTCTTGAATCACCGAGAAGCTCCCGAGCTGCCGCTCTGTGTCCTGAGCCCACCCCGGCCCCAGGACAGCTCTTTCTGTCCTCGGTGTCCCTGCCGGGGCTGCTGGTGCTGCCAGCGAGTGCCATCTGCCACCTGCATTTCCACGCCAGCCCCTTTGGAAGCAGCCGCCTGCGCCCAGCGGTCTCCGGGCCGCCTTCCTCGTGGCCGGCGGGTCGCTGGCACGTGCCCTGCACCCTTTGGCTGCCTCGTGGCTTCGTGTCCCTGAAGCACCTTTTAGCAGGGAAACGGGGGGCTGGGGGGAAGCTGCAGCCCTCTCACCTCACCTCCAGGCAGCCCCTGGGAGCTGGAGCGAGGCGGCCGCTGGCTCCGGCTCCTTCCCTTCCCCTCTTTGTCGCGGGGGTAATTTATAGGTGCTGATACAAAAGCTCCCCGTTGAAGGCTCATTGGGTTTAATGAAGTGAGTTTGTCGTGCTTGGAAATGAAATAAAACCCCAGTAAGCCGGTAACCTTGAGACGGGAGGAGAGAGAGGGTGATTAAAATGCTTTATTCTGAGATGTCCGGGACCGCGAGCCATTCACGGGTACGCTCACTGCTTAAAGAGAGCCCTGACTAAAAGCTAAGGATCAGCAAAAAAAGATTGTATGAAAAAAAAATATCAAATAGTGGTAGCAGGGGAGCGGTGCCTTTCGCAAATCGCTTCCCCAGAATCACACCGCAGCCCCACGGGTGCTTCCCGGTCGGATCGCAAGCCCCAACTTATACCTTCTGCATTTTTGTGCTGGGCTAATTGCAAATACCTGCCTCCGTTCGCAGGCAGGCATCGCACAGGAGCTCCTTCCTCCTGCGAAATTACAGCCCCGGCGCTGGACTTGCCGGAACATATTCTCACATATTCCCGTCCTCAAAGCCGCCGCTTTTCCCCCCGAATTTCCCCGTCCCTCCCGGATGGGCGGCGCCGGGGGATGGCAGCGGGAGCAGGGGGCCCCTGGGTGCCAAAGTGGCCTCGTTGTGCAGGGCAGGGAGTGACAGGGCTGGAGGTGGGAGCCCTGCTGCTTCTCACCCCGCTGGGGAGCTGCAGGAGGCTGTTTGGGAATCGCAGCACCGAGGATCTGCACGCCTGGCCTCGGTTGTGGCTGAGGACCTTGAAAAATCCAGGGCGTTCACATGTGGATAAATAAATCCTCATGCTTTAAGGCAGAAGGAGCTTAGCCTGCCCTGGCTCCCCTCAGATCCTAAAAGAGTGTGCAGTGCGTATCCATCTTCACAGAAACCTTCGGAGATCTGAGGGTGCAAAGTGTCAGCACTGCAGGGTGGGTGCAGCCCCTGGGCAATAACACGTCTGTGTGGCCATTGCCCATGAATTTGGGAACGTGTATCTGGGTGCAGCACCAGCTGATCCTACAGGGACGTGGTAGGAGGATGCAGCATAACCTGGAGAAATTGGGATGGCTTCAGAAATGCAGGGACTGACAGGGAAGGAAGAGCTCCAGCCCCTCTCTGCGGGGACGGGGGCAGAAGGGGCTTTGTGGGCGCAGGGGCTGTGCCTGCACCTTGGGGACGAGCTGTGTGCCGGGCTCCTGTCCCCTTTTGTCCCTACCTGAGGGAGCTGGGACGGTGCCTCGGGAGCCCTGCTGGCCAGAAATGCCCTTTTGGTGTCCAGAGGTGCTGATCCTCAGCTGCCGGGGCCGGCTTTGGTGCCTTCCCCCAGACGCCGAACCGGTCAGGTGCGGGCCTGGCTTTTCTTGTTGCTTTAGCCACCCTGCTGAGCGTGGCTTCAACCAGCAGCCTTTATTTTCTTACGCCCACGTGCTTGTTTACTTCCTTGTCGTACCTCTCGGAGTTGAAAGGGCTCTTTCATGAAAAAAAAAAATCCCTGGCAAGCAGGAGCTTTTGTTGTGGTTTGGGTGATGCCGGGCCGGGCGCAGGGTGTCTGCGCTTGCAGCCAGAGCGTGGCCGATCCCGGCGGCCACCCGCTCCCTGCTGGCTCCTCGTGCCCGAGCCGAGGTGGAGGTGTGGTGCACGGCCTTCCCGGGACAGCAGGACACGCGTCCCCAAAAGAAAAGAGGATGTATTCCCCCAAAAAGGCCGTGGGACTCATGTCCCCCCCAGCCTGCCGCTCTGGGAGTGGGCTGTGGGCGATTCGTGGTCAGCATTTCAGGGCAGTCCCGTGGCAGCAGCCGAGAGCTGGGACTAGTATTAAGTGTTTGCATGCATTAAATCCCAGAAAATGAACCCAAAAAAGCCCCCTGGCTAGCCTGGAGGCTGTGCACTGAAAGGCTGCCGCGTGTAAAATTTGCTCCCCGAGCGCGTCAGCAGAAAATGCAAGAAATCAGCCAAGGCAGCGGGTCCTTCTGCGGGGCTGCTGTCAGAACTGCTCAGCACACAGTGTTTTACTGTCTTTGAGCGCTCACATTGTGTTTTTTTTTTTTTGAAGAAGTCTCCTCTTTTGAAGAGTATACCCACAAACGGAGAGCAGCCCCAACCCCGCTGTGGCTGTGACCTGTCTGAGCCCCCAAAGCTGCTCGTCGCAGCGGTCACCGTGTCACTGGGTCAGCGCATCCCCGTCCCCGGCTGGCACCCGGGCAGCCTCCCGCCGAGCTGCAGGGCTGTTTTGGCTGCTCAGCGTGGCTCCGTGCCACGATGTTCCAGGCTGGACGTCCTCGGGTCTCCGCGGAGAGCTGGAGGATGGAGCAGGCATTGCTCCGAGGAGCCGGAGGGAGAACCGGAGCCCGGCGCTTCCGCAGAGCGAGCGCTGCCTTTGTTCTGCTGCCTCCCGTGCCCGAGCAGCCCTCTCGGATTTGTTTGGAGAGGGTTTCGAGATGCCTGCCTGCGAAACGCTCGGCCCCCGAGGGGATACCAGAAGAATGGAGGGTTTTCGTTGGAGCTGCGAGCCTCTCCTCCCCGCCTGGAAATTGCTGGCGATGCGCTTTCTTCTGGCTTTTAAGCCTTTGGGATAAAACGGGAAACAACCAGAGGTCAAGTGAAAAAAAGAAGGAGTTGTGCGGCAGGAGTAGGGAGCGGGGCTGAGATGTAGGTCAGCTGCACGCAGCGCAGCGCCGCAGAGAGGAGCCGTTCTCTCCGGCTAGATTGCACTCAGACTTTTTGAAGTCCACATCTGGTGAGCAGATTGAAGGTAGGAGCCTGCGGTGTTTGCGCAGAGCTTCCTTTGCTCCCTTTCTAAAAATACGACTCGGAGCCCTCCCGTTCGGTGAGGCGCTGGAGCTCTCGCTGGGCTCCCCTCCCCTGCACGCTGCCGAAGCGGTGCCGCAGGTGGATGGAGGCGCCCCGTTTTCGGGTTGCCTCCTGCTGCTCACACTTTGTGAGCCTGTTTGGGTGCAGGAGAGGAAGGTGGCAGTGAGCAGGAGTTTTTTTCTCCCTCCGGACCCCAAGCAGCCCGGCAGGGCTGTAGGTGAGGGCTGGTGCCCGTGCGCTCTGCCTGCTTCTCCCTCGCCCCCTGGCTCTGCCCTGCCGGTCTCGCTGGAGCTGCTCCAGGCTTGCGTCAGGCCCCAGCCCTCTTTTCCTCCAGCTCGAATCTGGAAGAGCTCTGTCGAAGAGCTGCGGAAAAATATTTATAGACAGGAAGGGAATCTGGTCTCCCCCCACCCTTTGGCAGGGTAACTATCAGTTTCCTTAAGATACGCGCTTGGCAGCGGCGAGACCTAATTCCTCCCGTCGAGCATGCTTCTCCCTAGCATTCATCAGATGCAAAATGTCACGGCTTTGTCGTGTAGCTTAATTTCTTCCATTCGGATATGTGTCAGGAATGAAGGCAGCCGAGGAGGCCACAAAAGCAGCATTGATGCCGTGGTCCCCACGCGTGCCCCCGCGGGAGGAAGGAAGCGGTGGCGGGCCGGCAGCGCGCTCAGCTCCCGGGGGGACCACCTGGAACCACTGCAGGAGCTCCCTCAGGCCCCTCGCCATCCCAGCTGAGAAAAAAAAAGCCATCTAGTTTCAAGGAAAACCCCTAGGCGGTGTGTTGGGCAGGTGGGAAGCTGCCCTGTGCTGCCAGGCTGCAGGTTCAGGTTCCCTTCTGCCCTCGCCTTCGGGACCAGGCAGGCTGTGTCTGGGGGCTGGCTCTGTTGCCACGTGCAGCATTCGAGGAAAAAATGTGGAAAACCAATTCGAGGAAATGGTTCTGCACCTGTGAGAGGCGATGCTGTTCCCCTTGGAGCGGTGGATGTGGTCCTTTGAAGCGCATCGGAACCGAAGTGGCGTCATGGGAAGAGTTGGAGCAGCGAGAATAGCGCTTTGTGCTTATAATCTGTACATTTTAGGTGCAGCGGGGGTCTGGTTTGCAGAAGGGGATGCTGTTGCACTCGTGTAGATGTCCCTGAGGAGAGGCACGGTGCCAGCACACCGGCCGTGACCCCGCTGCTCTGCCTGGCTGGAGCCCGAACCTCCGCCAGCTGAGATCAGTGCAGTGCCGAGGCGATTTCACTTTCTGTCGGGACTGGGACCAAGGCTCAGGGCTGCCAGCCACAAGGCAGAGGATCAGCCGGGAGCCTACACCAAATTATTTTGTTTGCAGTGCACCTCGGTGTTTGCCTTAATGTGTGTTTTTATACAAACAGCCCTCGGCAGGCTTCAGAAGGAGACATAACCCCTTTAATCCTCGCCGTCCCCTCCGTGCCCCTCAGCTTTCCCTTTTTGGGACCCGCTGCCCTGTGGAGCTGGCAGCACCTCGAGTCGGGGGCGCCTCTTTGCACACCAGTAGGCTGCTTGCGTGCTTGTTTATTATCCCTTTTACCTCAGAACCAGCAATTTTCGTGCTGAATAAAGGGGAAGACTGAGAGTGCAGGTGCTCTGCGGGCCCCCGGTGCTCACCAGTTGCCCCCAGTCCCTCCTCTCCTCCCCATCCCAGCTTTTTCCAGCACGGCTGCTCTTGGGAAGAGATTTCCAGCCGTGCCAGGCTGAGCAGGGCTCCTGTGCTTGAGATGCATACACGTATTTTCATGCTTGGGACACTGGTGACACACTTGGTGGTGTGGGGTGTGCTCCGGGGCTTTCTTCTCGAGGAGCATCAGTTTTCTGATTAATACTGCCGTGCGTGTCCCTGGAAGTGGCACTTGCACAATCCTTTCCAGGAAGGGGAACGGGGCGCATCTCGCCTCGCAGAGCCCGGTGGAGGAGTTGAATAGCTTGAACTCCCTTTAATTAAAGGTGAGGAAACCGAGATGTGGGGAGATTAAGGACCAGTTTTCTAAGGCAGCGCGGCGGCTGGTCGGGACGGGATTTTCCAAAGAGCTCGGCCCCATTGCAGCAGCAGATGAAGGGGCGGCTTCCCAAAGCACCCCGCCGTGCTGGACGTGCTGCAGGGCTGAGATCCGGGTGGGAACTGCCCCCCGGGCACAGCGAGGGTGCTCCCTTCCCTCTCTAGGTGGCTGTGGGGACGTTTTGGACCCGTCCTCCCGTGGTGCTCTGTGTGCCCCAGCACCTCCTGCATGGACGGAGCCATCAGGACAAATGAAACCATCTCAGCAGAGGACATTGCAAGCATTGATAAGGCTAATTAATCTAACTTGGTGCCGTAGTACCAGGAATAATTCGTGTGTCCCCTGACAGCCTTTGAATTCCATGGAAAATAAAAGGACGCAAAGTAGTCTGTAAAGGTGAGGGCAGGTTATTTTCATTGGAAATACTGAATGCGAAGACTGCAAAGTAACCTGAGACATGATGAAAGCATTTCTTCCCCGCTGGTTCCTTTGCTTGGAGTGGAGACCCCCACGTGGCAGAGCTGCCCGAGGAGGGCAGGCGGGATGGGGCGCGCATTGTCCCTGGATATTCTAGAAGGAAAACATGTAGTGAATTAAAGGAAAGGTGTTTTCCTCTTGAGGTATTTTCCTCTGTCCTCTTGCGTTCAGCTGGGTCCCGGCGGCTCTGGCAAAGAGCAGCACGGCCTTTTTTCTATTAAAGAGCCCACGGAAGCTGCTGGGTCCCCTCCCTGGCCTCTCCTCAAATCACAGAGTGGGATCTGGGCTTGCCTGCCGTGGCGCAGATGTCAGCAGCCGCTGTGCCGCACAGCTTCAGTGCAGCCGTGCGCTCGGTGCCTTTCACATAGCTCTTTTATTCTTCTGTGTGCCTGTAGTGCCTGTCCAGTCAGTCCTCGTTGTCCTCTTCCTTTTGGAAGAGCCAGAGCAGTTCAGAGGAAGAGAGAGAAAAGGGAGGGCAGCCTGCACTGCGTTGTGCGGCATGCAGCGGTGTCCGCGCAGCTCATCGCTGTCTGCTCCTGGCTCCTGCTCCCAAAAGTGTTTCTTCCCTTGAGGGGGGATAGGTGGGACTGTTTTTGCTTCCAGCACACCTTGGGAGGGACCTCGTGCAGCGCTCTGTGCTCACACACTTGTGGGGGAACTGGGAAAGGGGCTGCCTCAGCTGTCTGCACAGCTCTTGCTCTCGCTGGCAGGACGCGGCGGTGGAGCTGTGCAACGCTGCACCACAGCCCTTGGTTTTCAACCAAAAAGTAAACAGACACGGGGCTGAGCAGTAACAGCTTTGGGTTTTTGCTAGAAGTGCGCTGACCAGAGCTAGGCGAGAGGAAAATATTTGGAGAGTGGCATCTCTCCTGGCTGCTTCTCACAAAGCGCTGCTGTCCGTCAGCGCCAGCCTGAAACTCAGCAGCCACGACCTGAACTTGACCGGCATTAAAGGCAAGGAACAAAACCCACCTTAATGACTCCATACTGCTTTTCCTCCTTTTTTCCTTTATTTTTTTAATCAGGAGTTAATTTTTTCCTGCTTTTCCTGCTCCCTGCAGCAGCTCCCCACGTGGACGGGGAGCGTGGGTCCGGCTGCCGGGGCAGAGCTGGCTCCTCGGGGCAGAATTGTCCTGGTGAGCTCCTGAAGGAGCCCTTCGGGTTTTGGTTTTAGGCCTGGGGGAGAGCTCAGCCGAGCACAGTTCAATAAATGTCAGATCTCCTGCCCGGGGATGCGTTTCCAGCACATCCATCCCACCCGGGTGTTAGGGAGGGGTGCGTTTGGTTTTCCCTCATTATTACATGACAGCTTTTAATGTCCCAGCGGTGAGATTGGAAACAATCAGCATGGAAAGCAAATCAATAGGAACTCGGGGACAGCGGGACGGATGCTGCTTGACTTGATTCTGCAGGAAATCTTTGGTTGAGGCGTGGGACTGGAGGAGGATCTCCGCAGGTTCTGTACGCTGCAAAGACACAGCTGACGTGTCCAGGACTTGGATGATGCCCGGGCTGGTTAAATGCTGAGAGTTTTCCGTAGATAATGGAGAATTTGCTGCAAGAATAGCTGTTATTAAAAACAGGCACGAAAAACTGTCAGGAGACATTTTGTATCTGATAAGGGAAGCAGGAAGATAAGAACTCTGCACAGTGAAATCTCAGCCTAATTGCAGCTAGGAGGGAATTTGTGCTGCTTTATTCTCCACGACCAGGATTTCAACACGCTGCTTGGATTTTCTACACATTTCCAGGCTCGGGTGCATCTCAGGGGACCGCCTCAGTAACTTCCCTTCTCGCAGGGCCCGTGATGGCAAAAGGAAGGTGGTTTTTATGTAAATCTCTCCTGGTGAGTCAGTGGTGCACCTGAGCAACGTGCTGGCTAAATAGCCTTTGGCATAGTGCATTTTCCTTGGAAGGGGCTCATCGGTTTGGACTCAGAGCCCTGCCTCAAATTCATCTGTGCGGGAGGGCTCCCTGCCCTCGGCTGCCTTTTGTCGTCCTGGATGGCAGTGTCACTGGGTCGGGGGCAATATTTTGGTCTGAGTTGGAGGAGCAGCCACATGAAAAGCTGAGTTATTCCTGAATCAATTCCTCTGGTAGCAGGGTGAGCAGAGGCACACACGTGGCAGACGTAGGTAGGGCCTGGCCTTCTGCAGGGCTCTGCGTAGTGCCAGGACGTGTTTACTGAAAAGAGCTTTTATTACCTTTTTTTCTAGCTGTGCTCAGTTTGCATTTCCACCGTAAATTTTTAACCGCAGATTTGTGTTTTTGCTCGGTGGAGGAGCTCCGTGAAAGAAGGCCAAAAGCCTGACTTGAAGTTGTTATTGTGATTTCTGTCCAAAAAAATCATTGTTTACTTTACCATTGCAAATGTATACACATGGCACCAGCAGCTGGCTGGAATTATTCGGGGGCAGATTCTGCTTTTGTTGAAGCTGGTGTAAAAATAATTCCTTTGTCTTCTCTTACAGCCCGCTCGGGGGCCTCTGCGAGCACTCGGCCCCTCTGAAGAGGGGTCTGTGTGCGAATATATAGGAAGCTTTGTGTCGGCGGGTGGTGGACCAGCTGAGTATTTGGTGGTCACACTTTAAAGTAGGTTTGTTAGCGTTTTCCTGACGTTTTGTTGAAAAACGGAGCAGAAAGCAGCCCTGTATTTCGGTGTCCCCATGCACAGATCCCCCCTGTGCCTTCTCCGTGGCCCAGGTGCCAAAACTCTGCCCGAGCAGCCGGGCGGCACACGCAGCGTTAGGAAGCAGCGGCCGAAAGCTGGAGTCCTTTTCTTCCTCTTCTCTTGAACCAGGTGGAAACAACGACCAGGGCATGCGAACCGGCGGGGTGTGCAGCGTGGGTAGGGTTGGGAGTGCTTTGGATGGCACGCTGGTGTCTGCAGGCTCCTCAGCACACCTCAGTACCCCCGCTGTGTGCCGGGTGAGAACCGGGCACCTTCCCGAGGTACCTGGACCCTGAGGCCAGCTCTGCGTGCACCACGGGAGCCGAGAAGCGCCGGTCCCATTGACAGACGGAGCCTATTTCTTACAGACCACACAGGAGCACAGAGTATGTTTTTACAGTGCTCTGTTCCCGAGGCCCATACGGTTTCCGTTTATTTACCAGCAGAGGTGCATGGGGCTGTGGGTAGGTTTTCCAGTGCTGTTCCTTCGATGCCATGCTTTCGATTGCAGCCCGGGAGCGTTCGTGGTGACCCCCAGCAGTGTCCCCAAGGTGCTCCCCGCTCGGGGCTGCCCTGGACCTGGCAGTGCCTCCCGAGCGTGCAGCCTCCCTGATGTGCCAGCTTATGGAGCTCTGCTCAGAGCCCGCAGGATTATTAAACTGGGAAGGCAACGGAGCTTGTGTGGTAATTATTTATGCAACTAGAATTAAGGGCAGCGTCTAACTGTGGGAAAGAAATGGAGAGAAATATTCCTTCCTTGGGCTGGTTCAGGGCAGCCGGCTGTGTTTTCGTAGTCTCCAGCGTTGGACTTCTTGAAAGATCCTACAGAGCCTCCCATAATCCTGAAATATAATCTCTAGCAGAGATATTAGCACGTACCCTCTCACACCGAGTCAGGCAGAAAGCTCTGCTGCAGAAATATGAATAACCCAGTGCATGATTCACACGGGTTTGGTTCAGCTTCATTGATTGGGGTTTATGAACAACTTTGATCCCAGAAGGAGGGACGTGCACCCGATGTGAACAGTTTCAGGCGACACGCACCCTTTATTTGCAGGTACCCCCCTGTTTTGCTGTAATTCATTTGTATTCTTGGTACGCTGGCGGTGCTGGGATCGTTTTTCCTTGTTCACACAGTGTCTGCTCGGGCTGCACCGCTCCCTACACCCACACTGTCTGCTCGCCCGGGCTCTCCGAGCATGTTAAAGCTTGACATCACCCTTCAGTCCCAGTCTGATTTCGCAATAACAAAAAGCAGAATTTGGAGAGAGAGCTGCCAGTTTTAATAAGCGCTAAAACACACCCAGCCAAGTTTACTTTATTGTTCTTGGGATAGACAAAAAAAAAAATTGTTTGCACAATAACATATTTTGCAGGGTTTGGCTGACTCCAGCCTTTCCTGCCTCCTCCTTTGTTTTCCGGATGCATCAGCAGATGTCCATGAAAGTGCTAAATCTGCACCCTGCCTGACCTTTGCTATTGAGGAAGGTAAATCACTCCTGGCAGGAGGCTTCCCAGAATATCTCCAGAACGATACTATTGCTATTGTAAACAAATCTAATTAAAGAGCTTTTTTTTTCTTCCTGCTAATATTTTAATCAGTAAGCTACCTCATCACAGTGCCTATTTGTGGTTTTACACTTCAGTGCTTTCTCAAGAGGCAAAAAAAAAAAATAAAAATAAATTGCTAGTGATGTAAACCTCAGGGTTTGTTTTGCTGTTGTTTCTTTTAAAGACATTTTGTGGGGCAGAGAGTAATGCGGAGATTAGGCCAACAGAGCGATAAATATTTGAAATACGACTTGGAGGAGGATGTTTTAAGTCTGCATTTTGTACGTGTGGCTGTGGTGGAGTTCTCTGGGCTCCCCTCCCCTGCACCGTGGTGCTTCAGGGACAAGGGAAAGCTGAGCAGGAAGGGGTAGGGATGGGAGGTGTGGGGCTGGAGGCCTGTCAGCAGGGCCTTGTGGTGCTGCCGTATTTCCGTGGGTTGTTCTTCTTGTAGTCACGTTAACAATCTGGCTGCCTCTTCAGCAGCAGTTAGGAAAGCTTGCTGGGATGTAAAGGTTCCTAAATCAATACCTAATCCCCGAAACAGCCGTATCCCTTTCCAAAGGCGGTGCCTGTAGGATCTTGCTCAGAGATCTGGTCAGCGCCCAGCTTTGGGAGCTGAGTTCAGACCTCCTCGGCGGCCGTCCTGCCGGCTCATGCTGTCCCTGGAGCACCTGGAAGAGCCTCACAAAATTCCCCTGAGCAAATCCCCGTGTCCTGCTTACTCTGTCTGGGGTCCTGGGGGATCCCTGCCCCACCAGGGGCTGCAGCTCTCGGGCACCATTGTGCTGGCAGGAGCTTGTGCCCAGAGCCAGGAAGGTGCCTGGCAGGGCGAGGGGACAGGGATTTGGGCTGGGGCTGCGCAGATCTCCCAAAGGTGTTGTCCCAAATGTCTTAAGGGTTGAATTTTCCAGTGTATGTGCATGCAGGTTAACAATTCGCTCCACTGTGATAAGTTTTGTGAAACACAGGGCTAGAGGGTTGTGCTCGTCTGGGGTGTTGGTGAAAATAGCGAGGATGGCAAGGGCGTGCTGCTGACTGCAGTGGGAGCTTTTGGCTTGGCCTGTTTGCAAGATCGCTCTAGCTCACAAGACAAGTAATAAAATCATTTTATTGATTTAAACAACAACAAAAAAAATTCAAAACGATGTCTACATATGAACAACGTAAACACCAGCATAAATATCAGGCTTTGTACTTTGGCTTAAAACAACTCAGACAGGAAACTAATACCAACGCCCATTTCAACAGATGTCGTGTGCCAGGAAATCAATATAACGCCTTTCCAAGGCAGAGCCACGTTCTGCACGAGCAGTGAGTAATGAAGGCACGGCTTAACGAGGAGGGAGCCGCACAGCCCTCGGGAGGCACGAATTTCTTGTCAGGAAGAGCGCTGTGGAGGTGTGCGCTGAGGGTGCCGCAGGGCCTAATGGCCTGGCAGGGGCTGTGGAGGTGAAGGGCTCTGCCTTTTTGCTGCTGTGGTGGTCAGAGAAGTCACACCGAGTGTCCTCGGGATGTTGGGGACCAGTCCCTGTGTTGTGGCCTGTGGTGGCTGTGGGTTTGTCCCCGATCACCTCAGCGCTGCGTGTGGGGGCACAGCAGGGCCCAGGCGGCCCCGCGCCATTCCTGCGCTTAAATCCTCACAGCAAAACCAGCCCTGCTGGGACCTGGGGCTGCCGTGGGGTTTTCGAGTGGTGTGAGGAATGTCTGCTGTGTCCTGGGGACAGAAATCCGGCTGATAAATCGGTCCTCGAGGGCTGATGTGGCTCGCACCAGGAAGTCAGGGGAGGAGTGTGCTGAAAAGGCTTCCCATTCTTCAAGCACTTGGGGTTTGAGGTGTTGTCTGCACAAACAGTGGGGCTAAGAGTTCAGGACGGGGCAGACTTCAGCGGGAACAAAACCAAGCTGAGTAAAGATACATCCCTTAGAAAAGCTGGTAAAGATATCTCCCTTAACACTGCGGGGAAACCAGGTGGCAGCGAGGGCTGGGAATTAGTTTAAAAGTCTGCTTGGTAATGTCATTAGGGCGTTGCTCTGACTGGAAGAAATCAGGGCCCTGCTGTGTCCTAACCTCGTTTATTATATTATATTTATTATATTTTATATTACTAACCCCAGTTTTTCCAGAGGTGCCACCAAAGCACCCAGAAATTGTCCCCTGTTCTCGCGTGAATGGCAGGGGGTGGGCAGGGGCTGTTCTTTGTAGTGGGCAGGATGGTCCTAATTTTAATGGTCCTTAATTGCTAAATTAAATCATAACAGGCCTTGGTCAGTGTGAATACCAGCGTTATTCGTAGCTCCCTGATGTCCTGCCCCACAGGCCCGTGTCACAATGCTAACCACAGGCAGCCTGTGCACGGGGAGCTGCAGTGGAAGGGATGTTAGGAGGGTGACGCCGTGCAGTGAGGTGTGAAATGCACCCAAACAGGGGAATGACACGGCCCAGGAGACGAAGAACTGTCATTAATTAAACCCATTGAGATGGACTTCAAGGGGTTCTGGGGCCGGCCTTGCGGGCAGTAGAACGAAGCACCTGCAGCTTCAGACGGTGCCTGCAAACCCCGTTATTAATGGCTTCCCTGCGCTGTGTTAGATGTTTTGGTGGATATCACAAGATCCTAATTGGTAAAACATGTTCTGCTAAAACAACCCTCTGCCCTCATGCTTGGCTGGCCGTCGAGACGCTGTTTGTCAGGGAAGAGAGGAGGTGCAGGAACTGAGAAATCCCCTCGGAGCTACGCCCAGGCGGCGCTGGACCGAGCTCTGCTGGGTGTATCTGCGGGGAGGATGTGGTGGGGGGGGTCCTGCCTGTGTGCTGCAGCCTGGCTCACCCGTGGGCTGTGTGTGACAGCTCGGTGGGTCTCCCTCACACCTCAAAACCCCTGCTGGTGGTGCTGGGGCTGGCTGAGGGTGCCAGCACCCCTCTGGCACCCCGGTGATCTCCTGCTGGTCCTGCTTGGCTGGTGCAGGGAGCATCTTGGTGTGATTTAGATCCATGGACAATTGCATCGTTTCTATTATTTCTTGTAAAATTATTTATTCCAGAGGAGGAGCAGCCTGTGTTCTTACAGGGACGGGTACTGTCCCAGTCCTGCTTGTGGAGTGCCCTGTAGCAGCGAGCAACCTGGTTGTACCATCGTGGTGTTTTCTGGATTTTGTCTTTCCATGAAGGTAGCAGGGGGAGCATCAGCAACTCCACCTGTCAGCCCGGCCTCTGCCCATTGAGAAACTGTCTTGCTGCTGTAAATGTTGTCCAACTGCATAAAGCACTGCCTAAACCCCTCTCCGGCTCTTCCATTCATTAGTCTGCAGGCACCTCAGGCTCCTGCTGATGAGGCCGCCTGCCTCTTCTGCAGCCAGTGCTCCAGCAGAGAGGAGGGCGGCTGTGGGCACAGCACCTTCTGCCTGCTCAGGTGGCCCTGTGCGGGCTGCTCACGTTTTGGGGGGCACCCAGAGATCCAGCACAGGCTGTGGGGCACGTCCTGGTCCACCACTGCCGCAGCCCTGGGTGCTGGGCTTTGGCTCTGGCTGGGCTGCGGATGAACTCTGTCTCTGGGAGGGCTGGAAATGCAGCTCGTTTATTCTTTCCCAAGCACTTGAGTGATGTTCAGTTTTGGGTGGTTCTGTTTTTCTTCTGACAAATGCTTTTGGAAGAAGATGCCTGCTGCTGGGGATGGCCGGAGGAGCGGATTGCACAAGCCCAGCGCTCGCTGCCAGCAGCGGGACGCCGAGGGCCAGCACGGGGCTGTGGCAGCTCCGGGACGGTGACCACCAGGGCCGACACCTCTGGTCCCCATCCCGCAGCCAGACCGAGTGGCCGCCTGAAGGAGAGGCCTCACATCGTGCTGCCGGAGGTGATTTATTGCTGGTATCAATGCAAAGAGTTGCCTTTCATCAGGGCGCTTGCTACGAATGTGAAACACCGAGAGAGGTGCTGCTGCCACAGCCCTGCTGCAGACAGAGAGAGGCACGCGGGGAGATGCAAGAAATATGATAAAGAACGGTGTTGTGCTCTTCTTCCCTTCAACAGATGGTTATTTTTGTTGTCCAGCATGACCTTATGTGTCTGATCCTGTGTGCTGTCTGTTTTTGTTGTCACCGTAGGGAACACGGGCGCTTCTCTGGCATGCAGATGTCCTTCAGCTGCAGGACTGGCAGCAGCTATTTCTCGACCTACCTGCTCTGCTTTGCTGAGCCACAGCTCTGGCAGGGGGAGCTTGCCAGCACCGATGGGCACAGCCACGGCCGTGCCTAGGAGGAAGCCGGCAGAGCTCGAGGTTCCCCAGCGCAGGAGCCCTGCTGCAGGCTGGGAGCTGTGAGACCTGTCTGGGGAGCAAAAAGCATTAATTGCGACTTTCTGAGCTGGGCGATTTGGGAATTGATCATTTTTTCTAACCCCGTGGTTGCTCTGTGTTCTGTTTGGCAGGGTGTTAGGATGGGCACTACCCCGCCAGCTCTGCACCGGCTCCTGCAGAGAGGAATTAGGATGGATGTGGCGTTTGGGGAGCATCACGCTGGCCTTGTAATGCTCTCTTTCTGTCTCATTTTAAACCAACAGCACATAATTGTAGCTGGTATTAGCTGTGTAACCGAGCAGGAAAACTCCCCATTTTAATGGTATGAATTGCAGTTAATGGGGAACACCGGCTGGGAAATAATAACGCTCACCTCCAAAAGCTCCTTTCCCTTTTTCTAACAACCTGGCTAATGAGTATTTGGGGCAAAAGCCATGGTTAGGACTTGCCCGAGGACATTTCATGCTAGCTGCAGTAAGCAAAGGGGCTGAAATCAATGCCCCTCGGGGGGAAGACGTGGTGGGGGTGTCGCTGGTTTGCAGGGGACGGGCTGTGTTCCCCTGCAGCTGCCCGGGACCCAGTGCTGGTACCACCGAGCTGCTTTTGGATGGGAAATGCTGCACCCCGTGGCACAGCTCCACTGGGAAATGAGCGAGGGGAAGGTTTGGGGCTGCCCACGGACACACAGCTCGCTCCTGGTTGTTGCTTCTCCTGGTGCTGGTGGTGTAGGGAGCTCAGTGGCACGGCGCTCTCCCCTCCTCGCAGCAAGAAGCAGGCACAGAAGAAGAGGAGGAGCAGGGCGGAGGGAAGGGCACAATCCCAAATTACAGGCAGGCTCCAGGCTGGACGTGGTATTTTGGGTTTCACAGCTATTTTTAAGCGCTCTGCGGCCTGTTCAGGCGTGTGCCAGGAAAGAGAAATCCGGGCAGGGACCTCTGCAGCTGCAGCTCCCGTGCATCTCCCCACTGCTGCTGTCCCAGCCGCTGCTTTTCTCCTTCCCCTGCTGTCTGAGCAGAAGTTTGTGGACGTTTCCCTGGTGCTGGGTGTTCAGTGCTGAGCACGAGCTGGCCCCAAAGTGGGGCAAACCTGCTCGGTGCCGATGCCTGACGCTGCCAGCCCTCTGTCCCGCGGAGCGACTGGGAGGAGGACCTGACCTGTGCTCTTGGGTAGGAGGTGGTTTGAGGATCACCTCCATCCTTGTGGGGCCAGTGTGGGACTTCCACATCTGCATCTGCAGGGGCAGCACGTGCAGCTGCTCCTCGCTGCTGCCATCCTTGGAAATGCAGGAGGAGGGAGGTTTGCTCACCCCCTGCCTCTGTGGAGCTTCGGGGACTGGCCCCTTGCCTTGCAGCACAAACCCAGCCCCGAGCTGAGCCGAGCAGCTCGAGCCAGCCCGAGGGAGAGGCGCGGGCTGCCCTGAGATACAGACATCACAGTGACAGCCTCGTTAGCGGAGCAGAAAAGGCAGGCTAATTAGCTGGAGCTGTGCTCAGCGAGGATGCCCAGCGCTGCGTGGAGGACGGGAGCCAGAATTTCCAACCAGAATTTCAATTTCGTGCGTAACCAATCGTGCATTCCCTTTTTCCCCCCTTTTACCATGAATCCTCCTTCACCTCCTAGGCGGGTGGTGACAGCAGGTGGATGGGGGCAGGCAGCTGAGTCCCTGGCTCTGCTGTCACAGCGTTGTCCCCATCCCTGTCCCCGTCCCCAGCAGGGGCACAGCCTGCCCGTGCTCCTCCTCGTGCTCCATGGGCGCTCCCCACACCACCAAAGGGCTGCAGGAGATGCCTGCACCAGTGTGCACGTGGTGCTTGCCCCTATCAATGCTTCCCGGTGAGCTGCTGCTTCGAGGAGGAAAAAAACCCTTTAAAAGAGATGTAAGCAGATCCCCCAAATGCCTGTGCTTACATTCACAACTCAGTTTTTCCTGTCCAGGGGCTGGCACCTCCTTGGCTCTGCGCGGCTCTGCAGCAGGGTTGCCTGCGGGTGCTGTGCTGCGGTGGGGACATGGAAATGTGGTTTCAGGATTAATCCTGCTCGTCCCCTCGGTACCGTGCCGCCCCAGAGCCTCTGCCAGCTCATTGCCATGCAGTGCCACGCTGGGCTCCTGCGCGAGCTGTTTAACCTCATTGGCATGCCGGGGGCTGCCCGGGCTCCCGGCGTGGGAAGCGGCAGAAAGGCAGGGCTGGATTCACCAGCGGGGTCACCCCGGCAGTCCCGAAGAGCTCAGGCTGCCATGCGTGCCCGAGGGACTTGGGTGTTAAAAAAGGGGGTTGTGAAACACTCCAGTCCAGCTTCCTCGTGGAGGTGGGGACAGGAGGAGCGTTGCCTGGCTCCGACCTGCTCAGCCCGTGCTGGGGCTGCGTGGTGATGGCAGCAGAGCAGCAGCAGCCAGGCAGGAGGTTGGTTTTCCAGCAGGAGGAATTGTGCTGTTCCCGTGCACTCCTTGCTCTGACCCAGCGAGCAGTGGGCCCTGGGTGTCACCTGCTGTGCCCACGGGGCCACCAGACCCAGCGTCACCCTGCCCGGGGCTCCTCCTGCTCACTCCTCGCTGCGCTGGGCTCGGCTCCCGGCGCTCGGAGCCCCCTGCTCCTTAATTGGGGGTTAATCACAAGAGCATTACCGCTTAATTTGGGGCTCTTAAAGAGCGGCAGAGCCTTCTGGAAAGGCATTAGCTAGCTTAGCCTCCTTTTTCTCCCCCTTCTTTTGTTGATATTTACAGCGTCAAGGTCATGACAAGGGAACTGCAGGAGGGGCACAGGAGGGCCACGTGCTCTGAGCTTTGTTTTGGGGGAAGGAGCAGGCCTGGGGTAAAATAAAGGGTTTTGGTCATTCCCCAGTGCCATCGGTGCGAGACGTGGTGCCCTCCTGCTGCGAGCGGTGCCACCGGTGGCAGCTTGCTCCCCGCCGAATGGAAAGCACCAGGACTTAGCCCAGGGAGGGAGATTTACGGCCAGGTAGCAGGCAGCCTTCACAGCCTAAGCTAGACAGCAATAAAAAAGCGTAGATATTCACCAAACGTAAACATGACCTCAGCTTCGTTAACACCTGCGGGTTGTCTCCACCTCCGTGGCAGCGAGGGGGGGATTTTTGGAGGTTTCAGCAGTGCCGTCACCTACACGGGGCTGTCTGGCATCTCCCTAAGGGTGCCCTGCTCGCCTTCAGTGCCTGCTCCAGAAGTGCCCGGTGAGTTTGCTTCGTGCCACTGCCACCCTGGGAGCAGCCAAACCCTGCCCCGAGCAGCTCACGGCCGCGCCGAGCTCCAGCAGGAGATGGAGCGTTGCAGGGCAGTGCCCCGTCATGTTTCTGGTTGGGGTTTATCAGCGCTCATCAAAGGGGTTTTTTGGTGAAAGACGAGCTGCTGCTGTTTATGCTCTCCACATAACGCACTCGGGAAGTCACGAGGCTGGTATCTCAGGCTGGTATCTCGGGGGTTAGCAGGGGAGCTACCTCCGAGATTACACGATTAAATTAGGAAGGTGTTTGGGGGTAAACAGAGGCCATTGTCGGAGGTGTTGCCGACAGGTGAGAAGAGCAGTGGGGATGGGGAAGGGCGACCCGGGGAGCTCGGCTGGGGCTGGAAGAAGCCCTCAGCTGGGCCGGGGAAAAGACAAAATCCATGAAGCGTGAGCCATTCTGGTGCACGCTGGAAACTTCAGCCTGCTGAGCATAAGCAGAAGCCCAGAAAATGTGGTTAGGGCTTTATTTGGAAAAACTTAACCCAGCAGAAACTTTTATGGGAAGGCGCGAACATTTATGGGTCTAGCACCGAGCCGGAGGACCCGCGTTGGGAAGGCTGCAGTAAAAGAGGTTAAAGAATAACCGAGGCTGGGGGGTGTTTCCCCAGGGCAGGGTTCAGCAGGGCTTTGCCCCGTGCCCCACAGCTCAGGAGGGTTCCCTCGCAGCAGACCTGTGGCCGGCACCAGCTCCTGGTTTGCATTTCGTGCCAAGTTGTCTGGCAGCCTGTGTGCTACATAAAAGCTAACGTAGTGCTCGGTTTGACATCTGGGGGGCTGTGCAGGCTCCTTCTCGTGCTGGAGGACGAGCTGGGAGGCCGGGAAGGGGAGCAGGAGCTTCCCAGCAAGGATTGCCCGGCTGCAGACGTGGGCAAGGTCAGGACACGCAAGGACAGCCCGTGGCCATCCGGGAAGGGAGCGGGCTGTGTTTGCAGCATTGCCTTGCTGCCCCGTTACTCAGGCAGCTTCCCAGTCAAAAAAAAAAAAAAGCAAAAAGCCAGTAAAAAGCCCCCAGTGAAATGGCTGCGAACTTTCCATCACCGAGCAGGGCGTCCCGGGGGCTTGCAGCACAGTGCAGCCTTGTTCGGTCTCGGTGTGGCGGCTCAGAGGCAGCGCTGGGTTTTGCTGAACACAGCAAACCTTGTGGTGCTCGTGTGAGCAGAGGGTTATTGCTTTTTGGTGCTTGGCTTCACCTGCTTGGTGCAGGCGTTATTGAACGGCTTGGCCCTGCCCCACGTGCCAGCACCGAGCCTGTCCTGGCCGTGCTCCCTCCTGGTGCTCTCGTGGTGCTTCATGCTGTGGCTCTGCCCTGTCCTCAACCAAAGGATTTGCTCAGTTTGCAAACCCTTGGGGCCCGACACCTCAGCCCTGAATGGCAACAGCAAAAAATACTTAAGAACAGGTGAAACGTCAAATATCAGGACTGGAGGTTTGAAGGCACGTGATTTTTAACATTATTCGTGTGATGGTGTGTGTGTGCTTGTGCACCACGCATTTTTACTGACTCTTTTATTATCAACCCAGGCAGCCTTGAAATAAGGTGGGCAGAGCCGTGGGGGTGGGTTATGAAGCACAGAGTGGTCCTGTAGGAAGGATCCCTCGTTCTGGCTACAGGTCCCACACCCGTGGTTGCCTTTGGCTTGCCGTGCGCCTCTTCTGCTGGGTGCCGGCGGTGCCTGCAGTAGCCAGCCCTGTAAATATCCCCAGCGCAGAGCAGGGTTTATGGCTCGCCCGTAAAAATTCCCCGGGGTTTGAAGCCTGGCGTATGGGAGCCTTTCCTCCTGTTTACATTTTTGTGTATAACAAGCTTCCAGACGAATTGCTCTCGCCCTCATCGAGTAGAGGAGTGTGGAAAAGAGGAGGGTGAGTGGTTTGCAGTTCTCCAGAGGCGCTGATCGCTGCGCTGCTCACCGCTTCGCCGTGTTTGCTTGGTCCGAAGGCACCCACTGCACCTCCTGGAGAGCCTCGGCCTCCTGAGCTCTGGCTCACGGACACGCAGACCTTCTGTAAAATTAGTAAAAAGCTAATTTGTAAAGGTCTGTTGTGAACGTGTACCAGCTTCGCCCCTCTGGGCAGCCCGTCCCCGCAGCTGCTCTTGGTGGAGCAGTGCCTGGCCTTAGGTTTTGAGGGGAATTTCCCACATTTCGGTTCGTGCCCACCGTAAGTCTCAGCACATTTTGTTCGGGTGTCTGGGGGCTTTTGTGTTTGTGTGGTGTTGGTGTGCACATTGTGTCCTGTTTTTTTTTTTTAAATTATTTATATTTTTTCTGGACACATTAAAGTAGATCAGTTCAATATCCATATGCATTACCTTAAAGAACTCAACAGAATGTGTCCATACGCATGCCTGTGTTCATGTATGTGTATAGGGGAAGAGCTGCCATCATCTATGTGAAATATAAATAAAAACCATCCAAGTTTCCAGAGAATTGAGGCTTTTTAGTTCTCTTGTTCAGGGGCATTTCTGCGCTACCACCCAAACCTGGCTGTGCCGTTACAGGTTTCTGTGTGACACACATCCTCCAAAGGGTAGGTTGAGGAAGGGGGCTGCTTTCTTCGTCGTGTTGTATGTGCCCCAGTGTGCAAAATGAAGCCAATTCTGTGCTTCAGAAGCACCCTTTCACCATCCCGTGACCTCCTGTTAGTTCAGTAGAGCAGTGACAGGAGGGTATGAGAAGAAGAGAGCCTCTGATACCATCGACCCCACAGTTTCCCCACGCCACCTGCACACTTATGGTGGGAGAAGGCTTCTTCCTATCAGCAGTGCTTGTAGCAAGGTGGGAGCTGCCTTAAAAATTCCAGATAGAGGAAATTTCTCTACCTGCTTTTTGATTGCTTTGCTGAGAGCACGGAGGGGTTTGGGCAGCCACTGCTGGGTGCTGCTGTCCCTCGGGGTGGCTCTTTTGGGACAGAGCGACCGCGAGGCAGCCGCTCGCTGCCAGCCCTGGGACATCTGCTCGTAATTCCGCAGGGATTGTGCCGAGCAGCATCAGGAGGGATGGGAGTAAAAGGCCAGGCTTTTATTAATTAATAAAATTAATTAATAAAATAAGGCCAGTGCCAGGACCGAGCTGGGCACCCAGGAGCGTGTGTGGCACGGGGGGAATAAGAGGCACCAAGGGGCTGTTTGCACGGCGGAGAGCAGCCACATCCCAGCGCCGGGTGGGAATGCTCCCCCTGCAGATCCAGGGCACGGTTAGTGGCAGAGAGGGCTCATCAGTGAGAGCCCGTATGTTTAGATCAAAGACCAGTTGAATAAGAAAAAAAAAAAGGGGAGAAGGAGGATTAGAACAATAAGTACATTTAATTTTAGCATGGATTCCTCATAGAGTCAGCATGCCCAGGATTGCTTCACTTGCTTCGAGCTTTCCTAAATAAACACAGCAGAGCGGGGCTGAGAGGTGAAGCTGTGCAGACAGTTACAGAAAGCTGAATTTTCATATTGTACGGGAATATTGAGGGCTGGTTTAGTGCCTGGGTCCTGGAGTGAAATTTCGGTACTGCCCAGAAATACGGAGGGGGCGTTTCAGTAGGCAGCTGTTAGCGGGGAATTCGGTTCCTTTCTGCTCCTGGTTTCTGGAGAGACCCGGGCACCTGGCAGTGCCAAGAAGTGAGCCTGGATCCGCTGATGATCCCAAATTTTCTTCCCAGGCTGTCCCCAGCCAGGAAGGCGCCTGCTTGCTTTCAGCTTTCCGAAGCCGGGAGGTATGGATTTGACTTACGGACCAATTTGGGATTTACTTTGTAAGAGCTCACCAGACATTAATAAAAGCTTAAAACAATTCAGACTGCGCCTGAAACCAGTCCTGACCATACCGCAGGCAAAATGAAGGCTGCAGCTCATCAGTGTGGAGGCAACGGAGAGGAAACCAGGAGAGCCGGAGATGAAAGGCGCTGGGACCAGGCTGTCTGCAGGCTTGAGGAGCGTAGCTGAGGAGCTGGAGAGTAACCTCAGGTTAGGAAATTCCAGCTGGGGATAGGGGGTCCTTGAAGTCTGCAGTTGCAAATCAGAACTAAGCCCAGTCGGAGGAGAGGCAGAAGGAGAAAGTGCGTGGGGAATTAGGTCCCAGCAGTATAAGCCTCCCTGCCACGTCTCAGCGAGGGCTCGGCGTTAACCCGCGCCCTGCCCTGCCACCACGGGCACTGCAGCTCGGCTTGAGGGCACATTCACTGAGCTGAAATTTAATATTACCATTGCACCCCAGTTTTTAAGGCCCCCAAAAACAGCACAAGCTACGGTGATGTTGAGTTCAAAGGCTGGGAGCCAGCGCCGCAGAGCTGCGGCCAAGCTGAGCCCTGCAGGATGCGGCCGTGCCCCCAGGGCTCCTGGGCACCCCGGGGAGCTCCAGGGAGTAGGAAATGCTTCTTTTTTGCTCTTGGAGGCTGGTGTTTTAGGGGTGGCTGTGCTCTAATTGGCTTACTGAAGCATGCAGGGCCTTCCCTGTGAGCGGATGGATTAGGAGGACTCTGCCGTGTTGGCACATTAATGTCAGGATTCATAAATAAAAGGGATTTGGACTTAAAGATGATAAGATTAATAAGAAAGAGCAACAGCTTAATGCCGTTAATTAGCAATGCTTATACCTCGGAGTCACTCAAACTGCTGCTGCATTTGTTTCCCAAAACACGAAGCCTTTTAATTCTCTCCAAAACGAGGAGCGAGTCACACAAAGCAGACGTCGCTCCTCGCCCCAGCAGCGTGCGGCTCAGTGCCGCTGGGACCTGCAGTGCCCCGTGCCAGCCCTCCCGGTGGCAGAAATCACCGGAGCTGCTGCGTGTTGTGACATTTCTGTGACAGGAGCTGGTTCGGCCCCTCCTTTCCAGGTATTTCTGTTCCCAAATTACCGTGTCCCCAGGGCGCTTTGGCCCTCGGTGGCACCTGCCCCGCTGCCGTAGCGTTTTCTGAGCATAACCCTGACCGTGTGCCCCTGTGCGTCCTGCCTGTGCTTCTGCAGGTGCTCTCCTTGCACGGGGTTCCCTTTTTTTCTTATAATGCACTTGCTGGTCCTGAGAGATGCAAACAAACCACCCAGCCTTGGGCCCAACACCCGGGTGATGCACCCGAAGGGGAGCCACGTGTTTTGTGCCCTGAGCAGGGTCCCAGTTCCCAAACCCACAAGCTGCGCTGTTCTCCCACTAAATTCAGGCGCTTTGGCACCTCAAAACCTAGTTTTGATGCCCTTTTCTGCTTTTCTTGGGGCAAGAGAGTTCAGCCGTCGGTGACAAAGCTGTTTTAGGGTGGCCTTAAAACGGGAGGTTCTGTTCCCTGCGTTTTGGGGCTGTGCTCGCTCTTTGGGGAAAGACTTGGGATTGGGTGGCACTGGTGGCTCTTCAGGGACCTGTGCTGGGTCACTTAACTCTCGCTGTCGCACCGATTCAGATAAAATCATCAGGAAATGGTCAAAGCAAGGCAGGCACGTGTGAAGTGTGTCTGTGTGGAACGAGGCTCTGGACAAGCCCGGGTGCGCAGCGCGGTGCCGAAGCGTCTGGCACGGGCCTCGGAGCCGCTGCTGGGGGGGCCAAGTGGGACAGAGCCGAGTTTTGTTTAATAGGTTAAAAATATACATTTCCTTGATGCGCTGCTGGTTTTATTTTTAACTCCTGAGCAATTTAATATTTTGTAGGCCTGCTAGTGTTTCCCCCGGTTTTCCATCTGCTACTGCGATTAATTCAAGGCCGCGCTTTACAATGCCAGTCTGGAGCAAACGAAATGGAAACCTTACCTATACGACTTGGCACGCGGCAGCAGACATGAATAACTTTGGAATTTGCGGGGAAAAAGAGAAGTTATGTGTGTGCGTGGAGCCAAAACAGGGCTGGAAGCCGGCCCCTGCAGACGGCAGCGCGGCGTTGGGGTCTGGCCGAGTTGTGGGGGGAGGCGGTGGAGGTGCTGGTGGAGGAATGGGGCCGGTTGTGTGAGCTTTAGCCTCCAAAGCTGCAACGAGGGTAAGGATGGGAAGAGGAATTGCAGGCCCTAGACCTGTAGGTAGCCAAAAAGGACCTGGAGGTGGCGAGGAGACGGCTGAGACACCTCCCGAAAAGAGAGCTCGAGGAGCTGTGGGCACAGGTCACGCTCTGTGTATGGGCAGGGGCTGAGCCCGGCTGCACGCACGGGATGTGGAATAATTCTGCCTGCCAGACCAGGGCCATCCAACCTACATGGCAGGAATTGTTGGAAAAAACGAGAGGGTTGTGAATGGCAGCAGCTGGCGAAATACAGGGGGTGGCTGTGTGCAGCGCAACCATGTGGGGCGAAGGAGGTCACGTTTCGGGATGAGGTCAGATTGAACTCATTTCGAAATGAGCTCACACCAACCTGCTGCCTAGGGCTCGTTTTCCCTGTTTGGGGCTCTCGTCCACGTGGAGCCCTTGCCATGGTTGGGTTCTGCAGAGGTTTCCAGGCTGGTTTCGTGTCCGAGCGCCAGCGTGGTTCGGGGAGCTGGTTAGGGACATCCAGGTTGCAGTTCGGCAGGGCGAGCACTGCAGGCAAACAGCGAAGCTCCTCCTGCAGCTGAGGTGTAGTGGAGCTCTGAAATGTGTTTGCGTCCTCAGAGGGAAGGAATGGCACTCGAAAAAGCCCCAGGAAAAATACCGAGAAGTGCATTAAAATGATAAGAAGAGCTGATAAGGTGTATGCGAAGAGGCTGCGAGAGGAATCGAGGGCAGATAGGATCGCAGCCTGTAAATGCTGTCAACATGACAGCATGGATGAGCAAAAAGAAGGGTATTTGTTATCTGATAGAAAAGAGGCTTTGGGAAGAGCAGCCACTGCAGCTGCAGGTGACGCTCATCCGCTGGGGTGGAGGTAGAGGGGGTCCTGTGGGAGAGCAGCAGGCGCATCTGCGAGATGCAGGAGGCCAGATGAGCTGGAGACCTGTTCTCCGTGCCTTCCTCGGGGATCCTGCAGAGACCGCGAGGTCAGAGGGCGGCCTCGGGTGTCAGAGCATTCCCGGCAGGAGGAGGCGTTTGCAGCCACACCAAAGATTTCAAAAGAAATCTGTGCTGGGGTCGGGAGTGACTGTGCTCCGCGCAGCACGGCCCTGCAGGGAGGTGGCCGCCGTCCCGCTGGGGCTGTCGGCGGCTGTCCCTGGCCAAGGGGTACGTGGGCATGGAGACAAAACCAGCCCAGTGCATTTCTGATAAAGTGCTTCAGAAATACCGATCCCTGCTGCATGACCACTCGACATGCGGGTTGAAATTCCTCGGTCACCGCTCCGTCCCGTGCCCGGGACGTCCCCTGTGCCACTCGTGGCCGTGTGGGTGTTCCCAAGGACCCCCAGGACAGGCCGGGTTTGGCAAGGCTGTGAGCCTCCTGCACGGGCTGTGAAGGTGCGTCCTGATACAGCAGGGTCTTGGTTCCTAACCATGGGTTTATTGAGCACTGCTTCGCTGCGGGAGTGTTTCTGGAGCAGCCTGTGGCCTTGTTCTGTGCCCGTGGTGCTGTGGGTTCCCATCACCTTTCCCAAATGAACCAGGGGAGCGCAGAGCTCAGTGCTGCAGGGCCTGGCACCCCGCTCTGCTCCCAGCAGGGAGCCGGGCTCTGCAACCCACTGCTTGCGTCCTGGGGGTTAATTCGGGTGACTCCGTGGCCAGACGAGCGCGCCGAGGAGAATGTGAGCTGCAGACGGAGAGGTGCTTCGTGGCCCTCGTCTTCAGGCACTTGGCCTTCCTGCGCTGCCCTCGGCTGATAGGGAGGCTCTCCAGGCTCCGTGTGTGCAGAGCTCTCCAAACAGCACGGCCGTGCCCTCCTGCTTCCCAGCGTGTCCCCGTGGCAGCAGAGGCGCCGCTGGCCCTGCCGTGTGACTCACTGCTGCTTTTGGGGCCAAAGTCGGTGTTGGGAGGGAATGTTTCTGAATAACTCTGTCAACGGGGATTCCCATAAAACAATTAGAGCGACCGCAGCCATGTTGTCTTGGTTTGCCCGTGACTGACTCCTCCTGATCCCGAGCCCGCTGTGGTCCCTCACGTTGGTTTCTTTCTCTCCCTGCAGAATGCGATGAACTTGCCGCCCGACAAAGCCCGGCTGCTGCGGCAGTACGACAACGAGAAGAAGTGGGAGCTCATCTGCGACCAGGTAAGGGTGGCCAGGAGGGCTTGCAGCAGCCACCCTGTTGAAAGCATGCGCTGGTGTTTGGGCAGCGCGCTCCCAGGGCTTAAAAGGGGAGGTCGCAGAGGATTTGAATGGTTTCAAGCACTCATTTGTTTGGCCTCACGCTCCATTGTTGGGAACAGCTCACGGAAGCCTTGTGCTGTGAATGCTGCTTAGTTTGCAAGGCAAAAGTTCGAGCAGACCAACCCTTCATCCCCTCCTGGTGAGTGCTCGGAGCTGGCTCTGTCTCGACCTGTGCAATGCTGAGGAATGGTCTGGACCCAGTGAGCCTCTGGCTTTCCACATCACGAGCCATTGTCACAGCTGGCGGTCGCTGTCACCTTCACCAAAACCTCAGTGGTGATGGTGAACTTCCCTTCACCTGCACAGCACCCTCGGATTAAGCAGCACCATGTGCTGAGGCGTCCTTGGTGTCCGTGGGGTGCAGAGCTGGCAGTGCTGTGCAACAATGAACAGGTTGGCTCTGCCACGGCAAGGAACAGAAGCTGTGTTATTTAGAGAAAGGGGAGCATGCAGAAGGGAGGGTGTGCAGCTGTGAGCCAACAGCAAGATCGGGTCCTGCCATAAACTCCAGAAGTAATGGCTAATGAAAATAATTGATCCCGGACCGACGGAGGGGGATGTTTCCTTGGAAAGTAAACACAGAGGTACCAGGATGAGAGTTTGGCAGAAGGTGCAGTCATGCTGTGAGGTCAGGAACATCATAACAAATAGATCCGTGAGACATTTCCCTTTCATCCAGTTCAGCGGCGGAGCCTCTGATGAGATCCAATTACCCCGCAGGAAAGCTGAGTGAAGAATTGCTCGCTTTTTCCACGAGTTTTCTCTGCAGAAAACCTAAAGCAGCGAGCTATTTTAAAGCTTCGCTTCAGCCAGACGCCGAACAAATTGCTTAATCTGCTGCGAGCGATTTGCTTCTCCCTGGCTGCGTGCTTGGAGCGTGCCCATCCAGCGCGGGGACGTGCGGGCTGGGCAGGGGCAGGGGCAGGGGCAGGGGCAGGCAGCGGCGCTGAGATCACAGCCCTGGTGTGCACACCCTCCCTCCTCAACGCAGCTGCTGCTGATTCACCGAGCTCTGCAGCAGGACAGGAGGGGCGGGTGGGTGGGAATGCAGCAGAGGGAGTTTGCAGCGTGCAGGCACTGTGCAGCTTGCAACCCGCAGTGCTCCCCAGGGGCACGGGGATCCGCTCCCCACTGCTCCGAGGAGGGGACGCAGCACGAGGCAGGAGCCTCGCTGGGACTGGAAGGTCCCCAGGGGACAGGGGGTGACGTGTGCCATGTGTGTGCCATGTGCCGTGCTCCCTGGGGTCCCACCGTGCCGGGGCAGCGAGGGGCTGCATCTCCGTGAGGGGTCCCCGGTGGGTTTTTGGCAGCCGCTCTGAGTGGGAGCAGCATGAAGCAGGTGGCTGCAGGAGCACCAACGCAGCATATGGTGTGTGAAATACTGATACCTGCCCGTGGAATCACAGTACTCAGCCAAAAACACTTCCAGGAATGGGTTCTGTATGCAGCGTGCAGGCTGAGATGTGGACGAAAATTTCAGCTGTTTTCTGTCGGTATCGACCATCACACCTTTATTTTGGTTGCTGGAGCACAGAGGCTGTCAGTGAATATAACAGCTTGCAGGCTTCTCTCTCACCTTCCTGTGCTGCCGTTCAGCTTGTCGGGAAGGGAAAAGAACCCAAAGTTGCTGTGAAGGGGCAGTTGCTCAGTGCTCTGCAAGGCAGGCCCTGGGTGCTCGACTCTGAAACATTTTGAGACTGCTAAAGGAGAGAATTCGGCCCAGAAAAGTAACTCTTACTTTAAAAAAAAGTGAGAATAAAAACCAGGGGAGCTACTGGTCTCATGCTTAATAGTAATAATAATAATAATAATTATTATTATTATTTCAAATCTGCTTTGGTTCGGTTTCTGCCCTTTCTGGTGAGTCACTGCAAGGGTTGCTGGGCTGGTTGTGGGGACTCATCCCGGGTGGTATTTTCTGTTCCTTTGTCTATAAAACTTGGGAGTCATTTACGCTTTGCTGTGGCTTTCCTGGAGCTTGCTGCCCTGCCTCTCTGGCTTGACCAAGGCATAAATGTGAGGAGGAGGAGAACGAAACCAGTATTCCTACTGCTGCTCACACGTCTGCACGATCCTGACAGTGTGTCAGCGAGGTGGGGTAGGCAGGGAGGCGACCTCGGTCCCAGGGGGAGATAAAAATCTAAGCAGGACGAGTAAAAGCTCGGGGAGGGCACACGGGGAGGTGGCAGAAGCTCACTTGGTGGCTGTGGGCTGGCAAGGAGTGAGACCTGGAGAGAAAACCCCCAGGAGCCTCGTTGGAGAGCTCCAGCCCTCGCCCTCCTGCCTGCAGCATCCCCGGAGGGGCCGAGCTGGGGGTTGTTAGGGAAGGACAATTAATTCCCTGCTGGTTCTCCAGCCTTGAGGCCCCGTTGGCAGGTCCTGTGGGGAGAGGAGCAGTGCTGGGATGGATCTGAGCAAGGATGACAAGCCTGGAGGTGATGAGCCACCCCTTGGTTTGCTGCCTTCACAGAGCTCTGCCTGGTGGTACCGCGGGCGTTTCGGTCCCGCAGCGTGTGGTGAAGTGTTGGAGGGGACAGGGATGCTGAGGGCGAGGCTGGGAGCATCGTAGGAAGTTCTTCATTGCCCTCTAATGGCAAACCACGGCGGGGCAGAGACCGGGGCCTCCTTGGAGGAGCTGGGGGTGTGTGGGGAGGGAATGGAGGGAGCCGAGATGGACGCGGTGTGAGTGACACCCCAAATGCCTTCACCGGGGGCGTAGGAAACCCTTGTTTTGTGTACCAGTGAATCTCTTGCCCTGCTTGGTTTTTTGTTTAAAGAGCCCAAAGTGGGTAAAATATGGCACCCTGCCTGCTCACCTGGGGGATATGAATGCTACGAATGACACGAGCTAGCGAGGGCAGGGCGGTCATCGCAGCGTAACTCGCTAATGCAGAAAACGTCCCGAATGGGTTTGGAAGGAGAAGACCTCTGGAAAAGCCACAGCTTCCTGGTTTCGGGATAAATACGTTTCCCAGATCTGGGTGAGCAAGGGATGTATCGAGTTCTCCTTCGCATCGCATCGAAGGGGAAGCGCAGAAATCCAGCAGTTCCTCTTGGCTGCTGCCATCAAGCCCTCCACCCCCCCTTTTTATTTTTTATTTTTTATTTTTTTTTAATTTTTATTCATCAGGAAAAGAAAGTGCTAATGCTGGAGGCTGCTGGTGAAGGAAGCACAGGAGCAGCGTTGTGCTGCCCCAGCTGAAGCCGTTCCCCGAATTCCCCTCCTTTATTGCTCCGAGGGGACGCGCTGGGGCGAGCTCATCGCGGCGTCTGGCAGCGCTCGCACTTTGCAGCTCCTAGGCTGCGGTTCCCCTGCCTCCTCAGCGAGTTTTGGGGGAAGAAAGGGCCCTTTATTCTTGCAGGATGGATTTACATGCTAGGTGGCTGACGGAGGCGGGGTCGGGTTATTGTGGGTCCGTGCCTTTCTCGTTTCGGGGCTGTAGGTAGGGTTGGTGCTCCCGAGTCACGCAGTGCAGATAAAAGAGGCATTTTATTGGGTTTTGATAACTTTGTTGTGTCTGGTGACCACGCAGGGACCTGGTAATGTCCCAGCCCTGGTGTCACCCACTGGCTCGTGCTGTGTGCTCAGTGAAATTTGGAAAGATGAATTTAGATTTTAAACTTTTAATGTGTGTGGTAAAAATCCCTCACCTCCCGGTTCAGGTAGCGTGAAGCTGCTGCCCGTATGCATTTTTATTTGGAAAGCAGATTTGGCCGATGAGCAATTACGGACTGCCAGAAGAGGAGAGGAGGAGAAGACAGCAAAAAGCAACAGGTTTTAGCTCCTTATTTATGGTCCTTACGGAAAATGAATTAGGCACGGACAGCAGTGCCTCGGTGGTAGCCAGGGCGTGTGTTTGCCTCGCCGATGAAGTAGATGCTCTCGGGGACACCAGAAGGAAAGGATTTGAGCTGTCCTGCCTGGGACCTGGTGGGTGAGTGGCACAGGGCGACACTGAAGGCTGGTCCCTCGTGACCTTCCAAGGCAGAAAAAGCACTTCAAGGGCCAAATCTGCCCTTACACAATTTTTTAACTACCAGAATGTTTCACTCCTTCCCTGGCAGGTGCAAACAGTGGCGTCTGGACTTGGTATCTCCAGAGCTAATACAAAACCGTGGTGGGGGAAAGAGAAGTGGTGCTGGTCTCCGAGGTTCGGATCCCTCTGGTAACGCTCCTGCCCTGCCATGGGCCACGCTCTCATTTCCAGCAAAGTGCTGTTTTTGTCCATCTGCCAGAGCAAAGAACTTTTAAAATGAGTTAATGGATGGAATTACTTCTAAATAACTTGTATTCCTGCCCACTGTAAAGCCACGGTTGACGCTGTCCCATGAGGGCTGTAAGCGTAAACGCGAAGCTGCCCCAACTGCTCTGCACCGAGTGCGTGAATTAAGCTAGCAGTTCAGGTACTGAGTAGTGACATCTTAATCTCTGACATGATTCACTTGATGGACTTTTAATTTCTTCTGTGTACATCTGCCAACGTCTGCGGGTGTTCCTGCTTTCCCCCTTCCCCTCCATCGTGTCTGTTTTCTAAGTGCAGGGGGGCACGAAGGGCGCTGAGCGGTGCGAGGTGGGGGACACGGCACAGGGTGGCACGGGGGTGACAGGGGTCCTGGGCTTCCCTTTGGCCAGGGAGCTGCCCGCCAAGAGCTCTTTGCAGAGCTGCTTCGATATATAAAGGAAATGCCAAATCCCAGGACTTACAGTTTGCCCCGTACATCTGTGTGAAGGTGCACGGAAGAAAAATTGTTAAAAAAGAGGAGAGAAATGTCTGCTTCTGTCTTTCAGAGCTGTAGCCCAGGGCTGGGGGACCACTGGGTAGATTTATTGGTCCATTTTCTCTTTCTGACCGTGATATATTACTTTTTTTTACAGCAAGCAGCAAGATAATAACAGGAACAAGTTTTGGTGTTCAGACAGTACGTTCTGGTCACTGGGCAGCAGCGCGCTCTTCGTTATGAAATAACTTCCAGATAATGTAGTCAAAATTGCATCCTGACCGAATAAGTGGGGGTTTCAAATATCAGTTATAAAATGCGAAGCTGTAACATCAGGAGGAAATTGTTATGAGATCTTTCCTCAAGGGAGAGGGCAGAATAGTTTAAAATTCTTCCAGGATACAAATAGTATCAGGGCTTGGGGTAATGCTCTTAGCAGGTCTGGACGCAGCGCGCTGCTTGCAGCCTGACTTGTGCTTCACAGCAGCTTTGCAGAATAAATGTCAGCCTGGCCGTGCAAAAGCAAGCAGAGACCAAGAGGGACTCAAAATACAGATGTTTTGAAGGTTTTCAGTATTATGAGAAGTTTTCAAAGCGGTTGGTATGCCCTGGAGAGGAGTGCGGGTGACAGCACGCGGCGTGCCAGCCTGGCCCAGCTGCGATCCCCTCTCTGCTCTGGGGTGCAGAAGATTGGAGAATCTGATGGGTGTGTTGTGGGAAGGTGGAGGGAATAAAATCAACTGCAGTTGAGCAGTTCTTGTGCCTGCAGGAGGTACACGTGCTCGATTGTACCCACTCATCATGGCGCAGGCACAAGTAGAGTTAAACAGTACCTATCAAAATACCACTTGTCTACTGCTAACGTACTGCTCTTGCATTTATTTTTCCAAAATCCAAATAACAAAATAAAACTTCTTCTGTGAATGGACCACGCGGTGTGTTTTTGGGCTCGTTCCAAACGACAGAAAGGTGCCTCAGCTCTTGTGGTGACGGCTCTCAGTCCGACATGGACACACATTCGCTCTCCAGCCCCTCTCTTTTCTCGCAGTGCTCTGGCTGCCAGAAGCCCTTTGTTTGCAGATGTGTTTGTTTATACGTGTAACCAAAACCATCGAATATGCAGGACAGGTTTTTACGCCTCCTATATAAATATCAAATTTCAGAAAATCAAGGCGCATGTAAATATCTGGTATTTGCATGCACATTGTATATGCGTAGGTTAAGTATTTATGAATATAGGGCATGCACATACAAATTCAGATTATACATACGTCCTGTTTAAATATGTATGTGTGTGCATGCATTTCATGCGTATAAGAAGTAAATACAGAAATGTTACCAAATGGCTGATGTTTGTTCTTACATCCTTTGCAGGAAAGATTTCAAGTGAAGAACCCCCCGCACACGTACATCCAGAAGCTGAAGGGCTATCTGGACCCGGCAGTGACCAGGAAGGTGAGGAGCGTCCTGTTTCCTCTCATCCTCTCGTCTTTGTTCCTCCACGAGGATGGTCCTGGGGTCCCAGTTCCTTCCTGCCTTTGTGTGGAGGCTCTGTGAGGGTAGCTGGGAGAAGTCTTGGAGATGTAACAAAACGCAGAGACAAACAAAGAGAAATTGGAAGGGCGCTGCGGTTTGCGCAGCTGAGAAAGAGGAACAGATGTTGCAAAGAAAGGGACGATCTGACACATGAAACAAATTGTTTTAATAACTTTAGCTTCAATAAATAGTCTGACAAATTGTCGCTGAGCTACGCTCTAGGTCTGCCTTTCCTCATGGGCAGTGCTGGTGGCAGGTAAACTGCAGCTCTGAGCTGTTCTCGGCATTCACCTGGAGGGATTGGGTTCAGCTGGCACGCGGGCACCTCTTGCTTGCGGTCCCATCAGAGAGCCTCCCGCGTACTTCTGCCTAATATTCATCCTGAATTGTCTGCTAATGACTCACAAAAGACTCGGGCACTCCACCTGGCCTTTCACAGATGCCTTTGTTGGGGTGGACGCCTGATCACGGGAGAGCTGCTGCGTAGGTGCAAAGGGACCCTCCTTGTACTGCCGGTGTTTGCTGGAGGTGGTGCTGTGGCTGTGCACACGAGTGGCTTTCTGCAGAGTGTGGCAGCTCTGCCTGGTGCTCAGCAGGTCCCAGGCTGGGGAAAGCAGCCCTCTGGGAAGCAACCAGCCCTCTGGAGGAGCAAGATGTGTAGGGCTGGGCACAGCATCACAGGAACGTGCACATCCCCGAGCGAGGCTTCTGCACCAGCAGGGACCTGTGCCTGGTGCTGACAGTTCTTCACTGCTCTTGTGGGCTTAGAAATAGCTGCCAGGGGTCTTAGAAGTATAAATTTACATCCTGTTCAGAGGACGGTCACTCAACCTTTGGTATTTAAGCACTGTGGACATCAGCTCATATCCTGTGCCGATAGTTCCAATAGCCCCAAAAAACCCAGCACGCAGCAGTTCCTGCCATTGACTGCTCCTCTTGTCCTCCACAGTCGCTGCTTTGTGCTGCCCTGCAATTAGCCGAGCTGGGTGCCCCGCAGTAAAACACAGATCCTGACAAATGCTGCGAGCCAGGGCCAGCTCGGGGGGCTCCTGCAGACACAGCGCCGAGCCCTCTCTGCCCTAATGCCTCCTGACAGGGCTGCTCTTGTCGGGGGCCGCGGCGAGGAATAGGAAGCCATTTAGGAGGAAACCTTTAAAATTTGCCCGTAGCTGATTGTAGGTTTTTGTTGTTTGTTTTATTTATTTATTTATTAAAAAAAAAAAAAAAAAAAAGCTGAACGGGGGTCTTTGTGTTTTTCCCCTGCAGGGTTTTGAAATTCGTTGAGTGTGTTTGGCTTCGCTCTGCGGTTAGTCCCTGGGCACACATTGAAGCCTTTCTTACCCTAATACTACTATAGGAGCCCCATGACAAATGACAAAACCGAAGGAGCCTAAAAATAGCCCCATTGAGTTCCTCTCTTTTGTCGCATTATTCTGCATCACCAGCAGCCTGGGCTGCGTGTCGGAAAGATTTACAAACGGGCTCCTGGACGGATGCTGGATGCTGTGGGCAGGGCTGGGGTTACCGGAGCTGTGCCCGTGATTGGGGCTGGGTCAGGCTTTTTGCTGCTAAATCCCCACGTGGCCAAGGGCTGGTGGCTCCCAGCGCTGCTGTGAGACGTGCGCTTGGGCTGGGAGCAGGGACTGTGATGGGCTTCTCATCCCACCTGAACTTTGAAACAGGAAAATGAAAAGTGTGGTGATCCTCTGCTTGCCCTGGCCCCCCCAGCAGTGACCCAGCTCACGGTGCTCCCCGGGGGCCGGGCAGCCCCAGAAGTTGCTGCGGGCTCGTGGCAGAGCACAGAGAACAAGGTCCCTCTCCTGCAGCGGCCTCGCTGTGTCCTGGATGCTGACAAACCTTCCCAGACCCATCCAGCTCTGCCTGACTCGATTTGGGTGTGCACTTTCAGGTCTCCTGCCATTGCCAGAGCCTGCTCCGAGCCCTGGGGTGCCGTGGGGCTCTTGCTGCATCACGGGGAGGTTTTGCCAGGCAGTCCTTTCTCCTCCTGCACAGGGATGACACAAAACATCATCTTCTTCGTACTGCCCAGCATTTCGCTTCTGCCATTTCAGGGCCTCTTCCCAGCTTCTAACTTTGCAGATACAATTTTGCATGCACAAAGTACTAAAACCTGCAGATAGTGGCACATGTGTAGCTCATTACCGCCTCGCACCCACAGATTTGGTAATTAGACAGAAATTACAGCAGCGTTTTGGTGTGGGTGTGAGGTCACAAAAGTGAGATTAAAACATATGGCTGGGAGTGACGCCCAAACACCGTAGATCTCAGTGGAGAGGTTGTTGCTAAAACAAAGCTTGTATTGTAAAGAAATGTGTATTTATCTACAGGCTTTTCATTTTCTTAATCCTGGAAGCTCAAAATATACACGGGAACAGAAGTTATTTTTCTGTTTGTTTTTGTTGACTGCCTGCCTGTTGTTGTTGCGTTCCTCGGGATTTAGGGGAGGTTCTCAGCTTGCCTGAATGTTTTATGTGCTCAATCTGTGCTGTAGGAGATGCTGGCGTTTTTAATAGCATCACAGAAGTCTAAGTGCTGTTCTTGCCTTCTCACTCCATTACAGAAATTCAGAAGACGAGTCCAAGAGTCTACTCAAGTACTCCGAGAACTGGAAATTTCTTTGAGAACAAATCACATTGGGTGAGGATTTTTGGTGACCTCCGGCCTTACTAGATTTGCACCTACTGATGGATGTCTTTCAGAAAACATCTCTGCCTGCTAGGCAATGGTACCACTTATATTGGTTGTTAAATCCTGAAGGGCTCAGGTAAGGGGTAGCTGGGTGTCTCAGGAGAAAATTCAGCCTTAATCCTTTCATGGTAGGGTTAATCCACGTCTCTGTGAAGGCCGTCAAGAGATTGCTGCTCACCCGAAGTAAGTCAGGGCAAAAGTGAGAATAATTGGGTCTAGAATAGTACTAGCACTGCAGCTATAAAAATATGTATATTAAAACATGCTGGTTTATAGCTGAACATGATACAGTTCACGAAGCCTGGCTGTAAGTAACGTTGCCAGCATTTTGCTTTCACAAAGCAGAAAATTCTTCTCGAATAGCACAAGTAAAAGCACGGCCAGGGCTCCAGGTTTTTATTGAGCAGGCCGTCTCAGTGCGCATTTCTGCCCGTTTCATCTGTCTGCTCGAGGCCTCGGCACAGGAAGCCTCAGTGTGTCGACCAGAAAGGCTTTGCGTAATTGTCAGACTGAAATTCACGGCAAGAGGTCAGCGCTTTTCAAAAAGGAGAAGGCAAAAATGACTGCGAAACGTGCACCTGGGCTGTCAGAGCCGGGCCTTGCTGCTATTACTCTTCCACGTGTGTGCTGTCCGTATGCACCTGAAAGACTGCCAGAGGCCAGGGTGTGGAAAATAAACACGAGAAGTGCTGGAGGACAAACCAGAGGACAGACGTGGTCCCTGCTTGGGAACCATGGAGCACGGAGGAGGAGTTGGGCAGCTGAGCTCTGCAGGACATCCGTGGCCCTTGGTATTTATTGGGCCAAACATCTAGCTGCTGGGTGTGCATTGGAGAGGGGGTTTTATGGTTTTGAAGTGCGGTGCTTTTCTTGTCCAAGCACTGCAAAAAGGCTCGTTTCAGTACATTTGTAAAGTCCTCTAACTAAAAGACTTCTGTTTTTTCAAAGTCCTCTTTTCCTCAGTGAGAAAGAAGAGGTTTAACTCGGCAGTCCCATCTTTCCTGCAGTGGCTGTGTCTTCAGTGTCTGTGAAAAGAATTCCGGTAACTGCACAAAACCAGTGAAATGCTCTGACGTCTCATGATTTTTCCAACAGATGGGTCAGGGAGTTCTTGAATGAGGAAAACAAAGGCCTGGACGTTCTGGTGGAGTACTTGTCGTTCGCACAGTACGCGGTCACGTAAGTAAGACTTGCCTCCTACTCGCTGGGCTTGCAGGGCTAAGCAAAACCCCCAGGAGAGGGAAATGCTGATGGGATGCTCGATGAGATGCTCAATGAGATGCTCGATGAGATGCTCGGCTTCTCCTGTAGCAGGGCTGCCATGCTCGGTGCCAGAGCTTGGCCCAGTACCGTGTGCCTGCTGCAGAGCAGGAGCAGAGAAAATGGTAACGCTAGTCCTAAACTATTGAATTATAGCATCCTGTAGAGGAAAAAAAAACACTTTAACCTTTGTGATTATTTATCTTTAAGGCTTTACTGGTGTTTTTTAGCCTTGGTGGCCTCTGACTTTCACAGGGTACAGTGCAAAAGCGATTAAAGGAATGTATGGAAAGATGCAGACTTCCTTAGAAATAGGTTTGTGATTAGTGCCCAACCCCAAGGATTGCAATACTGCCTGCCTTGTTCAAAGCCCCATCCCCACAGTAACCACTACTCACACAGCTCCTGGCAGGCAAAGGCACCTTTGTTTTGTGTGCCCACAGGCTTTCCATTCACTGTATTGTAGCATTAGATTTTTGTGTAAAATTGTATGAAACTAAGTGGTGGGTTACAGATGCCATTGTAGCTGGGAGCTCAAGCCGAGTGGAGCTGATGTTTTATTTTTAAAAAAGATGCCATCAGACGTATATATTGCCATTGCACAGAAAAAGGACTTTTGGTGGAGTTGCAGTTGAATCAATGAAACAAAATTATATGTTTGAAAATGTTACTAACACTGGAAAAAACTGTGCGCAGCAAAAAGATGTCCTTGTATAAAGACTTTGTTCCTAAAATTATACAAATTATACAAATGTACGCAAGTTAGCCTGCTGGGTTTTTTCCCTCTCCAACGTGGTGAACATGAGTAATAACCTCAAAAACTGCAAGGGGAACAAGCAATTTTTGCTTGAAAGAGCAGTACGATGGGCAGTGAATCAGAAATCAGAGAAAATCTATAATGATTATGGTAATGTCTTGCATATGTGAGCAGATCAGCAAGGGCCAGGAAGGCAGTGTAAATGCTCAGTCACATACTGATGGAGGAAACTGAATTAGTACTTGCGCAGCGTATTGATTCATTGCAATAAAATGGAGACAGCTTGAAGTATTCGCCTTCTTTCCTTCAAGGCATTGCTGTTCATCTGCAAAGTGGCTGATGTTGTATTTATTTGACATGGGAGTAGAATAATACGTAGCTGTTTGATCCCTCTGAAACCGAGCGCTCGTGTGGTTAGCTTCTCCCTTTGTCGAGGTCCAGATTTGCAGCAGTATGTACTGAAGCTCGCTCTGAATTGCAGCTGAAGGGAAATTAGTTTGCGGTGCTTTCTTCCTTTCTTGTTGTAATCTTCTGGGACCTGCTAAGTCTGCAGATGTTTAACAGGAAGGGAAGCGCTGTGTGCATCTTTGCTGTCTAACCCAGCTTTGGAATTTCTATTTCCTTGCAGCTTTGACTTTGAGAGTTTGGAGAACAACGTGGAAAACTCCATGGACAAGTCCAAACCTTGGAGCCGATCTATTGAGGACCTGCACAGAGGCAGCAATTTACCCTCGCCAGTTGGCAACAGCATCTCCCGCTCGGGCAGGCACTCCACTTTACGGTAAGGCCCCGAAGCAGGCAGCAGGTGACCTGCAAGCAGCGAGTGCCCGAGTGGGAAGAGTCAGCATGGTTTTCCAATTAGACTGTTTTTCATCTTCACGTGTCGCTGTGCTGTCGGTTTTGAGGTGGAAAGAAGTGCTAAGCCAGTAACACGGGGCAGCATCGCACGGCGATTGAGGAAATGAAATGAATAAGGCTGCCTCCCTTTCCAATGGCAGAATGATCTAAGGGTGCGTGATATGTTTCCGTCAGGTACAGTGTGACTTGCACAGAGGAAGCAATTACTCTTCTCCAAAGAGTACCTCAGGATTTCCATGGGCCCAGCCAGGCTGGAGCTCTGATCTGGTGTCTCATCCAAAAAGGTCTCTTCTCGCAGCACAGCCCGTCCATGCTGCTACGAACAAGATTTATGTTTTAAAGGCCACTTCCATGCTTCAAACCTGATGTTAATTTGAGCACCGCCCCGGGCTTTACTATGAAGTCTCTCTTTCCAAATACCGTTTGTTGTTTTTTTTTAGTTTGTGGAAAAGGCAGGATCCCTTCCCAAGACTGAATGTCAGTCAGCTCCGTTACAGGACCTTGCATTCCTACGATCCTTCACTATTACAAGGCATGCTGAGAGCATCTTCAGGCTGGCAGTACAGTTACTCAGGGGCACAGCTCGGAGTGCTGAGGGGGATTGACTCTGTGCACGTTTTGATCTTTGGGGCTTTTGTAGAGCTTTGCTGTGAGCATAAAGGAGTCCTACAGAGCTGGAAGCAGTGAGGACCTGCAGATTTTTTCTGTGTCTTCCAGTCGAGGTTCAGTTCTGGTTTGTCACTCAATGCTCACATTGGCTTTTTAGTTCCTGTTCAGTGGCTGCCATCCTCCTACAGCCTGAGTGGTGGCGGGTGCGAGATCTGGAATGTATCAAAGACATCGGGGAGAAAGTAGGGAGGAGGAGGCAGACAAACAGCTCTGGCAAAGAGATACAGGCTGTGGAGTGCAGCAAAAGCACTTGACTAGGTTTTTTTTTTTCTGATGCTGCAAAGGTGATTTCAGTGCTTGTGGTGTGTGCTTCGATTTCTACCTACTTCAACAGAGAAGGCAGGGTCTTGTGTTTGGAGGACGTCTGATCCTGCTCTCTGTCTTTGGGAGGCATGCTTGTGATCAGTTATTCCAGAAATGCCTAAGTCAGGTATACATTATGTGTCTCTTAATTTTCTTTCTCTTCATTTCCTTCCATCCTTTTTCTTTTTCCATTTTTTTTTTCCATATCCCCCTCTCGTCTTTTATTTTCCATTTCAATGTCTCCTTCCCCACGTCCACCGCTTCCCTCCCTCCTTCAAATGTTCTTCCCCGATTCTCCCTTCTGCATCCTTCCCTCCTCTGCCCTCCCTCCTCTTCGTGTACCATCAGATTGGTTTCTCTGCCCGAGCAACTTCAGTTCAAACGCCGCCAGAGCTGCTTTTCACCCTCCTGCCTCTGGAGCGGCTTCACTTTGCGCTCTGCTGATGAGGCTTCGAGCCGGAAAACCTCGTAAGTGCCAGGAGTGAGGGCGCACGCAGCACGGGCTGTGCCGCGCATGGGAGCTGCTCCCATGCCCTATAATCTGAGAACCACACGTCTTGGTAAGCCTTGGTGGGAGATGGCAGCCTCCAAGATGTGTGGTTTTCGCATTATGACTTCAAAGCATAGTGTGCTTCCGCAGAGTGGGGTTTTCTAGAAGAGGCTGAAATACGTTTTACCTGGACACAAGGCAGTAGTTTTCGTTATCATGCTGCAAAAAGCATTATTAGTTTCATGCCTAAGACACCGAGCCTTAATCATCATCCATGTTGTTGAACCTTTTAAGTAGAAATATTGCTGGAGCGTTGGGTTACCTGCACTCATATCCCGGATGGGCTCAGCAGTGTCACCTAGCACACTGTGTGTCTGCCACGTGCTCCCCCACCGGACCAGGGCCTTTGGGCAGGAGCTGTGGGACAGGATCAGCACCTTTGATGTGTTTGTTCTGTAGTGGGGATGGTGTGTATTAGGAACAGGGAAAGGTAAAAGTGGGTGGGAAGTTTTAAGACTTGTTTTTTGATTAGTTTTTGATTAATTAATAAACATTGGTCAACAGAAATGGAATCTTCTCCTGAGAACCAAGTAGGGTCTCCACAGGAGGGTGTGCAGGACTGAATGTGTCATAGTTCCTGCCCCGTGCTGGGCAGGCAGCGTGCCTGAGGCATGGAGGGAGGCCCAGGCCCCAGGTTCTGCTCTGCAGAAGCTCCTCTCCTGTCCTTGCTGGGCAGCCCATGTACAGGGAGATGGGAGGAAGGGGGCCTCCTTCTGGGGTGAAAAGGGATGGGTCCGACCATCGCAACAGGGTAATGTGAAATTTAGGAACTAGACTCGTCCCTGCCATGCCAGCATGAAAAATGGGAACGTGCTCGGCCTGGATTCCCTTTTATTAAACAACACGATCTGGGGAGATGTCTCCCAAACTAAGTTAACTGCAGGTCAGGTGCTGTGCAATCTCATCTGCAATCTCATCTGTAGTCTGGTGGCACTGAGGTGGCACAGGGGCTGTCCCCTCGAGGCACCTGCTTTCTCCCTGTCCTCTTTCCCCACCCGTTGCATCTTTGAGCGCTCTCGGTTTCATTTCTGTGTGCAGCACCTCCCCCAGTTAGATCCTGCCATCTCTTTCGGGCGGGCGAGGGGCTCCTGCCAGCTCTCACACGTGGTTTCCTCGATTTTGGTGCCTGCCTGGCAGCGCCACACTGCTGGCTCGCCAGCCTGTCCTCAGGGGTCAGCCGCTGCCACCCCCAGGGCCCTGCAGCTGGTGTGCCCTGTACCCATTACATTGCAGCAGCAGGGCTAGGAGATAAGCACAGAGTAACCCTGGCAGGACGATGCCCTCGTATGCCTGCAGACAACACATCCCCATCGCAGCGAGCAGCCCCTCGTGCACAGCCAGGACTGGGTGCCCTGCCACGAAGCCTTCCTGGCTTTCTGTGCTCCCCTCTGCGTGGCTGAGGCTCTCCGTTTGCACGCTGTAACTTTACTCGACTTCCTGGAGCTCTTTTTAGCAGTGCTAGGCCTTGCCAATTCCCCGCTCGGAGCTGTTTCCTTGGCAACTGAGATTTTTTTTTTTAAAAAGAGGCACAGGGATTTGGGAGGCAAGCACCGAAATGGGGGTAGAAGGATAAAAACGGGGATGAATCTTTGGGGAATTTATTGCTGCTCTTTTTATTTTTTTTTCTGAACAGAGCATTGCTTTCACGTGAGAGCTAGACCCTCCTCCCAGATAAATATTCATAATGACTTCGCAGCGTCCCAGGCCATTAGAAATTCCCTTTCTTCCGAGCCTAATACTTCAGTTTTTTATGTGGATTGAACTCGGAAACTTATTTTTGTGTCCAGAATCTGCAGAGTTCGTAGTGAGACAGCAGTCCAGACAGACGTATCGTAATCCATAAATGGGCTTTAAAAGCATTCAGGATTTGGGCTGTGCTCTGGCACTGCTTCCTTCTCGTGCCGCAGCGATTCAGCAAGGGCTCTGCCATTTCCACTTCCACTCTGCGGGGAGCAGCTGACGGTCACCGTGCGCTCTGTCAGGCCCTTGCTGATTTAGCTGAGCGTGTTTTCAGAGCAATCAGCTGCCCCTCCTGGGATTTTCTGCTTTCTTGACCGAGGGACCTGCAGGTCTCGGTGCCTGCTCCCGTGCTCAAAGCCCGGTGGGACGCGCACGGCGTGGCCGTGCCGAGGGCTCCCCGGGGTGTGTTTACAGCCTGCGAGCCTGCGAGAGGGGAAGAAGAGTTGGGGAAGGCCAAACCAGACTGCTACAATTTTTTCTTAAGCAGCAAAGGTCTCTTTAGCATTATGGATTACTAATTTTCCCAGATTTTTTTGAGAAGAAGACAAAAACTGGAGGCCCAAAGTGATTTATTCTCTCCACACGTGCAGCTCAAAACCAGCTTTGTTGCCCTTGTTTGAAATGCCAGAAAAGAAACATTTGGGGCGCTGGGGCCACCCGCTCTGTCACACCCAGATGAATATTTTTGCCCTTGCATGGGCAGAGGACCCAACTGCAGCTCCCTTGTTCCCGTCCTTGTTCCTTCCTCTGTGGAGGCTGCAAGTTCCAGGTCCCCGTGGAGAAATGCAAAGTTGGTTGGAAATTTCCCCCCCCTTCAAAGTCCCTCTCTGCCATTAGAGCAATGTTTGTAATGCAAACACCTCCTCCTCCAAAGCACCAAAATCCCAGTGGGAAGCAGGAGCCCTGGCACACGCAGAGCTGGGAGAGCTGCCGGGAGCCACCCGGGGCCGTCCTCTGCTCCCACCGGGAGGGAGCCAGCGGGACACACGAGGGTGTAGTGCTCTGCAGCAGAAAACAGGATAAAAATGGTGAGAGAAAGCAGCTGTAGCTTGGGTTTGCTTTAATGCTGTGTGTTGGAAGCCTGCACCTTTGGATCGGGCACGTGTCCTCGTGCTGAGCGTGGAAGTCTTCCCTCGAAGCTGGTGGAGATGGCAGGAGTTTGAGTTATGTGCAGGTTTACCATGGTGGAAGGGGCTTTTCCTTCCTTTAAGTTCCCCAGCTCATTGCATGGGTGTTTTAATTAGCTATATGTGGGTCCTTGGTATCTAAGGACTCTCTCACATGGTGCACTTTCATGGAAACGATGACCAAATTATTCCCGAACAGACAGGCACTTCCCTGAGACCTAGGCAGGAAAAAGAGCCCTAAATTGTACGTTTGAGCACAGGGCTGGGTGGTGCTGGTTTCGCCACGTGGTCGCAGTGTCAGGGCTTGGAAAGGCTGGATAGATCTCACACATTTCCCCAGCTGCCAGCCCAGGACACGGCGGTGGGGTAGCTCGCTCAGCTCGGTGCCGCAGGGAAGCACCGCGAGCTGCAGGAGCCTGCACACGGTCAGGTTTTCTGTTTCTTCTTTTTTTTTTTTTTTTTCTTTTCAGGAGTAAGGTTTTATGGTTCTTCGTTGAAGGAGGGGCGAAGGAAATAAAAGAGGAGCCATCTGAATTTCATTACTAGTATAAATACACGCTCGGTGACACAATCTCTGACCTGCAGCAGACAGGAAATCAAAACCAACAGTTCACCCAGATGCTCGCATCAGCCTAGTGGTTAGTAACAAGCAATGACATGAAAGCAAAAGAAGATTGTCCACCCTGGTTTGGCTCATGTCGGGCACAGGGGCTGTTGCAGTTACCACTCCTGCAGAGAAGGCAGCTGGAGCCTTACTTGCAGCATGCAGAGTCACTGGAAAAGAGTTTCTGTACCAAAAACCCTCGTCAATTCTTGGCATTCGCGTCTGCGCGAAGAAATTTGCATCTGTTGAAGGGAACCTCTCTGAATCTAGGGCAGAATCCCATCTGTGCTGGGAATATTTTCTCTGCACTGCAGCTCCCGAGTGCATATCCTGTGCTGGTTTCTCAGCCTCGTCGCAGACCGCCGTGGGCAGAACCGAGAGGCTCGGGGTGCGCGCTCCGCACGTCGCCGACGGGGGCTGTGCGAGGTCTCCGTCCTTCACCAGTTGAAGGAGCCTTGCCCCCGGTTGTTAGAGCTGACAAAACTCTCCAGATGCATAAACACATCTTGAAATCGGAGGAGTCGATGCACCAGACACCGAGGAAGCTTTTTTCTTCTCTCAGCGGCATGATAGAGATCTAAGTGCTCTGCTTATTAAAATTTAAATGGAACTAATGTATGCAGTCTTCAGGAGTTTAGGGCTGAGATAAGTCATTATAGGAATGATCTGTGTGTGACGAGAAGTGGCTTTTAAATCTTTTTATTGCAGTGTTTTTCATACTTAGTGAAATGTGTATGGAGATGCGCTGGCACGGCGTGTTTCCACGCTCTCCCGCAAGCGTTTTCACACCTCCTGGTTCAGACTGGGTATGGGCTCCAAAGTAAACATGGTCTTGATTTTGGCACAGGAAGGGATGCACCCCTTTTCCTGCTGCCCAGGGCAAATGCATGGCCTAGGTAAGCACAGAACAATTTCTGTATTGACGTCTGCCGTTTCCCAGGCAGGTCAGGAGATCGCCACCTGAAGCTGCTGGGCTCTGCCCGTCCAGGCTCCTCGGAGGAAAGCTGTCATTGCATCTGCATTACTTCTGCACATACTTTCGGTGTGTGGGTTGAAGGGAATGCCCCGTCACTTTGGAGGGAAAAGAGCTGCCCTAGGTTTTTCCCCGTCGGTTCTGGGAAAGCGTTTTGTTGCCGGGGATGACCAGAGGGAAGGGCCGGGAGGTGTGCGAGCACGGGAGCTGTCGGTGGGACTGCTGGCACGGCCACAGAGCCCTGCAGCACACCGCTGGGGCTCCTTGCCCATCCGTGGTGCCACCACGAGCAGCAGACGAGGTGCCCCGGCACCCAGGGCGAGGTGCAGAGCCCGATAATCATCCTGCTGGCAGCTTGGAGAGAGCGGGGCGGCCCCACAGTGCCTTCCCTGACAGAGGAGGGAATGAGCAGCAGGTTAAAACTGGAGCCGGGGGAGTTTTGCTTACCAAATGTGAAGCTGCCCACGTCTTGCCTGTGCTCGTCCTGTGTTCTCAGCTCTCTGCCTCCCCTGTGCTCCCTGCCGGGGTCTGCTCCCCGAAACTCGCTCCGAGTGCGCCCAGCGCTCCCCGTGGCTCCCAGAACTGGGGCAGCTTTCCTGCAGGCCTGAGAGCCTTCTGGAGTGCCCGTCAGCCGATTTATGCATTCATATATATGGAGAAAAAAAAAAAAAAAGCCGTTTGACTGAATTCTGCTTTGAATTTTGGGGTTTCTTTCATCTCGGCGCTCCTGGGAAATGAAAGCAGAGCGCAGGCACTGCTGCAGCCCGGGCACTGCGGCTGTGCGCCGCGCCGAGCTCCTCTCCCGTAGTCTGTTCCCACTTGTTCGTGTATTTATGAGTATTCTTTACTCTTATTATTAATAATAATGAGGCTAATCACTGATTTTAAAAGCTACACCTTTTATTTAAACAAAACGAGTAGCGTGGATTAGACAAGTAAGTGCATAGTAGAGTTGGCGGTGAGGAGGGCAGTGAGGAGGTGTGCAGCTGTGCTGAGTAACCCTGGGTACCAACAGCGGCTCATCTAAGCTCAGGTTTGGCACCTAATCATGGCTCAGCATGCCACACTCCTGAAGCTTTTCCCACTGCACTGTTTTCGCATATCAAACACAGGAAGAGCTCCCGTGAACGTTGTCCAGGCTGCAGCGGTGGCATTGGCAAGGGTGAGGGTAGCAGCACTCGTCTGAGGTAGCCTTGCTTTTGCTGATGGCTGTGTTTAATCCAGCAGCCAAGTTTCACCTACAGATTTCACTTCCCTCCCCCAGCGGGGCTGCTCTTAGCACAACAGATGTCAGAATTCACAAACCTCGTAATCGCGGGTGCCTCATGGTGCTTGCCTTTCTGCCTTTCTTTCCAGCAGATTTATGCTTTCTTCCCCGGCTTTCAGGCCTGAGTGTGATGGTTTGAAATGCAGAATGACCACTGTGACCTCCTGGGGGTTTTGCCAGCCCCGCAGCCTGCCAGCCGATGCCCTTCCTGCTCTGTGACCACGGTGGCCAGGATATTTCAGTGCCACCTTGCCCCTCCAGGCCCCTGGGCTGGGGCTGGGGACCCGTGGGACAAGCCTTGGGCTGGGTCACTTTGCTCCTGCTCCACTTCAACACCCATTATATATATATATAATATATATATATAATATATATCAATATAATTCTGTATTAGTAGTAGTGCATTGCTGTCAGGAGGCTTTCTGGACCGTAGCCATGATCTCGTTGTTTATTCAGCGCTGTGTATGACTGCAGGAACATACAAGTATTTCACATGTCAGCCCTCTCCCTGTCTCCAGTTTCCCGTGCTCAGCTCCCAGAGCGTGTTTCGCCTTAAAGAAAATCAGCAGTGTCTCAGGAAGAGCTGAAATGTGGCTTTTGTTTACCGTGCCATGGAAATGACAGATTGAAAGGTTTCCCTCTGTCTTTATTCCACGCACTTATTTAATAGAATTGAAGGTTGATTTACCAGTTAGGGGTTACAATTAAAATAATTAATGCCTCTGTGCTGCGGAAAGTTCCCGAAGGCTGCATTTTCCTCGGATCGTTTGGAGGGCTTTCAGAAAGCTCAGCTGCAGAGCAGAAGAGAGGCACCATTCTTAAACGAAATGCAACCAAAATTAATACGTTTGCTGATGCCTACAACTGTTCACTTCCATTAAAAGTCTGTGTCTGCACCGGCAGAGCATAGACAGAAAAAATCCGGGATATTTCTGCTGTGGTAGAGCTGCGGATGAGAGCCTGCAGGTCCTGCTCCCTCTGCTCCTGCTTGCGCTGCTCAGTTCCTTCAGGGCCCGTTAGCCTCGTGTCCGGGCCTCCTGTGCTGCTAAATAACCAGCCCCTGGCCTCTTTCCTGCTTTATTTGCATGCGTGTTGTCAGCTGGCCGTGTGCTCTGCAGAATGGAGAAACGTGTCTGTTTTCACCAAGCGGAGGGATGTTTCCTTTCCTTTCTTCTGCCCACCTACAGTAGTCCCCTGACTGATGAAAGCTGTTTTTGTCTGCAGGTACAATACCTTGCCAAGCCGAAGAACGCTAAAAAATTCCAGATTAGTGAGTAAAAAAGACGATGTCCACGTCTGCATCATGTGTTTGCGTGCCATAATGAACTACCAGGTATTTCCCTTTGCATTCTTCTGGACCGCGTCACTTTTTGTTGTTGGGAGGGAAAGGTTAGTGGTGAATGATGAAGGTAAAACTGCTGGGAAGGTTTAAATCCTTGCTCATTCGTAGACAGCGCAGCGGGGAAGCCGTGCACAACACAGCCCTTGTCACAGCTGGCACACTAACGCTGCTAGGTGTGTGAGCTGTGCTGGTGGGGATAGCAGCTCCTGGGAGCTCCAGGGTTTCTTTCCTCTAACAGGAAGGATGCAAGCGATGGTGCAGTTGTGGTACTAACTGAAACCACGCTTATAAAGCAACTCTTTTTTTGGGTTTGGAGAGCAGACCCCGCAGCACTCGCGCAGTAGCTGCATGCGGCAGTTGCTCGGTGGCAGCACGCCTGGGGAAGCGATCTTGGCAGCTGAGGTGCAAATTCCCCTTTGGAGAGTAAATGGCACACTGGGCTGTCAGAAATAAGAAGTGTTTGGGGGGGCAGGAGCAAGCAGAGGGGTTGTCAGTGCTGCAGGAGCAGCTCCTGGACCCCTTTTTGTTGGCCAAAGCGAGCACCTCCGACGTGTGGTGACAGAGTCGTTGTTAGTCACGGCGTGAGATGGAAATGTGCTGACTGCCTTGATAAAACTCAGCACTGTTTTATTTGGCTTACAGCGTTGCCAGAGACTGCCAGATCTGGTCAGAGATACGTAATTTGTTGGGTTTTAAAAATAATGACTTCGGTTTCGAAGCTGAGACGATTTTTTCCCCTTCTCGTTTCAGTACGGGTTCAATATGGTCATGTCGCACCCGCATGCTGTCAATGAAATTGCACTGAGCTTGAACAACAAGAATCCCAGGTAGGCTGTGCGTGCTAGCAGGGAATTAACAAAGTAGGTAAGTTAAGAGGACATGGAAAGGGGTTTTCATGGATACGTTTATGCGCAAATCGGTAGCAAAAATCAGACCTCACTCTGAATCACGTTCAGTCTGTGTTATGGTGGGAATAGAGGAGCAGTTGCCATCAGCAGTAGTGCCATTGGTTTCAGGAGCTGCTGACTCTTCAGCTGTATCTTTGCTGCTTGAGCTCTCCAACCCTGCTACAGTGCAAAGAAGACCCTGCTGATCGTGAGCAGCTTCACGTGGGATTTTCCTGAAGAAGCTAGATTTTCATCTATAAACTTCGAGGGGGCCTCAGGTTTGAGTGTCTTCGAGAGAGGGTTTTGTTCTTGTCCTGCATCTGTACAGCACCTGACTCAGCATCGGGTGTTTCTTCAGCCTCAGCCCCAATTTTGTGATCGCACAGTGGAGCTAATTGCTGCAGGGCCGTGTCCCCTCTCCTCCCCGCACACCCTGGTGGCCCTGGTAGCTGCTTCCAGCACGGCCTGGAGCTGCAGCCCTCTTGCACCTCTAATGAAACCAGATCTGACATTCTGCTGCTTGCAAGGAGAGGTAAAGCTAGGGGATGTGACAGAACTAAGCAGCACCGTATGGAGAGAGCAGAGCGCCTTTCCCTAGGCTGTCCACTTGCCTTGCAGTGCTCTGCTTGTTTTGTCCTGGTGGAAGTAGGTGCTCCCTTCCTCACTTCTCTTTAGGCTTAAATCAGCAAGCCTGGGCACAGCGTAAATGGGAAGGGTATGGGAAGTTTATTGCTTTTATGATTTTTTGGTGTCTTGAGCCTGGAAATCGGGTGATGGAGAGACAACTTAAGCTTTTGGTTGTGAAGGAGGTGAGTTGTTTAGGTTCCTGATTATTTAAAAAAAATGCATTCAAATGTGGCTAAAACACCTGAAAGCCAATTTACCGTTATGCTGTTCAAAACCTAATTCCTTTTTGTTTTAGCCCCATCATGATTTTTGAAGAAACCTGAGTTTTGGGTGCTTAGGGCTGGCTGAGATGTGCACAGAGGGAAGCAGCAGCTCTGAGTCGCGCTGCAGCGGTGACCCCAACCACACTGCAGAGCTAAATGCCACGAGAGCTGGCAGGCCAGGGGGAGGACGAATGTAGGGAGCAGTCAGAGGCTCCATCCCTTCTGTGTGTGCCCACAGGAGTGACACCAGCACGGTGGCACTGTCCTCTCCCTGTCCCCAGTTGCAGATGTGCCAGCAGCAGGCAGGTGAGGGCTCCAGGTGCTGTGGAGACCTGGGCATCCTCCTGGCCACGCTGTGCACACTCATCTCCGTGCCCTTTCCCTGCACACACAGCTCGTGGCCTGTCCTTGCAGAGGATGTTACTGATGAGCCATAGTGAGAGCTCCTTGAGCCTGTCTGAAAGAGCTTGGGTTTTCTTCTTGTGGCAGGAAAAAAAAAATTGATGAGTAAGGATTGAAAGTGATCCATATAAAATTTCCTGGGAAAGTGAACATTTTATCTGGTTTCCAAAGATAACCTTGACACTTTGAAAGCCAAAAGGTATTTCTTTTTTCTGTAACATCTGGTTTGAGTCAGTGCTTAAGCATGAGACTAATTTCATATGTGTCTGCATGATTTTAATATCTGCTCATAGCTCATCGGGCCATAAGGTCCGGTTGGTGCTTTTGCCTTATGTGACCCTGTAAGAAAGCACTGGGGCTTATTTATATTGGAGCTGCAGTGAGTCTGTTGCATGCTTTCCTCTCAGTAATTGATTGCCTTCTCCCCCTCATTGCTGTGCCTGTGTTAGCACTGCTGTCAGTCAGTTGCCCAGATTTCTGATCCAGGAGGGGAGCGATGTGCTGAGGCATCCTCTCCTCACTTCAGTGTGCCACAGCTTACTTTTTGGGGGGCCACGAGTAATACAAATTGTCACAGAGAGTAATTCAGATCTGTATTGGGAAATACAGATGTGAGTTTTAAGCACGTTCACCAAAAAGTGGACGCAGGGGGAGCGGGCAGGCAGCTGGCTCCTGGCTATGTGCGGTGATCCTGCTGTGCCCCCAGCCGCCTCCTCGCCGACCCTGTGCAGGGGAGCTGCTGGGAGGGCCAGCTGTGGAGGGCTGACGTGCTCTGCCTTTACGGATTGATGTTCTGCCGTGGGTTTGCTTGGATTTCCACAAGTGCAGTTTGTGATTTAAATTTTTGCATGTTTCGGGAAGCATTAAAATGGGGGAGAGCTGCATGATCCCGGAGACTCAGCGTACCCCGGATCAGACGATGCTCAGCATTATGCATCCTGCAGGTTTTCTCGTTTCAAGAGACTGAATGCAAACTACTGGATGCAAACTACTTCTCCCAGCGTCTGCACATCATTTGGCAAACAGGTAGAAGGTGCTCAGCACATGCTTGTCATTGATTGCCACGGTTTGGTTTCTTCGCAGGACAAAGGCCCTCGTCTTGGAACTCCTGGCCGCTGTTTGTCTCGTCAGAGGAGGGCATGAAATCATTCTGTCTGCGTTTGATAACTTCAAGGAGGTACGTTTTTCTGCTTTATCAGGATTTGATGGGCATATCTGTAGCTCTCGGTGTGTTAGCTTGAGCTTTCTCACTCATCTAAATTCCTTAGACTGAGGATTTTCCACTAACTGTAGATTTTCCAAAAATCACTTCAAGCTGCATAGACAGCAGCGGTCGTGCCGTTGTTTTGTGCAGTTTCATGTAAAAGAGCTGTAATCCCAACAAGGTGAATCCAGTCTGAGAATTGCTCCCTTTACCTTTTGGTCAGTTGAGCTGTGCCCCAGAAATGGAGGGCTGATGGAGATGTGGAGAGCTTTACTCCAGTTCCTCTGTTTCTGAACGCTTTGGTACGTTCTTAGATGAAATAACCAGGAATTGTGGATTACAGCTCCTATTTTCAGAGCCATTTACACAAGCCTTTGAAATGCAAAATTCCTGGTTTTACTATCAGCAAGAATTTTATTTGTGAAGGAATCCCAAAACCAAGCCTCTGTGATAAAACCCTGACTCTGCTGGAATTAATACAAGTATTCTGCTTTGCTCAACTGGGGCAAAACTGTCATTCGTCTGAGTGTACGTTCGGGCGTAGCAGGTTTGCATACGGGGGTTAATGGGACTCCAGAACATTGTGTGAATGTTCAGAGTTACTGGTGTGGGAATCCAGCTCAAGAAAGCTGCTATTCTAGTTTATTTTGAATATTGGGTATATGTGTGGATGTATTATCAAAGAAAAAACGAATCTAGTCTTACCAGCTCAAAAATTGTTAAACTTGATGAGTCCCAGCTGGACTCTGCATAAACATGTAGCAGGTTTTAGCTCAGTGCCTAAGTGGGTTAGTGATCAGCGAGCCAAGCTGTTAGGTTTTTTACTTTTTGTGTTTTGGGAATTATTTCTGGTGGAGAGATACCGATCTCTGATTTACATCCGCTGTAAACATCTGCGTGTCATGGAGCTCTACCATAGCTGCCGTGCTGAGGTTCCTGCCGGTATATAGAGCCGGAGCAAAAGGTTTGGAGTCATCTCCAGCGTGCTTCTCTTGTGGAAACCTCGGGTGTGCAAGACCAGACCTGTCCAAAATGTGAGCCTTGGTGTGTGCTGCCTAAGAAGAGAGCTGCTGGGAATGGCACGGCCACCGGCGAGGCTTCACCTGGGGTGAAGATAAATTCAGGCTGGGATGATTTTGTGACCGTGAAGAAAGCCTGACTCGTGGGTCACACCAGCAAAAGGGGCGGTCAGCGTGGCTTTGTGAAAGGTGATGGTGGAAGGGAGTGCAAATGAGATTGTTGTGAGAACACCTCTGTAATATCTGAGAAGGGCTTTAAAGAGGAGCAGCACGAAACGTGTGAAAGTGTGGCGTTGATACTCCAGGCTGAAATTCTCCGTGGCTTGTTACTGCCCTGTTAGAGAAGCAGCCTGACTGGTTAGGGAGGACAGCGTGAGGAATGGCAGATAAATCTGGCAGAAATGCCACTGGTTGGGATGCTCGGTGGGGCTCACTGGGCAGGCCCTGGTGCATGTCACAGGGAGGGGTGGGCAAAGTCCCTTCTGCTCCCTTTCCTTCCTCTGCCCACAGCCAAGCTTTTGCTCCTTCCTTTCCTTCCACGTACACTCTCATCTTTTTCCTCCTGCTGACGTTCAGAAATCATTACATAGCCCAATCAGTTTGTCTCCCATCACGTATTTATTCCCCTGCTGTTTGTGCTCCATGAAGCCATTTGTCTGTGGACCTGCTGGATGGATGTTGGGGGTGAAGCGGGTGAGCAAGGAGAGGGATTTTACCTAATTTCTGCCTTCAGCCGCTCTGTTTGTCCAGTTACCCTGCTTATTCTTGCTCTCTACTGTTGTTTTCCACTTTCCTCCTGGGCAACTTTGGGGAATGGTTTCAGGCCTTTCTGTTTATCATTCATCCAGCTGGTCTGTGAGAAACCTCGGAGTTCCCGGCATGGAAATCGTCCGGGGCTCCATTTCTAGCAGGATGCTTCCACTTCAAATTACCGTAAGCTCAGTGATATTTGTGTGGCTTCTCTGAGTATGCATGGCAGGGCCGCCTCAGCTTCCCTGTGGTTCTTTCATCAGACGCAGCATGCATATTTAGGGCAGATTAGACTTGTTGAACTAGATCTCTGCCACCCTATCTCCTCGCCATAAAATAACTTCAAAAGAAACCCGAACTCCTGTCTAATGCTCTCCCTGTAATAAAGTCAGTAGAGAAAACAGGATATTTCGGACCAAATTCTGCTCTCATTTGCATCGGGGCGAACATCAAATATTTCATTAGGCTTTGAGCTTTGCTCTGATGTAAATGAGAACAGGATTTGGCTCTCAGGGTTTGCCCGAGCTAGCAAACCACAGCTGATCTGAATCTTGTCAGGAATTCTTTTTGAAAATGGCTTTTCACTTGAAAATGATGTTACAGGCCAGCTTTTTCTGGCTGAGGTCGGGATTTTTAAATGGACGGTTTGTTTTCCCGAGGTGTCTCCTGAAAATTGTTCTCTCTTGCTTCCTTCCCCTGCAACCCTCGGTTCCCCTGCAGCGGGCTCAGCACTGCGCCCTGCAGCCACAGCTCCTTGCTGCTTTTTCAGTGAATAATTAGGATAATGTTGAGCGGGTCACTTCTGCAGATGGAAACACAAGGATGTCCTCAGGCCACCAAGAGCCTGCAGCAACCTAGGAGCTGGGGAAGGCAGTGAACATTGCAGAACTCAGCGGGGGAAAACCCAGAACTGCTGTTACCACCAGGGAACAGGGAGTGTGAGGTGGGGGCACGGAGAGGCAGGTTTTTGTGCGAGGTGAGGAAGCCAGGCTTCACAGTCACACTGATTTTGGGAAAGGTGAGCCCCTGCTTCAAAGCAGCGAGGGACAGAGCTGTTGGATACCTTCTTGTTGTGCCAGAAGGCAGGCAGCAGTCACAGTGCAGTCCTCGTCCCTATGGCACGGGACAAATTAGTTATTTTCGGGGAGACATCAGTGTTGGTTTCTCATCTGTCTCTGTGCTTCCCCTTTGTGTTCTCTGCGGTGCTGACAGGAGCTGAGGATAAGCAGGGGATGGGGAAGGCTGCTCTCGTGGTGCTTCCTGCAGCCTGCTCCGTGCTTTGGGAACTGTTCCCTAGCGGCAGGACAGCAACCTCCACCCTCTGAGGTCCCTCCTGCCAGGCCAGTGCAGGTGCTGGGAGAATCGTTCCCAGTTTCCAGGCCAAATTTATCTCATCAGAAAGTGGCACCGGGTGTGCTCGGGGCCGCTCGCGCTCTGTGTGTCCAAAGCTTCCTTTTTCTGTAGGATGCTTGGCTGAATTCTGCTGCACTTAGGGGAAATAACGGGGAGTTGTGTGCCACACCAACCCCACGTGGATAGCCAGGGGCGTTTGCTGTCTCCTTATCTGTCTGGTAGTTTCTGGCCCCTTGCCGGTTCTGTTCGCAGCCACCGCTTATTCCCAGCCTCTCGCGCTGGAGGAAAATGCTGCTTGAAAGGGGCAATGGCAGCTTTGGCTGGACGAGCTATTCAGCACTGCCCCGACCCCTGCATTTACCCACTTGCAACCGGGCTTCCTTAGCAATATTCCCAGGTCCTTTGTGCTTGTTTCCATGGATTTGTGAGAACTGGCTACCGGGTTTTATCCGAGTTGCCTGGGATTTGCATTACGGGATGAGCAAATGCACTTTAGCAGAATGCCAGGGGGAGAAAATGAGAGTAAAGTGAGCCTCCAGACAAGTCGGTAGGAGCCGCGGGGGTCACAGAGCAGATGCTGGGAGCCTGTGCCCCATTTACATCGAAGCAGGCGGAGTGCACCATTGGAAAACAAGATATATTTTCCTAACGCCTCTTCAGAGTAGTTAATTCATTTTAATAGTGTGACTGTATGTGTGGATACACAGAGAATGAAGCTGCTGTCTTTTCCTGCCAACAGTAAACCCTTTGTTTTACCAGCATTTCGTGGCATACTGCTTCTTGAAGCAGCCGTGCTGCTCGGGGGTCACGGAGGCGGCGGTGCACCGGGATTTGGGCTCCTCGTGGTCCTGGTGAGTCTGTGCCTGGCCGTCAGGGGCCGTGGGAGCCAGCACGGTGCACGTGTGCAGCTTCTCACGCGTTCACACTCGCTTTGCACCGACTTGGAGGCTGTGCTGCTGTGCCACTCGCTCGGGGCACGAAGCGAGTGTCGGTCAGACTGTCCCTGCGCTGTGGCATCGTCCTGACAGTGGGCCATCACCAGGGGCTTGCTGCGGGCAGCTGCAGCCCTGCAGGAGGGTGCTGCTGGCCCGGGCACCGTGCTTTTGCTGGGCTCACTGCAACTGTACGTGGTGGTGCCCAGATGGCAACCACGGCGCCGGATCCTCAGGGCCAGTTCTGAGCTGGGCTGAGGGCTGCTGCTGCTCCACCGTGCAATTTTGGAAGGTTGTGCATCCCCAGCAGGAGTCCCATAACACTTTACCTGTTGTATATCCATATTTCTATACATACATACACATGTATGTGCATAAAGATATACACCCCAGTCTGCTGGGCTAGGTGGAAGGACCTAGTGCTTGCAGAGCAGGCTGCTGGAGAAATCTGGTGAGAACGGCCAGAAGTAGAACCAGCAAAAAAGTCCTTGTTAAACACAACTAAATAACAACTCATTGAGGCTATGAATGCAAAAAGCTGTTTTCCAGCTCGTCTTGGCCTTGCTTCATTTTATTTTTATTTTTATTTTGCAGCTTTTCTAATTAGCTGTTTAATTTGCATTCTTCATAAGCTTTTTATTTACCAAAAGTGTAGTAGCCAATGAAGGAACAACTGCAGGAAGTTTACTTGGTGAAAAACGTCCGAACCCAACAGCTCTAACGTATTGCACAGTGAAAACAGTCACAAAGACTTTTTTTTTCTTCTTCCAATTACTGATTTCTTCAGTTTTTGTGTAGATCTAAAAATGGCAGTTTTGGAATATACTTTGCAGCGTTCTGAGCTGGCATTTTAAGGAGAAAAATCTTAGATTCAGCTTTTTGTTAACCTCCATTTTGAACGTTGACTTTACTTAAATAACAACTCACTATTTCTGAGAAAAGACCAGAGGGCTCTACCACTCTTTTTTTTTTTTTTTTTTTTTTAATAAGCATAATTGTAGTTTTAAACCAAACCAAGGAGGCAGAAGAATTGACTGCGATCTGGTGCGAGACAGAAAGCCAGCCAGAAATAATCCTGGCTCTCTGCAGGAAACACTTCCTGACTTTGGCTCTAACCCAGCAAAGCAGTTAAATTGCTTATTATATAAGCATCTACCAAAGTAAGTGAATTCAGCAAGGTGAGTGTATGCCTGTGTGCTTCTCCATATGGGAAATAATTTCAGAGCTTTAAAATAAAACACGAATGGAGGTGTTTTTTCTAAGATGAGCCATATTTCTCAGAAGACCACCTCATTTTGCTCTGAGACAAGAGGAAATGCCGAAAATACACTTGGAATTCAGATAATCCAGGAGACTTTTGGGGAGCTCCTCTTTTTGTGGTTCTCCCAGTGTCTGAACTTTGCTGTCTGCTCGGCCGAGAAGAGTCAGCGTAGCTCCCTGCAGGCCTGGGGGTGAGGAAGGAGTGGGGTGCTGGATGCTGGCTCTCCCTCTCACTTTAACACCAGTTTAATTGACTTATCTGTTCGCTGCTCTGCCACAGGTGAGCAGAATTCAGTCCCATTGCACATCGTCTACTCAGGACAGTGATGCTGGGCTGTGACAGCAGGATTCATTTGGGTTGCTGTGCGGCGAGCTGGAAAGCCGAGGCATGGCAAATGGACCTCTTTGTTTACCTCCGGCAGTTTTCACTCCGGCGGCGTGAGACAATATTGTTCAGCCCCAACTTTTCACAATAGCGGATTCAGAGTCAGATTTCTCTATTTGAATAATGAGTGACAGCACTGAAAACAGCAGAGCCGGGTTATTCTTACAGGCCATTATAATAACTCAGGGCTAGAAGAAACAGTTTGCAAGCGCTGGAAAATGTAAACGCATTTGTTGTCTTTTCTACTGCAGCAGTATTTTCAGAGTGCCTTAACCCTGCTGGTAGAGAAGTAAGAGGTATTTTAACCTAGTAAGTATTAAGTAACTGTTTACTTAACCAGTAACTTATGGGAAAATTGATTTTTTGTTCTTCAGCGAACTGCAAAAATGTCAGCGTGATCAGTCAAAACAAAGTGTTCCTGTTGAGCGCTGCCGGCCCGTGGTGGGATCTGCTGACCACAGTGGGCTGTTGTGGGGGAGAGAAAGCCAGCATTGTGCCGCCGGGACAAAGGAGCACAGACAGGAGGAAAGGTTTACAAAGGGTCGCATGGATTTTTGGGTTGCACATATCCATCAGGCTGCTTATAGCACCGCACCCAGTATGGGCTGCGTTCGTGTGCTTAAAATAAGCTTTGGGCACCACATGGTTAGACGGTCACTTTAACGTTTGCACTGGCAGATAGTGGTGCTGTGTTGCAAAGCCTCTGCTGAGGTTTATGTGTTTCAAATTCAGCCCTTTAGTAAGAAGAGACTCGCACCGGGGTGGCTGCAGCAGGCAGCTCCAGGGCTGCATGGGCTCCGCGTCTCAGGCGTGCGAGCATCGGTCCTCCAGATGTGGAGGAGGCAGAGATCTGGCAGCTGGGGCTCATAGTGTGCGATTTGTGCTGTTGGCCAACAAAGCTGCAGCTCCAGAGCCTGAAAATACGGCGTGTGTGCCCCGCCATCTCCACACGGAGCTCGCTGCGTTGGCTGGTGGTGGGGTTTGGTCGCAAGCTTGGTTCCCCAGGTGATGCTTCGTGTCCTTAGCTAATGACCTGGGGCAGGAGGACGATGTGCTTCGCTCAGCCTGGGTTTTCCCTTTGGCTGACACTGCTCATGAAAACGTGGCCCTTTTTTCAAAATAGCCTTACTGCCATGTGCTGCCTGCCCCGCCTGCCTTTCTCCAAAGGCCACGTGAGTGGGAGCAACGCGAGCGCTGCCGCCTTTGAACTTTGCTCCTGGGTGGTCTGGATGTGAACTGCGCGACCTGCCAGCACTGCCAGGTGGACAGGGGTGCAATCCTCACAACATTTTTCATACCAGAGCCTTCTGCTTCCTTACAGCGCTGCCTTGTGCCTTTGTAACGCATCCGCAAAGGGCTCACCTCGTTAGCACCCGGAGAAAGGACCCTCCGTGGGTGGCTCTCCATAAAGCCACATTGTTCTTCCAGAATGACGTGGGCTTAATGCAACCTAAAAAGACTTTTTTTCGCAACCTAAGTAGAGACAGAGGCTTATTATAGCTGCGGTAACCCATTTAATCTTTCTTCTTACATAGAATAATGCTAATAAAAGAAAGATCAGTCTTTCTTAGTCCCAGCCGTACTTCCAATGCAAATGACAGACCTTGGAAATTTATTCAAATATAAATGGCAACATATGGTTTTATGCGGTGGGATTTGATTTCAGCGTTCGCCTTGGATTCGGGCCAACCTTCAGGCTGCAGGCTTCATCTACAGTCTCGCTCTCTTTAATCTTCCGGGATAAATTATATCATTTCACGAAAGTCAGCTCGCTGTCTCTCTTGAAGCACACATGTTCCCAGCCCTGACTCATCTGATGACAGTGTGAAATATCTGCAAGCAGCCGCTGAAAGCCACAGGTTGTTGGTGCTCTTCCTGTTGCTATCAGCTGCCGAAGCCAGCCAGCCGGGGCTGCTGGGTTCCCATCCTTGGCAATTGGCTGCTGGGCTTCTGTCACGTCAAGTTGCTCCCCGATTTAATTAGGCAACCCCTAATGGGGGCTGGTTGTTTATGTCAGCTTCTCTCAGCCATGTGGAACAGTTTGCATTAGATTCCCCAAAATCAGTCCTTCTGGCTTGTGTTGTTGAGTGATCGTACGTGCCTTTGTCATGTTTATTTCCACGGTACCTGCTCTGGTTTAAGTCCTCCCATTTTGTCTGAAGTGGCTGCGGGAGAGGTGTGATTGTTTGAGGAGCTCAAACCTGAGATGAACCTATTTCTCCTTTTGTCGTGTTGACTCCAACTTTTTTTTGGGAAAGGGAGAGTACGAAGAGTGTAGGGAGGGCTTGCTGTTGGTTGCATTGAAATACCATGCCGGAAAAAAATGGGCTTGGAGAATATCGAAGGGATGAGCACAGCTGAGCAGCCTGTGGTGCAAATCAAGGAGAGGCTGCTTCGGGTTTGGTTTGAGAGGGAATTGGATCGGGCCCAGTGTGTGCCTCTGAAATGAAATTACATTGGCAGGCTGCTGCTGCCTTTGATCTTTACAGTGCAAGTGGGTCCCTGACGCCCTGCCAGATCCTGGTTTTGGCTCTTCCTGGGGGAAGTGAGTCTCTTCGCAGCGACTCATCCCTTCTCCTCCTGAAGGGCGTGCTGCCTCTGCCTGGAAGCATACGTGGCCCAGGGAGGCGTGCACGAAGCAGCAGCAGCCGTCCCAGGCAGCAAGGAGGGAGTCTGATGGCCCTCAGTAAGAGGGTGCTCAGCAGGGTGCTCACAGTAAGTCCCTGAGGTAGGTCATGGAGCTGCACGGTCATTGAAGCTGAGTTTCATGGCACAGAAACCATCCCTGGTTCTGCAGGCAGAGAGTGCTACGGAGATGCTCTGGTCCCTGCCAGAGAGCACACATTTGAGCTCTTGCTTTTAAATGCACACTGGTGCAGCCAGATGCTCCCTATGATCTCTGTATCTTCCCAAGGGTGCTTCTTGCCGTTTTGGAGTTGAGTTTGGACATCTGGTGGCTTTGCAGAGCCTAAGTCTCTGAAGTGAGGCCAGCTCTTGTGCCACCACCATCTGCAAAGCACAGCGTGTTGCAGGGCAGGAGCAGGAACTCACTCGTTTGCCCTCGCTTTTGGTTAGAAACATTTTGGAGCTGCCCTAACTCTCCGTATACAGTGTTTGGGCACTGATCTCCCACCAAAAGATGATTCCTGGAAGGCTTTGTGAAGATTACCATGAAGAAAACCCTGGGGTTAGACGGCAGATTTACAGCCTGAAGCTGAGTGACCGGTGTCTCTCCAAACTCACCCGTCCTTCCCATGTCCCAGGGCCCTCTGCTAAGCAGGGACAGCTCGTGCATCCTTCTCCCACTGCACAGCTGCGGGTCAGACAGCACAGCAAGACATGCTGCATCCAAGTGGGTCTGTCTCAGCTCTGTTTCACTGTATCTTGGACCTTAACATGTGTTTTACAGGCAGAGTAAAAGTGTTCAGTGCTTTGAAACCCCTTCTGTGATGTAGGCTGCACAGAGAGCTGAGTCCTTTGGGTCTACGATTGTGACAATTTGCCTGACCAACGAGCACAGTCTGTTTGTCACAAGGGTGCAGGCTTTGTCACTGAGGTATTTCTTCTGTCTTCTGGGTTTTTAAGGTTTAGCTGGAAACACGCTGCATTTTAAACACCATTTTAGCCAGTGCTGGTTACACCTTCGGCACCTAGCAGATGCGTGTGGTTGCTGAGCATGAATAATAACCCAGTTATGACAATTTTGTATGGGAATGACAGAAGATGTGTGATATACACTGCAGATAGATTTCATTCAGTCGTAACAGACAGCAGAAAGGATGGAGAGAGAGCGCCCAGCAGCACACCACAGGCAGTGCTCTGCAAATCCCACCATCAGCTTAGTTTAGGTCCCATTAAACCATCCAAAACCTCCCGCTGACCTCAGCGAGGTCTGCTCGGTGCCTTCGTTGTGGAGATAAATCCTGCAAGACAGGGACAGCTAAAAAGAGAAAGCTAAGGGGGAATAGTAATAGTAATGCATACTTGGGAAAGAATTTGCTTTGGGGGAGTAGGTGGAAGCCTGGATCAGGGATGTGGTCCTGCTGTGGAGGCACTGGAGAAACACATCCAGAGAACCAATCCTTGCCCCAGAGGGTTTAGTTCCCAAAGAAGCACCCAGTGCTCCCGCCAATCCTAATTACCATTCATTGGCTAATTTCACACAAATGCTGCAGGATGAGCTGGCTCTGGAGGGAAGCAGCAGCTGATGTTCTCCGATCTGGGACGGGGAGCTGCGGTGGTGGCTGCCGGAGCTACTGCTTTGTGAAGTGGCTGGCTCCTGGGGTTGTAATCACGGGGATGCATCTGTGTCCTCCTCTCAGCAGCAGCCAGCACTCCCCAGATGTTCGCCTGAAGCCTGGTTAAGAAAGGAAGAAGCCTCTTGGGCTCACCAAGGGTTTTGTGCTTCAAACAAAAGGAGGGCAGCGGTGCCCACCCCACGGTCCCGGTCACTTGGCAGCGCGTTTAGTGTTTTGTGAGTTTGTGGGGAGTCACTCAGATCATTTGTCTGCTGAGAGAACTAGGACTCAACCAGAGAAGCTATGGGGGAGCAGTAAGAGTTAAGCAATACACTGAGACCTACGTTATCTTAGATCTTATTTCTCCCTCCAGTTGGACGTGTTTCCTGCCAGCACCCCTGTATTACAGCTCTGTGATTCCGAGCAGCTGATTGTTGTGCTGATGCATTTCGCTCCTCATTTAGCCTGTGATAATTTTCCTTTTTTCCTCTCTGTAATTTGGTCTTCTTCCTAATCACATTATGTTGCAGTGGAAAACCAATTCTGAACTGTAAGAGAGGCCAAGGCTTCCTGTGGCATAGCGTGGTGTAACTCTGTTGTAACACTTGTACAAGCAGTGGGTATCCCTAAATTTTTAGGGGGAAAAGAGCTATGAAGAGTTACGTTATAATTGGAGCACACATGTTGGTTGACCTGTGAATCCACAGCTGGATTTGTCATGAAGAATATTTGTAACAAGAAAGGGAACGAGGACAGAGGGAGGTTTTGAGCAAGCACAGAAGCTGCTTTTTAAACGTTTTTAATACTCTCTCTTGCAAAATGCAGTTTAATGTACACGTGGTGATTCTTTTCTAGGTGTGTGGAGAGAAACAGCGCTTCGAGAAGCTGATGGAGCACTTCCGAAATGAAGACAACAATATAGACTTCATGGTGAGCACTCTTCATTATCAGCAACCTTGGGTTTCCCTACTTACTGTGTCTGTTCCTGCTGTCACACGCAGCAGTGCCATGTGTATGATCCCTGGCCTAAAATTACCACAGTGCAATTTTTTAATATTCTAAACCGCATAGTATAACTCTCATATTTTTTTTTTAGTTTCGGTTGACTTCAAGAAATGTCTGCTACCATAGCAAAGGCAGTAGGAAAGTAGCCTTTTGGTTGCGTGTACTGCTTCTATGTGGCAGGGTAGCAGCATCTGCAACATCAAGATGCATATTCTGTACATGTGCCAACATCCTCAAAATCACAGACAGGGAAGTGTGGGAGCGACTCAGTGCAGCTGCTGTCTGTCCTTATCTGCAGATAAAAATAGCAGTAGTTTTCACCACTTTGGTTCCTCAATGTGCATGTGTATGATTATTCACCAAATCCACTTCCCCTGGAGCACAGCAGAAAACAGCAAGAGAGGAAGATCTTACTGGCACCCACAGATGCCAACACCAGCTTGCACGCTGGAAACACGTGAAAGACAGAGGGACGTGGCAAGGATGAGCTGGCTGGTTACGTATTTGATATAAAAAAATACTTCTGTATCTATTTCTTTAAAGCCTGTGGCAAGTGGGCGGTCATTTTGGTTGGAAGTTCTATTTTTAATTACGAAACAGATGCAGTTCAGATATGGTTGGTGCAGTCTCCCTTGCACTACTTATGCCCAGTGCCTGGAATATGACACGATCCCATTTGTAGGTGAAAGAAGAGCAGGAGAGTTTCCCACCTGGTCATGTTGGCCATTCTGTAGGGTCACTGTGAAGCGTGTGTGACACTTTATACCATTCTAGTGCAGAGCTTCATGATAAAGACCTCTTCCTGCCAGGAATTAGGCATTAAACCAGCTGGTGGGGTGTTTCCTACTGGTGTTGAAGACCCCGGTGTCAGTGACTTGCAGCCAACAGGGCCAAGTTTGCACCCACAAGGTGGTGGCAGAATCAAAAGGAAGCAGTGTGAGCAAGATAGGATGACCTTTTCCTCATGGTTTATGAAAAAAAAAAAAAAAAGTGTTACAGTGATGCCTGCAATTTTACTAAAGTTAGCAAGCTGCTCTCAGTAACTCTGTGACACGTTACAGTTGGGTTTGCTCCTTATTATTGCAGTCCCAGTAAGGACATGTTGCTAGTCACAGTATACATTAAGTGTTCTCAGATGTGCATACAGTTCAGCCTGTAATTTAACAGAAAGATTTGTCAGGCCCAAGCACCCAACTCCTGAACGTTTCTGCTGTGCTCCCACGAAAGGGTGATGGTATTTGGGGAGCAGGAGAGCGGTGCAGCGTAGTGCAGCCTGCAAGCAAGACAGTGGCACCAGCCTGCAGCCTGCACCTTGCTGGGAGCTACAGGATTTGTCCCCTTTATTAGAAACAATCATCCCTCATCGTTATTTAAGATAAGAAATGGTGTATTGCGAGGTTGGAACAGGGAATGTACCTGTCAGCATGTCTGTACAGGCCTGGTGAGCTGTGAATATTCAGCATCCAACTGGGCAGCCTGTTTCAGCTGTGAGAACATTCCCTGGTCCTCTCAGGTTGAATGTAGTGCTTGAAAGAGGATAAAGAGAGATTTTTTTCAGAACTTGCCCAACTACTAATAAAGTCTGCGTCTTTGGGTTGCTTCCATTGACTGAGGGCTTGAATATATGACAAGCCTAGAGCTAGAGGAGGGAGCTCATGACAAATGATTTGGCAGATCTGCTCGTTCCTGTCACCATCTGGCCCTAACGCGCTCCACATGCTGCTGCGAGCAATAGCTGAGAAATGTGCCTGGGGGCGAGCAGGGGGCGCGGGGCTGCCAGAGAGGTGCAGAGCCGAGGAACCAAGGTGCGGAGCTGAGATGTGGAGCTGTGCAGTCGTTCCTTTCTGCAGGATGGGGTGAAATGGCTCCAGGATGTTAAAGCTCGGGTAATTCAAGTAGTTGTAAGGAGTGAAGATAAACAGAGAGCTATTCCTGCAGGACCTGGCTTTCGGGCTGCCCTAGATGGAGAAGACAAGAGTTGTCTGGGAAGCTGGAGCTGAAAGGGGCTGCAGTTAATTGCGTGGATCTAATGGGAGGAAAGAACAACAAAAAGGCAAAAGTATTTTAGAGAAGGTTCCTGTTGTTGACATTGACTTACTTCATTTTAAAAGCAACTTTCTTAGATTAATTTTCTTTGACTTGATAAATTCCTTAGTTGTGTATGTAAGGATCTGAGAAAGGAAATGAGAATTTGGCCCTCATGTTCTAAGAGCCAAAGCAAGTATAACAAAAGCGCTTTTGAAATAAGGAAATTTGGCTCTGAGTGATTTGACAGGACAGCAGTGTTCAGCTGGCCAAGGCCGGCACCGGCCCTAGGAGGAACCAGAGTTCACCACAGAAACTGGAAGGAGTCCTCTGCCATGCAGGGAGTCAAAACCAACTGCACGAGCAGGGTTGTGTGGTAAGAAATGGGTGCACGTTGAGTGGCAGGGGTGAGACACCCCAGGAGCTTGTGTTCCTGTGGTTCCTGGTGGCTCCAAAGCTAGCTCAGGTTGGGAGAATGGGCATCCCAGTCCCAAACCTGTTGTCAAAGGCCACCGTACAACAGACACTTGTCCACTAGTTTATTCTTTGGGCCTTGAAACAGAGAACTGGCCACTTTCCAGCAGCAAACTGGAAATCCAGAGGGCAGCCTTCAGTTCTGTCTTCCCACAAAGCAGCCCAGAGACGTGGAGTCGCCTGGAGGCTTAGTTTCATTCTAGAAACCTAGGAGCTACCTCAGTCAATGCTGGGAACGTGGTGTTACTCCTGTCACAGTGTCTCCAGCAGGACTGGCTTATGGCCTAGAGGGACACGTCAAGGACGAGGCGAACCCTCTCAGAGCAGCTCAGGGAGCGACGCAGAGGTGGTCACCCAAGAGCTGAAAGAGCAAGGGATGTGCAGAGTGGCATTTGGCTGTGCCTTATGTTCCCATAAAAAGCAAACCTTTGTGGGGTTCCTGGCCCGACTCCTGCCCTTCTGCAGGCGGCTTGCCCTGCTGCTCCTAGGGCTCACGGCCCCCTTTGCTCCAGGGCCTTTGTCTTGTCTGTGCTGTGCTCGGACGTGGTGGCGTGCCAGCTCGTATGGTCTGGGCCCTTGCTCAGTTACCAAACCACAGATTTTAAAACACGCTTTCTGCAAATAACAAAGCACCTTTTGTAAAGTTCCCCTTTCCAACTTAAGGGTTCCAGTTGAAAAATTAATCTCACTTTTAAAGGCAGTTTTGGAACACGGCATTGTTTTCTTAAGCACTTGTGTGCTTGTGTGATGTCTCGCAGTGCGAGCTGGCACGGCAAGCCAACCAGCGTGCAATAAAGGTAGGCTCCACAGACATGACTTAATTGCTGGAATCCGTGTTTCCCTTTATCACAACAGACAAACAAGCTGATGGGGAAAAAAAAAAAAATAGCTGCAGAACAGCAAATCAGAGTTTCCCTTGGCAGCAGCCGTAACGAAGTGCGGTCACTAGCGCTGTGTGCCCTGCCCTGCTGACCCGTGATGGTTCCTCTTGCAGGTGGCCTGCATGCAGTTCATCAACATCGTTGTCCACTCGGTGGAGGACATGAACTTCCGAGTCCACCTGCAGTATGAATTTACAAAACTGGGCCTGGACGAGTACTTGGACGTGAGTATGGGCAGGTTCCTGGCGCTCACCAGACGGGTGAGCGTATTTGCAGCGTGGGGCTGTTGGCACGTGTGGGCTTTGCTCAGAGAGCTGGGCTGCTCCTGCCTGTGCCCTGAGGGCAGCAGGAACACGAGGGAGGCTGTGGAGGCAGCAGGCAGGCAGTACGAGGAGGCCAAGCCTCCTGCTGCCCCAAACGTGCTGCCACCGACAGCTTTCAGGAGGGCAGCACAGGGCGGCCCCACAGCCTGTGCTGAAACCGCCGTGCTTCGGGGGCTGACAGGGCTGCGGCCTGGAGCCACCCTGCTGTGAGGGGAGAAAAACCCACTGCTGCGAGCTGGAATTACAGACCGGGAGCTAAATTGGTAGCTTCGTCTGATAACAAGGCGAGGATGAACCACAGCCGCTCTCTGTGGCAGTGGCGTGGCCCTGCATGGTGCAGGCCGCACGCTGACCTTCGGCCTCCGGCTGCGAGCACCGTGCCTGGAGGCACTGGCTGCGTGGAGATGGTAGGGATGGGCACAGTGTCTGCCAGAAGTACTTGTACACACTGGTACCAGCATGGCACTGTCTGGGGTCCAGGGGTGCCCCAAATACTAGAGTATCCTCAGAAACAGGCAGAATGGTTGAAACTGCACTCTGATGTTTTCTTTTGAGATAAAATGAGCTCATTTTGAATGTGGCAAGCCAGCCCAACACGAGGCGAGTGAAGACAAAGGGAGGGTTTGCTCTGGGCCATGAGGCTGCTTTGTGCCTGGCCACGAGTGCTGGCTTCACCTCTCCGTGCTGGCTGCAGGGCTGGGGCATGCAGGAGAGCAGTGGTACCCTTTGTAGTAACAGAAGACGTGACAGTGCTCATTTTTATTTGAAAGTTCTGGATGTTTGGTCTTCAAAAATGACTGTTTCTCAATTTTGACCCCAGCTAATGTTAAAATGCAGAGTGTTGTTAAAATATTAAAATTCCTGAATGTTGGAAGTGGCCGAGCTCCCACTGTTCTCCCTCCCCTTTTCACTGTGTGCAATTATGTTGCTTCAAATCGCTGCCTGTGCTGAGTGACAGCTTTTTATTTTGGGGTTTACAGAAATTGAAACACACGGAGAGCGACAAACTGCAGGTGCAAATTCAAGCTTACCTGGATAACGTTTTCGATGTGGGAGCATTACTGGAGGACGCTGAAACCAAGAATGCAGCCCTGGAAAGAGTTGAAGAACTGGAAGAAAATATTTCCCATGTTAGTACAAAACTGAAGTCACTTTCTGGAGTGGAGCAGAGCCTGCTCTGCACAGGGGCTCTGGTATTGCCCCTTTCTTTCAGGAGGTGGACATAAAAGCATAGCGGGGGCTAGAACCTTTGGGGTGAGGAGTACTACTTTAAAGGAAGTCTGTGGGACTGCTGTGCTTTCTTTATGGGGGGTGAAAAGATACTTGGCAAATGAAGGAATTCTGGAAATCTCAGGCAGGTAAACTTCCTGGGAGCTTCCATGGTGTATTTTGAACCTCATATGCTGCATATTTTAGTGGTGGGCCGAGGGGGGAATTGTCTCCACACGGAGGTGCTGAGCAGAGAGCAGTCTTTATTCCTGCTGGTGGGACCTCGCCTCATGTGCCTGTGGAGGTCCTGGTGCCACAGCTCTGCATCTTTGGAGGTTTTAGCTTCTATTTGGTTGTGGTTCCGGGTGGAGGCACTGGGCACACGGAGTGACTGCAAAGCGTTGTTGTGAGCCGGGGAAGCTAATTTATGTGGAAATGGCAAATTCCATAGCAAATTCTCAGTACCAGTAAATAGAACAGATAAGGATCTCTGACTGTAAAAACACAGTGAAAGCTCTGTGTGGCTTCCAGCACTCGCAGCAAGGATGTGTGAGTGGGGGCAGGCAGGTGGAGTGAGACCACTGCTGCGGGGCTCCTGCTGAATCCCTGGGGCAGGGCCGTGTCCCGTGCTGGAGGAGGGTAGGTGTGGAGCACATAGGTGCTCTGATGCCTTCAAGGAAGCAAGGGCTTAGTAATATAGACTGAAAAACAGCAGTGTGCAGATATTTGGTGCTTGCTCATGGCTTTTCTGTCCCATCTCTTCTTGGTATCAGTCACTTTAGTGTAGAAAATGTGGCTTGGCTGTTTTATATTAAATAAAAGTGTTTTCCATACTTTAAGAAAGGGTTATTCTACTACCAGTCCTATGTGGCCATCACTTAGAATAAATATATTAAAAAAACCTTCCCGTGCAGTATCTGCCACTCTTGAGGTGCTCTTCTGCTAGAGAAAAATGATGTGGTGGAAATGGCACGGGTTGCTTCGCAGATCTCCTTTCCACTGTTCAGAAACTTAATGGTGTACTTTGGTGCTAAAATATTAAGGGCTGACTTCTGATCTCCTGTTACATAAAGTAGACTAATCCCAGGAGTATGGACATAATTTTCTGTTATGTGTTGACAGAAATATTAATAATAGAATTGCAAATTTTAATCTCAAACATGCAGCGAGCAGTACAGCCTTCACCAACCTTGCCTGCATCGGAGTGATTAGTGGTAATGGAAAAAAGCCAGCACGAACTTCGTGGCTTTTCAGACCCCTTGGTAAAAAACAAAAATAAATCAAAAGACCATGGGAAAGAGCAAACTCTCAATAATTGCTAATTAAATTAGCTCAGTCGTGAGAGGAGATATTTACAGGTCCCACCACTTCGGCATCTATTGGCTTTACAACAGTGCCATTGTAGGACTGTGGGGTTCTTTGGGTTTCAGATCAAACTTGGTGTGTATACTAAATAATTGCATTTGAAGTTCTTTATTGTAGAGTAGACTCTCTAACTGGACAGGCTCGTGACTGCAGTCCAGCCAGGCTGCCTGCTAGTCAGAGCTGAGGGGTGATGTTCGTCATCAGCCCTTGGTGCCACCTGCCTCCTCCACGCAGGACCCCTTGCTCTTTCCAGCAAGTGGTGCTGACATTTTGCTTGAGAAAGCTACTGTTATTTATCTAATTCATTTCTCTGTTGTACAATAGTTATCTGAAAAACTCCAAGATACGGAGAATGAAGCTATGGCAAAGATTGTGGAACTGGAAAAACAGCTTATGCAAAGAAACAAAGAACTGGATGTGATTCGGGTAAGTGCGATAGGAAGGCTCTGGCTGATGCCACGTCTCAGCGGAGGGATCTGCTGTGCATTTCTTGTCTGGGAGGTAATGACTGTCTTAATGGGTTGAGCAATTTCCGTCAGCTTTCTAATTTGGAACCCAGAGCAGATTTCAAGTAGATTTATTTGTCTGTGCTCTCAGAGATGGACATTTAACGCTCTGAGTGTGCCAGCAAATCGGTGAACTAGACAAGCACATCCTATTGCTCAGGTCTGTAGCGTTGCTGGTTGAGTTTTGCACATGTGGTTGGCTCCGGAGGGGGGGTTGAGGTGGAACTGGAGTCTTTGAGACTCAGGTAGCACAGCATCAAGCACAGCCTGCTTTCTGTGTACAATCCAGACTTTTTGATCAGGAGGGGAGACGCCTTATGGGTCAGTATCTGCTCATAAACAGAGCAACCAGCAAGGTATCAGATACCCTGAGTTAAAATTGAGGTAGAGCACATCTGCTGTGCATAGGACGCAGTACTGCACACAGCCTTACCTCTAGTGTGGGAAAAACAAAAAGGAGGCCTTCCTCCCCAATGAAAATGTATGGTTTGTGTTAAAATGCTTCGTTTGATAATGCCTGGGGCAGCCCAAGGTCTGGTGTCAGGCTGCCTTCTGTTGCTGGTATATAAAATTGGTATTGTGTTTTGTGAATAAAGCTGCAAATGCCGTGTTTGTGTGGCATTCACAGGAAATCTACAAAGATGCAAATACCCAGGTTCACACCTTGAGGAAAATGGTGAAGGAAAAGGAGGAAGCCATCCAGCGACAGTCAACGCTGGAGAAGAAGATCCACGAACTGGAGAAGCAGGGTACCATTAAGATCCAGAAGAAAGGAGATGGTGACATCTCTATTCTCCCTGTGGCTCTGGCCTCCGGGATGGTGCCGGCAGGCTCAGAGGCTGTGGCTGGCGCGTGTGTCACACCGGTTGCTGGAGCCGCAACTTCTGTCCCCTTGCCACCACCTCCACCACCACTACCAGCCTTAGCAGCAGCATCGGAGGCAGGTAAGAAGCGTCACGTCCCCAAAATATGGGCTGGCTGGGAGCTTGAGAGCTGGGCGTTTGTTGTGTTGGGGTCAGGCTTGGTGGCTTTACACCAAAAAACCACCTTCTGTTGTTGTAAGGAGCTTGCAGGTCAGGTTTGTTTGATCCATTTCTGAGCTCTTCAGTTGGCAGGAAAAACAAACAAACAAACCCCACCAGCTTCTTTCGTTAGGGTGGTTTCCTCCCGTGCTCATATACTGGGGTAGCGTGGTGAAGGGTCCAGCAAACACCCGCCTGGTGTAGTGTGGAGAGGAGAGCAATGGGAGGGACAAGGAGGGTGGTGGGCCCTGCTGTGAGTTGTTCTGCAGCAGCTCATGATGTTTTGATTTCTCTTCATGGCAGTGCCTCTTCTCTTCTCTCCATTTTTTAGTGCAAAACGGCCCTGTGACGGTGCCAATGCCGCCTCCACCCCCGCCTCCACCACCACCTCCGCCGCCGCCACCTCCTCTCCCAGGCCCAGCCTTGGACACCGCTCCTGCAGCTCCTCTGCCCCCGCCGCCCCCGCCCTCAGCTCCCCCCCTGCCCGGGACAGCCTCTCCCACCGTGGTTTTCAACTCAGGGCTTGCAGGTAAAACTCCCCGGCGTTTCCCCAGCGTGCTGAGGGTTTGCCTGCAAAGTGAGCAAAGGCAAGGCCAGGGCGTGTGGACTGGAGGGGACAGGATACTGAGGTGGGGCTTCTTTTCTCTTAGTCGCCTAACTAATGCTCTTTATCTCTATCTGGTATTATACTTAGAGGGATTTACGAAAGGAAAGATCATTTATCAATCAAACAGATTTGGTTTGGTCTATGAGAGATGACTTCTTCAGCGAAACTGAAGCTGTTGCCAGAAATATTTTTCTAACATCATCATTTTTGGCCTGAAGTGAACAAAATATGGTTTTGAAAGAAATGCAAAGCTTCATGGTTTTGATTTCTTCTCAGAACATGATGAAGAAATATCTGTGAAAAAAAAATAAAGGCAAACTTTTTGTAATTATTTTGGAAGGAAGAAAAATTTCCTGACCCATCTTCCATCATGTTTTTATGCTCTCTCTATCATATGCCAAGCATCTCACACAGCAAGTGAATGTTAATTGGTATCACACCCCTTCCCCTGCAGGAAATCTCAAGAGTACATTATGATTCCAGAGACTGAGAAAGTCTGATTAATAGCTTTTTTTTTTTAAACTAATTAAGTATTCCAGATTCGAGCCTTTAAAGTCTTTTTTTTTTTTTCTTTTTTTTTTTTTTTTTTCTGAAAGTGAAAAGCATCTTGGAATTGGAGGGTCCCAGAGAGTGTATTAAAAAAAAAAAAAAAGAACAAAGGATGATGCTTGGTTGAGGTTAGGGGTTAATGTGTCCCCAGTGGGTTTCAGAGCAGTCCTGCAGCGTGCAGCGCTGCTTGGCACCGTGGCTGGGGGAGCAGGGCAGAAAGCTTTCAAGCAGGCGCTCCCTTCTGCCTCTGCGGGGCCAGCCTGGTTCTCCAGAGGTCTTTCCACGTGGAGAAGACCCCTGCCTCAGCCTGGTGTCCTCATGGTGTGCAGGGACAGAGCAGCAGAGCGAGCCGTGCTGCAGCACTCGGTGCTCCTCGGGTGCGGAGGCTGCTGGGCACAGTCCCTGCGGGGTTGGAGGGGGAGCGGTGAAGCGATGAGCCTTGCTGTTCTGACCATCACTAACATTTTTTTCTCTGTTCTTTCTGCTTCCTGATTAGACGGGCCAATCAAGCTCTTCTGTAGGTTGCTCTCTGCTAAGTATTTAACTCTCTTCTCCCCTGTCCCCCTCTGTCCCTCCGTGCTGTGCCCTGTGTGTGCCCACAGACGTGTCCCTGTCTGGGAGGTGGAGGGGGGGTGCAGGCTGCTGCAGAGGGGCTCTGGGTGGAGCAGGAGCACATGTTGGCTTCAGGATGCTGCCAGCCAGCAGGATTTGGCCACTCGGAGGCCCTGATTCAGCAAAGCACTTCAGCAAGTAATTAAGCTGTGTGGTTTCTTTGGAGATGTCCTCCAGCTGCGCTCTTTACACCGTTCACATCAAGGATAGGCTTTTTTCCCCAAAAAGGCTGAAGCACGGAGACTGGGCAGCCTCCACCAGTTGCAGATGCCTTCCTTGGCGTCTGTACCCTGCTGGGACCATGTCCCCACTGTGCTGCCCTCAGTGGTGCGGCTCCCAGGGGCCTTGCCAGCTGCTGCTGGGTCTCTGTAAGGGAGGAGGAAGGGAATTTTTAAGGGATTTTGATTAGCCGAGGTGGGAGCTGGCTCACGAGGCAGTTCGTTTCCCTTCCTGTCCTGAAATAACCCAGCAGCAGTCACTAATCTATTCTAATGCATGCATCAGATGAAAATGTTTTTTTCATGGATGTTTCAGCTCGGAAAAAAAGTCTTTTTTATTTTAGGAATTATTTAGGTAAACACATTAATTGTACAAAGAGCAAAACTGGTTTAGATGAGCAGAAGTTTATCATGCGTGGTCATGTCTTCCAGTTGGGTGAACGTATTTCTCAAAATACACTTTCAAGCTGAATATTGTGCATGTTCGCTGTTACTCACTGATGGATCTTTGTTTCGAGCAAATTGTCTTGCCAGTAATTTATTCTTTGCAGTGTCCCTGCAATATGGGCACGAGCCCGAAAGGTACACAGAGGCACAGCTCAATTCTTTTAGAAGTGGGAGGACAAAGTGAGAGAAATGTTCTCATCATTCACCTGGCTCCAGTGCACAACAGGAGAGTGTCCCCTGAAACAGGTGGTCTCTGTCCTGCCCAAAATGTGCTCACAGACTTGCTAGGCAAAAGTAAAATAATTATTTGCTCAAGTGCTATGCAAGCTGGGAAATCCATCTTCTGAAATCACGGGGAAAAAGAACCCTAACATCTCTACACAGCATCAAAAAATGAGCAAGATTCCTCCCACTACAAATGCAGGGTAGGAAGGAGCCAAGACTTGGATAGAAATGGCTCATTTTCTAAAGGATTTTGGATCAACACGTTGGTTAATTAATGAACATCCCGATTTCGTAGTGACTAACACCACTGTGTGTACATCAACATACACAGAAATGAGCAATTAATTACCAAAATTACTGATGTACCCTGCACTTCTGGAGGAATAGCAACAGAGTTGTGTTGTTTTCCTTGCCCCAACGTTATTTTGTTCTCTGTTCACTGATTACTGGCAGTAGTTAACCTTCATTTCCTGTAGCTTCTCTGTGTAAGTTACTGGAGCACACAAACTCTGCACAACCCGAGAAGACCAGACTCATTACTTCAGCTGTGTGAAAGCTCTCGTGTGCTGCAGCCCACGCCTTGGGCTTTAAAGGACAAACCTGGCCCTTCTGAAGCCATGCTGCCCCATTGCAGCAGGGTACCAAGACCTGGGGAAAGGGGCTTCTCTGCTTCTCGTCCCCTGGCTTTGGTTGAACTTTGTGACCCATCGGCTGCCAGCAGCGCACCCTCCCTCCACATCTCTGAGGGAAAGGTGTCCTCAGCTGCAGCTTCCCATCCTGCAAACACTGGGCCTGACCCAGGGCTCACGGGGCATTATTCAGCTGTCAGGGAATTTATCGTTTCCTTTCCTCTGGTGTCTCTAGCTGTGAAAATCAAGAAGCCGATCAAGACCAAGTTCCGCATGCCAGTGTTCAACTGGGTCGCCCTCAAACCCAACCAGATCAATGGGACAGTCTTCAACGAAATAGATGACGAAAGGATCCTGGAGGTACGAGTGCTGTCTGCTGACTTCTGCTTCCCATTTCTGTCCATACCCTGAGTCGGTGTTGGCTTTTGCAGAGAGAGGTTTTGGCAAACAGCTCATCAGTGGCCTGTGGTACCCAGTAAGGAGTCCTTGTAGCTGCTGGTATTGATTATAAAAGGTGCACACCTATTATGTGCAGTTGTTTGAAGCAGATCAAACGAGGAAGATTTGGTTTTCCCAGCCTAAAATCGCTGCTCCAGCCTGGTGGGTTTGGGCACGTGTGGGCTGCATGCCAGGGAAAGGAGCCTAAAGCAGCACGGAGCAGGGCTGAGTACTCAGGTGTTGCGTGGTCCCTGTGCCCTGAAGATGCACAGAGCTGCATGGACTATTTGGGGTGGAGGCCAAATTTCCTGATTACTAACTCAGGAGCACGTTTACTACACCCTGCAGCCACCGCCTGCAGTACTCTGCTGCAGCCACGGCAGCCACAGGGCTTTACTGCAGCTCTGGCCCACTGTTAGGCAGTGCTGGCTGTGGTATTTGCTGCAGGAGGGATAAATCATGTGCTTTCCTTTTTAGGATTTAAACGTGGATGAATTTGAAGAAATATTCAAAACAAAAGCCCAAGGTCCAGCCATTGATCTGACTTCAAGCAAGCAAAAAATAACTCAGAAAGGGTCGAACAAAGTCACGTTACTGGATGCGAACAGGGCCAAAAACCTTGCCATTACTTTAAGGAAAGCTGGAAAGACGGCAGATGAAATATGCAAAGCTATTCATGTGTAAGTAAAACACTTGTCAGCAAAGAAGTCATAGTCAAGATTTACTGTGGTTTTTGGTAAGTGGAATGGTTTGGAATTGGCAGTTGATGTAAATGTTTCTGCATCTGGAAAAAATCCAAGAGTAAGGATGGAACCATTCTGAATTCCCACAAATCAGATCCCCTTGTACTGAAGTATGTTAACTTGCAGCTTTATGTTGCTGCATCACTCTATAGGCTTAACAAATTAGCACGTCTTTTGTTAAAGAGCCTAATTCCTGTGTATCCGCCGTGTGCCGTTGCACACTGAGTCTCTCCTCCTGTTTACACGATGCTTTCTGTTCCAGTGCACGCTCAAAGCCCAGGGTGTCAGGGGCAGGCAGCTATCGCCGTGTGCTCTGTAACGCACAAGTTCAGCCCAAGTGCACTGGAAGCCTTCTGCATGCAATGAGCTTTACGTAATCGCCCCACGCAGTGCCAAGCCCCGATGTGATACAGGTGTATCCCACAGACGGGGCAGGGGAATTCTGCTCTGCCCTGTCCCCTGGTGGTGCAGAGCCTGGGCTGCCAGCTCCACTTTGAGCACAGGTGGACCTGCTCCTTTGGGCTGCTGCTGGAGTCGCTCAGAACCTGGTGGTGTTCGTGGCCAAACATCTGCTATTTCTCTCAAAGTGAGGTCTTCAAAATTTGCAAGTACAAGCATTACACTGGGCCTGGGGAGGAGAGTCACACAAACCTGCTGTGGATTGAGGCAGCTCCAGGGTTTACGGGGCTCTGGCCCAGTTGTGTAAAACAGCTCTTTGTTCCTCCCAGCACATCTTTGATAAAAATGAGATGTGGCCATGCAGGGGTGGGGGCACTGGGCACATCGTTCAAAACAGAAACAAGATGCCAAACAGCAGCGTTCCCTTCAGCACTTCTGTCTGTGTCATCTGTTCAGTGCTACCTTGTTCACACCTTCATGTGCAGGCAGCTTCATGTGCAGGGCTGTGTCCCTCAGCCCAGCCAGGACAACACGAGCAGGGGTAGCATCACAGCATCTTTGTAGTTTCTCACTGCTTTAGCTGATGTGTAGCTGAGCAGTGTAGGAGGCAGAGGTTGTGCCACTGGCAGCTTTCTCATTTCTTTTACTTGTCCATCACTTCAGGCAGACCCTTGTTGTGACACTGCTTCCTCTGTCTTTTTGTTATCACCCAGGTTTGACCTGAAAACGCTACCAGTGGATTTTGTGGAATGCCTCATGCGGTTCCTGCCCACCGAGAACGAGGTGAAAGTGCTGCGGCTCTATGAGAGGGAAAGGAAACCCATCGAGAACCTGTCCGACGAAGACCGGTTCATGATGCAGTTCAGCAAGATCGAGAGGCTGATGCAGAAAATGACCATCATGGCCTTTATAGGCAACTTCGCAGAAAGCATCCAGATGCTGACCCCGGTGAGCAGGAGACAACCCCCGGAGATGCCTCTGTGATGCATCAGCTGTGCAGAAACAGGGTTCCCTGAGGCATCAGCCCCACATGAGAGTTGCTCTCTGTGGCACGAGTCAAGCTTGGGGGGAGCATTGCAGCCACATGCAGGCGTGGGGCAGCCAGTGAAGGTTATAGAGGTCTTAATTTTTCTAGGAGATGGTTTGAGTGTCATGGAGTGATTATGAGTTCTCACGGAGGCAGATTGAGAAATGATTACATGAATGAAAAAAGTGTTTTTCTAGCTATGCTTTCATTTATCAATGGCTCAGAGATCTCAGGTGCTCTTTGTATGGCAGCCTGTATGCTGGGCTGCTCCATATCATCCTTCTTTTTCCCTGTAGAAGTTCAAGACCAGTTTAAATGAAAATCTAGTTGTTTGTGTCATCAGAAAAAGTTACTATCAGTGCTGGGCTGGGAGCTCTTTGATGTGTGTCCCATCCAGTCTGATGCATCTTTCACTGTAATAAGGACTGAAATGTAAAGACAGTTTTACTCAACCACATCTGAATGTGCTAAATCTGCAGTGCAAAGGAATTATTTGAAATCCTGACATGCCAGGGCAAGGTAACATTCATGCTAGGGCCCACTGTATAGATCAAAACTAGTTTTTTGTTTGTTTGTTTGTTTGTTTGTTTGTTTTTCCCAAAATGTGAGTGTGTTGAATTTTAATTTTACTTTGGGGTTTGATGTGCATTAACTAGCCCTCTTCCTGTGCTTACCTGCAGCAACTTCACGCAATAATAGCTGCGTCTGTCTCAATAAAGTCGTCCCAAAAGCTTAAGAAAATCCTGGAGGTAGGTCTGATTTTGGTTATGTTCAAAAGCTCAACCACTCGCCCCGTGTGTGTGCTGGAAGCATGCATGGATGCCTGCATACAAACTCTCCTTTCAGAGGCTGCACAGACGCTGTGCATTTGTCCTGAAAATTCGTGTTCTGCTCTGTTTCTTTCTGGCAGATAATCTTGGCTCTCGGTAACTACATGAACAGCAGTAAGCGAGGAGCTGTGTATGGATTTAAACTACAGAGTTTAGACCTGGTGAGTAAACTGGAGGTGACGGGGCCGGTACCTTGTGGGGGCACAGGCTGTGATGCATTTCTTGTAAGCTGACAGTGGCTGCTGGCTGCCTGGGGGCTCAGCTGGGGCTGTCCAGCCAGTAGAGGCAGCCTTCCCACCACACTGTATGAATTTACTGGGCTTATCATCATTTTGGAGGCCCCTCAGGAGAAGGACACAAATCCTCAGAGGCTTTGCAGTCCACAATCTGAAAAGCACAGAGTAAACACTTACAGGGGCATTTGTAGCTGTCCCTGTCGGGTGGAGAAACACCAGGAAAAAGCGAACACCACTTCAGTCACTCTGTTTGGTGTCCGCTGCACCTTAACCCAGCAATCTTTTTGCCTTTTCTCCCCAGCTCTTAGAAACAAAGTCAACAGACCGAAAGCAAACCCTGTTGCACTACATCTCCAATGTTGTCAAGGAGAAGTACCAGCACGTGTCCCTCTTCTACAACGAGCTCCATTACGTGGAGAAGGCTGCTGCAGGTACTGTAACCACTGGGACCATCCGAAAAATAAAGACAGGTGGTTTAATGTGTGTGCAAAAATTGGTCTTGTAGGAAAGCCAGTTTAGGACAAGATGCTGAATTCTTGGTGTCAGCAGGCTGGCTGAGCTACTGCAGGCACAGGGATCGGTGCTGACACTGTGTGAGGGACTTCAGGGTGAGCCACACAGGCTGTGTGACACACCGCTGTGTTTGGGGACACTTCTCGGCGAGGAGCTGTTCATGCTGTGGGTTTGGGTGCTTGCGGAGCAGGAGTGGTTCAGTGATTTCATTTTGTTTCCTAGTGTCTCTTGAAAATGTCCTCTTGGACGTGAAAGAGCTCCAGAGGGGCCTGGACCTGACGAAGCGTGAGTACACCATGCACGACCACAACACGATGCTGAAGGAGTTCATTCAGAACAATGAAGGAAAGCTGAAGAAGCTGCAGGATGATGCCAAAATAGCCCAGGTAATTCGTAATTTTTGGAGATTGACACAGGGGTTTGAATGATGCAAAAAGCAGAGCACTGTCTGTGCACACACAGGTGTTTTCTGCTGAAGCCAGACTAGTTTGCAGCTGGTTGTGCTTTGAGTGAGGAGGCACTCTCCAGGTTCCCTTTCGTTCTGATTTAAATGTGTAAAATGGCCATTACTTGTGGAATGAAGATTTGTTGGCCTGTTGTGGTGTATAAAAAAAACCTCTTCCATGCTGTTGTCCTCACACATACTGTATCCTCACACATACTAACCACCCATTCTTCCTCCTTCATGGTGAGACTGAGTTTAGATTATTTGCTTGTGCTAGTATTTTCCTAGCATTTTTTCTTCTGGCTGCAGATGTATCTTACCTCTGTCAGCCTGGTGATAACCCTACAGATTTTCTTCTCAACAAACTCTGTGGTTCAAACCCTCATGCTCCCTTTTGAGGCAGGCTTCAGCCCATGAGTGACCAGCAGCATGTCACTGCAAAAAGGAGCGGCAGTTGTGTGGATTTGTCTCTGAGTTCATGTGCTAGATGTAGATGTGCTGGTGTCAGCCAAGAGTTTCACACCCTGAGGAGATGTAGACCCTTACACTGAGTTCAACAGTAATGGCTGGCGAGTATACCATGAAGTGTGTGCAGCACAGTCACCGTCTGCTTTTTGTAGGATGCCTTTGATGATGCTGTGAAGTACTTTGGGGAGAATCCCAAGACAACGCCCCCCTCAGTCTTTTTCCCAGTGTTTGTCCGATTTGTGAAGGCCTACAAGGTGAGCAGGAGCATCCTCATCTTCTCTTCCATCCTCAACATTTATCTGGGACTCGTGTGGCTCAGGGTTCCCAACACAACAGCTTGTGGCTCCCTCTAGCTTTGATGCAGCGTGAGCTGTCCTAGAGAGCGCAGTAACACCGCCGGAGGCAGCACAAATAGTTGTTTTGGGATTACTTTCAGGGCTGAAAGACAATACAGCTGTCTGAAACGCTGGGGGAGTCCTCAGACACTGAATGTCTGGGAGGCTGCAGTTGGCACCTTTAACCCTGAGTATGCGTCTTTTGGGATTGGGAGGGGGAGGTTGCGTGACCTAGAGAGGTCTCTCCCAGCCCATTTTTTCAGACTTTGTTTAGAGGTAGTTAAATTGCTACACCCTAAGCTTGTTTTCTTGGAAAGTCCTGTGGTAGCAAATGGTTGTGTTATTTATTTTTAATATTTAGGTTCTCTGTGGCAATTTGAAGCTATAACCTGTTTTTTTTATTTGTTTTTTGGGTGATAAATAGCAAGCAGAAGAAGAGAATGAGTTGAGAAAAAAGCAGGAACAGGCCTTAATGGAAAAACTTATGGAACAAGAAGCACTGATGGAGCAACAGGACCAAAAGGTATGAACCACAGGCTGGAGTCATCATGTTCATGTTTTCCTGAGAGTTCAGAAACCACAGCTCTGTGTAAGAACTTAAGTTGTCTAGACTTACAGATGCCCAGAAATGTAGTCCCAAGAAGTTTTTTTCCTTATGGGGAGAAAACCAAACTGGGCTAAAGGAATCCAAGTGTACAGTTATGCTACTTTGACATTTGCAAAATTCAAGAAAACTGAATAGACAGCAAGTCACCTGGCCCATATTGCTGTTGGTTATTTTTTTTTCTGCTTTGGCCTTTTATCTGTCTGAAATCCCACCTGTATGAATTGTGCAGAGCCTCCCTTCTTGCAGGGACACGTAACGTTCCTTCCCAGATCTCTCCCTTTTAGAGCGTGGCAGCAGGAGTCAGCCCCGTGTTACCATTTTGTAGGAATTTTCCTGACCTCTTTTTTTCCTGAGCTAATGCTTTAGATTTGCTGTAGGAGGTTTCCCATGGCTCTACACTGGCCGCTTCGGTGATTGATGCTGCTTCACACAGCTCTTGTCATTAACAGGTATCTTTAATCCCAGCCAGGCATTTTCCCTGGGAAAGGAAAGCCTGTTCTCATTCCCTTCATGCTTTTCAGAGGTAAAAGGTTGGAGTTTCAGTTTCAAGTGAGGAGAAGGCTTGGAACTAAATTACGAATGTAAGAAAGAAAAACAGCCTGGCAGCCAGGGGAACTTGTGGCTCTGGCCTTCCTCTCCTTGGGGTGTGAGCTCACCCCGGCCTTGGGTTTTCCTGGTCTTGCAAAATTGGGCAGAAAACTGGCAGTTCCTCTTTGTTGGTTGCTGCAAGTGGGATCACCTGGTATTTGAAATGTTCAGGGAAAGAGGAACAGGGTAACTGGAGGTCAAGCCTTACAAATCCTCTCTTCTTTGCTTTCAGTCTCCTTCACATAAAACAAAGAGACAGCAGCAAGAGCTAATTGCAGAGCTCAGACGGCGGCAAGTCAAGGATAATAGGCATGTGTATGAAGGGAAGGATGGTGCTATCGAAGACATTATAACAGGTAAACCCACTTTGTTCCACCGTCCCAGAGGCCCTTTCCCAAAGGACAGAAATGTGTATCTGCCTAGTAGCTGTCGTAAGTGCTTTATGTACTTCTTGAGGAGTGTTACTGGAACACAGCTTAGGAAATTGTTTACTTGATGTGAATCAAATGTAGAAACTTACGCTAATGGTACGTAACAAAAACCCCAATACCTTGCTTTTACATGTCCACTGTCAGTGCTGCCCGAGTTTGTGACAAGCACAGGCCTTGGACATGTGCTCTGTTTCTCTGCTCTTCTCTCAGCATGTTGGGACCCACTCAGGCTGATACTAGAGTAGGCAGCTCAGTGCCTGACCTCAGCAGATACTCTGGTGGCGATATGCATGCTGTGCAGATCTTTCCCAGAAATCTTTTTTTTACCCTTAAGTGGAATGAATGATGGATGTTTAACATTATTAAGAGCCTACGTTTTCATTAAAATGTACTAACAGTAATTGCAGCACATTATTGCACAGTTACAGCAAATCATTTAGTCAAACCTGAATGATTTATGACCCTAAACTGCTTCTGGTTTTACTGCTTTTCAGTTTGTTAGACAAAGCCCACACTGATCACCAACCTAGGGTCACAGGGAGAGGCACAGAACCCGCTGGCACAGCCAGAGACAGCCGGGACACTGTGTGCAAACGTTTGCAGATAGAGCTGTCGTCTAAATTGTACTTTGCTCAGGAGACAAGTAATTTTTATCCATACATCTCCTCTGGTTGTGGTACATGGATTTTAGTGCGTGTTCTTCCCCTGTGATGTGGAAGAAACATGATTTTAACACTTTGATAGCTGTACAGTAATTTATTTCTGTTGCACAGAAACTCAGAAAAAGGCCTTTGGGCAGGATTTCTTTGGCTCCTTCTCCTGAATGTTTTCCATGCCATTTTTTCCTGCAGGAGGGGAGGAGAGCTGTTTTATCTCTCAGTAAGGAAAGCCAGAGAATTTTTGCCCAACGAGATGACAGGGTTGAAACGCTTTTGCTGAAGCTTTCACAACTCTTTTTAACTTTGATTAATGGCTTCCTAAGATAATAGTCTCTAGGAGGCAGACTTGCTGTAATATCTAAGAGCTGACTGCTTCTGCAACTCCTTCAGACTCCTTGAAACTCAAAGAGTTGACAAAGTGGTTCTCCTGCTCTGTGGGGGAAACAGATTGTGTGAGAGGTGACAATCCACATGCAAATGGCAGTCCAGTGCAGGGAGGGCCAGACTCAAATAACCCCAGCATTTCCTATGGTCCTGTGTCCAGCATTTCTATTACAGGGCTGTCTCTGAGGGCCTCAGGCCATGGAATAATACAGGGTGGGCACCGAATGTCAGGTAGAGCTTGAATATGGCCTGCAAGATCTTTATCAATGGTATGGAAATAGTCAAAAGTGTCATTTAAAACTGGCTAGTGCCTCATGAGGCACACAGAAAACCCCTGCTGGTCTGGAACAGGCCACTGTCAGAAACCACAGCCCTTTCTGGAGTAATGGCTTTTCCATTTAGCAATAGCCCTTCAAAACCATTGAACACTGTGTAGCATAAGAAATACTCAAAGACTTAGAACTGCCTCGTTCCCAAATGCTGGTAGTGTCATGAGACAGCTGATTGGAACATGTCAAACCGTTCCTGGATGTCCTTAACCAAGCACTAACAGTGTACTAATGCGACAGATCCTGCTCCTCACTGCTCTGTTTGTCTGTTTGGCTGTTATTCCCATGCAGTGCTGAAGACTGTGCCCTTTACAGCTCGAACCGCCAAGCGTGGCTCTCGGTTTTTCTGCGAACCTGTTCTCACTGAGGAATTCCATTACTAAACTATTCCTCTTTCACACCTGATGCTCTTAGAAAAAAAAAAGGTTGCTGTAGATTTTTGACACTTCTCCATTTGTACGGACCCCAGCCAGGACCATGTGAATGTTGAGTGTATAGTAACGCCCGGCGTCCGCCTCACGTTGTGTTGTTGTCACCCTCGTTGCATGCTCTCGTCCTGCCCTAACTTTTTATTCCATCCCATCGACTTTGTCTTCGATGCTTTTGGCCATCCTTGCATCTCAAAGGCATCTCTAATCCTCATGACAAGTGCCATAGAACAGCAAGTGGTGGAAGTCACGGCAGCACGGTGGGGGCTGGCGAGGCTCAGGGGGCCAAACGCAGCCGCGCAGTGACGGTTCACTTGTCTTTTCTATGTCAGCTCTTCTGGCCTACAGCTCTTCCCTCTCTGCAAATCTCCATATTTAATACGCATGTAATAAGTGGGCTGTATGCCACGCAGAGTTACGGTCTGCATGAACTAAAGGGGACTCTCGTGGGCTCTGCTTTCTGGCGTGGAGGGGTTGTCCGTAGCAATGTCCGTCCTCTGCAAGGAGCCGCGGTTTGTTTCAGACTTTCTAACCAGCACCTGCATGTCTGCATGCCAGATACGGAATGAAACGGACAGCATCAAGTCTCCTCTCATTCGGTCACATCCACGTTTAACTTTTTTCAGTTCCATGCCAACTTTATCTAAAATCAGAAACGTTTTTGGAGCATTACCCAGTTCCAGTGCTCTTGGTGGGCTCAGCATGAACGGGGGGAGACGGAGGCAGCGACGCTGGGGAAACTCAGTTATTTGCCAGAAGCAGGGAAATTGTGACGATGAAAAGCTTGACATGGAACTGAGCAATTTACATCTTGTGGTGTAAGGTGTAAGAAGGGTGTGTTTAACCCCGCATGTTTGTTAACACTGTTGTCTTGAATTAAGGATCGAGTGGCTTAAGAAGACAACAGTGTTTCACTTTGCCATGTGTATTTTTATGAATGCTTCTAATAAAATTGCAAACTATAATCAGCTCAACAATTATTTGCTCTTTCAAGTTAATTGCTGTGTTATCTTCCTGGAGCCAATCTTCAAAGCAGCTTGGAATTTGGTTAGCAAGAGGCAAGGGTGGCCCTCTTGTCCTTTCCTCTCCTTGTCTAACCTCCTCTCGTAGCCTCGGCCTTACCCCTCCTGGTGCTCTGTTGGCTAACGTGCCCGGATCTTTGAACGCTGAGTTGACTTGCTCTTCATTTTCCATCCCATTTTTTACTTAACCATCATTTTGTGTTTTTTTTTTTTCTTTTTTTTTTTTTTTTTTCTTCTGTTTAGCCCTAAAGAAGAATAATATCACTAAATTTCCAAATGTTCACTCGAGGGTAAGGATTTCTTCTAGCACACCGGTGGTGGAGGATACACAGAGCTGGCAAGCATCACTTTTTACTTAGCTTCCTCCTCTCTCTGTATGCCAGACAGCCTGTCAGTAGTCGTGGCTAAGGGTAGTGCTGGTGAGAGCCCAGAGGCCAGTGCAGGTCCAGGCCCTGTCCTCACCCTTCTGTGGCAGGGGCTCGGTAGCCCACTGGCTGCTGACCCCTGCGTTTTCCCCTTTCCCTCCCGAAGTTAGCCCCAGTTTGGAGGTTAGCAGCCTCGTCCCCAGGTTGGTTTAGCTCCTGGTCCCGTGGTCTCCATCACCCCCCCTTTGGGTACCAGGGATGGGCCAAGAGCCCCGGCACGGCCCCTTCTGCCAGGGGCTGCAGGGCCTGGGACTACCAGGAGGTTTGAGGGAGGCCGTGCCCAGCCCAGCACAAATTCACTTCCCAGGCAAAAAAAAATTAAAAATCTGCCTGCCCAGGAGGTGCAGCGTGCCCCTCACATACTGCACCCTGCGGGGAGGCAGCTCTGCAGCACAGGGAGCCCCGCCGGTCCCCTCCACAGCGCTCCTAACACCGGCTCTCGTTCCAACGTCCATCTCCAGCTTTCTCCATCGCTCGACCCATCGCATGCTCAGTGTCTCCCTTCTCTTCCCTCCCGAGCTGTCACCCCCTAAGCAGCAGCCAGGGGCGGGCCGGGGCAGTTTTTGTGCTGTGCAGGGGCGTTGGGGTCAGCAGCAGCTCTGCGGGCAGGCGGGCTGGTGGTGGTGGGGCAGCCCTGGGTCTGCAGTGGGTCGCAGAGGAACGGCTGCTTTTAAACACGGGTGGGTGGGGAGCATGAAGTCAGGCTGTTCTGATAAACTCACGTACCCCTGTGCCCTCTATTCAGTGAGTTTCATGCCGCATTGCAAAATATTTGCAGCTCGCATCAGGGTTTTAGAAGCTGCAAGGCCGAGTAAGGCCAACTGGCTTCAGCTGCTGTTGCCTTTGCTAACGAGGTTCCTCAGCACCAGCTGCCCAGGGGTGGGGCGAGGCTCAGGCCATCCTGACTGTGCTGACTCCATTTGGGCTCAGCTGCACCTCGGCGCTTCCCCCAGCGTTTCCTGCTGCTTGGGCGCGTGGCCAAAAGGGCCCCTCAGTCAGCGTCCGCTCACGGCTGCGCCCCTCGGGGTGACGGCCCCGCTGCTGCTCCTACCCAAGCTGCTTTGATTGGCTTCCAGCAGGACCTTTCCTTGTCTAGAGAGCGTGTGTGTGCGTGCGTGTGCCCGCGGGAGAGACCCCTGTGCTGACGGCGGCCGCTTTCCTCTCCGCAGATCTTAGAAACCAGCCGTACCGACGGGCCGATGCGGTGAGGAGAAGCGTCCGGCGGCGCTTCGATGATCAGAACTTGCGCTCTGCAAACGGTGCTGAAATAACCATGTGAGCTGGAGACCTGCGCCTGCAAAGTCGAGGGGGTGCTCGAGCGATACCTTGTCCATGTGAACTGTGTGCTCTGCCGCTTTCTGACAGCCTTGGGACCGGTAACGGTACTTCCTAAAGGGCTCAGAGACCTAGAAAATGCATAGGAACGTCAGCGATGGGCTCTCCACTCAACTGTAGCTAACAAGTGCCTAAAACTGAAGTACCTGCTCAAATTAATCAAAGCAATAGGACTTGATTTGATTGGGTATCTTTTGACACCAATACGTTACTCAGTATTTTTAACCAAAATGTACAATATGTGTTGGTTTCGGGTGTTTAGTTTGGTTTGATTATATAAACGTTTAGCGATCGGCCTTCTGTCGGCCGTACCTGGATCCCGGCTGGTTGTGAACAGGCGGTACCTGGATGTGCTCTGCGGAGAGCTCCCTGAGCTCGGAAACGCGTTCCTGCGCTGTCAGCTGAGGGATTTACCTTGGCTTCAGATGCACTTATTGGCTTTTTCTTTTTTTTAAAAAAGAAACAAAACACTTAAGGGCTTTTTCTGTATGTAATAGGGAGATGACGACAAGAAGACCTGTTCCTTTTTCCACCATACACAGACTCCACACCACTGTAGGTAGGACGTGGTAACACGTAGGTCAGCGATCACACGATTTGTAACAAACAAACACTGCTCTTCTCCTTAGGATTCTGATTTTGGCGGTGTGCAATGCGGGGCTGAGGCATGAGGGATACTTGCGGGGACAAACGCGTTGCAAATGCACAGAAGGAGAATGGTGGCTACGGCAGTTACTGTGCTCTTCAGATAGGGGCAGCTTTTGAGTAACAGTGTATTTATTAATTAGCACTAAGGTATTAACATCTCAGTAATCAGTATTAGGCTTCTGAGGACCATTACAGTTCAGTTACTAGCACAGAGAAATCATCCCGTGCCCTGCTGTGTAGGATTAACATCCCCTTACAAACAACCCAGTTCGCATCTACGTTGTAACCCCCCCGGCGTCCTTCGACAATCGAGTTCAAATTAAGTCCTAAGGTTCGTTTGTCGGGTTCATCTGTTCAGTAACACTCCAGACGGGTTCCACATTGCATTTCCAAAGCTTAAAAAGGGACGGGAGCTGCGCTGTGCACGCCCCACTGCCAGTTTGCCCCAGTACCCCAGGGTAACGGGACACAGCGCTCCGTGCCGGCCGGGCACTCGATTTTCTCAGACGTGAAGAACTGGACTGCAGATAAAGTTGTACTTTCCAAGATACATTTTGCTTACAGCTTACCTTTCCTGGTATCGATGCATCAATATGTTAATTGTAAAATTTATTGTATAGTATTTAACCACTGAATTTCTTTTCTTTTACGTTGTGCTTATGTGAACCACTGGTGAAGGTCCCATTTTTCTCGGATAATGTGTAGTTATATGATAATCTGTTTTTAAATGTACAGATATTTTGCTACAAAATTGGTGCAGTTTTTTATGGTTTTTACACTTCTCTTTTATTCCCACTTTAGCCTCTGGGTAATATTGTAAATATTGTTTAAAAAAATGCATCAGCCTGTGCTATACAATCTGAATGTTATTTTAACTTATAGTTTTTGTTTTTATATTTAACTAAATGGACAGTTTGGGGCTCAGTTACCACATTGACCTCTGCTTACCTATTTACAGGAAGTTTACTTTAAAACTGCCACCTTCTTGCATTTACAGCAACATGTACTTGACATGCTAAAGAGAACATGCCACGTGGCCTCTTTCTTCACTGCTCGTGACAGAAGAGTGTTTGAATCTGTGTAAAAAATTTGGCTGTTAATTTAATAAATTGGTAGTCAAACGGTTGAAACCAGTAGCTTTCATATTCTTAAGCTCAAAGGTATTTTTTTAAAACTTCAGACAAAAATTCTCGTTCAACTGGACTATAACGCTGGCATGTTCTCTTTAATATTTTTCTAGTAATAGACCTGCTTCTTAGCAATATTAGAAATGTTTTATAAAAGCAGTTCATGTTACTTTCCTGGTCTGTTCCTGGCATAAGATCAAATAAACTATTTACACTACTAGCCCGCAATCCAGGCTTTTTGGGCTGTGTGAGACGTTCAGAGTGCCCCTGCTCCTGGTGCTGCCGGTGGGCACAGCCACGGTGTGCTGCAGCCTACACCTGGCTTCGGCGCAGGGCTGGGTTTTAAAAAGAAAAAGGACAAAGAAGGAAGGAAGAGTGGTGCTTCGGGGTGGTTGGAGTCTGGATAAGGCTGGAAGTGAAGCACTGAGGCCCATTCGCCCTCCCCTGCCAGCATCCCGCCCAGGCAGAGCCTCCTCTCGCAGTGGGTGCCCCCTGCAGCACCCGACTCGTGCAATGCCCACTGAACGCACAGCGCTGCTGCCCACCAGCCCCAGCACCTCACAAATTCGCCTTGTGTTTCACTATGGCCTCACCATATTAAAGGCCTAAACTAAGAGAGACAAACTTCATATTTTAGCCAAAATTCAGATTTAATTTTAGAAGGTTTAACAAAATAAATACAGCGCAATGTGGGGGGTGCGTGGGGCTGCCAGCCCCGGCCCCCAGGCGGCTCCGAGGGGTGGTTGCCTTTGGGAGGGCAGCAAAGCAGAGCAAGTCAAACACAAAATTAAACATCACCATAGGTACCGTTAACATTTAAAAATAACTGCTTTTGCTAAAATCCTTTAAAGTTCAAGGCAGAAATGAAGCATCTGAACGCAGAGCATCTTCGTGCTGCCCAGTGGGGAGGCACAGGCAGGGGATCTCCACTGCATCCTGGACAGGCCAGCAGAGAGGTGAGGCCACAGAAAAGGAGGGAAAAACGAAACAAAATAAAATGCCCACTTAAAAAGCCTTGTCATTTCCCTTAAAATGAAATTATGCCTTACCAGGATTATTTTCTAAAAGCCTCGTTTTAAGATTTTGTTTTGGAAGATCTGATTAAGAGACGTAATAAAAAACATCTGATTTTTAATTTTTTTTTTAATGGAAAAATAAAGGCAAACCTTCTTAAAAGCAGTATTTACTTAGAAACACATTTTCCTTATGTAAGTTCAGCAAATGCAAGGCATTAGCAAAATACTGTACACAAGTTCTGTGTTTGCAAACCATTATGACCAAACCCTAACTCCGTTCCCTCTGCATTTCCCCGTCCCGCATCTATATCAATGTAAAGCCAGTGTAAGACAAGATTTTCAGCTAACCTCACGTTCTAGAAATCAGTTGCAGTTTATTTTTTTCACTTGGGCATTGCTGCCTGTTCCACTATTTACACATTTCCATCTTAAAATACAAATCCAGGGAAGTGAGCTTACAAGGGTAACAAAATATGTGGGTGAAGTCGCTGCTGACCGCACGCAGCCCTCGAGCACCGAGTTCCCTCTCTGCTTCATGCTGCCGGGGAGCAGCCTGGAGCAAAGCCCCTGTCAACGTTTCAGGCTGCAGCTTCCCAGATTTGTCACAACCATTTCACTGTAATGAAGGAAATACCACACATCCTGCTGCCCAAGCCCCTGCATTTATTTAAGCGATGGGCAGTGAGTGGGGGATGAGCAATTAATGCTCAGCTGGAAAGCAGCAATACCACAGTGGGCCCTGGACTGACCCTCATCTACATACCAAATGATCTCAGTTAAAAAAAGTTATCATTTCCTGCTAAATAATCAGCTGTCTCCAGCATTTTGCATTTCAAATGACTAATTCTGATCTCGAGCAGTATGCTTAAGAAGCCTGAGTCACGTAACCACCCTAGCAAGAAAATGCGCTGCATGAATTGGACCTTTGGGGTTATTTTTGCGCTAGTAACAGCTGTCATACATTAGGAAAAAATGCACTGAAAACAGAGCTAAACTCTAAATACAGCCTTCAAGTATCGTTGTGTGAGCATACATTGCTTAAATCCAAGAACCAGAAGACAGTAATTTATCAGAGCTGTACACAGCATTTAAAACTAGAAATAAATACTAGTACACACTAGGAGACAAGGTTTAATAATTGATAAAAATGTACAAAAATATTCCAATCAAACGTTTCAGAATGTGTACCACAGCGGTCACTGCTTGTTGCTGAACTTTCCTAAGAGCAATCAGAAAGGAGACGGAGCTCAAGCTTCTTCCTTTTCCCTTTTTAAGGAAGGGTTTAGCACACACTGAGCTTCTAGACACGGATACTGCAGCTGCTACTGACAACCCGGTGGTACATTCTTCAGCAGGTTCTTAAGGCAACATACTGAAATTAATTTACAGGATTTTTATTTCATTTAAGATTTTAACGTGAAGATAAATGCTGAAACAGCTGCAGCTGTTCTGGATCAGGTTTTAGCTAACACAAAGGGCAGCTGCGAGCAGCAGCACCCTCTGCCGGCACGGCACTGAAGCACCCACTGCGTTTGTCGGCCACATCTGCATTTTATTTACCATAAACATTCGCTTGGAGATGAGACTTAGACGTGAAGCTCAGCCAGGATGTCAGGTCTTCTGCTTCACATAAATGCTCAAAATTGTTTTGGCCAGGAATGTAGTTCATAAAAAAACAATTCCAAGATCTGATTATTTTTGCAGTAAAGGTGAAGAAAGGGATTCATTATTCCCCTTCCATTGCCTTCCCCTTTCAAAAATAAAACCAAATTCATAAGACAAATTAAGCCACAAGAAACTATATTAAAAATCTTTCTAAAAAACGAAATTTTACCTGCCTACATTGGCCAGGAGAGACAGTGTTACTACCTTTCTAGGAAGGACCGTACTTAGGAGATGCTTTGCTAGAAAGGTGCCAACACTTTCCTTAGCCTGCAGACAAGATCCAGCAAGAACTGAAATGCCTTCCACCGTGTTGTTCCCTTCAAAGGGCTCTCTCCATGGCGAGCAGAACACCCATTCTGCCTAGCAGGTCAAGGACAGACATTCAACTTGAAACTCAGAATTTCGTTCACTTTTCTAGATTTGATGCCCGTAATAATAGTACTTGAATGTATTTAGGTGGTCAGATTAAAACCCACTGTTATTCCAACAATGGAACTCAGGATATCAGAACCCACATCCTGAATCAGACATTGGTTTCTTTTATTATGCCACAATGTAAACATATTTGGTATAAATAACGTTCTCATTGATCTTCATCCAGTTGTTCCAAAAGAGTCCGCCTCTGTTTTTCCAGCTCCCCTTCGCTCAGTTCACTGCCTGAAGTATCCCAGTTACCCTGCAGAGAGAAAAAGGCTGATGGTGAGTGATTTATTTTCCACGCTTTGTTCTCCGGCTGAGGCACAGCAGGGGCCCCCTGTTAGCCTCCTAACCCTAATGCAGCGTGTTAGGGAACGCTCTGCACCGAGGCTCCCAGCTGAAGCCCAGGCTCTCTGAGCACGAGAACCCCCCAAACCTATCCTGTACAGCACACACGTCCACAGTTGTTCCTGCACAGGATTTTCCAGCAGGACTTTTCTACAGACATTTTTACTGATAAAACACATTCAAGAGCAGTGTTTCTGGTGCCCCCTGATTCCTGTAAGCCCTGCAGTATTTAAGCCACCTCCTCACGGTCCCAGCACGCTGCTCAAAGCCCCGCGAGCTGCTCAGTGCCTCTCTCGCAGGGCATTCAGGCAGCAGCAGTCACAACAAGAGGCGGGGAGGGAAAGAGGGACATTGCAAGCTAAGCCGAGGTCCTCCAGTAGACAGTGACCACTTAATCACACCTGAGTTCATGTTCGCATTCAGCCACATAATTGGGTTTTTCAACGGCGTTCAGATGAGGCCAAAGCAGGTTCTTATTTTAAGAAGATAATGCAGAGAGCAGCCATCTGCCCTCCCACCTCCCACCTCCCCAGAACAGCGCCATCAGCACCATCCAGCTAACCACAGCGAGGCAGATGATTCCCACAAAGACACCCCAAGAAGCTGATTCCTCCCCCCTCTAATTATTTTTTTTTCATTAGGAAATGTTTGCATGTCTTTGAAAACACTGTCCTAAACACCTTCCAAAACCAGTTCCATGCAGAACCACCACAGCAGAGAGCAAGATCACAGTTACAAGTACACTGCTGTATGATTTTCCGGCTTGAGAAGTGCAAGAATTTAGATTTTCTTCCCATATCAGGCTAACAACACCCAGCACAGCAATTGCTACCTGAACAGTGACAAGAGGACTAAAATTTTAGAATGGAAGAGCCCCACGATCAGTCAGATCTTTACCCAGCTGTGCTGCTCATTTTCCTTTGAGATCAATTTGGCAAATTGGATGGAAAAACAGAAAGGCAGTCTCATCATAAATAGCACTTTGTCACAGTATGGACTGTGCTCCAGTACGGTCTATAAAATAACGTGCCTCATTCACACTTTACATCACCAGCAACAAACAGCATTTAGCCAAATAATTTCACACATTAATAACTAAACACTAAGTGAGGGCACAGAGTCTGCATGGCTCAGCTTTGGCTGAACATTCAGTCCTTTTATATATGGAGTGGGAACATAAATAAAGCTTTAACACCTTACTTAAAGGTAAACCTTTTATGACCCTTTAAAATTGCATACTATAGCAACCCACTGATACATAAAGCCCAAAGGCATTACACAAGAAGGAAATAAGAAAGCTTACAGAATCTTTTCCAGGTCGTTTTTTAGTCGGAGATTTATGTTTTGATTCAGATCTTTGTCTAGCTCTATCCTTTTCACTTTCTCTCTCTCTTTCTTTTTTGTCTTTGTCTCGTTCAATATCTGATTCTGGTGAATCCTTTGTAAACAAAGGGAAAATATTAAATATTAATATTAACTGTGTTAGATATTAGTTTACAGAATACCAACACTTCAGAGAAGTCTGACTTCATTTTAACATAGGCCATATTAGAAAGAAACTGCTTGAAGCGGTTACTAGTTTAACACATCCTATTAACCAGGGCAGAAACAAGTCTTTTCATATCACATTACTAAAGTGATTTGAAAAGAAAAGGAGAGAGTTTTAAGAAAAACCATTTACCATTTTCAGTGCATGCTAAGACAGAGCACGCTGGGTGCCATACAATAATCTCTTCCATACACAAATGCCATTCATTTAACAAGATTTTTTCCTGCTCCGGCAGGGGGATTGGACTAGGTGATCTTTCAAGGTCCCTTCCAGTCCCTAACGTTCTGTGATTCTGTGATCTCTGGAAAGGGTGAAGGCTGGTACACATTTTTTTCTGCTAACACAGTTGCTTTGCCATATTTGACTGCTTTAATGCTGCTGGGCTTTTACTGGACTGAGGGATTAGGTGCTGCAACCGTGCTTTCGTTCTGCTTCATCCCAGTGTTACCAAGCTTATGTGAACCTGTGCTGCGATCCATTAGTACTAACGTGTTACTCAGTGCCTAACAATCAGTATCCCTGCTCTTTGTGGATGCTGTCTGTTGAAGGGCACAGCTAACTGCTCAGAAGTTACAGAAACAAAAGAATAGATCAGTTTCAAAAAGCTCTGCAGCAACAAGGAGTCCAGAGACACCAACTTCTTTCTTTACCCAACACACAAATATTTTACCCAAAAATATTCTTTGGCCTCAACTGATACAGAGTGAACAAAAAGCTTTCTGTTCTTTAGGTTGTTTTGATGCTCCAGCACGTCTGATGTCAGAGCTTCTAACCCAACCCTGATACTCAAGCAGACAGAAGGAACGTTGCTTAGCAAAAGGAAAAGATGGCAGGGATTTTATAGAGCGCTCCATGGTAAAAGCCAACGCCAAGACTTGCCATGATGATAAACAACAATTAGCAGGCTACAGTCCTTCATACTCCCTCAATTAGTTGCAGTTACCCCCCCCCCCAAATTCTGGGGTTTTAAGTACTTTAATATTAATGTGTATGTAACAAAGTGACTATTATACCAACACCCTGTCTGATCTCACAGAATGCTTACTGTAAAGACAGCTGGTGATCAAATACCTAAAAAAGGATTGCTAAAACTATAAGGTGTCAAGTTGTCCCTTAACCTAGCTCAAAAAAAAACTAGTTGCACTTACAGACTTATGTCTTCTCTTCTTGCTCTTTTTCTTGTGCTTTTTTGACTTCTTGTAACTTCTCTCTGCAAACATACGGAGAAACAAAAAAGGTAAGATTACAATTACCCAGCCATAACAGAGTAACACTAATTTTAAAGCAAAGAAAAAAGTCTCATACCAGATTCTGCACTGGAAGAACGCTCAGACACAGATCTAGATTCTGACCGTTGCCTTTTCTTCTTTGAATGACTATCATCATCCTCAGACTCTGAGCCCTTGATACAAAAAATGCGGTTAGCAAGAAGACAGCATTCCAAGTAATTAATTACAGGAGTAGGTTTTACAACAAACGCCTTACCGAACGAGAGCGAGACCGCTTCCTGTGATGTTTTTTAGACTTTTTAGAATGTTTCTTGTTCTTTGAATGATGGTGCTGACACTCGTGCTAGAGTACATGAAAAGGCAAACATTAGAATTGATCTACAGGGCACAGCAAGAAACTAATGACATCTCTCATCATCCACAAGGCACCTATAGCTGGCAGTGATTAAAGATAATCAAGCATTTTGTGTGTCAAAAAATTATACACCATTACCATTACTGCCATATTAAAGCTGTAGTAACAAGCGTTTAGGAGCAAGGAAACAGCTAGCTTCAGGCACGGATGCACACAGCTCCCATCACCTGTATCCTTGTTTCAATGCATCCGAGTACTTGTTCAAGTTGGCCTAGAATACACTGCATACCTGGCTTTGCAAGATTTGAAATTCTGAAATTAAGCCATTTTAAAGTCTCCTAAGCTCCAGAAAATGAAACAAAACCCATATAGTGTAGGTGTTTCAAACTCCTATCTCACACAGTCTAGAAAAAGACAACACCTTTTTCAACAAGAACAGTTAAAAAAAAAAACCCACAGTAAATGCTGATTTTAGTTAACTTTTGAAAATTAAAAGAACAACTACATATCAAATAATAACATGTTTCTTCAGAGCCTCACTTTCAAAATGAGGTTGTAACATCCATCCTTTTGGGAAATGCAGAACGTCTGTCTCTTAAATTATGTGGAAAGGGAGACAATCAGGTAAGATTTTTTTCGGTATATTCTCTAATCAGGAAAAAATAAAGTAATTACCTCTAGTACATGCATGAAATCTTTAAATATTCTTTTTCTTTCGGACTCTAGAGTGATGTCTTCAAATGCTGGCTCCTTCACAAATCTATCTCTGATCTGTAAGAAAAACAGCAATGAATTACTAATATGAAATAAGGCCATTCAGAAGTGCTAGCATACAACAGCCTGTTAAATATATTTGGAAAGACTTTCATAGCTAAGTGACAATACATACATCTTCCCAGACAGCATCCAATTCAATCGGAGGAGTAGCTTGTTTCAGCATACTCTTGAAGGCAGACTCTTTCCGCTTCATTTTACGAGCTTCTTCTTTTTCCCTCTCTCTTTCACGGGCTTCTGCCTTTTCTAGCAGCTATAATAAATTAAAGTTGTGAGATTATTTGAAAAATATCAAAATGGAAGGTTAATAATTCAGTTTCATGCAATTTTTGGAAAGCCCAATGACAGTTTATCTTTTGAGTTTTCTATTTGTCATTTCCACCTACCCGCTACTTTAAAGCGTGCAAGTGTTTCTCAAACAGAACCTAAAATATATTTAATACCTGATGCAAGCCAGACTGACAAATGCATGAAAACCCCTTAACAAGATAAATTACAAATAAGCACGGTAACATTACTGAATTCCTACTGAAGTGTTTCACTTTTCTCAAGATGAAATGCTTATGGTTTCAGGTAAAAGTCTTCTTGGAACTGTTACAGGATAAATGGCTCTAAAACACAGCCTTTTTCTTAAATGTCGTGACAGCAGTGATAACAATACGGTGAAAATAAGTGCCAATTCTTATTTTACAGGGATTTTGTATTATAATTTTGGAACATTCCTATATATTAATACTTACACTATTGAAAGCCAGCTTGATATTTCCTGCATCTAAAGTTGTAGCTCGTTTAGTTGAACTGATGACCGTAACAAAGTCTTCAAAAGAAGTGTTCACTTCAACCACAAATCCTTTATCCTGTAAAAAAAAATCCTTTGCATCAGGTAAGTAAGGAATTCTCACATTAGTGGCAACATACACGACATTAACACAAAGTAAAATCCTACCTCCTGGTAGCAAAGATTTTACTTGAAAGAGATATTTGGCATTAGAATAGAAACAACATAATGGGGCGTTTTCCCCTCTCACCTTTAAGATGTCTTTTATTATCTTCTTTTCATCATGGTAACGTGCTTTTAAGTCTTCAACATAGAACTTGAAAAGATCAAGTGCTGTTGATCCTGATGAAAAAACTAAATAAGTCAAAAGCTAGCTCTAATAAAAGAGCTGCATTTTTTTTTTTTTTAATTAGAAAACATACAAAAAACCCTGCTTTACTCTACCCTAAGATTAAGAGCTTCACACCTTACTTTTAACAGGGTTGGAAGGAAAGAATTCTTACCAGGTTGACCAAGCATATTAGTGAATCTGATGTCAGAGCTTATGGTTGGGTACAACTCCATCCAAGAGGACATTGAATGTAATTGTCCATGCTCATGAAGTTCATCTAAAAATATCTAAAATACAAGCAAATTGGAAATTCATCATCACTTATACTTCCGACTTTGCTAAGAGCTGAAATGAATACTCCTGACAACTGGATTTCCGTATTCATTAAATTTTTAATTTTCCATATTCTCGCAGTTTCTGGCAAACAGATTTATTACATCACAAAGTGGTGCACCTCTGATATTCGATTCATTATATGTACCCATAGCCTATCCTATGGGATAAGAAAACACTGAGTATCTAATCTATATGACATGTCTAGGACAGAAAAATGAAGTCCACCAACCTGAAAAGATTCTCTATTTTTACGCTGCCGCCTTCTTTCTCTAAGCAAGCTTTTCTGTTTTTCTTCTTCCTCCTCTTTTTCCAGTGCCCTGATATGTTCTTCAAAACAGATGAGCGCATCTTCCTTATCCATATCTAGGAACAGGTAACAACAGAGCATTAAGAGTAAAAATTAAGTACTGCTACTCAGTAACTGTAAGAAAAGTCTTAAGAGGTAACTGTTGCCAATTTTTACTATTAATGGAGTGAGGTGAAAATTCATTGACCACTGAAATATATTAAAGACCTGTGCAGCAGCAAAACCACCAACCCTCCTCCCCTCCAATCTGGCAACCTGGCTAAATTTTCTTTGCCAATACAGAGCATGGAAGTCTTGATGAGAAAAATATTGTGGAGGAGCACTTGTGCATCTCCCTCTAACATCCCAGGTATCTTACAAACACAGGAAAAAAGTTAGAACACAGTAACTTTATCAAATACTTCAGCAGTTGTGTAGAAGCATATGTTGCTCTTAACCAACCTATTTACAACAAAGATGTAAGCATAATGGAAAAAAATACCTTCTTACTCAGAAGAGTAAAAAGGATCACTGCTTATAAGAAAGCAAACACAGAAGAACCTCGGTCTAGCAGAAAGCATTGTATTTGCCACACTGCTTACGCTGTCAAATCATCCTTCAAATTTCACAGAATAACAACTACTGAGGTAGTTTAAACCCCGTGAAAGAGGAATCCATTGCTTTATTATTAAGAATAATAATTTTCTGAAGCTAACGCTCTTTCTGAGGAGCCAAAAGAAGACAGGTCCATTTACATGCACTGCTCAGCAGCTGTCACAGCTGCTCCCAACCACACAAGAGCAAGCCATAGCCAGGACCCCTCACTGCTAAAGACAAATCCACTCCCTCATCCAGAAGAAACGCGCAGATTTTTTACATACTCTGAAGTTCCTCGTCTTCTGCAAACGTAGGATTGTCCATCAGATACTGCTGAGCCTCTGACCACGTAGTGCAGTAAGTGACATTAGCCATGTTATCTAGTATGTTCTTTAACGCTTCCCAATTCCTCTTTCGCAACTGTTTGGCTTGTTCCTGAGGAGAAAATGTAGTAATGTAACAATGCTTATTTGGCTCCCAATCTCTTTCCTACAAATTCCCCCCTTCTGTTTGACTGTCCCTGAACTACGCACAGATTTGTGCTGCTTGTAAGATCTCTTTACCAAGGGGTGTAAACTAATTTACTGTTAAGTCAAAAACAAACAAACAACAAAAAAAAACAACAAACAACAGGTACAAAAGTTACCTTCTCTTTCTTAGACAGAAAAAAGAGGACATCCTCATAAATTTCAAGACGATCACGCTCAGATATTGCATTCCAGACTTCCATCTCCCCAAACATTTGTTCAGCTTTTCTAGACAAAGAAAGAAAAAGCACACCACAATTTACTGGTGAATACTAATTTAACATGTTATTGCAAGACAGTGGGACATCAGCTACATTATAGGCAGTAATGCTTTTGTACAACATCTCCCTAATTTCTCTCTTGGACAACTTCTGTGACAGCTTTATCTCCCTCTTACAAACAATGAAAACAGTTGAAAATCAATATTCCTCTCCATAAAGTCCAGGCTCACCTACAATTCTAGTAAGGACCCTGTGAAAGCAGCTGAAGAAAATTTTCAATGACAGGCCTATCAGACACACCCCCCTTTGGGCAGTTGCAATGTCTTTCTTTTTTCTTTCCTATTTGTGAACTAGACAGAGAAGACTAAAGTTGCACCGTCCTTTAGATTCAGTAATGTTACACAATAGCTATCAGATTTAACCCTTAAAAAAGAACACGTAATAAACAAAATCAAATTAAAAAAGAACATGAGTTTTAAAAGCCACACAACTACCGATTTTTTGTAGGTGGGACATTACCTAGAATAAGTGGTTGTCTGCATTCACCTAGAATCTTTATCACTTAGAAAACCACAGACAATGTTGAGTTTATCCACCACAGTGACTTAAACTTTACACAACTGTTTCTCAACACTTCATCAAGTCTTTCTGGAGAGAACAAAGCCTTAGCAGTCTGCATGCCTACTACCTGAAACCAACCATCAGTATTCTGGATTAAATTGTGCTTTAGAATCAATCCAAACAAATGAAAGTAACTTCTAAAGATAATCTAGGCTTAAAGCACAGAAGGGACTGTTCACGTGCTTAACATCACACATCTAACGAAGCTATCACAGCTTTACACTCAGACCACATTCCAACAGACTCCAGATTCAGTATGCATAAATGCAGGATGCTGATTCACCTGTCTTACACTAAGTTGCTTGATGTCAGTGCTCAGAAGTACTTGACACAGTACTCAGAGAGAAGAAAAAATCTGAGTCTGGACAATTTGTCAACTGAGATTTTAAATTTGACTGAACTTTGATAATACGGATTTCTGGCAGGCTTGGTATTTGCTATGGGCTTAATAACCTGACAAGTCTATCACACTTCTATTTTAACACTTTGGATGTTGGTCCCAGACATGCCAAAATTTGACAGCATTTACACAATATCACACTTCAGGAACAAGCTATCAGACTTTCTTTGTTCTTAATGGCAGATGTAACAGAACAGCTCCCAGTGTTGCTGTTCACCTTTACTTATTTGAAATTCAACCATATGAGTTGAATCAGTACACCACCCTTCTGTGTTACCTCTTTTTTCTTTCTTTCCTGCCTATTTTGCCTGACTTCAATACATTCTGTGAAAATGAGAAGAGTTGTTTTCCCATAAATGTTTTACTTTCCAGCTTTTCAAGGCTGAGCAAATGCAAAGGCTAGCATTACTAAGAGCAAGCCAGGAACGTTTAAGGATAAACTTGCCAAGTTAGCAAAAGTCAGAACTTCATTTAAGATTGATCTTACTTGTATCTTGTTGTGGATGTCATCTTTTCATGGTTTTCAAGAAAACGCTGGAAGGATTCTTTAGCTTCTTTGTATTTTGATCTTGCTTCTTCTTTTTCTTCTTTTTCTGTTTGAACTTTGTAAGCATTAAAGGCTTGCTTTTTTTCACTCAACTTTGCCAAAGCACTTTGTATAAAAACAAAAACACGAATATGAATTACAGACAGGAAATTAAATTATAAAAACAAAACTGTAGAATCAAAACATAAAATAGATCTGAACAATTCAAATATTTGAGACAAAGTTCTATTTAATCTATGTGGCCAGTCATCGCCCTCTCTCTCCTTCAAGAGAAGTGAAATATCATTTAAAAAGAAAGTAGTAAGAACAAGTCATATAGAAAAGCAGTTAAGAATAAAACAAACTACTATCCTATTATCAGGTTGTGTTTACACATTTCAATATTTTTATAATTGATATGCAACAGTTTTTCTGCCAATGTTTATGGCAGCCGTCCATTTCAAGAAGTAACCTAGAAAGTCTTCAGTTCCAGTCAAAAGCATGCCTTTGTTCTCAAGCAAGTCATTTAAATTGACAATACAACTGTCAATTGCCTCATCTTCTGCAAATCAAAAATTAAACCTAAGACTTGTGCTTTACATACTAAAGGAGCAGCATTCCTTAACAATGGCATATGTTCACAAGTGGACAAGTATATATTAAACCGATCAAAAAGTTAAAGTAAAGTCAAACTACCTCAAATAATATTTGTATAGAAATGTAACGAGAAAAGAATCAAGCAGTACCTGTATCTAGGATCATTAATGATCATTTTCATAGCTTGCTCCCAGGATGCATTAGATGGTACTCTCTGTCAAGACATGACATCGTTACTTTGGCACCAATATCTAACAATGAGAGCTTCCTTAACAAAAAAAATCCTCAGAAAGAAAAGCACTACATATTTTGGGGTTAAGACAACATTCATTGTTACAGAACTTAATTAACAGTTTATTAACAGTCAACTTGAGAAATGAAACTAGATTCTTTGGTATTATCACTATTCCTACAATAAATTCTCCTGGAAATTTTTCTCACTTGAGAAAACACAGATCCTATACACTGAGGGAAAACCAATGCAAATCTCATTTTACTCTTATTTAACCTCCATCTTTAAAACAAAGATGATAAAAATTCAAGACTTAAACAATCGTACTTCTAAAAAAGGCTTAATCCGTACATTGTTTTCACTGTATTTATTTTCCCACATTTCTTGTCTAGCATGTGGGTCCTCTTTCACAATGGTGAGAAACTTTAAAAACAAACACAAAAGCCCTCTAGCTGTACCTAGCAAATGTAGCTTGTGTAGTTCTATAAAGCATTAAGAATAGTAACCAACTGAAATACCTTTTCTTTCAGGAGTTCTTTAAATGCTTGCTTTGCTTCTTCCTTTGTATTCCATGTATAGGTTTTTTTAACTGGCTGTGCATCATCGTCCTCTTTCTTTGAAGAAGCACTATAAACAAAAATGAATTATTTTAGTATTTAAGCATTTTTTTTTCCTAAGTTAAAGTCACTGAAGAATCATATAGGGTAAGTGTATAACATTACCCCCAGAGAAATCTTAAAGCTATTCAAAATTTATCAGCTGTGAGCCACAAATGGTTCTATAGTAGCTTTAGGGGAAGGCTGACAAGAGGACATTAGATTTTTAAAAATAGATTTAATACTCCTTCCTCTTTCTTATTCATTCTTCACTGCTGCCATTGAGATCTATGATCACGTTTCATTGAAGAAACAGCCAGTTGTCAAAGAAGCCTGGCCACCTATAACCAAATCTGACAATAAATACACAAGTTCAAAACCCGTAAATCCTACATAATTTTACTTACTCTGCTGAACCCTCCTGCTTGGAAGAATCATCCGCTGCATTAGCTGCAGCTTCTGCACTCTGTTCCTGTGCAGCAGGTGCAGAAGTTGCTTGCTGTCCCTGTTCCTCTGCTGTGGCTGCGGCAGTACTCTCATTTTCTGTCCCAGAAGCTGCAGCAGTTTCTCCTTCAGAGGCTGCTGTTGCTGCAGTAGTGGTGGTGGTGACAGCTGCTGCGGTTTCGGCAGCAGTTGTGGCTGTGGTGCTTGCATTTGCTGCTTCTCCTGTAGCAGATGCTGCTGCAGTTGACTCCTCAGGTTTGATGCTGTAGGTATCAGAAAAGGCAACAGTAACATTTAAGCACGGGAGACCTTAACAGTTTAGAGAAAACTGTAGTTTAAAGAAGTTCAAGTAGGAAGGGAGAGGCTTAGGTCAAGTTACAAATATTTTTATCTTAGAGTAATATAAAATAATCAGCTCTGAGATAGGAAGGTTTCACTGAAACTATGCATTTATGTATTATATCATAGGATAACGTCACAGAACAGCTGCGGTTGGAAGGGACCTTGAAGATCACCCAGTTCCAATCCCCTTCCATAGGCAGGGACACCACCCACTAGGTCAGGTTGCCCAGGGCCTTCTCCAACCTGGCCTTGAACACCTCCAGGGATGAGGCATCCCCAGCTTCTCAGGGCAACCTGTCCATACAAGGACCATGTTTAAGATTCAAGGACTACATTCTACTTTTAAGAAGTAAAGGCAGCCTAACATAAAACACAGCACTAGTAACACACTCAAAACGTACCTGTTTTCTTCTGCTTTAATCATTGCTAAAGGAGAAGAAGGAAAAAAAACACAAATCAAAATACAGCTTTAAAAAAAATGTTTTATGTATGGTAAGAAGTCATTGTTAGCATGATTTAATAAAAGCACAGCTTTAAGTATCTTCATTACCACTGTTCTTTGAAAAGTGAATTTAGTTACAACTGAAACAAAATTTAGAAAACCCATTAGGGTATATGAAAGGGATTTCCTCATTTTAAAGTAATTATTTCAACTTCAGACTATTTCAAAGAACAGAATGTCAAGCTTATTGAAACAGATCTTTCTTTCTTTCTTATTCGAACATTCATTGATGCTCATTAATTGTAGTATTCCATATATTTATTTCATAGACAGCTGATCTTTTAGTTTTTCATTAAGATCTTATTTCCCTTATTATATCAAACAAAACTGTTTTAAAAGTGAAGAATGAGAGCACATCATCATGTTTGTTTAAAAAAAAAAAAAAAGAGACAACATTCTGTGTCCCTCCCCTCCTGTTTTTACAACAGAGGACAATACAAACATACTAATATATTTTTGCCACAACAGTTTCTCATATTTTTTTAGAGAAATTAACTGGAAATAATTACCTAAGCAAAACCTGACAAAGTTTTGGCTTTCAGTAGACACTCTGCTTTCAGTATAAAACATATTACTATTCTTAAATATTACCATTCTTAAAATTCTTCCAAGACACCAAAACAAAATGCATTTCCTACTTGATTATAAGCTATATAATATTATTGGAGTCCAGCACCATTTTATCCTGTTTTCCCAAGTCAATGAGGATTACTACAGTAGCCCCTCTGCTTCTTGTCTTCCCCCACAAACCAGAACCCATTAAAGAATTCCACCGAAAGTTCACATTTCCAAAGAATTGGTGGCTAAGTGTGAAATCATACAAGAGACTTAAATGAAGCATCACCTAATGTAATGAGAACACGCACATAGCCCTGAACCAGCCACAGCACATTACAGCCTAATTCAGTTCCTGTTTAAGGACACCAGGGGGAGCTTCTGCTGCTGCCACTACATAAGTAGGCAAGAACTAAGGGCATTATGGAAAACTGGGTGGCAACTAGGTAGGAAAATACAAGGAAAAAAGAATGCTCCATAGAAATCTCAGACTGCACTAACTCTGTAGCATACAGCTAATTCCAGTAGTTTTCATTTCTAGCAGAAGTGTAACTCCTGTGCTCTGATAACAATCTTTTGCCATAGTTCATGCGTGTATGCGCGCAGCTTGCAACCCTCTGTCACTGTCCTTACTCAACTTTGTTGACATTACCTTCAAGATCTTCAAGTTCTTTGGGTTTTGCCCAGCGTGATTCCTTTGTTTGGGAATTATAGTAGTATGGCTTTCCAGAATCAGATTTGTACTCTTTCCAGGGACACTTTGACAACAATTGCTAATGAAGAAAAAACAAAAGCATAAAATCAAGTTTACAGTAATATTTTATAATTAAAAGACTGCCAGAAGTGAGCCATAAGCACCAAGCCAAGAAATCATTTAAGGATCAACAAATACAAGGCATCTACTTGCCAAGGAAAATCCTCCCTAGTGGTGTAAACACATCACTTATCTAAATATTGAAGAACGCCACCCTTTTGATTGGGAAAATTTACATATACATTGAGGAGAACTGTTTTAGTTCTGTCCATTTTGCAGCTTTAAGTTCCATCAATATAAGGAATTGTATATAAACATATTTGCAACATCTCTAATTTTAGGAGTTTGCTCCCAATAATAAAAACCAGTAGGCACACCTATTCTGCATGGTAGTCATGTAGTAAATTCTTGCCTTCACACAAACTTCCACAATACAGTAACTTTCCTTTGAACTTAGTTTACCTCAGCTGGTGTTTTGAGATCATCTGGCTTCTCCCACGTGGACTGCTTTGTTTCAGTATTATAGTAGTATGTTCTTCCATCAGGTGATTTGTGTTCCGTCCACGTAGATTTCTAGGAAATTTGAATATGACATTAATGATGAACAATAACTTATGACCAAGATGCTACCAAAAGCCACTACAAAGTGCAATACAAGTGGAAAGCAGATAAACCTGTTTAGAGTGGTCTTCATTAACAGAACTGTTGGTTGTGGCGGTTTGCTGAGCTGCACAAACTACAGGATGTGTTGTCTGAGGGCGAAACAAAACAGAGCTCTGAAAAGACATTCTGGTTACTATTTGTTTTTCATTTCAACGTGCATATTAAACATAGTAAATAATTCAGCAGCAAAGAAAATGCACCAAAACAAGGTCTAAACAACACTAAGTTGGTACTGTTTTCAAGAATCTAGTTTGTGCTAAGCTATTAAGTCTTCCACCCCCTCCCATTCAGCAATCCAAGGTAGCCAATTGCCATCAGAAAAGAAAATAAAAGTTAATGGGATCAGACCCTAGAAACTTCAAATAATAATCCCCAAAGCATGCCATGTTTTCAAAACTAAGAAAAATTTGCTTCAAGGAAATCCGACTTCAAGAGCTCAACGTGAACTCAGGAGTACCTTCTTAATGCTTCTCAACAACAGCTTACATAAACTTACTGAAATCAGAGGTGGCAGAACTCAGCTTTAGCTGAAATCTGTTCTGAAAATCTGCCATTTCAGTTAGTGACTATGGCTGAGAAGAAACAACCCTTTCACAGGTCAATTACACAGAACGCAAGTCTCGGAAATAAAAGGACAACTGATAGTCACTTATATTCATCAAATAAGTGATATTCATTTAATAATTACACTAGGCAAAAATGTGCTTATAAACAGCTCTTGTAATAGAAGGGAGATTTTAAAAGAAAAAATGTTGGAACAACTTTCACTTCTTCAGTACAAAGCTACAACTCTACCCCGAATAACTGCCTAGCCTGACACTGGCAGACTTAGAACTCAAGAGACAGCTTTAAAGTAACATGGGTATTTTTGACCCATCTGAACAGCAAGTGAATTTATCCTAGACACCTAAAAAAAAAAATCAAAATAAACTGCCCTGCATACCAGAATAACTAGACAAAGATTAATTTCAAAGCTCAAAAATTCATGGAAATAACAAGAAAAGCACACCTTCTACTTAAGTTCAAGCTCAATTCCTTTCAATAAAAATACTAATGTCACAGAAAACATTATGAAAACCTTGGCAAAGCAGAAGAAATGCATTTGAAGCTATTAATTTTAACATTAACTACTAATTGATAATCTAATGAAACCTTAAATCATAGATAGGCCAGCAAGCTCCATAAAAGGAGGACAAAAAGAAAGTTTTAAATCAGTAGAGCCATGTTTGTGCAACACCACGCTTCTATCAAAGACTTCTAGAATTGTGATTTTCACCTACCTGAGTTCCAGGTGGCGTTACACCTGAAAAAAAAAAAAAAAAATCAAAAAAGGCTGGTTACTTTTTTATTCCTAGGTAAAAACACACAAAATTAGAAGAAAAATAATTTCTCTGGGGACCAGTGACAGCTAGATTATGTTTTACGGAAGTGTGTGTGTGTTTTTTTTTTTTTTTTTTTCGGTACTTCACCTAATTTTGGTGAAATACTTTGAAACAGTAACAAAGAGCTTATACTCACCTACTTGCGCGTCCATGCTGTTCACCCCTGGCTGTAGAAACAATCAGCAGATATTTAAGCACCAAGTACAATTGTAATTAAATCAATAAATACAGTACTTATCCAAACGAGTGTGTCTAGCAGCAAAATGCCCTGATGTCTTAAATACGGATTCCTCGCTTCCCATCACCCACACACTTATTACTGTTGACTTGAATTAGGAACATCAAGCTACTTCTCAGAAAGGCAATACACAAAATCAGCTACAGTGGGGGTCTCTCCTGCCATCATCCCAATATTTCTGTCTTTATCTCCCAAATAAATTATCTCCTACATAAAGCTTCATCACAATTAGCAATTGCTGTTTTCTTCAGCTGGACTGTGAAAAAAAAGATATACCCCTGCTAAACAAAAACAGCTGACACGAAGACATTTTAAAATTCAAAAAAGTGAAATTAAACTCACCGGAACTGTAGGCTGCATAGCAGCTTGGGACATGTGGGACATCATCATTCCAGGCATTACTGACTGCATCATTCCAGGCATCTACAATTAAACAGTATTTCAGATATACTTTATGATATTTTAAACATTAAATATGCCACCTCTCATCTTTGTTCTAAAATAATTATATGACACTTGCTTTAATACAAATGAACCTTCTAAGCATTTGGCAACAAAAAGTAAGTTACATCTGTAGAATCCCGATGCCTACAAAAACTTACAATAGGAGTAACACATCTCAATTATTCTGAAGTCTGATATGTAATATTAACAAAGACCACCACTTCAACAAAAGAACAGCAGCAAATGATGAGGTATGTAATCTGTGTGATAAGCTATTACAGGAAGAAACACTTTACAGGGACACTAGAAGAATGAATTTCTGCAAATAACTTCAAGATGAAGAGAGCTATTAAATTTAAACACCAAACCCACTAATTTCTGAACTCCTTTTTTTTTTTTTTTTTTAAAAACACAGATGAAAATCTTCATGTAGACATACAATATTAAACCATGTACAACATGAACTTGGTAATGGGGATAAACACTGTACCACAGCAAGGAAAAGTTTTAGTCTAGCCTCGTATCTGAGTTTGTTGGGTGATCTGACGAGATACAAAACACGGAACTGCTACTCTGATAAGCTAGCCTTGAATCCAGTATTTACACTGACAGTCTCAGGATGGTAAAGGGATGGTTATGTAGAAGTTACGCACTGAACCGATACGCTGAAAAGCTGATAATGCTACTGAAAGTATTTAATATTTTGTATGTTTCCCATTATTATTAATATTTTTTTTACTGATCCTGACTTCTAAGAACTGCTAAGCTATTAATAAGTGGCAAAAGGAACAAAATATATAATCGAGGTATTGCCTCAACAAAATTTTTTGGCCACCGATCCCAAACAGATCTCTAGAAGTCAACCCCCTTCATCCTTTCCATTGTGCCCCTTTACCTTTATTGTCCTTGGCAGGCTGGCCAAGAGACCCCATCCCCCCGTATCTTCAGGGAGCACCAGGTTACCACTCTCCTCATCTTGCATCTCGTGGGGAAAGAGGGTATGTGGTAGGGCTACTGCTCCACCCTCAATCCACAAGGTTTTCTTGGGAGGGTGAGGGAGGAAGGAAAGACTGGAAGGCGGTCCCTCCTATTCCTCGCCATCCTGTAGAAGCAGGAGAAGAAAGCACTCTTGCCCCACTGCTGCTTCCAACTAAGGGGGCTCTGAGAGCATCAAGCTTCTTAAAAGCCCTGGCCCAGGTCCTGCAGAAACCCTGAGCATCGCTCTGTTTCTGTGTGGCACTAACACACAAAGTAAAAAATAAAAATAAAAATAAAAATAAAAATAAAAATCTGTTGGGGAGGTGACCCTACTCATTTCCAAAAGGCCTTCCTTCCTCTGACTGATGCTGAGAGGAAGCCACACTACTGCTGCTATTACCTATGCCAGGAGACACTTGTCCTACAGGGGCTCACCTCAGAAAGGAGACAAGCTAGGAAAACACCTCATCCTGCAAAGTTTCCCAAATAACCTCCAATAACTACTGGAAAAAGTGGTTACCACCCAAGGAAACAAGCCAACACGAGCTGACACTTCCACCTGTCCCATCCTCAAGGCCACAGGATGATCGAGCCTCTAATCCCCTCTCTGTCATGCCATTTTCTTTAGCTTTTTACTCTACATCTACCAAAAATGCCTCAGTTCTCTATCTACATTGCTCACTAAAAATATTAGACACTGAAATGGGTAAGAACGTTACACACATATTACACGGGTAAAAATGGTGGAATATAAGTAAACAAACCAAAACACCTGTTAAGCAAAGGAATAAAACAGAATTACTGTTTAAGTTTTTAACAAACACACACAAAAGCTCACACTTAGCTATCATACTAAGCTCCTCCTCACCTTTTAAAACTGCATTAATTTTGCAGATCTAACAGGCTGCAAAACCATGCTGAAGAGTCCTCTCAGGCTCAGTGTGTCAGTGGAAAAAAAAGAAAGCACATGCTCTATCCAAGGTACTGCAAAGGAGCACAATGAGCGGCCAGGATGACCTCAGGGGCTCTTCTTGAGGCGTTAACTATTTCTGCCATCCCCTTACCAGGATGCTTGCAAACTCTCAGTTTCTACTTAGGCAAACCATTATCACAAGCACTTCTTACATCCAGCAAGAGATCTGCTTCTATACAAGTTCAAAGTTCAATTGGAAACCACACAGGAAAAGATTTTTCATTATTTAAAATAAAGCTTTAAATGTGCAAAAGGCACAGCTATGATTCTGGCTACTGTACCTGTCAACCCAGCTTCACACCAGGCAATGAGAATGGCCAAGTTTATTTGTCAAACTGTGCATTCCACTAACAACAACAGCATATTATACATCACTCCCCAGGATTCTGGAAGGAATTCTGCAAAAACTCAAGTTGCAAGTATTTTCCCCTGTAATTTTCATCCACCTGGACAAAGCAGATAGCCAAGAACAAAAGAAACACAAAGTTCTCTACCTTTTCTACTTCCGAGAAGAACCAATACTTCTCGATCCTAATGTGTACTAAGAGGACAACCTGGCTTCTCCAAAATCCATGCAAAACCAGCAGCAAGTTTTTTATTCAATTTATAGGTTCATACCTACATCTACTGATGCTTAAAGGGCAAAATGAAGTACCCTGATTATCTGCTATAATGAGAGGAGTTTCTGTGTGTTCCACACGGACAGGAACTGTGGCATGAGACACCCTGAAAGATTAACCTTAGCATTGCAAGCTAACGTGAGACTTACCTACACGCGGGGATGACCTGACATCGTTATGGGAAGAAAGAAAAAGACACTAAAAATGCGTTACCTGCCCCATCGGCGGTCCTCCCATGGGAGGCATCATCTGAGGCATCATACCATGCGGAACCGGCGGCATGTTCGGTGGCCTCTGCCCCATGGGGTGCATTCCCATGGGCGGGTAATGTGGCATCCCTGGGTGTCCCATCTGAAAGGCAGCAACGAAGGAAATGCAATGAGTGAGAAGCCACCAATTCAGAAACGCATTAAGAACAAAGAGAGGCTGAATGCTGAACTGAAAGCTATTTGATCAATTTTAACTCAATATTGCTTAACAGTAATGACAGTAAGCATTTGATCTTCCAGGTCCTCTAGAGTCATGAACATTAGATCGAACAAAGTTTCAAAACCAACATCCAAGTGAAACCTCGGCAAGCCTTTCTCAAGCCACCTTACGGCTTGGCACAGACAAATCACAGAATCACAGAACTGTAGCGGTTGGAAGGGACCTCGGAAGATCATTGGGTCCAACCCCCCTGCCAAAGCAGGTTCCTAAGCAGGCTGCCCAGGCAGGCATCCAGACAGGCCTTGAATATCTCCAGAGAAGGAGACTCCACAACCTCCCTGGGCAGCCTGTTCCAATGCTCCATCACCCTCACCGTGAAGAAGTCCCTCTGCATGTCAGTGCACAACTTCCTGTGCTCTAGCTTGCAGCCATTGCCCCTTGTCCTATCCCCACAAACCACTGAGAAGAGGCTGGCTACATCTTTCTGTCCCCCACCCCTCAGGTATTTATACACACTGAGGAGATCCCCTCTCAGCCTTCTCTTCTCCAGGCTGAACAGCCCCAGGTCTCTCAGCCTTTCAGCCTCTCTTTGCCACCTTAGGGCTTGGCACAGACAAGCACACTAAGCTTGTGTTTGTAACTCTTTCTACACGCTCTTCTGCACAACTCTGAGTGATTTTGCTCATCGTGCAAAGTTAAACGCGTTCCTTTCACTCCCCACATCCTAGTCTGGAAGAGTTTTTATAATGAATGAGATCTGGAAGGGTTTTTACAGTGAATGTGGTCACCATCTCCTTATTAAACAAGGAAACTCTGTTGCTCTTGCGATGCCTGATACAGCCATGCTGCAAGGACACAAATGGCTACGGATATGAGATATCATTCATTTAAAATTTTTGAATTAAAGCATGAGCCTTCAGTTGTGGCTGCAAGTACTTGTTCTAGGAGTACTTTAGGAGCCGCACAGCGAGGGAACTTCCTCGCAGAGCACACAGCAGAGCCTCACAGCACAGTTCTGCAGGTAATTGCTCCAGCTCACTACAGACCCACCCCCTGAAGGGCTCATTCCGCTGCGGCGGCCGCATCCCCACCCCCCCACGCCCCCCAAACCCTCTCCCCCCGTCCTCCCGGCGCTCCCCCCGCACTCACCATCAGCGACCCGCGGTCCACCGCGCCGGGCCGCATGGCGGGGCTGAGCAGGCTGCCCCCGCCGCACCTGCCCAGCAGCCGGCCCCGCAGCGGCTGCCGCGAGGAGGGCCCGAAGGGCATCAGCGGCTCGGGCTCGCCGCGGGGCGGGAGCAGCGGCGCCAGCAGGCTGACGGGCTTGCCGGCCGGCCAATCGGGGCGGCCCGCCAGCCGGCTGCCCTTCGGCGATTGGTCGGCGGCGGCGGCGGCCACGGGCCGGACGGCGTCCCCCGGCGTCAGCTGCATGAGGGGGGGCGGCTTGGGCAGCGAGAAGGGCAGCGGCTGAGGGGAGGCCGCGGCCGCCGCCGCCGCCGAGTCGCCGCCTGACATGGCCCGGCCGGGAGCGGCTGCGCCGAGCCCTGAGGGGAGAGGGGAGAGGCGGGGGCGGCCCCCGGGCTGGGCCGGGCCGGGTGAGGGCGGCGCGGTCGGGGCCGGGCCCGGGAGCGGAGCCGGAGCGGGCGCGGGGGAAGCTGCGGCTGGGCCGAGCCCGAGGCACGCCGGGAAACTGGTCACGTGGGCGCGGGGCGGGGCACCAAGAGCTGGGCGGTACCACAGCGCCTGAGGGAGGGGGGGAGCGGCGCCGCGGCTGACGCCCTCCCTGATTGGGCAATCACGGAGGGGTAGGGCGATCCCCCCCCTGCGCCAGGAAGTAGATGGAACGCGCCGGCTCGAAGGCTTGCGCGCGTCCGTCCCCCCCCGCGTCGCGGCGCGTTGGTATGGACCGAGGCTGGGGCGCGCGCGCTGCAGGGCGGCCGCGGCTCCCCCCGCCCTGGGCGCGAGGTGGTTGGCGCCCGCCGGGCCGGTGGTACCCGGCCTGAGGGGGGGGTGGTTCTGTCCCCATTTTTTGGGGCAGATTTGTGTGAAATCGCGGGGTTTTGTGCTTTCTGGGAGCCCCGGCCTGCGGCCTCCAGTGAGGGCCGGAGCCGGAAGCCCTGAGAGAAAGGGGAGGGGGAGAAAGGGGGAGCTGGGAGTTGGTCTGGTGTGGAAATCCAGCACAGCTCTAACCGAAATGGGGCGTAACCTGGGTTTTCAATAAAAAAAAGTAAAATATGAAGTTGTGTGCTCTTTGTGTGTGGTACTTACACGGGTTTTTTAAATCATGCGTCTCCTGAAAGTGGTTGGCGTGAAGAATAAAGTTACATTTAGGTAAAACGTAGGGTGTGATAAATCTTCTTCAATTATGTACATTTACAGGTAGCACCAACACACGTTTTTGTTTCTGGGTATCTGTAATTTAAAATGCAGTTGAGCTCCATATAACTCCTGTAGTTCATTAAAATCAGGTGTGAGTGTGGCCCTTTGGATCTAGTGGTGTTTGGGGTGTCTTTTTTTTTTGGGGTGGGACACATTGGATACCACAAGTGTAATAACTTCCAGGTGTGGAAATACTCTTTACAGGTGTCCTGTCATTTAACATGTCCATTCAGTGGCAGTCTTCAGTCCCAGGTGACAATTAATAGGATTTGTGTGGGATGGGCTCCAACAAAAATCCGAAGTTACCGTCTATGTGGGCCTGCAACAAGATCATACTGCTGCTGCAGTGCTCTTTTGGCAGAGCATATTTGTTGATAGAAAATGTTTCTAGCTCTGCCAGTGGCATTCCTCGTCATCAAACGTGCCTGTCAAGTCAATTAATTATCTCTAAATAATTAAGGTTCCATGTAGGTGTTGTATGAAATGCACAGATTATCACCTGCGCAACATGCTCCAGGTGATCCTGCTTGGCAGGGGAGTTGGCCTAGGTGATCTTCAGAGGTCCCTTCCAAACTCGGATACTCTGTGATTATAAATCTCTGTAAATATGATATACCCAGGCTGAAAGAATACACGTCAAGTTTCACAGGGCTTAAGTGACAGCATCCAATTAAGACTTCTCATCTAAGTAAGGTGCTAAATTCCCAACCGGTTGTCCTGTGGGAGCCGAGTGCTGTTCTCTGTGCTGCGTCTGAAGGGAGCAAAATAACGTGGCTCTGCCAAGTTACTGATGGAAAGCATAATCTTGACACTTTCAGCTGGCCTTTTTAGGTGTATTATAAAAGAATTAACGATCCTAAGCCTGTTTTTGGGTTCCTGTTTGAAAGATGGAGACAAACACATTGGGCAAATGATATTTGAGCCACACACCTTGCTTCTGATTTTCAGTGTCTTTTTGATTAAGTCTTAGTTATCCTTTTATGAAGATGTATGATAAATTTGCTCAGACTAATGTTAACTTCCGTGGTGACCAAAGGAGGAAATTTAAAAGCATAAATAGTAGTAATATGGGAGGATTGAGTTGTTGATCTGTAAAGGTGCTTTTACTTTAATAAGCTTTTTTAAAACCATGTTGAAGTTTTGAATGTTTAATCACTGTGCAATAAAACAGGACAGCTTGTGAACAGAATATTAAAACTTGATTTCCGTCATACCAAACAATTGGTGTAGCTTCATCAGTTTCTCAGATCAGTGTCCTTTCCTGACAGGTTGGCATGTCCTACTGTACTACAGTATTAAAGACTTGATTTTCTTTTTAATGTTTGAATATGGTTCTAAATGCAAAATTACATACTTTAGTGACTGCTGTTTCAACCAACTTCATTGTGAAGCTGAAGCAATTCTTTTGGAAACTGCTCATCTCTTGCAGACTGTCCGGTTTATACTTTCCTGGCCAGGTTTCCATGTAAAGGGGCTGCATGTACAGCTTTCTGCTACGTGGCTCAAATCCAGTTGCAGACAGCACACTGCTTGGCAGAAGGTCCTGATCTGGTATTCATCATGGGAAGGAGTCAACCCAGCTGTGAATTCCTGGGTCTTGGCGGAGGAGTTACCAATCCCATTGGTAACACTCTGTGTCAGAAAAGCATTGGAAATTTGGCTTCATAATTATTTATAACTGCTATGACTTAAAGATGTGGTCAGAGCAGGTACGAATGGCCAGGCACGTCTGCATGCATGGAAGGGGTACAGGCTCTGCTGGGCCTTGAGCTGTACTGGTGCCAAGGTAGCTACCAAAGACGGGAAACCATCCTGCTTTTGGCAGGGAAAGCTCCGCTGTGTTAAGGTACTACTGCCTTCACTCAGTAAACGCTTCGGTTCAAAGTTCAGTGCAAAACCAGTTTCAGACGTGGCTTCCTGATTTATTTGTTTATATCTGAAAGGGAAGAGCAAGCAGAGCTGTGAGCTCTGCCATCAAAATCTAAGTTGTGAAGAGACTTGTGTTTATGAGCGTGTTCCTGGGTGAATTCTCTGCTGTCTGGGGAGGGCTGAACTCACGATGTGCCCATCATGAAAGTGATGAGTATCAGTCCTTGAACAGTTTTGTGAAACTTAGGTTTCACAAAAGCTATGAAAAAAAACCCACCATCTAGTTCCCAAGCGTTACAGGAGGGATGTATGCATACAACATGAACAATAGTCTAGAGACAATGGAGGCAGGAGTTTTGCTAGAAACTAAGAATTTACCTAATGTCTTGTTTAAAAACATCTTGCGAAGCTGAGCAGTTTGTTTGACACAAGCAGCTATGTTACAGCTGTTACTGTGTTCTTGCATTCATCTCCGGAGTGTGTGTGGGCAGATTTCTTCGTTTGCTGATTACACTGATACAATGCATTCACCTGGCAGTGTGATTAACCAGCCACTGATAAGTAGCCCCAAAAGAAGTCAGCCATGTCAAATGGGCATGTTGCAGAGTTGTCCTTAGGGGCTGTCAGAAGAGCTAGAAATCTTTGGGACTGTTTCTAGGGATTTTTTTTTTTTCTTTCCCAAATAGAATGGAAGGAACTAACATTGATCTATGTTACTGTGGTAGTAAGTTACTTACCGTGTATATAAACTAGGGAGTAACCTGCCTAAATAATTGTTAAAGTCCAACAGTTGATATATATGGCCATTATAATTGTGGTGTTGTGGATTTAGGTGTAGTGATTATTGCTGAAATATTTATTATTTTAAAATTAGATGCATTCATGAAGCCTGGACAAAATACTTTTAGAGAAGACAAATGAATCTGGTAAGAATGCACAGGTGAAACTGCATATGTAATAAAGGATTGCATGTGCACTTAAGATTATAGTAAGTCTGTGAACTCAGTGGGACAGATAATGAGTAAAGTGGGAGAAGGGATGGAGATATGGTAAAGAGAGAGAAGATATATAGAGAGAAAAATATAAAGAACTTATATATAAATTCTGTATCACAGTTGTGTTTCAGTATAAGCTGAACTTGTGATAACCATGCCATGGTGCTGCAGAACAGACAAATGCTGCACTGAGACACACAGGAACGTAGCTTAAGAGGTACAGGACGTAATCTTTGCCGTGCTTTGGATTAAAAAATAAATTTAAAACCTAACTTTGTCATAAACTCAAGTTGGAGAACAATAATTTATTTGGAATTTAAAAACTGGCACTATTATCTTGATACTGCCATGCACAGAAAGGGCAGTTTCTTTACTAAAAGTATCCGATTGAAAATTATTTGCTGCTAAAATGAGTTAAAATTCAACAAGTGTAGTCAAAGGTTCTGCAAATAAGTTCTTTAGGAACTAAAATAAAATCACACTTAGCCCCTGAGCATGAGTTGATGTCAGTGATGGTAAGTTTAGCTTTCTGTCCCTACGATGTAGCTTTAAGTGGCGTGTACTTCCTGCAATTGCATAACTTGTAATGTGTCTTTCTTTTTTTTTTTGAATTGCACCGCCTATCTTACGGTGTGTTGTTTCCTCATTCGAGAGGAGCAGGCATTCAGGGAATGGGGATTTTATGTCTGTGCCTGACACCTGATTCCCACCCCGGCACTATCAGAACAGTGTTACTGCTGTGCTGTGTGGGTACAGGCATTGGAACAAATGCTCCGCAGCCAGGCGTGAGCTTGTTGGGCTCAGATGCTGAGCTGGGGAGCTGCCCTGCCTCGTTAGTGTGGCACAGGCATAACGAGGCAGGGTGCAGCAGTGCTCAGTGCATGTCCTGTGTCCTGCAGCGTGAGAGCAGGGAGAGCCCATAAAGACCTCCTTCAGACATTTTTAAGTGTCTTGTCTTATGGTATGCTGGCCATGGCAGTAGCCTTGTACCCTTGGTGTTTTACTTTTAATCTTTCTTGGATTGTGGGATCAAGGAAAATTTCTTTGCAAATATCCACTGTAGTTCTTAGGTTGCGGATAAGAGATTAAAAATGCAATCGGCTTGCATAGCTTCAACACTGCGTGTGCTTCTGTATGTATTTATGTATCGAAGGAATGTGCTGTGCATCGTGATTTCTGTGTTGTTCAGCCTATGAAATAAAGGTATTCTGGTGAGGAATGGATTTGGTACCTCTGATATGTTTGCTAATCACATATTGCTTTCCTGTGCCAGAGAAGAAAACCAGTTTTACCACACTTACAGACATTGCTTCCCAAGGTCCCAGGTTTGTTACAAGAGGTGAAATTCAGCCAACTGCAGGACCAGGACCAGGATTTAACAGGCAGAGCTTTTGCTGTTTCCAGTCCTGCTCCAAGCCAGTTCTGTCGCTTCAGGATGGAGATGCTGAGCAGCTTGGGCATTAGCTCCCCAGTCACCATTTTACAGAACTCATACCTTGAAATTAGAGTTAAAACTGTAAACTCGCATCCTAGTGACTGCAACAGAGCCCAAATTAACAGTTTCCTAGTACACAAACATTAAAAGGCTTTTCCTTAATCATCCTTTTCTGGCATGGTATAATTACTTTTTTTTTTTGATTTCACAATTGCTGTCTGGAATTAATGGTGTTACTGAAGCCTCCCACTTCACCTGAACCTGCTTCCTACCCAAACACGACCTGCTCACCTCTGACAGAAGGACTGCCATTCTGCAGCTAGGAGAACTGCTTGGTTGAGCCCTGTAATTTACAGCAGTGAGGTGCTGGCTCCTGTAGCAGCAGTCCCTGATTTCTCTGGCATGTCTTCCAGAGCAAGGATATATAAAAGATGTCCTTCTGCTCTGGTGCGAGCACTCCACCCTCATTTTTGCATGCTTTGCTCTGCAAGCTATGACTCTGCTTTTATTTACTGCACACTTTCACCCGCTGCCACCTCCCTTCCCTGTTGGAGCAGACTTGAGCTTCAGTGGTTTGAGAACCACAATTCACCGCAGGAACACCAAATCTGGAAGGACTTCAGAATGCAGCTTGTCCTCAGGACTGATGTGATTGAGTTTGCATTTGGATTTAGGAGAGCTGAATTTTCCAGGATGCTTTTTTTTTTTGTCCTCGCAGTAAGCATAGCTTGAAAAAGTGGGGTTGAAATTGCTTTTGCTACCTCAAGGTGCAAGTTTGCTATTTACACTCTCATTTTTATTTGCATTTCGTAGACTTACTTTAGGCAGTAATATTTAAAGGAAATGATTTATTTTTATTTTTTTTTTTTATTTTTTAATTTTTTTTAGTTTTCCTGAAACTTTTTGCATTGCTTTGCATTTGTTTTGGTAGAATACATATTTTTCTTGCAGCCTGCCTTCCTTTCCAGTCCCCCAGGAAAAGTCCCTGGCAGTACATCTGTATTCTGAAATCCATGGGAAGCCAGGGGGAAGGAGTGCTTGATCTCAGTTGCTTGTATGAGGGAATGGTAGATTAAATTAGTTAAATATAATTAAAATATTCGGTATTTTATTTTTTACTCTTAGAATTGCACTTTAGGTTTCTATGTATAAAGTAAACAGATAACTAGTCTCAAACATCTTTAGACACCTGTCGCTTCATATATAGGCGGCTACTTTTTGGGAGCACAGCGGTTTCAAAGGCAGTCTGTAATCTGGCCAGCAGGGTGAGGGCTTGCACACAGAATATGCTTGAAGACTGCGAAGCTAAAAGAAAATATTAGTGAAGCTTCCAGCACGTCTGTCTTGGGATTCAGTTAATAAACCAGGAACAGCTTGTTAAGGAAAAAAAAAATAAAAAAAAATCTAAGATTATTATTTTTATTTATATAAATAATATGTATGTTTTAACTTCAGAGTGCCATTTAGAATTCTTCTACTTGATGCGCACTGGTACGATAATTTCAAATGTTGTCATATTAAGCAAAGAACAAGGGACTCCAAAAAGCAATGTTGCCTTAGCAACTGCAGTCTTGGTTTCTGGAGAGATTAGAACTATTGTTTTCTAACATTGACTTTAAGAAATATCTCTGGGCGTTGGAAAAAAAAATTGGTGAAATCATATTCTACATGAAGCCAGTTATGTTTTTGTTTTGCAGGTGAGCCTAAATGATTACTTCATAGCACATGTGCTCCAGGCTACAGAGTAGGTTGCTTTTTTATTCTGTTGGAGCTTCATAACTTATTCAAGGGTTGAATGGATTCTGTTTATTAAAAGTATAGTATAATGATGTTGTTTTTTTTCTTCCCCTTGCAAGGAGTCCCAAGATGTATTTTGTTTAGAAGCATTCAGCTCATAACCTCAGCGTATTTGTCAAGAATTATAGGGAACTTTTCCCTGTTCCAAAGGTATTCTTTGCAGCTTATTTCTTCCCCCTCAACAGGGGTACTTATTTTTCACTCCTTTATTCTACAAAAAATGAAATTTTTCAGTGGGGTATATTGCATTATAAATAATGGAATTACACCAGATGCTGGGTGCTATGTTATCATGGCATTTTGTTGTGATTATTTTCTGCTTCCACTCATGCTGTCAGCTATCATGGAAAAAGTGAGACCAAGAGTAGACCGGCTTCAGATTAGTCCAATGTGGGGACCAAGGTAAGGGGAGTGTATGTAACTTTTTTTCCTAAAAAAACATCTAAATCAGAGAATGAATGCAGTGTTATTTCTGGGGAGCTCTTGGTGTATCATGCTCTGAGGAGAAAAGGAATGGAAAGCGTAGCCTCTGGGGAGCCTGATACATGCCTGTGAAGCATGTTGGTCCTGGAGGTGCTGTTGTTTGGATAACTTTAGAGCCTGATGAATTCAGGATCTGGGAAATCATTTGAATCCTGATTCTTTGGGTTAGTTCAGGAAGATAAGATTTAGGATGTTAGGCATCGTGAGGAGCAATGCATCTAAAACCAGCATCCTCTCTGGTGCCTGGAATCTGTGAGAGAGTGGAACTGCCAAGCTTTAGGAAGGAAGTGTGCGAGGCAGATATAATGAAGGTAGTGGAAAATGCAGAGCAGAAATATGTGACGATAAAAAATGATTCTCACTTTGGGTAGCTTACTGCTGCCTGAGTGTGTGTGAGGCTGAGGGGAGCTTTCCTCCGAGGTGAGTAAGGTGCGTGTGCTGCAGATCCCATGGGTAATGGTTGGACTTTCACCTGGCTTGCTTTCACTAGAGTCCTTGTTAAAATGCAGTCCAATGACTAGTTACTGATTTTGATAAAGCTAATCAGGGATTTTATGCTGTATAATTACGTATCCTACTTTATTGTTTTCATATGCTTGTTTTGTTTCATAAAAATCATGCCATCAAACATAGATCAGTAATGCTTGTTGCTTGATCCTATGGCTGTATGGCTGATGAATTCATGGATTTAAGACAAATAATCCGTATTTCATTACTAGCAAGTGCTAGAAATAAAAATGTACTCTGGACTATTGGTTGAAAAACAAATCCTAAAGTCATAAGAGAGGATTAAAGTTGGAAAAAAATCTCTCAAGAGAAATGTTAAAAAACGAAGGGAGTAATGACATCTGCTTAATAGCATCCAGCCCCCTCAGCCAACAGCTATGACCCTTTGAAGCCTCTACATACAGGAAATAAAACCAAGGAGGGCAGAAAAAAAAAATTAAAAAATGACTGTGAAAAAACAGAGTAAAAAGTAGCCCGGGTTATCTGAAATTTTTATTTTCTACATTGGAATGCTTTGAAGTCTGTCTGAAATGTGTTCTAAAATCCACTAATGAAGCTAAAGATAAAAGCATAGGGATAAAGCTTAAAGGGCAATAGAGCTACATTTAATTCACAAACAATGCTGGCAGTAGGGAGAGAAATCTTATAATGCGTGGACATTTTCCTTGTTTCTGAAGGTGGTTTCACTTCAGAGCACCTATCAGCAAGGAGGGTTTTTTTTTTTTTAGTTGAGAGAAAAACAATGACAGGCTTTTAAGTTAATGTCAAGTGTGATGGAAAAGTCAGAAAAAAAAAAAAAAAAAAAAAAACTAAAAGGGTATATTTGGAAATAATGTGGAAATGCAGCTCACTCAGTGCTAAGTGTGGCCTGTCCCTCAGGAAGGGAAGACAAATCAATTCTTTGACAATCTTCCTGAAAGAAGATTTTTTTTTTAATGTGCTAAATTAAATACCTTATTTCACTTCTCAGGGAAACTTTTTAGTGCACTGAGAAAGAAATCCATTTGTTGTCATTCAGAAAGTTGTCTCTTCTGTTAATTATTGTCTCCTGTGAAATTAAGCTTGAAAATCAGGGTAAATTGAGCTTCACTGGATAGAAGAACGTATTTCATTGGGCTTCTGATGAAAATGCATTTCCTTGTTTCTGCTGGTCTCGTTTGGAATTCAGGTGGCTAAACAAGCAATGGGTGTTACTGGTATAAGACCACTGTAAGCGCTCACCTTTGCCAACAAAAGTCATGCAGAGCACTGCAAAAATGTTTCCCTTTATTTGCTAATGCAAATTGTGCTACAGATGACTAAATGCTTAAAAGAAACAATTATCTCATGGTGGGCATTTCCCAATCTGATATTCAGTCCAGCAAATCATAGTATAGGAAGAACAACAGAATCAACATTAATGCATTAATCTGATGTTAAATGTGAGAAATAATCTGAACATGAACAGAGGTTATGGATGTGTGAGGAAAATCCAGTTCCCTTCCCCATAGTGTTCCATGCCACAAGCGGGCATCAGAAGAGCACTGCCCCAGAGGTGTTAAAACTGTCTCCAAATGATCTTCTCCATAGTTACTCTAAAAGGCTTTTTAATTACCCTGGCATATGCCTGCAGAATGAAATAACAGGGAAGCTGAAAATGCCTTTTTCAATAATCAGTTTGAAACAAGTAAACACTTTCTGGCTGGTCGTTCTGCCAAATTTCTATTCAGCATAAATGTTTGGGCTTTTAAAACGAGTAACTTCTTAGTATTTCATTTGACTTTGACTTAAATGTTTGCTGCTCCTACCCCTCTCTATAGAGGCCTTTTTGTGAATGGAAAACTTCATCCTGCATAGCTGTAAAGTGTTTTTCCTTAATTTTCCATCATGTTTGGGTGTATTGGCAGTCCACATGGCTTGCTATGGAGAATGAAATCAGTCTGACAGTACCAAATGTTACCTGCACACCTGCTTGCTTTTGGCCCTGTTTGTGTTCAGCAGCAGCGTTATTCTTCCCAATGCACGATGGAAGATGGCGTGTACCCAGCAAGAGGGAGCAAAAGGGCCTGGAGCTCTCTGATTTCTCCTGCCTTCCTCCTGGCTCGCTTTCCTCAGCAGAGAAATCCAAAACCTGAAGTTGAAGGGAAGCCCTGCAGCATCAAATGGTAGCTATAGAGGAGAGGGATTTCCTGGTGGCTGACTAAATGGAGAAACTTCACGAATGAAAGACTGCAGTTGTCATTAATCTAATTTGGAATTCGCTTTATTTCCAGAGTTAGCCATGGTTATGAGAGAGTTTTTGATTTTTGTATTTTTTGTTAGCACGTTTAAAGGTGTCAGACATGCGCACACAATGGGAATCATATGCAAAGTATGAATAAAACATATTTTAATTAAGGCAGTCTGTGTTGTGTTGGCCCAAGTTCTGAACAAACGCTGTCCATTTTCATTGTTTCCCTCGTTCTCCTTAAACAACCTCAAATTTGAGGGTTCATAAGTACTTTCAGGAGGTATTCATCTGGTTGTTTGTGTTGATGAACGCCTTTGAATGCAGCTTGGGGCACCCATCACAGACTGTGTTAGGCTGGAAGGGGCCTTGGAGCTACCTGGAGGCTGGCTCGCTGCCGAAGAGCTGCTTCCTCGGGGGGCTGGGGGCTGAGCATCCCCGCGGGTGGTGGTCCCAGAGGGACATGTGGCCACCCAGCTCTGTGCAAATTCTGCACAGGAGTGATGCCTTTGGGCTTCTTCAGGAGGGAAACGGCAGCTCAGGCACCCCTCTCGCTCAAGCACTCGTGGTGGGAAGCAGCCGCGGTATTTCTGCGCTGAGTTCCTGCAAGAAAGGGATGTAGGAGATATAGTTGTATCATTGCTAGCACATAGGAAACGTGGCAATGAACTTTTTCCTGGTACTTTAGAGCATTAAAACAGCTGTTTGAGATCAGATCAGCAGCTGTAGCAGTGATCCGATGGTGATTAGTGGGCTCAGGGACTTGTGGACTCGGAGACAGGCTTTTTTGTTCTTATCCGTATTTTGCTTTTAGGACTCCTGCTTTTGCACTGTGTGCTTCTTTACATGCAAAAAGTTCTCCCAGCTATAAATTCTCACTGAACCCCACAGCAGAGAGCTCGTGGTTTAAATGCCTCCTGCAAAGATTTGTTCTGAATTATTGTCATCACCGTACTCTCAGCATCCCGATGGTGCAAACAGCGCTGATTGCGTATCAAAGCTATTGTTCCTGCCACAGGCTGGGAAGGAGAGCGGAGTGCAAGTCTGCCTCGGGACCTCGAAGATAATGCATTATAAATAAACATCTGAAATTTGTCTGAGGCTGCAGCGTACGATGGCATGGAGCGCTGGATTCTGACCATGCTATACAAAGATTGCTGCTAACGGGTTTTGGCAGGGTCGTCTCTCAATCAGAAAGCCGAAATGATTGCAAATTGTCTGCTTCAATACAGATCATACAGCTGCCTGGAAGACTGTGGAAGGAGGGTTTAATTAATGTTTGTTCTTGTCAATGTACTGATCAGGTTTTGATGCAAGGTTCTCTTCTTTTGTGCTTTTTTTGGTCAAATTTTATTTTAAACTTGTATTCTATGCTAAACAGTAGCTCCAGTGGAAACACAAGCATCTGCCAATGAGGAGTTTAAATTTAGGACGTGTTGTAGAGATCTGAGAATGTTTTTCTATTTGAGTAAAAATGTTTTCTATGTTTTCCTCCTCAGCTGCTGCTACGGGATGCTTTAAAACAACAATAATCCAAGATGTTTGCTTTCCAGAACGCCTCTTGGTGCTCCCCTGCTCGGGCTGTGCGATGCCCCAGTGATCCCGCTGGCGTGCCCGCGCCAGTAATTCACCGTAAGCTGGAGGAATCCATCTGATTTCTGAACTCCTAATCCCGCAAAGCCTTTAAATGATGGTTATTTTAGCTTCGTTTCTGATAAAACGGGGCTTGGGAGACGATGACATTTGCTGTCTGTTTCTTCTCTGCTCTGCTCCCTGTCACCACCCAAAAAGACCTCTGGAGCCCGTTAGGCAGCGCTGGTGGGACTGGGAGCCTGGGGCGAGCAACGGCACGGGGTGGTCGGCAGAGGAGATGGTGTTTATCCCCAGTTTGAAAGGAAAGCTGTTGGTTGAACCTGGCTTTTATTACACAACAAAAATGTGTATAGCAGCTGAAATGGGGAAGGCTGGAATTTTAATGTGCTCCTTCAGTGGCCCGCAGGTGAGAGTAAAAGCAAGGTAACACACTGTGGCGTCTCAGATCTGAACTGCCACCAGATGGGGTGGACACCAGTGAGAAGGACCCCAGTAAGAAGGTCCTGAAGTTCCCTCTAACTCCTCTTGGAGGCTGGGGATAAAGCCTACAAAGCAGTACACATCCTCAGCGTAAGGCACCTGGCCTGCTGCTTTTGGTTCGTCTTACCCCATTGCACACCTGAGGGAGAGGGGAAGCTTTAGCCTTGGTAAAACCACACAGAATTTTAGGTTGAGCCCCTGCACAGTGTGGTGAGTGTGCTGCTTGTCTGGGTACAGGTCTGAGCTCAGAGAAGGCTCAGTGTGGACAGCTCTGGTCGAGGCCCTGCCACGGTTCAGAGCTCGGGCACCTCTCCAAGTCCAGCTCTCTGGAGCAGCTCATGCAGAACAGGCGCTGACGTGCAGTCTTTGGACGTAGGACTTTTTTTCTCGTCACAAATTAAGAAGGAAATAAGTTCCCTATAATGCATTTATACATCTTCTTGCACTATCCTCATCCTCCTAGTGTCATGGGAATTAGTGTGAGCCTGCGTTTGGTGCTCCTCAGGGCCTTTTTGGATCCCCATCATCGCTGCTCAGCAAAGGGCGACTTCTTCAAAGGGTGAGTGTTGCAAAGCTCTGGTCAGCAGAGGCTGTGTTAGCCAAAAACGCACAATTCCCTTTTAGACCGATCCTTTATATATTTGCCCTTTTTTATTATGCACTACTTTGTTACAGTTCAAGAAAATAAAATAAAAAGCACAGGGATTTGGGGACTCGATTAGTACTGCTGCGAAAGGAGGTGGCTGATTGGAAAAGGAGCTTGGTTTAAGAAGCGGCAGTATGGGAGGGTAAACTGTGACATCAAAGGTGCGTGCTGGGCTTTTTGCTTTTACTGAAACGTCTGGGCATGGAGCATAGTTGTACCGAGTGCAGGCTGGCCATGGAGGGGAGCGTTCTTTGAATTAGGCTGGCAGTAAGGGAACGCTGCCTTTCTCTTGCACCAAGTCCCGCTGAGAAAGGTGTTGCAACCTTTTGTGTCGCCTGCCTAGCCCCCAGCTCCTGCCTGCCTGCATGCAGCCTTTGTCAGCCAGCTCCTCGTCCAAGCTGCACTTTGTGCTTTATAGGGTAGCCACGAAAATGTGTCTGGCAAAGGATTTTTTTCTTAAAAGATGTGTATAAAAAGCATAATCACAGCAGGTATTTTATGACTGGCAGCTCAAAATGTATGTATTAATAAAAAAAAATATTTTTATAAATTTTAAAGTCTGTGAAAACTGGCAGCAAACTTTTGTACTTGTGATCCAAGGCAGTGAAATGTTCTGTCCTGCTCTTCTGCCAGCTGCAGATGTCACGGGTGGGCAAACAAACTGCTGCTCCTGGTTCAAGTTTCTTAACTATTTCTGGTTCAAAATATTTGAAAGAAGCACATTTTAAAGCCAATATGATTTTTGCGTGGCCTGGTTGATTTATTTCAGAAAGCGTTTCTGTTAAATAAAACACATTGTGAAGTTTAGCAGGACTTTTGCTGCAGAGGGGCTCCTGGAAAGGCAGGGGAGGGAGCGAGGGGCAACCTGAAGCATTCCTCCTCGCAGGGAACCTGCTCAGCTCCATGGGAAGAGCAGGGCCAAAGCTGCGTGGTGGCCTTGGCTGCTGCAGGATGAAGGGAGGCATCTCCCGGGAGGGATGGGGATAAAGTTCTCCGATGCCAGCCAACAAGAGGTGCACCGTGAGTGACAGGATGCTGGTGACAGTACTCTGATGGGTAATTTTCCATCTGCTTGTCTTGAAATACGCAGCAGAGTGCTCAGATGCTTTTACAGCATGGCTCAGGAGATGGCAGCTGCGTCTGATACCATCAAAGCACCCCTTGTGCTGAGCCTTACGCCTTGATTTCTGAGCAGTCAGGTTTTTTCTGTAGCTTTAAGATTTCTTTCAACACCCAGCTTTCCAGAAGCGCAGGACGAGGGAAGTGCAGTCCAACCCCACGTAATGAAACGGTGGCAGATATGTAATGCAATCATGCTTATTTGGTGTCATACCCTCTGTGCGTTTTTTTTTTTTAAACTCCGTTGTGGATTGAAATGTGATCTTTGAGCCCTAGTCATTCCATGCAGTGTCCGCCTCTTGGACAAGTGTGAAATGGCTTCAGCACTTGTGGATGATTCACAGTTTCTTTATTACACAGTGTGTGAAATTGTTGTCTGTGCTTTGTTGAGCATGCATGACATTCACTGGGGATTTTCAAAGTTTATTTTTAGCTTTTCCAAATAATTCACAGATTTGGATTAAATTTCAGTCTATGTAGCAATTTAAAACAGTTGGTGTATGCTAAACGTCTGTCACTGAAAACCGTGACCTACAAAAACTGTGTTATAATATCCTAAGCAATGAATTATTCACATACTTGCACATACTGTAAATGCAACGCCAGCTTCAAAAATCCAGACTGAGCTTTTGATCACATCATCCCAGCAGGTCTGGCACTTGGCCTGCGCTGCAGCTTTCCTCCACACCCCCAGTGGAAAAGGAGAGAAAAAGCCATATAAAATTGTACAAAGTAAAGCAAAGAAAGAACGGAAGATGGAGAAGAGAGAAAAGATGGAATGGCTCTAGTAAAGGCATAATGCCCAAATGTACCATGTCAGGAGTCTCTGCTTGCTGTCTTGAATTATCAGGGACTTGGGAAAGGTTTTTTAGAGAAGGTGAAAAAGAACAGAGTGCTGGGAAAGCAGTTGATGTGTTTATACATGCGCGTTTCCAGCCACTGCTGTCATACATGCGTGTAGCAGGATCACACTTTACACCAGAGGACCAGTTCTCTACAAGTGTAGCAGGATCAAACTTTACACTTGAGGACCAGTTCTTTACAAGCGAGATATTCATATGAATTGCAAAATGATACAGGCTTTAAGCATAAATCTCAGAGCAAGTGAGCCGCTATGGTTTTGAGGGAGAATGGTTCAGTGCGAGGACACCAGCTTAGAGCCTGTATCGGCTTTATGAGAGGAAAACACGTAAGGCTGACATTTCATAGCACTGTTGTCTCTGCAGTTTTTATTTGTGTGCCTCATAACGGAGATATTTTTTTAGTTTAACTTTCTACCATGATTGGTACGGAGCTGTATGAAGAGCTGACCGTGTTTGCAGAGAAAATGACATCCGAGTCAAATGTTACTTTATATGAGCTGTTAACTACAATGTACTGTTCAGTTTGGTTTTGTAGGACTTTTAAATATTACCTGAGCAAAATGAAACCTTTAGCTTTATATTTGCATTTTTGTAATTAACTGCACCATGTGAAAACATGCAAATCACCCTCAAAAGCTGCAGGTAAAACAAGCGATGCTATTTCAGCTAATTTCTTCATCAGTAGAGCTTTCTGTGATTTTACTGCAAACCAGATGAGAATTTCTTGCTCTTTCAGCCACTCAGAACAGTTTTTGGCTGCCCCGTTTTGTCAGCAGTGATGTATTGTACGTCTATTTTGAGATGCTTGCTATTTTATTCTTTAAGCAATGAAAATGCATCACAAAAACACCCAGCGCATCTACTGCACGATCTCGAGGACAAAGCAAAGTCTGCCTGTGAGGATTTAGCTCTTGACGGGAGAAAGTATTTTTATTTGTTTTATCAAAGATAGGGTCTGAAACAGTGAATAAAAAGAAGTATAAAAAGGCCCACTAAACTACTTCCTTCTCATCATTTCTGCTGCCACTGAAATGGGAATTTGTTATTAATCTGAAAAGACTTAAAAATTATCTCAGTGGTTAAATTGTCTTTTGCTGAGTCCTTTATGCTTTTGATATAAATAAATAGAAATTTCTATTGTTCTGGGCTTTTATCTAAAGTTATTACCATTCTTAATGTGAAAGTGATTCATCTGTGGCATTGGTATTTAATAAATTTCAGTTCTGATGCTTGTACAATCACACTAAGTAGTACTTTGCGTTGAAATCATATATAGGTATTAAATGCTTTCCTGAAGGCTGCTCTTCACATAATGATATCTTCGGAGCTCTCTGCAAGTATCTTGTAATTAATCGTCCCGACAGTCTTGCGAGGAAGCTGGAAAGCGCAGCGGGCGCTTGCAGTGTGCGGATTGCAGCCCTGGCTGCCCCAGCAGCATTCCTCAGAAATAATTAGGGAAAATATTTTATTTTGGTTTCTTTTTGGACTTTGTTAACCAAACCAGGTTTTATTACTCAGATTAAGAACACTGCTACAGTGGAGCCAAGCCTAGTGCATCTCTCAGTGTGCCCATACAACCAGAGTCTGTGCCCATATAATTTCAGCGTGTGTAAAGGAGGAGTAGGATGAAGCCATGTGGGAAGGTCCCAGGAAATTACTCCAGGTTTCAAAGTCATTGGTTGCTGGAGTTCCCAACCCCAACTTTCCCTTGGTGTTCAGAAAAACTACCTTTCTCTGCTGGATTCAACAAGCATCCCTTCTCCCCCTCCCTGTAAAGCTGGCATGCGCTTTGAGAAGAAAATTAATTAAACATGTTTGAGGAGAAAACTAAGTGTGGGTGAGGCTGCAGGTGGCAGCCACTTGTGCGGGGCCCTGCTAATGGGTTGGGGGGCTCCCAAACATCCTCCAAGACCTCTGCTTGCCCTGCCCATGGCCTGCAACAGTGGGGAGAAGGTGTTTTGGACGGGGTCTGCCAGTAGCAGGGTTCTCTGCTTGTGAGAGGGACTTCCAGCATCTGAATGTGCCGGAGAGCCTGAGCGTTGGGGTCGTACCTTGTTTTCTTACAAACCTTTTAAAGTCCAGGCTGGGGAGGGGTGCACAGCATCTCCCTCCATAAAAAAGTAAGCAGTCTGCAGTGGAAGCAGGGGGTGAGGCAAATTACACAAACACCCTTTCCTCTCCCTTTCTCTGCCTTCTGGCTTCTGCCCTGACCCCTGCCCATTGCTCCCGCACCCATGCTGGTGGGCTCAGCTGGCCAGGGCTGAGGTGAGCGTGCATCTGTCCCCGCAGTGCTGCTGGGAATGCTCGCCCTCCCCTGGAGCATCACTTGCCGACCGAGAGGCTGAGGTATTACAAAAGGCTTCGCAAGTGATACAAAATGATTGTGCTCTGCTTTTGTACGTCTGCAAAGTGATTTTGTCTCGTCTGTCATCCGAGTGCTCATTTCTATCTGAATTCCAGTTTTGCTTCCACTCGTATTGTACAAAGGTCCATTGAAACAGATTAAAATTAAAAAAAAAAAAAAAAAAAAAAAAAGCAGCAATCAGCATACCTCAGTGGCATCCATGGCAACAATTTTCCCCTTGCAATTAGTTTGACTCAGGAGACAATAAGACTGTTTACCATGCTAGAGGAGATAAATAAAGACTAATAGCCATCTTTTTAATAATGCTTCCCCCTCTAAGTCTTTCATTTTCTCTGGATTAATATTCATGATTTATGTTTGGGAATATGTTATCTTGCAGATCTGTATTTTTTATTTGGGTACTCATCTTTTACATTTTTTTTTTGGCATCTGGTCAGTGTCATTTCGTAAGCAGAGTTTCACACGGTGTATGCCCAAATGCAGTTCATGTACTTAAGAGATGAAGAACTAGACTATTTCCACAAAGTGTAAGCTGCATAGGAAATACGTTTTGAGCAGCACGTGCCAATATCAACGCTCACATCTCTTGCTAATTCCCAAGAAGCCACCCTCCCCTCCCAGTGGCACCCCTGCGGTGCCTGCATGGGCTGGGACACGGCCTCAGCGTGGGGAAAGTCAGCAGGTGCAGGGCTGAGCTTTCACACTGCAGCATGGAGCAAATGGGTCTTTTTCAAAGAATTTTCTCTTTTTTTGTCCTACTTTTTTTTTGGAAAGCAGAGAGGCACAGAAAGTCGATTCACTGGAACTGCAGCCACACATTTTTGCACATTCACTGTGTGTTGCCTCAAAAATCCCTTTCTTTGCTAAGTGAACCTGAGGTCCAGGCTGCAATATTTCTCCAGAGCTGGGAGCTTTGCTCTCCGGTCACTGGCAGGGTGCTGCCCTCCCCGTCTGCGTCCTGCCCCTCGGCTGCCCCTGCCTGTGTTAGGGCCCTGTGCAGCCACTGCTGAAACCAAGAAATTACAAGAGAAAAACTGCAGAGAGCATCTGTTTCCTTTATCTCTGTACACGTTGCAGCACGCAGAATGCAAGGGCCATATATTTTTAGATATAGGGTATTATAATTATATATCGCATATGTATTTCAAAATAAAGTCTGTCCTACAGTTTATAGTGCCTTAACCTGTCTAAAGCTCACCCATTTTGCTCAAATATCTCATATCACAACATCGAAATGACTTCAGGGGGCTGGTGCACACTGGTCCCCCGAGGCTCCCTGATGCAGATCCAATCTACATTGTCGAAGTCAAATGTATTTTTGCCAGCTGTGCCAATTTTTGTCTTTCTGATGAGGGCTCCTGTGAGCTGGCATGGTTAGGGTGACTTACAAGTTCATGTTCTTCTGGAATTGCAGCAAATTAGCTGTCCTTTGTTACACTTTAACAGTGTCTGAGATAACAAACTATAAAATCAGTATTGACACTTGTAAAAAACTCAGGAACCAAACAACTCTCTCCTAGGTCTTAATAAAATTGACTCCAGGTTTGGACTGGTCATAAAGGAAGGGACAGGAAAGAGCCTTTGATAATGCCATGGTGTTAATTTCATTAAGTCTTCTTCACAAAAATATGGCAGAAGCTCCTTGATTTTGTTTGGCAATGAGCTATTTGTAACAGACAACTAACGCTGCAGTCCTCGCAAACTGTGAGGCTTGATTAAAAGACCCGGTGCCATCAAAATGACGGGAATGGATGCTCTCAGGGCTGTTAAGTCCTACTGAGAACAATCAAAAAGTTGAGTTATGATTCCTCAATTAGTTGCAGGGTTAACTTCTGATGAAAATGAGGCATCCAAAAATGCCTCAAACTGTGTCTGACAAGGCTTTCTGTAATGAATTGCTCGGCTCTTTTGTGCTCCAGCACCATTCTTGGCTTGGAAAGCTGCAGGGACGCTACATGTTCGCTGGATTTTTTAAGTCAGAGAATATAGGTGCTGTATTTCTCACTTACTCTGCTGTATTACAAGGAATATGGAATATTGTCGTTATGTCCCAAATACCCCCTGCAGAGAACAGCAATTAGCAATTCCATCACGCCCCCAGCCGAAGCGCAGGGCCAGGCGGCGGCAGGGCTGGGCAGGTTCATTTGCTGGCGGTGCATAACGAGCAGGTCCTGCTCTGCTCACGTGCTGGCCCCAGACATGCACAGCTGGGACCTCAGCACTCAAAATTGAGAAGAAGATGCCACAGCGATGATGCAGAGTGGAGGAGGCCAAGAGGACACACAGAAAACAAACACAACCAGCAGACTGAGGGAGCGTCGAGGTGAGCGGAGGCAGCTGGGGAAGGGGAGCTGCCGGAGGGCACGGCAGAGACCTGAGCTACCCCAGCAATGGGCCAAGGCACTTCTGCAACACCTGCCTCCACCCAGGTTAATCCATAGCACCCCAGTGCAGGGCAGGCTGATAAGACAGGCATTAAGCTTAGTGTGTGCCCACAAACATGCTGGGAATGCTGTTATTCCATCTAGCTGGCCTGCCAAAAGGCAAAGAGTGACAGCAGGAGATCAGCGCAAGGTTATGTTATGACTCAATAAACTGCCTGTATGAGGAAACTCGTTAATATCTAACTTGAGTGTCTATGTCTAACATGGGAGTCCAAATGTTCCTTGAGAAAATCACTGCGCATGGTCAGAGCGGTCTCTCCTGGTATACAATAACTTCACTGACAGCAGCTCCAGCTCCAGCAGTCTCCATGGGAGACTTATGAACTGCTTGGGAAATAAGAAGAGAAATGACTTGAATTAGAAAAAAAAAAAAAAAAAAAAAAAAAAAAAAAAAAAAAGTAGTGTTACAGCTGTGCAAATGTCTGGGAATTTTAGCGTTGAATTAAATGGCGTGAGGATGTTGCCATGATACTCTCCTAAGCACCTTAGAAATACCTTGCACAATTTGCTAAGCAGGACTGTAGCTACATTAATTGTATGGCTGCTGCTCGTGCACTTTGAATAATAATAATTGCACTTTAAAACGAGTTCCAAAAGGAATCCTGTTAATACTCCAGGACTTGTTTAGTATGTGCAGCAAGTTTTTGGACCGTGGAGAACATAAAGGATCCAAAATAAATCTCACTTCACAGGCAGATGATGCACATCTTAATGCCTCCATAATTCACTGTAACAATACCGAGTGATTATAGTAAGCTCAGTCTCTCATTCTGCTGAAAAACTGTTCATAGGGGAGATCACCATCAAAAGTTGTTTATTCATTTGCTTCACATGCACAATAACATAAGGTAACACAATAATAACCAGATTTTCTCACTTATTCCCTGTTCCTGTTGCTGTAAATACCAGGAGGAAACAATGAAGATTTATTGTTGAAGAACTTTGTAACCAGGCATGGCTACAGTCCTTGGCAAAAAGAAACCTACATCTGTGCCTTTTAATTTTATCTCAGTTATAAAGGCCCTAAATTTTAACTATTTGAGTAAGATTTCCTGTTAATCTTAATGGAATTTCATCAGTAGAATCTGAACAAACAGGAATTGAAAAGCTGCAAGTAACACAGCATCAGTTTATCCAGTTGTGTAATAAAACATAAAATATATTTGTAGGTGACAGAAGAAAACCAAAAACAGCAAATGAAAGAAGTGAAAATTCATGGCAAAGCTGGCTGTGCTATCCACCTAAAATGTGCTGTTTCTTTAGAATGGCTAATCATTAATAACAGCATGAGCTTCGGTTTTATCTAAGTACTGCTGAATTTTATGTTCCCAACTTAGGGAAATCCCCTTTAACAATTTGTGTGAGTTCCTTTGAGATGGGGATCGTTCTCCCATCACTGTGTGCAGCTCTCACACTTCTCATACTGTCCAAATTAATAACCTGTAATTATACTAAAATTATCTTAAACATTGGTGAAGATGGAGGAGAGTGGCTCTTTTTAATTAGACAACAGAAGTAGACTGAGTCGGACTTTTCTGTAGGAAAACTGAGGACTTTTCTGGGGTAAGAGCTGCTGGTGTTTTCTTCACACCCAGACAGCTCAGGGACAGTTACTTGCTGGGTTTCAGTGACCTCAGAATTTAACTCAGGAACAGAATTTGTGGTGTAAACAAATCATTTTGAAATAAGAATGGATTTCAAGGTTCCTCATTGACTTGTTTTCTGACAAATAAAATGTAACTCGCTTGTTAGAGTAGGTCATTTCACACCAGTGAGTGAGGGTGTGGAAGAACTCAGCTCACTCCCTTTCTTACAAGGCATTTTTTTCATGGAGAGATTTATTTTCCTCTTCTTCTTTGCATATTTTTCCTTTTTTTCTTCTCCCAGGCTCTCAGAAAGACCCCCTGTGTGATATTCAGGAGGGAAGGTAGATGAATGTGTCCTGTCATCTCCCTTATTGCTGTGGATGGGCTGGGGATTCTTTGCTCACTGCTCTCAAACCTGTTGGCAATCCAGTCAGAACTGCAAATGGATATACGGATGAATTCAGTGTTAATCTGTTTGCTGATGACTACCCCTCAGAAAGGGGATTATCTACAAATTAGGAGCCTATACTGCGAAGGGAGAGCACTCTCTCAGTCAAATCCAGGCTTTATTTGAAGATTATCTAAAGAATAAAACAGATTCTCCATCGGCTGTGTTTAACAGTTCATGTCTGGAGTGGCTGAGTTGCCTGCAGAGCAGCATTGTGGCTGGCCACATCCATTTGGGGCAGCTTTGTCAGCGACAAGATGAATTATATCCCGATTTAAACACCAGCAACAGCACTTCCTACTTCAAATCTTCAAGGAGAGCCGTGATGCTGGGGATGTGTTTCCTGCCTTGTGTCCAAACAGCCTGCACATTGCCCTGCAGTGCCCCACACACCACAGCCTGCAGGCTCCTCTGCTCCTGCTGCCTCTGCAGCCCCAGCCCTCGCCCCCAGCCCAACACTGAGTCACTCAGAGACATCCTCCAGGCTCATCTCAGCCAGGCTGTTTGTTTTATGAGCGAGGAACCTAATTAAAATGGTGTTGGTTGCAAACGGCATGAGTTAGGGCTCGCTCAGCAGGTGGCTGAGGGTTAAGCCACGTTGCTGCCTGCATGTTGGCCTGGGGCTCTCCTGCTGCTGCTCCAGGGTCAGGCCGTGCAGCAGAGGGAATATAAAACCTTGTATCTGGAGAGCCCGTTTATGGGAGAGCCTTAATGCTGCTTTTATTGCCGTGGCAAGAAAGCAAAATAATACCAGCGATGTGTCCTGTTTGTTTATCTCTGGCTCTTCTACACCGAGTGTAAATTCTTCATTTATGTACACACTCCTGGAAAGAGACCCGGAGAGTGCAGGCTGGCTGGAGGCTGCTCAGCTACAGTCCAGAACGTGATCCCAGGCACTTGGCTGGCGGTGTGTGGATGCCATCAGCAAGCTCCTTAGAAACACGTCTTTGGGCACCGCCAGGTTCTTCCATGGACATGCCTGGGCTGAGCTGGGCATTTGGGCTCGTCTGTCCCCAGGTGGGCATTGACCTTCAGAAAGGTGGTGGCCCTGCATGCTGGGTCCCCTGCAGGACCTGGTTCCCAAAGTGATTTGATCATGCCAGTGCTGAATGCTGCTAAAAAGCAAGGTGGTCACATCATCTGCTTGTGGTTCCTAAGAGAAAGCCCTTCCTGGTGTCCCAGGGCACTGCAAATTGTTTGATTATAGAATTTTCTCCATCTGTTCCCATAGCGTGCAATGCTGCAGCCACCTCCAGTATGCCTGCACTTCCAAGGCAAGGAGAAACAAAGATATAAAAAATGAACAGGGAAGAGAAGGGGAAGAGAAATTCCAGCTGTTTCTAAAGCAGCAGCCCAGGAACATTTCTAGGTGGTGTTGGTTCATTGCTCCCCAGCCTGCTGCCAGCCCTCCTGCCGGTCTCCTTCTCCCACTCCTCCGTAAGGAAAGGCCAGCTGTGAGACTGCAGGGTCTGTCTCTCCCTGGTGTTCAGCTCTGAAGAGCAGCACTGAAAGCCAGAAACTTAAAAGCCTGGCGGAATGGGTACTTCAGGCCACTCTCTGGTGAATGGCTGCTTCAATTAACATTTGGCTGTGAAAATACCGTATTGTAGGCAGGCTATTTATCTGGCATGGCATTATCTAAGTGCTTGCCCTGGTTTATAATCATTTCCGTTCAGGGCAGCATTATCATTATGTTTTACTATTTGTGGCACTAACGTGTTCCAGTGTGCCTTTATCCAGCCTGGTGCTTGCTTACATTGCTGGTAACTTAATGGCAAAAACAAATGCTTCAGTTAATTTTACACTTGTGTTTGTACTGATAAAACCTCACAGCTTTGTAGAGAAAGATTTCATATGCGTGAAAATAGATTTATTTGGGAGAATATGTACACGGTATAAGTAAACATTATAGTATATGGCATTTGGTATAGTTGCAGTAATATAGCTGCAGTTTGGGTTAGGTTCTCCTTTTAGATGTGAGAACTTGAATGTCTCCTCAACCAGTGACAGGCTGGCAAAGCTGACTGGCAGGGTTTGCTCTCCTGCAGCTCTTACAAGGCACAGGAGGAGCTGCAGGGAGTGGGGCTGGGGCAGAGCAGCCCCCAGAGCCTGGCTGCTGCAATGGGCATGGGTGGGGGGGCTTTGTCCCACCTGGGTACCCTGTTCCTGGTGGCGGAGGAGATGGCAGCAGCCAAAGTGGGTGGCTGTGCCCGAAGCTGCTGCAGGGGCTCAGCAGCCACACGGTGCTGGGAACCCTGCGAGGAGGGAGGCAGTGGTGGGTTTGGGTTCAGCACCGCGTACAAAGTGAGTAAAATGGTTTGCTGAGCATGTTCTGCCCAAATTATCCACCGATATCTGCGATCCCTAAAAGTAGGCTTACCGTTCGGGTCGGATTGTGACTGCTCGCTTTCCATCTGTAGTCTTTTTCATTGCTGTTTTTTAATCAGCTATTTGATTTAGCTTTCATTTTGACTTCTTTCACACCCAGCTGGAAAGCTTTGAAGGTATCAACATCACCACAAAAAAGCTATTATTTTCAATTAGCTATTAAAGGCATCGGGGTTTGATGCAGCCTTGCAGATCAGCCTGCCTGTGTTTCTTGTGAGTTTTGGGCTATCAAATATGAATTACTAGCTTTGATCAAAGTCCAAACCAGTTCTTAATGAATTATTGAATTCTCGGGGAAGCTGTACGCCATTTCCAAGCACTCTGCAAACTTCTCCTGCAGCTCCTGTCACGTTCCCAATGCTGCCTGATTCTGCAGCGTTTCTCCAGGAGAGGTGGGTGCAGTGTCTAGCTGGGTGCTGAGATGCAGGCGTGGACCCCCACACGCTGAGATCTCATGGGGAAGGACTGAAAATAAGCAAAGAGCAGACAGAGCAAAGGGGGAAAAGGCACAGGGGGTTAGCCCTTCTTCCAAATCCAGACTTCGTCTCAAGAGGTGAGACACCATCTGGTTTGGGTTGCTGAGACCTTTGGTGTCTTCCAGAGACTTAAAGTTAACCAAGGAACCAGCCTTTACAGAGGTAAATTGGGGAGAACTTGAAATCTAAGGCAAAACTTAACAAAAGGGCATGAAGTGACTTACATGTTTGGTATGCTTAATATTCTGAATTCTCATTTTGATAGCAGAGAGCATAGTTTTGGGTTATTGATGCAATTTTCTTTCTTGCATCTCTCATACTAAATTGAAAGAATAAAATCTGGACAGCTGCCTTGGCATCTAGCAGAGATGTGAATGCTCAAGAAACAGTCTGAATAATGTATTGCTGCTTTCCTGGCTGATGTCCTTAATATCAACTTCCCTACTCTCAAACATGTTGGCACGACTCTTTTGAAATATTATATTGCCAGACCAAGTCTATCAGGCCACAGCATCCTGGCTGGGAGTCAGCAGATCCCTTCTGCTGCCCCTGTTGAGTCTCTGCAGCATCTCTTGGCTGCTTGACATCTCTTCTGCTTCCCCACCTGTGCAACAGGGCAGTAACAGCACCCAGTCCCCTGGGAAGCAGCTGGGGACCCTGAGATGAGAAGTTTTAAGAGTCAATATTAACATTTTAATGCATATTGCTAGTGGTTTCAACATTTTTCTCATATACACAGCAGCATTTTCCAAGAATTGGATGTTTTTGAATTGATATCACCGCATTGGTGGTTACTAGAGTGCCCATGAGCTGATTTAGAGAGATTTGCCTTTTGCAGCACAGCTCCTTCTTTGTTTCCACATTTCTCCTTTGCTTCATTTCCACATTTCCCGTTAATATGATGTGTGTTAATTTTGGTGCTCTTTAGCCCTACATACAGACTTGCACATTCACAGTCCCTTGGTGCCAGTCAGCTGTTACCACCAAGTTATTCACTCCTCTTTCTTGTAAATGCCTCCACCTATAAATAAATCAAACAAAATAAACAATTAAGATATAAAATAATTGAGGAGTAAATATTAACATATAAATGAATCCAGGACCTGAACCCTCTCCCTGTGGGTCTGACCAGTGCAGAGCAAGGTCCCCTGTGTAGCTGTTGTGCTGCCGTGGGTGGCTGTAGAGGGATGCCAGCTCACGGCAGCCAAGGAGATGTTCTTGGGAAAGTAACTCCGGGTCAGAATTTATTTTTTATTTTCAGGATTTCCAAATCTGGGATTGATTACACAAAGGGTTGAGTCTAAATCATGTTGACATCAGCTCAGGGGTGAACTGACCCCTCTTGCTTGCAAAGCTGGACACGGGTGAAGCTCTAGGCAGGCCTGTTGGTGAGGTACTGCAGCAGAACGGAGTGAAAAATGGCTAACCATTGTAAGGAGCAAATTATCTGAACACCTGGAAGTAAAACCATATGCTGGGGAAATTAAAATATTAGAAAAGAATACAAGCCAGGCAGCTATGAAGGAGGGATTCTGACATCTCTTCTGTTGTTTTCTGTCACATTTAACATTTCCAGTAGATTAACCCCAACTTTTAGCGCCCAACTCTACCAAAATATCTAATATGCTTCATTTTCGGTGTGCCTCACCTCAGTATCTTACAGCCAGGTTCCACAGAAAAAGGCAGTTCGTTCTGCCACTCGTTCTGCCCAGCTCACTAAGATAGGAAAACTTGGAGACCATCAAGGGTTGAACACCACCATCGTGTATGAGAAATGGTTTATAAAGCACAGGAGGGGTGGAGAACTTTCTGAAAGCAGGCTGTGCTTTGCCTTAAGGAGTGGGCATCCTGAGTGTTTAACTTTATGATTCCTCACGCGTTTAAACGGTGCAACTGAAGTCAGTGTGACCTGCACCAAAGTAACTGGGTTGTGCCTCATACAGCTGGCTCTAGAAAGGCAATCTGTGATTTTTATATCCATCTTGGCAAGCTTAGCCCTCAAGACTAGTGGAACAAGCACAGCCATGCACTTAGTGTCAATAATTTATTTGTTCATTAGTGCATCCAGATTCGGTCCTGGGTGCTGTTTAAATTGATGCTTAACTAAGTGACAGCCTTTCTTACTGTGAGCAGGTGCTGCAAATGCTTCTGTCAGTGCATCGTGAGTTCAGTTACCAGTCCCTGCTGTAGTTCCTAATAGTTTGTTGCACAGCCATTCAGAAAGGATTCGCTGTACTCTGAAGTCCCAGCTCACTGCAGGCCTGGAGACTCCAATCTTAGGGATGTGGTTTAGTGGTGGGCTCAGTAGCATCAGGTTGATGGTAGGACGGGGTGATCTTAAGGGTCTTTTCTGACCTAGGTGACTCTATGAGCTGTGGTGCTACCCAAGGGCTTGGGGGTGAGAGCTCTTTCTTCCCTTTATGTGTTTCTTCAGTGGTTGGCCAAGCTGGTGCAGCAAGGCAGCTTTGTGTTTGATATACCTGACCTCAGAGGTTATGCTGGCATTTTGCCTTTGTACGAGCAAGAACACTGCAATGCCCCATGTTGAATGCACAAATACTGTGCCATTTACAATGTCTGATAACGTGCAGATCCACATGGATGCACGCCAGGAGAAATATGCCCCAAGAGAAAAGAAATGAAGAAGAAAGTCACAAACCGAGCCAACACGCTGGATTTGGGGACATTTGGAGATTTAACAGCCATTAGCATAGATTTTGATGTTTGTGGTGCCGAGGAAGCACAAACTTCAAGAGGAGAAAGTCTCATGTACACACACACACATGTACGATGGTCTCAACTCCTGCCCTCATGGTAGCACAGGACATTTCCCTTCCCCCTGACCCCACAGCAACCTCCCTGTGCCAACTGCAGGGAAGGGAGACATGGGAACCCACGCTGATCCCCTCGCAGAGCATGGGGACCTGTCTCCAGATAGGGCTCAGCACCTGCACGCTGGGCAGGACGCGCCCCAGGACCAGCCAGCTATTTCCAGACCACTGCTGGTTGCTCTGCAGATAGGTTTGGATAAGGGATTTAGGCCAGCAGCCAGGAGCAATGGAGACAAGTAGTCAGAAAGGAATAAAGAGAGAAAGGCTGCTCTTCCTAATGAGTGCAATAAAACAATAAAAGTGCAATTATGCAGTAAAACTATTGTCATTTTGGGTTTAGAAGATAATGCACTAGGCAATAACGCTCATTTTAGCCTGTGTTTTCAGGCATTTTTTACCCTCTGACATTATAATTATGTACTACTATCTGATTCCTGCATCTCTTCATTTTTATGGGTACTGAAGCATTGCATCAGAACAGTGTCAGATCCAGAAATTCTGTAAGCCCATGCTCGTCCTTAACTTCATTTTGCCAGCTCTTTAACATACACTGAATTGTAGTCTCTCCATCCTTCACATTTGTTGAGTAACATGATAGCATGAGAGAAATAATTACAGCCAAAGTATAAGATGCATTCCCAATGCTGAGCTCACTGTATCTATTTCTCTTGCACATCAAATCTAGAAATTGTGCATGAAATCATTTTTTATCAACTTCCCCCTTGCTTCCTGTTAATAGCATAATTTTATGGAGGATATAAATTATAGCTTCTGTTTAATTTTGAAAAATGTCCTATTCCCTGCAGTTACATTTTGTCATAATAACCACAAATACTGACAAAGGCAGAATAATCTGCCTTATTGGTGCTTTGTTTTCTTGCTTGGCAAATAGTATTTGTCTTCCCCCTCCCTCTCTCGTTCCCCTATTTTTTAGGGAATCAGTTTGATGGTGGGTTATTAGAACAAAAGGAGTGAAATATACCCATGTTCTTTGTGTGTGTCTATGCTTAACTATTTTTAATATGATCCCTTGGCTTTAAGCCATTTCATATGTAGTGTCACGTCCTAGTGTTTTGAAGCTTTCAAGCAGAGCTAGCCGCAGTTGGTGGAGGCATTTCTGCTTTGGAGTGGTCTAAAATGATCTCCTGGGAGTTTGAGCAAATGTCTTCCTTGCGTGTTAAGAACAAATGCCAGTATTTAGATTGAAAATTCTAACTTTAACCTATATCTGCATGCCAGTTTTACAGCAGAGGAGAGTCCCGCTTCAACCTTACTTTTTTAGGACCGTTCTTGCAATGGTGTAGTAATAATAATAACCACCCTCTGTCCTTTAGGAAAGCACCATCCTTCAATTTGTAATTGACTTGGGTCTAATTCTTAACAGTGGTTCATTTTGAACACCGGGATTTAGTCACTGCTTTTCTAAAGGTTAATATAAATCTGTAATGAATGGTACAGATTAAACATTGGTGACATTCTGTTTTCCCATCTTGTATAGATAAAATATTTACACTTTAACAGAGATCAATTTAGAAAGCAGGTGCAGCTTTGATGTTTACATCTTTTAATCAGCAACCTTAATTAACAAGTTGTTTGCTAATGATTAATCACCTGCACAAATACCGTGTGGATTTGTCAGTTCTGAAGTTACAGGCATCTTGGATTACTTTATTTTCTTTTCACCTTAAGATGAAAAATGACATCGGATGGTGACAACTGTGTCCTACTGAATGCTTGAGCTGGGAAGGCGCAGAGGCAGGACTGGGTATTTTCCAACAGCCCTGGTCTGTGTGCAGAGCAACACAGGCGCTACCTATCAGGCTTTGGTAATTGCTATAATTCCTTTAATATTATCCTTCCCAGATGCAGCTTTGCAGGGAGGAGGTGGGGATGATTGTTACTTGCACCTGCAGGTAGCTCCTAGCACATAAATTAGGCTGGGGAGGGTAGGAGAGCTTTTCTTTTGGTGTCAGCATGACTAAAGGCACAGGTTTGTTTTCATTGTATTGTTGGGGGTCAAGCTGTTAGTGTTTGAATTGCCTAATAAGAATTTTAGAATTTTAATTTCAAGTTCTTATCCTTTCTTTGAGTGTTTTGGTGAAAATTTTGAGGCTTTTTTTTTCCTTCTTTGTTCTAGTAGCTTCTTCTGCCCTCAGTGTTGTGCTTCTGCATGCAGAACCAAGCCTTCCTTGCACAAACGTGGTTGTGTTGATGACTTCCAGCAAGGTACTAGAAGCAGCAAAACCAAAAGAGGTCTGCCATGAGAAGAGGGATTTGCTGTTTCTGTCCTTCAGCTGCTGTCATGGGAGGGTTTCCATGGGTGTAGCCTGAAGGTGCCCCCTGGGGCAATAGGAGCTTGGGTGCTGTGTGAGGGCAGTGCTGCTGGGAGCAGTGGGGGCTTCCCTCCTGCAGAGCCCCCCAGTGTTTTTTGTTGATGACAAATCTCTGGGCAAGCTCATTAAAGATAAACTCCCTGCTCTACAGCTTGCAATAATTTATTATTGTTAAGCTATAGTTTGCTTTCTGAGCAGAAAGGCGAGGTTGAAAAGTGCCTCTGTTCTGGTGGTGTCATTAAGCCTTAATTCAGTACTTCACGTTATGAAGTACTTACTGGCTTTGTTTATTCACACGAAGGCTTTGACAGTGATGAAGTTGGAGAGGCCTGTGTCCTCCTGGGTAGTCTTCATGGATGCTCCCCATAAAGCTCCGAGGCCACTAATGATCCCCTTACTTGCAGCAGTCCATTAACTCATTTTATTCCTACATCACAAACCATACAGCTGACCTCCTGAGTGATGAGGAGGTGTCGAGATGATTTGTATCTCTTCGGCTGTTTTATATTACTCTGCCTCCTGTGAAACGAATTATAATGCAGTATCGTTGAGGAAATAAGATTTAAGGGAGGCTTTGTGAAATGAGTGCAATATTTCAGGAGGTATAATTGGGAAATACTTAGTAGAACAAGACACCTTAATAACTGTCTTCAGTGGAAGTCAAAACATCTGAATCTCCTTGAAGACAAGGAATTGATTGCGCTGCAGTGCAGTTCTCCAATCGATTGGTAGCCCAGCTCTGGAGACAGGAGCTTGGCATTTAACCTCGCACAGCAGAGGAATGAAACCTGAACCCAGTGTGTGGGGAGCTCCGTGCTGTGCTTTAGTGGGAAATCTGTCTCAAATGCCAGAATAAGAGCTTCTGCCTTTTTAAAATGGACTCTTATTTCCTTGCTTGACAGGCTGATAGCAGTTGAACTTGTGAATAATTTAAGGATTAATTGGAATGTATTTAGGAGAGTAGCCATCACTGGAGACAAATGCTGAGCTTGCACTAACGATGGTGCTTGTGTGCCAGGTGAGGAGGAAGTGGGAGGTATTGTCTGTGATTTCTTTGTTCTATTACCAATATGTACCTTGGCTAACTACATGCAGTCTTGGGTTTCTGCACTCACAAAAATGGTAGCTATTGTGCTCCTGCATTATGAGTTGGTCATTATGAGTTGGTTAGACATCTTTAATACCCTACAGAGCACTACTGGGTGTTCCAGCATGGCACTGACAACTTAGGAAGTGCAGGTTGCAGGCTGGTACTGGCTATCTGTTCTGGGTGCTGGAATATGGATTGGAAGAAGCCTTAAACTTACTGCTGTTAGTTTTTTTTTTCCTTCATGTCACAGCAAGGAATAAATGATCTCCACTGAGATTCATGCTTGATGAAATATCTCCACCAGCCTGAAACTTTAAATATTTAGGAGGTAAGTTCCTGAAGAAAATGAAGTGGTAGACTGGGATTTGACACTTGGCAGAACTACAAATGGAGAAGACTGTTAGCCAGCCAGGTGGCATGGTCATATCTGCAAATACTAACCAGGAGGGCCTCCTAGAAAAGTCTGGGTTCAAAGTCATGCTTTCTCTTGTGCTTTCCTTCCTCTGGCTATGTCCTAGTGAGTCTGGGCACGTTTCTGTGTGAAGCAGGGCTGGAGGCTCCAAGAGGGCTGCTGTGCTCCACTCTGACCTGCCATTAAGTGATCCCTGGCCTCAAGCTCTCTGCCAGGATATATCAGCACCGGCCTCTCAAGGGACTTAAGCAGAGAAACATCTCGATTTGGTGAGAGAAGGGACTGTGTATGCAGAACTGTAATCTAGTTTTGCCCTGTAGCATGGTTCATGGGAAGCTATTTGTAAATGTTGAGTTACAGCAACCAGAAAGGCTTTTAGTTACGGTACAAAGAGAATGTGAAAGATGACTCTGAATGGAGGGAGGACAGGGAGAGAAGTCAAACCCTTGTCTGGCTGCGCTCCAAGACTGCCCCTCCAAAGCAGAACTCATTTTCTTGCTCCACCATGGAGATCGTTGCATGTCCTTTATTCTAGGCAGAGAGAAGGGGTGTGACATGTTGGACATTAGAAGCTGTGCTGAAAAACGTCTTTAAGATGCATGTCACTGTAAGCCTCCATTGCAGAGGACAAGCTGAGTTCTCAAATAAGTGAGCAAAGCATTAATCCTCAACTGAAGGCTGTGTTTTACCCAGCCTGACTCCATTGTCCAGAAATGCTGGCCCTGATAGCTCAGACCCAGGGACTCAGACACTTTTTTTTGTTCTGGAGCATTTTCTTAGTTGTATCTGAACAGTCCTGAGCAGCTTTGTGGCTGAGACATCAGGTGCACAAAAGGGATAAAAGTCCTCATACAGCCCACAATTCTTAGCATTTAACAGCACCTTTCAGCTATTGTGAGATATATTATTCCATATAGTGCATGAGGATTTGGTCTAGTTTAAAGAGGTGATATGTGACTATTAATTTACTTTACTAGAGAAATGGCAAAGATGCTTATAGTGTTAACAATGTGCTCCTTTATTTCCATATACTATGATTTTATGCCTCCTTACGTGCAATGATTTAAAGGTTGATGCATAGTAATTGAATATAGTTTATAATGGGACAGGATTTCTTAAATTTGTGTTTGAGTGCATATTGAAGTTTTTAAAATCCATATCTTAATGAAAGTGCACTTAGAGATGGAACTTCAAATATGGAGTTTCTCATTATTTCTGTTAATTATTTGGCAGAGAAATACTTTGTTTTCCTTTGTGAACTTACACCTCTGTAATCTGTAAAACAAGATTGTGTTTCAAAAGATAAAACTGGAGACTGATTTAGTACCAGAGTTCCCAAAATGGGGTGTTCTCATGCAACAGTTTTCTCTGGAGTATAAGAATTCCTAGGGAACGCACGAAGTCATCAAGAAAAATAGAAACCTTATATATGTGTACACTGCCAGTTTACATCTACAGAAATGCTATTTAAATAGTAGCATGTCCAAATGTTGTTGTTTTAGTGGATTTTATTGGGCACCAATTTAACTGTAAAGAGTAGATGCATTTCAGGATAGCAAAAAAATGTTGTTTTCCCATTCTAGGAGGCTTGTCAAAATCTTCATGTCTCTTCCTCTTTCATATTTAGAAGAGATGGATATCTTTCAAAGATTCCCATCCCAGAATAGTAAATTGATTGAAAAATGCAGATGTAGCAAATGGTTTGGCTGATGGTGAGAGCATTTGCTTCAATCAGCAACTTGAGCTTCTAGTCGAGATCAACTCTCCTATAGGGATTTGTGTGGTATAGTGCATTTCTCTAATCAAGTACATGGGATTTTTATTAGTTTTGGCCTGTTATCTTCACTCGCCAGGCTACATTCCTCCAGTGCCCTTCTTGGACATCAGGTACATACAATTGTCCTTTTGTTTTTGCATCTTGACATTTATTTTCCTTTAAATAGGGATTTACAAAAATGCACTTCCCTCTGGCTCTTCATGATGACAGCAACACCTGGTTGGCTGTAACACACAAGGAGTTTTGAGAGAACTGATAGTGCAGACACAACAGCACTGCGTTACTAACTTTTTTCCTGTGCAGAGTAAAAAGTCTCCTGGTGTTTGCTTTTGTTTGCCTTTAATTCTGGCAAAGCATAATGCTGCTCTGTGATGCTGTGTGAGTATCTTCTGCAGAGTGCTAATATCTTGTGAAACCTACTCCACAAACATGGTATTTGAGTTTATTTCAGCTGATGACTTGTTCTTCTTTCCTCTATCAGTAATACTTACATGACCTTATTCTGATTATTTCTTCCCAGGGAAGAGGACTGAGGCTTCATCTGAGAAGTGATTTTTAAAGAAATGAAAGCCTCCTACACTTCCTTAATCATAAAGAGGAAATATAAGGCCAATCTTGATCCTGTTAGACTCTCTAGGCTTCCACACACTACCAGTCTTAAGATTAAAGAATATTTATATGACTGATCTTAAGTTCCTGCTGTTCTTGTGTGCTTCCCATCAGTATGCTGCAAGTTCAGTGCCTGTTGTGCAAAATTAATTCCTGTAATATCCAGCTGTGATACCCAAGGGAACTGTGACTTCAAATGGGGAATTAACACAAGAAGCAAATCAACCCTTTAAATGAAACCTGGGTTTTGTGCAGATGCTGTTCAGAACGAAGAACGTGTTTGCACCTTTGTTTGACATGGTAGAGTCATTAGAGAGCCACAGGTCATTGGATGATGAAATGTATGCATTTCTGCAGATTTTAAATGCTTGGTTTAATGTTGACAAGTGGCAATAATTCAGGTGCTTCATAAACATCAGGATTTTTCTTCTCCTAAATGAGGAAGACAGCGGTGAAGGAAGAAGCCATCTTCTGAGCTAATTGTCAAGATATGCTTAAGAAGAGAATTGTCAATCACTCCCTTGTCAGAAGTGTATAGAAGAGAAATCATCTTTTCACTATTAATTTCTGCTACAAACTTAGGTATTCCTGATTTTTTTTTTACCTTGAGGGAGATCAGAGTGGTTTAATGCTGAATGGCAAAATACCATAACAGCATGTGTGCAGCGGAGGCAGTGGGCTGTACACAATCAAATTGGAGGGATTTTCGGTGGCAGATCACATTAAAATAAGAGCTCAGGAAGAAATTGGCTTTGCTTTTGCATTTAGTAGCACATCTTATTCATTCAAAATGGGACATTCAAAAAAAGGTGCTCATCTTCTTGCAAATGGATCTTTGCTATTCCCCGGTAGCCTGTAATCTTCCTGTGAAAACAACATAAGCTGATTTGGAGGAGGGAGGTGGTAGGAGAATTGCTGAGAAAACACTTTGTGGAGTTGTTCCAGGAGCTTCATGTGTGCGGTGCTCCTCTGCTTTCCTGGACCAGCACAGCTTGTGCTGAAGGATGTAGGTAGAAATGAGGATAAATTGGAAAACTGCAGTGTTTTTTGTCTTGTGTGTTTGATAATCTCCTAGAAACTTAAAAAACCACCACCAACAAAAGAACACAAGTATATTTTCCTGTCAAATAAAGATATTCTATAAAATCTTCAGCCTGCATGGGCTAAAGGAAGGGAGAGAAGATGTTTAATGAATGCAAAAATATTGCAAAACTTCCTTACTACAGGCTTGTGCTTAAAACTTGATTAATGGATAAGCAATGCATGGGGATGTATGACCAAAATACAGTTGGTTTTTATCTTCAGTAAAGTGAAGTTAACACCATAAAAGTTGACATACACAGAGAAACAGTCTTTTGTAAATTGCCACTTTATTTTTCATTTGTTGCTCAGAGAGACAGCATAGACAGGCATCATTGTTTCAGTGGCTTCTGGATATTTTTTCATTTTGGGACTGATGTGAATCCCATTAAAACTTGCTGGGAATCATTTGATTCACCTGATGGCTTTTCCTCCCACTCAGCCCTGTAAAAGATCAGAATGGTCTTGCTTTTACTGTTTGTTAATTATTTTTTTATATGCTCCTGGGTCTGCTATTCAAATTATTCTAATATCCCCCTTGCTGAGGAACAGGGATTTTGCAAGTGACACCTCCTGGTAATTTCCCTACTGCTAACCAGGGCCATGGGAGAGCTGGAGGGGGGAGGTATTTATGGCTGTAGGAACACTGCCATGCACCAGCTATGTGCAGTTTGCATGGACACTGGCTAAACTAATTGGCTTTCGAGCAAAAACACTGGCTTCTGGATCTGCATTTTCAGTATTTCTGAGTCACAGCATGGCTGATTTGGAAGGGACCTCTGGAGGGCATCTGGTCCAAACTCCTGCTTGAGCAAAGCTGCCTGGAGCAGGTTGCCCAGGGTCATGTCTAAATGAAGCTTGTGAAGCAGCACCTCTTTACTCCAGCTGGGATGTAGCAGGCACATTGACCTGGAGGGTGGGAGCTTATATGAGCTCCCAGTGTGTGAGTGCATCACTGTCACCTGAAAGTTGACTGCATTTGATCTATGCTCTTATTCACAGAGCAGGAAGGCAGGTGCTGTCCTGGAGAGTTTGTGCTCAATCTGATCCACCTCTCTTCTGCCCCTTGCTATAGCTCCAGGCACAAGTGGCACCAGTGGTTTGGCAGCAGTGTGTTGTGTTCTGCCCAAAGCATCTTGGCATGTGGAGCAGGACCTTGACAGGAATTTATTGCAGGCTGGCACCTGGGGGAATGAATACTATTCATATTTCTCAAAAATTCTCTATTTGTGTATTCTACATTTTATGCACAATGAATAAAAGCATCTGGGAACTTGCAGTTATCCAATTTAATAAAAGAAGAATTTACTCTCTGATACTTCCCCATTCTTGTCAGTTACTGGGAGTTTATTAATTTGACCTCTAAGCTCAGGGCAGGAGCGGAGAGCGGATCAGTGTCACTGTGTCACTTGTAGGTACCTCTTCCCAGCAGTGACAGGATAACCAGCAAATTCGGAGTGAAATATCATTCCTCATCCTTGTGACAATAAATTGTCACACTGAAGCATGAGATGTGACTAATCACACTTTAACATGCATAAATGCATGCCTCGTTACAGGCTGTAAAATGAGCTTGCCCCTCTTTAATATCTCCAGCTGCTGTGCTCGACTCCAGCCTGCTGTATTGAACAACTGTTCAGTTCTTTGTCACCTGGTTGTGATAAATGTCTCTGCTCTGAGCTTATAAAGTGAGACTGCGGTTGTGTGCCCCCCTTTTACCTGTCTGAGGGAAGAGGCAGAGAATGGGCAAGTCAGCTGTGGTGAGCTACCTGCTCATTGCTAGCTCTGGTCACTGGTAGAGATGGGAGTGCATTAGCTTCCAATTTAAAAAATCTGTGTTCAGATCAATTTGTGATGCTTCTCACTGACTAGAAACAGATGTGAAGGTAGCATTTACTGATCACTGCTTCAAATAAAAGCTCACAAGCATGTTGTGTTAAGAATTTTCAGAGTCCAGCGTTTGCCTGTTTCAGAGCCTGGCCGAGAGCTTTCACTGAGACAGTCTCACAAAGTTGAACGTATTTAATTTGGCAACAGATACAATGGATTTGGAACTGCTGTTGATAAATACACTTCCTGCAGTAGTGCTACTATATGATAACAGTACTAGCAAAATGCTGTCCCAGTTCTGCCTCACCAAAAACTACAGAGCTTACTAAGAAGACTTCCTCGTCTTGGTGGAGGAGAAAGGGTACAGCCTCATCTAGGTCCCCAGTTCCCTCCCTCTTCCTTACTCTAACATCTTATTTTTCTTCCTTTTTTCCTTCTCACACTGACTCCTAGCGTTTTTATATCCTAACCATATCTGTTTCCTCTCTGGGGTGATGTCTAGTATGATTTGGGTGAGGAGCTAAGTACTATAGTCATGTGTACTTCTTTAAGTTCATCATATTTTGGGGTGTGAACTTTAATGTTCATTTTACAGATAATGAAGCAAAAAGTTTCACTGTGGCGCTCAAGATTCTGTTCAGCTGAAATTCAGTTATATTTTGAAGAAATGCCCACTAGAGAAGATCAGGTTTGAGGCCATCTAAGCGATATGGAGGTACGTGGGTCCATGAGGTGCATCTGAGGGCCCTGGGGGAACTGGCAGATGAAGTTCTTAAGCCATTGTCCATCAGATTTGGTAAATTGTGGCACTCCAGTGAAGTTCCCACTGACTGGAAGAAGGGGAACTTAACTCCTCTTTTTAAAAAGAGGGGGAAAAAGACATAGGGAACTACAGGCCAATCAGTCTCACCTCAAACCGTTTTATGATTTTCTCTAGGCTAGGAAAAAAGATGGGGTAGGCTGTTGTGGGGGACAAATGGTTAAATACTGCTGTTGTGTTCTTCTCCATCCAATTTCCTTCTCTTTACTTTCATTTTCCAAGGAGAAGTTGGTGTTACTGTCATCTGAGCCACTTCAGTGTTATGTCTGTATAAGTGAAAATACTCTTCAGAAATGCTAACCCTTGTGGGACAGATGGTTATATTTCTAAAGCACGAACAGTAAAGAATGGTGGGAGCAGGTGGATGGAGTGGTTAAGTGTGTGATAAAGGTTCTGTAAGAGCAGTTCTTGGGGACAAAAGGGGCTGGCTGAAGGACAATGATGCAGTTTCACAGCAACTGCCTCAACTTTAAAATCTTATTTTGCCACTTGAAAGAAAGTAAAATCTTCTAGCTTCACTGGTGTGTTACCTAAGGTACTTCAGTAACCTCCAAGGAGGGTTTTTCCTTGGTATTTTGCTGTCTGGTAGCTCTGAAATGGGCACTTCGGTTCCTTCAGAGCCAGCAAAGATCTCTGCAGCCCCTAGGGAAGGGCTGGGCTTAACCCACAGGCTGCTTCGCCCACGGAGTCAGTGCTGAGAAACAGGTGAACAAAGGGCACAAGACAAAATCCATCTGAGAAGTGAGGCGTGAGGGGAGGGGAGGCTGGAGAGCAGTGTTATTTCTAAAACGTGGTTATAAGTGACCTTTAAATGTTCACAGAGGTCTTAAGAAAAGCGAGAGGAGAGGGAAGATATTTTTTGTTTAGCTAACTTTAGGTCACAGAGGACAGCAGAAATATTGGAGTTGTGCAAAATATATAACGTCCTCCTTATAAGCAAAAGTTTAGAGTCAGCCACAGGGGTTTTGCACTGTAGCATTTCATTTGGCCCAATGTATATATCAGAGGTGGCTGCTTGTCTGCGAGCAGAAGGAGGAACTAAAGACACCACAAAAATATCAGTTCCCGAGGAGAAGTTTTTCCTCACCAGTAAAAATCAGGATGTCAAGTCCCAGATCTATATATTTCACTCTATCTTGTAGAAAACCAGAAGTTCAATGTAAGCAATCATTTCCTTGTCATTTTGGTATGTTGGCAATGAAGCTTCTGCCTTCGCCTGCACTTTGATTTCAGGCATTAGCTGTCACCTACTGTGAGCTAAATTGTTTTAAGGCATGAAAGTAAAATTTTTCATCTAGACTTGATTCACGCTTCCAGTGTAACTCATACTCTTAATTAAGTCCTAAGTGAATTTGCTGTCATTTTTGAGGGCTAAGTCGCTTGTCTTTTGGTACCAGTTCTGCCTGAGCTAGACCACAGCTAAGCTTTTGGAGGTCCCTTGCTTCCAGCTTAACTGCAAACCAGCAGGCTTTGCTTTCAGCCTTTTGGGTGCCAGCATTGGTCTGAACACTTCTCCCCTTACTTAACCAGGAAACCTAGGACCCAGGAGCCTGCTACTGGAGTACCAGAAAGGTTGAGCAATAAGACTCTGCCATCCTTCAGGTTACTCAGTTCCTTCCTAGAAAAGCATGAAATAAGAAATACTGGCTGCTGTGTGACAGTGGTTATTTAGTGAGTAACAGTGAAGTTAAACTCTGTTGCTCCCTGCACAGCTCTCAGTGGTATGAGCAGAGGGGGTGGTGAGTAGTTAGGCATGTATCAATATAAAGGCATTAGAAATTGTTTTCCTTGTTCGCTTAGCTCTTTCCTTGCTTTACTGTCAAATTCTGTTTCCAGAATATGAGAGACTTGAGCAACCATCATAGCATCAGTGGCCAGTCAGCAAACCTGTCTTTAATTTGCCTGGGGTAAAGGTGTTTGCAGGGGAAGAAATGTAAAAGTTTCAGAGACTCAGTCCTGGATAATGAAGTATGGGGGGAGAAAATCTTGCCTCTTTCAAGGATTCAGTTAAATGATTGCAAAGCAGTGACAGTGCACACGTGTGCTTCTCTGCCAAAATGTAACAGCAGTGCTGGGAGTCCCTTCTTCTGCATTGCACTGGTAACGGGGGCTGCTTTCCAGCCAACAGACATCACGGGGGGCACCTGCATGAGCACAAGTGGGCTCATCTATTAACGTCATCCCAGAGATGGAGTGCCACTACAGCCTCTATTTTTAGCAGTATGAAGTGTGATGAGCAGGGATTATCTTGTTTATGGTATTATTATTACATAAAATATGCTCCTGAATCTGTATAAGGCTAATATGTACTTGGAGGAGGAAGAAGTCATTAGGTTTCTCCTGTAAAGATGGATGTGTAGTTTTGAGGAACAGTATCTGTCCCAGAATAGTTAGCAGCTGCTGCAATAATTCTTCTGAGGTTATAAAGAAAGCGACAGGCTTTCTGGGGTTTGTTTTGGTAGAAGTCCAAGAAAGAAGAAAATTGGGCTTCAGGCATCAGATTCATCACCAGGGCTGGAAATGAAGGAAAGCCAGTGCAGCCCTGAAGCTTTGCTTCGCGTGCAGCAGGAGAAGGTCCTGCAGCTGCCAGTCCTGCTCCCACGAAAAGGGGAAACAGCCCCATGGCCCCAGTTGATCCTGGGTCAGAGAAACATGCTAGGCTGGTCACATCTTTTACAGACACTGTTTTGGAATAGCTGTGGATTTAAGCACGTTCTTCTGTGTTGGTTGATAAATATGTCTACTGCTCTATGACTTTAAAAGTACAGGAGTAGATCTGTTTTTAGAATGAAGCAGGGAGTGAGAGTGGTTACAGCCACCTTAAAGCCTGATCTCCATGTAGTCATATGGCTAATATTCCTTGTGTTGATAAATATTCCAGTGCTTCTCATTTCATAGCGGTCCTTCACTTTAGAAGAATACACAAATACCTCACATACCTGAACAAAATACCCCCTTCCCCTGAAATAGCCTAACTGGAGGAAATGAAGCATAAAATACTGCACAGCAGGTGGCAATGATGAAATGATAAAGAAATGAAACTGGCTGTATGGTTGCTTTTTTTTTTTTTTTTTTTTTCAATTCCCCAAAGGGAAAAGATGATTCACAAAGTGATTTGAGGTAGATGCTTCAAGCCTGAGCAGCCTCAATGACTGAGGGTGCATGGTACTTAATCTACCTCCTTGGTCTACGTGGGCAGCAAGCATGTTTTATTTTTATATTTTAATGAGCACACAAGTCATATCAGGTTTCCGGAAAAGACTAAATCATAACAGCATTCCCAGAAGCTTTGTTTCCTCTTTTAAACTGTCTGCTCAAAACTGGAGAGGGAAAGCAGCAAGGCTGGCAGGCAGTCACCAGACATCTGCTCGGGGAATCCAGATTCATGCTCTGTGCCTGAGCTTGCTTCTCCTTCAGCAGGCAGCAAAATAGGGTGGGAGAGAACCTGTAGGTGCCTTATTACTTTGTAGTCAAGGAAATTTTGTAATTAGTGATCTCTTTGTGGACTAGTATCCTCTGCCTGATTTCCCTGCGCTGTTCTGGGCAGTAATGCAGCCCTTGGATGTGTCCTCTTGGGATGAGGTGGCTTCCATCCCAGGAGCATGGGCAAACCCCCAGCAAATATCTTGGTGCTGTCGAGGAAGATGAGGTTGCTTTTCTGATAAAAACTTCTTAAGGGATGAAGTACAAGTAATGAGGAGTAAATTCATCCTAACACATAGGTTCTACAGGCTTCACATGGTGTAATTTGGTTTTGAATTTGAGTTTTGTGGAGCAATGGTTTTAGCTAAAACCTGCTAAGTTCTCAAACTGGTGTAACTTTGCAGGTGATTTTCTTAGGGTTCCTCTGAAATCCTGGGTACAAATAGCTGTAAGGAAAGTGTTACTAGATGAAAGAAGCAGCTTCTTTGTACTCTTGTGCTCTCTTATAATCAAAGTTTTGTGTTATGTGGTGAAAACCTGTGGATCAGTTGATTTTTTTCTAGTCTTCACTGTGTCTGCTGGTGGTCCTGGTAAAGTCCAGCCTTACATGGACCATGGAAACAAACTTTGTGTACTGACTGTAACCTTCTCCATTTAAAAACTGGGACAGAAGCTGCACTTTTCAATTCCCACTGCATGTTTCTGTTCCAGGACTAGGCAGCACGCTTGCCTCTTCTCAGGAATCCATTTGGCACTTCTTGTGAGCAATAAAATCAAATTTGAATCAAAGGAAAAAGTAAATGAGGACAAGAACAGCCTGTTGTTTTGATGTCAGATCAGAGCCCGTAGGAAGCACTCTGGCTGAAGCGGGTTGCTGTTAGGGTTTGGTCAGTTGACGTGAAGATGTGCTGCAGGGCTGCTTTCAACAGGGGCCTCAGAAATGAGGGACAAGGCCTGGGCAGAAGCAAACCTGCCATGGAGCTCCCATGGCCCTATGGATAGGGATCATGCAGGGGGCACAGAAAACCTCTCAACACTTGGAAAACACCAAAAGGGAGATGGCTTGCATAAGTCTGCTCTGGCACCATAAATGTGTGCATTACGAAAACTACAGGGTGAAGCATTGCATCCTTCGTGCGGAAGACTTTTCTTAGTCATAAGACTATATATGTGTGTGTTTGTATCTTTCAAGTTTTATATTTGATCATCTCTAGTAAGAGTAAGTTTCAAAAGTTCATTAAATTATTGAGCAGTTTTTTGTTTTTCCCAGGAAAAAACATCTTTAATCTCTTACATTCCCCCAAAGAGGCGAATCTTTAAAATGTATTTGCGTCTAATGTGGAATTTATTTTATGACAAAACAGGAGATACTTGTACATGAAAAATAAATACCAAGAATAAGTCATGCATTTTTCATTTTGTGTCTGAGTACGGAGAGTTGAGAAGTTTAAATATTTAAAATAAGCCCTCTGGTGCCCAGTAGAGCTCTGGGCTGTGCATATAGGGGTGTGTGTGTGTGTGCTGGGTGGGGGCTGAACCCCCCATGCCTCAGGGGTCTGTGCCCTGCACTCTGGTAACTTGGGGGTGGAGGGTCCCGTGAGGAGGGAACTCCCTTGCCTGGGGAAATGCAATGTTGGATGGTGGGTGTCCCAGCTGGGATGGCTGTTTGCAGGGATGGGGATGTGGAGAAGCCCTATCTGTGTTGTGTATCTTTTGCTGGACTCTCACAGTACCTTGTTTACTTTGTTGTTTACTGCATAGGTGAAATCCTCATGGCAAAGTCTATCTTGGCTATTCACTTTCACCAAAAATTAAGTGGACTCTTGTCTGTTCTTATGGCTAAGGTCCAAGTGATCCAAACCTGTAAACCAAGCTGGGGAAGAGGTAAGGCAGAGAGCAAACCCCTGACCTCGTGGTGATTCCTCTGCAAGACAGAATGGTATTATGTCTTTAAGTTTGCATCTTTTTATCATCCTCAATTACAGTTTCTCTTGCTTGTGTATAGGAAAGCTCTGATATTTCTCCACTTTTGCTAAAACTAAGCTTTCTCAGCATAAAGATCAAAATTATTTGCTAGCCATTGGGACTAATGATCACCTGCATCCTGTGAGCCTTCAAAACCATCTTGCTCTGTCAGACAATCACACAGTGCACCATCATATGCAAGAAGAGTAAAGCTTGGCATGGTTGTGCCAGGCAGCACGTACCTGAACTGTGCTGCTTGCTCTGTGTGTTATGTGTATTATGTCAGATCATCACCTCTGAAGTGCCTGCCTTGCTCCTAGGTCACTACAGACATCATTTGTATGGGGGTCTCTCTGTTGGCAAGTGGAACCGATAGCATCATCTCCGAGTTGCTGAAAAATAAAGGATAGAGCAGGAATAACAAATTTCTCAGAAGTTAATAAGGTCCATATGACTCATGTAGTGAATTTGCATTTTGTCTTCCTTGGTTTCCAGATGCAATTATTTTTTTCACTGCTTTCTTCCTTTGCTTTTTGTGAACTGGTTTCCTCTGACCAGTACCAGTCCAGTTGAGCAGCCTGTAGGTTACCAGATTTTCATTATCACACTTTCTCTTACCTTCCCCTTTTGCAAAAAGCTTGCCATTCTACAAATTGTTCTTCATCAGAGATAATGTGCCCATCTGAAATGGAAGCACTCCTCCCTTTAGTTGCTCCCAGAAAGTGGCCAAAACACCTGCAGATGCTGATGGGTTTTAAAAAAGGAAAATCAAATGTTGTCTCAGCCAGAAGGCTGTTCAATTAACTTTTCCTGCTGGGAATTATTAGACCTGAGGCTGTGCTGTTGGGAGGAATCATTTCTTAGCATCAATGCTAAATGAATTAGGACTTTGTTGGTAACAGAGAGGAACTTATCAGAACATGAGGCAACAGCAAAGCTCTGAAACTTTAAAATATACAAACATCAGATGGAGTTACCCTTTGGAGCACCATAACATTTCACTGAGAAATGCATTTAAATGAGAATGTCCATAAGTAGATTTTTTTTAATCGAATGTCAAGATTTGCTATAAGAATGGCAATGTGGACGTGTTAAGGGAAGATTTTTTTGGGGGGGTTATTTTTCTAAACTTTACCACTTCCTTAGCACAAGTTCTGTCAATCCTGCTTAGCTCAGCCTGTCTGAATAAAGGGCAAGCAGCTCCTGTAGGGCCAGGACCTCTTGCCATGGTGCTTAGATGTCATTTGGAGGGCTCTATGGATTGCCAGTCAGAACCAAAGCCTGCTTTGCCTGAGCACTTGCTTGTATGCAGGTGTTTGGGCAAGCACTCTAGTTCAGTCTAGCAACCAAACTCTTGAAGCTTTTGAAATACTGATTTTAGTAGAAAATAAAGCACAAAACACTTTATTTTTAAGGAGGTGAAGCTTCCATCCACATATTGTTTTTGGAAGAATTTGAGCTGAACCCCAAACTCTTTTCTCAAGAAACTTCTCAAATCATTGTCAAACTCTTAGGTATTTTTATCTGAATCTGTGTTTTTAAACAGTAATAATTTCTTACCTTTTTTAATGAATGCTACCAATAAACTCTTCTGCAAGGCAGTGATGCGTTTATTTTTAGCAGTTTTAACTGAGATATCTGGTATTGCTTGGACATGTGTGACCAGAATATTGGCCTCATTTCATGAACACCTGAGTCCTGAGCAACTTCTTGAAATTAATACTGATAACAGCCCTGCGTTTTCTTTTTTGACTGTTTTGTTCAGCAGGTGTGGGTTGATTTTGGCAGTGATCACTGATCACAAGTAGGAGGAAACCCTATATTTTGTTATCTCCTCCAGGTGCAGTACTTGCAAAGAAAGCTGAGGGCTTGGAGGTGATGTTTTGCATGGTGAGTGAGCACATGGCTCCTGTAGTGTGTCTGCAGGTTGTGTGGCTGGGCTCATCTTTCCTACTGCACTCTAGGGAAAGTTATGAGCATCAGAATGAGTGCTCTTCAAAATGCACAAGAGGAATATGTTGTAATCTATTGTTCACTGCCTAGAAGCCCTTTTGATTTAACCATTTTTCTTTTCTAATAGTTCACCTGCTTTTATCCAGTGCTTCCCTTCTTAATACACAACTTTTTTATATTTGTTTCCTTCAGACCTGTTCTACTTCCGTTATTTCATTGCTTACCTGATCTTTCCTTTCTCTATATCTTTGGTTGTGATGTGATTTTATTCCAGTCCTTCTCTTGCCTTCTGGAAAAATAAGTTCAGGGATGGCATCTGCAGCTGAGCAGGAGGTGCAGAGGAGATGCCCAGCTAGCAGGGTATATTTCTAGTGAAGGGTTCCAGTTTCTGTGAATTGCTGTGGGAGAAGCAGAGGCAGGGCTGTGGCTGGGGGGCTTTGGTTTGTCAGGACAGCAAAGCCTGGGCTTGACGGATACCAAGTGGGAAACCACGGCAAGTCACTGGGTGAAACCCATCCCTCTGCCACCATACTGCATGTTTTTTGGAGGAATTGCACATAGGTGTAATCAACAAGAAACCCAGTTGTTACCTGGTGGTGTCAAATAATGAGCTGAATAATTGCCGTGTGAGTGTTGCTTTTTGTGTGAGAGCCTCTTTGAATTTGTGCCTTAATGCATGTGTGAGTATTCCAGTGGAGCCAAGCAGGAGACCTTAAAATGATTGCTCTGACCTGAAGCCCTGCTGTGCTACCGTATCCTCCAGAAACTGGCTATTACCTCTGCTCCAAGACATGTCTCAGAAATTGCAGGGGGTGACCTGCTCACATTCCTCACTTCAATCTATACTTGTTAAATGGCTGCTGGTGAGGGCTCAGCTGCTCCAGTTGTGGTTGTGGGAGAGGTTTGGGCACGCTGCTTTAGGGGCTGCTCCCAGGTAATTAAAGCACGTCATGCATCACCTCCACAGGCTGATTCTGAATTTGTACTTATTCCCCAGGGTTGAGCAATGTGAAAACTTGAGAATTGGGCAGAAACTGTAAACCTGAGCTGTTGGGATCGGAGTGGCTCAGTGTGGCCAGGTTGAGGAGGAGCTGAGTGCTGAGCTGCTTGGCTGCTGGGGACTCACAGACCCACTGGCAATGAGCTGGGACCCAGCCACAGGCAGAGCTACTTTCCAAAAAGAAACATGTGCCAGTGATGGGTATTTGGGCTTTAAGCTAATAAGCAACCTGGAGAGTGGGCACAGCCCTTGGCAGTACTGCCAGAAAGGAGAGGGAGAATCACAGCCTCTGAGCAGCGGTGGTAATGGGAAGTGCGATTAAGGCAGGTATGTCAGCTTCTCCCTAATTGTGTCCGTGCTGCAAATATAGATGTGTGCATGTGAGTAATGGCTGTGCCTCTGCAAGCTGCACGCATCTGATAAGCTGAAGGTGCTGGAAAAGAGACCTTCAGACCGTGCTGTTGTTCCTTGCAATGTTTTGGGCACATCTGTCCCAATTTCTGTGACTTGTTTGGATTTGGGAAGGTGATATGCCTACAGCTCTGTGCTGAGAGTCTGTTAGTGAGAAACTTTTCTTCTGCTGGTGAAAACATCGTAGTCCTTGTGGATGAGCTGTAGGCTGACTTTTTGTACCTTCTGTGCTTTAATTACTGGAAAATCCCTGGAATCAGAGGATGGCATCACATGGTTTATAGCTCTGCTTTAGCCGGGATTCAAATGCCTTACTCGGTCAAAATTTGCTCTGAAATTCGAAAGAACTTGTCTGAATAAGGCACACAGGATGCACTTTATCGTCGGCGTGTGCCGTGGGTAATTGTACTTACTCAGCTGTCCCAGCCACGTGCAGCCTGATAAGGCGAGCAGAGCCAGACGTATCGCAGGCTAAACCAAACAGTAAGATAAATCCTTACTTTCAGAATTAACTAGGCAGTAAAGCATGTTGTTTTTCACTAAGTGTCCATAAGATGTAGCTGAATAAGGTATTTGCTCTCTCTGAATGGAGCAACAGCTCTATTAATGTATGGCGCAGCCTGGATTTCCTCTCCCCAGCATCATAGTGATAGCAGCATTACAGGGACTTAAGGCAGAAGATGCTCCCTGTGGCTTGCTGAGAATAAAACGTGCCCTGCTATGACTCCTGAAGCCATGGTCGGGGTGATGGGCACTTCCACAGGACGTGGGCAGAACCGTGTGTGATGTGCAGCTGGGTGCCTGCCGGCAGGTCCGGGACACAGGTAACAGCTAAATGCAGTGACACAATTCCCTCAGAAAATACACGGACCTGTTATGTTTTAGTTGTAATTAAGAATGCATTAAACCTGGCGTTATCAATTAATCAGACTTTCATGCCAATTAGGCTGAGGCTTGGGGGGAAATATATTCAGGGGTTTTGTAAGAGACAAAATGGTCTGAGAAATTTGCTTTTATGTGTGATGAACAAGACAGCTTAAAGATAGCACCAGCCTTTGACAAGCTGCTCGAAAGGGACACAGGGTTATCTCTATTTTGAGCAAATCACAGTTGCAATAAAAATTGGAAAACTGTCAGTTTCACAAAGCACGAGAGAAATTCTTACCGTTGGTTTTCTGGGAGCACCAAGAAAGAACAACAGTCTGGGGTTACTTAGTCATCCGAAACAACAAAAAGCCCTGCTGCCTCGAGTGTGTTGCCAAACGTGGGAGTTTGGGTGAAAAACTGGTAGTGTGAAAGCCTAGGGAACTTGGGGTGAGTCTACTCCAATTAGTTTGGTGTGGAGGAAAGGTGGACTTATTAAGCACACTTTATTACTGCAATCCACATTAATATTTTTCTTTTTGAAGATGAGTAAATACTAACAGCTTGTTTAATAGAAGCTAACAGGTGCTAAGCCAACACAGAGGGGGTTGGCGAGACATGGAACCTGCACAGGGCAGCCTTGGTCGCTTCTATAGTGATGAAACCATGGGCTGAGAAATTTTCTTCTGCATTGGAAATTCATCAGGAAACATGAGATCAGCTATATTGTGGAGGGAATAAATACATTTAGTTGGGTAGTTGTCTTGCTGAATAAGAAAAAGATCGGTAAAATTCTGTATGCGAGGGTAGTGTGGCTTTTTTCCTTATACATGTGAATTATGTGAGCTTAGGAATCCTCCGTAAGCTTATGGGAAGTCATAGAGAACTAAAAAATAAAATGAAAAAATGAGGCTTCAGCCTTTAGCTTGAAGGTTTCCTTGGATAAGGACAACAAATGCCAATAAAATAAGAGTTTCTTCACTTTTTTTCCTTTTGCGAATTACCTTCTGTCTCCACAAACTGTGATGCCTTCTGTTGCCATGGCTCTGCTGAAACTGGGGGTGAAGTTTGCTGGCTGTGATGAGGACAGGTTTTTGCAGCATGTAATCAGGTAGATAAGCTCTCTGTTTGGATCCAAAATGCAAACTTTCTCAGTTGTGTGTTTCAGGAGATAGCCTTGTTCAACAGCTCTAATGCCACAGTGGCAATTGCTCGTTCTGCTGCTGCTGTTTTTTTTTTTTTTTTTTTTTTTTATAGGAAATAAAAGTGAAATTGTTGTCTTAAAAGTTAGAGGGTACAATGCACTGAAATACTAAATTTTTTCAGAGTTTGTTAAATATTTGTTTGGAAGCATTTCAGGCTCTTTGGGCTACTAAGACATTCTTAACATGAAGCCATTTATGAGCTTGCTTTAATTTCCACACCATTTTCAGCTCCAGACAAACCATTCTAGTGATCTAATTGAATTAGAGAAATAAAGTTTTAGAGGCAGGAGCAGTGTGTGGGGTTCAGGAGGCTGAGAAGGTGGAGGCTCTCTGAACCCATTTTTGGCAGGGCCAGGACCCCTTACTTTGGTAGCTACCTTTCTCCATTGCTTGTTGGCTGGTTTAGTTGATTGCTGTCTATTTATTTCTCCATGTCCCTACTGTGGAAACAAGTATTTTGTCTGTTAATGACCTTTGCCCAAGTGTTTTTTTTAATATCCCATACCTTTTGCAAACCCTTCTTATACTGTTTGTATTGCATTTGCAGATGAGATTGAATCTAAACAACTTATACCTTTGCTTTAGCATAATAGAATTCTTGAATAAGCAAAACCATTTGGGATGTCTGTATTCCGGGCCTGGATGCTGAGCTCTGGGTTTACATCTGTATATTCCCATGACACCTTACTCACAGACTGTGTTCCTTTGTTTTTGTCTGTGACTGATTATAATTAATGGTCTGGGTATAGAGTTACTTTCAGATGTGAAGTAATGAAATACAGTTTTCATTGCAATGAACTTTACAGTGTCAGAATTTGGCATTTTATTTGTTGTTTTTATTCTGATAAGGCTGCCTTGAAAGATGTGACATTTTGTATGGTTACCAAAATGGAAAATTTCCTCTGCAAATGAGTCTTATGGAACTGATTAGAAATGAGTGTTTTGAATGATCTCCCACTGCTGCTGCTCATCTGTCTGATGAGACCTGAGATACTGTAAGCCCAATTCGTACCAGCCTCTCAGAGGCGATGAAAAGCAATTTTGTGAATTCTTTAATAATGTCTTCAACTTAATTGACAATCTCAGGCACACATGAAGCAGTTTGTTGCTTACCAAGTGAAAATTCCCGTCTGTAGAGCTGATCCTACATCATTCTTTCCAGCAGTTCCCTTCAGAATCGATAGATGAAGAGGAAGGCAATGCAATACGCAGGAATGGAAACCCATCAAAATGGTCATTTTTATATAGGTTTGTTCTGATGTTCTCTGAAGCCAGTGCAGAGAGCCCCTTCCAAGGGGCTCTGTGTGCAATAATCCCAATCAAACCTCAGGGAACTAAACTCACAGTGAAAATTTTCAGATCGATAACAAGGAGGAAAATATAGCTGCTCTTTATTTAAGACTTTAGAGTTTGATACGCATGGCTTTCTGATTGTTTTGTGTGTTTTCCTTTGTTATAAAAGGTGTAGGACAAGAACCAGCCCTCAGCATTCCATGCTTTAAAACCAGGCTACCATATCAATACCCCACCTATACCTACACTTACCTAGCTGGTAAGACACCCTTCTCCATCTAGGTAAGACTCTTTGACTTAAGCTTTATTTTAATGTTTTGAGTTCAGATAAGTCACCTGAAGATTTGATACCCTTTACCTTTCAGCTTTGGTCTGTATTAGGGCTGTCAGATGTTCTGACAAATGGGCCCCCAGTGGTTTGTCTCCATAATATGATCCCACCCAGTCTTTCCCCAGTCTAGGTTAAGAAAACTGATGGTCAGTGTATTTGACTTTGATGAAAAAGTGTTTTTTCCTTCCCTTCACAGACCAAATTACCCAGGGATGTGTCACTATGTGTTCAGTTCAGTCATGTATATTGACACTGTCTAGATTACAAGTAATTTTTAGTGAATAAAATCATAACATTGAGCAATGATGGAAAGGAGCGAGGAACAACTTTTATCCTATGTCTTGATTAAAAAGAATTTTTCTTCTCAGTGAGCTGGAAAAATATTTGCCTTCCCGAGGAGAAACTTTTTCAGACTATCAAATGAAATGGTTGCCAGTTGACAAGCCTGAGAAACAAACACATACAAGTCAAGATCTTTTAGTTGCTGTGTGACTCATGTTGTTGCAGCTGAAAATGTTTTTTGATGGACAACTTGTCAAATAAGAATTTCATTATAGGAGACCTATGCATAAATGTATCTTCAAGACATAGAAATTACAGTGTGGCCTCTGAAATGAAAAAGTGCAAAAAAAAAAAAAAAAAAAAAATTGCAGATGCTCTGAATAAAATAGGATATACTGGTAGGTTTATGATTTTCACTTCAAAGTAAAAGGTTCATTTGTCTGAAATAAGAAGTGTAATTTATAAAATTAGTATTCTGAAATGTGCAATCATAAAATAATACAGTATTCTCTGGTGTTACATGGCAATTGCTGTCCTTGAAATTGAAAAGTAATGCAAGGGGGACAAAATGTGTAATGAAAGGGCAGGAAAAATACTGGTACCAGAGGCACTGAGAGTAACATAGTCTTAAGCCATCCCTCCACATGCTGGTCTGTGCGGTGTGGCCCACCCTTTGGTACAAGGCTAATATTTATATATTCAGAGGTGTAGTTTTTGTGTCTGCAGCTGTGTATTTGTTTCACCTCTAGCACATGTAAACTCTCTTCCCCAGAAGCTCAGCACAGGCAGCATTCCCTAATCCCAAGCCTGCTCTTTCCCCCCACCCCGCTGACTCTGCCTGGCGCTGTTCCTCAGGCTTTCAGTGTCAGCTCCCTTCCCTGACTGTCCCCTCCCGCACCGATGGGCGATATTGATCTCATGTCATCTCACCTCCTTCCTCACTCTTCTCCCGAGCCGTGCTTGCTGGCCTATGCACCGTGACCCCCTGGCAGTTTTCTGGCAGTTCGTCTTGGCAGAGCTGCAGCTGCTTGGGGTGTTGCTTCCCCCCCATCATCACTGCTGGTGGGGAGCTGTCTCCATAATTAAGGCTATCAAACACGTGGCTGATGCCCCTGCTCGCTGGCTCCATGCTCCATCTTATGGCATCGCTGTTTGGAGTGGTAGCGTACTGACCATGAATGAAATTCCTCCTTGAAAAGGGGCCCAAAGTCATCAGCCAGCACCATCGATTGTGTAAGGACGCTGATCGATGGCTTCTGTGGCGAGCCCCGTGCCTCAGCTGGGCTAAGCCCTGGTGTGGCAGGGACCAGCAGGCACGAGCCTCCGAAACGTGGTGTGGTTCCCACTTCCCAGAGGTTCTCCTCCTGCACCTTCACAGCTCTGTTTTTTTATTTCTGTAGCATTTGTTTTGGGTGGGTGAGTTATAAAGAATCACAGCCTGCTCAGTGCTCAGATTGCTCTCTGCTGGCATCTCTGTGGATGGAAAACACACAGCTGGGGTTCAGCAGAGGGATTTGCAAAAGGAGGAAAAAAGAAAAGAGCAGGTGACCGGTGCTGAGGTTATGCGGACCTTGCCTTCCTCCCTTCTGGATAAGGAATAACTGCTGCTTGATGGGGACGCAGAGCCTGGATCAAGCTTTGTGTAGCCATTCCTTTATGGACAGGGTTTATTTATATAGTAATTTGAAGTGTTAGAGTTTTTGTTGTTGTTGTACTTTTTGTTTTGGCTTGGTACGCTGTGTGGTGCCTCAGCCAGACTTCTCTGGGCATCAGAGTTCGGATCAGGAGCACAACATGATGTCTGCAGCCCAGGAGCTCGCTACAAACTCATCAACACTTTTTTTTTTTTTTTTTTATTTTTCACAGCTGTAAATCAGTTGCAGTCTTTTCTTGGGCTGAATACTGCCAAAATCCTACTTTAATCTAGAGTCTTCAGCCTCTGCCACCTTTAAACACAATTTGGATGTACTGATGCACTTCCCATGTGGGATGAGTTTCACGGTCCTTGTGCTGGGACGTGAGCCGAGCAGCAGCAAGGGCAATGGCCAGGGCTGGCTTCATCAGACCAGGCAAATCTCAGCTGATCCTTTCTGCTGGCTAATTGGGCATTAATGATCAAAAACTCTCAAATGGCATCATCTTACTCTCTTTTTCTGTTTCTAATCCCGTGGTTTTATTTCCAGGTGTCTGGGGACATTAAATGGCAGAGAGAAGGGAGAGAGGAAGAAGAGACTCTCAAGCCCAGTGGAAAGAAACTTCAAAGCATCACCTATTTATCTGAAAATCTTTAATGGTTCAAATTACCCAAGAATCTCAAGAAGCACTCAGTGAAGGATGAAGAAGTAGTAGTGTGACTTATGTATGATTGACAAGGAGAGAGCAGGATCTTCCCCAGTACGCATTTCTGCAGCTCTTCTGTTCCATTAATATCAAGTTAAAATATTCTTTTAGGAGTCCTTCCAAAACAACAAGTTTTTCTACATCCAAGTGTCTTTGTAGGAAAAGACTTTGTAGGAAAAAACTTCATGGGCTTTTTTGGTTATTTTCTTTTCTCCTTGTATAGAAATGCTAATGGAATGGGCTGGAATAACAAAGGACAAGCAGGCTCATTTTTAAAAACCATTTCTGATAAAGCTTCCCCAAAGCCTCTGCTGTGCAGAGAAATGATATCTCAAGCTACAGACACAATTACCACCAGTAACCAAGACCTTCACTTGGAAACAAGACCGAGCTGCAAGCCCTCCTCACTCCCACTCCTCGTGGCTGCATTTGCAGGGAGCTGTGCAGGGTGCTGGGGTGGCCGCACCCAGGGATGCTCTGCGATGCTCCATCCATCACATGGCACATGTCCTCCTGGCACCACGGCCATCAACAGCTTCAGATTTTCTCAAGGGTTCCCATTTTACTATCAGAACTCTTCTGTTCATCAAGCTACAGTGCAGGAATAACTTAGCTGGCAGCTTGTCAGGCTGAAATCTGGAACTGCAGTAATGGTTGCTCATTTGGTAGGACCAAAGAGCTTAATTGCATGCACCAAATGACTCAAGTTCCAAGCAGTTGTATTCTCATTTTAATTAAGCTGTATGAGTCAATAGTTATCTCCTCTTTTCTTACACTGAGCAATAGCTTTCCTTCATGAACAGCATCGTTGATAATGAAGAAAAAAAGTTATTTGAAGAAAAATGTATTGCTTAGTACTAGAGTGAAGCCTTGCACAAAGTGTCCCAATGAGTAACAAGGAGCTATGGGGAGGGATTTCTTCCTTTTACATCTTTTCCCCAGGTTTTGATGCCTCTGCTGACATTGTCACTATGCTGGTGGATGAGCCTCTGAATGATGTGCACGGGTGTGTCTGAGTGCTTCACAGACTTATGTATGGAGAGAAAAAATCCTGTTCACTAACTTGATATTGGATGTGTAATGGGCTTTAATTATATAAAGGTTTTCTGAATTGCTTCTTGAAACCAGAAGATGTGTTTGGACCACCCTAAGAAGGAATGCTCAGGTGCTGTAATGACCAAGGGGTGAGTTTCATAGGCTTTAAGTTATTTCACAGTGCTAGGAAAAGTGCCCCCCATGCTGTTACACCTTGTCTTGCATCCTGGTGTTAGAGCCCCTTGTCTGGGGAATCCATGTAGGAAGGGCTGTGGCTCTGAGCGCACGAGGGGCTGTCTGTTCATTTAACTCTGCCAGGAGAGGTGAGCAATGGTCCCTTAGCCCAGGGAAGGAATAAATATTAAGAATGATGCACTGTAAAAATGTCACTTTAGGAAAAGGAGCCCACTTTAGAAGAATATATTGATTTTTCTTTCCCTCCCCTCTGTGTGGGTAATGCGAACAGCATTCCCTTGCCGTTACCTGCCTGGCAGTGGCTGCTACAGCCTCTGATTAATGGCTCTCTTGTCTTGCCAAGTGGCTTTAATTCTGCTTCAATTTGAGTGGTGCTGCACCATACACAGTAAAAGCAGGTTTTCACATGCAATATGGTCAGCTCCCAGCAGCAGGGTAAACTCCTGCCTTTCAGAAGCAGCCGTCCTCGGGCAGGAGCACGCAGGCAGCTTTATCTGGGCACGGGGCTTGGAGGAAGGCAGCGGTGGCCAGAGCCTTCCCCACCGCCCCGGGCAGTGCCCGGCAGGCTGTGTGCCCCTGCTCCCCCTTGGCTTTCCCCCCGGCACGTCAGCTCTGCCTGACAGCATGCCAGAAGATCCAGGGCACGTCTTTCCAAAGGTTAAAGATGAAAGGTACAAGGCGAGGTAGACAGTTTAAATGCTTAAAATGAAGGGGAGACAGCTGCTATCCGTATGCGTGACAGCCCTGACAGGCTTGGCTGTGGTTTTATGCAGAAAATACCCTTGACAGTAGCAATCCGGGCTTTAAAAATATGATTTACCCAGCCTAAAGCGATGGACAAAAAAAGGTTCTCCCATAGTTTTATTATAGTGTAAATATGCTTGCTGTGTTCTCAGTTCCACCTTCAGTGTTGGTCTCTAAGCATTGTAAGAGTTTATAGGTAAATTGGTCAGTTTTTGGTCATGTTGTCTGCAGATATGGCACAGCTCTTTTGGTCTGGGGCCGAGGGCTTCCAGCCTTCTTCCTCCTGCCTCCTCCTCTTGCCCTGGTGCTGGTGCTTCTGCTGCTTGACATTGCTGCCCGGAGCAGTGACTGCATGTGGCTGCAAGAAATGCTGAGAAAAAGCCTTTGTGCCAGCCCAGAGTGTGTTGGGAAGCCTGGCTGTGCCTCGAGCAGCACCTCAAGCTCTGGTCGTGTCTCTGAATGAAGAATGTGTGTGTTGCACATGTTACAGGATGAAGCGTGTGTGTGTGTAGCACATGTTACAGGACGCTTTCCTTGCTCGTTGTCAGCTTGGGGACAACTGCTATGAGTGGCTTTAGGGGACAGATTTTAGGAGCAAGAACTGCCTTACAGAGCTGCACCATAATTGGGATTATCTAGAACTAACTCCAAATACTTAGTGTTTAAACTGAGTGTTTAAAGTGGACAAAACCTGAGGGAAATGGGGAACCAGCTCCCAGCAGTGCCCTGGTTTGCTGCCCCAGCCCCACTCGGTGGCAGAGCTGCTGGGGAAGGGGTGAGGGCAGCCCTGAAGCCCGGGACCCCCCCAGCCACACAGCCTGGCGGCTCTGCGAGCACCTCCTTGGGCAAAGGCACCTGGCTGTGATCTTGCTCCCAAACTGGCATCGTTAAAATGTTACCTGAGGTGATGCTGAGCAGTTTTGGAGGGTTGAGTTTGTTTCTGCTGAAAGTAAATATCTTTGCTGGGATGGAGGCTTGCGTGCAGGTGACCCAAAGCATCAAGACAAACTTATTTCATTTAAATATTTGCTGCTGTTTGGATTTCCATCACTTCTAAAAACCCTGTAAAGTTCTGCTCAGTAGCTATGCAAGGAGTCTGCAGTAACAGCATTCTGCTTGATCTGGTGCTTGTTACTGGTCTGCTGAACTCGGTGAGCACGGACTGAAGCCCCCTTGCTGTTTCAGGAGAGCAGCAGGACGGGACCATCGCCGTGCTGGGCTCCTGCAGCCAGGCACGGGAGTTATGGCTGTGAGCGCTATTAAAAGGAAAGTCACTGCAGGAGGGCAGTAGCTTTGAGGTGTATCTACTCATTTGAAATATTTCAAAATTGCTTGTAGCACAGAAAGGCGTATTACAAAACAGAAAATAAAATATTGCTCTCTGCTTTTATTCACCTCTAAAGGTAATAAACAGTCAGAACAAAATGCTATTTTATTAGTGTCTCCTATTTTTTTTTTCCTCCCATGATGTAATTTATACAGTAAGAGAAATAAATATCAATCTTTAAATTGCTCTCAGTGGTGCAATACCAACATGCATTGCAGCTCTGATAATGTGCTTGATTTTTTTTCTAGCTCAGTTAGTGTCACGCTGCAAAAGTAAGTTGTATTTACACATATTTCTAAGCAATGTGCATGACAAGCTGCAATATAAATCAAATCCTGTGAGTGCAATGTGAGACTACTACTCTGCCCCTGATTTTGTTATTCCAATTTCAGTTCCTTACGCCATAGTTTGTGGGGGAAAAAAATCTTTTCAAATCCAGTCTGGTTGCTGCTAGCTCTGCTTTAATGTGATTTTGCAGCGTTTGGAAGGCAAGGTGTATTTATCCTAAACACATGCCTCCTTGCATGTAGTGGGAGCAGCTGACTGAAGTGCTGCTATCAACCTGATGTAAATCTATATGGGCAGAGTTTCATTAAGCTACATACATTTTATTAGTAGTATGTCAAAAGTCTTAAGTTAGAGCTCTGAGTAATGAAATTTGCTTTTGTATGTACACGTCAATGTGAAATAATGCAACCTGCTCTAGCGTGGCCATGTGAGGAAAAGCACGGGCACAACCAAGGGTACGGTGAGCAGTGTAAGGGGACAGGAACATGGCAATCCCTCCTGGTTTTGTTGGCTGAGAGGCGAATCTCTCCTTCTCCAAAAGAAACTGCCAGTTCTTTCACCCTTAATTACAGAAACTCACTGAGCAAGGCTTTTAGCTTGCCCTGTGGATGCAATGGCAAAAGCTAATCAAATACTTCTTCTCCTTGGTGAAAACAGAAGGGCCTCATGTCTGAGGCCAGTGTTTTCACACCTGCTTTATTTTTGTGTTGTGCCATTGAAGTCTAACATGGCATTACATTCAACCTGGCAATAAGCGACTGGTGTTGGAGGCTGCTGCAGCACCAAAAATGGTGAGCCCAGCTCTCAGTTCTTATGTATTTTGTCTCCGGCAAACTAGTGACTGTCTTAAGATTAATTTTAAGGATAGTATTATTTCAGCTCTTCATTCTCCTCTGGTTTGGACACATAGTCCAATTTTAGTCCCATTTGAAAGAAGCATGTATTTCTCAAAATAACTGTTAAATTTCACAAAACCTGGCTATTGCTAGGGGAAAGAAGTCCTGGTGATGACTCCTGCTGAACGACATGCTGCTGGGGGTCCTGGGTTCCTCTTGGTCTTTGCCTGACCCTCATGGTGTGGCTGTTCTTCAGGGACATTTGGCGTGCCTGCCCCTCGCTGTGCTGTGTTGGGGCACATGTTGGCGGTGCTGAGCATGAGGATGTGTCCAAGCACCGTTCATCACCTGGTGTAGGCTGGTTTTTGCTCAGAGCACCATCCATTGATGGGAATGGATCAGCGAGCCTCAGTGATGCTTGTATTGCCACTGCTCTTAATTAAGGCTGGGTTAATTGCCCCGGGTCTGCCCAGCACTGGCTCTGCTCGCCCATCATGTCCCCAGCACGCTGGTTGCTGCTGCCCATCTCACCCAGCTGGCAACAAATCAGAATTTACAAAATACTTACCTGCAGGGTTTTTCTGCTTTCTTTTGTCTGGTCTCCTGGAAAAGAAACCCATCATAACCCGCATATGAGCCTTCAGCAGTTCGATTTGTCTGTTTCTTCCTGCTGTTCTGCACAAGGGCATGCATGCTTAGCCTGCCCAAGGATGTTCACGTTTGCATGTTTCAGTAGCAGTTAAGGTTTGTCCTGGAAAAAAAAAAAAAAGCCTTGCCACAGACAGTGCTGTACAGCTGCTGCCCTTGAGGTGTCATTTTCCCTTTAATAGAGATCAGTTCAGTAAAGCTATTTTTTTTAGTTAGCACCTCGGCCACCTTCCCCTCTACCCCTCCTTGCCCTCTGGGGCTCGACTGACAATTGTTGAAGAATTTATTTTTACGCCTGGGAACCTCGCCAGCTTGGAGCAGTTTCTTTTGTGGCAGATGCTTCACGCTGTCCATGTGTTTATTAAATCTCATGCTGATTACTGCAGGTTCCTAATTTGTCCTCTGGACTATATGCTTAAAGAAAAAAGGGTGGACAAAAAGACTTGAAATTTTAAGAAGGCGTATAGCGAGAGGGTGACATATGGCTGGTGTCATGGCTCCTTTTTTAGTCTCAGTTTACTGCACCATCTTCTCATAAAACCGAGATGGGCCTTACCTTTTAAATTTTATTTGTACAGCTCCTCGGGATGTGAGACAAGAAAAGTACTTTTTACAGTTTATTGTGTTGTACTCTTGCATCATCAGGTCCCCAAGGCTATGAGTTGCGTAGCCCTCCACGCAATATGTCAGAGTAACAGGGAGGCATGGGAGATGCACAAATCGAAGTGCACCTTGCCCCTGTGAAATCCCTGATAATAATATAATATTATAATATAATAATAATCCCTGATTTGGCCAATAATAATAATAATTGGCCAAATCAACAGTAGTAATTAATACTTCAGGACAGACAGCATGAACAGGCGAAGTGTAAAATCAAATATTTAATTTTCAATCAAAACATTTTCAGATCAAAGAAAAAAAAATCTGTGCAGGGATGAAAACAGTTTTTACCCTGATTGGCTTCCTCTTGCTGTTAAACCAGTATGTAAATTATTCACCAAGTCTAACACTAATGCTAACGATTTTGTGCTAGGTTAATTTAAACAATAGCTTTACCTCTAACCTCTGTGTTGTTATCTAGTGCGAGGCATCCATGGATGGTGTTCTTTGGGCTGTTGTACAAGAAAAAACCAAGGCAGGACCCACAGGTGAGGGACAGAGGCTCCTCTGGCTGTCCCCAGAGGGGACACAGGGAAGAGCCCTCCAGCTTCACGGTGCCCCAGTCTCTGCCCGTGCCCTGCTGATGTTCAGAGGTGGGTGCACCATCCACCCCCTTTCAGCTAGCTGCCACGGCTATTCAAATTAAGTCTTTAATTAAAATAAACACAGTAGGCTTTCAATTAGACCAGAATGAAAATTGGGAAAGTTGACTGACTGTTTCTCAAAATCTTCATGAAATATGATAAGACTTCGGCGTTATTATAGGACTTAGTTATACCTTCAGTGCAGCATGCCGAGCTGATCTTAAAATAGTGTGATTTGTTTCCTACCGTTTGTTCCTTTAACAAGCTGCTAAACTGCTGCTTAGTGGCCCAAATTATTTCCATTAAAGAAATATTTATTGAACTTTATCTTAATTTAAATGTGAATATTTCCCTTAAAGAAAAACTTGAGTAAAACAACAGGTGCTAGTGCAAAGAAAGGGTCTCTGGGAGCCTCAAAAAAGCAGTTCTGCTTGGAAATGATGGTTTTGGATGGAAAAAAAAAAATTGATGGTAGAGGTAAAGCCAAAATGTTGGACTGGGCATACCTAACTGGCACCATATGATGAGTTATCCAAGCCTTGAGGTCTTTAGAAGACTTCATACATTTCTGTGGGGTGCTGGAGACAAGCAGTGCTCTGGATGGGGCAGATGTGGGGTGAGGTACCAAGAGGCCTCGTGGCACTATTGCAGTGATTCCTTCAGCCCTTATCATGCATCAAAACACTTTGAGAAGGAACGCACATATCTGACCAGAACAATAAAACATTAATTCGCTACCTTTGACTCCACAAACGGTACCTGTGGCTAAGTAGAAGGCACAACAGGATCTTACTTTTAGCCAATTAATTGTAGAAAGTGATGGTAGGCTTTATTTCTGCTCCTGAGTTTAGAGGTGGGTTTTGCAGTTTTATTATTACACTCAGCTGCCTTAAAAGCCTCATGCTGGCTTCTTCAAAGATCTGCTGAAGCTGGAAGCAGCCACTTACCTTTCTTTTGATTTTTTTTTTGGTTTGTTTTCAATAATGAATGTGTTATTCGACTATGTAAATGTGAAGTCTTTCTAAAAATAAGAAGTATTTTTAAGGTGCTGTTTTTGTAACATCACCTGAACCAGTTGTTCGTGTTCCCTCTGCTTTCAGTATTCTTCCAAGCGCCTGTTTGGGGTTAGCATCTGATGGGCCCATAGCACCTCCTCAGATAGCATTTAACAAATAGGGTAGGATGTCAATTTGGATGTAAAACACCGCTGCTGCTGAAGTTGATGGCACAGGTAGCATTGGCACCAGCAGGGCAGTGCTTCATCCTCGGGCTTTTGTGCTTGGCTTTCAGAGTTTTTAAATTATTTTCATGCCTGAGTGCTCCGTTTGGACAAGGTTCATCTATATTCATACAGCTGTCTGCAGAATTGAGTTTCGTTCTGGAGTTGCTCAGTCCCTTTGTCTGAACTCGGGGCTGGGGCTGCAGGACTTGGGAGGCTGGTAGTGAGTAATGAGCGGCGCCGCCTCCTGCGCAGCGCCAGGGCCGAGAGCTTGCTTACCAAATTTATCTCTGCCTTTGCTCTGGGCGTAGTTCCAGGGATGAATTTGGCACTTTTCCCATATTTTCACCTGAGGGAAAAAACACTTCTCCGTTCCAGCAACCATTTCTAATTTTAGTTTGCTGGAGGATAAGCATGATAAATAATTCTGTTTTCACACAAGAGTTTCTTTGTGTTAACTGTTGAATTTTTTGCCCACAATAAGCACTCTGACCAGAACATACATATATATTTTTTAAGTTATTCTGACTGAAATTCCCTATGGGAAAAACTAACAATACTTTATCACAACCTGATCTCCCTAGTCTAAGTTGTACATTCAAAAAACTCTAGAAGCAGCTGTGCTTTGCTTGATTTATATTGCTAAATTATTCAGCATGTAAGTCCAATTTACCAAAGGGTTTAAAAAAGCAATTAGAAAACTTGTGACTGGCCAGAAATTGCTTTATGCTTACCATTTTGTGTGTCCCAGCCCCCTGCCCCTTAAGGTATGGCACTTGGAGATGTGGGAGCAGTGGGTAAGTACTGAGCATCTCCTTTGAGGTCATTATTTCATTAATTATTTCATTAATGACTTCAAATGAGAGGGGGACTGAGGCCTGTTGCATCTAGACTTTGGACACACAGATTTTCATGGGAAAGAAATATTTCTTCACATGAAAGATTACCACTTTGCCCTATGGCTTCTCCAGACTGTTCTTAAGTGGCACTTTGGGATTCTGGGCATCCAGCTGAGCCTGCAAAGGTTTGTTTTGTGTTCTCATTGAACTCTACACCTGCCCAGTTTTGAACTGTTCCTATGAATTTCCTCAGAAAATGTGACCCTGGTTCACACCTTTACACAGACAGGGTCAAGCTCTGTAGTGCTGCTCGCATTTTCCTTCTTTTTAAGGTGTCATTAAATAAATTGCATTCTTAGAAACTCAGTAAAACCTGTATTTTTCGTCTTGTTGGACTTTTTTTATATACTGCCAGTGCCATTTTCTTCCTCTTTCAGACAAGGAGAGGCCCTGCAGTGCTCCCTCATGCTCTGCTCTGGAGATCTTGTGGGGTGAACGCTGCTCTGGCAAAGCAAGCACAGCACTGAGCCCTACTGCAGCAAACCAGATAAGCAGAGATTTAAAAAAAAAAATAATAATTATTGCTTTGGTGAAGGCTAATTTTGATTTTAAAGTGATTGGTGATCCTTGTGATCTGTCCCAAGGTGCTTTAGCTTCGCAGTGATTTGGGAGCAGCATCACAGACCCGTCCCACTTGCAAACTGTTGCAAGGTGAGCAAATTCACAATTGCAAACTGTTGGCAGTGGAATTTTTTTAAGTTTCCTTAATGAATGGAGAAGATTATTTTTAAATGCAAATTTGACTTAAAAGTACCAGATCTTGAAGTCCCTTTTTGGGTGTGTGTAGATCATTTACGTAGCTATCTTGTCATTTGCCTTAACTCTTTCTTCATGCTGTCCTTGAACCAAAGGAATCAATGTGACTGTTCATCACTGAGATTTCTATTCTCTGGATATCCTTTGAGCCCCACTTAGGCAATAAGCATTCATGCTTCTATTGTGGCTGGGAAGAAAGGTCAGAGATTTTTCAAAACCCACAAAGAATCAGACTTTTCTACAGGCAAACACCATGCCAAATGCATTACTGGTTTTGAAGCTCACCCCCAAAATCTGGGGAACAGAGCTGGGCAGACTGTCCACATATTTTAATCTAAGACGGGTTTAAAATATACTTAAATACATCATTAAATGTGCAAAAAATAGGAATAAATAACATCTGTTTTTCTCATTTTTATCAAACTAGAAGGGCTCATTAAATCTATCACAAGATATATGGCTGCGAGTGTTTGTAATGTATCTCATGCAGATATTTTATGTTTAAAGCAAGATCATGAACTGAAATTTTGAGGTCAGATTAAACCTTGTTAGCAAACCATCTGTCTAATGGGTAACAGCCAGTGATGGATATCATTGAAAGATGGAATAATTTATGAAGCTTGGAAAGCTTTTCCCTTTTCGGCTGGGTTCTGCTCAGTGGGAACAGCAGTGCTGGGGGGATTGGTGGGGCTGCAGTGGCCGGTCCCATGGGATGGGGCTGCCACCTCGAAGCACTCCCCTGGCACCCCGTGCCCATCCTGGTACCATAGGTGAAAATAACCCAACAGGGATTTACACGGAGCCAAGGCTCCTGTCGCAGGTTGCTGCTGCTCTTGCACAACGTGGGGCCCTGACCTTTAAATAAAGGCAGAGGGAGTTGTCAAAGGCAGATAGAGCAGTGTGAGGGAAAAACAGGCTGCTACTAAGTGCAGATCAGAAGCTTGCTGTGGTAAGGTTTTCTCCTTATTGTACCTCAGGAACAGGAAAAACCTTGGGCAAAGGGAGGCTGCTGGTGGCATTATGCATCCCATTTAAAACAAACATCTGACAGTGACAGTGAATCTGTCTTGGGAATTGACTGCTTTTTCTCTGGAATATGATAATTATTGAATTTGAGTCTCTTTTTTATTAACTGGTGGTCTTTACAATAGAAGGGAGGCTTTAATTGCTGTTGTTTTTGATTTTCTCTCCTTTGTTGAAGAGCTGAAGACTTTCAAATTTTAAACCTGTCAAAACATGAATTCGTCATGAAAAAAGCAGTCAGGGAGTGTTTGATGATTGAGCCCTGCTGGTAACACAAGTGGTGAACAATTGAAAAGATCAAAAAAAAAAAGAAAAATAAAGCCAGCTTGTGGATGACTCTGTTGTGCTTTTCCCTGCAAAGCTGATGGTCTGTTTTAATGAAGTCTGTATATCTGAAGTCCTGCTAGTCCTGCTAAAGAAAGTAGCCAAGCTAGTTTTTATTATTATTACTAATATTATTAATTAATATATACTTAATATACAATATATAATCAATATATTAATAATTAATTATATTATTAAATATAATAAAATATCATTATTATTAATATAATAATAATAATAATAACAACAACAACAACAATAATATTTTATTTAACAAAAAGAAGGAAACCTCTCAGGCATCCTTGGGTGGCCTGTGGTTCTCCAGCCATGATCTTGCTCCTTTGCTTGTCCTCAAAATGTACCATTTATTCTGTTGCCTCCAGCTGGGTGGCACAGTGGATGAGTGTGACCATGGGATGCTTCCTGCACTGAGCTGTCCTCCGATGTGATGCCCTCTCAGGACACACGTCTGTCTGCTTTGGTTTCCTGCACCTGCCCCCCTGGGAGGGCAAAATGCTCAAATATCTCCGTGGACAGGTAGTGTTGAGATGCTGAAAGCTGGTGCTGGCAGAGGCGTAGGTCCTTATTCAAAAGGAAGAGTTTCCCACCCAAATGAAGATGGTTTTTATGTTCTCGGTTGGCTTTTATACAGATTGGGCAGCACGTGGAGGGAAGCTGGCTGATTTCTTATGTGAAAGTATATCCAAGTTTTAACGTGGTTGTCTTTGGGCTTTCACAGCAGAGCCCTGCTGAGGCTGTGGTTCCTCACTGAGGTTCAGTATTTTGTTCAAGTATTGGAGGAGAGAGAGTCAGGGGTAGGAGCTGGACATGGGACATGCAAGGCAGGGGTGGTCTGCCTCAGAAGATGAAGTACTCTGCCCACTTTAAAATGGTAATAATAAAACCTCACCCACAAAACAAACAAACAAATAAAAAAAACAAAAAAGGCTTGTCAATAATGAATGACTTGCTGGCTACAACGAAATTCTGGGGGCCAGCTGTGTAAAGGGGTAATGATTAATTCCCAGCAAGGTCTGGAAGCTGCAGGTCTATGGAGGTATTTTTATCCCCAGCCCCAGCAACGAGGGGAGGCTCGCTGTACAGATTATGGCAGTTTGTGTTTAGCAGCTGGGCTTTTTAAAACAGACATCAGCATCGGTGTGAAAAATGTCCAAGGGAAGCAAGGATGTTCTCCAGCGATAGGGCACCACCAAAGAGCACCCTGGAAAAAATAATTGCCCTGCAGCAGTATTGAAACCTAATGGATTTTCCTGTGCAACTCCAAGGCAGGCAGGAGAGGAAAATCAGCGTGTTTCACTGGGCACAGCATCGTGTCGTTTTCCCATGAGGATGTGTTGTAGCTGCAGCATGGTTATGTAAATGCCTCCATGATAAAGCAAGTTCTTCATTTCTTTTATGCTCAAATCAGTATGTAAAAAAAATAATAAAATAAAATAAGAGAGAGAGAGAAACTCTGGGAGATTTGAACAGTGCAGAAAATGCCATCGTACCCTGCTGTTACATAAATTCAGGTTCTCTCCATCTCTAAAATCAATTGTCCTGGGAAGCTGCACTGCAAGCTGACACATGGAAGCACTTTGTCACAAGCAATTATAGCATGCTACAGTAAATTGCTGCACAATCTATTACATTATGGGACACTCGATGTGTGCAACATTTTTCTCTAATCAGTCTGCCTAATTACCCATTAGCAGAAATGAGATTTGTAAGATTTTCCTAAGACTTTTCCAAAGAAAGGGTATTTTTAAAAGGAAATGGTAAGTTTCCCTATTTAGTATTTTGAGTTGTATCTGCTGAAAAGACTGTTCTGTTCTGAAATAGGGGAAATTGTTGTTTAACTAATGCCTTCTCACTGGAGAGCATCCTGTGGCACAAGCCACCACCCTGCACTGATCTGGCAGACCCATGCACAGGACTGTGGTTCTGGGTGGTTTGTGCAGGACGCTGTCCAGCTCTAACACTGACTGGAAGACAAAGCTGAAATATTCCTTTATCAAGTACAGGGGAATTTGAAAATTTAAGCAGCTCAAAACCACGTTATTGTGACTTTTTTCCTGTTTGCCATGATTAGCAAATCCAGTGCAGGAGGATGTGAGCAGAGGCAGGCTGTTTAAATCCATACAGCCAGAGCACTTTTGCTTCTATTAGATCATAACCACTTGCACCAAGACACAGCTTAAAAATGTCAGAAATGCCACTTATTTGAAGAAATGAGGAGACATTGCTGACTGCTAGGTGAGATGGGAGAAGGAGTATGAAAACTGAAGCTGGTACAAGGGACCAGAAACAGCAATTCTTTTCGTGACACGTTCTTGCAGATGCAGTCGGTGGGGCAGGTGGCTGTGGCAGGGCATGTGGCACTGTTTAGTCTTGGATAGCATCACAAAGAGCTCTGGGGCTCTGTGCTGAGGCTTTAGGAGGTCTGCCTGGAAATCCTTTAGTTCAGTCTACTGCTTTATGTACACAAAAAAATGAAGGTTTTGGTACCTCTTTTGCCCTTTGGCTGGCATGCCTCCCACAGACTGTATATAGATTGCAGTGGCTACACAAAGGTTATGTTTTTTAAGCGAGGTATTCATGTTCACTTCACTACAGCTGCACATCTTCAGTAGCAAAAGGTAAGCTGAGATAATAGCAGCCTTCATACAAAGGAGAGTTTGGCTACTCTCAATGGAGAGCATTTTATGGTCACCTTTCTCCCACTTCACCTCCTTGATCACTTGAGGCGTTTATCCCACTTTTTCCTGACGGTCTCCTCTCTGTGTGCCAGCACCTCCAAAACCATTGGCACCCTGAGCATCCCGTTCTGGCAGCTGGAAGGGATGCAGGGCTGTGCTCCAGCTGTGCCCCCAGCACCCTGCTGCTGCCTCCAGCTAGCGACAGGTCTGTGTTTCACACGGGGGCTGGGAGCCCGGCTGGCTCTGCCCAGCAGCGCTGGCTCTTTGCTCGAGCAGCCAGGCGTCACGACAACATCTGCTCTCCGTGCTCGTCTGCAGATGCCTTGGCTGAGACAAGAGCAGAACGAGCATGGTTTTCACCGCTTCCCCCTCTGCTGTTTGTAAATTGCTTTTCCCAGATGAACTACTTTATCTGTTAAGTGCTGCACTTCTAGCTAGTTTTGCCATTGCTTCTTGTGAGGTCTCCTTTCCTTCCTGCCCTTCACTTTCTCATTACGCTTTTGTACGTCTGTTCTGGCATAATTTGGCTGGTGCTTTAAACTCTGGTGCCTTTATGAGTTATCGCTCGTTCTGACCATCTTGACAAAGACTTTAGAAAGGCTTGCTCCTTTCTGCAGCCTTGCTTGGATTTTGATTTGATTTGGAGGTCTCATTTTAATTCACTTTCACCTTAGGAACAGGCATAATTTTGTAATGACTTAATTTCTTTTTTCCCCCTGGGTAGCAGGGAAATGCAATCACACTTAGGTTCCTCTGGTAGCTCCCATCCAGCACGCAGCAGCAAAGTGTGCTTTGTGGCTCAGATGTGCTGCACACATGCTTGGTTTTGGGGAACATGACAGCCTTACCTATTTTGAAGGAGATGCCCCTTAGGCAATAGCCATGTTTCATTTAGCAGTTAAATTAGATCGGTCCCAGCAGCTGCGTTTGGGATCTTTGGGAACGTGACCTCTGGAGATGCTCTCTCCTTGCCTGCATGGTCCTGCAGCTCCTGCAGCACTGCCAGGAGGTGCATCGGGAGCTCCGACCCATGGCGCTTCCTCAGGAGGGAAGCTGGAGAGCATTAACCTTTTGCTCCAACCTGCCACTAATTGCAAAGCTGTGCACAGACAGAACTGCAATCAATGTCGCCGAGGAGTAAAGGGGGGTAAGGAAATAATTTGGGAAGCAAACAACAAAGTGCTGCTGTACAGGGCAGCTGAGTGCCGTAATGAGCTTTGCTGCTCTGCTCGGCGATGTCTGGAAATGATGTTTGAGTTATGTGATAACACAGCACGGGCATTCACAAAACCTGAAATGGTCACTTTGCATGCAGCCTATAAACAGCTCCAACCTGGGCTTTGAAAGTAGCAGACTGGGCTCCTGAGCAACTTTTCTGTTTGATTTCTGGTGCTCAGCTCCCTTTTCTCTCCCAGAAGGCACACAGTGAGACCTTACGTGTGATTATTTTTTTCCTAATGTCCCTCAGAACGACTTCATCCTTCTTTCCCCTGCTTCACCAGTTGCAGCATGCCCACTGCTGGGTGTTCGTCAACTCCCAGGCTGGTTTTTCCCCTCTCTTTATAGGAGTTATGTAGTGGATCCAGACAGAACAAGCTAAAATGCAATAGCAACCATCAGGTGAACACCATCCTTTCGAAGATAGGACTGTGGCACCTATGCAAAGACGTGGGTTTTTGGACATTTTTGCTGGGGCGCAAAACTCAGGTAAATCCTGACTTGCCAGGCCTGACCCAAGCATGTGCAAGCCCTGTGGCCGAGTTGGCTTCATCCCTGCAGGGCTGGTGTTGGGACGGGGATGCTCCTGCCTCCCCTCTGCTCTGCTGACATGCTGTGGTGCTGAGCAGAGCTGGGACAGACATCAAAACGTGTCCACATACATATATACACATGTATATATGGCTTTGGCAACGGGTAGATATTGCCTGGGCAGCTAGTGCTTGTGTAGCAGAGATGTGGTATTTTTAAACTAAAGGAAAAAAGACTTTAAAAAATAATCTTGTTAATAAAAGCTGATTGGTTCCTAACTTAATTAGAGATGGGAACAAGGGAGCCCGAGTGACATCTGTTACTTCTGCCTTCTGCAACATTTTGTTTTTTCCATGGATGTCACTCAAGGAGAAGCATATTCCTTATCCATTTCTTCTGAGATATAGTTTCAATTCCTTAGCAATTAATATCAGAAATAGCTGTTACGTGAAATGAAGCAGTAACATTTTTTATACTGTGCTGTTTTTGTTCATTCCTTTTATTACACAATTTTATTTCCGATTGTTAGTTACAGTGTGCAAAACAAACCTCCTATGTTTGTTTGAATGCTAATGGCTGTGTGCTGGTTCTGCACGTCCATCTGATCTCTGGAAGGGGCCGACCTGGCAATGCACGCTGCCACCCGTGGGAGCTGCTGCCTGGGGACACCAGCCCCGTCCACAGGAGTGGCTCTGAGGAAGAAGCTGAGGTTGTTTGTCACCTCCCAGGAAAACCTTGCCCCGTGCCTGAGGACTGGGTTTGAGAAGAACAGGCATGAAGCAAAGCTGTCGCTGCCTCGCAGGTCAGCCGAAGGGTATCTGGACCTGGAGCATCCCCTGCTCTTTTGTGACTTGCAGGGATGTAGCCAAGTGCTGAAGTGCTCAGCATGTCCCAGGGGTCCCCTATATAGGTGGGAGGAGGCTCTGGGGGAGCTGAGATGGTAATGGCCGAGCAGGAGCAGGCTCGGGGAGCCGTGAGGGTCGGGTTGTGTCTGCTGGCTCCTGCCCTGTGGAGGAACACAAGATAAAAACCTTGAAACTGTTGCTTACACAAAACCACAATAACGCACAGGGGATGCACATGAGAGTAGTAAATACTGTTTTGCAGTTAATTCAACTACTTAAAGGACTCTTGTGTAAAACAAATCTCATTGCACACAAATCACATTGCATCCCTGACATTACCTTGGCACTTTGTGCTCCACCTTGTAGCCCACTTTGTACCAGAAAACCCTCTTTCTCTCCCTCCCTCATCCAATGCTTTATTTTTGACATGAGACACAAGCTCCTGTTGATGACACTTACCATAAATCAGCAGCAGTCGGGGGCAGGGCCCAGGACAGGCTGCAGAAACCTGAGTGCCATTGATCCGCGTGATTACCGCAGGCACCAAGCCTTCCCTTCCTCCCGTCTGGTTGCCGTCTGCAGGCTCGGTGTGCCCATCCTCTCATTACTTCCGCAGCCATAAAATGCCTGATTTATTGTATCGGGCTGGGGAAGAAGGCTGTTTAACTCGCCAGTGCCCTGTCTGGGCCCCAGGGTGGGTGTGAGGGCTGGGGATGTAGCCTTGCACAGGGCAGCGTGGCGGGGACTGTGCCAGGCTGTGGGGACAGAGGACAAATCGAAAAGCATTTAGCTCTGTACTATGTACCAAAGGATCCAGCTCTTTACTAAGTACTACAGCAACAGAATTTTACTCTCTGAGCTGTGGGATTGCAAGATTAAAAGAGTGCAATAAAGATTCAGGAGAGACCAGTTTTTTGGGATATCTCTGCAACCGACCTGCAGCTGCCCACCTTTGTGTTCCTCACCACCAGGATCTGGCTAAAGGCTGGGAAGGAAGACGAAGTATTGCTACCGATGACACCAAGCTGGGAAGAAGACCAACCAGCGTGGTGCCATGCAAAGAGCAGTGAGCAGCAGAGGGGTGTTAAAAGCCACTCGGGTGACTTTCATTCTGCTGGCTCGAAGTAGCGTGCGTGGAAAACACACCTGAAAGCTGGCTCCTGCCCCAACCCCAGCCTTGTGCTAAAGGGGGGTGTGTTGGCTGCTGTGATGCTTTTGGGTACTAGCCGTGTATTTCTGGTCAAAGCTTGCCCCAAGCATTACTGGGGCTCTCAGAGCAGCACATCTCCACCAGCATCGCACCCAGCAGTGGCTGCCAACCCCTCCGGGACCACGTCTCCAACAGGCTGGGGTGTCCCAGGGGGGTTCAGGAGCACTGCTTGTCCGTGACATCACCTGCAAATTCCTAATCATGTTTAATTGCAGAACCCAGGGAGTACAGCACACATCAGATTTGAACGGGCTGTGGAAAGGACAAAAAACATTAGCAGTTGTAACACAGAGCAAGTTACTGCTCCCCCGACAGATATTTAGCCTTCTGCCTTTAAACATATGAAGGAAATATAAAACAATAAAATAAAACATCACGGGAAAGCTGTTACCTTTCAGATCCAAGTATAAATATTTAAACTCGAGGTGGCTGAAGTTTCGTGGCTCGCTGTCAGAAACGGGCTGAGGGAAACCAGCCGGGCTGGCAGCGCCATGGTACGGAACATGTCAGAGGACAGCACTGGGGTGGCTGCGTAAGCTCTTAAACCCAGACGGGTAAATTAATTTATTCTGTGCTTAACGGTGCCTCGGCACAAGCCCAGGTGCTGCTAATCCTGAAGGCAGGCTGCCCACAGCACCAGAGCCGGGGCATTTTCTGGTTTGGCTCTTTGAGTTTATTCCTGGGGGGGTTTGTAGTGAAAGGTGACGATGCACTGCAGGGGGTTCACTGGAAATTTAAACGTTGGTGTCCAAGAATTTTATTGCAAGCTAATTTTAGTTAAATAGCCTACCTGGAATTCACATGGAAGTGAATGCTTCATAGTTTTCATTTCATAAGAGCTGGAAAATTTTCTGGCTGGGCCATGTCCCCCGTTTAGCTGCAGCCCCAGCAGGGCCCAGCTACCCCTTGGTGCCAAATGCATCTTTGCTGTGCGACTGGTCTGAGAAATCTCACATGGAAAGTCCACAAAACAAAATTACTAGTTCAGTCCTTTAACTCACTTTCTGCAGGAATTTATTCATCGTCTCCAGCGTAGTGCATCTCAGGGTTAAGATCTCAGAGATAAGCAATCAATATCCTCGTAGTGGGGGCCTGGGGGTTTGGGAATTACCAAGACCCTGGGCTCCCCAGGAGGGTGCGTGTTAGCTAAAAGTGCATTTACAGACACAGCAGCTGGCATCTGTTAGAGGTAAATGGTTTGAAAAAATATCTTTCCGTTCCTCACTCTGCACTATTTGTTTTGATCATGATATAAACAGATAGCTTAATAAAACGCTGAAGTATAGCTGCTGAGACTAATGCCCAGCTGGCAAAATATGTGATCTCTGAAGCAAAATCTGCCACATTTTGAATGCATATATTAAAACTAAGGCTTGCTGGTATGTTTTTATGATGATTAATATTTACAATGCTGTGTTTACAACTCACTGTGAAATGAATATCCATTTACTATTTTAAAGTGCTTAATTTTATGAATCATTTCCGGCTACAAACCCAGAATTTAGAGCAGTGCGTAACTTCTGTACAGCTGGAACTCTTTTGCCTATCCATAAATTCAAGCAGTACTTCCCCAGATCCCCATTTCCTTCTTCTCCAGTAAAACCCAGCCTCCACCATGTGCCTCAGAGAAAAGTATTGTGTTTTGGTAAACCATCGCAGGGGGATGTGGTTTGCCTTAATGGACTCATTATTTGCAGTGACACCCCTGTCCCCATGCAGCCCCCTCTTCCCTGTGCAGGTCCCAGTTCTGGGGTTTAATGTTGCTGTGAGCAGAGCTTCCCGGTTAAACCAACCTCCACCTATGCAGTGGGATGGCTGAAAAGCCACACATTTTCACAAAAGATAGTTCTACTAAAGTCTTTGAAATCCTACATTATTATTATTATATATTTTTTTTTTTCATTTTTCCTCATCCTGCAAGGTAAGGTTTCCTTGGAGAGCATAGTTACCTTTCTGGCAGGAAAACCTGATACTGGAGCATCTTATTTGAAAATAAGGATGGGGTAGGTGGGCTGGGAAATAATAAAGTGACACATCTATTGCATGAGGAGTGCTTTAATTATCTTAAAGATTATTTAAGAGAGGGCTGAACTGACCTTTGGGTGAAGTTGTCCCATCCATGCCGGTGCCCTTCCACTGCCCAGGATTCAATTTTCTCCAAATTTCTGCCACACTCCTCTGGCTGCTCGCAGGGTGAGGTGCTGGTTTCCTCGTGGTGCATGGTGCTTGTGCCATGATTACAGTGGTTTTCCTCCAGAGCAGCTGGTTGCAGCGTGGGGACATTTGAACCTTGCATCTTGAAGAACTTCTCCAATCTGGGAAAGCCTATGATTCTGTGAAATACAGCAGGGGTTATAGAAGTTGGTGGGTCCAGGGGTAGCTCGTGGGGATTCCAGCTAAATGTGGCACGAAGGAGGTTTGTGTGTGACGTGTTTACGCAGGGACGGGCAGTTCTGGAACAGCTTCTCCAGCCCTTCCATCAACACCACTCTTCCTCCATCAGCGTTACTCCACAGTCCCGATTCCTGTGGTAAAATTGCTAGAAAAGCCGAGCTTGGCCTGAGCCCAGGCTGCCATTAGGCGAAGAGGAGGGCTGGAGGAGGCGGCCCTCCTCCTTGTGCCTCGCTAGAGGCAGGACCAGGCCCCTTGCACACGAAGGGCACTGCACCATCACTGCCTGCTGCTGCTGGGTGCTTGGTGGACTAGGTCAGGGGAACACATGGGGTGCCACATGGGGCTTGCCTCTCACCATCCTGGCATCTCCTGTGGCTGGAATTAAATGCAATGTCCCCTCCTGAGGGACCTCGGCCTAGCCTGGGCGAGATACAAAGCCCCAGGAATTATTTGCCCCTTGCCCCGCCGTACAGAGGTGGGGGTCAGTGCAGGCAGCCCAGGGTTGGCCTCAGCAGGCTCGCTGCAACACAAAACCGCTCACAGAGGGAAAGAGCTGGCTCCTCAGGTGATAATTTCCAGTAATTAATACCGCAGGGAGAGCTCTACCCCCTAATAGCATAAGAGCCCAGAAAGCCTGCTAGGGAAGTGCCTTTTTCTCAGGGTAATGCATTTCGTTTCTGCGGGTCATTTTCCTGACAGAAACCAGAAATATTGCCTTGTAACAGAGCAGGGCTCTGAGCCTGGCTCCTTGCACACACCTCTGTTTGTTTGCACCTAGCAAAACTGATAAATTTTAAAATAAAAAGCTGTGCCTCATTTTTTAGCTAATTAACCAATTTAGTGCTCTTTGATTTAATATTTATATAAGGTTCATGGATCAAATCCTGCAACTTGTAACTATAGGTAACTAGGGATCTATTCTTGCTAGGTGGCCTCTGAATTGGGTGGGAATTCTTATTGCAGGGAGGTGTAAATACAGGTGTTAAGGATTCAGGTGGCATGACTCAAAATGTGAACATCTTCAGGCAGAGGATTCACTCAGCCCTGAGCAAACTCTGCTGTGGCTCCTTCAGAATTGGCTGCAAGCAGCTAATTACAGATCAGCTGGTAAATGACATGCTTTCAAGAGCTGTTCCAGGCCTGAATGCAGGACACAAATAAACTGAAGGAGGGAAAAGGAGCAGAGCCCCTCACTAGCACATCTCTGTAAATGTGGCTAGTTGTGTTCAAGCCTTCGCGTTCTGGGGAAAGCATAAAAATTAGTGGCTGGTGGAAACGTATCAGTTACATTTACTGGAAGGAAAGAAAAAGGCAAACACTGTTCCCCTGGAGCTCCCCCATCCCCCAGTCCTCGCCATGCACACACTGCGCTGGCTGCACCAGGTGAGGCAGGTGGCAGTGAGGGCTGCAACCAAACAGTGCTGTGCCTTACACCCAGAGCCAGTAACAATGTGCTCAATGAGAGCACGCAGACAAAGAAAAGTATCAGGAGCCTCATCCCCCAAAACCGAAAATGATAGTTTATAGGAATTATTTCTTTTTATTTTATTTCAAGAAGCTCAATTAAACAAAAGTTTTAAAAAGCAAAGCTCTCTCAGACCTGGAATCCACCCCAAAATGCTTTCTAGAGAAAATAATATATTTCAAGTGGCTTGACAGCTGTAGCGATCCTTTTGTACTTTATTAGGATAAAGAGTCAGTCTTCTCCATCCATTGTGGAGATTTAATAAAACCTGCTTTCTGTAGCTCAGCGTTTCCTTTGCTTTTCTCTGCTTCTTCACTTTCCTTTCCAGCTCGTGGCAGAGGGGAAAGCAAGGCACAGCAGTTTTGCAGTTTGCTCCTGCTCTGGGAGCATTTTGCACACTCTCATGACAATGTTCCTGCGAGCACAGGGTGCAGGACTGAGCACAGAGCTTGCAGGGTGTGGGGGTGGGATGCTGACACCTTTCCTCCCTGGGGTGTTACAGAGGGAGTGGGGCGAGGGGCGCTTGGCTCAGATCACACTTGTAGAAGGGAAGAGGAGTGAGGTAAAATAGTCCTTTGGCTTTTCTTTTCCTTTACATTACAAGTCTCCCAACCTCACTATTTTGCTCATCTTGATTTGGGGGAACACAAGAAGAAGGGAAGGTTTTGTGCCCTCAGCCCAGCTCCCAGCCCCATCCATGGGGGACTCCCAGCTCCATGCCCGGCCCCCCAGCTCCATCCTCCCGGAGCAGGGACGCTGCAGGAGGTGGGTGCCCAGCGCAGGATGCCAAGCTGGTGCAGAGAGAGGAATTTGGGGAAGAGGAGGAAGGGTATGCTGGACTACACTGCTGGGGCTTGGTCCTGGCAGCACGGCTATTGCAGTGCTTGCTCGTAACTACCGAGCGAAAAACCTCGATTCTGAGAAGCTAATGAATGCACAGCAGTCTCAGACAAGTACAAAAAGCAGCATCTTGCTTGGCCCCAGGGGAAATTTTCCATTACAGCAGTGGAGACCTCACTTCAGCAGAGCCAGCTTCTGGTTTGCAGGACAGTCTGCGTTAGCAGCACCAGCAGAGTCTGAGTCTGGCCGAGGATGCTGCACGTGCCCCCCCAGTTCTCATCATGCTCTGTGCAAGGTGCTCACATCCCTGCTTAAAAAATGAAAAGGAAGGTGTTGTTTTCTTCTTCTTTTTTTTTTTTTTTTTTTTTTTTTCCTTTTTATTTTTCCCTAAGAATTCCAATAAAGCAGAGCATGGCTCGGCCCCCCTCCTGTCCGCTGTCCCACATGTGCACCCCCAGCACGCTCATGCAGACAGGACAGGCACGAGGCAGCCGTGAGGGCAGGTTGGCTGCAGCCGGTTGTACTGACCCCAGCAGTCCTCGTGTCCCCAGGTCAGGATGACAGTAAAACGAGCACAAAGAGCCAGTGTTAACGACTGCTGAAACTGAAAAGGAGGAAAAACCCTCCTGGCTTCCTCCCGCTTTGCTGAATCCAAGTGCAATGAGCAAGCAGTTTTATCTCCAGAGGCAGCATGGAAGTAGTCTGACCCAAACGAGTCTACATTAATACTTTCTTGCATAAAATGTCAAAATGAAACACAGAGTAATTCATATTTATGGGGAATATAAATTGCTTTTTATTTAATCTTGCAAGCATGAGAAAGAAAATTAAATTAATTCCTGAAATCCAGATATAAATACGTTTTGCTGTATGTATAGTAACTTGCCAGCTATTACTCTAGGAGATTTCTTATATTTTGTCTCTGCTTTATAAGCTGGAAGTCTCAGCAAGATTTGCAATAGAACGGAGGATCTTCCAATCAATGATGTTCTTCTCCGCAGGGTGCAGGGGCTCCAGCTCCAAGGCTAAAACCATCCTGCTTTGAAACCCAAAGGGGCTGAGCGGCTCTGGCATCATGGCACCTGCATTGCTTTGTCAATGGGAAACTGAGTAGTAATGTGGATTTGTTAAAATCACGAGAGGAGAGGCAGCTTTGAGAATGGAAAGATGAAGGGGCTGCATCATTTACCCTGCCTGTCTTATTTGTGATGAATTTGGGGTTTTTGCACGTGCACCTGATGCACGTCTGTGCCCTCCTAGCTTCAAGCTGGACCTTGCCGTGCAGGAGCAAAGCTGGAGACAGTAATGTGTGTCATGGGGAGCTGCCACTGCTGGCCAGCACAGCCTGATCCATGCAGCACGCTCACTGTGAGGGCCCCTTTGCTCTAACTTTTTCTTGTAGGGCTTATTTCAAATGCATACAAACCCTATAGAAGGCAGAAGCATTCCCTGGCGAGAGGCACCTGTGTGCTGCAGATGACTCTCCCAGGCAGCTGGACTGCTGCTGGCTTTACGTGGTTTCCAGCAAGGATTTCCCGTCTCCGTACAGGTGCCCCCAGGCAGCCCCCGGTCCCGATTGCCCCCAGCATCGCCTCCCCTCCCACCCCCACTGTGGAAAGCACAAAAGACAAAATCAGTGCTTCCCCATAGTCCTGCTTCCCTTTGTCAGGTAAAGGCAGTGTTTGATTTGCTTCAAGTTAAAAACAATCCAGATACTATGCTGTAGTGTATATATTACAGCATCTCATTGGAAATTGGAAGAGGAAAGAAGAAGGAGAAGGTGATTATCAGTCATTCTCTCAATAAAAGACAGAAATTTTAGAAAAAATCATCCTTGTTGTGGGATATGTTGGATGTTGGAGCTCTTTCCATTCTCTAATTATGCTCTTTAGCACAGCCTTTCTATTTAACCTGATGATTATTGCAGCTGAAGATATACTGATGTGTGAACTTTTTAAAGCTTGGAGTTTTGTTTATGAACGAGGTGGAATCACAGAATCATTTTGGGTTGGAAAAGACCCTTAAGATCATCAAGTCCAGATATCACCTAACGCTAAACCACATCCCTAAGTGCCACGTCCACACGTCTCTTAAACACCTCCAGGGATGGGGACTCTGGGCAGCCCATTCCAACCCCAATCCCTCCTCTCCATGAAGAAATTCTTCCTGATCTCCAAGCTAAACCACCCCTGGCAGTGCTTGATGCCCCGCAGCGCCCCGCTGCTGAGCTGGCCCTTCCTTCCCCGGCCGGTGAGCGGTGCTTCCTGCTGTGTGCGCTGTCCCGAATTGCTATCAATCAATTCAAGGCACAAACAAAGCAATTAAAAATCAATAGCAATGCAGCTATTAGAGAGCAAGATTTCATTAGGGTTAATAATCACAGGAATTAGGGAACTAATCAGCCCTAGTGATCTCCAGGAGAAGCCATTGCAGGCTCTGCATCCAGCCTGCCCACAGACCTCGGTTACTGTGCCAAACACTTAGAATAAATGACTAGATGTTATTTTGTAACTAATGGTCATGATAATGACCAAAAATCAGGCTTGTAGCTAATATCTTACTTGTATACTTGGCAATAATCCTACTTTCTGAAGGATAAATAGGAGCAGTGTGCTGTGCGGGGAAGGCTCGTCCTCTGTTTCTCTGTGCCTGAAGAGACCATTATTTTTTTCCATAAAACCAGCTTGCAGGCACTTACATCCTTGTAAATTCACTTTGGTAGCTTTTGTCTCTGGGTCACAAACCAGCAGCTGATATCCCTGTGGCCCCATTCCAGGGTACCCACCGGGCGAGCTCTGCCCTCTCCCCATAAAATCCAGCCAGTGTTTGGGTCATTTCTTTTTCTCTGCAAGTTGAACAGGTCCTTGGAGACTGCTAAAAGTCTTAGCAAAACATCCTAATCACCCAGAAATCAGGAGGAGCCTTCTGGGTGTGCTGCCACTAATCAGTCCATTTGCTGCAGGCACGACTCATTCTGCTCCTTAATTCAATACAGCAGATGCAAACCCATTTCTGCTCCACTCCGCATCGCTGCTGGGTGGGTCATCACGAGCCCACCGTGCACCACTGCAGCACCACAAACACGAGGACGGTGCTGCCACTTTTCCCTGTAACATTATATTCTGCTCATAGTGGTGCCCCAGGAGCAGGTGCTGGGGGCAGAGAGGTGAATTATTCGTGCCCTTCAGGGGGTGTGATGAAGGGTGATGGGTGTGTGGCTTTGCAAACCCTGCCAGTAGCAGCAATGCAGATGTTTGCCCACCGTGAATGAATACCAGCTCCTCCTGAGCTATGCACAGGGTGGTCAGTGGGACACATGCACCCTGCTCCGTGCAGAGCTGTTCCTGTAAATCTTTCATGGCAACATCTCTGGTTGACTCCTCAGGCACCCCAAAGCAGCAGGAAGATGGTGAGAATCCATGATGGACCAGAGCGAGGTGGTCTGAGAGCTATCTGTGGAAGTGGTATGCATGCAAGACAAAATATGAGCAGTGAGATGAGGTGAGGAGACAGAAATTAAGGTCTGAATATGAAGAAAAGATTTTTGGTCAAAGCCCTGATGAGAAGGTTAAAGGGATGACTTAGCAGTATGAAGCCTGTTGTGGTTTTCTGTTAATTGATGTAAAAAAATTCCGTTCATCTCTTTTTACAGATCCTGACTAACTAACTTTCTGGGAACCTCTGGGGTTGTGGCATGCTCCCTGGTGCTGCTGTAAGTTCCAGGAAATGTGCTGGGATATCCAGAAAAAAATCTGTTTATTTATAGCATCCAACATGAAGAATACCAGTAGAGATATTGACAAAAGGCACGGATCAAGGAGAGGAGAGAAAAAAAAATAAAAAGGGCATGTTAATGTAGGCTATCTCCGATAGTACTGGTGAGCTTTGGTATTGCTCTGGCTCTGCCAGTCATTTTCCAAGCTTACCATGTAGGGTTTTTAATTACATCTAATGACAAAGTAGCCAATCAAATCTAGACACTTTTTTTTTTTTTTCCTTTTAATTGAAGTTAGCTAGAGAGCTCATTTTAAAACATCACGTAAGAAGTCTGAGATTTAATACGTGCTTCTGAAAAATAGCAATAATAACAATTGACTTTGGCTTTACTTCTCAGCTGGCAAAGGCATGGAGCCAAGAAAACCTCATCCATGCCATGTAATGACAAAACCAGGCCAGGGGTCTTCACTGGGGTGGGCTTGTGCTTGAGGTCGAGGCACTTGTGGTGTCACTGGGGCTGTCCTACCAGGGCTCAGTGCTCAACGATGCCCCATCTCCTCAGCTGTTAGTTCTGCCTTCTCCTTCGATGTAAGAAAGGAATGTGAGGTCCTTGTGTAATTCTATTAATTAATCTCCTGCATCAGCTCTTTGTTTCCATTGAGTCATACTAAAGGAATGCAAAAGCGATGCGAAAAGGTGATCACTTCCAGGCAGCTGGTGTTCTTGAAAAGACAACGTGGGGACAGTCTGACAACTTATTCATAAGCAATAATGGTCTTTAGTAAGCCCTGGTCAAGTGTTTGTATCTGCCAATGTGCATCTGTGTTTGGGAAATGATCTGCTCAGAGCCTCCCTCCAGGAACACGAGCCCTCAGTGCAGGGGCCAGACCGAGCTCCATCTCCTTCAGAAGAAGCGATCAGCCCCGTTCTTCTGTGGCATGACCAGCTCTGATTAGGAGCACCTAGAGCACTGCTTCAGCGCCTCTGACACCGTTTGTCTCTGAATACACAGCACCGAGCTGCTTACATTAGCTGCTGTTTGTGGCAGGAGACAAGTGCACATGTTTTCACATTGGGCTTGTAGCAGGAACTTACACATACAAGTCATGTAAGAGATGCAAGAAGACCATTTCTACTTAAAGCTGACAGGCAGAAATAAATTATGCACATACTTCAATTCAGGTAATTACAGACATGAAAATGCAGATCTTTTTGTGTAGGAAACACTAGTTATATGCCACCTTTTTGTTACTGAATTTGTCAGTTTTACATTTTTGCTGTGATCTTAGTGATTAAAAAAAATTGCTAGCGAACAACTCACCCGTCCCCTTACTACAACAGCTGAGCAAGATATGTCTCGTGTGCCAGACAAGCTCCATATGACAGCCATGGGACAGCCGGCTCAGCCTTCAGGCAGGAATCACCTCGGGCTCGTCTGGTTTGGGTCAACAACTCTTCCCAGGTCTGCCCTTGGCTCTTACGGCTTCTTTATTCTGAATAAATCAGAGTGAAAACATGCACCGATGTAAACAGGGAACAATCCAGTCCAAGTCCATCAGATTGCTAAAATGCTCAGAGATTTGTATATGTTTGCATGCTTTTTTTTTTTTTTTTTTCCAGATGCAGCCCTGTGATTTCAAATTATAATAAGGTGACCCGACCTTAATTGAACTAACCTTTATAGATCAGTTGATAGGCTTAAATATTTGCTTATATTAGCAGAGAGAAGGAAACCAAAGTCTTTTGCATAGTTACAATTGCCAAGGAAACCACTCTGCTGGTATCCACGTTGGGCATTTCATCTGCTCCTGTGTGTGGCTGTTGGAAACCTGTCTGATTATAAGAAAAATGCTTCCAGTCTGACTAGATGTCTAGTCAATGGCTGCGTAATTTTCTATCAGTTCATCCATGAGCTGCTGCTGTCCTGCTAAAGTTTGTGGAGTCACAAGCTGTCATTTCTAAAAAAGGTACGCAGTCAAATGTGGAATGGGACCCTTGATGGGAAACTGTGAATTAAAGAATGGTCTGTATTCAGAGTGTTTTCCAGGCATCTCATAGTTTTTCCGAAACAACCTTTTAACTATGTGATTTATTTTAGCCTTTATTTTAAACTAGGTCCATCTTTAAGGATTTCTGCTGCTTGAATCACACAACCAAATCAAACACGTTCTAACAAAGACTAATTGGACTCTGTTTAAAAATAAGTGTTTTGCCTGGAAAAGCACTTTTCTGAAACTGAGCAACGTGCTTAAATGAGTAGTGACACAAAGCTCTACACAATTCCTAACTCAGAAGTTCTCTGGGGATTACACGTGTACTTTAATAAAGATATATCAAAATTAAGCACTAATCTAAGAGGCAGCCTTGTTCTCAGTGCTTGTTTTGGGACCAGCCTGTCCCTTTTCAGGCGAGGGTGATGGACAGAGCCTGGACCATGGGCACATACTGATGGACGTGCTCTGATTTCAGTGCTCTTCACAGACACCTCGATTTTCACTCCTCTACCTCCACGTGTGCTAACGAGTTGTGCTTTGAATCAACTTCTGATCTGTGTTTTTTAATCCAGCTCGGAGCAGGCTGTCTGTGGGGCTTTGTGCTGGAGAGCCAGTATAATTATTGCAGGGAGGTTTTCGGAAAGCTGTGCTCACAGCAGAGATAGCATCTCCATTCCTCTCTCGGTGCTAATCAGTTTATGTGAGCCTGCCTTATGCACAGCTTTCTGACCATGCCAAATTCTTCCGAAACAAACACTTCATCCATGGTTATCAGACAGCAACATGCCTGAGAAATTACATTACACTCAGCAAAAAGCCTCCGAAAGCACGGATTTGCCACCTCTTTCCCTCAGAGAGCTGGACAATAGCGGATTTTTGTTATTGTTCATTTTTCTTCTGTCATAAGATCTATCTTTTATTTTTCCCTTCTATATTCTGGACAATTTCTAATCCTTTTCCGTAGGCCACACAATAATAGCTTATTTTTCAGTTTAAAATGAAATATGACTGAAGTCTCCAGTCCGCAGGCTGTCTGCCCCAAACCTCCTTGTTTTCCTCTTATTTTTGTTTTCCCTATTTTAACACAATTCAGATAGTAGCCATAGAAGCCTAATCTGCATGTTCAGAAACTGGAGAAAAATACCTGGCAGGTGCTGGCTTGGCACCATGGCCTGCCAGCACCCAGGCTCTATTTGCAGAGAACAGTAGCTCTCTTATCCCAAGAATGAAATTTAAAAATATATATAATAAAAAAAAAAATAATAATCATAAAAAAGAAATGTAAAAAATACTTAAAAAAAAATCTTTCTATATAATTTAGAGGAGAAATGCACTTTTCTTCCCACTGGGAGGATAGGGAAGGTTACTGAGCAGGACTATGCTCTTCATCACCCAGTCGTCACGGGCAGGCATTGTTTCCAGGATGGAGATACCAACCTTTGTGCCCCAAGGCAGCACGTGGGCTGCTGGAGCCATCAGTCACTTGCTCTTTTTCCAGCAAATGCAGGGCGCAGGGTGGGTCTGGGCATCTCACAAGAGGAGAAAAAAGAATTAAAGGAGGTTGTTTTTGCTGTAAAGCTGCTGTGTAACACTGCCACACGCTGTACCTGGGCACAGCCAGGGTGGACGTCATGGGTGCCCCCTTTGTACAGTCCCTTGGGGATGTGCTGGCTCTGCTGAAGTCCTGCAGAATGAGATCTTCCCCAGTCATCGAGGCAGACGTGCTGCTTGGGCCTGCCCCTGAGGTCTGCAGCCCTACCCACGGCTGCAGTGGCTATCAGCGATGCATTTAGCCTACATCGTGCTATGAGCTGGGACTGTCCTGCACCAAGCTTTGAAAGCACCACACTTCCTCTGTCCCCTTGCCCCCCCCAGGGAGTAGAGGTGGGATCCAGAGGTGGTTATCACCTTACAAGGATGTGCTGACGTGCACATATCAGCATAAAAGACACTGCATGCACTCTCCTAGATCTTGACTTTGTCATGAGCAATTAGAACTCAACATGACAACCTGTTGGACAAAGAGTTCAGCTCTTAAGCTTTTCTATGGCTGAGGTCCAGAGTGATTCCAACCTGGCCAAGCACTTAGGGGGAGAAACACAATTACAACTGCGTGGCAGGAGCCCTGTCCCTTTGGTAAGGGAAAGGTCCTTTTTCCTACACCACTGTCTGAAACCGTAAGACCCTTTGCAGTTGAAGGAAAAGGCTGTGCCATTCTCAGAAACAGTCCATTTATTTATTCCTACCTAAACTGCTAGAGACCAACTAAATAATGCTATGCTGTGGACAGGGGCAGAATATATCTTGCTCTCAAGGGTTTGCATTAGTGGCCACCAGGCTCATGAAGAATGGCAGCATTGCCCGAAATGGTAGGATGGTATTTTCAAAAGCATCAAGGAGGCTGATGACAAATTTCCCTAGCACTCTGGTATGTAAATGCCTTAAGCTCCCTCTGTAGTGTTTGCTCCGATGCAAATGGTCTTTAAATAAGTGCTGCAAAGTCTGCGGTAGCGAGGAGCTGAAAGCTGTGTGCGCTGCACAGATGCAATGTATCCTTCACAGAGCAAACTACGAATCTCCGTCTCACAAACAAACAGTTTCCATCTGTTCCCTCAAATTAATGATTCCTAATTAGGCAAAATACATTATTTCTTTCATGCAAATTCAGCGGTGATTCTAAAAATGCAAAAGGACCTGTAGGAAGCTGTGTTTGCATGAGCCTCTCAGGCAGTGGCAGAGGATGGCTCACTGCTTGTCAGATAGCCAGGGTGCCATCCGACAGATACACCAAGGAGGCTGCTGAACCTGCTCCTTTTGTAGCAGAGCCCCGAGTTGCCTTACATTTGCAAAATGAGGTCTTGAGCTGAGGAATGAAGTGCATCACGAAGAATAAAAGATGGGAGCAATTTAAGAACTCGTGCTGATGGCCAATTGACTCATGCTCTCAATCTAGCCATTCTGCAAGCAGAAGGAGTCGAGATGTGGATGGAGAGAGATGACAAGCAAGAAGCTGTACGTGCCCATTCCATTACAGCTCTTGGGACTGTGGGCTGAAGTCTGACCCCAGGTGTGTGCAGTGCCCAGCCCCCTGCAACCCAAGGGGCAGCACGACCCCAGCTGGCAGCTTGGTGAGCAGTCTGCGCTGCCTGGTCTGTTCTGCTGGAAATGGCTGGTTATATCACATTTAGTCTGCTGAAAAACACTTTAAAGAGTGCCTCGAACCCCACAGAAAGCCTCCCGGTCCCCTTGCTGTTATTAATAACAGCACTCATCACAATTTACATATGCGGCTGGAAGCCTTGGAAGGGCTCCTTTAAACATCCCCTTGCATAAATAGGGGCGATTCCAGCCCACCAGTTTCTTGGTTCTGCTTCAGGAGGATGAGTTGGGTGCCGGAGTCGAAGCAGCAGCAGGCTCCAGGGGTACAGGTGGGTGCTGGGCCACTCTGGGGACAGGTGATGGTGTTTTAGGGGGACGAGGCCACTCCCCATGAGCTAACTACCAGAGGAAGGGGTTGGGGTTGTTGTAGGGACCTGGTCTCCTACAGCGTCACTTGATGCAGCTGGTACTTTACACTTTTCCCTTTCTAGCTTTTTCTTTTTTAAATTCACATTTGGTTCCCTGGACTCCTTTGCTCAGTTTTCACATCTCCTAGCATTAAAGGTGAGATAATGCATCTCTCATTGCGCCTGGTTAATTAGCTATCATTGGGCAGGCGATACTCTCTACTTGTATTTTCTGCTCTTTTTTTTAAGCACCTGAGGATGTGCAGTCCAGGGACTGCTGATTTGGGGTTGGGCAGTAAAACCTAATCCCTTCTGAATCACTTATTGTTATGAGTGACAAAGAGTTTATCGGAGCATTAGCTGCTTCTCTGGACTGTAACAGCAAGCCTGGTCTGCTGCTGGCTACAAGCAGTTCCCCTGCAATTATTACTTAAAGCTGATGGCTGATATGAAAACTGCTCATCATCAAAGCCGTCTCAGCACCATCAGGCTCCATTTTTCTATCTCAGCATGCATGTAGAAATTTTACTTATCTAGGATAAATATTCATGCCAAATTCCTATCGAAATATAGAGAATAAAATTTATCACTCATTAGATAAATGGAGCACAGAAAATATAATGAATGCTGTAGCCATTTTCAATGCAAAATCCATATACATTATCCTGCTATCCCCCAAATTGCTCTTTGGGTCAAAGAGACACTGCAGAAATATTAGTGAAGTAAATTGCTGAGCCCGGTAATTAAAATATCACGTAATGGCAACTCATGCTTACCCCTGTTCCTTACATCATTGCATGAAATTTGGCAGAACTTTTCAGGGCTCTCCAAGGTTTCTGGTTGGTGATGGAGGTGTGCAGGTCCCAGTGTGGTCGTGTTGGTCCTGCAGGCAGCTGTCTGCACCACCAGAATTGGGTTTTGTGGATTCACAGCAGGTGAACACCAAAGTGCTGGAGAAACACGAGAAGGTTTAATCACATTCAGAACCTTTCCCTTCTCCTTGCCCACCCAGGTCATGAGGATTTTTGTGCATGTGGCTACGTGTGTGCACAGTCTACAGCAATGCAAATGTTCTGTGCAGTAAGTTCTGCAGGTCAGTAAATCCACTTGAGGAAAAAAAAAATAAAAATAATATAAAAAAAAATATATATATTTTACCCTAATCCCCCCACAGTCCCTTTCCTGCTTGAAACATTTACATCCCTACTGTCCAGGATTTGGGCACAAAGCAGGCTTTTATTTTTATATTGTGTACTTTCATCTTGTTTCCTGAGGTCACCAGTGGCAGTGCAAGAGGAGAGCTGGCCAGGCTGAACTGGAGGGGAGGATTTGCAGGTGGGAAGCTGTTACCAGCGTGCTGGGCCATTTATCTCGGTCCTACATGCAACAGCCTATTTAAAATACGGATTTAATAGAGCCGATACTGGTATGGCTGGGGAGAGAACACCGAATTCAATTTGCAGTGTCAGTTCTGGTGACAGGTTCATCTGTAATGCCGTGAATTAGTTGCAGCAGCTTTACCTGTGGCCATTTTGCATACGTTGTCTGCCTGTTCTAGATATTTTAGCCAGCTCTTGTTTCCTAAATGCAGGCCTGTTTTTTCTTATCTCACGAAACTGCAAAACTTGGTGTCGTTTGAATATGCTTTTACCTTCCTGAATCTTGTCCTCCTGTCCCATCCTAGAGGGCCAACTGCTGGTGCATTTCCTGGCCTTCACCCTGCCAGAAAATGATTCCTTGTTGCCTCCAGCCTGCTCTGGTTAGCAGTAAGGGATTTTTTTAGAGCATTAAGGGAGCCTTCATTCAGCCCCTTCCCATCCCCTAATGATCTGTATGAGGACCTGGGGCTGTGCTGTAGATAGCCCTCTCTCTGCGAGGAATTTTTCCAGGATTGCTGCTCTTTGGAAGAGTGCCTGGTACGTGAGTATGGCTATCCATCACCTTTGGAGCTACTCAAATGTTTCTCTTCCAACTGCACATATCCCACTTCCCTGGGACATACTTTGCTACTTGCCTTTCGTATGTTTCCATTTTCCCACTTTGGATTTCCACCCCCCAAAAAAATTATCGTGCCACGGTGCTGGGGCTTTCACAATGCAAATGAGGGCAGCTGCACCCAGATGGCTGAACAAACGATGACTTCAATTAACTCTGCCTCCAGCATATCGTCAGAGGTGCTTTGTGCTGTACTCCTATCAAGAGGTTATAGCAATGCAGTATGTCTCTTTTACAGTCTCATTAAGTCATAGCTGTGCTGGATTAAAGTCTCCATCTTATCAATCATTTTTCTAAACTGTACTAGAAGCGAACAAAATCTGAACTGGAAGGCAAGTGTAGCACGACACTAATTATGGGCCAAACTTTGTGTTGCGTTTTAGCTTTTCCAAAAGCAATGCATGATTCACGTACTTTCTACTTGGTGATTATATTTTTTTTCTCTTAGATTTGGAAGGAACAAACTGCAATTTTTTTCTGAAATAAAATAATTATACCACAGAGATCTTGTTAAGTATGTCACAGTTCAAAGATGGGAGATATAGTGGTGTGTTATCCCTCGTTTGCAGCTGCAATACTGAATTGCATCTCTGGAGAAGCAGGGTTGTATCAGGTGTGGATTAATCTCAGTGCTCAAATATTACCTTTGGAAAGTGTTTTGTTTACAGAAGCCAGCATGCCACAGTGCTTGGGAACAGCCCCAGCAATGCCATTACACTTAATGCTGTGCTCCAAGCTGAGGTAGCAGGGATGTAACCGGACTCGTATGAGGCAGCATGAGGATATCTGCAGGAGAGCACAGCTGGCCAGAGGTTTGTCTTTGCCTTCCCCAGAAGGAAGACGGAGATGGGCAGGAGCTGGAGGTAGGAGAGAGAACAGCATGGCTGCTGCCCTAAAGCTGGGCATAAACCCCTCATGGGCACCCTGGCCATGTGTTTGAATTCCTCCGGGATCTGTCTGAGGACAGTCAGCTGAGGGGAAATGGAGTGCAGTCCTCAATTTCCTTTCCAGCACAAACTGTAGGACTGCTGTTGGGATTGTTTGCACGTACCTCACTGTAAAAAATGACCCAGACCTCTAGTCAGCTGCATAAAAGCCTATCTTAAATAAGGAAACCGTGTATTTATTGTAAGAATTGAAGTCACTGTGGTAAAAGAAGGCGAAAAGGCATGCATTATTAAGTGCAGCAAAGCTTTTTTTTTTTTTTTTTTAAGTGTTTTCTTAAAGAATACTATCTATGGTATTGTTACTAGATTACTAGATAGGAACAACGCAGCTGTTAGTCACAGGGGGCAAAGGCAGGAGCATTAAACAAATTTGTTCTGAAAATAAGTAATGAACTAGCTAAGGGCTCTTAAAGTTGCCTGAACGAGCTCTAGCCTACCTGGAGAACCCCAGAGGTATAGAACTAAATTTCGCATCCATCCATCCAAGGCATGGTAGGGAAATGGCAAAACTTTTGAATCATGAATTACAAAAGGCCAGTACAGGTGCTGCTGGTCTATATGGCTTTCTACAAGATAGAAACTATCAACCACACTTTACCCTTGATACAATGTGCATTTTGTTGTTGTTTAACATCGAAAATTTATTTAAGCATAAAGAAAGCGGGCTATACCTACAGGCTCTTAAACTGTCTGCAGAACCCCAGTTCTGAAAGGGCTTCTACGTCATGGCAATTTAATCAGCAGAAGGTAAGACATTGGGACCAAAGGAACAAATAAGCATATATATATATATATATATTTTTTTTTTTTGTTCAAAATATACCCATGCACTTTTTAAACAGAGGAATACAGATTTCTGTGTCAGTGAGGTTGTTGTCTCTGTGCTCGCTTTAGTGAGGCTGCTACTGGAACACTGTGTTCAGCTCTAGCATCCCGAATTTAAGAAGATGATGCCAATGATTTGGCAAAGATTCAAATAAGCGCTATGAACACAGTTACACTGTGAAAATGTCTTCTGGTTAATTGCAAGAACGTCCAAGGCTTAGAGCTTGCAAGTCTCATTCATAAAATGGGAATTGGTTATGCAGAGCCTGCCACTGTGGGGAAAAAAATGTAAGAAAGAAATCTGGGTGACATGAGATATATTCAGACAAAAACTATAATTTCTGAACACCAAGGATAACTAGCCATTGGAACTGTTGTGCTGAATCTCCATAGATAGGAAAATTAAACTCAATACTTAATATTTTTCTAGACATGATCTAATTAAAAAATTGTTCATTAAGGGAAGACAGTAATGATATTCCACCCTCCATGGTACGTGAATAGATTTCAGTGTGCACATACAGAGATGTTACCACCACAAGCAAGGAGTTTACTGCTCCTTGGCATGCTCTTTCCAAGACTCACATGCTTGTTAAAATCTGAATCTGAACTACTTAAATCCACATGCATGGATTATGGATTGGTATCTTCTGGAGAAGACAAAGAACCGTATTTTGTTTGAAATAGGTAAAATTTGTCACTGCTTCCTTCTGCTCCCCAAGCAATCCTTGCGTGGGTAACTTCTCCAAGGTGTTGGTAGTGGAGGCAACTCTTCAGGAGAGTGATGGCCCCGGGGGATATTGCAAGCACAAATGAACTCTTCTGATTAAGTGAGTGACCCACTGAGCACTTTGCTTCGGGGCTTCATTCTTCAGCGAGGTGGCAGGAAACAAACAGGAGCATCCGGTTGTCTGTGCCCAGGTATGCCCTAAAAGGGGGTTTGCAGCTATAGGAGGAGGGAGTGGAGCTGAGGTTATCTGCCACCTGCAATGAGCAGTGAGCGAGGAGGAGGAGGCACCAAGGCAGGGGTGGAGAAAGGGCAGAAGTGTTATAAAAGAAAGGACTGAAGTGTTACGGAGGTTATAACTTCTCCTTGCTCTGCTTTCCTACGAAAAGGGGTGTTTCTGATCTTCTGGAAACAACAAAGCCCCCACTTTACTGTTAAATCGATCGTTGCTTCCCTAGCGGAGTGCTGTAGCCCAAGGACACCGTCCCCCAGCCGAGCAAGCTGCGACCCTGCTTGGAAACAAGGTAAGCTGTTGCCTCCTTGCCCTGCTGGACAGCAGAGCCAGAGCTGAGTCAGATGCCCCCGACATGGTGCCGAGCCACAGCACCAACGGAAATGAGCAGCACAGCACAGGGCTTTGATAAATATTAAAAATAGTGCAGTGCTTCGATTGCTCCCTGATCTTCATTTGCAAATGGTATGAGAACGTCCATGTAACTTTTATTGAAGTGTTTTTGCAATGTAACTGCATGCTTTCTGCAGGCCAGCTGCACTCCCACTCGACACGGGGCTGGTTCTGCATTGCTCCTGTGGTGCTCGCGCAGAGCCCATTGCTCTGGTGCCTGGCGCTCTCCACAGGCACCATTTGCACAGAGCACGTGTGCTCCCAGCAGCACTCAGGATCTAGGAAATTGTTTTTTTTTTTTTTTTTTTTTTTTTTTTTCCTAGTGCCACCCTTTATGAACTGGGAAGATCCCTGGGCTGAGCGCAGGGTTGCTGGGGTACAGGGCGTGACTGGCTCATTGACTCCAGAGTTGTTTCAGTCGTGGCACTCAGGAGCTGAAGCTGCGCCAAGTGCCTCACCAGGCCTCACGCTTCCTCTCCCTTCCACAGGCATTACAGCACAAGCTCGTAATATTTTCCCCAAAGCCTGCTTTTAATTAATGTATGCAGTTTTGTTGTCTGTCCAAGGATATGGCAAATGTTAGGTGTCATTAGCTAATACCTGCTGTGCTCCGTTTCCCAACGATGCTGTATTTTTTTCTAAAGCAATTCATTTCTCGCTTTGAGAATATCCTGTGGACGTGCTTTGTTCAAATTCAAGATGTTATTTGTGTACAAAAATGGTCATGGTGTACTATTTGAAAAGGAGCTAATGTGATAGCAAACAAATGGAGTGTGTAAAAAACAAAATTACTTAAGATGCTGTGTGATTTCCTCTTCTCTAATACAGCATGAAAATGCCAAGGAGATTTGTGCCCAGTGGAAATCAGCAGGCTGGAATTAGGCGATATTTACTGACAGGGATTAATCCTCATACAGGTGGTGTGGAGTGAGGCTGGTTAGGCTGTGGGGCAAATGAAATTTCCCTGCAAATGAACCAGTGTCAGCCCAGTCCTAACGAGGCAGGGAAGGGGGTATTTAGTGAATGACAACATTGCATAAACTCATCTGGTAGGAAGAGTGCCAACTAATGTCAGCAATCTTTTCCATCTCAAACACATACTTTTTGGTGCGTAGACTTTATATTTGGCAAAGGGGAAAGGAGATGTAGGCGTCATTAATAATGAAGCGATTTTAATGAAAGTTTGAATGGATTTGTGAGCCACTGAACATGTATTCAGAACACTTTGAGTGGCAGTTCCATTACACACACAAATGCCCTAATTGGCAATCGGATCTGAGAGCACTGCGCTTGCTGTCAAGCAGCCACCAGCCTTCTGGGGAGATGTGGCTAATGCTGGCGGAGTGAATTAAACAAAACTGCTTCTTTCTCCACGTCCTGAGATTGCTGGTTATAATTCAGTTTGTTCTCTTTGTTTGAAAACCTTTGAGTAGTTCTTATGTGAAGTTAATATTTACAGCGTGATCGGCATTTCTCATTCCTGTAGCTTCAGCAGTGCACAGCAGTAAATGGAGTGGTGGAGTTTCCTAAGGCAGCAAGGGAGAGGAGCAGGTCCAGCTCTTTGTGAATGCAGCAGCATCCTGTAGGGAATATATTCTTAAGTTGAGAGTAAAAGTCACAGGTAAAAGAATTTTTATATCTTCCCAACGGAGACTGTTCCACAGCCTGATATCTCCCATGTTCAAAAGTTTCTTGCAAGCCAGAAAAATGACTCTACTCCATGCCCAGCCTTTTTCTTTTTTTTTTTTTTTTTGTTGTTGTTGTTGTTTTTGTAGAGCTGAGCTCCAAACCATTTTCTATCAGCTTGTCCTTTAGAGTTTATCATGCATTCTGCATTCTTATTTCCATTTTTTTGTTGAAGGTTGCATTTGTTTGTTTATTTATTAACATGAGGTGGGGATAATATGCTTTAACTCTCAGTTAGCCTTGAAGAGGTCAGGCAGTTGAACTGGATGATCTTTGAATGTCCCTTCCAACTGAGCTGTTCTGTTTCATTCTATTCCATTCTGTTCCATAGTTGAAAAATGAGAAGAAAAGGAAAAAATCATTCGATACCTGGAGGAACTTGAGAAAAGGTAGTTTTTTTCCTTATATCTGGTCTGAACCTCCCCCGGAGCAGCTTTGTGCTGTTCCCTCACATCCTGCCAACTGTTACCAGGGAGAAGAGACCAGCACCTCTCTTTTATCACCTTTGTTGCCCTCCTCTGGATGCTTTCAAGGACCTTAACATCCTTTTGATATTGCGGAGCCCAGAACCGCACACAGTACTCAAGGTGAGGCCACAGCAGTGCTGAATATAGCGGCCAGCTGGCTGTGCCATGTTTAATGCACCCCAAAATGCAGTTTGCCCTCCTGGCTGCCAGGGCATGGTGCTGCCTCACGTGGAGCTGCTGCTGACGTGGATGTCCCAGCTGCCAGCACTGATGGTCGTGTACCCAACCAGAGCCGGGGCTGCCAGCTGTTATTTATTGCATGGTATGTCCACAAACGAGGCACACAGCAACACTGAGCTTTTCTGTGTGTGTACATTTTCCTTTTGCATTTCCTACATTGTAAAATAATTCCTAAGGCTGTATGAGGCATTGCGGGCCAGCCCTTGTGCTCCTGGCATGGGGCAGAAGCCAGACCCCGCTGGGAGCCGGGCAGCGGCTCCATAGCAGCGCTGCTCCTGCACGGCCCTGCTGGCGCTCCGAAATGGAGGCAAGCAGGGGGAAAATACTAACCTGATTGTGCAGGAATAAAGGACATAAAAGTGATAGATTGCTTTGTGTATTTTTCATATCATGTGCTCATGACACTTTTTTTCCATGTGCTAAAAATACCTTCTGTAGCTGCAGAATGGGTCCCCAGCTGCTAGTGGCCAAGTTGATGGATACGCTTGGTCCCGAGCAGTCCGGGCTTCCTTCGGTTTCCTTCTTCAGTGACGGCATCTGGTCCTCAGCTACAAGCAATTTTTGGCATTAAATAAAGGCGTCCCATAAAAGAAACCAACGCCCCACAAGGGTGGGTGAATTGTGTGGCCACCAAGGTCTGGGCTTAGATTCGGTGAAGGAGGAAAGAGAAGATGGTGCTGTAAAACTTTGCATTTCAATGTGTGTGTGTATTTTCCTACCCAAGCAGGTGCCTCTATCTCTCCTATGAACACCCACTCCTTTTGGGAAGCCTGCTGATTTCCCCAATTTTGGCAGTACCTGAATTGACAGATTCGCCAGGCTCTTTTTTAATGTCACAAAAACTTTTCCTTTTTATCAAGTTTCAGGTTTTTGCCCCTCAGTGTCCGTGGTGCTTTTCCCTTGCATTTCGTACAGTTTCTGCTGCTGGCTGGCTTCTCTCTTTCTTCTTTTTTCAAAGAAACCTGCATCACCGTTCCAGTAATAGGAAGTACTGGTGCAGAGGAGACTGGGAGCAGCAGAATCGTCTGAATTGTCTGAAAAAAAGCTGGCTGCCAGCCACCGGGCACACATGAAAGTATGATGTGCGATAGCTATCACTTTTTAATGGTGAGCTAACAGAAAATTAGATTTTTGGACAGCAAGTTTAAACCTTAATTATGGAGAGGACACTGCTGTTTTATAATATAAAAGAATTGAAAGACTTGATGTCCCTCAGGGCTCCTTTCGCTACACCAGTCAGACAGCCCGAGTCATGGGCTGCTGAAATCAATGGCAACGGCAGAAGCCGTTCACGCACACAAACAGTGATGGGAGGAAGGAGAGAAGAGCATTGGTAATGATTCATTCTTTAATGGTAATTAATATGGGCTCAAACCCAGCTAGGGCTGCGTGTTCAGATGGGTTGCCTACCCGAATACGAGCCTGAATATTTTTAGGAAACCCTTCCTCCAAGGGTCCTAGCTCCAGCCAGAAGCAAGTACTCTCTCTGTCACTTACAGTGAAGATTTTTAAATTTTTTTTTAAACTGCAAATAAACAGTGGGACTTGTTTTCCTTATTAAAGCTAAATTGCCTTTAAAATCAATGTGCATTTTGCCTGAATACAAACCCATAATGACGCCCTGTACTTGCATATATCTTAACTGCTAAATGCACCTTTTCTGCCTACTTCAGACATGGTTTGATTATTATTACGACTAAGATGTGGGAAGCATACAATTAAAATTGTATAGCCATCAAGACAAATTTAGCCCGAGTACACTCAAAGAGTTATCTAAAAGCAGCTGCAGTTGCTGGAGCGTCTTTAATAAGTGTATCTCATTTAAAATATTGAACAAAACACTTCAGTGCCTGTTTGGGAAGTGGCTAAGATACCTCTTGATTTTAGTTCTGGAAGATTAACGTGTGTTTTGAGCTGAAAGGAGGCAATCTTTTATCTCGTGTTTCCCAGGCTGTGCTCCCAGCTAACTGGAAGGAAGGAGGAGACCAATTGTGGGACGGGAGAGAAATCAGGTGGAACCTGGCAGGCTGCTGGCAGCATTCGAGGGGGTTTTTAGGAGTATTTAAGGGGTATTTACACAGAAAAGGGGCTCTGGCTCCTGGCTGATGCTCCACAGGCAGTTAGAGAAGTGAGATTTGAGCTAATAATGCATTTTAGGCCACTATGTTAGTAGCTGATGTAGTTTAGCTGAGGCTGCCCCAGTCCTGGCGGTGTCCCTGGGGTGACTTGGGAGAGGCCCCTGCCCACAGCACTGAGGGGTTGCAAATAGTGCCCAGGGAGGGAATTACTCCAGCTGCTGTGCTCTGGTGGGGGCTGTATGGATTTTTGGGCCTCGTTATCTCTGAAACAGTGGCTGGGAGGCTGTGGTGAGGTCCTGGCATGAGTCCTGCTGAGAGGCCCTGCTGCAAAAACCCATCCCTGCCACAACCACCGAGCATCGCGAGGGCTGGCGTTTTCAGACAAACCCGAGATTTGGAAGAACTCTTGTCTAACAGTAACAACAGAGAGCTGGTCAGGTCTGCCAGGTGATTCCTCAGTGGAATCAACACCTATGCTTGCCCCTCAGGTGAGCAGGCTGGTGGCTGTGCACACACCAAACACCTCTCCTTGCACAACTGGAGGCCACCTGCACCCACGCCATGTGGCACGAGCCAAAGCTGATGGCAGGGCTGTTGCTGCTGCTTCTTCCCCGTGCTGTCCTCTCCCTGCCTGCCCGAGTGGATTGTAAATATCCCAAACCTCCTCCTGGTCTCTGAGCACCAAAGTCCCCGCGGTACAGACGGAGAGTGCAGCCTGAGCGACGCCAATGGGATTGGAAGCATGCGAGCACCTCAGCTGCACGGAGCAGGAAAGCCCTTTCCCCAGCCTGTCTAAACTGAGATCTCTTTGTCGAGCTTAAAAACAAGCCTCAAGCACATTGGGGGTAGGGGACCCTCACCTTGGATGGGGCCCTTAGATCAGAGGCAACCACATCTTGGGCTGCTTTTGTGAACTCCACCAATTTTCTTACGGAATTTACCATCTTTTCTTACCGGGAATTTACCATCTCACAGATTTACAGTGCTGGAAAAAACTGTGGCTCCTGGCTAAAGTTAATCAAAACGCCTTCCACTTTAAGTGTTTGCCATAATTAATAGAGTACATACCGAATCTAGCCCTCAAACAAAGTTCAGATATGCCGTGCCCTCCTTGCAAGTCAGACTGCAGCAGTGGCTGTGCACTGCATTACCATGAAGTGACGCAAGTTAAAAAGTTTGAGATGTTTAGAAATGAAACAGTGAGAGTGAGTGAAACGTCTGTATTAGGAGTTTTCACTCTTATTGTGTTGTCTTTAAACACTGCATTATCTTCTGTTCCTGCAGCATTAAGCAGTAAAGAAAGGAGGAGAGTTTTGGTTAAATTTCTCACTGATGTTTCAGTTGATAGATAGCTTAGTAACGTTTATTTTGATTTAATGACAAATTCCATAGCGTATTTGTTCCCGAGAGAACAGGCAGATCTGTTCTTTTTCTTTCCCTTAAATGAGTACACGGCTGAGATTTCTGCTCATCTTAGGGAATCATACTACATTGCGAAATTCTGTTTTGTCTCATTTTCTACCAAAAGTTTATTCACAGTCAAGAGGTCGTCTCAGGCTCCAGCTTTATTTCACACCCTTTTAAGCTCCGGTGCATGTTGTAAATGCTAAGTTTCACCTTAGTCTATCTAAGGGGAAACTTGTAATAGCATCTCCTAACGACACCCATAATAATTTGGTGGTTTGGCCATCTTCACACCAGCTCAGCAGCAAGTGAGGGAAAACCGAGCAGTCTGAAGTCCCCATAGCTCTTCCAGAAAACTTCCCGATTATTATCAGCATTACAAACGGCGACAATTAACAGTCTTGCTCCAGGACTCGGGGTGTCAAGAGGGAGAGCTGGCTTATGGGGCTCGAGCCTTTCCGCACCCATCCCGCTGCTGCAGTCCCCAGCAAGCGTTTGTGCCGGTTCCTCTCCTCCCACAGCAAATGTGGCCACATTGATTTATCGCTGGCAACCAGTCCAAGCCCTCAGGGATATGATAAACAGCTATGCAAGCCTCTCATAGAAAGATGTTCTGTTATCCCTATAAAGGAAATGGATGAAGGAGAAAAAAAAAAATTTATGAGAGCATAAATATCTCCCTCCCCCCGCTGTAGGGCTGTAGGAAGTCACCTGTTGGCGACCCTGCGGGCGGGCAGCCGGGTGCACTCGCACTGCTCCCTGGAGGGGGGCACGGGGCCACGCACCGGGGGCGTCGCGGGGCAGCCCCAGGCGAGGATGTGGGGCACTGTGGGGCACTGTGGGGCGGTTGTAGGGCGTTGTGGGGCGGCCCCAGGCCAGGACGGGCGGCGGTGCCCGGCCGGTGGCGCGGCCCCGCGGGTCGCCCCCGCCGCTTCCCCGCTCCCCGACCCCCTCCGGCGAGCCGCGGCGAGGCGGAGGGAAGGCGCACGGCCGGACCTGTTGCTCTCACGACCCCTTTTATTTCGGCAGCCGCCCGACAACCGCTCCCCGGGGCCGCCGCGCCGCTCCCCGGGGCCGCCCCCGCTTGCCCCCGGCTCCCCCGACCCCGCAGCCGTCGGGGCGGGCGGTGGCGGGGCGGCGGCGCTCAGTAGGGCCCCACCACCACCGCCTCCGCCTCCTTGGACGGCCGCCGGTCCTTGACCAGAAAGTTGATCATGCCCTCGGACTTGATGAGCAGGTTGCAGCCGAGGAAGAAGATGCCGAAGACCACGGTGAGGGCGAGGACGCACATGACGGCGATCTGCACCACCCGCATGATGTACACGCTCCGCTCGTCGTCCGCCGCCGCCGCCGCCGCCCCGCCGCCGCCGTCGGTGACCACGGAGGCGGCGGTGCAGCAGCGCAGCGCCCGCTCCAGCTCCAGCGCCGCGCTCCCGGCGCCCGCCAGCAGCCCCGCCGCCGCCGTGCCGCCCGCCGCCGAGCCGTTCATCCCGCCCGGCCGCCCCGCCGCCGCCGCCGCCGCATGCAGGCGAGCCGAGCCGGGGCGAGCAGAGCCGTGCCGAGCCTAGCCGGGGCGAACCAAGCCGTGCCGAGACGAGTTGGGGCGAGCAGAGCCGTGCCGAGCCCAGCCGGGGCGAACCGTGCCGTGCCAAGCCGTGCCGAGCCGTGCCGAGCCGCCCCGCTCCGCCCGCAGCTCCGCGCCGCGCCCCCCGCCCCGCCCCGCCGCCCCCGGTGGGCTCCGGGAGGGGGCTCGGGGGCAGGGGTTTGGGGGAGAGCAGCGAGGGGCCGGGGAGCGCAGGAGCAGGGTTTGGGGGACAGGGGTCGGGAGAGAGGGGCCGGGGCCAGGAGCTCTGCAGGTGGGTGTCGGGGCTGGGCTTAAGGCAGGCGCCGGGGGCGGATGTGTCGGGGGTGGGTTTGGGGAGGGGTTTTGGGTTGTCAGGGCTCGGGGTGTGGGGAGGGGGGGTTTGCAAGTTGGGTTTCCAGGGAGCAAGTTCTGAGCGTGGGGGGTTACGCACAAGGGGGATTTTGGGGAAGGGGTCTTTGAGGGTTTCTGTGAGAGGGGTCGGGGAGCAGGTTTTGGGGAACAGGTTTCGGGGATGAGGGGTTCTGGAGGCAGGTTTGGGGAGCGGGTTTCTGCCACACAGGTTCTCGATGGTGTAGGAACAGCCAGACCAGCTCCCTGGGGACCACTGCCGACAGGAGCTGCAGAAACCCAGTGGGATTTTGGGGTTGCGCCCAGCCACAGGCATGTGGCAGCGTGTGGGCTGTGCCCCCCTGCAGCCCCACAGCCCACAGCCGGCTTCTTGTCTTCCCTGTGGGAACACCCCACGTGGGAGCGTGCCAAAGAGCAGTGTGAATTTCCTAAATCCATATTGCTCTCCCTGTAGATTTGCCCCTGGGATTTTCCCTGTGAAAGTGAGGAGCGAGTGTCCCAGGAGGGGGTCCCAAACCCTGGGGACGCACCCGAGTGCAGTGGGGACCAAGGCAACCCCATAAAGAGCCCCGTGTGCCATGGCTGGGTGACTGGGAATGCCTCCAGGGGGGATTCTCTATGGGATGCTGTGCTGGGGCAGCGGGGACCAGTGTGGGGCAGGGCCAGGGAACCCCTTGGGATGCGGTTGGGTACTAAGGGGGTCTCCAAAAGCAGCCCCTCAGGGCAAGGCTTCTCCCTGATGCCACCAGTGGCACCCAGTCTGTGGTTTGGAGGTTTGGGGGATCCAGGGAGGGAGGTGGCAGCTCCCTGGCCGCAGGGCAGTGATGAGGATCGGCCGCTCCCACGCCGAGCCATGACTTGGGATATTGCTGAGCAGAGGATCTGGACGCAGGCACTGCCGGTGCCGCGAGCGCTGCCGTCGTTAGCCCTGCCCGCTCTTTGCTGGAGTGGGGATTTAATTACTGCAAAGAGAGGGAGAAATCTGTGTGCCAGGGGCTGCGAGCGAGCAGTGCCCATGGCAGGCTGGGGGCGATGGCCATGCGGCACATCACACTGTCCAGGGCTGGTCCTTGGAGGAAAAAATGGTCTCCTGGGAATAAACTAATGGGGCGGTCGAGGCCAGGCGCTCAGCAATGATGCTTCCCGAGCCCCTTGCAGCTAATTCATCTCAGGGTGGTGGCTGTTTCGTTAACTGCTCACAGACAATTCCCCAGAGCCTGGACACAGCCCTCTGCTCACATCCTGGCCTTGCTGCCCCTCGTTCCCTCGCACAGTGCCTGTGCAGGGTCTGTTCCCTGCAGTGCCAAGCACGGCTGGTGCCGCCTCCTGCCCAGGGCAGCCCACCTACGAGGCCGTGCTGGACGAGGTTTGCTGCCTTATCAGATGGGACACGAGGAGAACATTTTGTTTTTACCGTTGGAGGAAGAAGATGATATTAATTCTAATTAGCGACGGGAGTGCTGGCAGTTATTTCAGCCAGAGGAAAGTGCTGGAAGAGAAGATCCAGCCCCACATGGCTCCTCGCAGTGCGCAGTTCCCTTGCCAAAAGGTGGATTGGGGTCGGCCCCTCGCAGATCTCACATTTCACCAATTTCTGGCACCTCTCCCCCTGGTTAGGAAGTGGTTCACAGCCATAAGCTGTGTTGGGAAAGTGCTGGGTGCTCCTGCACCTAAAAGTTAGTGGCTGAGGGTAAGGAGGATCCATGTGAGTGCTGCGGGCCACTAGGGAGTTTTTTTTTTTTTTTTTTTTTTTTGTGCATAAATCATTTGGAAATCCTAGCCTGAAAGTGCTTCAGAAATGTGTCCTAGTAAATGAGTCTCAGTGCCCTGAGGTAGCAGCAACATTAGACCCGTGCTAGAGACCGGGACGTCACAGCACAATAAAGCAGTGATCGTGTAAAAATATGCAAAAGAGGGAAACTGTGGAGAAGGTAATCCCTGGTCATGTGCATGGTGCCCTGTAACACTGAAATTTCATCTACTTTGTTTTTTTTTGTGATGAGGAGCTGATATCCAAACAGGCAAATGCTTTTCTGTGTGCTTTTCAAACCTCCCCTCTGTAATTTAACAGTGGGTTTAAGGCAAGGTGTGCAATTTAACCCCTCAAAAGTCCTGTCATTGCTTTTGCTCTTTTTATCCTTATGATTTGCAAACCACAAATGGTTTCAAGAGCTTCAAAGAGTGAAGAGTATTTCGTCTTACCCATTGAAAAAAGTTTCTACAAGCTTTGGTGATGCAGATTTCAGCGCCTGCAGCACCACGTGTGTGCAGAGTACTTGCTGTGAAGGATTGGGAAAGGGCGTGCTATGTTCCCTTCACCCAGCACTATAGGTGCCTGGAGGCTGGGGGCACCCGGAGCTCACCTGCAGGGCAGCCCCCAGCCTTGGGGGCAGTTTGGGATGAGGCTGGGATGGGGCTGCAGTAGGAATGGGGATGGGATGGGGTAGGGATGGGGAAGGGGATTGGGATGGGATGGGATGGGGTGGGGTGGGATGGGATGGGATGGGATGGGATGGGATGGGATGGGATGGGATGGGATGGGATGGGATGGGAATGGGTGCTTTGTGCCTTTCCCATAGGTAGCAGCTGGCTTCCAAGAACAGACACTTGTGGGAGTGAGGGACATTCTGGCCAAAAGCTGCCTTCATCCTGCGGGACTTGAGCCGAAATCCAGCTCCCTAGGTGCTGCTTGGCCAGCTCCAGACAGCAGTGCCCGGGAGAGGGATGCCCCCAAAATCCTGCTCACGATGCATGCGAGCCACCTGAGCTTGCACAGAGCAGGGATCTGTCTGCAGAGGCTGCTGGCTGCGCTCCCCACCCAAGCCAAGCCCCCCCCCGGTGTGTCTGTGCGGACTCGGGCTGGATTTTGGTGCTGAGCAGCACAAAACTCCGGTCCGCCGGGGCCGAGGGAAGCCGAGCGCAGATTTCAGGTCGTGCAGTGACATCTAGTGTGTGCGGGGAGCTGGCGGCCGCCCTGCCGGGGACACGGCACGGGCACGGGCATGGGCACACAGCCCCCGTGCTGGGGTCACAGGGATGGAGCCGTCATCTCCCTGATGTATGCGTTCTCACACCGCATGGTAAAGTTCGCTGACACCTGGTATCTAACGAATGATTTGCAGCAGAGGTGGTGGCTGTCTTGTTTTCTTCTGTTCTTGCTCCACACGCTTCATCTTCAGATGCTCCCTCGCTCGGGATCCCAGCTGAGATGAACACTGCCTGACCACATTTTGTTCTTTGGCTGGTGTGACGTGTACTGAACCTGGCCTGTGCTTCCTCACCCCAGGGAGCAGGACAAATCCCCCCGACACACTGCTGTCACTCAGTGGCCACAGAGGTTTCCCCACAGCCAGCACTGAGCAGGGCCAGAGAGCCAGCACAGGAGATGCCACCGTGCAGTGTATCTCCTTCATCTCCCTGTGTAATTCGGGTGCACAGCCACAGACATTTTGTGGATAATACCGAGGAGGATCGAAGCACAATCCCAAAGGGCTGCCTGGCCCACCCCGTGGCTTTGAGTGTGCAAATATTTCCTTATTTCCTGCTCAGTGGGACCTGGGGACAGCCCTAAACCCAGCCTGAACCCATGGTGCTGGCATGAGCCATGGGGACCAGGGCCTGCCATGCCTGAGTGGCTTCCCCTGAGGAACAGAGCACAGAGCATGGGGATCTCCCCAGGGGATTTTAGAAAACTGTTTGTTGTTGTTGTTGTATTTTATTATATTTTTTTACTAGTGACTTCGTTTGTCATCTCAATTTGTTCTATTTTGATCAAGGCAATGAAAACAAGGCTCCGTCTTCTAAACTATTTTATCCAAGGAAGTGAGAAATTGTGTATTTATAAAACATGCCAGTCAATGGATGCGTGGAACACACTCTGTTCCATTTCGGGTGTATTCCTCTGGTAATTAGCTATAAATACAGTCTCATTTGGTGACTGATTTTAAGTGTATTTATTCTACTTAGATGTGGAAAAATATTCATGTTGATCAGCTCCCCCGAGGCCTTCATCAGGCAAGCTTAATGAAAAGAACAGACAGGTGCTTTTTATGAGAGCCTTTTTTTTTTTTTTTTTTTTTTTAATTTATAAAAAAGCTTGTAACCATCCCTCTTTCATCCTGGCCTCCAGCTGAGAGCCCATGCCGTCAGCAGAGTTAATATCTCACAACAGGACCCTCTGGGCTTCTGAGTGTAAATATTCACGGCTTCATTCTCCTCCCTTTTCTTATAAAAAGTGCAATAACTGATTATGGGAGCTCGGAAAATAATGCCATGAATTTACAGGGCTTGATTCAGCTCACAGTTAGGGTGATGCAAACAGGAGTGTGAGAAAACGGAGTGACATCGGTGCCAGGCTGATGCAACTGGCTGTCCCTTGGATGTATGATCTTTTTACAGAGTCCAATTCACCTGCAAACATCCCTGCTGTGGGCATCCCTGCTGCAGGTCTCCCTGCAGAAGCAGTGGCTTGTCTCCCCGCTGCAGGTTTGCTTTGATGATCAGCTCCTTCACCTCTGCAGCACTGCCTCAGGCAGCAAGCGCTGCTGGGTGGATTGCCAGAGCACCTGGCCAGATGTGCTGCACAGGATAATTTGTTCCCAAAAGATTGCAATTACGGAAATGAATATATTTACTTCTTTTTCACTGAATAAAGCCACCGGGCTCTGTGCTCACTCTAAACTGTCTTAGCATGTAATTTGGCTGCCTACTGGGATGGAGGTAATTAACGACAGAGGGGGAGACAGCTGTAACGATTGGATACGGACATGACACAAAGCGGCACGTCTCTGTGTTACAGAAACACTTTTCTCTGCTAATCCTGTGGGAAGTGCGAATCAATGCCCTCACCAACACAGCAGCAGTTTTTGGTGCCCTCCGTGAGCTTACAAATCACACCCAGGGAGCCAGCCCTCGCGGGACAAGCCTGGTTGGGCATGTGCAAAACCAGGGTCTGACGAGAGGTGCTGCTGCGTGCAGGCGTGGGGTGAGCACTGCGCGGTGCCAGACGTGGCTGTGCAGTGGGACTGAGCTGGGGACATCGCCCCCAGCCTCCTGGACACTCATGGCATGGCCACACAGGGCCAGCAGAGCTGCCTTTGGGCAGAGAGGCTGAGTGCCTGGGCTGGGGATCGCGGGGGTGGCACCTGCCTGTGCCTTTGTGCCATCGGCGGGCTCAGGTCTGGCCCCGCGCAGCACTGCGTGTTCATTAAAAGCTGCTTTCAAATTAAGTGGACTTCAGCAGCAGTTTTCTCATCTGAGTTACTGGTTCTCGGTCATCAAAGGCATTTAAAATGTTTCTCTATTCAAAAATTAACCGAGAAATGGGTTTGTGGAGGCTTCTCAGCATGCACAGCAGTGATGCTTCTTCAGGGTCAAGACCTGCAAAGACGAGTTTACAAGTGATGCTTTAATGAAACCACTATTAGCATTTAAATGGGAAGGCATTGACCAAATTTTTAATAAAATTACCCCTAAAAGGGAGCTTAAAATAAGCATTCTAAATTAAACCAATTTCCTCAAGCTCAAACTGGAAAACCTTCGGGTGATAATGGAGTTGAACGAGCTGAAATGCAGGAATGCTAATACACGAATCAAGGAGGAGAAAATTGTCTTCTTTGACGTCAGATGAGTTGGCTGGGTTTAACTGTACAGTTTCAAGGCGTAGGCATCACCACAGCCCACTTGGGCTCCACAGGGACTCCTTTGCTGTCCGGCTCCTTTGCTGGGGACAGGTCTGGGTTGTAAGCACCATGCAGAGGGGACAGGGGGCTTTTTGGGTGAGAACAAGTGCCAGCAGGCAGCAGGAGACCCGCGGGAGGGCTGGGGCTGCCCACACAGCTGCTGCCTCCCCCAGCACAGGTGTGGGGCTTTCTGCAGATAACACCCGGGCTGTTATCACACACCGTGCCTCTGGTGCTGGCAGCTGCAAGCAGGTCTCTTACTCTGCTGCTGGCAGATGGCACTTTGCAGTTCCTCTGGGGTTTGGAAAACATCAGAGGTTGCTTTCCTTAAAATGGTATTTCTTTCTGCCTTGTTTTTCACCCATAATTGATACTAATGTGTTTTCACTTAATTTCAACACCAAGTTTTCATTGTGCCTCTGCTCCGTAAGGATTCAGACCCATTTTCCTGTACCCGTTTGCACTCCTCAATAAACATTTCATTTCCCTGCAAACCTCCAGCATGCAGTACGAACATGAGAAGGATCCCTGGGAGCTAAAACCATCCCCAGCTGTGATGTCCCCAGCATGTGTGCTCAGCAGCCTCCAAAAGCATAAGAAATATGGTGCAAACCAGGCTTTCAGCTGTAAAAATATGATTTTATCCTTCTTAGGTGTTAGTGGTAGACCAAGAGTGAAACAAATTTTGGAGAATTTTTTTGTAAGATTTTGTTTAAGGGAAATATCTGCCACTGTTAATCAGAACTTTTGCAAGTTATTGTCAGTCTCCTAATCACAAATTACCAGACAATATGTCAGGCTGTGCAGTCTGTCATAATCTGATGATATTTAGTCAATGTTTTACTTAGCATTTTAATACCTCAGCATGCTCTAGATCACAGGATAATGGAGCAAAAAACCCTGTCCTGCCTTCTCAGGGTCTGGTAGTGTTTTCTTATATAATGAGCAAATAAAAAAGCCCCACATGCTTCACCCTCTGTGATTTAATGATTTAAGGGCGGGCGCATTTGTTATGCAAAGATCCTGCCCAGCCTGCCTGTGCTTTCATGCCACAGCCTTGTGTGAAGCTGGTGGGAAGAGAGGAGACGACCAGAGGTCCCCAAGTGCCACCTCCTGCTCACAGCAGCTCCTCCAAGCCAGCACCAGCCCTGATTCATGCTCTACAGCATACAGGATCCCCGCTTATAGCAGCAGATGAAGGGATTGAAGTGGGAAGGCTCAGCATCCTTCTCGAGAGTACTTGTCTAGTTGTTTACATTTGTTGTAAAATAGCTTTTCCTCCTCCGCTGTCTTTTTAAGCTGTCTGGTTTTTGAGTTTTCAACAGAAACCTTTTTAATAAACCCTCACAGTGTGACCTTATAGCATGATAGTGTGGAGGATGTGTTCTCGCTTTAGAAGTACAGTGAAGTTCGGTGGTATCTCTCCCTGAATGATACACCCCCGGAACCCTCCTCTGATTTCTCTCAAATGCTGTCAGTCTGCCTCTGCTAAGCGAGATCAATTCCCAAATCCATCCTCGAGGAGCACTGCTGAGATCCTTCCTCCTGCTCATCACTACTTGCTCTTTTTGCACACCCTCGAGGTATTTTGGCCAATGCCGTGCCACTCACTGACCCCCCTCGTCCTCCTTTTGCAATGAATCCCACCTAGCACTGCTATAATGCTTTTGCAGAGATGAAAGCCCACATTCCTGTTGCTGGTGTGTGTTGCAGCAGCAGGGCACGCTGAGCACCTGCAGCCTTTTTCTCCATCATCCATCCACCTCTCCATGTCAGCTAAAGAGCTGTTTATGAGGAACCACCTGAAATCAAGGGCAGCAAGCCATTAATTGAGTTAAGGACGTTGGGATGTGCCAGGACACCCAAAGCAGTTGTGCTAGGGTCTGGGATGCACCCTGGGACACGACGGAGGGGGGATATGGAGAAATAAAGTGGAGATTGTAGATAGGAGTAAAACATTAGTGAATAAAGTCCTGGGTAGATTTGGTGAATGGAATATTGACAATGTTTTAAAGTGTAAGGGAGTATTAAATGGAAAAAATAATTGGGTAAATACAGCAATACTTCCTTTTTCCTGAGGAAGTTTAACTGCATTAGGTTCTGCTTATTCAGATTGCATGAGCTGAGGGCTGCAAGGGATGGATTGAGACCTTACTTGGCATCTGGCTGCTCCCGCAGTGGTGCAGGCTTGTGGGGTTTGGAGGGGAATGGCAAAAGGATAGGGTTGTTCTCTGAGCGAGTGCTCCTCTTTGGCTGCCCAAAATAAAGAGAGATTTATCCCTTCAAACTGTGTTCTCTTCCACTGCACTGCCGCTGCCTGAAAGGGGGCAGTGAGGTGAGAGGAAGCGAATTTCACCTTTCTAATAGCATTTTTAACATCTGTTCCTCACACAGCTAACTGTGGCTCTGTGTGCAGTCTGTGGTAGGGTGACTAATAAAAATGACTCTAGTTACCGGATTAAATTTCAGCCTTCTGAAACAGTGGATCAATATCTTGATGTTTAGAGTAACAAGTCGTTTAGAAGTTGAGTAATGGCCTAGCAGTCTTGAGATGGGAAAAAGCTAAGAAAAAGCCTGTACTTTTACTATATAGCTGCTTCCTCTGGTTGGTAAATTGTGGAAGAAGTTAGAGCTCAGGGGAAAATGGGCTGCCCTACAGTGCATGGGAGCTCAAGCGGAGGAGCGGGCACTGGCTTTACCTTGTGATGGGGGCAGGAATTTTCCACAGGGTTTAAAAGGACAAAGTCAGTGCCAATCTTTCAACTCCATTGATCGGTGAGCATGAAGCATCTTCTGAAAGACTAGATAAAGTACTAGATATAGTCCTAAAGTACTTTCCCGTGTAGGAGAGTGTCTTTCTTGCAGCTGCAGGAGCTCGCAGCTTCACGGGGGCAGTGTGGGCAGTGCTGGTGTGCCGATGTGCCCTGTGTGTGCCATGTGTGTGCTGTGTGTGTGCCGTGTGGTGCCCTGCCAGCAGAGCCAGGTGAATGCTCAGCCCTTGCCGTGGGAAGCAGCACATCTAACACAGCGGCCAGAAACTGCTCCAGTAGCCAGGGGACAGGAGCGTGGCTTCTGAGTGCTTCCTACAGCTGGGTGAGATGTTATTCCTTGATAAAAATAGAATTTTTAACCAGCAGTCTTGGAAAGCACTTTATACCACACCATTAGGCTCGCAGGGCAATAAAAACATTTCTTTGCCTGTCCAAATGTAAAAAGGAAAAAAAGAAAATCAATCTCTCTGGAGCCAGTTGTTATTTAATGTTCTTACTTTAGCAACGTGGCTCAGTCTGTCATGGGTGAAGTCAGCTTTTTGTGGTGCTTGTTCCAGGAGCGAACAAAGGCATTTATCTCCGAATTGCTTTCACATAAAGCCATCCTGACACAGGACCGTGGCCGGGGGAGCTGGGGGAGCTGGGGGAGCTGCTCTGCTGAGGCCTGGGGTGCTTGGGTGCCTGGGCCTCCTGGTGCCACCAGGCCGCAGGGTGGGAGGGCAGCAGCTCCTCCATTTGGTGCCTTTCCCTCAATGAGGTTTTATTTTAGAATAAAACCAAGTGCTCTGTGAGCAGGACTGGCAGCACCTGATGATTAGGGCTCATGGGCAGCAATGGCAGGTTTCCAGGGTCAGCCCAGGCCCTCGTGGGGATGGCGGGGTGGGTGAGTGGCTGTTGTGCCCTTGGAAGCGTCTCAGCTGCCTCCCAGAGCCACCACCAGAGCTGAAGGGAAACTGAGGAAAAAGGAGATGACCTTACAGGTGGATCATAGAATCATACAATCATGAAGAGGGGCATAAATCATATAATCATTAAGGCAGACCCTGGTGTCCCAGGCCAGCAGGGAAGGAGCCACTGGGTACAGCTTGGGTTTGAGTGCCCATCCCACAGCCCTCACTCAGTTACGAGCCCAGGGAAGCAGAAAGGATGTGATTTGGGCAGGACCTTTCCCTGGGTGGGCTGCCCTGGGATGCACACTGGGTGAGGTAGGTGAGCAGTGGGAACAGCCCCCAGGCTATCTGCCTGCCTTGGCGATGCAAAATGCATGGGGCTGCCTCTGCAAACTGCTCTGAGATGGCTTAAACACACGTCCAGTTGGCTTGCAGGCACTGAGTTTCATGCATGTGCAAGAAATCTAAAACCTTAATCACATTTTTTTCTGTGCTCTCACAATAAATTTGTCAACACAGGACATGGAACAGCTGCAAAATGTGGTGTGGTGAAACGGGGAACAGAGCTCCTTGTGAGCATACCTGTAGTGGGAGCTCGTTGCATCTCTCTTACTTGGTGCATCTCTTGGGGATTATTTTGCTATTGGCTTTGTCCCTAGATAATATTTATTATTCTGGTCAGAACCAGCTGAAAGGCGTAAGCAGAATGCAGCCTGCTTCTGAACCCCTGGCTGTTCAGAATGCCTGCTCCTCTGCGCGCCAGCCTGCAGCTTGGCTTCCTGTCCTGACACTTACAGCCTTCTGAACTCCACTGCTGGAGCCTTGGTGTGACAGAGCCTCAGGAAGGACAGCAGGGCACACACTGCATCCGGGGAATCTGCACGGGGAGGTCTGAAGACAGCACCAGGAGCTGCCGTGCTCGGTGCAGCCTCTTGCAGGGCTGCGAACACCCAGCACAAGTCCTCCCCGTGCCAGGGACACCAAGTGCAGCTGGAGCAGTGAGGATGCTCGTGTCCAGCCCACCCGCAGCTGGCACCAGTGTCCCCATGCCCCGTGCTCCAGCAGGAGCCCTGCCCAGCTCCATCAAGTCGTCCCAAGCCAGAGGGCTTGCAGCTGGCTCTTGTGAGTCACCTCCTTGAGCACACTGCAGCCTCTTTAAGCAGTCTGCGGTGGCAGCGTGAGCTGGTTTGTGAAGTATTTTAATAGCAGGATGGCTTGGCAAACCTTCTGTGCTGCTCCGCTAATGACACAGTGCCAGACTGCAAAAATGCCGCAAAAATGCAGTGAAATCAATAGAGTAAGACAAAAGAGCAATCAATGCTTTATATTTACTTAATTAAATACTATCTGATGCTCAACCTCTAAATCTTTTGGACTAGATTAGGTTTAATATCTAATTATCAGCCACGTGAATGGTATTGATTTAAAATCATGATGTTTAAGTGATCTGTTTTTCAGATATATTTAAAAAAAATGATTAAAGCTTTCATTCTTGCATGTAGGATGGGCACTGGAGAAATTTTCAGGAAAACAAACAACTGTTTGGACTGAGTGTTATAAAGCTGGAGAATTTTGCTAAGATGAGTTTCTTTTGCAGCCTCTCTTGTAGTACTCCGATGCGTTTTTTCCCCTTAGTTTAATAAAGGCACTGCTGGAGCATGAGGAATACTGATGAGCACATGTCCAATGTGACAGGTAAGGTAGGTCCTCTGAGCCCCAGGTCTCTGCTGATGGCTAGGCACTTGCTAAAGAAGCTGCAAGCCTTAAAAGCTATATACTATCAGCCCTGTAATATCAGCTACAGTGCTTTTTTCCTGTCTCCCCCTGCCAGATATTGAAGGAACTTGAGCTGTGAGGCTGGTGCAGACAGAGCCAGCTGGCTCTTAGTCCTCCCTTTAAAAGTCAGCTTTCAATGGCCGTTAGAGCAAATTGAGAAGATGTGTGTAATGGCTTTGGCAGGGCTCGATGCAGAAAGAAGGCTGGATAGTGTATGAACAATGGGAGGTAAGTTTGTGGACTTCTGTCTTTGCAAACCCCATGAACGCCCCTTTCCACTTTGCAGAGAGAGGGGCTTTAAAGTTGGAAATTGTTAGAATACAGCTGCCTTTGCCATGCTATTATTTAACAACTTTAGCATCTAATACGTGTGTTGTCCTCAGTTCTCCGTGCTGCTCACTGTGGGGCATTGTAGGGATGTACTGGTAGGTATTTTCCATGTTTTGGAAGTCCTTAATGCCAATTTTTGTCTAAGACTATAGGTGCTCTTCTCAGGATGGCTTTCCACGGGCGCTACCATTGCCAAGCAAAGTCAGAAAAATTGTTTTTCCCTCTCAAGGGCAGCTGGGAATATTCTGAAATCCAGCTTTTCTTTCTCAGAATGATTCAAATATTTGCCCATGATGCAGCTTCTAATGATGAGCTCTGTATTTGGCACCTTTTGTTGTCCTCTGTTTTCCTTTTCTTTTTACAGGATGCCCACATTTTTGTATTTCTTTGCCTGAAGCCTGGGCAGAGCTTAGTGATGTTTGTATTCTGTATGTAATTATTTTACTGCAAGCGTTGCACAGAACTCCAAGAAGTCTTCTGTGTTGAAAGACAACTTCTGTAAAGTATTAGATACATAAAATTTGCCAGACTTGGAAACTTTTTTGTCCAGAGTCTGTTAATTTAGCTGGTATGTAAGGGAATGTGTTTTTTTTGGATGCTCTTATTGAATGAGCACATCCCAGGCACTGGAGTTTGGGATCAGGGTGCAGGTCAGGCTGGAAAGGGGACTGGAATTTATTTTTTCCTTCTCAAAAGGAAGAAAAAAGATCTGGTAAGAGTTGTGTGTGCTACCCCTGACAGATACCTTTCTGCATGCTGGTCGGAACAGAATACAGAAACAGGAATAGGAGTTACACTGAGACCAGTCGCTAATAACCTTTTTTTCACACCTTCCACACTGCTTGGGATTTCTTCCAGGATCTGGCCAGGAGGATGTAATCCTGCTGACATAGCTCCAGGCTTAAAATGAAATCAGTTAAGGATTTCATGATCTTCCTTTCTTTCCATCAAGTTATTCTGAAAGCATGGAAGGAGGAAATTGAAGTGGTTGGATTTTTCAGCTGTTCCTCTCCTGTTATGCGTTTGTTGAAAGGAATCAGTGTTTTGCTTCTTGCACTCATGCAGAAAATATTGCCAGAGGTATCTGCTGTTTTACTACAGAGCTGGTAGGAACTGAGGAGTGCTAAGCTCAGCCTGTGCCTATCCTTTATCTTGCACAATGATCCCGAAGCATGATAAATGCCAAGAGAAGAAATTAAACATAAATTGAATTTTTTTGGGGGGTCTTATTATTTATGAGCAAATAAGGGAATAACTTCTAATAAGTAATATGATAAGATGCCTACGATGGTTAAGCACCATCCAGGTGAAGTGCTGTGCTCTCCTACAACCACCAATGTGTGTCCCACGAGCCTGATGCTTCAGATTCCCCGGTCCCAAAGAAACCTCACCCTCCTGCAGTAATGTATCCAAGCACCTGGGCAGGGAGTTTTGTTTGCAGTGGCTTTGGTGTAAGTTCTGCCCCCCCGGGACACATTGCTCAGCGTCCATGGGGTTGTTTTGACCTGTGTGTGACAGCCTGTCTTGCACAAGCATTTCTCAAGCTCCTGTCTGTTGGGGCTGTGCACAGCAGGGGTGCTGGTGTGCGTGGGGAGCCCAGCGTGGGGCTGTTAGATGTGGGTGCTTTCTTTTTAGGCAATTTTGTGACTCCATCTGGATACATATTTCCATATCATCGGCTGTTTGAATATGCAAATAGCTATATTGGGAGTGTGAGAGAGGGCTGAGAGAAATGCAAAACTGGGGTACTCCAGCAAGAAATGTTTTGAGGTCAGCCTGATGCTGAAATCGACTTTCAGTGGAGTCCGGAATGCATTCAGCATGTCAGTGGTGCTCTGAGATGTACTGGAAAGGAGGGCTGTGGGAAACAGGCTTTTGCTGTGGCTCTTCTTGCCTAGCAGGTTATTAAATTTTCGAGCCACTGTTTTGTTGTGAAATAGCTGTATTGGAAAGCACTCGAATGCTAGCACATTAATGCAGCAAATGGAACTGAAGGATAACTGTAATTAAAGCATTAGGATACAAAGAGCCTTTCAAGACATTCCAGATGTATCCAGCCCTTGGAAATCAGAGAATTTGGTTGCATTTAACAGCCTTTGTTGAGCTTGCTGGCCACCCAGATCTGGTTTTGGCAGGTCCATGCAAAAACCTTTCAGTGGCTTGTTGCTGCACATGGGGTCGAAACTGGGACTAGTTTCACCCCCAGCAGCTGGCTGATGGCCTGAGCACTGGGCTGCAGTTCGAGGTGACTCTCCTCTAATTGCAAGGCACGGAAAAGCCCCATTTTCTGTGTCTATCCTGCCCCTTGCTGCAGGAGTGCTTGTGCTGCTGGTGACAGTGATGTTGTCTGAGTAGCACCTCCTTGCCCACACCTGCCCTGCTTCCCAGACGAGAAGCAATTTATTCTCCTTTCCACCCAGTTCACTGTCTCTTCTGAGAAGAACTTGTCAGTCAGGTGTAATTGCACTAAATTACATGCAGCAGATCGGTGCGGAAGCACTGTCAGAGGGCCCTGGTCCGGACGAGCTGTTGGTGCAGCACCAGGCCAGGAGAGCCAGCGTCAGGGGAACTGGCCCCATGTCTCTTGCAGGCTTTTCACTATTTTCATTTTTTTTAGGTGTGCTGCATAGCTTTTCTTTTATTTGTCAGTTACTTTAGCTTTCCAGTCAGTAGAAATAATACGAAGCTTAGTGGGAAAGATGTTAAATTCCTAGCTGATCTATGCAGCTAGCTAACAAGCTAAGCAGGCTGAATCCCACAGAAAGGTGGGCCATGAGCTGCAGTCCCTTCCACACGCTCGGTTTAAGCCTCTTTCTGCAAATAACACTTTGAGGCACCTTGCCTTGCTGTGGCCTTGTGCACCCTGGTGTCATGGGCTCCACACAGAGCCCAGGTCCCTCTGCCTCTCAGGAACACCTTACAAATCCCCCAGTGCTGCATTTTAACTGCTCCATTGAGCACTGCAAACTCAAACTGATCAGTGGGCTGGGAAGTTGCAGGTGAAATCTGCAGGGCTCAGGCTGCTGCATGTGGCTGGCAATCCATGGCCACCCCTGCTGGGAGGGTTTTCATGGCCTGTGTATGAAGGAGTGAGGGAAATATGTAAGAGGAGGCAGGCTGGCTGCACGTGCTCCCACCTGGGGCAAGAAGTCTGGTCTCTAAGTGATCCCTGTACCTCAGTGCTTTGTGGTTTTGAAAAAAAAAATAAATAAAAAATAAGGGATCTGGTGAAAAGACACCAGAAGAGAACACTTCACTGTACCCACGCATATGACTGGATACAAAGCCATAAAGAGAAAACATCTGTTCCTTCCTGACCCCTTGCACAACTTGTGTTGTTTTGGTAGGGATGATACATACACCAGGGGGACGCTTGGCCTATGGACTCCTCTACCCTGAGCAGCGCTGGGTGTTCAGGTGCTATTTTGCACTAAAAATATTCATCTTCCATAAGCATAGGGAACACTAATCCCATACAAGGATTACACTTCTGAGGATAATATTTTACAGCATCCATAAGCTCAGATGCATGGTGGGTTATCACTCATCTCTGCTTCAGAAGAAAAGAAGGGCACAAAGCCGATCCCTCACTGAATTACCGTTTTCTAAATGCATCTTACAAAAGTCCTTCCCTTTGTTACAGACAGGGCAGGAGTTTCATGGTACTGTAAAAGCAAGCTTCTGACCATTTCATTGGTTTTGGAACTTTTATTGGCTTTTTCACTGTTACTTTAAAGTCATTTTTGTTAACATTTGGTAGTGGTCAGGGCACAGAAGCTGTGCTGTCTGTCTGACCAGGCAAATCCCACCTTGCTGCTGCTTTTTCCTGGCTAGACCAGTGCGGGAGCACCCAGGGTGCAAATCTTTGGGGTTCGAATACACCAAACTCCCTTTCTGCGACCACACACCTTGCAGTATCTCTCTGGTTGGCACCTGCTGTCAGCTGGCCGTGTGCCTGGCTAAATCCGCAGTGCGCTCCGTACAGGTGTTACTCCGATGGCACGGAGCTGCTGGGATTGTGGGCACGGAGCTGGGCAGTGTGGCTGCGGGGGCTGAAGGAGAGGAATCCATCTGTCCGGGTTTGTGCTGCTCCTGGTGTTGGCCCAAGGTCATTTCTTGCTCTGCACTGGTGTTACTGAAACTTTCTCATGAGTTTTTTGTGAGTTTTGCAGTAAGAGGTGCTGGGACAAGGGATGTGCCCAAGCAGCAGGGTGAGGTGACCGTGGGGCACTGCGGCTTTCCTGCACGTGGAGAAAGTGGGGACCAAAGGGCAAGAAACCTGGGAGCACTGAGGGCAAGGAGCGACCCACTGTCATGCAGTGATTTAATTCCTGTCCCCAGTGGAGCAGGGCTGCACCAGCGTGATGCTGTGCCAGCACTAATTAGCCAGGTTAATCCCCTGCATTAAATTCAGCTGTGCTAATTATTCTGGGTCCCGTGCTGCAGCCATGCTGCTGCCAGTTTCTGACCCCGTTTGCTCCCCCGTGGGCCCCAGCAGCACTGCATCGGGCATGGGGCTGCCCCATGGGAACTGGCTGGCTCTGGTTGCATTGCCATGGGCAGTGAGCAAGAGGCAATTTAATTTTTATTTCTTTTATTTGTTCCCTCAAGATTCCACCCAGCTGGCTTTGTTGCAGGTGGGCAATGGTTTCACCCAAAGCAGAAACTGGAATGCAAAAAGCAAATGCATCTCATACTCTGGAGACGGGCTCACTGGGGACCAGCACGCAAGGAGCTGCGGCCAGAACAGCCGCTCTCAGGGCTGACAGGCTTAAAAATAACCCGTAAAAACCCACTACCTGTGGGTAGTGCAGAATAAATGTGGCAAAAGGGTTTTTAATATGCACTAGCACCCACCAGCACAGATGCTGATGTTACAATGGTTAAGCAATATTAACTTGTAATCTCGTAATTTTAGGTTCATTGCCTCGCAGCGTGCAAAACCCACACCTGCCAGAAACGCATTTAAAGGGAAATCGTAGCATGGGTCCCATTTCAGCTTATTAAGGCAGTGAGTACTAATTATGTTTTTTTGTTTGTTTGTTTTGTGTGTGTGTGTTTTTTTTTTTTATTATTATTATTTTTTAAATGGATTTCTAAACAAAAGCTTTTTATTTATTTATTTTGCAAAGAAATTGCAACCTGCTGTTGAAGGAAGCAGAGCTCAGGTAGTGCTTCTGCTATCCCAAATGGGCAGGCTGTACAGCTGCCCCCACTCTGCCTGGTCCTGCTGCTTGCCCCGAGCCCTGGCACACCTCATGCTCATTTACTAAAGATCAGCAGCACCTGAGCTGTGCGGGGATCAGAGCTCACCTCTCTGCAAGACGTGTGTGCAGTGTTTTTCTAAGAAATGATCTCTAGAGGAGCTGCTAGCCGTAGCACTGGCTTTTCTCAATTGGCTTTGTAAATTTAGGACATGCTTAGAAATATTTTACACACAGAGGTAACCAGCTCCAATAGAGGAAGGAACCCATAGCTCAGAGAGAAGTACAAAAATTAGGAAGATGATCAAATAAAACATCAGGCATGGAGCTATAAGCATTAAATATTAACGTGAAAACTCCAGGACTGCAGCTTAGGATTTGCAAACACTTACGTGCTCGAGGAACTTTAAAAATTAAATTGATGAAACTTTAATATTTAAGCGCTATGTTTAAAATTTAACTGGTGCATTTCGGCAGAGCGGCGAGGTCGACGCTGGCAGGGGGACCCCCTCGGCGTGCCGCAAGGTGCTGCTGCTGCCCCCAGAGCCCCCAGCAGCACGGGCAGTGGGCTGGAGATGTTGGGGCTGGACTTCAAAGTCTGTGTGGGTCCTGTGCATGTTTGTTTTGTTGGCCTCTCATGCAGCACTGGCCTCTGGGATGAAAATGGGCTTGGGAATAAAAACAGGCTTGCCTTAAGGTTTTAACGCACATGTTAAGACTATGGAAGACCTTTCTGCAAAGCCAGGGAAATCAGTACATGATACTTTCAGTATTTTCTGTTAAAACACAGCAAAATAAATATGCTTTTCATCCCTCTTTAATAATTTTCCAAAAAAACCGTGAAGGCTACAGGAAGACCTAGTTGGGGGAAAAAAAAATCCTTTAAGACTGAATGAAAATTTTTACTGGTGGATGGATGCATTCACCTGAGTACCAGTTTTGTTTTGTAAATGGGGGAATCTCTGGGCTCAGCACCTCTGGGACTCGTTCCTGGTGCTCGCAGAGCTGCTCCATGCCCCACATGCACAGCACCAGGGCCAGGCAAGGGGCAGCACCCTGCACCACCCTGATGGGGGATGTACATGGCCTGGGGCCCTGCCTGCTCCCTGGCAGGTGTGATGTGGAAGAAATATCCTTTAACACGGTACTGGCAGTGCATCCCTTCCACTTGTTACTTTTGATGCTACCTCCAATGGCACTGTGCTCTTTAAAGCTTTTTAAAATGTATTTATTTTTATTTTATTTAGTAAAGAAAAGCTTGGTTAGACAGAACACCTTAAATATCTCTTCTTTCAGCTGTGGTGTTTGTTCTGATGTGCCACTACTGCTGTGCTGAGCGGCTGTTTTTATCTCAGTAGGATAAATCCTAAATAAGTAATTTCCTTGTGAGAAGAGAGACTGCACTTACGCTGCGAGGGGGCTGCACGGAGTTGCTCAAGTCCTGCCCAAACCTCCCTGCTGGGGAGAGCAGCGCTTGGCACTCAGGGCACAGACCTGGAAATGTAAAACCCAGGCACAAAATTTAGAGCTTGGGAAAACTGGGTATTAATAACGGTCAGCCTCATGTATGCTGATTTCCATACAAAGAGCTGCAATTTTATGGCCAGAGGCAAGCTAGTGCTCATTTTGCACCTCTGCTTGGCACAGGGAGCCTCACCCAGCCCTCAGCTCCTTCAGGAGCCAGCTGCTCTGCTGGCAGGGCCGTGTTTTTGGGGCAGGTAATGGTGACTAAAGACAGAAGGCAAGGCAGAGCTGTGCCAGAGATCCTCTCAGAGATCCACCAGCCCTGACACCACATCGCCAGCAAGAGCATCCTGTGTGTTTTTATGGGGCTTTGATTATCAGTGAGCAGCAAACGATAACACCGATGGTAACAACAGGTTATACACTGCTCCTATGGGGAGCTTTACAGCTGTGTTTTGGGAAGGACAAAAGAGATTTTCCACGTGCTCACCTGTTAAAGGGTGTTAACACTCTGTTCTCCTCAGGTCCAACCCCAGCCTCTGCTGTACCCAAATTGCTTACCTGGGAAGGAATCAGGGACAGGTGATTTATTTGGGTATTGACATTCAGACAGCGAGCGGGTGTTTTTAATTTGATATTTGTATACAAAGAAGGACACACATGAGAGACCATAACCTAACTTTTAATTACGTGAGTAATTGCGGTCCTCGGAGCAGGCATTTGGAGCCAGAAAATGAATAGTGTGAGTTATTTCATCTTCTTAATTAACATTCAAAATGCATTTTTATTAAGAGTCAGTTAAAAGGTTGACTTTAAAACAGCTTCTGCCATTTGCTATCATTTTTCAAACAAATATGGCAAAATTGCAGCAGCTCTAGCCCTTTCAGCTTGCATATGGAAAATTTCTTCATTTAATGATGTTATGTCTTCATTCATTTGTCATTTTTAATTAACATTTGGAAGTAATGAGCAGTTTGTCTTTGCGTGGCAGATCTTAATGCTAGATTGCGTTTTCCTGCAAAAAGTTAAAAGGGAAGGTTATTTGGCACATTCCAGTTTTTTTGCTGTTTCCTGGCAGTTTCTAACTCCAGCAAAACATTGATCTTTGGTTTCCATTCTCCAGAAGTATGTTGGGGTTATTTGCACCCACAGCTGAGAGCACTGTACGGTGTTTGTACAGAACCAGGGTAATAAGGAGAGGTAATTGTGCACAAGTACTTTGAAAGGACAAAGTTCTTGTACTTGGGGCAAATAGTGTCCGGACAGCACAGCTGAGTTCCCAGCTTTTCTCGCATCTTACCCAAATGCTAGAGCAACGCTGCTTAAATGCACAGGCCCAAGGATAAAAGCAAGCAGAAAACAGAACTGCAAAGCCAAAAATCAAACTAACAGCGCAAAAATACGGTACCTCAATACAAATTAAAGAAAAAAAATATTAGGGAGCAGAGCTGGCCTCCTGGTAATGAGCAAACAGAGCCTGGGAAACATCCATTTATTGCCTCCTGACTTTGTAATGTGAAAATCCCGGGACTGTGAGGAGTTTTTACAAGATTTGCAGGCTTGATCAAGAATGGAAAATGTGCTGTGTATTTGTGCAGCAGCGAGCTTTCCAGAACAAAGAGAAAAGGTCAAATTGTACCTGAGCTCAGATTCTGAAACTTCAGCGTAATGCCGTTGGCAGCCTTTCACCAAAAGTGGCATTATTTCCACCAAAATGCTGCACGGTTTATATAAACCAACAGAGTGCAAAACCACTTTGTTTCACAAATGTCACCATCTCAGGCTTTGGCCAAGCTGCTTCGCCTTGGTCTCCCACCCTTCTGCCACCCCTTCTCCCCACTTCTCAGGCACGAAGCCCAGCTTCTTGCCTGGGAAGAGGCAGAACCAGAGGGCTCTTTGGTCTCTAAACTCTCATGTGTTGGTTACACCGCATCTCCTTGACACTGCTAACTTGTTTTTTTACCCACATGATATCTGAATGCAAAAGACTTGTGCGTGGCTCTATGAATGTGTTTGTGCTTGGCCATGTTCATTACAATTTGGTCGTGGCTCCAAGAAGCAGCAGCTCACTGGAGATTGGTGGTTTGTTTGGGGATCTGGAATGGGGCAGCAGCAGGGCAGTGGCAGCAGGGCACCTCCAGCATCGGCTGTGACACCCCAAAAATCACACATTGAAGCTTTCCTGAGGATGGAGCCACGAAGGCAGCTTCTAAGAAGGATTTTGAGATGCAGAGCCATTCAAGATGCAGGGTTTCTTCCTTTTATAAATACATGTGTGTTCGTGTGCAGATAAGATACTCTTTGAACCCAAGTTACATTATTGTGGCTATGACTGAGGAGCCTCCCACCACCTTCATCTTGCTCCTGGAGGACTGGTGTGCCATGGTTTAATGCGAGGCTCTGCATCAGGCCTGTGGGCAGTCTGAAAGGCAGCCCCCACTGGGGAAGCTTCTTCCCAGTGCTGCCAGCACCATCCCACCCCAAACTGGTGGGTGGGAGGCTGCTGACTGCGGTGGGCAATACAAGAGGGAAAGCGACCTCGCAGATCTTTGACTCTTCGCTGGCTCATCAATTAGTGAAAAACAGCACCCTGCCTAAGACTTTTTTTCTCAAGACCCTCAGAGATTAATCACATTAAAGTAGGTCTCATAAATAATTCACCACTGCTGACTTAATGCCTTTTTTGTGCAAAGGCCAATTATCAAAACAAACATTCAGCTCTATGTAGATCCGTAAATGAAAAATCATTTCTATGACATGTAATATATGTTTTCATTTATAAATTGTACCAGCACATGCAACTTTAAGTGTCTCTCCCTCCACACTTCTTTAAAAGGGTCCATTTAAAAAAAAAAAAAAAAAAAGAAGAAAAGGATGTGGTAAAAACCAGCCTGCCAAGAAGGACAGAAGAACTTTAAAGGTTATTATAGCTAGTTTTGTTTCCAGATTAATGGAACTTTATCCTAATGAAACCATTCTTTTACTGGCTCACGTAGATCCAACTTTGGCTCTTGTTAATAAAGCACCATAATTAGCTACTCCGGATGGCTGCCTGGGAGGTTTGCAGTGCTCACCCAGGCACAGCACGCCGGCCTGATCCAGCCCTAGGGACCTCCTGGGGAGGCTGGGCAGGCAGCCTCGAGGTCTCGCCACCCAGCATCTGCACCGATGTGTTAGGGAGTGGGGGTCCCAGGGAGCTGGAGGAGAAGGAACTGAAGAGGACCTGGTGGGTAAAAGCCCACAGGTGTGGGCTCCAGCTCTCTCCTCTTAGACTGTTTCCAAGGGTCTCTGATAAGGCCCATTCAGTGTAAGTGGTGCTTCATCAGGGTGGGATGCTTGACTGCAAAACCAGCACGAGGTCAGGAAGCTCTCCTATAGCAGCAGGGTCAAGACAGGAGCTGCACAGACCCGAGCTGTGGGAATGGACAGTGGCTTCTTTCTGGAGCTCCTGGGGAGGAGGCATCTCCAGCAGAAGGACATCTCCTGGGGTGACCTACTTTGCAAGGGCAGCCTGTGCATTTTGCTCGATTATTTTAAGCAATCCATAGTGCAGCATTGCCTGAAGAGGTTTTCCTGTGTATCATTCTCCAAGAAAACACAATAGCAAAATTCTCATATAGTTTTCAAGTTAAATTTTGAAGTCTTGAACGGGTTTGCTCTGGCTTAATGAAAAAGGCTGTGCATAATTCATTAAATTCATTCCTGCAAAAATTTGCATTTTTTCTTGAAAATATTTCCTCAGTTTTATAATAAACAAGTCAAAGTTATAAATCCTAAATGTGCTTTGTGGTGGCGTTCATAAAAATAATATACTTCGAGTGCATTCTAAGCACACTCCTTAAAAAGCTCTTGTGGCTCAGGCATGTAGGCAGAACCTGCAAAATGCTCCCTGACAGCTCCCCGCAGCGGTTCGGGGACTTGCCATCGACCGAGCCTGTGCTGTATTAGATTATCTCACCGGCAGCTGACTTCATAACACATGTGGCTAAATCCCTCATCTATATGAAAGTGAGACCTGGATCATTTCAAATTTTAACCTAGAAGTGGGTTTGTGGAAAGGTACGTCTTTAAAGTTTTATGGCGTTAGTGCTCAATATTCAGAGAGCTCCTTTGACTTCAGTAAAAAGTGATGAGATTTGAGGGAACTTCTGCTTTGCTAGATGAGATATTCGGTGTGATTTAAGTGACTCCGTTGATCTTGCAGAAGAGTCTCTCAAACATTATTCACTCCTCTGAGAAATATGGGATTGTTGAAAGCCGTTAGATTTTTACCATTATTGTTTAGGTTGTCTTATAGAAGGATGGATTGTCCCGTTTCGCTGATCACAAATCAGTATCATAAACACTATGTTCTGTAATTGCATTTCATGTAATAATTTATAGTTTCTTTAGTAAGAATATGGCTTATGGCACATAAGATAGAAGCAGTAGACATATTTAGCTAATGGATTTTTCTAAGCCACTGCAAAAAATTTATTTGCATTATAACTTCTCCAAGCCATCCGTTTTTATACTTGTATCCATTTCCAAAGCAAAGCAAAATAATTTGAATCAAGTCCATCTGCTCCGGCTCAGAAGGGGGAGGGAAGGGGAAGGAAAGGCAGGTTATTTTACAAGTGAGGTATTTGGATGTGAGATAGGAGGATACTTTGCATGCTGTGTATTAAGTCTGGGCCAGGTGTGCTCTGTTTCCTTGCAGCCTTTCCAGTGGAGCAAAAGGCAGCACGGCAGAGTCCTGCACAGCTTCGCCTTGCCCTGCTGCTAGGTGGTGGGTGAGCACCCCCAGCCCTTGGAGGGCTTTCCTTTGCACGGCTGGCTTGCTGGACTTCCACGGCAAGGGCTTGCTGGTGCACGTGCTCCCATGAAAGGTGCAGGGGGTGAAGCTGCACCTTGTACGTTCCCCGTCTGAAATTGGAGCTAAGGAAATTATTCTGAACTTCTCAGCTGCTGGAAGGGCTGGAAGGGCTGCCTCCTCCATGCGGCACTCCAACCCCGTGACTGCTGCTCCCAAAGGGCAGTTTTCGAGAAAGCTGCAGCCCTGCTTCTTAGCCTGACACCAAGCCCAGAAATCCTTACGGCTTTCACTTGGTGCCTGGCCCTGACATTTGGGTAATTGCTTCACCCTTTGTGCGCTGCGGCTCTGTGCCTTCTCTGACGAGACGTTTCCTGGTTCAGACGTTTCACTCCTGCTTATTAACTCTTCCTCTCTGGTCATGCTCAGTGCTACTCTGTCCATAATGTATTTGGGAAGGAAGTTGGCAGTGTGAGATACTGCCAATGAGAAGCAGTTATGCCATGCTTTGCTTTGGTCATTCTCTGTGGGATTGTGTTTATAACACTGTATATTTATTGCTCAGAGGCATAAGAGGTGGCACCAAACCCTGGTGTTGGTAGCTAAGCTTGATCTTTGGAACCTATCGATACATAGCCACCTAGCTCACTCTGGTTTTATTTGACACAGCCAAGATCATACCAGTAAAATTTTAGCTGTAGCATAGACGCTTTTGCACAAGTTGTTACAAGGTTTTGCAAAATGTTTGGTTTAATTAATATTTGCCAGAAACAGGGATGCTGTGCACACAAGCTTGTCTGGAAGGCTTAATTTTGTTTAAAATTCCAGACTAAGAAGGAGTCTCCAAGACGTGCTGTCATCTGTCACTGTTCACCCAAACCCTCTGCCACAGGTTTCTTAGGATTTAGAAAATATGCTAGGAACCATATGCTAGCCCAAGCACAAGAATCATTAACTGATAACGTCAAAAGAAATAATCAGCTGGATTCTTTCTCATCTTTATTTTTGTTGTCTTCTCCTCTGTCTCCTTCATGTTCAGTTTCAGTTTTCCTATCTAGGTTAGGTGTTTGGGGATTTCTCTATCTCCTACTGTGATTTCTTCACGTCCGATTTTCTCTTCTAAAGACAGCCTTTCTGTCCACGGCTGATAAGGCTTGTGTTTGGAAGATCAGGCTTTTTCCTTCACTTGTCTTTACCTCCTTCTTCCCCAGTGCTGTTTCTCTCCCCTGGCCAGTTCTCTCTTCCTCTCAGGGGAGCGTGCCTGGCTGTTCTTTCCCTTCTATTTTCTTTTTCTTGCTACCCCTGTTATCTGCAGCTCAGTTTGTCTCATATCTTTATGAAAATATTTGCTCCTATTTTTTTTTATTATTTTATTTTTTTTTGCTTTTTCCCTTCAGCCTGCATTCCCTCAACTTTCTATTCCTCTTTTGTTTATATCTCATTTATATTCCAAGTTAAGTAAAAATGTACTGCTTTTGCTTCAAAGAAGTAAATCAGACTGGGTTTGCAAGGCCTTTTGATGCAGGACTATGTCGCAAATGGATTCAAAACACCTACGGTGTCAGGCATAAGGTCATTCACAGCTTGATGGCTAGATGTTATTTTGACATGAGACAAGGTGTTGTTTTTGTTGTTCTTTTGGTTTGTTTGTTTTTGCTTTGTTTTTGTGTGTGAATTTAACTTCATATCCCATGTTTTCTTGGCAAACCGTCCTAAAAGCCCTCTTTGTTTCAAAATAATCATTAGTCAGTATGCCCATCTGCTCCGAGGACCCTCGAGGTACTTGGCTGAGTCTGGTTTCTCCGTGATTGCTCAGTAGCAGGAGGTATTACAATCCACTTCTCCCCACCCTTAGGGGAATGCCACCATTCTGCAGCAACACCGTCTCATGTGAAGATGATATAAGTTAGCTTTGACGACTCCAGGAAAAAATGAGGCTATGCATGGAGCAGCATGATTAGGAGTGGCCCATGACCCCCTACGAAGCTATGTAGGAAACCCCTGAAAAGGGAAATTTGGAGAGTAATTTCCAGCATTCAGATCTGTATCGAGTGCACACCATGTGTTGTAATGTTAGCGATGCAGTCATCCATTGAGCCATTTCAAAGAAAGCTGGTGAAAAAGAAGTCCCAATTTAAAGGTTTATTGTTATGTTCAAAGTTGGTATTTTAATAAAGATAATGAAGAATTCCAAGAATGCACTGAGAATTTCTGGGATATATTTTTCTGCTCTAACCTTCATTTTGCATTAGCATTTTATGCCAAAATAATTTATCAGCTGACATGTATATACATATCTATGCACATAAGTGTGTATATGTGCATATATGCATGCATCAGACATGGATAAGATTTTAAATAGCTTTTGCTGTTGTGGTTTTTAATTTTGTTTCTGTTGATGTGACTTGGGTCTATTCAAATGATAAAGATTTGACTTCATGGGCTTCTGTATAGGCTTAAGTTTACAGTTATGTTCTTAGGCTGAGTGTTTCAGTAGTCTTTGGGGTATCTTTTGGAGTAGTTATCGCTGCAGTAGTGTCAGAGAGATTGCATAAATTGCCACGAGAGTGACCAGCCCCTGAACAATACTTGTATTTGTGCTGTATGCTAAGATGACCTCAAGCTGCAAGACTTCTCTGGCTAGTTTTAGAAAGCACTCATTAGTGAGTAGTGTCCCTGAGTTCTCGTGGTGTTGTGAAATGTTCTGATTTACCAACATTAAATCATGATAGATCCTTATTTGAAAATGTCTATGAATATAACCATGCTGCTTACCACCTTAGCTACAAAGCACACATACCTTCTGTAATTTTGGAACAGTGTAAGTACAAAGAGATGTAGAACAACTTTCTGACTACAGCAAGTAGAATTAACTGAGAGTGGTGACTTTTTAACAAGATGTCTACGAATAGGAAATCAACATCTGCGTTGTTTCACAATGGCAGTATTGCTTTTCTTGTACTTTCTGGTAAGCTCTGATCCAATAGGTCTATTCTCAACACCTCTGTTCACCTTTAACAAAAAAATGAATAAGCAAATACAATATCTTCTATTGATTCTTAACTACCCTCCATGCAGTTTCTACAGCTGAACGTATGAAACATAGCCATAGCCTGTGCCACATGCCAACAAGTTTGAAATGATTGAATTTGCCTCTTTATTATTCCATTCTAATTCCCTTAAGGACTTCAGATATATAATTTGGGGACTCAATCTAGCTCTGATTTTATATCCAGTAGATTAACTTTCAAGTGTCTCCTTGAGTACCTCTGCACAGAAGAAAACAAAGGAACAACATACAATTCTGAGTATTGCCTTTCCTCACAGATATCAAGCTTGCAATGGCTAACAACTGACTTTCTGTTCCTAGGACAGCAGTGTAATATCAGTCTCCAAACGTGGTCTTGCAGCATATGACAAGATTTCCAGCGTTTCTGCCTTTTAGTCAGAGCCAGTAGCCACTGAATAGATCAAGAAGTGTTTGCATTTTGCTCACTATTCAGTTTCATTTCCATCTAGTTAAACATGAGGGGGACATAATATATTCATTTTGCAAGAAAATTCTATATTCCTTTGAAGTGATGAATGATTCAGCAAGGCACTATCAGAGTCAATAATGGTTGCGCTAAGCCGTCCTACTCTCCATTGTCATGTAATCAAAATACACTGCAGTAAAGGACACTTTGCATTCTCCCTTTCCATGCTACCAGCCCGCTAATATTCTCTATAGCACATAGTCCATGCATTATCTAAAATGCCTGTTGCTTGGATCCTCTGCTTACAATGCCTTACAGTTGAGCTATCTGACGTTTCCATGCATGGAACTATTTTAATTCAACCATAACAGGTCTTTTCTATCTCTATGTCTCTTTCATTTTTAACACTGGTTTTCTCGTCCTTCCTGATGTGAAATCAAATCACAGCTGTAGGCAGTGTCAGAAACGAATCGGGAGTGGCAGGGAGACTGAATTACATCCTTACACCTTTAACATAGTATCTGGCTGTGGAATTGCAGACAAGTTGGTGGATGCTAGGTCCTGGCAATATCTGAAAAGTATTTACGTATGTACAACTGCATAACGACCTCTTAAAATCTTCCTTCATGTTTACCCTTCCTTCATATTTACCCTTGCATCTGTGTGGTAAGGAAGTGTGCTTGTCTCCATTTTACAGGTAAGGACAAAAGATTCAAGGAGAGCATTCAGCGAGGTTAGCTGTAGCCCACAGAGACTGATGATCCTGGCCTTTTTTTGCAGACAGTAGGAAGTGGTGTGAGGTATGGTTTGCCAGAGCCCTTCTGCCCACATTTCCTGAAGCCAGATTTGTGGGTCCCCCTTCCACCTGCTCCCAAATAGCTTGCCAGAGTTGCATGTGAAATCCATGGACATGTCAGGATTTGCATCTGGAACCTCCAGACCCCTGACCTCTGGTCTATCATTTCTCAGTATGCTTGTTTTGCTAGGGGAAAGAAGAGCTGAGTTAAAGCAGAAGGATCACGCCAAGAGCAGCGTGTGAAAACACGAAGGCACGGGCATGTGTGCCTGTGCTTGTGCGCTGCAGTGCCTGGAAGTGCAGTGGCAGCCACCCGGCCCCTGCAAAACCTCTGCTGCTTTACAGTCAGCTGTGTTTTCATTACACAAGCAGTAACTGAGAATTACAGATCATTTTAAGTTCAAATGATTAAAAAGGACACTTTCCAGGCAAAAATATTTCCATAAATACTGTCAAAATGCTGGGAATAAAAATTTCTATGCCACCGCAGAGTTTGGATGTAACAAATAGGTAGCTCATCTCTGGTACAGCACAGGCACAGAGATTTGCGTCCAAAATGCAATTTGTTTAGATGATGTTAAGCTCCTGAAAACACAAAATTAGAATTAAATACCTTCTCAGCCATAACCATAGAGCTGCACTCGTGATGCTAGAATACGCTGGAGCACAAGTGCTTTAGACAAACATAACAGGGTGAACAAACAAACAAGCAAGAAACACTCCATATGCATAAAGGAAGCAATTTGTAAGCATTCTTGTTCTCCAGCAAGGCAGAGCAAGCAGGCAGCAGTCAGAATGATCAGCAGTTTCACAGAATGTAGATATTACTATGTGTGTCCCCAGCTATCATTATTTTAATTGTCACTTTGTCATTGCTGGTGATATTTTTTTAGCTCTTCTTTTCTGTATGTCATTTTCTAAATAAAGGCTTGGGAAATAAAAGCCTTACTTTGGGCCGAGTTCTGTCTGGGGGAGACTTATGTTAGCAGAAAGGAAGTTTGGTAACTCTCTGAGATCAGAGGCCAGAAGCTCACACTGTTCTCCTCCACTGTGTGCCTTGTCTTTAGCTCGCATGGTCTGTGGGGCCAGCAGGACTGGGGCAGAACGTGGCCCCCTTACTGGTAGGGTCTGAGCTGCATTTGGAATGAAGACTTCAGTCTGAAATGCTGTAGCCAAGGTGAACTACAGCCAGAGTGAGAGATCCAGGGAGGTGCTGGTCGAAGGGACAGATGAGGCTGTTGTCAGAGATCAGTTTGGGGTCTACATGTCCCTTTGCTGCCCTACTTTCAAAGGACTTCTTTGCTAGGATCAGATCCTGAGTATAGCATCTGGTGTATATGGAAAAAGAAGAGGGTTGTTACGCGTGTTAAAAAGCATGTCCTGTCTCTGGTTGTGTTTCAGAGGAAAGGTAATTTCAGTCTATGCATCTCCCTTCAGTCCCGGATACCAGAGAAAAATCACAGAATAAGGACTGCAAAAAGCCTCCAAGAAGCAGCACTATGGTGGCGTCATCTGAGGAATAATTCGTTCTGAAAATCTGCATGTTTAGCTTTTACACTTCATTTAATTGCAGAGAAGCAAAGATATATTGGTGATTCTCTGCATAAGCGTTCAGTGTGGAGATACATCATTGAGATGGGTCTTCAGCCCCGACGCTAGGCATAGCAGGTGATAAACTGAGTTCTGCTGTGTGAGGTGTGATGCTGAACACTGCTTTTCTCAGCTGCCTTCTCCATGTGCTGCACTGTGCACCATTATTATATTTTTTTTTTCAGATACAAATTTATTATCTTTTGGTCTGTTTTACAGGAAAAAAAAAAGAAAAGAAAGAAAAGCAAAGCTCAGCTAGGCTCAGTAATAATGACACAACAATGCATAAGCGGTGAAATGAGCAAAAAAGTATTTTATTGCATAGGATTAAAATTAAAGTTGTACTATGCAACTCAGGGAATAGTATTTATGGGTGATTTGGCTGCACATTACAATCAGGGGTGCACAATACTTCTATCTAACACTTATGCCACATTGTTGTTGAAGAGATTGACCTGCTTTAATTTAATTTTCTTTAGTTGCTTTTCCTGGCCATCAATGAACTATTTTTATTTTGTATGTACTGAGTGTCATGTTTGTGAAATCCCACCCAAGTTGTCATTTTGACATGCTTCTGAACGTCAATGTCTGTAATCACGGGTCTGTTCACTCTGCTTCATGCCATGTTTGTCTCAGAAAAGGTTACTGAAAAGATCTTAAAATTAACAACTGTAAAGCTGAAACCTGTAAAGCTTCTCTTATATGCTAATCTCAACCCCTTTTCTTTCTGGCATCCATCCATGTAGCTGGGGGAAGTAAATAGTGGGTCCCCAGACAGATGGCCGTTAAGTCCATCACTTGAATGCCAACCAGTCTGGGAGCTATCAACCTTTCGGAGAATTGAAGGGTAAACCAAGTAGATAACAGCAGTGTTTTTCTGGCCTCCTGTTTGTATGTTTTCTTCCTAGGCTTTGCTCACATTCTCTGTAACCTAAGGCAATCTCTGGTGCAATAAGGCTACCAAACTTGGTACTCTGTATTCTTATCAGCTTTATTTTAGTTGTTAAATATAAAACATCACAAGCTGAATATTATCTTCAACATGCAGATGAAGGAAACAAACTCTTGTTCAGATGGTGCATCATATTCATTTAGGTTGGAAAAGACCTATAATGCCACGTGTTAACCATAGCACCACTAAACCACATCCCTGAGCACCACATCTACACATCTTTTGAATACCTTCAGGGATGGTGGCTCAACAACTTCCCTGGGCAGCTTGTTCCAATACTTCACAACCCTTTCCATGAAGAAATTTGTCCTAATATCCAACCCAAATCTCCCCTGGTGCAACTTGAGGCCATTTCCTCTTGTCCTATCGCTTATTTCTAGGAAGAAGAGCCTGATTTCCACCTTACTACAACCTCCTCTGAGAGTGATAATGCCTCCTGAGCCTCCTTTTCTCCAGGCTAAGCAGCCCCAGCTCCCTCACCTGCTCCTCAGAAGGTTTGTTCTCTAAATGTAGCACAGGTAGCTGTGATCTTAACTGAAGTTTGGGTAGGCTGGAATTTCTGCTAAGGTGGTATTCATATCAAGGAAAGCCACAAATCTGAGGAGTTTGTTTATAGCTGGAGGCCAGCCTAGCTAATTGGACCTAGCAGTTTTTGAAGCATGATCCAAGATTTGGACAAAACTTAACTTGGATTCATATTATCTGAACACTTTATAAAGTGTGATATTTTAATTGAGCACTGGTGGAAAGTGGTGAAACTCTCGGGCAGTTTTACAGAACAGCTTTAATATGCTGTTCTTTCTTTCAAAACACTGCTGCTCTTTGTTTAAGAGAAGAAAACAGCACAGGTATCAAGGGAAGATCCTTGCCTCTCTCTACTCCATTTGCTGTACATACATTTTTGACATGCCTCCCTGGGGCTGCCACGAGCTCTAAGCTAAATAGTTCATTGTGTCTGCACATGCCATTTTTCTTTCTAGCTGTCCTGTCTATCCCTGGCAATTTTGCTACATCCGTTGCATTTTTAAAGATTTAATATTGTGAATTATGGTAATAGTGAGTATTAGTATGGAATATTCCAGAGGCTTGTGCACAGGGGCCACCAGATCTTTTTCTCTGAGCACAATATTTAAGGTTTCATCAATGTTCAGCCTATACTTTTCAGAACATGTTGTTATTTATCAGCTGAACCTGATCTGCCATGCTGCTAAATTGATGATTTGGCCAGAGGCTGTCAACCATAGAGCTTAGTAGTCTTACAACATTGTTCTTAGTTTATATTTCAGGTTATCCTAACAGCTTTTTATCTGTAGTTCCCTAGATTCTTGCAGATTTCTTCAATGAGTGTTATTTGCTCATGGAGTTATGTAGCACTTTAATTTTCCAGTTTGATCCGACCTCTGCTCTTTTACTCTTCGTGTTTCTCTGACGGTTTATTTTTGATACATTTAAAGAAAAAGTATTTCTCCAGTATCTTCTATAATAAAAACTATACGGATAAATACTTCAGCTTTTCAAGAGAGTCTTTATCCTTCAAAATTACTTTCCTTATACCCTTGTGGCTAAGCCTATTCCTTAGCTCTCTTGCAACTCGCCTGCTTCTGAGATAATTAAAGTTTTTATATCTTTGACTGTCTGATCTTTACATTCTCTCTAAGCTCATCTGTTACATCCTACACTTAACTACCAGAGTTTATTACTTGCACACACATCTTTGAAAGAAAAAGATATCTGTGCCACATCTCTCGTGCTGTTGGCATGATGGCCTCTGACCTTCATAGTTCCATTCTCTATTGTAAAGTATTAAGAAAAAAAATTTCTCATACTTCTGCTCCTCTGAGTATTTCTTAATGTTTTCCTTCTTCTAGTTCTTCTTCTTCCTTTTTTTTTTTTTTTTTTTTTTCCAGATAGTACAGTTTTATTGGGGTTATTAAACACTTGGAAAAGTTTCAGAAACAAAACTGGCATCTTAAGTGTTGTACTGCTAAAACATGATATTAGACTCAAAAAGAAATCATAGCTTTATCCACAAAGAAATCACTTGCTTTTTTGTCTCCTGATAGACATTATTAAGATGTGAAAATTCATTACAAACTTAGTATAGTATTGGGAAAATGGCAATACATGAAATAGCTAAAATACATGAAATAGCTAAAATAGGCATATTAAGTCTTTAATTAGTCTTTTACTAAAATAATGTCCACAATTGGCACACCTCTGTAACTCTTTTAGGCCTTGGTTAAGAAAAATATGTTACTCCTTGGTGGAAATTTAAAACTGAAAGAAGACCTTTGACGAAACTGATGAAGATATACTTCATGTAATATTTATCTTTAGCATTACTTCTCACAAATAGGTAAGCAAGGTCTTCTGTCAGGATGATGTTCTGAAGTGAAGATTGCCAGAGATATTTGGCTAAACAAACAGGTTTTCATAAATGAAATTAAATCAGTGGATTTTCAGCTTGTATTCTCCCATATACATTTGTTCTGCTGCCTACCAAGTGCTTCTTCATATGGACACTCACATCCAAACACGGTCCTTGGTCATGTGAGTAGCCTCTTTTTTTTGCACAATAAAGTACAAGGAGAAGCAGTTCAGGAAAACAAAAGAACTAAACTAATCTAAGTCAAGAAAACTGAATAAATGTACTTTGCAGTAGGCTTGCATGTGAGAAAACAGAATGAAAACCAAATTGCAATCAAATCTCAGAAGCATATTATGGAAAATAAAGTTATAGAAAGGAAAGAAAGTATTGCGGATAATTTCAGGAACTATTAAATGTTTAACTGCCAGTTCAAAAGGAAATAGCAGAGCTGCTTCAGGACGAGGTCCTTCAATTTATTTGTTTGTTGTTACTATCCATCTACCATAACATGACATTCAATCTCTCTTGCCCACCCTGTTTTCTCCCCATAATATTTCTCTCCTTCATGAAGCACTCCCCCACCCCCAAAAACAAACAAACAAAAAATCTGGGGCATGCACATGAATCTGGGCAGAACATAAACCTGATTTCCTTTGATATTACAGCAATTACAGCAACTACCAATACAAAAATTATTTGTGAGAAAGAAAACCTCTGAAAATAGCAGTAAGACTGCTTTTCTGGCATTATGTTTCTGTTATTTTAATCCGTGTAAGTCACGTGAAAATTTAACACTGCATAATAAAACCCCACCAGTAACATTTCTCACATTTTTATTTGATAGTCATGCTAACCTAATGCCCCACTAGCACATTTCCGATTAAAATTTCTAAATTAATAAAATTTGAAATATAATAACCATAAGAAATGAACTTTTTTTTTTTTTTTTTTTTTTTTTTAAGTGTTTCGGTGATATACCAAACATGAAAAGAGTATTTTGACAATACTGGCAATACTAGCAATGTATCTATTCATTTTAATCTTCAAAGTGTTTATCTGCGTACATATTTGGCTAGTTTCCTCCTTCTCTGCACTGCAGTGTTTAGCAGGCTGACAATTTAATTGCAACAACCTTCAGAGCTCTCTCAGTGCCTACAGGGGGATGTTTAAAGGTAGAAGTTAACCTCAGCATCACAAGATATGTGCTGGAGCCACTGTGCAGTCGCTCACGAGGCTGCTCAGGAGAGCCACCTGAGCAGGAGCCCGGCCGCCCCGATCCACCTCTCCCTGCCTCCCACAGAGCAAGCCAAGGTATGTTAACCTCATTAAACAACCATTAGCTTTTGTGAATCTCTACATCTAGCTACACAGGAGTTCTCTATATAATGTGCAACAATAGTCTTTGTGAAACACTTGTTTTTTTAATCACTATTTTTTCTGCTTTTGTGCTACTTTGATGGACAAAGCTGCCCAGCTCCTGCTGATGGAGAGCATGCCTTATCTGTAGTGCAGCAAATAGAAACTGTATACCCAATAATTTGTTTGTTTTGCCCTTCTTGTCTCCATCTTGGCAAGAAAAAGTCTTTTCTCTTTTACTACTTTCCCAGATCAGATAGGAACAGGCCATGGAGCTAGCTGGTAGGACTCAGTTCACTTAAGGACAAAACCCAGAAGCCATGGAGAAGCCTAAGCCATTGATTTCCAGGACAATGTAGGCTCCTGCAAGGTTGTGTACTTTCTGATACAGTGGGATGTAGAGATTCCTGAGATGATGTAGCTCCAGATGGATCTATACAAGCTAAAATGCTCACATTTCTGCCAGGACTTCTGCATGGAGCCGCACAATGGAGAGGCACTCTCGTGCGTTGCAGACGCACCACAGCACAGTAAGTGCTCTTAGTCATTTTACAAGAATTTAGGCTTCACATGGACTGCCTGTTAAAATGGCTACTTGGTTGCAAGGTATGTGAAGATTCTTTTATTTTTTCCTTTGAATATGGAAATAAGGATACTGGTTAGTGTAGACTGAATTAAGCTTGTATAACAGAGGTCTTGGAAAGTTATTACTCAAGCAGGATATGCTACAACATCAATCCACTGTAGGGTATCATGTTAATGACTTGTTTTTGACTTAGTCCAGAACAGTACTATTTAACTGTACTGCAGTAGTTCAAGCTGTAAATGTGGGGAAAATCGAGTCACTCAATAGTCATACACTGTAGTTAATGTTTGTTTTCTTTTATTTTGCATTATTGTTATTATTATAATTATTATTATAAGGAAAACATCTGTAAAAACTGAAAAAGAACATACCAGTCACTATTACTGTATTGCCATTTTAAGACACATTTTCAATTCTCCTTTATCTCCTCACTCCTTTCCAGCAAGGGACCCAAAGCAACAAGCAACAGACGAAAATGGTTTCTTTCAATAACACAGTATGCTGAAGAACCTTTTTTTTTTTTTTTTTTTTTTTCCTTTTCAAGGTCATTCTCTGGTTATGTTCACTTAGCAGAATGTATCTACTCGTGTCTTCACCTTAGAGTGAATTATACATATTTCTACTGGACATCTATGGGTTTGTCCTTTATTGCTAGTTTTTTTATCTCATCAGTAACTCGCTATCAGTTTTGACATCCACTAGCTTGGACTGGTTTTGCTCAGGGATACCAGAATGAAGAGGTTTTCAGAAGGTCTCCACGAAAGTAGATTCTGCTAGGCTTAATGTCCAGAATATTTTATTGAAAAATGTTTTATTGAAACCCTCCTCTTCCTTGAAAAATGTGGATGACATCAGTTTGCTTTGCTTCTCATCTCCTTTCTTTACACAGGGTGAGCAGGTTTGCCATCCTCTTTCACAAGTGACTGAAAATAAAAATTAAAACATTTAATATATGTACTTTTGCACTGTTATGTTAGGTCAAAGTGGTTTTGGAGCCACCAGAAACAATGAAATTCCAGTGACAGCTTCATTGGTGCAAGCCTACATACGCTATTCTAGAACCACATGCAGATCTGAATAGCTTTTACAGAATGTGTGAACCTAATGATATAAATAATCTAGAGCAATGGTACCACACTAAGGGTCATGCCTGTGGGAGAACAGGATACAATTCTAAAACCTTACTCTGCACTTTTAACTCAAGAGAAAATCCATAATGTTAATTCAGATAATAAGAATTCAGTCTTGTTTGTTTCTTATCTCATTCAATAAGAATTCAGTCTTGTTTGTTTCTTGACATGGCTCCTCGATGTGCCCCACACCTGAAATGAGAAAGAAGGAAGAGTGTTGCGAAGCTCCTGAGCTCTGAGGGTAAGGATCCCAGGTTAAAAGCTTCCTGGGGCACCTACGCTGCCTGGAGAGCTTCTGTCAATTAGATGAGTTTAAGTGGAGGCTGAATTAGGATTTCTTGGCTCTGAAATCATGCAGTCATGAGAGTAAGACAAGGATAGTAGAAATAAAACGTAGATATTATTGGCAACTCATGCAGATACAAAGGATGTGGATGAGAATATGAAGAAAAGAGAAAAACCTGGATGCTCCCTCCTGCTGCGGTGTTGTAATGATGATCCACTTCAGGGCCCAAGCTAAAACAAAATGTTTAATGGTCAGGGAAATAAAACACAAACTAAATTCAAAGAGTACTGGAATAATTTTATTTAAAATCAATTTATGATCCAAGTGATGATTATTTATCAGAGAGATGAAATATGGAAATCAAAGGTACCATACATGATATAAAGTTTCCCTTTCCAAAATAAAACAAAGCAAAGGAAAACAAAATAGAATAGAGCATTGAGAAAAAAAAAAAAAAAAAAGAGAGAGAGAAAATGTCAATAGTCTTCAAAGACTGGAAAATGAAAAAGTACATTTATAAAGACATGGTGTGAAATGTTAGTCACAAAAATAAAATAAGGTATGGTGTTTGTTTGTAGAAGTCTTCATAAATTTCTGTCATGATCTGCAATGTTCTTGTAATCAACAGCTTCTGGGGGGAGAAGAAGGAATTTGACAGTAGGTTGCATATGATGAAAAAGCTTGCAAAAACTATAGGCAATGAAGTTTTAAATTATCTTTTAAATATTCAGAGACATTTGAGGGCATTGCCTTTGCTAGCAGTTTTATTTTGGTAAGCACAGAGTAATGAGATTGGATTGGGTTATTTTGTTTCTACATGTATAAACGTCTCTGCTGTCTCCCCAAATTGACAAAAAGCATTAAAAATGCATAAATGATGTTACGGCTTTGTGGTAGGAAATCATATTTTGAATTCAGATGCAAACAGCATTCTTTCAAATCAGAACTGATCAACAAAAAGAACATGGCCAGGATTAATTGGCTGTAGTGGGAGTCTAATGACTGCAGGAAGGAAAATATTGACAGGGCTGATACCAGTGGAAAGAAAAAACCCCTTGAGATTCTGCAATGACAGTGAAAAATAAAAAAAAAGATTTATCTTAAAAAGAAGGAACGTCTGGAATAAAAAGAAAAGAAAAGAAAACAAAAAGGGCCTCAGTCTCATAGAGTACAATACCAGCAGCAGAAAGTCTGACTGGAGGATGTGAGTGAGCACGAGAGGTTGTTCCACAAAGCTCTCTTTTGCCATGAAACCCAATGAACCTGCAAAGTTTGGCTTGACTCCACACCAGTGGAGAACGCACAATTACAGTAGCTTTTGTGCTCAGAGGTGGCAGCTGAAAGCAGCCTGGCACTTACCCTCTGTACTGTTTCTGTATCATTTTAACTACATAAATTGGGAAATGGGAGCAGTGACAAGTACCCAAGGTGTATATACACCTGTGGATATTGCAAGTATTAAGTCTCTGGCTTCAAACTTTCCAAAGTATTACTCATAAGGAAAAAATTGTGAACTATTTGCTGCTTTATGTTCACATAGAATAATTTCAAACGGTGTCAGTACATTGAAACAGTTCTCTGATTTTAATTAATTGATGAATAGGAAGAAAAAGTCTCAAACTAACCGATTCTTAGTTGCAAATAATGCCCCCTGTTTTGTAAGGACTTAATTAGAAAGGTTTTACTGTTCAGCAGTAGAGCACTCATAATTCTAATAGATAGTCTGAAATAAATAAGCTTAGACTTGGGCAGCTGTTCCCAAATTAGCACTGTCACAGAACTTGACTTCTTCTAATCCTTTTATTATGCAGACTCCAGATTTACTTCAACCCACAATACACTACTATGCTTGAAATTTAACTCATTCTTAGCTACGTGCTCCTTCAGCATGAGTGACTGCATGCAAAACCACATTGGTCTTTCCAGGGTACACAGAGATGCAGGAGAAAGCCAAACCATTTCCTCTGGCGAAGTTAGAAGCCCTAGCTGAGTTAGGAAAAAGTCGATGGTGGAGAGCAGCCTCATTGGATCTGCCATGCGTGGTGGTGACAGCAGCACCGAATGAGGCAATTGAGTCACTTCCAGGCGTGGACGTCACTGGGAGGCTGGCTCCAGCACAGCAGATGCTCTCCCAAGGTGTGGGTGGCATTTTCCCACCACAAGAAAGATTTCAATGAACGGCATGGTTTCAGATGGATGCGTATAATGCCTTGCAAAATTAAACCAAATGTGAATGCATTTTTTTTTTTTTTTTTAACATGGGAAATTCTGCAAGCAGTATAAATGACATTTGGGTTCTGCCTTGGGAAAACATTTGGAAAGAGTATTTACAAAGAGAAATCTAGTTTCTCGTTTCACAGTGCACTTCATTTTTTACAAGTAGTATTTCTGTTATTGTTGTAGGTGCCAAGGTCAAAACCCTCTTTATTTAAATGGAGTAAATGCAAATGTGCTGTGAGACACCAAGTTTACACCACAATGGGTAATGACTGTTCATTTATTTGTAAGAAAGAACATTTGCGGTTTATTTTTGAGCCAAAAAGATTGTTGGCCGTTATTATACGTATGAAAATGTGATATCTCATTTAAAATGTGGCAGCAGCTACTGACAGAAGCAAAACTAACCCCCAGAAAACCCTGTATATAGAATAACTGTTTTCCAAATATGAATGAGGTCACACTTGGATGTGATCTATGTGTTATTAAAATCAAAGATCTCCCTAGGCAGAAAGCCATTAAGCCTGAGTTAACGCCATAAATATCTAACAGCTACTTCAGGTGAATAATTCTGATTAAAATACCGCTGTAGCTTTCTCAAATCACACTCCATGAATATGAGTCTGGAAATTAGGAAAACGATGTTGAGCAGTTACCAACTTGCTTATAGAGGTGACAGGGGGGAGTTTGCCCTGAGTGCCATTAGTGCCTGGTGGTACGGCTCTGGCAGGGTCAGCGGGTGCCAGGGGTGCTTCTGGCACAGCCTCGGTTCAGTGGCTGTGGTGCCTGCACAGGATGCGAGGATTTGGATTTAATTTCCTCCTCTGCCTCGCAGAATTTCAACCTGCAGCTCCCATTCCCGGGAGAGCTGGCGAGACTGCTGGCTAATGAGGCAGGAAGGAAATTTCTCTCAGTCCACCCTATTAAAGCTGTATCACTTTGTACAGAATCATTAAGTATTAATTGGGCCAGAAAGAAGGCAGGGGGATGCTGTGGATAGCTGAGCCCTAAGCCTGCTCCAGCCAGTGTTTCATTTTCTCCCGTCAAGCTGCATTTTGAGCAGGGTTTGGCCACAGGCCTGCTTGCTTGCAAGTAGGAAATTACTGTCCTTGCTGCCGTGCCTGGGGATGTGGGGTGCAGAATGGGGACAGCCACCCTCACACCTCCTGAACAGACCGATTCTGATGGTGTGGGGCTGGGTGAGCAGGGATGTCTGCAGAAAGTCAGCTCTGAAAAAAAGTCAGCTGAAAAAAGGTGCTCAGAAAAAATCTGCTAGGCCCAACAGAGCAGGGCTCTCTGGCAGTGTCAGCTTCAACCACCTCCCAGTCCCAGTGGGTATTTATTGCCCCACAGCTCACTCTGTAAGCAGCGAGTACATCTGGACTACCCCGTGGCTCACAGTCAAAGGAAAGGGGATCTTGATTTTGAAAAGAAAAGCCATTCTGCTTGCCCTTACGGCTTACAGATATGCAAGTGCACAGGCGGAATGAAAAGGAGAACAGTCAGATGGAGAGCTACATCTAACCAGTGCCACCTCAAAGGAAGACAAACTTCCTCGTTCGCTGCCAGGGGAGCAGCTCAGACGTGCCCTGGTGTGCCAGCCTCCCTTCCCCTGTGCGAATTAGTTCTCTTGTGGCTTACGAGGTGCCTCAGGCACGACCTGCACGTAGCTGGATCAAACTCCCGTTATCATTTCATGTTTTCTCATTCAAGACTGCCATTTCTAAACTGTTTTACTTTAATTTCAAGAACCCTAGCCGCGTTGGTAAAACATTATTTTTCCTCTGAGTTGAGACCAAAAAGACGGTAATCTCTCTGATCGATGCCTCTGAGGTTTCCAAGAGAACATGTGCTGAAATCCCAAAGGCAGTTTTATGGTGTGAATTCAAGATGCTTCTTATTTCTAATAGGAAAGCTGTATGATTTCCAATGTTCACAGTGTTGTTTCCACGTGCGATTTTGAAGTACAATTTGCAATTCATGCAGATAGAGATTGGAAGCACAGATTAAGAAAAAAAATGAGAGGATAACGCTAATAACAGAAGTTTTAGCTTTAAAAAAAGGAGATCATTTGAAGGGGAAAAATAAATTGTGTTGTAGGAAGACAAGAGGGTCAAAGAAAATTGAGTTTTACTAAAATAATGCCTTAATTTATCATGTAAGTTTTACTAAGAGAAGTCAGAGAAATGGTAGTAGACATGACCAAAATTGTTTCTGAGCTTTTGCAAGGTGACAGAGCCTTATAAAGTCTCTGACGGTGTAAAATGTTACGAATATCAAAAGCAGATACTCCAAATATGGAAATTTCATGCATTTCTTGACAGAGGACCAGATCCTGTCCTGCATAATGGAACAACTATTGAACTAGTGCAGTTCTGCGACCCAAGAGGCTATGATTGCCCCTGCAGTCCTCCAACAGAGGCACTGTTGGAGGACTTGGTACAGTTATGCCACCTGGCATACCATACACTGATTTTTCAGGTTCACTGATTCATACACTGATTTTTCAGGTTTCAGCACAGAGGCTTGGTACACGTTATGCCACCTGGTATACCATACACTGATTTTTCAGGTTCTTTGCCATGAATTTAGGACTTGGAGGAAGGCTCCTTAAGTCCTCATCCATATTAGTACGTTAAACTTGTTTGGGACCATTCTCTGGCAATGAGAACAACTGGCATGGGATGGCCTCTTCCTCACAGATGAATAGGCAATCCAGTTTCAGCACCTGCATGCAGATGCAGAAATGTCCCTTAGAATTTAATTTACTTGGTCTCTAGGACCAAGGATGTTTCACAATTAAGCACTCTGTTATGGACTCATTTGTGTTGATATAATCACGGTAATGGTGACTGAGAAGTGAAAACATCCTGTATGACATAACCAGATCACTCAGTCTTCTAGGCAGTGATTTGTTTCCAAAAGTAAATCAGGAGAATGAGTAACCAAACTTCTCTCTACCCTAGGAAGGTAAAACTTATCACCTGGAAAAAAAAAAATCATAAGTTAAGTGTCCCCTCCCCTCCCAAATGAGTTTTCTTAGCTTAATTGACTTAAAGTATTTTTATGCCCTTTCTGTTTTTTAACAACTAGTCAAAATTAAATCACTTCTGGCCTAAAATTAATGGTAAGTCACAGATAATGAAAAATCTGTACTTCAGACACTCCCACAATGGATGAAAGAGCTTCACTCAGAAGGGTATAGAAGTAATAAACTTGTAATAAATGTCAGAAAGATGTGAGCCCTTTATTGGAAAAAAACTCATGTACTGCTTTTAACAACTGAACCTGTCAGTTATATAAATGATAATGTGCATTGAGGGAAAGTAAGCTATAAATCCCTTATTTCTGAAATGAAATTTCATCAAACATGAAGAAATAGGTTGATGACAAAATTAATTCTCTGTAATGCCAAATATAGATGCATCTGGATAACAGTGTTTTGAGTTCAGAGCAAAAAGGGTTTTCCCAAATATTTTCCTGCCTGATAAAAGCTTTGCATCCAAAAGTCCCCGTGTCCTTTAGGTCATTCTCACCTCAAACTGTGGACAATTTTGGAATATTATTTTTTCCGCCCCTAGCAGGTATTGAGTAAAGGCTTTAGGGCCAGTTGCAGGATGCACACAGTCAAACAACAGCAGGCTGCTGCATTCAAGGGAACCATGAGCAGAAATGCTCTTTACTGTCTCCAGCACAGGCTGGTTCAATGAGTAAATGCAGACCTCAGGGTGGTCAAGATTGGCTTCTCACTGGACTTGAAACACATTGCACTGAGTTCACTGAGAGCTGAGATTCTTCCTGGGCCCACAGCCAGAGACAGAGACTCCCATTCACTACCTAGGTTTAGGTTTGGTTTTATTGATGGTTCCCAGCTTTATGGATCTTACTCTTCTGTTTAAATTTGGAGCAGACTGAAGCATTTAAATAACAAGCAAAACATGGAGTGGTATTAATGCTAATGCCCTTACTTCCCTTCCATTACCAGAGAAATGAATTTTATTCTTCAATTAAACAATCAAGCAAAACATAAAAGAAGCAGAGGTAAAATGAAAAGAAAGACAGGACTACCTGTCTACAAAGACAGGACTACTTGTAGTAGCCTGAGGTTTACCCTTTATTTATAAGGAAGGCGAGACACAGGCAGTTACTAAGATGTGGGGAAAAAAAAAAAAAAAAAAAAAAAGGAAATTTAATCACAAAGCCCAGATGACATTTGTCTAAGAGTCTCGAGGAAAGTGAAGTCTGAAGTAACTGAACTACTGCCAAATGCATGTAATTTATCATTACACACACCTACTATATCAGATGAGTGGACTAAGTGTCATATCCTGCCTTAAAAAAGCTCTAAGATTTGTGTTCAAGACATAACGAGAGTACAGGGCATGAAGTATTTAAATGCAAGGGTATTTCAACCTTCTCATATAGGGCAGGAAAATTTATCTCAAAGGTACTCCAATTTCTTTTCAAATGGTAAAACCAGGCTGTGTCGTTGTAAAGGAAATCTCTGTCAGAGGAGGTATGGGATTAACTGATGCATTAGCTGTGATTGCTTTAATATTATAAATGATACTTCACGGGTTTGATGAATAGTTACATTTGGTTTACCTGCGGTTCTGCATTTGAAAAGATAATATAGAGAAAGCAATAAAATTGAGTTAGTAGAACAGTATAGGGCTGCTATTACCTAAAAATAATAAATGAATTACACTTGAAGGCAGTATACATGCAATAACTGTCAGTCGGTTATCTATCAGCCCATTTGATTTCTATTAGGTGGTAGGAAAGACTTCTATATTTTGTGTAATTATTGAAGTAAAATTCAGATGAAAATGAATTGGTTTCTTCCTTCAGCTTTGTTTTCCTTTCTGCGTAAGACCATGCACAAGTCAAAGGGATCTGTTCCAGAAAATAAATATACATATTTTTTTTTCTCCAGTGTCACCTGCCAGAAAAAAAGGTTACCTTCTGGCATGGCAGATTGGCTAGAAGGTCATGGTAGATATCCCAGTGGAGCTAGGGATACATTTTTTGGCACAACATCATATATACATTCTAAGTAATGCAACACAATATTTAAAAGTACTTGCCAAGAAAACACACTGGTTTTATTTAAATGCTATTCAATTCCAGCTCATTCAAGCTTAGCAGACGTGAACTTACGCAGGTCTCAACCCACTGGTAAGCAGGCTGACAGGGATGCTGCTAATGTATCTGGAAAGCAAAGGGGTGTTCTGTATCTCTGCTTTCTCTGGGAGGGGAAAAGAAAAGTTCTAGTAGGAAAAAAAAAGAAAGTATAGGGAAAGATGAGTATCTGTGAAGATGTGATGCAGCTTCTGTATAAGGGGAAACTGAAGAGACCAGGACTTTCCTACTGCCTGTAAAGATAAAGGAATAGGAAAGACCAAAGCATCTGAGATAACAAATACATGTACAATATAAAAATGTATCAGAGATGACTGTCCACCATTTTTTCAAAATACTAGAATGGAAGACCACCCAACAAGAATATTAAGCAGCCACTATAAAACTAATGTGGAGAAGCTGAGGTACTTTTATTTAAAATGTGTAATTAATTTTGGAACTCTGTGGCCCAAGCTGTTGTTGAAACCAGAAGTCAAAAGAGATTAAAATTGATATTAAAATAAATTCAGAGTTTCTATAAATGTATGTTAAATTCAATGGACGGAATGCAGCCCCCACACTGGAAACTCCACACTTCTAATTGCTGGAAACACAGATTGCTGAGAGAAGTAATCTTTTCCTTTAGGCTACTTTATGTTTTCTCTATTTCTTATGCTGCTTTCCAAGCAACCATTCCAGATCACTGCCTTTGATTCAATCACGTATGTCCATTCTTATGTTGTGTGTCCTTTACCATTACATATTAGGTATTGTGTTTTTTTTTTCCCCTCAAAAACGGGATTCTGTTTGTCATGGTTACCAGCACACCGCTCACCCACAGTAAATTATAAAACAGATGCTTCCGTGTAAACACCGCGCTGTTACACAAGCCACACATGTAAAGTTTGCATACCTAATCTTGCATGTTTTATTCATTCCTGTACCTCCATGGCTTTATTTTGCATTCCTAAATTGCGAGGAATTTGTTGCTCTAAAAAGGACAGTACTGCTATATAATGTTGTCCAATGCAAGTTTGGAGAAAGAAGTCTTTGCTTGGCTTTACGTATCATTTGGCCACGATGTACTAAAGGATGAGAGAAGCAATAATGAGTGACAAACTAGACAGGTTACTGCAGAGCCACTGACAGGACTGAAGCAGAGCCGCTCAATATGCACCACCTGCATTGAAATCCCCTTTCATCATTGAAATCTGAATTGTCAAGGCCTTTAAAGGTGGGACGTGGACAACGCGAAAGTCAGGAGAAGTCTTGGTACACGCACATGAAATGACCACTACTATGGAGGAAAAAAATGAAGTATAAAAATTTTTTGACATGGGAAGTATCTTTCATACAGTAGTTTAGAAATCCATGCCATCGCATTGTCAGGAGCTTGTTGAAAGTGAGTATCTTAGTAACATTTGGAGATTTGCTATTTTCATGAATAAAGATAGCAGATGTCTATTATATGAACTAAAAAGAAAATTATAGTGAAAAGTGAACGTTTCTGCTCTCTGACAGCGCATGGCAGCTAGTTAGGTGGAGAAAACCATCCTTCTGTGAGACAGAACTGCTCGGGAGTATTTTTATGTTGCTCTTTCAAACAGGTGGCATTGCCTAGAATCTAACACGGTGCTGGGATGGAGTGAGTAACACAGCCACTGAATTTTGTTGTTTATTTTGTATTTATTTCTTTTAAGGGACAGTACTGTTTTAACCAGTTGACCCTGTACTAAGAAGGATTCCAAACTCTGTGGGGGTTATTTTCTTCTACTATATTGATTCACTTCTTCCTACGTGGAACAAGCATCCTAATATTAGTATCAAAAATGAACAGAGAATACTTTGCACTTACACAGGCAACGTGCATTTCTGCATCTCAACATACTTTACGGAAAGCAATTAATACTTACAACACCCATGTGAGGTTAGAGATAAGAAAGCTGCAATGCAGAGGAATTGACTTGCTCAGCCTCAGAGAAGCACAGAACCATGGATTTCAAGTCTTGTGCTCTAACCACTAGACAAAGTTGTCTACTTTGTTATACTAAGTCTATATTAGGAATAATTTAATACTTTAGAGGCTCTGTATCACAAACGCTGAACTGACTTTGTACCTCCATAGAGACGTTAAAAAACTCCGAGCAATCCTTCTGCATGTTTTGAGAAGAGAAACAAAGACCATCAAGCTATTTATTTAAATGTTATTTTGGAACATACTGAAAAATGCTTCTATTATTTTGTTCGGAGTGCAAGAAGCACAAAGTGTTAAGAGGCTTCTCATCCTTATACAAAGCAGCCAGTCTACGCAGTCAGTCCTCAGTGTCAGGGAAGATGTTATGCAACTGACTAGAAACTTTCAAGCCGAAACTTTTTCACCTTGCTGTGGTGCTGCTGACTCTGATGGTGCACAGGTAGGAGGATGGAGGAGGCACTGCCACCGACTCACTGCCAAAACCCAGAGCTTCCTGGAGCCCTTACCCTCCACCCACTGAGAGTGTCTATGTGCAACCCTTACCTCCCTGTTAATGTAAGCAGGAGGGGCTGGTTTTATCTTTTCTAATGAGTGAGATTTTCTTATGAAAGCAACAGTAATTCAGCCAAAGCAGAAAACATGCCGACACTGCTGACACAAGAGGTAGGGCCCCGAGATCTATGGGTGAGGGTGTGAGAAAACACTGGATCAGTAGGCAGAGCCTCTTAGGTGAAGTGGCAGAAACTCTTTGAATTTTGCCACAACAGTGACATTTATCTGCTTCAGGGCATGTGTTTCAACAATAATTGATATATATTTTATTCTCAATGAAGAAACACAAGGTTTTGAAGCGCAGCTGAACCTTGCTGCGGGGTCTGGCAGCTGGGGCTGGGACAGGGGGCAGGAGCACCATCACTTAGCCTTCCCCACTGGGGAAGATGAGTGCCTTCCCCACGCACTGGGGACTGCAGATAGCAGGCACAAGAGTGCTAGTGAGTGTTAATAACCTAATAAAAACAATAAAAGGGAGATTCGGTTCCACTAGCTCAGTGCCTCCGTGAGGAGCAGCGAGCAGCCGGGCTCCCCATGAGGCGCTGAGGAACACCTCAGGGCAGCAGGAGCGGCCCCCTCAGCCCTCGGTACAAACACTTGGCCCCGTTAACACCTCAGTGCCCCAGCACCACAACCGAGGAGCTCCGGGAGGGCTCGCGGAGGCTCAGCCGGGCCTGGCCGGGCCAAGTATCGCGGGAGCCGGGCGCTGCCGCAGCCGTAGGGCGGCGCCATGGCGGGGAGGAGGAGGCGGTGGCGGAGCCCGGCCCGGCCCAGCCCAGCCCAGCCCAGCCCCGGGCAGCCCCGGCCGCGCTCCGGGGCCGCTGCTGGCGGCGCTCCGCTGCCGGCGCCATGCGGAGGAGGAGGGCGGCGGCGCTGCTGGAGCTGAGCGCGGGTGAGCGGGGATGGGAATGGGGTTGGGTTGGGATGGGATGGGGATGGGGATGGGCACGGCTCTTCCCTCAGCATCCTGAAGTTCGGCGAGGGGAGGGATGCGACGCGCTGGGGTTTACGCCGGGCGCAGCGAGGGTTATTTATTTGCGCTGCTCGGTGGCTCCCAAATTTTGGGGAGGGAGACGAGGCCTTAAATCTTGTGTTAGTTCTTCAAATGGAGTTTAACATTTCCCTGAGCGCTGCCCAGGGTTAACAGCGCCCGATTGCCGCTGCGGTGGTCCCTAAAGCCAGGTGCAGGGGCTAACGAGGGCGCTTTTAATTGCAACTGAACTGGCGAGCTGGCACCTCGCATAGAGCTTTAGTTAGGCTCGTGGCTACAGCTGCTGTAGGATTTTCTGTTCATTACAAGCAGTTACGGCTAGCTTTAAACCGAGAGCGTAACAGCGTGAATTTGGCTTCCCCTGGGATCGCCTCAGTGAGGTTTGGGAGCGGTTCCTGCGTGGAGCGGGGCTGTGAGGATCGAGCTCAGCTCCTGCGTGCGGCTGGTGTTGGCGTGAGTGGTGCCGAGAGCTGCAGGAGCCTTGGGGAAAGCCAGGCTCACAGCTCGCAGCCTCCTCTTCCACTGCCGGCAAGACGTAAGAAAATACGAGCACGAACAACTTCACCTTCCCGGCACAAATGAAGAATGAAGGGGACGGCGACATAGCCCTGCATGGGCTGGGGATTTATGGCTCTTAACTCCCCCCCAAACACCAAAATGATTCCCTAAGCATTTAGGAAGAAAAGAGGTGGCATATCTGTTCCCCTCATCCCTACCCCAAGAACCCTATTAAGAGGGGAGAATAAGTTATAGAAGCATCCCTTACCAACTGTGGCAAAGCTTACGAGCGCTTTATATTTGAGAGTCAGACAGTGCTACTTTCCTCGTAGCGTTAAGCACGGTTGCTTTGGGTTGAGGCAAAATATAGCAGAGCGCTACCTGACGCCTCTGTCAGATGGCAAAAATTAAGGCCGAGGAAGAAAAGCAGAAATGCTTGGAAATAAGGAACTCGGAAACCTTGCCATATTCTTCTGCGTAAGGTAAGTAACGATTCTAGCGTTTTTGTGACATTAGCAGATGCATTCAAGAAAATAATTTTCCTGAAAATATGTGAAAGTCACTTTTCTGAACATAGGAAATACTGAGTACAAATTATATATGGTATAGTGAGATCTGTGTGCTCTTGGCATGCCTGTTTTTCTTCAGAAACTTGGAGATTAAGAAAGAACTAGTATGTATTCAACTACTTACTGATGATTTAATTTCAAGTCAGACTGAGTATGATGTGAAATATCTAGGTTGTCAAAAACGGCCTTTTTAGTAGTCACAAACTTTGCTATTTTGAGGCTGTTTTGTGGGATTGGAAACGGTGAGAGAGTTTGGATTTCTCAGCATTTTAAAGGGGTTTCTTTGGCTCAGGTATATAGGGAAAAGAACAGCCGGGCCGTTCTCGTCACAAAGCAGGGAAAATCACGCTTCCAGCTGGTGCAGCTGCAAATGTTCCTTGGCAGGTACATCCCCCAGGTTCATGTGAGCAGGGATCTTACTGCTGCTGTCTGCTCGGCTGATCTTCTGGGTCGAGTCGGTGGCCGCTGCCGAGCGCTGTGTGCTGGTGCTGAGTGCGGGTGTCTGCATGCAGGCACCAGGCATCCCTCGGTCACTGCCCTTTCTGGCAGTGCAGCCTTGCGAACAGGGCTCCCGTAGGAGACTGTCTTACAGAAGGCACTGGTAGGTTTTCTGTTGGTTGGTGATTTTTTAAGTGACGTTGGTTTCAGCTCTTTAAAGTTTTGGGCTTGTAGTTCTGTCTTTACTCACAGAAGTATTTGTCCATCGAATGGGTTTGGTGCAACTCAAGTGTTTAGGTGTTCTTTCAGTCTTGCTCTGATGTTGATGATGAATGTGCCAGCCTGGATTGTTGCTGCCAGGGCAGCCGGTTCCACATCTCACAGGACACATGGCATCGGTGCTGGCAAGCCACACGTGTGTCAGGAGATCCTCGGGTGCTTGGGCTGTGTTCTTCCATGGGTGCTTGGCACAAAGCCTTTCCCTGGTTGGTGTCTGCCTTGCTCCAAGGTTTTATTCGTGTTTGAAGGGCTAGAAAGCTGGTTCTGGGTGGTGTCTGTCAAGCTGTCAGTACCACTCAAGTACTTGTTACTTGTAATTTCAGCGGTATGTGTGTGGGAGAGCACCCACCACCTGAAAACAAAACAGAGCTGGTGGGGCTCCCGTGTCCCTTAGCTGGGACAAGGTCACGCAGCAGCCTGCAGGGTCACCCTGCTCCCCTGGGTGGTTGGGTAGCTTGGGGAGTGGGTTGGGGAGGCATCACCTCCAGCTCCATCACCTTCGCCAAGGTGAGGAGAAGCCCTGCGGGCTGGTGACCGAAGGCTGCTCGCGTGTTTATGGCTCTCACTGGATGGCTGCACCTCGGGGGAAGCAGGAGGGGAAGGTGCTGGAGGGGGACTTGGCATTTCCAATCTGTTATAGCACCTGGGGTTGTTTTCTGACACTTGGATATTGAGTTTATCCCCGTATTCTTTTAGGATTGGTATTTTAGTTGGGTTTACATTTTTGTGCTTCTTGCTAACAGGTCTGTAGAAACAGTCTGCTGTAGTACAAGGCCAGTGTGTCAAGGCATGGGCTGAAGGCAAGGGAATTATTTACAAATTTGATGTCCTTTACAGGCAAAGTGGCTTACAGTCAGGTTGCTCTGAACACACAAAGCTTTTTTTTCTTTTTTTTTTGTCTAGATATTGGGGATCCAAGACATGTGTTGCTTTGAGGTATTGATTCTGTGAAAAACTGGTGCCAGGCATATTGCTCAACTCCGGCTGGAACAAAGCAGCGTGAAATAGAGTAGGCTTTTATTACAAAGAAGTTTGGTTAGATGATTTAATAAGCCTTTTCCACTTTAATTTCAGAGTCATGGAAATGCTTTTTAAAATGAAGAATAGGTCTATTTTTAAATGTCAAGCTGCCTATTTCAGGAGAGGAGCGAGGGGGAGAAGCTAATTCTTAAGGCACAAAACACTTGATAGCTCCACTAGATGCACCAGATTTTTTTTTTTTTTCCTTACTGAATGTGAAGGAGCTTCCTGTATCGATCTCAGGGATTGACAGTTTGAATAGTGGAAGTTCTCCAGGTAACTATAGAGGAATTAATAAACTGCTTGTGGTATTTGATGATGATTCACGCTTTTTTTGGAGAGTATGGTATGTATTTAGGTTTGGTTCAATTGATGTTAAGTCAGCTTTTTTTGTAGGTGAAATTTGTTCTAAATACATTTATTTAAAATTAAGGTATGTCTTGGAAAAATAGAGTGGCAGTCCTTATTATTTTTTAAAGCAAGCTTGCCTCTTCATTTTAAAAGATAATTACTCATGTACCAACTCTGATAAATTTAATTTCTAATGCAATGTAGCACATATGGCATCAAAACTTAAGCAGTGGACTTGTTAGATCTTGCTTTGTGATGCCGTGGTCCTAGCACGCACGGGTGCAGGTCTGTGTAGATAGAGTCTGTCCCTCCACGCTGGCCGGTTGCCATTTGGTGCAGTACTGCCTACGTTGCACTCTGAATCTGCAGCAGAGGTTGACAAAAATAGTAGTGCCAACTCTTTCTGCTACCCCTGCTTAAATGTTGTTGTTGCCTGTCTCTCCTCCCGCAGCTTCAGTGAATCACAGGAGAGCTACGGGAAGCATCACGCTCACTCTTTGGTTTTGGATGAGGACTGAAAACTCCGGATTTCAGACCAAGTGGACTCTGGTCTGCTCTACCGTAGGTGTAAAGGACGTTTGTGATCACTCCTGCTGGAGAATTTCCTCCAGCAAACTTCTTTCTGAGTACTCTTCAGCTGACCTACCTTTTTTTCTGCCTTTTGCAGAAGCCAGATGCAAATGGCTCTGGTAGAGCAGAGGTGTGCCGTAGAGCAGCTTTGGAAGGTTGAAACGTGGCTTTCCTGGAGGCTTTATGGACACTCACTGCTGAGTAGATTTAATTTTTAAAGATCATTCTGCTGCTATCACAGACTGAGTTTTGGTTAATATGGCCATCATCTGAGTGCCAAATGTTGCCTCATAGCAAGGAGTTGTCCACAGCAGTGACTTCATGTGTCTGGATTACCCAGTTCATACGGTGGTCTGCTAGTGTCATGTACCGTGCTCTCGTGGTCAGTATCACAACAAGAGCTGTGGGCATCCCAGCTTTCTGTTTCTTAGCCTCTAGCCCAAATTCTTTCAGTAAGTATGAGAGGAGCGTTTGAAAGGCTGTGAATTGAGCTGCTTGCTAACATATAGAGATGTCAAACAGAATAAGTTTCAGCGCTGACTGAGGCAGTAAAGTTGCATATGTTAAAAGAATGGTCTGTGTGACAGATAATAGATTCACTGGAAAATGCAGTGTGCCTCGCTTAAATAATGGAAAGGCAGGAAATTACCAGCTGAATCGTTACATGCTGTAACTCCATCCACTTGCTCATCTTTCTGAAGCACCTGGGACCTGAAGGGTGTATGCAGTCACTGATGCGTACCCCCAGAGGCCAGCCAGGCTGTTTTCTGTTCCCCCATGCCCCCAATATCATGTTTCCCCCTCACTATCCTCAGTTTAGGGGGATGTAAAGGAAGAGAGTAGGAGGGATTCTGCTGGTAGTGTGATGCTGTGCACAGTTACTGGGGGTGCAGTCTATATGGGAACATGTAGCTTTATACCACCATGCTTAATGAAATCTACGCTATCAAACACCCCGACAAGCAGCAGGTTATCAGGAACAGACATTTCTGATTTCAGTTTGCATCTGCGAGGTGCTGCACCTGTAATACGTGCTGATTATGGCAGCAGCAAGGATGGGGACGTGGTGCAGAGCCACGGCTCTGCCCCTGCTCCCCCGAGAAGGCAAATTGCTGCGGGTACCGCTGGGGGCTCTTCGCTCTGCCTGTGCCTCTGCTGCTCTCGGTGTCGTGCCCATTAAAGCTGTCCTCGTGTGTGGTGAAACTCAGGTGCCTGCCAGCCAGGAGATGGAAGCAGGCGTCCCTTTTCTATCCCCATGAGGTGGCAGTGGGATTTTGGGGTGCTTCATTGTGCCCCTTGGTGCTGCCCGGGGCTCCCCTTCCCTGCCAGCCTGGCACGGCTCTGGCACAGATGGGGCTGTACCTGGTAAAGAGGGGGTGCTCAGTGTCCCCCTCGTGCCCAGATCATGATCCTAGGGCACGTGGCAGGTTTGGCTGCGGTTTCACTGGGCTCTGGATGACTTGGAAAAATGGCATTCATCCCTATTTCTGATTTCATGCCTTGAGGGGTTGTTTCAGAACCAAACAGCGGCTTTCGCTGTAGTAATAACTTCCAGTTTGCATCCTTTCTTAGCTAAGCATCTAAAAGTTGGTTCAGAAGTCATTGGGCAGCGTAGGTGTTGTGGGGAGCCTGGGTGGCTAACGGGGGCTTTGCACATTTGGAGGCTCCAGGGCTGGGAGATCAGGCTGAGGTCAGAGTAGTTCTGATCCTGGTTTGTGAGGTGTAATCCCAATTCCAGGTTACACCCAGAGCGTAGATGGACTCCAGGACTCCACCAGCCTAACAGGAAAAGCACAGTTACAAGTGCTGAGTGATAAATTGGGCGATTCTGCTGCTTTTCTTCGGAGGAGCTTCTGTAAGCAGTTTGTTTCTGTCTTGCCCAAGGATTAGGACAGTTAATTCATATGCAGCTGTAAGAGTGGCGGTAGATTAAGGGGCCATTCAAGGATGTGCTCGCACTGATTTACAGTTGCTGGCCCTTTGAAAATGTGCAGGGATAAAGCTCCATTAATATTTTTCTGAATAGAGCAATTTTTGCATGCAGTCCTTGAAGGGCTGCTGCCGTGGACTTGCTCTTAGTCCCACTGCTGTGTTGCCACAATTAGTGTCTGAAGTCCACATCTGAGCCTGAAATCGCTGCGAATCACGCTGGTAGAGTGTGAAAACAAAAAGCAGTCAGAGGAAACCATCAGGCTGTGAAATAGAAGGATGCTTGTGAAAGGTGCCCAGATCAAGATAAGCAACAGGCATGTTACAAAAAGCTGCTGCCAGTGCCGCAAAAGGTGTCCATGCAGTGCTGCAAAGTGCTGCCATGGGGAGGCTGTGGAGGGAGCCCCCCAGAAGAGACTGGTGCCGGTCATCTTTTATCATCAGCAGGAAAATTACTGGCTCAAGAGCCAGTTGTGGGTGTAGTCAGTGCGCTGGCGTGGGCTGCGTGTCCAGCTGTGGAGGGGGTGAGCAGAGGGAGCAGAGCTGGGGGGGGGCTCCTCAAAGTCCTGGCCCTGGGAACGCTCCCCTTGTTTCTAAAGAAAGGATCGGTTTTCATTATTTTTTAAAAATCTTGCAGAAATAGCGTGGAAGTAAATTAAAAGCTGCTTAGGCACCTGCATGGGGAGGTGATGAATGCCGTAGCTGGGAGTCCCCGAGGAAATCAAACGTTCCCCGTTCCGAGCGCGGCTTGGCTGTGCGAAATAAATGGGGCACGGGGCTGTGCGGGGGGAAACGCTGAGGAACTGCTTTGTTCCCCACACAGGGTCTGCTGCGTGTGCCGACAGTGGGCTCTGCCGAGGGGACTCCTCAGTGCACGAGGGTCAGAGCCACAAACCCCCAAATTGCCTTTAATTCTGCCGGTTTCTCAGAGCCTGACTTTGCAACCTGCATAACATTCCCTTACCGCAGCGTTTTGTCGTGGCAGTTTTAGGAAAGCCTGGCAACGCACGTGACTTCTCAATTTGCATACTGTTTTCTATTTTAAAGCCCTGTTTTTATTGCTTACAGCACTGCCAAACTGCAGTTTTTTTGGGGCAGGGATTTCCCTCGCTTTGTTGCTGTTACATACTGCTTTTAAATCCGCTTTATTCTTAAAGTGGCAGCTGAAAAGCCCAGCACGCTCACCTTCCTCTTTCTCCTGAAACCTTGTTGCTCTGTATTTTAGTAAAAACAAACAAACAAAACCTGGATATTATTTGGAGACCTTCATTGCTTCTGGAGGAGGGGCCGTGGGCCATAAGGATGGCTGAGATGGTGGAGGTGGTGCTGAGAGGTGCCCCTGACCCAGTGAGCAATGCTGGCCATGGGCACCCAAAATGCCAGGAGGGTGCCCGGCGTCCCCTGGACGGGATTCTGGAAGGAGCCCACTTTTTGGAGGCCCTGCTGCGTGCACGTTTGGGGACCTGCCTCCTATTGCCCCGTAACAGCGTGCTGGTTTCACTCTTTCCCCACCTTGGGTGCCTGAGCTTCCCGTGCCCTGTTCATGCCCAGTGTTTTACAGAAGTGTCCCAAGAGACCAGTGTGAGTGGTCTGGGCTTCGCATTTTATTTATTTATTTATTGCATTTTGTTGCCTTTAGATTGCAAAAGGAAAAACATCGCTCCTCTGTGCAAACCTAGGGCTAGGCAAATGTTTTCCTTCCAGTGCTTTTCAGAAAAGCCATCTCAGCTGGTCAAAACAATCGTCAAACTACTGCCCCAGTGTGAGGTGCAGGTGAGGGGGAGAAACATCCATCTTGAAACACAGCTAAATGTAAATATATTCCAGTTACAAACTTACGTTTTATTAAAAAAAAGTAATTTTGCCTGCAACTATGTATATTTTTTTCTAGTTCAACTCCAGTGTTGAATTGAAAAACGATGCCATTAGCGTAACCTGCCCATTCATATGTATCCACTTGGAATTCCATACAAATAGGTTTTTCTAAATACATTTTCTTAAAAACAAACAAATAAATAAAAAATAATGGGCTTGGTGCTGGCTGGGCCCTCCAGGGAACGGGGTGGCTGCTTGGCCCTGCTGGCTGCGGGATGCGGCTGGTGCCAGGAGGCTTCGGGGAGAGCGGGCAGCCCCCTTCCCACCTCTTGGGCTGCATCCTCCTGTGCCTGGGGGGATGATCTGGGGGCTCCCTCCTGTCCCAAGGCCCAGCTGCAGAGTTCGAGGTCCAAAACATCGGCCTCGTGTGCGGGGTTGGCCCATGGTCAGGCCTCCTGGGGGTGCTGATGGGTGCAGGCGGCTGGCACGGCACAGACTGCTGAGCCGAAGGAGCTGTGGGTGGCTTCCTGTGGGCGGTGAAATCTCCACTTAATGTCTTCCCTAAAACCAGTATTTACAGGGCATGAGGACTAGAAGGCTTGGTTCTGTGCCCCTGGTAATCCTCACTTCTTAGCAGAGCAATTTTTGGCCGGGTTAATGGTTGGCAGGTGAGGACAGAGGCCACCCCGCAGCCAGGTGCCGGGACGGAGTTACCCTGCCTTCACCACACCTCAAGGTCAATGCAAGTTTACATTTTTTTGAAGAAATTCGAGGACCATTTAATCAAAACATTAATTGTTTAAAAAAAAATGCTGTCACTGCTGTTAACATTATAATAGCTTGTTGTGCTGCCTTTATTCGAGCCCCCGAAACCTGCACGGCTAGCAGTGCTGCAGTGGTTCTTGTACAGATGATTTGTTTAAAAACCACGCAGCGCTGGGAACAGGAGATTTTTCCAATCATCTCTCTATGGCTGCTATACTTCTGAGGTTTACTCAGTTATATTAAAACAAGAATTGATGAAGAAAAAATTTCTTCTGTATTATTAAGTGCCTGGGGAGGAAGTGCCTTTGTATCTCAGCTGGTGCCGAACAAGTAACTATTCTACTCAAGGCTACAAAAGCCAATTACAGCCACCATGGTGATGCAGGCTGCGTGGGGAGGGTTAACACTTCTGCTATTTTCTCCTCTTTTCTTCTAATAAAGATCAGTGTTAATTTGTTTTTTTCTTTGTCATTTTCTTCCTGTCATTAAACTGTTCCTGTTGGCTAGCGGGAAAGTGAATTGTGCTAACCTAAACCAAGTATTCCAGAGCCCTTGAAATTTCAAATCAACTGGCTGTGAATCATTTCGGTGAGGAAAAGAGCTATTGGTTGCATTTACATTTAAGACAGATGAAAAACTTTATTGACTATTACATAGTAAAATAGCACTTAAAGAATAATTTGAAAAACTATATTGTTCGCTCTCTTCCATCTTATTTGTTCAAATGAATTGCAACTAAAATGTAATTTAAACTTCTTATAAAATATTTTGGAACTGTTTAAAATGAAAATGACTCCTTAGGGAAGCTCCCTTAGCACTGTTCTTCACGCGTTGAACAGGAGAGGGAACTTGGTGAGGTGCCCGGGATCCTCTCGCGTCTCCCCGTGTGCGGCAGGTGTCTGTGGCTGTGCGCCGTGGGGCGATGGCTCTGGAAGGGACAGACACCGATTCACCATACGTAACGTGGGATTCACCATGTGTAACATGGCAAGGGAGAAGCAAAGCTGGGCCAGGAGCGAGTTGTTAAACCAGGTGATCTGCCCCTTGGGGTACAGCTGGATGGAGAAACTGAGTTTGTTGTAATTATCCCCCCACCCAAACTAAGATAGAGGAGTGTTATGGACAAAATGAAGTTTTGTTAAGATAGGTTAAAATGCAAATAAAACTTACGAGAGCTTTCTTCATAAGCAACTTGTTTCTATTCTAGAAAAGGCAGTCAGGTGGTAAGGATGCCTTCTGTTTGTGTTTTACAGGCACTTGGAAGGGTATCCAGTGGCTCGGTGCTGAGGCAGCGCCTTGGGAACACAGCCGAAGAAAAGCTCCCACTTCTGACATGAAATGCAGTTTATAATGGTAAGAGTACAGTGTTTAAATATGCTCTCAACATAGCTTCGTAAATTAGCTACGGGGACACTCACACTTAGCTTTTGTTGACCAAATTTCATACAAGAGCCTAAACATGTAGATGGAGAAGTGCCGTATTCTCTTGCAGGTGTGTTTGGTGGTAAGGTAGTGTGCAATTTTTTTTATATGCAAGATCTGAAAAAAAAAAGTGCTTCTAGTCTTCAGAGAACTTATTTGAAGTAGCATTATAAACTCTTTCTTTGAGTAAAAAGGAAACTTCTGTTCTTTGTGTTAATGTCTAACGTTCAGCAAAATGATGAATATTGGTTAGCACAATCTATTAGCACTGCTTTGGCCTTTTGTGTGCTCTTTATTAAAATTTGTTACATTGCATTAGAATGCTGATATATATCATTAGAATGATTAAAGTATTGTGCTTCTAAATGCAGGCATCTATGGAGACTCCCCATGCAGTGTGCGAGTTTAAAAGGTTGCTATTCATGGGGAAATGGTAAAAAAAGCTTTAGCTTGTGTTGGAAAACAGAAAGGTACCCGCATATAGGGAATTAAACAAATACTTGAAATAAAAATGCAGTGTTAAGACGTATGTGTTTTTTTCAATTCAGGTTGTGTGTACTTGTTAGCTAAACATGACCTTTTTTTCTTTTAATTGCAGCGGGATGCCTGTCTCTGCTTTCCCGTTGGATTTTAACTGTGGGAGTTGATACATCTCAGCAACTGCAGTCTTTCTTTAGCAATTTAGCTAGTGACAAAGAAAAGCAATGAGGAGATTTGTTTACTGCAAGGTGGTTCTAGCCACTTCTCTCATGTGGGTACTTGTGGACGTCTTTTTGCTTTTATACTTCAGTGAGTGTAATAAATGTGATGACAAGAAAGAGAGGTCTCTGCTGCCTGCTCTGAGGGGTAAGTGCCAAGTCTAAGCTATTTTTGAAGGTCATAGATACATCTTTTAATTATTTGGCCCCATATTATTCTCTGTACTTTCTAAATTATTTTTTCCAATTCAAACAGAGAAAATACCAGGATCTGAAGTACTTTGTTTTATTTCCAGATATCTTAGTATCTGACCTTTTGCTGTAATGAAGGCTGAGTCTTGTATGTTTTTTCAGCAAAAACAATATAAAATGTGTGATATGTAGTAGAAAAAAAAAAAAAGTAATTATATTAAGTTCCTTTTTTATATCCTTTTTTAAACAGAAGGCATTCGACCTATAAAAAGAGTTGATGTTCTGTGATTCCTTTTTCATTTGTGAAATGTACTTACCTGTAAGCTTGCTTTTAAACTCTTATTATTACTTTTGGAGTAAACATTGGGATTCCTTCAGTCAATTACACTTTCTGAAATGTCTTTAATTGGTTGACCTTTTCGCTATGTAATTAGATAATTTGTGAAGAAAAATATTTAATATTAAAATGATAAATTTTATTTGAACATTATTAACTTCTAAAAAAGTAAATCTAGGTTAAAAAAACAACAACACTGTCATATGCCACTGCTGCCACCACTCAAATATAAATTGGAATTGGAAAACTTTAAATTTTTAATTGGAATCTGGAATTAAGTATGAATTTACCCTTTGTTCACTGTTTTTGGTTGGCAAACTGTTGTGCAATACTGGACTTTTCATTTTAAAGTACTCTGTTCTTTGGGCTGCTTGAAATGATGCTTTTGCATTGAGTTTCCTGAATTCCCTGTTGAGTGCTGGTTAGAATCTCCACGCGGAAACCCCATCTCTGTGTACAAGGAGCACTGCTGCTGCTTGCTCTCAGTTTTGAGAACCAAATTATTTTGAATCTATAACCTTTCTACTTGAAAGCCTGGTAAATGCAGTATTGAATCTGATGCTACACTTTGCATATTGTTCTGTGATCCCTGAAGAACATTTTGATTATAGTGCTGTTTGCAACATTATGAAGGTGTATGCACTATGTGAAGATGTGGCACAGTTTTATTGGGAATTGATTGCATGTTTCTTTTTGTCATATTACTGAAATTCTAGAAGGCTGCTGCCTTGAGGGAACATAATGGGGAAAAAAGTTTATCTGATCAAAAATTAAGGATAAAATAGTGCTTTGCTTTTTATGGTCCTGAAGTACTATACGGACAGCTCCAGGTAAGTGTGTGTGGTTTTGAGCAAAGCTTGGATTCCAGTCCCCTAAATCCAGGCTTAGCTTATCTGACTTGTGGTTTTATTCAGTGCCCTAAATATTTTTGCTGTTATACATAGTGATATCTATTGCCATGCCCATGAATGTGCTGAAAATAAAACAAAATCAGTGTAGTGTTTTGCTTTGTTATGGAGATCTTGCAAAAAATTTTCTGTTTCTGCTGAAATTGTGTGTTCTGGTGGAGCAGTTGCAAAAATTTATGATAGCATTTCTAGCTTCCCATCCAACAGGGTACTAACTTCTCTTTACTGTAAGCCTCATGAGCTATTATGGTAGAAATTAGGTGTATCACTTTTTTTTTCTTTTCCTGTAAAGTACCTGCTTCTGTACCATCATCTTTGTTTTAGATTGGCAAATATGCCATTTATAGCTCTGAGGATATAGATTATCTGTAAACAGAAAAAGCAATATAATTACAGTATTTAAGCACATAAGAATGTGTGTGTGTGTGTATATGACAACAATAGTCACCATACTGATAAATTTAAATGAGCCATGGTAATGCAGTATTTGAAGTCACCCTTAAGATTAGAGAAGAAAGATTCTGCTTACACAGAGTGTGTTTAGAGGTAAAAGAGGTAAACTTTCTGTGCCTTTTTAGTCATAATTACTGCGTTGTAAATGATTCATGAAGACAACTTCACTGTAGATGTGAAATGTCGGCAGTGCTGGTTTGTAGGCTGGAACGCGGCTGTCAGAAATCCCCTCTGATGTCTCGCTGTGCATGGAGAAGTGTACAAGTGGTACGTACGGGAGCTGGGTGTTACAACAGCGAGCTGTCTCTGCATCGGGTTAGTGGCATTGGGTAACAACTTGCAAGCGTTGCCCTAATTAAGCAGTGCTGCTTCCCTGCAGTGTAGGCTCTGCACCCAGAGGGGCAAGTTCTTCCTTCGCTGCTTGCTCCTGACTTTTCTGCTTACATGGCTGAATGTACGTCGAGAAGCTTAATGCAGCATCATCACCTGCTCAGGATTTATTGGACAGGAGCAAGTTCCCAGGACATACATCAGACAGAGCTGGAAGCCCTTCCACGAGCAGCCAGCAGAGCTGCACGCTCTCCCCGTTCCCAGAGCTGCTTTAAGTCTTGCAGCCAGCTGCACGAGGGCCTGGAGGCTGCCCTGCAAACTAGGGCTGTAGCATGAATGTCAGGAGATTGAGTAGTTCTGACCATACCTACATAACTTCAGGATAGCTCTAAGAGAGGTACAGGTTTTATGGATAGCATCACGTTAACTGGAAGCCGGGTCTGGCCTCTCCCCAGCCTGCAGCAGAATGGGGCAGCCAGCTCGCTGTGCTGGAAGGGGACGGGGCAGTGCTCAGAGTCCTCATGCTAGCAGAGAGGGGGCCCACCACTGCGAGGACTCCCTCTTCTCCTCCCCGGCTGTGCTGTCCTTCCTATAAAAGCAACAGCCATGGCTTGCTTGGGTATGGGAAGCAGCCAGAGGCAAGGCACAGCGCTCAACACCCCGGCTGAGCCAGCTCCTAAGGGAAGGAAAAAATCGGTGAGTCCCTCCTCCACCCCCCCCAAAACCAACTCCTCCAAACCTTCCCCCAAGCAAAACCAAACAACCAAAAACCAGTACTAGTAGGAATAACAATTCTGTTTCACATGAGTTTTTATGGACAGCTCCATGGTTGTGAGGTGTGTGGTGGTGTTGTAGGTTTTATATATTTTTGCAATAGGTTGGAATTGGCAGAGGTAGGTGGAAAGGGAACTGGCTCGAGGACTAGACTGCAAGTGCAGTTTTCTGTTGTGAATTAATTGTGTTCAATCGAATATTCCCAGCAGATGGTTCTTCTGAACCACACAGTAACTGCAACTGGCAGGACACGATGCTCTCAGGTCTGCTTGAAGAAATAATCTTTTTGAGATTTAAAGCAGAAGCCCTTCTTACACGCGGACTAGAAGTTGGTTTACTAAGCACAACGAGCTTACAGCAAAGGAGATGCTGTTTAAGCCAAGGCAGCTGGACAGCCTGGCATCTTATCAGTTAATCTTTATTTTAATTCTCTACAAATTGTAGTAATTCTGAGTGTCCCATAGGGCTTCTTTTATGTGGTTGCTGTGGCCTCCTCCTTATTTCAGCCGTGTGTGTGAGCCCAGGTGAAGACGCCACCCATTGGGGCTAGACTTTACTGCAGAAAAACCTCTGATCTTTAGCTTTAAAACCCAAATTGTTAGTTAAATTTAGTATTTTTGTTTTGAAAACTGTCTTTGAAGGCGATTCTTGCATAGAAGCTTTTAGAAAATACGTGGTGGGCTTGGGGGAAGTGAAGTCTTGCTCTGCCAACAATCAAATGAGGAGCATGTGCCGTGATTGAAACAGTAATTTTTAAGAAGGTGTGATTATTTTAATTAAAGTGAGTGTGAGTAATGAGATGGAATTGGAATTTTGAATGCTTGCCTTTGCAACATGAATAATGTTTTCCGTGCAGCTCTGTAATGTGACTGTGCTTTAGATTTTCACAGTGACGAATCTTTAATATTTTGGTGTCTGGGGTTGTTATGCGGTTTGCTGTTTCTGTGTTATTAACCGTGTTCTCAGGAACTACAAAAGGACTTGTCATAAGGTCGGTATGAGTTATTAAAATGCTGTTTTGAGGAAAACTCCGTGTAAGAGGAAAGTTCACCTATTCAGATCCTGCAATGTATCTCTATATTTGGAGAGAAAGGGTCTGTTGTGAGCATGTAAAGCGAGTGAATGAAACGTTTGGATGCTGTATTAAAAGTTTGGGGTTATGGCCAAGTTTAGAAAATAAGGCATTCATTTTGGCAGTTGCCGTGGTAACGTGTTTATCTGCCAGATTACTGCATGCATGGCACCGTCTGCAAAAACAATGGGAGCAAAGATTTTTAATAGCATGCCATAAGGATTTAATAGATGGATGAATATGTACGTTGCACTGAAGTCTTGTCACAAATTTGTTGACAAATAAAATCTGAAGAGCTGATTTGGATATTGTGACAACACATTAGGATAATTTATAGATCTTCATCAGGCAGATCAAGAAAATGCATGGTGAGGGGAAAACTGTAGCATAGCAGGCATATTTTTTCTGATTGCAAACTTTATTAAAAAATAAAAAAAAGAAAGCAAACCAACTTCTTTACTGAGAGATTTGGTGTCACTGAAGGCCCAGGCTCCTGCCAGAAAGCTGCACATGCTCCAGCAGGCTGCAGGTCGGCTGGCGGGTACCTCTTACAGGAGCAATGCCCTTCCAGAGCTCCCCGCTGACTTATTTATGACATTTGACATTAGAAGAACGCCTGCCAAGCTCTCCTGTGCTGTTTCTGTTGTGGAATGGGACTTGGTAAATGAGTGTCTTTGGAAGTGGGACTTGTGTCTCCTGGAGAGGCTGCGTGTTCTGTGCAGAGGTGTGCATGCACCATGCACCCAGTGGGTTTTAGGTGTGTACCTACAGCGTACATCTTGGAGCAGTGGCTCAAGCCAAGTCTAGTGAAACGCCTTCCTTCTCTCCCAGTCAGTCCGAGTGCTTTTATAATGCTTGACTTCAGTGTACTAACCAGTTAGTGTGCACATATCTAGAGGAATTGTGCAGTGAGTGCTGAAAACTACATTTTTTCAATTGTTGCCAGTAAATATTCAAATATTGGAAGATGTCAGGAGCACTTTCCATCGGTGGGAGCTGACAGCAATGGCACAGTGGTGATACAACTGAGATCCTGCTCTCCTTTGCAGCCCCCCAGCTGGATATCTGGAGCAGCATGTGGCAGGGCTGCACTTCAAAGCTCTCTGGGAACTTGGAGTTGTCAGCCCTGGGATTATTTATTGAAATATGCCTCTACTCCCCCACTCTTCCTGCCTATCCCCTTACTGTGGCTTTTATAGGTTATTCTTAGCTTTCCAGGTGATGTTTTGTAAATCAGAGTGAAAGCTTGCATGTACAGAAGCTTGTCTTATACCCTAGAGGTATGAGTAAAGTGTGAATTTACATCGCATTACAGATTTTAATTGAGAAGGGTATAAACTGTTGTTTTGTTTTTGGCTTGTTTATTTTTGTTTCTCTTCAATCTCCCACGCTGTTTTGAAGTGTAAAAGTGCCTGACTGACAGCATTATCCCTAATATCCGGATGACTTGCCAGAAGCCCCTGGAAAGCCTAGTGAGAATTCTCCAAGTGTAAGAGGAGAGGCCTAGCTCATCTCAACTTTGTTAGCAGGTAGAGCGTATCAGGTTGTATTATTTGTTATTCCTTTAGCTTTATTTGGTGTTGTTTCTTATTTTCAGGGAAGCTTTTTGCGTTTGCATTTAATCTTACTTAGCACCAGAAGCATTTGTCAAGGTTGTGTTCATAAATAAAGTGTAGACGTGGACATGCCTTTGATGGTTGGGGCTGCATATTTTTAATAACTGCGAGCATTTTGCCAGTAACAGCTTATTTTTTTAATGTCTAAAAGTATAAAAGAAAAATAGATTTCATGTACATTGTTGATAATTTGCTACCACCCATAGATAAAAAGTTATTGTTTTTAGTGATGTATATTTAATATAAAATCTTGATTACAAAAACATGAACCTTTAAAAACTTGAAAATAAGGGAAATACAGGATAGCTTGTTGAGGATGGACAGGATTTTCGGTATCGTCATTCTTAGAAACAGATACTCTACTTCAGAGCTTTTGTTCAGGACGGCCAGGTTAGACTGACTGGGGATGCTTGTCGCTGCATGGTGTATGTGTTTGCACGTGGGGAGCACAGGAGAGGGAGACTTTAGGGCTGTAACTAATACTTTCCCCACTAACAGGAGGTATCCTGATAGCAAGAAATGTAAACGGTATTGCAAGGCTGAAGAAAATGGCATTCTTTTAGCTCTGCTGAGCATTTGCAAGTTATTTTTAATAGGATTAACAGAAACAGATATATATTTTTTTCAGATCAACTTTTTGGCAGTGGCAGAATGTGCCCTCCAGCTGCACTGCAGGTTTATAGGTTTCCTTTTTATGTTCAGCAGATGAATCACAAGATTAGTGGAAATTCTTTTCAGACACCAACCTTTCTTTCTGCAAAGTACATGTCACCTGGTAGACCGACTTGCTTGCAAAACTCATTGACAATTAATACCTTAGTTTTATGAAAGCTAAAAAAGATTTGTGGAAGCTGTGTGTACTTGCAGCATCAGAAGCTTTTATAATGGGTATTGTCTATAAATTATGACTCCTTTCTTGTTATTGATGCCACGGTTCTAGCGCTTGAATGAAGCTCCATTGATTTCGGGAAGCTCTGCAAATAGTGTCAGTGTGCTCAAGTCTCTTTGCAAGAACTGAGCCTGAAAAATATGAAGCTCAGACTGCCGTCAGAGCCTCTCTTAATGCAGTTTTAAACAATCCTTACATTGTTCTACAAATTATACAGTGCAGTTGAATCTCTTACTGTTCAAGACTTCAGCACAGCAGAGTGATTTTCCATCCTGACTGAGTTCTGTATAGGTTTTAAGAAATGCAACAAAATGCTGGAGAAATCAGAATTACTGAGAAGTCACGTAACATAATAACAACCAAACATGACGTGCCACCCAATATGCTGCAACTCTTCCATTTTGCAAGAGAGGAGAAGGATTTTTATAACACAAGATTTCAGCCCCTGCTTTTATGATTGCTAGTTTTTTTATCTCAAGTAGTATTAATGATAAGAAATTGGATTTATCTCTGAGAAGTACTTTTCAGTTCTGTTTCCCAGTAGTAGTACAGTTTGGAATTTGAATTACAATTACAAATCATAGTATCTGTTGTAAGGCCCTGATTGTTTATATATCTGAATGCAATTCTTCAAGGCTGGTTTTAGTAGCTGTCGTGTGTGTGCTGTAATGAAAGTTTTTAGCTACAGACATTCTCAAGGGCCTTGATTGCCAAACCTGACAAGCTAAAGCGTGCATTCATTTGCATAATAAAGAGAAAAAGAATCAGAGTGAAATTTATTCCAATGTCATCCTGCTTGTCCTTGGGATTCTAGTCTGTATTAAAAATAAATTAATAAAATAATAATAAAAGAAAACCCCACAGACTCTTATCATCAGGTTGCCATGAAGAAAAATGTATTCTCAGGAATGAGACTCAGAATACCGTCTGGTGTTCTGTGCCCTCTGTGATATGTCAACTACTGGTGGTGCAAAGGTCTCGTTCACCCTTTTTTAATTGGTTATAAAAGGCCTACAGCTTAATGAGAGGGACCTAGGAGGCACTCCAAGGCTAAGCTCTGTGGCAGTACAGTAACAGTGCACTGGGGAGAATTTCTGCATCCAACTGGTCTGACTTCTGACACCTCTGTATTGGGTTTTATTCTAAATAGTTAAAAGCTTTTCTGAGGCTAAAAAGAAACATTAAATATATAAAAGTTCAATCATTTTTATTCAAACATTAAAAAAATTACCTAGAAATATATGGAAAAGTATTATTTTTTTTTTTTGGCTATCCGCACAGAACTTGTTAATGTCAGTGCTCAACCAAACCCAACAACCCCCCTCCCAATTCATCCCGTAGTCTCTTAGCACATTTTCTATTACATTTGGGGAAGTTTTTGCTTGTGGAGAAGTAAAAGGCTTTAGCAGTGTGTTGCACCCTGCTTCCAGTAATTAATTAGATTTTGCACATGGTCTCTCCTAGTTGTCTTTTCTGACTTTCCTAGAACTATTCCTGCTCCATGTATTTGCTGGGTTTGACTAAAACATGACACAGTTCTGTAGTTACGTGGAAATTCGTCTTTTTGCCTTGTGGTGTGCAGCTTTGTTAGGGCTCTGAGGAAGCTGGAAATAAACTGGAAACATGAAACCCCAAAATGCTTGGTGTTGAGCTGTGTGTCACAGTGGGCTGCCTCGGTGTGACCGTCCCGTCCCCATGCCACCCTGGTAGGTGCTGGCAGTGGTGCTCCTCCTGCACTGGGTCCTGGTGGAATAGCCCTGGCGTCCCACGAGCTGCCATTAATTACACACTCTGTAGCCATGCTACATCCAAAACCCGCCTGCAGCAGTGCTTTGGGAATCAGCTTGTGTGCTCCACTGCAGCACGAAGTCTCTGCCCAGGGAAGTGCTGCAAGGGGCAAGTGTGCATGGCGATGTCTTCTTGGTCCTCGGCTGCTCCTTCCTGTAGTATCCCTGTAAAGACTCCCATTTCATCGAGAGAAGACAGCACCTGCTATAAAGTTTACAAAAATCTGGCCAGCCAAGAAACCTTTTAAGAGGAATCACAACATACATTTGGTAGGGAAGGCTTTTCTTAAATGTACAAAGCAAGAAATATGACTCAATTATCAGTGAAGTTTCATTTCCAGGCTTGTAGGAGTAAGTACAAGGCTGATCTATTAGCCCAGTAACACTTTTTAATAAGGTTTAATAAGGTTTTCTCAATGGATCCAAGTGTCTTCTGCGTTGTAGTTTTTACACATGAAGCTGGCACCGTGCTGCTGGAATTAGCGTGTGTTGTACATTTGCTATTTAAGGCTGGAGTGCCTCATCCCTCCCTTCCACGTGAGGCAGGGGTTCATGGAAAGCTGTCCATGTGCTGGCTGAAACTGGTACTGACACATTCGTTATATTCTTTCTAATATTCCTGAAAAAAAAAAAACAAAAAACAAAAAACAGAAAGCCTTGGCTTTCCAGTAATTTCCTGTTCTGCTGTTTGCACAGCTTGCTCTTAAATGTTAGATATTTTCAAATCTAATTGTCTGGAAAGTGTTTTTATATGCAGAATGCCTATTTGTACACCCTGCTGCAGTCAAAGAAATAATACATGGAAAGTGTTATTTTGTATTAATTTAAGCAGTGGTTTGTCAAATTATGTTCTGGAAGTACAGTGGTCAGCAGCAAGCCGGCACTGTGCTGAAGGGATATATTCACTGTACTATGTTGTGGAATGTTTTCAAGTATGAAAAACTAGTATTTAGTTAAGGGGTATTTATTTTGTAAAGGAGCATTCTGTTTGTAAAAGTGCAGGGATGCATTAGTGCTTAGCTTCTGTTTTTTTTTTCTATTCAAACTGAATTTCTAACACTTTGCCATTGGGCAGTGATCATGTGGTTAAACACCTGTGAAGAGTTCTCATTTTTCATTAAAATAAATAAAAAAGGTACCAGGTACTGGGAGTATTTACAAAGAACATGAGTGCTTTTCAAGAATAGTAATAAATGAAATTAAGCTCGTTTATTTCCAAGGCTGGCTTTGTGTGGAGATTTAAAGGTTACAGGTCTTGCAGCGCATTTACTTTTAAAATTCATGGGATGCTTCTGCATAGATTTGACGATAGGATTGCGTTGTAAATACGAGGTAATTTTATCCTATAATTTTATTTAATAAATGACATTTTCCAATCATAAAGCCTTTAATCTAAAGCCCTTGTTCTTTATAACTTAACATTACAAGACCTGTGCAGAGGTGGTGCTGTCTCAGCAAAAGCTGTAAAGCTGTGTGTTGTCCAAGTTTCCAAGTTTGTGTCCAAGTTTTCTTAGGGGCTGTGACAAGCAACGTTTTTAAAAAAAAAAAACAACAAGAAGACCCCCACTTGTAGGCCTCCCTAATATGACACAGGGTGCAATTATTGTAGCCGATGCAGCTGTGATACAGGGATAAAATGCACAGAGAGAATTCCAGAGTGCGCTGGATTGCAAGAGCAATTTGCCTCGTGTAATGCCGATATCTGAAAGCCAGATACACTCTAATCATGAAAGACCTTCTCCCTTAAGCGATGAGTGCTTTTTTTAGAAAAAAATGAATAATTGTCAGTCTTTCATGGTGTAGGAATAATTGAAGCGTGTTAAATTCACTTGTTTTAGGCTTTATGTAATGACAATTTCTCCTATTTGCTATTCCAGGGGAAATCAGAAGGTTAAGTACAGCATCCTGGGACCTTGGTGCTGACGGGTTCAGCAGTAGGTTCCTCTTTTGATAGTCTTAAAATTTAACCGCATTAAATTATCCTATTTTAAACTTCATAAAATGCCAATTTTCCTCGTTTTGCTACTCGGTGGAAATGACAATTTTGAGTCAAATGTGCCATGGCTATAGCACGGGCAGCTTCAGCGGCTGGCACCAGCGTGCGGGTAAATCACATTGCTTTTTGTCAGCTGCTCAAGGAGCATAGCTGGTGGCTGTTTGTTTGTTTCAGTGCCTCAAAGGCCTGCTGCTGTTTATCAGCAATACACATCTTTAATCTTCCAAACATTTCCTCTAAGCATTTCCTTTAATTTCCTCAAGGATTCTGTGTTTGGTGTCATAATTATTTATGCCTATATAGTCCTGAGTGCTTAATCCTCATTGCATGCCATGGCAAGACAATGAAATTGGGATATATGCTGTGTAAAAAAGCATCTACATTTAAATACTGACTATCCTGCAAGAATATTTTAAGTTATTTTGTTTTAAGCACCCAGGTTTTGTGCCTGGTACTCGCAGCTCTGCGGGTGCTGGTGCCGAAGGAGAGCACTGTTGCTACCTCTGCACTGGGAGCTCTTCAGCTGCCTTTAACTGCTGGCTCTGTCAGCTCTAATTAAACTGTTGTGCTTGAAATAAGTTTCTTGTGGGAACGCTTGTGACTTTCTGTAGGTTTAGAAGCTGCTCTGACATTGCTTTCAAAAAGAAAAGAAAAACTGCCAGAGCTGTGAACCTCAAATTAGGCAGGGCAGATGCTCCGGTACTAAATGCTGTTTATCTTGTGTGAGTTTTATGGCATGGTGAAGGAATGAGCCTGAGAGAAAAGAATTGCTTCCCAGTGACTATGTTGGGCATCTTAAATTCAGCTAAAATAAACTGGCCTTGGCGTATCCGCTGTTAACAGGGGTCTGTGGTATGAGGAATAAAGGCACAAACCATTGAAATGTATTAAAATTACTCAGTGCGATTCTTTTTTCAGTTATCATCCCTTTTACTATGGTAGGAAACACATCTTATAAAACCTTACCTACGTAAAATGAACATTGGGTGTAGGTTCACTTAAAAGTCCCGTTCATTTATCTAGGGCCGTAGTTTGCAGGTCTGTCTTCTGCGAGCCCTTGGAGCACCGCGATGGGGTGAGCGCTGCCAGCAGCCTCCATGGGCAGCTCAGATCCCTGCCTCCTGGGGCTCTGCCTTCTACGCTGAGGTTTTTCTGCCTGCAGGAGGAAAAAGATGCGGGGTGGCTCTCTTGCTGCTGGTGAGCCCACAGGCAGATACACCTCTGCCACTCACAGCATTCTGGCAGCTATTCAAAGCCTCTAGGTGTTGTTTTTAGAGCAAGCAGCCGCCTTCCTCTGCTCTCCTGTGACTGTTTTATGCCTCTGGCCATTCTCCTTTTGCATCTTGCTATGTGCTGGGTGCTCGCAGTGGGGTGTGGTGCTGAGCACAAGAGGGCTGCCCCATCTCTTGCTCACCTTACCCTCAGCAGTGGCTCTCTGCAGCTCCTCGGTCCATGCAACCGAGGGAGAAACAGCAGAGGAAGAGGTGTGTGGTGATGAAACAACAGCTGGCAAGTTGAATAGGAAGGCAGTATGATGAGAAAATGGTAAAGCATCGGACTCTAGGGTTCTCTTCCAGGTGCCTTTAATAAATGGCAGAGAGATGGCCATTCCTTAAAAAAAAAAAAAAAAAAAAAAAAAAAAAAAAAGGCCAACCCCAAACCAGCAACTTTAGGAACACAAATTAATAGTCTATTTCTTCTGCAGTATTACAAGGTATAATTAAAACCTGCTGCCAGAATGAAAGCGTAATTGCTAATGTGGATTACTGCACCAAGGAGACCTACAACAAGAGGAAGTTTCAGGCATTTGGTGGCAGTTTGGAGCTCCCAACTCTGTATTTTCAGTTTCCTACTGCTTTTATGGTCAGAACTGTTACACTCTAAGTATGGAAAAAGAAGGAAAAAAGCCTTCCTAAATTATCACAGTGGGTACAGTTAAAAACAACCTTTGCAACAGTGCACGTGGATAAATGCTGCCATCCATTTCATTTGTTAGCCTTAATTTTACCTTGCAAATACCTGTATGCATAATTTTGTATTGAAAATAATTTCTGCATTGGGTTTTCAGTAATTAATGGTGGAATTGATATTCAGGCTGGATTGTGTGCAATCCTTGCCGTTATAGCAGCAATAAGTAGGAAGAATACTGAGCTTGTAGTTGTGGTGCTGTCCTGTCCAGTCTGCTACTGGCAATCTCGGTGCTTTGGGACGCATTTGATGATGAAATTTAGGATTTCCTTTGAGTGGCTCATAGGAAAAGTTTCAACTCTTGTCATCAAAGTTAAGCTTTTGGGTAGGGTGATGGAAGGACTTTGCAGCCCAGTGGGCCTGGGAATAACACTGTCATCTGGCCTCTGAAGCAGATTTGTAGGGTTGGCTTGGCTGTGATCCCTGCTGGTTAATATCAGCCCAAGCATCAGAAATCATTCTGCTCACAGATGTACTGTGCTTCAAGGCCCTCTGCCCAGGAGAAACAAGAAAATCTCGGAGAAGGCTTGAACAGTCAGAAGCATTGAACTTGTGGATGGAAAAAAAAAAAGTCTCCAGTAATGGCAGAATCTGTTCAGGAGGTTTTTCAGGTCTCTTGTGAGCAAGCCACAAATGTCACTTGCAGATTTATCAGGGTAGGTATGTATTGGGAAATTCTATGCTGATCTTTTAGAGTATATACATTTGTCCATAGAATGCTTTCTCCTCCTCATGTTGGAAGGAAATAAATATGTAAAGAAAATGATATAAATCACAAATTAAGTACGAAATGAAGCAACAGAGCTAGTAAGTGGGAGCATTCGAGCCCAGACACCCCAATCGCCTCTGTGGTTTTGTCTCTGCTTGTTAAATGTGAGTGGGTGCCTGTTGGGTTGAAGGTTGGAGACAAATGTAGTTCACCAATGGATGTGAGAAGCCTGCGTTGCAATGGGAAGTTACAAATTCGTTTATAACATGGGGCTTTTATGCAGCTGTGCTTCTGTTCCAGGCAGAAGCACAAGGCTGCAAAGTGGGCGCCGTGCACGGCTGTTGGATCGCCCGCTGCAGGGTCACCTGGGGGGCTTGCTAACCTTGTCCTTCGTGGGTGTTTGGTGCAGGTTGGTGGGCACGGGAAGCTTTTATTTGTCTTTAAACCAAGTAAACAGCGGGGACATGAAGGTGTTTTCTTAGCTTATTTGCTCTGCCTGCTTTTGTGTGAAGCCTGCTGCTGGGAGGTGAGAGAAGGGCTGCTCGTTTCGTCTGCACGCAGAGGGAAGGAGCGCCACAGAAAGTACCGTGGTGGACACTGCCTTTGCTGTCTTGGAAACACCGTGTTGTAAACTAAACACCTGTGCTTTATCCTGCACTCTAAGATGCTGGTAATGAGATTTACAGAAGGACTTCTGGGAATTCCCCGGTGATAATCTCACAATTAATTCCACGTTACTGAGGGCTGTCAGCTGCTCACCTCGTCTCCTTGTAGCTGGGGCCATCTGTGATCAGCACAGGTCGGGGAGAGGAGGGCAGTAAGCAGGGCAGCTCTGATCCACTGCAGTGTATTGGGTTTATTTGGGATGTTTTGGGGGGAGCATCCCAAGAGGAGCCACAGGAACGTGGGTTGCTTTGCTGCTCCCCAGACCCCCATGGTGCCGGCCCCAGGGGAGGCATCGTCCCATGTGTTCCGCTGCCTCGTGCTCTGGAAGCAGCGTGCCCAAAACCCTGTGGCTGTGCTCGAGCACTGCTGTGCCTGTGGTGCAGGCAGAGCCTGAATTTATGCACGCCTTGTTTGTGCCAGCTGTTAAATGGCAGAGATGATATTTCACGGCTACAGAGGAGCGCTATGAGGCTTATTAATGCTTGGAAATGTTGCTGGCTCTTAGGAGGCAAGAAATATTAACCTACTTATTTAACAAATAGCATCAAAATTAATTTTAGTTGAGTTTTAAACCTTGTTGTTTTTCTCTTCATTATTCTGAAATCGTTCCAAACAAGTCCACGTAGCTCCTTTGCGCTGCAGGAAGAATTCAAGCCTCTGAGTGCTTGGCTTTGCTGTCCATGTTTATGTGAAATTCCCCTGGATGTCACAGCTTCAGTCAGTGCTCCTCGGGTTGGAAATGCTTGTTCTTAAATGGGCTCTTTTCAGGGAGCACGAGTAATTATTCTCGTGCTTGGTTTAGCTACCTGTTACTGTAGTTCGTGGAGCTGATGCTTTTGAATTTGTTTGATGTCTTTTAATCTTTAGACCCCATAGTACGTGTTACCATAATGATGATGCTAACACATCCATTAATTTAGCTAATGCTTTACAAAATCTAGTTTTCTCATCTGTTGCAGCCGTACAGAACTGCTGAAACACACACAAGATGTCACACCCCCACAAAACCTCTTCAGAAGAATAAACATATTTATGTATCCTCTAAATGCAGTCTGTCTGTTTTCCTGCAGGCTTCATGCTGTGCTGAAAATAGATTTTACTGAGTTTTAGAAGTACATGTTTGAAGCATAATTAAACTGGGTTTGGGTAGAAATGTCTTCTCCTTTGCTTTCTCCCCCTGACAAGTGCTCTCACACTATTTGCTTGGCTACAAAACCGTTTTTGCTTTTGGCTTTCTTTTGTCTGAGATCTGATTGTTTTTGACTACTAGGTGTCTGTTTCTGCATTTTACAAGTGCTTTTTTTTTGTTTGTTTACAGCACATTTCTTGTCCTTTTGCTGTCTTTCTAGATTAATTTTTGTCACTGTCATCTTTCAAACCTTCTTTGTCTATTCTGTACATTCATCCATTTTTTTTTCTAAATCCGGTTAATGCCCTGTGGAGTTGTTGATATTTCAGCTTTGTTATCTAACTGCTTCTCGTTAGAGACTCCTTATTTTTATCCCTGGTTGTGGGTACGTTTTGAAATACGTGCAGGCAATTTCCTTGCAAGTTTGGATGCATCAAGCGGTGCCACTTGCGCCCATCCATGAACCACCCACCATGAACTGCCCGGCATGAACCACCTCCTGTGCTGAGGCTCCTGCAGCTATTGCCTGTGGGGCTGGAGGTAATCCCATGGGACTGCAACCCTGATCCTCAGGAGCTGTAAAGCCAGAGATAAGCAGGTAGGGCAGGATGATGTCTGGCACTGCTTGGCTTTGGGAGCGAACAGGCACGTGGGGCTGACCTGAGACGGGTCCCGCTATCAGCAACCTAATGGGAACTTCTCTCACTCAGTCCTCGTCAGATAAGCCTGTAGGAAGCAAAACCCATTGACAAGATTATCTGGCTTTTGGGGTATCTCATGGCAGCCCCTTCATCCTCACAAAGTGAGGTTATATAGGGGATGAGGATTGCTTTTGGAGTTTTAAAGTAGGTTTTTAAGGCAGGCCTGGTGGGTCGCTAAGCCGGTGATCAGGCACAAAGCGCTGCTGCCCCCACAGCCCTGATCCCTGAAGGGAGCTGCTGATGGGTGCTCGCAGGGCAGCAGCCTCTCCTTGCTCTCCTGCAAGCCAGCCTGGGCTGGGAGGGTGACGCAGGCTGAACTGCAGCTCAGCACCTTGTGAGGACTGGAGTAAATCAAGAGGAATTACCGCCCACCGCAGAGGTCCTCAGCTGACCTGGAGAGAAGCGGGTGTTTATTTAAGTCTCCAAATCCTTCGCTTAGGAGGCACTTTGGTACTTCCTTCCAGCCTCGGCAGAGGGGGGGCCGTGCTACCCTCTTCCAAAATGTTAGCCTTGATTACATTTGAACACACAGAATACGTTAAATATAAGGCATCATTTAACGCTGTGCTTGTTTCAGTAGAGTACTGATGTTTTGTCA